>NC_135234.1:470172564-471386351 GCF_051348905.1 Ranitomeya variabilis | reverse complement strand
GGGCTGGGCATGATGCTGGCAGCCTGGTGCTGCCTGTGAGGGGCTGGGCATGATGCTGGCAGCCTGGTGCTGCCTGTGAGGGGCTGGGCATGATGCTGGCAGCCTGGTGCTGCCTGTGAGGGGCTGGGCATGATGCTGGCAGCCTGGTGCTGCCTGTGAGGGGCTGGGCATGATGCTGGCAGCCTGGTGCTGCCTGTGAGGGGCTGGGCATGATGCTGGCAGCCTGGTGCTGCCTGTGAGGGGCTGGGCATGATGCTGGCAGCCTGGTGCTGCCTGTGAGGGGCTGGGCATGATGCTGGCAGCCTGGTGCTGCCTGTGAGGGGCTGGGCATGATGCTGGCAGCCTGGTGCTGCCTGTGAGGGGCTGGGCATGATGCTGGCAGCCTGGTGCTGCCTGTGAGGGGCTGGGCATGATGCTGGCAGCCTGGTGCTGCCTGTGAGGGGCTGGGCATGATGCTGGCAGCCTGGTGCTGCCTGTGAGGGGCTGGGCATGATGCTGGCAGCCTGGTGCTGCCTGTGAGGGGCTGGGCATGATGCTGGCAGCCTGGTGCTGCCTGTGAGGGGCTGGGCATGATGCTGGCAGCCTGGTGCTGCCTGTGAGGGGCTGGGCATGATGCTGGCAGCCTGGTGCTGCCTGTGAGGGGCTGGGCATGATGCTGGCAGCCTGGTGCTGCCTGTGAGGGGCTGGGCATGATGCTGGCAGCCTGGTGCTGCCTGTGAGGGGCTGGGCATGATGCTGGCAGCCTGGTGCTGCCTGTGAGGGGCTGGGCATGATGCTGGCAGCCTGGTGCTGCCTGTGAGGGGCTGGGCATGATGCTGGCAGCCTGGTGCTGCCTGTGAGGGGCTGGGCATGATGCTGGCAGCCTGGTGCTGCCTGTGAGGGGCTGGGCATGATGCTGGCAGCCTGGTGCTGCCTGTGAGGGGCTGGGCATGATGCTGGCAGCCTGGTGCTGCCTGTGAGGGGCTGGGCATGATGCTGGCAGCCTGGTGCTGCCTGTGAGGGGCTGGGCATGATGCTGGCAGCCTGGTGCTGCCTGTGAGGGGCTGGGCATGATGCTGGCAGCCTGGTGCTGCCTGTGAGGGGCTGGGCATGATGCTGGCAGCCTGGTGCTGCCTGTGAGGGGCTGGGCATGATGCTGGCAGCCTGGTGCTGCCTGTGAGGGGCTGGGCATGATGCTGGCAGCCTGGTGCTGCCTGTGAGGGGCTGGGCATGATGCTGGCAGCCTGGTGCTGCCTGTGAGGGGCTGGGCATGATGCTGGCAGCCTGGTGCTGCCTGTGAGGGGCTGGGCATGATGCTGGCAGCCTGGTGCTGCCTGTGAGGGGCTGGGCATGATGCTGGCAGCCTGGTGCTGCCTGTGAGGGGCTGGGCATGATGCTGGCAGCCTGGTGCTGCCTGTGAGGGGCTGGGCATGATGCTGGCAGCCTGGTGCTGCCTGTGAGGGGCTGGGCATGATGCTGGCAGCCTGGTGCTGCCTGTGAGGGGCTGGGCATGATGCTGGCAGCCTGGTGCTGCCTGTGAGGGGCTGGGCATGATGCTGGCAGCCTGGTGCTGCCTGTGAGGGGCTGGGCATGATGCTGGCAGCCTGGTGCTGCCTGTGAGGGGCTGGGCATGATGCTGGCAGCCTGGTGCTGCCTGTGAGGGGCTGGGCATGATGCTGGCAGCCTGGTGCTGCCTGTGAGGGGCTGGGCATGATGCTGGCAGCCTGGTGCTGCCTGTGAGGGGCTGGGCATGATGCTGGCAGCCTGGTGCTGCCTGTGAGGGGCTGGGCATGATGCTGGCAGCCTGGTGCTGCCTGTGAGGGGCTGGGCATGATGCTGGCAGCCTGGTGCTGCCTGTGAGGGGCTGGGCATGATGCTGGCAGCCTGGTGCTGCCTGTGAGGGGCTGGGCATGATGCTGGCAGCCTGGTGCTGCCTGTGAGGGGCTGGGCATGATGCTGGCAGCCTGGTGCTGCCTGTGAGGGGCTGGGCATGATGCTGGCAGCCTGGTGCTGCCTGTGAGGGGCTGGGCATGATGCTGGCAGCCTGGTGCTGCCTGTGAGGGGCTGGGCATGATGCTGGCAGCCTGGTGCTGCCTGTGAGGGGCTGGGCATGATGCTGGCAGCCTGGTGCTGCCTGTGAGGGGCTGGGCATGATGCTGGCAGCCTGGTGCTGCCTGTGAGGGGCTGGGCATGATGCTGGCAGCCTGGTGCTGCCTGTGAGGGGCTGGGCATGATGCTGGCAGCCTGGTGCTGCCTGTGAGGGGCTGGGCATGATGCTGGCAGCCTGGTGCTGCCTGTGAGGGGCTGGGCATGATGCTGGCAGCCTGGTGCTGCCTGTGAGGGGCTGGGCATGATGCTGGCAGCCTGGTGCTGCCTGTGAGGGGCTGGGCATGATGCTGGCAGCCTGGTGCTGCCTGTGAGGGGCTGGGCATGATGCTGGCAGCCTGGTGCTGCCTGTGAGGGGCTGGGCATGATGCTGGCAGCCTGGTGCTGCCTGTGAGGGGCTGGGCATGATGCTGGCAGCCTGGTGCTGCCTGTGAGGGGCTGGGCATGATGCTGGCAGCCTGGTGCTGCCTGTGAGGGGCTGGGCATGATGCTGGCAGCCTGGTGCTGCCTGTGAGGGGCTGGGCATGATGCTGGCAGCCTGGTGCTGCCTGTGAGGGGCTGGGCATGATGCTGGCAGCCTGGTGCTGCCTGTGAGGGGCTGGGCATGATGCTGGCAGCCTGGTGCTGCCTGTGAGGGGCTGGGCATGATGCTGGCAGCCTGGTGCTGCCTGTGAGGGGCTGGGCATGATGCTGGCAGCCTGGTGCTGCCTGTGAGGGGCTGGGCATGATGCTGGCAGCCTGGTGCTGCCTGTGAGGGGCTGGGCATGATGCTGGCAGCCTGGTGCTGCCTGTGAGGGGCTGGGCATGATGCTGGCAGCCTGGTGCTGCCTGTGAGGGGCTGGGCATGATGCTGGCAGCCTGGTGCTGCCTGTGAGGGGCTGGGCATGATGCTGGCAGCCTGGTGCTGCCTGTGAGGGGCTGGGCATGATGCTGGCAGCCTGGTGCTGCCTGTGAGGGGCTGGGCATGATGCTGGCAGCCTGGTGCTGCCTGTGAGGGGCTGGGCATGATGCTGGCAGCCTGGTGCTGCCTGTGAGGGGCTGGGCATGATGCTGGCAGCCTGGTGCTGCCTGTGAGGGGCTGGGCATGATGCTGGCAGCCTGGTGCTGCCTGTGAGGGGCTGGGCATGATGCTGGCAGCCTGGTGCTGCCTGTGAGGGGCTGGGCATGATGCTGGCAGCCTGGTGCTGCCTGTGAGGGGCTGGGCATGATGCTGGCAGCCTGGTGCTGCCTGTGAGGGGCTGGGCATGATGCTGGCAGCCTGGTGCTGCCTGTGAGGGGCTGGGCATGATGCTGGCAGCCTGGTGCTGCCTGTGAGGGGCTGGGCATGATGCTGGCAGCCTGGTGCTGCCTGTGAGGGGCTGGGCATGATGCTGGCAGCCTGGTGCTGCCTGTGAGGGGCTGGGCATGATGCTGGCAGCCTGGTGCTGCCTGTGAGGGGCTGGGCATGATGCTGGCAGCCTGGTGCTGCCTGTGAGGGGCTGGGCATGATGCTGGCAGCCTGGTGCTGCCTGTGAGGGGCTGGGCATGATGCTGGCAGCCTGGTGCTGCCTGTGAGGGGCTGGGCATGATGCTGGCAGCCTGGTGCTGCCTGTGAGGGGCTGGGCATGATGCTGGCAGCCTGGTGCTGCCTGTGAGGGGCTGGGCATGATGCTGGCAGCCTGGTGCTGCCTGTGAGGGGCTGGGCATGATGCTGGCAGCCTGGTGCTGCCTGTGAGGGGCTGGGCATGATGCTGGCAGCCTGGTGCTGCCTGTGAGGGGCTGGGCATGATGCTGGCAGCCTGGTGCTGCCTGTGAGGGGCTGGGCATGATGCTGGCAGCCTGGTGCTGCCTGTGAGGGGCTGGGCATGATGCTGGCAGCCTGGTGCTGCCTGTGAGGGGCTGGGCATGATGCTGGCAGCCTGGTGCTGCCTGTGAGGGGCTGGGCATGATGCTGGCAGCCTGGTGCTGCCTGTGAGGGGCTGGGCATGATGCTGGCAGCCTGGTGCTGCCTGTGAGGGGCTGGGCATGATGCTGGCAGCCTGGTGCTGCCTGTGAGGGGCTGGGCATGATGCTGGCAGCCTGGTGCTGCCTGTGAGGGGCTGGGCATGATGCTGGCAGCCTGGTGCTGCCTGTGAGGGGCTGGGCATGATGCTGGCAGCCTGGTGCTGCCTGTGAGGGGCTGGGCATGATGCTGGCAGCCTGGTGCTGCCTGTGAGGGGCTGGGCATGATGCTGGCAGCCTGGTGCTGCCTGTGAGGGGCTGGGCATGATGCTGGCAGCCTGGTGCTGCCTGTGAGGGGCTGGGCATGATGCTGGCAGCCTGGTGCTGCCTGTGAGGGGCTGGGCATGATGCTGGCAGCCTGGTGCTGCCTGTGAGGGGCTGGGCATGATGCTGGCAGCCTGGTGCTGCCTGTGAGGGGCTGGGCATGATGCTGGCAGCCTGGTGCTGCCTGTGAGGGGCTGGGCATGATGCTGGCAGCCTGGTGCTGCCTGTGAGGGGCTGGGCATGATGCTGGCAGCCTGGTGCTGCCTGTGAGGGGCTGGGCATGATGCTGGCAGCCTGGTGCTGCCTGTGAGGGGCTGGGCATGATGCTGGCAGCCTGGTGCTGCCTGTGAGGGGCTGGGCATGATGCTGGCAGCCTGGTGCTGCCTGTGAGGGGCTGGGCATGATGCTGGCAGCCTGGTGCTGCCTGTGAGGGGCTGGGCATGATGCTGGCAGCCTGGTGCTGCCTGTGAGGGGCTGGGCATGATGCTGGCAGCCTGGTGCTGCCTGTGAGGGGCTGGGCATGATGCTGGCAGCCTGGTGCTGCCTGTGAGGGGCTGGGCATGATGCTGGCAGCCTGGTGCTGCCTGTGAGGGGCTGGGCATGATGCTGGCAGCCTGGTGCTGCCTGTGAGGGGCTGGGCATGATGCTGGCAGCCTGGTGCTGCCTGTGAGGGGCTGGGCATGATGCTGGCAGCCTGGTGCTGCCTGTGAGGGGCTGGGCATGATGCTGGCAGCCTGGTGCTGCCTGTGAGGGGCTGGGCATGATGCTGGCAGCCTGGTGCTGCCTGTGAGGGGCTGGGCATGATGCTGGCAGCCTGGTGCTGCCTGTGAGGGGCTGGGCATGATGCTGGCAGCCTGGTGCTGCCTGTGAGGGGCTGGGCATGATGCTGGCAGCCTGGTGCTGCCTGTGAGGGGCTGGGCATGATGCTGGCAGCCTGGTGCTGCCTGTGAGGGGCTGGGCATGATGCTGGCAGCCTGGTGCTGCCTGTGAGGGGCTGGGCATGATGCTGGCAGCCTGGTGCTGCCTGTGAGGGGCTGGGCATGATGCTGGCAGCCTGGTGCTGCCTGTGAGGGGCTGGGCATGATGCTGGCAGCCTGGTGCTGCCTGTGAGGGGCTGGGCATGATGCTGGCAGCCTGGTGCTGCCTGTGAGGGGCTGGGCATGATGCTGGCAGCCTGGTGCTGCCTGTGAGGGGCTGGGCATGATGCTGGCAGCCTGGTGCTGCCTGTGAGGGGCTGGGCATGATGCTGGCAGCCTGGTGCTGCCTGTGAGGGGCTGGGCATGATGCTGGCAGCCTGGTGCTGCCTGTGAGGGGCTGGGCATGATGCTGGCAGCCTGGTGCTGCCTGTGAGGGGCTGGGCATGATGCTGGCAGCCTGGTGCTGCCTGTGAGGGGCTGGGCATGATGCTGGCAGCCTGGTGCTGCCTGTGAGGGGCTGGGCATGATGCTGGCAGCCTGGTGCTGCCTGTGAGGGGCTGGGCATGATGCTGGCAGCCTGGTGCTGCCTGTGAGGGGCTGGGCATGATGCTGGCAGCCTGGTGCTGCCTGTGAGGGGCTGGGCATGATGCTGGCAGCCTGGTGCTGCCTGTGAGGGGCTGGGCATGATGCTGGCAGCCTGGTGCTGCCTGTGAGGGGCTGGGCATGATGCTGGCAGCCTGGTGCTGCCTGTGAGGGGCTGGGCATGATGCTGGCAGCCTGGTGCTGCCTGTGAGGGGCTGGGCATGATGCTGGCAGCCTGGTGCTGCCTGTGAGGGGCTGGGCATGATGCTGGCAGCCTGGTGCTGCCTGTGAGGGGCTGGGCATGATGCTGGCAGCCTGGTGCTGCCTGTGAGGGGCTGGGCATGATGCTGGCAGCCTGGTGCTGCCTGTGAGGGGCTGGGCATGATGCTGGCAGCCTGGTGCTGCCTGTGAGGGGCTGGGCATGATGCTGGCAGCCTGGTGCTGCCTGTGAGGGGCTGGGCATGATGCTGGCAGCCTGGTGCTGCCTGTGAGGGGCTGGGCATGATGCTGGCAGCCTGGTGCTGCCTGTGAGGGGCTGGGCATGATGCTGGCAGCCTGGTGCTGCCTGTGAGGGGCTGGGCATGATGCTGGCAGCCTGGTGCTGCCTGTGAGGGGCTGGGCATGATGCTGGCAGCCTGGTGCTGCCTGTGAGGGGCTGGGCATGATGCTGGCAGCCTGGTGCTGCCTGTGAGGGGCTGGGCATGATGCTGGCAGCCTGGTGCTGCCTGTGAGGGGCTGGGCATGATGCTGGCAGCCTGGTGCTGCCTGTGAGGGGCTGGGCATGATGCTGGCAGCCTGGTGCTGCCTGTGAGGGGCTGGGCATGATGCTGGCAGCCTGGTGCTGCCTGTGAGGGGCTGGGCATGATGCTGGCAGCCTGGTGCTGCCTGTGAGGGGCTGGGCATGATGCTGGCAGCCTGGTGCTGCCTGTGAGGGGCTGGGCATGATGCTGGCAGCCTGGTGCTGCCTGTGAGGGGCTGGGCATGATGCTGGCAGCCTGGTGCTGCCTGTGAGGGGCTGGGCATGATGCTGGCAGCCTGGTGCTGCCTGTGAGGGGCTGGGCATGATGCTGGCAGCCTGGTGCTGCCTGTGAGGGGCTGGGCATGATGCTGGCAGCCTGGTGCTGCCTGTGAGGGGCTGGGCATGATGCTGGCAGCCTGGTGCTGCCTGTGAGGGGCTGGGCATGATGCTGGCAGCCTGGTGCTGCCTGTGAGGGGCTGGGCATGATGCTGGCAGCCTGGTGCTGCCTGTGAGGGGCTGGGCATGATGCTGGCAGCCTGGTGCTGCCTGTGAGGGGCTGGGCATGATGCTGGCAGCCTGGTGCTGCCTGTGAGGGGCTGGGCATGATGCTGGCAGCCTGGTGCTGCCTGTGAGGGGCTGGGCATGATGCTGGCAGCCTGGTGCTGCCTGTGAGGGGCTGGGCATGATGCTGGCAGCCTGGTGCTGCCTGTGAGGGGCTGGGCATGATGCTGGCAGCCTGGTGCTGCCTGTGAGGGGCTGGGCATGATGCTGGCAGCCTGGTGCTGCCTGTGAGGGGCTGGGCATGATGCTGGCAGCCTGGTGCTGCCTGTGAGGGGCTGGGCATGATGCTGGCAGCCTGGTGCTGCCTGTGAGGGGCTGGGCATGATGCTGGCAGCCTGGTGCTGCCTGTGAGGGGCTGGGCATGATGCTGGCAGCCTGGTGCTGCCTGTGAGGGGCTGGGCATGATGCTGGCAGCCTGGTGCTGCCTGTGAGGGGCTGGGCATGATGCTGGCTCTGAGGGGCTGGGCATGATGCTGGCTCTGAGGGGCTGAGCATGATGCTGGCTCTGAGGGGCTGAGCATGATGCTGGCTCTGAGGGGCTGAGCATGATGCTGGCTCTGAGGGGCTGAGCATGATGCTGGCTCTGAGGGGCTGAGCATGATGCTGGCTCTGAGGGGCTGAGCATGATGCTGGCTCTGAGGGGCTGAGCATGATGCTGGCTCTGAGGGGCTGAGCATGATGCTGGCTCTGAGGGGCTGAGCATGATGCTGGCTCTGAGGGGCTGAGCATGATGCTGGCTCTGAGGGGCTGAGCATGATGCTGGCTCTGAGGGGCTGAGCATGATGCTGGCTCTGAGGGGCTGAGCATGATGCTGGCTCTGAGGGGCTGAGCATGATGCTGGCTCTGAGGGGCTGAGCATGATGCTGGCTCTGAGGGGCTGAGCATGATGCTGGCTCTGAGGGGCTGAGCATGATGCTGGCTCTGAGGGGCTGAGCATGATGCTGGCTCTGAGGGGCTGAGCATGATGCTGGCTCTGAGGGGCTGAGCATGATGCTGGCTCTGAGGGGCTGAGCATGATGCTGGCTCTGAGGGGCTGAGCATGATGCTGGCTCTGAGGGGCTGAGCATGATGCTGGCTCTGAGGGGCTGAGCATGATGCTGGCTCTGAGGGGCTGAGCATGCTGGCTCTGAGGGGCTGAGCATGCTGGCTCTGAGGGGCTGTGGGACAGCCTGTCAGAGCCTGTGGCGTGCTGCAGGGGCCAGTAAAGGGGGGCTGAGGGAGTCCGTGGGTCTGGTATGGGGCTGTGGAGGCTGTGTGGCGCTGTAGAGGGGGTCGTGTGGTGGTGTAGAGGGGGTCGTGTGGTGGTGTAGAGGGGGTTGTGTGGTGCTGTAGAGATGGTTGTGTGGCGCTGTAGAGGGGGTTGTGTGGTGCTGTAGAGGACTACAGAGCCACACAGCCCCCTGGTGTGACTTCCTGAGTGCCATGACAGCTGACTGTATATACATGTATACACATACATGTATGTACATGTGCCATGACAGCTCCTTAGACCATACATGGATTGTCACTTACCCAAACCGAGGCTGAAGAGGTTTAGCTGCTCCACATGATGATGATGGAGGCCGGAGAGCAGTGTTCCTCCATAGCGATGTCGTCCATTAGGGAAACTTGGAGTCCTTGTCCCGCCAGGTCTTGAGCGAGTTTAGTCTGCACGATGCCTTGTTACCTATTTGAAAAGAGAAGAAAAAAAAAGGAAATTTTTGAATTTTGACATTTTTTCTTCTAAGCCCTATTAATTGTACTGGTACATTAACCCGTTCTTCCACGAGCGTATATTCCCAGCAGACACACAGCGAGCGGGCGACTGCCCCAAGTGTTACCTACTGAGAGACAGGGAAAGAAAGAACAATAATTAATAAGGGAAACATTGCATTCATAATCAGTGTTCACAGCTGAGTGACTGTGCTCAGCTCCCCCTAACCCTCCCCTACCCCACAGGGAACCCCTGTATCCTGCCATGCCCCCCACAGCTGACCCTATACATTGTCCTCACTTCCCATTGCAGGGACCCTGTCTCCCACGCAGTGCCCCCATACACTGCGCTCAGCTCACCATCCCCCTCCAAGGACAGCCTGTCTCCCCCGCAGTGCCCCCCCCCCCCCCCATACACTGTGCTAAGCTCCCGGTCCCCCTCCAAGGACAGCCTGTCTCCCCCGCAGTGCCCCCCCATACACTGTGCTAAGCTCCCGGTCCCCCTCCAAGGACAGCCTGTCTCCCCCGCACTGCCCCCCCCCATACACTGTGCTAAGCTCCCGGTCCCCCTCCAAGGACAGCCTGTCTCCCCCGCAGTGCCCCCCAGTACACTGTGCTAAGCTCCCGGTCCCCCTCCAAGGACAGCCTGTCTCCCCCGCAGTGCCCCCCCCATACACTGTGCTAAGCTCCCGGTCCCCCTCCAAGGACAGCCTGTCTCCCCCGCACTGCCCCCCCCCCCCCCCATACACTGTGCTAAGCTCCCGGTCCCCATCCAAGGACAGCCTGTCTCCCCCGCACTGCCCCCCCCCCCATACACTGTGCTAAGCTCCCGGTCCCCATCCAAGGACAGCCTGTCTCCCCCGCAGTGCCCCCCCATACACTGTGCTAAGCTCCCGGTCCCCCTCCAAGGACAGCCTGTCTCCCCCGCAGTGCCCCCCCATACACTGTGCTAAGCTCCCGGTCCCCCTCCAAGGACAGCCTGTCTCCCCCGCAGTGCCCCCCCATACACTGTGCTAAGCTCCCGGTCCCCATCCAAGGACAGCCTGTCTCCCCCCGCAGTGCCCCCCCCCACAGCTGACCCCATACATACATGCAGCGGTGGTGCCGATACGGGCTCATACTTACCGGCCGGCAGCTCCAAGATTCAAATCTGGCGCTCACAGGTCACGTCATTGTTGCTGAAGTCAGAACGGGAAAGCAGCGGGCGGGCTCGGCGCCATGTCACACAGAACCCGGCCGCCCCTCGCCCCTCCCCCCGCTTCACCTTACAGCCGGGCAGAGGATGTTATTCTTAATTTGCTGCCTTCACTACAGGGGACGTGTCACAGGATTCCTCCCCCTTCCACTATGCACACAGGCCGGCGAGTGACTTCCTGGTTCCGGCCGCACAGCTGGGACCCCGCCCACCGGCCAGACAGTGCTGAGAAGGGGGATGAGTGACAACCTCCTCACACACCGCCCCTCCCCCGCCACTGTCCGCCGTAACAGCACACAGCCGGGGAATGAATGAGCCCCAGGGGCGCAGCACTGGCCCCGCCCACCACGGGCAGCACTGGCCCTGACCCCGCCCACCCTGCACCACACAGCGGAGCACAGGGGGAGAGCTATGAGCCCCGGGGGCACACGGCGCTGACTCCGCCCACCCTGCGCCACACACCCGAGCACAGGGGGGCATCTATGAGCCCCGGGGGCAGACGGCGCCGACTCCGCCCACACCGCACCACACGGCGCTGACCTCGCCCACCCTGCGCCACTCACCGGAGCACAGGGGGGCATCTATGAGCCCCGGGGGCAGACGGCGCCGACTCCGCCCACACCGCACCACACGGCGCTGACCTCGCCCACCCCGACCCACACACAGTAAAACCCGGGGGGAGATGTATAAGCCCCGGAGGCACGCAGCGCTGACTCCGCCCACCCTGCGCCACACACCGGAGCACAGGGGGGCATCTATGAGCCCCGGGGGCACACAGCGCTGACCCCGCCCACCGTGCACCAGACAGCACACACTTATCTACAACAAAAAAGTCACTGTGACCCCGGTTTTTGGGGTCTTTTTTCATTGCAGCAGATTTCTAATGTGTGCATTAGTATCAGCTAAGGTTTCCTTAGATTTTTACCGCAAAAACGCATGAAAACCGCATGCGATTTTTTTTTTTTATATGCGTTTTTTGCTGGAAAATCTGAGGAATCCTTAGCTGATGCTAATGCACACATTTAAAATCTGCTTCAAGGAAAAATGACCCCGAAAACTGGACAGACAGTGCAGAGGACCGGGGATTAGTGACAAGCACCCGGGGCGTCACACACCCTCCCCCGCCAGTGCCGATGTTACTGCACAGCAGGGGAGATGAAGAGACCCCCGACCGCACAGCACTGGCCCCGCCTCCTCCGCACCGGACAGACGGTGCAGAGGACCGGGGATTAGTGACAAGCACCCGGGGCGTCACACACCCTCCCCCGCCAGTGCCGATGTTACTGCACAGCAGGGGAGATGAAGAGACCCCCGACCGCACAGCACTGGCCCCGCCCCCTCCGCACCGGACAGACGGTGCAGAGGACCGGGGATTAGTGACAAGCACCCGGGGCGTCACACACCCTCCCCCGCCACTGCCGATGTTACTGCACACAGCAGGGGAAATGAAGAGACCCCCGACCGCACAGCACTGGCCCCGCCTCCTCCGCACCGGACAGACGGTGCAGAGGACCGGGGATTAGTGACAAGCACCCGGGGCGTCACACACCCTCCCCCGCCACTGCCGATGTTACTGCACACAGCAGGGGAAATGAAGAGACCCCCGACCGCACAGCACTGGCCCCGCCTCCTCCGCACCGGACAGACGGTGCAGAGGACCGGGGATTAGTGACAAGCACCCGGGGCGTCACACACCCTCCCCCGCCACTGCCGATGTTACTGCACACAGCAGGGGAGATGAAGAGAGCCCCGGACGCACAGCACTGGCCCCGCCCCCTCCGCACCGGACAGACCGTGCAGAGGACCGGGGATTAGTGACAAGCACTCGATTCGTCCCACACCCTCCCCTGCCCCAGACATTTGCTCAGACATTCGTCTATGCTAAATGGCTTTTAGAAAGCACAGCTGCCATCTGGTGTTCAATCTCCAGAAATGCGGCTGAGTTATGTGTGGCAACGATTGAATGATTTTTAAGCGACAGATGACACCTGGTGGTGAAAATGAAGCAGTGACGGTCAGTTGAGTGAGAGCCGGTTAAAGACCCATATTTTGCACATCCCACAGAATAGCCAAGTTTGCGCATCCGTAACCGGCCCGCGAAGCGTCACTTCGAAGCGGCGTCGGCGTCAGGCGCACCCCCCGGCCTTTGGGCCGCAAATGGGCACGCGTTTCGTCGCTCAGCGGTGAAATTTAGAAAAAAATTGAGTGAGAGCAGGCCCAACGTGCGTTTTTTGAGCATTCACGTCTGGCTATTTTGAGTGAGACCCGGTTAAACGTGCGTTTTTTGAGCATTCACGTCTGGCTATTTGGACTTGACTTTCGAAAACTTCTTTGGCGCGAAAACGTTACCGCCACATCCGGCACGCCATAAGACCGCGGCATGCGCGATACCAGCCTCAAGCCCGGCCTCGCGGCCGGTCGGGAGGCCGAAAACATGATTTCGGAAGCGAAAGCGTTTATCAAATTTCCGCCACCTGATTCCCCCTCAGGAGGCCGTCGGGATCGAGCGACGCGAGCGGCATGCTGAAATTCAAAAATTTCAAAATTACCAAGGTCCAGCTGTTGAAGATCACTCAACTCCAGAGGAGGAGAAACGTCCTGTCTGTCCTGGCCTACTTAGAAAGGACTAGGGACTGGAGGAAGAGTAGGGCTCTCTTTGTGTCTTTAAAGGGTAAAGGTACCGTCACACTAAGCGACGCTGCAGCGATACAGACAACGATGCCGATCGCTGCAGCGTCGCTGTTTGGTCGCTGGAGAGCTGTCACACAGACCACTCTCCAGCGACCAACGATGCCGAAGTCCCCGGGTAACCAGGGTAAACATCGGGTTGCTAAGCGCAGGGCCGCGCTTAGTAACCCGATGTTTACCCTGGTTACCAGTGTAAAATGTAAAAAAACAAACAGTACATACTCACCTTCGCGTCCCCCGGCGTCCGCTTCCTGCACTGACTGAGTGCCGGCCCTAACAGCAGAGCGGTGACGTCACCGCTGTGCTGTGCTTTCACTTTACGGCCGGCGCTCAGTCAGTGCAGGAAGCGGACGCCGGGGGATGCGAAGGTGAGTATGTACTGTTTGTTTTTTTACATTTTACACTGGTAACCAGGGTAAATATCGGGTTACTAAGCGCGGCCCTGCGCTTAGTAACCCGATATTTACCCTGGTTACCATTGTAAAACATCGCTGGTGTCGTTGCTTTTGCTGTCAAACACAACGATACACGGCGATCTGACGACCAAATAAAGTTCTGAACTTTAATCAACGACCAGCGATATCACAGCAGGATCCTGATCGCTGCTGCGTGTCAAACACAACGATATCGCTAGCCAGGACGCTGCAACGTCACGGATCGCTAGCGATATCGTTTAGTGTGACGGTACCTTAAGAACAAAGGCTCCAAAGTCACAAAGAATGCATTATCACGCTGGATCAGAGATGCCATAATTCTGGCATATAAGGCTAAAGGAAGAGATCCACCACTACATGTGGGAGCACACTCTACAAGGGCTTTGTCGGTTTCCTGGGTGGAGAAGGCAGACGTACCAATAGATCTTATATGTAAGTCCGCAACCTGGTCTTCACCTAGTACTTTTTATAAGCACTATAGATTAGATCTGTCTTCTTCCTCTGATCTATCTTTGGAATATAGGTCCTTGACACGGTGAACCCACCCAAATTATAGTCTCTGTAAATCTCTCTATTGGGTGCTGTCGTGGCGAATAGAAAATACCGGAATACTTACCGGTAATGCTCTTTTATAGAGCCCACGACAGCACCCACTCACATCCCTACTTTTTTATAGTAGCATGAGGTGCCTTGGTGGTGAGGTGTTAATAGTAGGATGATATAGTATAAGTTTGTAAATATGTACATATTATGGAGCCTATTAACTAAAGCCTGGCGGCGGTTCCTCCTATTCTCTGTAATACAACTGAGGAGCGAAGGGGGACCGCTCCTTTTATCTCTCTGTAGGTTTCCTGTTCCTAGGGGCGGATCCCCTCTCTCTAGTGGGTGCTGTTATGGGCTCTATAAAACAGCATTACCGGTAAGTAATCCGGTATTTTTCTCAAAAAAGTATCCGTGTGTCATCCGTATCTCACCCGTATGGTGAGATTTTCTCACACAGTTGCAAAATGAGCAAATATTGGCTGAGCCAATATCCTGTCATTTGACAGTGCCTGAGAATTTTTCGCAAGTCACACTGATGGTCCGTGTGCTGTGCGATTTTTTTTTTTTTTCTTTTTTAATTTATTTATTTTTCTCACACCCATAGACTTGCATTGGCGTTTCTCAGCTGAGATACGCGGACAATTGCAGCATGCTGCGATTTCACTCGCAAGTGTAATACGGACAAGAAAAAAACAGATGATGGGAGATGCCCCATAGATTAACATTGGGCCGAGTGTTATGCGATTTTTTATCGCTGGACATTCATCCGTATTACGCTGTAAGTGTGACCCCGGCCTTAAGGGTACAAAAATTAAGTTTATAAATTTTTGCCAAATTTCTGTGTTTTTTTTCCATACATAAATGCAAGTTAGGCTGGAGTCACACTATCGATTTTAAAATCAGTCTGATTTTGATGCAGGAGAGTCAGAGGAGTGTAATGGGTTTTTTTTATGCGAGTACAATCCGATTTTTCACACCTAGCATCCGATTTACATCAGAATGCAGTGCGATTGCTATCTGATTGCAATGCGATTAACATGAGCTTTTACATACAGCAATTCTCTCATTTACATATTTTCAAACAAAATATTATTCAAAACATATATAATTATTATGATAGATTAAAAGCTGGCAAATGATCTGCGGCGTACAGTATAATCACACTGACAGGTTAGATATCTATCTAGATAGAATAGCCGGTAATTCAGTTGTCAGCTTCTGTAAAATCACTGCAGGAGCCGACAGGATAGAAGACATGGTTTACATACAGTAAATTGATGCTGAATAGGTAGATATATAGATGTTAGTGACCAATCCAATTAGTAGTGTGTGTGTGCAAGTTAGGGGACGTAGGTAATAAGTCTTTTTTGGGGAAAAAAAGGCGTGGGCTCCCACGCAAATTTTCGGAACCAGCAGTGAGAAAGCAAACAACTGGGGGCAGATGTTTATAGCCTGGGAAGGGGGTAATACCCATGGAGCTTCCCAGGCTATTATCAGCTCACAACTGTATATGTAGCCTTTACTGGCTATTAAAATGGGGGATCCCCCCCAAAAAATGTGGGGTCCCCCTATAATTAATAACCAGCAAAGGCTATGCAGAAAGCTGCGGGCTGATATTAATAGCCTAGGAAGGGGCCATGTATATTGCCCCCCCGGCTAAAAACATCAGCACTCAGCCACCCCAGAAACACTGACACTTAGCCTTCCCACTTGCCCTGTAGCAGTGGCAAGTAGGGTAATAGTTGTGGGGTTGATGTCACCTTTGTATTGTAAGGTGACATCAAGCCCACAGCTCAGTAATGGAGAGGTGTCAATAAGACCCCTATCCATTACTAATCCTATAGTTGTTACATGTTAAGTAAAGACACAGCCAGAATAAAGTATTTTAATGAAATAAAACACAACTCAATTTTCCTATTTTATTATTACTCCTAATCCATGTGACGCCCTCAATCTCCTGTAATAAAAATAACAAACCAACAATAAACCATACCTGTCTGTTGTTGTGTCCCATGCAGTAATCCATATCTGGGGATATACAGTGCCTTGTGAAAGTATTCGGCCACCTGGAACTTTTCAACCTTTTCCCACATATCATGCTTCAAACATAAAGATACCAAATGTAAATGTTTGGTGTAAGAATCAACAAGTGGAACACAATTGTGAAGTTGAACAAAATTTATTGGTTATTTTAAATTTTTGTGGAAATTCAAAAACTCAAAAGTGGGACGTGCAATATTATTCGGCCCCTTTACTTTCAGTGCAGCAAACTCACTCCAGAAGTTCATTTTGTGGATCTCTGAATGATCCAATGTTGTCCTAAATGCCTAATGATGATAAATATAATCCACCTGTGTGTAATCAAGTCTCCGTATAAATGCACCTGCTCTGTGATAGTCTCAGGGTTCTGTTTGAAGCACAGAGAGCATCATGAAGAGCAAGGAACACAACAGGCAGGTCCGTGATACTGTTGTGGAGAAGTTTAGAGCTGGAGTGGGATACAAAATGATTTCCAAAACTTTAAACATCCCAAGGAGCACTGTGCAAGCGATCATATTGAAATGGAAGGAGTATCATACCACTGCAAATCTGCCAAGACCCGGCAGTCCCTCTAAACTTTCATCTCAAACAAGGAGAAGACTGATCAGAGATGCAGCCAAGAGGCCCATGATCACTCTGGATGAACTGCAGAGATCTACAGCTGAGGTGGGACAGTCTGTCCATAGGACAACAATCAGTCGTACACAGCACAAATCTGGCCTTTATGGAAGAGTGGCAGAAAGAAAGCTATTTCTCAAAGATATCCATAAACAGTGTTGTTTAAAGTTTGCACAAGCCACCTGGGAGACGCACCAAACATGTGGAAGAAGGTGCTCTGGTCAGATGAAACCAAAATCGAACTTTTTGGCAACAATGCCAAACGATATGTTTGGCGTAAAGGCAACACAGCCCATCACCCGGAACACACCATCCCCACTGTCAAACATGGTGGTGACAGCATCATGGTTTGGGCCTGCTTTTCTTCAGCAAGGACAGGGAAGATGGTTAAAATTGATGGGAAGATGGTTGGAGCCAAAAACAGGATCATTCTTGAAGGAAACCTATTGGAGTTTGCAAAAGACCTGAGACTGGGACGGAGATTTGTCTTCCAACAAGACAATGATCCCAAACATAAAGCAAAATCTACAATGGAATGGTTCACAAATAAACGTATCCAGGTGTTAGAATGGCCAAGTCAAAGTCCAGACCTCAATCCAATCGAGAATCTGTGGAAAGAGCTGAAAACTGCTGTTCACAAACGATCTCCATCAAACCTCACTGAGCTCGAGCTGTTTGCCGAGGAAGAATGGGCAAGAATTTCAGTCTCTCGATGTACAAAACTGATAGAGACATACCCAAAGTGACTTGCAGCTGTAATCGCAGCAAAAGGTGGCACAACAAAGTATTAAGTTAAAGGGGCCGAATAATATTGCACGCCCCACTTTTCAGTTTTTGAATTTCCACAAAAATTTAACCCCTTCCTGACATCGGACGTACTATCCCGTCGAGGTGGGGTGGGCCCCCATGACCACGGACGGGATAGTACGTCCAGCGCGATCGGCGGCGCTCACGGGGGGAGCGCGGCCGATCGCGGCCGGGTGTCAGCTGCCTATCGCAGCTGACATCCGGCACTATGTGCCAGGAGCGGTCACGGACCGCTCCCGGCACATTAACCCCCGGCACACCGCGATCAAACATGATCGCGATGTGCCGGCGGTGCAGGGAAGCATCGCGCAGGGAGGGGGCTCCCTGCGGGCTTCCCTGAGCCCCCCGCAGCAACGCGATGTGATCGCGTTGCTGCGAGGGTCTTACCTCCCTCCCTGCCTGCTCCAGACCCGGATCCAAGATGGCCGCGGATCCGGGTCCTGCAGGGAGGGAGGTGGCTTCACAGAAGCCTGCTCAGAGCAGGCACTGTGAAGTAGCCTGCACTTCTCGCAGATCGGTGATCTGTCAGAGTGCTATGCAAACTGGCAGATCACCGATCTGTATTGTCCCCCCCTGGGGCAAAGTAAAAAAGTAAAAAAAAAAATTTCCAAATGTGTAAAAAAAAAAAAAAAAAAAAAAAAATATTCCAAAATAATGAAAAAAAAAAAAAATATTATTCCCATAAATACATTTCTTTATCTAAATAAAATAAAAAAAACAATAAAAGTACACGTATTTAGTATCGCCGCGTCCGTAACGACCCGACCTATAAAACTGGCCCACTAGTTAACCCCTTCAGTAAACACCGTAAGAAAAAAAAAAAAAAACGAGGCAAAAAACAATGCTTTATTATCATACCGCCGAACAAAAAGTGGAATAACACGCGATCAAAAAGACAGATATAAATAACCATGGTACCGCTGAAAGCGTAATCTTGTCCCGCAAATAACGAGCCGCCATACAGCATGATCAGCAAAAAATAAAAAAGTTATAGTCCTGAGAATAAAGCGATGCAAAAATAATTATTTTTTCCATAAAATAGTTTTTATCATATAAAAGCGCCAAAACATAAAAAAATAATATAAATTAGGTATCACTGTAATCGTACTGACCCGAAGAATAAAACTGCTTATCAATTTTACCAAACGCGGAACGGTATAAACGCCTCCCCCAAAAGAAATTCATGAATAGCTGGTTTTTGGTCATTCTGCCTCACAAAAATCGGAATAAAAAGCGATCAAAAAATGTCACATGCCCGAAAATGTTACCAATAAAAACGTCAACTCGTCCCGCAAAAAACAAGACCTCACATGACTCTGTGGACCAAAATATGGAAAATTTATAGCTCTCAAAATGTGGTAACGCAAAAAATATTTTTTGCAATGAAAAGCGTCTTTCAGTGTGTGACGGCTGCCAATCATAAAAATCCGCTAAAAAACTCGCTATAAAAGTAAATCAAACCCCCCCTTCATCACCCCCTTAGTTAGGGAAAAAAAAAAAGTATTTATTTCCATTTTCCCATTAGGGCTAGGGTTGGAGCTAGGGTTAAGGCTACAGTTAGGGTTGGGGCTAAAGTTAGGGTTAGGGTTGGGGCTAAAGTTACGGTTAGGGTTTAGATTACATTTACGGTTGGGAATAGGGTTGGGATTAGGGTTAGGGGTGTGTCAGGGTTAGAGGTGTGGTTAGGGTTACTGTTGGGATTAGGGTTAGGGGTGTGTTTGGATTAGGGTTTCAGTTATAATTGGGGGGTTTCCACTGTTTCGGCACATCAGGGGCTCTCCAAACGCGACATGGCGTCCGATCTCAATTCCAGCCAATTCTGCGTTGAAAAAGTAAAACAGTGCTCCTTCCCTTCCGAGCTTTCCCGTGTGCCCAAACAGGGGTTTACCCCAACATATGGGGTAGCAGCGTACTCGGGACAAATAGGACAACAACCTTTGGGGTCCAATTTCTCCTGTTACCCCTGGGAAAATACAAAACTGGGGGCTAAAAAATAATTTTTGTGGGACAAAAAAAAATTTTTTTATTTTCACGGCTCTGCGTTATAAACTGTAGTGAAACACTTGGGGGTTCAAAGTTCTTACAACACATCTAAATAAGTTCCTTGGGGGGTCTAGTTTCCAAAATGGGGTCACTTGTGCGGGGCTTCTACTGTTTAGGTACATTAGGGGCTCTGCAAACGCAATGTGACGCCTGCAGACCATTCCATCTAAGTCTGCATTCCAAATGGCGCTCCTTCCCTTCCGAGCCCTCCCATGCATCCAAACGGTGGTTCCCCCCACATATGGGGTATCAGCGCACTCAGGACAAATTGGAAAACAACTTTTGGGGTCCAATTTCTCCTGTTACCCTCGGGAAAATACAAAACTGGGGGCTGAAAAATAATTTTTGTGGGAAAAAATTTTAGTTTTATTTTTACGGCTCTGCATTATAAACTTCTGTGAAGCCCTTGGTGGGTCAAAGCGCTCACCACACATCTAGATAAGTTCCTTAGGGGGTCTACTTTCCAACATGGTGTCACTTGTGGGGGGTTTCTACTGTTTAGGTACATTAGGGGCTCTGCAAACGCAATGTGACGCCTGCAGACCATTCCATCTAAGTCTGCATTCCAAATGGCGCTCCTTCACTTCCGAGCCCTTCCATGCGTCCAAACGGTGGTTCCCCCCCACATATGGGGTATCAGCGCACTCAGGACAAATTGGACAACAACTTTTGGGGTCCAATTTCTCCTGTTACCCTCGGGAAAATACAAAACTGGGGGCTGAAAAATAATTTTTGTGGGAAAAAATTTTAGTTTTATTTTTACGGCTCTGCATTATAAACTTCTGTGAAGCCCTTGGTGGGTCAAAGCGCTCACCACACATCTAGATAAGTTCCTTAGGGGGTCTACTTTCCAACATGGTGTCACTTGTGGGGGGTTTCTACTGTTTAGGTACATTAGGGGCTCTGCAAACGCAATGTGACGCCTGCAGACCATTCCATCTAAGTCTGCATTCCAAATGGCGCTCCTTCACTTCCGAGCCCTTCCATGCGTCCAAACGGTGGTTCCGCCCCCACATATGGGGTATCAGCGCACTCAGGACAAATTGGACAACAACTTTTGGGGTCCAATTTCTCCTGTTACCCTCGGGAAAATACAAAACTGGGGGCTGAAAAATAATTTTTGTGGGAAAAAATTTTAGTTTTATTTTTACGGCTCTGCATTATAAACTTCTGTGAAGCCCTTGGTGGGTCAAAGCGCTCACCACACATCTAGATAAGTTCCTTAGGGGGTCTACTTTCCAACATGGTGTCACTTGTGGGGGGTTTCTACTGTTTAGGTACATTAGGGGCTCTGCAAACGCAATGTGACGCCTGCAGACCATTCCATCTAAGTCTGCATTCCAAATGGCGCTCCTTCACTTCCGAGCCCTTCCATGCGTCCAAACGGTGGTTCCCCCCCACATATGGGGTATCAGCGCACTCAGGACAAATTGGACAACAACTTTTGGGGTCCAATTTCTCCTGTTACCCTCGGGAAAATACAAAACTGGGGGCTAAAAAAATAATTTGTGGGAAAAAATTTTTGTTTTATTTTTATGGCTCTGCATTATTAACTTCTGTGAAGCCCTTGGTGGGTCAAAGCGCTCAAAGCACATCTAGATAAGTTCCTTAGGGGGTCTACTTTACAAAATGGTGTCACTTGTGGGGGGTTTCAATGTTTAGGCACATCAGTGGCTCTCCAAACGCAACATGGCGTCCCATCTCAATTCCTGTCAATTTTGCATTGAAAAGTCAAACGGTGCTACTTCCCTTCCGAGCTCTCCCATGCGCCCAAACAGTGGTTTACCCCCACATATGGGGTATCAGCATACTCAGGACAAATTGTACAACAACTTTTGGGGTCCAATTTCTTCTCTTACCCTTGGGAAAATAAAAAATTGGGAGTGAAAAGATAATTTTTGTGAAAAAATATGATTTTTTATTTTTACGGTTCTGCATTATAAACTTCTGTGAAGCACTTGGTGGGTCAAAGTGCTCACCACACCTCTAGATAAGTTCCTTAGGGGGTCTACTTTCCAAAATGGTGTCACTTGTGGGGGGTTTTAATGTTTAGGCACATCAGTGGCTCTCCAAACGCAACATGACGTCCCATCTCAATTCCTGTCAATTTTGCATTGAAAAGTCAAACGGCGCTCCTTCCCTTCCGAGGTCTCCCATGCGCCCAAACAGTGGTTTATCCCCACATATGGGGTATCAGCGTACTCAGGACGAATTGTACAACAACTTTTGGGGTCCAATTTCTTCTCTTACCCTTGGGAAAAGAAAAAATTGGGGGCGAAAAATATTTTTTGTGAAAAAATGTGATTTTTTATTTTTACGGTTCTGCATTATAAACTTCTGTGAAGCACTTGGTGGGTCAAAGTGCTCACCACATCTCTAGATAAGTTCCTTAGGGGGTCTACTTTCCAAAATGGTGTCATTTGTGGGGGGTTTCAATGTTTAGGCACATCAGGGGCTTCCCAAACGCAACATGGCGTCCCATCTCAATTCCAGTAAATTTTGCATTGAAAAGTCAAATGGCGCTCCTTCGCTTCCAAGCTCGGTCATGCGCACAAACAGTGGTTTACCCCCACATATGGGGTATCGGCGTACTCAGGACAAATTGTACAACAACTTTTGGGGTCCATTTTCTCCTGTTACCCTTGGTAAAATAAAACAAATTGGAGCTGAAGTAAATTTTTTGTGAAAAAAAGTTAAATGTTCATTTTTATTTAAACATTCCAAATATTCTTGTGAAGCACCAGAAGGGTTAATAAACTTCTTGAATATGGTTTTGAGCACCTTGAGGGGTGCAGTTTTTAGAATGGTGTCACACTTGGGTATTTTCTATCATATAGACCCCTCAAAATGACTTCAAATGAGATGTGGTCCCTAAAAAAAAATGGTGTTGTAAAAATGAGAAATTGCTGGTCAACTTTTAACCCTTATAACTCCCTAACAAAAAAAAATTTTGGTTCCAAAATTGTGCTGATGTAAAGTAGACATGTGGGAAATGTTACTTATTAAGTATTTTGTGTGACATATCTCTGTGATTTAAGGGCATAAAAATTAAAAGTTGGAAAATTGCAAAATTTTCAAAATTTTTGCCAAATTTCCATTTTTTTTGCAAATAAACGCAGGTAATATCAAAGAAATTTTACCACTATCATGAAGTACAATATGTCACGAGATTACAATGTCAGAATCGCCAAGATCCGTTGAAGCGTTCCAGAGTTATAACCTCATAAAGGGACAGTGGTCAGAATTGTAAAAATTGGCCCGGTGTTGTGAAATTGGATTCTGGGCTCCCCCGGTGGCCACTTGTGGAATTGAACTTGTGTGCATCATCCCCTCTGTTCGCCTGCTCCTATCGGGATGTGGGAGTCGCTATATGGTGTTATGACCCCAATGGCGAGGGTCTCAGAGGAACGTGGAAGTCTGCAGAATACAAAAATCCAGCTCATAGGGCAGTGGTAACTGGGTTGACCATATATCTACTCCTAACGCCAACACTAGAAGTAGCCGGGGATCATTCCTACGTTGATTCTAGATGACACGCGCCAGCCGGAGAATCTAGCTACCCCTAGTAGAGGAAAACAAAGACCTTTCTTGCCTCCAGAGAAGGGGACCCCAAAGCTGGATAGAAGCCCCCCACAAATAATGACGGTGAGGTAAGAGGAAATGACAAACACAGAAATGAACCAGGTTTAGCACAGAGAGGCCCGCTTACTGATAGCAGAATAAAGAAAGGTAACTTATATGGTCAACAAAAACCCTATCAAAATCCACACTGGAAATTCAAGAACCCCCGAACCGTCTAACGGTCCGGGGGGAGAACACCAGCCCCCTAGAGCTTCCAGCAAAGGTCAGGATAAAGATTTGGAACAAGCTGGACAAAAATACAAAACCAAAACAAATAGCAAAAAGCAAAAGGCAGACTTAGCTGATATAACTGGAACCAGGATCAGTAGACAAGAGCACAGCAGACTAGCTCTGATAACTACGTTGCCAGGCATTGAACTGAAGGTCCAGGGAGCTTATATAGCAACACCCCTAACTAACGACCCAGGTGCGGATAAAAGGAATGACAGAAAAACCAGAGTCAAAAAACTAGTAACCACTAGAGGGAGCAAAAAGCAAATTCACAACAGTACCCCCCCCTTAGTGAGGGGTCACCGAACCCTCACCACGACCACCAGGGCGATCAGGATGAGCGGCATGAAAGGCACGAACTAAATCGGCCGCATGAACATCAGAGGCGACCACCCAGGAATTATCCTCCTGACCATAGCCCTTCCACTTGACCAGGTACTGAAGCCTCCGCCTGGAGAGGCGAGAATCCAAGATCTTCTCCACCACGTACTCCAACTCGCCCTCAACCAACACCGGAGCAGGAGGCTCAGCAGAAGGAACTACAGGCACAATGTACCGCCGCAACAAGGACCTATGAAATACATTGTGAATAGCAAACGACACAGGAAGATCCAGACGAAAAGATACAGGATTAAGGATTTCCAATATCTTGTAAGGCCCAATAAAACGAGGTTTAAATTTGGGAGAGGAGACCTTCATAGGAACAAAGCGGGAAGAAAGCCACACCAAATCCCCAACGCGTAGTCGGGGACCCACACCGCGGCGGCGGTTGGCAAAGCGCTGAGCCTTCTCCTGTGACAACTTTAAGTTGTCCACCACATGATTCCAGATCTGCTGCAACCTATCCACCACAGAATCCACCCCAGGACAGTCAGAAGGCTCCACATGACCCGAAGAAAAGCGAGGATGGAAACCAGAGTTGCAGAAAAAAGGCGAAACCAAGGTGGCGGAACTAGCCCGATTATTAAGGGCAAACTCAGCCAACGGCAAGAATGTCACCCAATCGTCCTGATCAGCAGAGACAAAACACCTCAAATAAGCCTCCAAAGTCTGATTGGTTCGCTCCGTCTGTCCATTAGTCTGAGGATGGAAAGCAGACGAAAACGACAAATCAATGCCCATCCTACTACAAAAGGATCGCCAGAACCTGGAAACGAACTGGGATCCTCTGTCTGACACAATATTCTCAGGGATGCCGTGCAAACGAACCACGTTCTGGAAAAACACAGGAACCAGATCGGAAGAGGAAGGCAGCTTAGGCAAAGGAACCAAATGGACCATCTTGGAGAAGCGATCACATATCACCCAGATAACGGACATGCCCTGAGATAGCGGAAGATCAGAAATGAAATCCATGGAGATATGTGTCCAAGGTCTCTTCGGGACAGGCAAGGGCAAGAGCAAACCGCTGGCACGAGAACAGCAAGGCTTAGCTCGAGCACAAGTCCCACAGGACTGCACAAATGACCGCACATCCCTTGACAAGGAAGGCCACCAAAAGGACCTGGCCACCAGATCTCTGGTGCCAAAAATTCCCGGGTGACCTGCCAACACCGAGGAATGAACCTCGGAAATGACTCTGCTGGTCCACTTATCCGGGACAAACAGTCTGTCAGGTGGACAAGACTCAGGCCTATCAGCCTGAAATCTCTGCAACACACGTCGCAGATCCGGAGAAATAGCTGACAAGATAACTCCATCTTTAAGAATACCAACAGGATCAGCGACTCCAGGAGCATCAGGCACAAAGCTCCTAGAAAGAGCATCGGCCTTCACATTCTTTGAACCTGGTAAATACGAGACAACAAAATCAAAGCGGGAGAAAAACAATGCCCAGCGGGCCTGTCTCGGATTAAGGCGTTTAGCAGACTCGAGATACATCAGATTTTTGTGATCAGTCAAGACCACCACACGATGCTTAGCACCCTCGAGCCAATGACGCCACTCCTCAAATGCCCATTTCATGGCCAACAACTCCCGATTGCCCACATCATAATTTCGCTCGGCAGGCGAAAACTTCCTAGAGAAAAAGGCACAAGGCTTCATAACAGAGCAACCAGGGCCTCTCTGCGACAAAACGGCCCCTGCCCCAATCTCCGAAGCATCCACCTCAACCTGAAAGGGAAGTGAGACGTCAGGCTGGCACAAAACAGGCGCCGAAGTAAACCGGCGTTTCAACTCCTGGAAAGCCTCCACGGCAGCAGGAGCCCAGTTAGCTACATCGGAGCCCTTCTTGGTCATATCCGTCAAAGGTTTCACAATGCTAGAAAAATTAGCGATAAAACGACGGTAGAAGTTAGCGAAGCCCAAGAACTTCTGAAGACTCTTAACTGACGAGGGCTGAGTCCAATCAAGAATAGCTCGGACCTTGACTGGGTCCATCTCCACAGCAGAAGGGGAAAAAATGAACCCCAAAAAGGGAACCTTCTGTACACCAAAGAGACACTTTGAGCCCTTGACAAACAAAGAATTTTCACGCAAAATTTTAAAGACCAACCTGACCTGCTCCACATGCGAATCCCAATTATCAGAAAAAACCAAAATATCATCCAGATAAACAATCAAAAATTTATCCAGATACTTCCGGAAAATGTCATGCATAAAGGACTGAAAAACTGAAGGCGCATTGGAGAGCCCAAAAGGCATCACCAAGTACTCAAAATGACCTTCGGGCGTATTGAATGCGGTTTTCCATTCATCACCTTGCTTAATGCGCACAAGGTTGTACGCACCACGAAGGTCTATCTTGGTGAACCACTTGGCACCCTTAATCCGGGCAAACAAGTCAGACAACAGCGGTAAAGGATACTGAAATTTGACAGTGATCTTATTTAAAAGCCGATAATCAATACAAGGTCTCAAAGATCCGTCCTTTTTTGCCACAAAAAAGAATCCCGCACCAAGAGGGGAAGAAGACGGACGAATATGTCCTTTTTCCAGAGACTCCTTGATATATGAACGCATAGCGGTATGTTCAGGTACCGACAGATTAAACAGTCTTCCCTTAGGAAATTTACTGCCTGGGATCAAATCTATTGCACAGTCACATTCCCTATGAGGAGGCAGTGCACTGGACTCAGACTCACTGAAGACATCCTGATAATCAGACAAATACTCCGGAACTTCCGAAGGCGTAGAAGAAGCAATAGACACAGGCAGGGAATCCTCATGAATACCACGACAGCCCCAACTTGAGACTGACATAGCCTTCCAGTCCAGGACTGGATTATGGGTCTGTAACCATGGCAGCCCTAAAACGACCAAATCATGCATTTTATGTAAAACCAGGAAACGTATCACCTCGCGGTGTTCAGGAGTCATGCACATGGTAACCTGAGTCCAATACTGCGGTTTATTTGCTGCCAATGGTGTAGCATCAATACCCCTAAGAGGAATAGGATTTTCTAATGGTTCAAGAGTAAATCCACAGCGCTTAGCAAATGAGAGATCCATGAGACTCAGGGCAGCACCTGAATCTACAAACGCCATGACAGGATAAGATGACAGTGAGCAAATCAAAGTTACAGACAGAATAAATTTAGGTTGCAAATTACCAACGGTGACAGGACTAACAACCTTAGCTATACGTTTAGAGCATGCTGAGATAACATGTGTAGAATCACCACAGTAGTAGCACAAGCCATTCCGGCGTCTATGAATTTTCCGCTCATTTCTAGTCAGGATTCTATCACATTGCATTAAATCAGGTGTCTGTTCAGACAACACCATGAGGGAATTTGCGGTTTTTCTATCACATTGCACCGAATTAGGTGTCTGTTCAGACAACACCATGAGGGAATTTGCGGTTTTGCGCTCCCGCAACCGCCGGTCAATTTGAATAGCCAGTGCCATAGTATCATTCAGACCTGTGGGAATGGGAAAACCCACCATAACATTCTTAATGGCTTCAGAAAGGCCATTTCTAAAATTAGCGGCCAGTGCACACTCGTTCCAATGTGTCAGCACGGACCATTTCCGAAATTTTTGGCAATACACTTCAGCCTCGTCCTGCCCCTGAGACATAGACAGCAAGGCCTTTTCTGCCTGAATCTCAAGATTGGGTTCCTCATAAAGTAAGCCGAGCGCCAGAAAAAACGCATCAAGATCAGCCAATGCCGGATCTCCTGGCGCCAGCGAAAAAGCCCAATCCTGAGGGTCGCCCCGTAAGAACGAAATAGCAATTTTTACTTGCTGAGCAGAATCTCCTGATGAACAGGGTCTCAGGGACAAAAACAATTTACAATTATTCACGAAATTCCTAAACTTAAACCTGTCTCCGGAAAACAGTTCAGGAATCGGTATTTTAGGTTCTGACCTAGGATTTCTGATAACATAGTCTTGTATGCCCTGCACACGAGTAGCCAGCTGGTCCACACTTGTAATCAAGGTCTGGACATTCATGTCTGCAGCAAGCATAGCCACTCTGAGGTAAAGGGGAAGGAGAAAAAAAAAAACAAAACTCAGAATCTTCTTTCTTATAATCCCTCTTCTGCAATGCATTAAACATTTAATACTGGCCTGGCAAACTGTTATGACCCCAATGGCGAGGGTCTCAGAGGAACGTGGAAGTCTGCAGAATACAAAAATCCAGCTCATAGGGCAGTGGTAACTGGGTTGACCATATATCTACTCCTAACGCCAACACTAGAAGTAGCCGGGGATCATTCCTACGTTGATTCTAGATGACACGCGCCAGCCGGAGAATCTAGCTACCCCTAGTAGAGGAAAACAAAGACCTTTCTTGCCTCCAGAGAAGGGGACCCCCAAAGCTGGATAGAAGCCCCCCACAAATAATGACGGTGAGGTAAGAGGAAATGACAAACACAGAAATGAACCAGGTTTAGCACAGAGAGGCCCGCTTACTGATAGCAGAATAAAGAAAGGTAACTTATATGGTCAACAAAAACCCTATCAAAATCCACACTGGAAATTCAAGAACCCCCGAACCGTCTAACGGTCCGGGGGGAGAACACCAGCCCCCTAGAGCTTCCAGCAAAGGTCAGGATAAAGATTTGGAACAAGCTGGACAAAAATACAAAACCAAAACAAATAGCAAAAAGCAAAAGGCAGACTTAGCTGATATAACTGGAACCAGGATCAGTAGACAAGAGCACAGCAGACTAGCTCTGATAACTACGTTGCCAGGCATTGAACTGAAGGTCCAGGGAGCTTATATAGCAACACCCCTAACTAACGACCCAGGTGCGGATAAAAGGAATGACAGAAAAACCAGAGTCAAAAAACTAGTAACCACTAGAGGGAGCAAAAAGCAAATTCACAACAATATGGCCTTGCTCCTCTGTCAGTTTCTTGCCGGTCAACAATGTAATCAGAAGCCTTCTGTGCTTGTTCCTGCTACTAGACAACTCCCAGCTAAGTTGGACTTTTGTCCTTGTGTGTTTTTGCATTTTGTTCCTGTTCACAGCTGCTGTTTCGTTACTGTGTCTGGAAAGCTCTTGTGATCGGAAATTGCCACTCTGGTGTTATGAGTTAATGCTAGAGTCTTAAAGGAATTTCTGGATGGTGTTTTGATAGGGTTTTCTGCTGACCATGAAAGTGTCCTTTCTGTCTTCCTGCTATCTAGAAAGCGGACCTCGATTTTGCTAAACCTATTTTCATACTACGTTTGTCTTTTCATCTAAAATCACCGCCAATATATGTGGGGGCCTCTGTCTGCCTTTTGGGAAAATTTCTCTAGAGGTGAGCCAGGACTGTCTTTCCCTCTGCTAGGATTAGGTAGTTCTCCGGCTGGCGCTGGGCATCTAGGGTTAAAAAACGTAGGCATGCTACCCGGCCACTTCTAGTTGTGCGGCAGGTTTAGTTCATGGTCAGTATAGTTTCCATCTTCCAAGAGCTAGTTCTCATATATGCTGGGCTATGTTCTCTCGCCATTGAGAATCATGACAGTTTGACCGGCCCAAAAAAGGGTTAAATTACTGGCTGAGAAAGGAGAGAAAAAAGAAGTCTGCTACAATTTTTTTTTTTTTTCTTTTCCTCTAGTTCTGAGTGTGCTCTTAATTTAATCACTTGCTAGTCTGCCTATACTGCAGCCTTCCTCTCTTTCTCTCCTTCTAATCCTTGAATGGCTCTGTGTTCACCTGTTTCAAATGGATCTTCAGAGTGTAGCTACAGGTTTGAATAATCTCGCCACAAAGGTACAAAATTTGCAAGATTTTGTTGTTCATGCACCTATGTCTGAGCCTAGAATTCCTTTGCCTGAATTCTTCTCGGGGAATAGATCTCACTTTCAAAATTTTAAAAATAATTGCAAATTGTTTTTGTCCCTGAAGTTTCGCTCTGCCGGAGACCCTGCACAGCAGGTCAGGATTGTAATTTCCTTGCTCCGGGGCGACCCTCAAGACTGGGCTTTTGCATTGGCACCAGGGGATCCTGCGTTGCTCAATGTGGATGCGTTTTTTCTGGCCTTGGGGTTGCTTTATGAGGAACCTCATTTAGAGCTTCAGGCGGAAAAGGCCTTGATGTCCTTGTCTCAGGGGCAAGATGAAGCTGAAATATACTGCCAAAAATTCCGCAAATGGTCTGTGCTTACTCAGTGGAATGAGTGCGCCCTGGCGGCGATTTTCAGAGAAGGTCTCTCTGATGCCATTAAGGATGTTATGGTGGGGTTCCCTGTGCCTGCGAGTCTGAATGAGTCCATGACGATGGCTATTCAGATCGATAGGCGTCTGCGGGAGCGCAAACCTGTGCACCATTTGGCGGTGTCTACTGAGAAAACGCCAGAAAATATGCAATGTGATAGAATTCTGTCCAGAAGCGAGCGGCAGAATTTTAGACGAAAAAATGGGTTGTGCTTCTATTGTGGTGATTCAGCTCATGTTATATCAGCATGCTTTAAGCGTACTAAGAAGCCTGACAAGTCTGTTTCAATTAGCACTTTACAGTCTAAGTTTATTCTATCTGTGACCCTGATTTGTTCTTTGTCATCTATTACCGCGGACGCCTATGTCGACTCTGGCGCTGCTTTGAGTCTTATGGATTGGTCCTTTGCCAAACGCTGTGGGTATGATTTGGAGCCACTGGAGGCTCCGATACCTCTGAAAGGGATTGACTCCACCCCATTGGCTAGTAATAAACCACAATACTGGACACAAGTGACTATGCGTGTTAATCCGGATCACCAGGAGGTTATTCGCTTTCTGGTGCTGTATAATCTACATGATGTTTTGGTGCTGGGATTGCCATGGCTGCAATCTCATAACCCAGTCCTCGACTGGAGAGCTATGTCTGTGTTAAGCTGGGGATGTAAAGGAACTCATGGGGACGTACCTTTGGTTTCCATTTCATCATCTATTCCCTCTGAGATTCCTGAATTCTTGTCTGACTTTCGTGACGTTTTTGAAGAACCCAAGGTTGGTTCACTACCTCCGCACCGGGAGTGCGATTGTGCCATAGACTTGATTCCGGGTAGTAAATACCCTAAGGGTCGTTTATTTAATCTGTCTGTGCCTGAACACGCTGCTATGCGAGAATATATAAAGGAGTCCTTGGAAAAGGGACATATTCGTCCTTCGTCATCTCCCTTAGGAGCCGGTTTTTTCTTTGTGTCTAAGAAAGACGGCTCTTTGAGGCCGTGTATTGATTATCGACTTTTGAATAAAATCACGGTTAAATATCAATATCCGTTACCACTGCTTACTGATTTGTTTGCTCGTATAAAGGGGGCCAAGTGGTTCTCTAAGATTGATCTCCGTGGGGCGTATAATTTGGTGCGAATCAAGCAGGGGGATGAGTGGAAAACCGCATTTAATACGCCCGAGGGCCATTTTGAGTATTTGGTGATGCCTTTTGGTCTTTCAAATGCCCCTTCAGTCTTCCAGTCCTTTATGCATGACATTTTCCGCGATTATTTGGATAAATTTATGATTGTGTATCTGGATGATATTCTGATTTTTTCGGATGACTGGGACTCTCATGTCCAGCAGGTCAGGAGGGTTTTTCAGGTTTTGCGGTCTAATTCCTTGTGTGTGAAGGGTTCTAAGTGTGTTTTTGGGGTTCAAAAGATTTCTTTCTTGGGATACATTTTTTCCCCCTCTTCCATCGAGATGGATCCTGTCAAGGTTCAGGCTATTGGTGATTGGACGCAACCCTCTTCTCTTAAGAGTCTTCAGAAATTTTTGGGCTTTGCTAACTTTTATCGTCGATTTATTGCTGGTTTTTCTGATGTTGTAAAACCATTGACTGATTTGACTAAGAAGGGTGCTGATGTTGCTGATTGGTCCCCTGATGCTGTGGAGGCCTTTCGGGAGCTCAAGCGCCGCTTTTCTTCCGCCCCAGTGTTGCGTCAGCCTGATGTTGCTCTTCCTTTTCAGGTTGAGGTCGACGCTTCTGAAATCGGAGCTGGGGCGGTGTTGTCGCAGAGAAGTTCCGACTGCTCCGTGATGAGACCTTGTGCTTTTTTTTCCCGTAAATTTTCGCCCGCCGAGCGGAATTATGATATTGGGAATCGGGAGCTTTTGGCCATGAAGTGGGCTTTTGAGGAGTGGCGTAACTGGCTTGAGGGGGCCAGACATCAGGTGGTGGTATTGACTGACCACAAAAATTTAATTTACCTTGAGTCTGCCAGGCGCCTGAATCCTAGACAGGCGCGCTGGTCGTTGTTTTTCTCTCGGTTTAATTTTGTGGTGTCGTACCTACCGGGTTCTAAGAATGTTAAGGCGGATGCCCTTTCTAGGAGTTTTGAGCCTGACTCCCCTGGTAATTCTGAGCCCACAGGTATCCTTAAAGATGGAGTGATATTGTCTGCCGTTTCTCCAGACCTGCGGCGGGCCTTGCAGGAGTTTCAGGCGGATAGACCTGATCGTTGCCCACCTGGTAGACTGTTTGTTCCTGATGATTGGACCAGTAGAGTCATCTCTGAGGTTCATTCTTCTGCGTTGGCAGGTCATCCTGGAATCTTTGGTACCAGGGATTTGGTGGCAAGGTCCTTCTGGTGGCCTTCCCTGTCACGAGATGTGCGAGGCTTTGTGCAGTCTTGTGACGTTTGTGCTCGGGCCAAGCCTTGTTGTTCTCGGGCTAGTGGATTGTTGTTGCCCTTGCCTATCCCGAAGAGGCCTTGGACGCACATCTCGATGGATTTTATTTCGGATCTGCCTGTTTCTCAGAAGATGTCTGTCATCTGGGTGGTGTGTGACCGTTTCTCTAAGATGGTCCATCTGGTTCCCTTGCCTAAGTTGCCTTCTTCTTCCGAGTTGGTTCCTCTGTTTTTTCAAAATGTTGTTCGTTTGCATGGTATTCCTGAGAATATCGTTTCTGACAGAGGGACCCAATTCGTGTCTAGATTTTGGCGGGCATTCTGTGCTAGGATGGGCATAGATTTGTCTTTTTCGTCTGCTTTCCATCCTCAGACTAATGGCCAGACCGAGCGGACTAATCAGACCTTGGAGACATATTTGAGGTGTTTTGTGTCTGCGGATCAGGATGATTGGGTTGCTTTTTTGCCTTTGGCGGAGTTCGCCCTCAATAATCGGGCCAGCTCTGCCACCTTGGTGTCCCCGTTTTTCTGTAATTTGGGGTTTCATCCTCGATTTTCCTCCGGTCAAGTGGAATCTTCGGATTGTCCTGGAGTGGATGCTGTGGTGGAGAGGTTGCATCAGATTTGGGGGCAGGTGGTGGACAATTTGAAGTTGTCCCAGGAGAAGACTCAGCTTTTTGCCAACCGCCATCGTCGTGTTGGTCCTCGGCTTTGTGTTGGGGACTTGGTGTGGTTGTCTTCTCGTTTTGTCCCTATGAGGGTTTCTTCTCCTAAGTTTAAGCCTCGGTTCATCGGCCCGTACAAGATATTGGAGATTCTTAACCCTGTGTCCTTCCGTTTGGACCTCCCTGCATCCTTTTCGATTCATAATGTTTTTCATCGGTCATTGTTGCGCAGGTATGAGGTACCGGTTGTGCCTTCCGTTGGGCCTCCTGCTCCGGTGTTGGTTGAGGGTGAGTTGGAGTACGTTGTGGAAAAGATCTTAGACTCTCGTGTTTCCAGACGGAGACTCCAGTATCTGGTCAAATGGAAGGGATACGGTCAGGAGGATAATTCTTGGGTCACTGCCTCTGATGTTCATGCCTCCGATCTTGTCCGTGCCTTTCATAGGGCTCATCCTGATCGCCCTGGTGGTTCTGGTGAGGGTTCGGTGCCCCCTCCTTGAGGGGGGGGTACTGTTGTGAAATTGGATTCTGGGCTCCCCCGGTGGCCACTTGTGGAATTGAACTTGTGTGCATCATCCCCTCTGTTCGCCTGCTCCTATCGGGATGTGGGAGTCGCTATATGGCCTTGCTCCTCTGTCAGTTTCTTGCCGGTCAACAATGTAATCAGAAGCCTTCTGTGCTTGTTCCTGCTACTAGACAACTCCCAGCTAAGTTGGACTTTTGTCCTTGTGTGTTTTTGCATTTTGTTCCTGTTCACAGCTGCTGTTTCGTTACTGTGTCTGGAAAGCTCTTGTGATCGGAAATTGCCACTCTGGTGTTATGAGTTAATGCTAGAGTCTTAAAGGAATTTCTGGATGGTGTTTTGATAGGGTTTTCTGCTGACCATGAAAGTGTCCTTTCTGTCTTCCTGCTATCTAGAAAGCGGACCTCGATTTTGCTAAACCTATTTTCATACTACGTTTGTCTTTTCATCTAAAATCACCGCCAATATATGTGGGGGCCTCTGTCTGCCTTTTGGGAAAATTTCTCTAGAGGTGAGCCAGGACTGTCTTTCCCTCTGCTAGGATTAGGTAGTTCTCCGGCTGGCGCTGGGCATCTAGGGTTAAAAAACGTAGGCATGCTACCCGGCCACTTCTAGTTGTGCGGCAGGTTTAGTTCATGGTCAGTATAGTTTCCATCTTCCAAGAGCTAGTTCTCATATATGCTGGGCTATGTTCTCTCGCCATTGAGAATCATGACAGCCCGGTCATTAACGTGCAAACCACCCTTGGGGGTGAAGGGGTTAAAATAACCAATAAATTTCGTTCAACTTCACAATTGTGTTCCACTTGTTGATTTTTCACCAAAAATTTACATTTGGTATCTTTATGTTTGAAGCATGATATGTGGGAAAAGGTTGAAAAGTTCCAGGGGGCCGAATACTTTCCCAAGGCACTGTATAGTTTTCAACCAGGACGGTGCCAAGATGCGACAGCCCTGGCTGAATATCACTGGTGAATTAGGAGATTCAGCAAGCGGCAGCTTCAGTGACTAGCGGTGTCATCACTGAAACTGCGCTCCCTCACAACCTGACTTGTGCTGAACTCTGGAGCGTGGGAAAATACCACTTCCATGGTGCGAGTGCTGTGTGATTTTTTTTTTTTTCCCTCGCACCTATTGACTTTTATTGTGGGATGCAATCCGATTTCTGATTACAATCGCAGCACGCTGCAATTTTTTTCCAGTCCGATAATGATCCTATCCAAGTTGGAAAAAAAAACGCAGATGAAGACACAATCATAGAATAACATTGGTCCGAATTCAATCCGATTTTTTTTTGTTTGTTTGTTTGTTTTATCGGAATGCATTCGTCCGATTTCATCGCAGGTGGGCATGAGCCCTTATATCGAAGAAATTTTACCACTAACATGGAGTACAATATGTCATGAAAAAACACTCAGAATCAGTGGGATCCATTGAAGCGTTCCAGAGCTATGACCTCATAAAGTGACAGTGGTCAGAATTGTAAAAATTGGCCTGGTCATTAAGTACCAAATTGTCTCTGTCACTAAGGGGTTAATATTTGCTTTCTGTTGGAGTTGGGCATCAGAAGTATTTCTTCTCATGTACCATAATATAGGTGCATATAGTAACATGCGTTGACAGATTCCCATATCAAAGTGTATACTTGGTGTTATTTTTTTTTCTACAGGATGGCTCTTTACAGTGTTTGTTAGTTTGTTTTTGGTTTGTTTGTTTGTTTGTTTTTACAAAAAATGGTATGCCCAGAGTATTCCAAAAAGATATCCACGGTGTAAATCAGATTCTACAACCTTACAAGTAGATTCAGCCTATACCGTGGGAGTTTTGTCTGTAAAATGCTGTAACATCAGTAATGTTTTCATTCTTAACATTTGTCGTTTCCTCATTAACTTTGGATCTTGTAGTGAACACAGTAAAGCGTAGGTTCATCACTAGTACAGAAGTTTTAATGAAAGGACACACAAAGTTCTGGTGCTGTATTTTCCTGTCTGTATTACAGAAGCAGTTCCTGGCCTGATTGGAGATCTTGTGATCCAAATAAACAGCATATATGATGATATTCCTTCTGACACCTTTCAGTCTCAATTTAGTGGGGTGAACTTTCCCTAAACCTGGAGCCACATCCCATGTCCCTGCTTACAGGTAGAACACAACCAACCATGGGTATGTTCACGAATCCTTTTTTTTTTTGGACTGAATATCTTTTAAAGGAAAAAACAACCATGAGACGTGACTGTTTTTGTTATGTGGCACCTGTATTACAAACATGGATAACATCCAATGGCTGTTTTTTTTTCACAGACTAATTCATTTTAATGGGCAAGTTTGTATGTGACGCTGAGTCACTTCTTATGGACAAGCCGTGAGTCAGGGTAGTTGAGTCCGAGGTTAAGGAGCCATGAGCTTACATCATAAGAGGGAAAAGACAAAGGCGTAGTCAGATAACTGGTCTGAGCCGTAAAACCGTAACATCATTTTTTTCTTAATTATATAATAGTAACTTTATTTCACAATTTACATAATATCCTGTTTGGTTTTATTTTATTTCCAGAGATAAAATGTGAATAACACCTAGTCTATGTATATGTTAAAGCCTGTGGAAGAAAAACTAAATTATATATAGTATTGTGCACAACTGTCATTCTGTAATAGTAATAAATAGTTAATGCAATCACAGGCATCGCTAGTTGTTCTCTGCTATATTTGAAGCTCAGTGTGTCCTGGAATTGCCGGCATACCATCATACAATATATAGAAACTCAAGGCCACCAAGATGAGTGATACATTATGAGTCTCAGGAGTCTGTAAAGAAATGTCACTTGTTTGGTATATTTGGCTGTGATTGACCTCAGCACCGTCCTGTTCTACACTGTTCTGATCTAATTTCTCTTACATTTTTTTTAAAGCGCTTTTCCTGTATTCATAAGGCTGGTGCCAAACCTGATGCCTGCACAGCACAAATTGAACATAAGGTGGCAGTAAAGTGACATTTCTTCATGATTTTAAATTAAGGGTAAATTCACCATATTGTTGTGAGAAGCAGGTGTGGCAAATGCAACAAAATACTGGACATGGCGACGTTTTTAGCATATTCAGTAAATATTTTTCCTAAAATATGCACCCTTTCATTTTCACTGGCAAAGCAGTATGAAGTATGTGATACATTGTGTAGTGTATAATGTCACTAACACCATACATTAGCACCACATGATTGTGTTGTAGAGGGGCCGATAGGGTTACAGAGGGAGCACCCCACGCTGATGCCACACAGTACAGCTGGCACCATCACATGAAGACGCAGGTGTCTGCACCCGCACCATAAAGTATGCTGTTTGCAAAGAGAACCCATCCACCATGGCATACTGTTACCGTACGGGGTGTGAAGAGGTTAAAAGAGTTCTCCATAGTTAGTGGACCTACAAATGCATTCATATCACGTTTCGGTGAAATGTTCACGACTCCATTGAGGAGTCCACTCTGCACCCTGGGATAACCGGATTTGATTGTTCCCCTCATGGAGCCATAATAGTCATTATAAAAGTCGGTAACAATAACAGTCTACAGTGTACTATTGTTTCTTCCTTGTAAGTTCAAAGACACATACTACTGTAAAATAGCTCCAGTGGAGTCCAATGTTGACCGAAATGCGATGTAAATTTACCCTAGAGTCTGAATTAACATTCTTTGCTACTTTCAGATGCAGAAATCCTATATTGCCCTAGTGCTCCTTTCATGCCTGTGGTTTTGTTACAATGTATCAGTTTAGGATATGTTATTTAAGAATCCAATGGTGAGGAATCATACACAAGAGGCTTCAGGCTAATAGTACAACTGAGCTGGTCACCCACAGCAACCAATCACAGTGCAGCTTTCATATTTCCAAAGCAGTTAATAAATAGAGAGATGTGCTCTGATTGGTTGCTATGTGCAGCTGCCAGCAATGCAGGTTTTACTACAAGACAGGTAAGCAGAATTCAGCAATAATATTGTAGCAAGTAGAAGATGTCTCATTTAGAAAAGACTTCGGAACTGGTATCCACCTGCCCAATGTAGATAAACGTCTGCGTTTGCTGGACTTTGTGCAGAGCTGACGCTTGTCTACAGTTTGGCGGTCTTGCAGCTGTCTGGACACCCTGAGTCAGGCAAGCATTGCGATTCCGCTGCAGATCGCTAGCACTGACTGGCGACATCATCTGGACCTAATTGGTTCAAGTCCAGATGATGTTAACTTTTTCTTATCTTCTAGATACTGCAGTCAATAGCGATCACAGCATTTAGAAAATTGTGAGAGGGAGAAGGCTGTCATGGCAGGTCACATGATAACTTCCGGGTCTGCCAGCAATGGCAAGCCTGTTAGACCCAGCCAACAGCAGGGTCTGACAGGCGATCTGGGGTGATTTGTATTGCAATGCATGAGGCCAGTGATTAGAAAAATAAAAATAAAAGTCCCATACAAGGACTAAGTAAATACGGTAAGTTAAAAAAAAGTGGGTTTTTTTTTAAACTATTTAAAAACAATCACAAAATAAATTAAAAAAAATGAAAACATAATAAACCAATAAATAGTATATTTACTTTAAAACAAAAATGAACAAAAAAGTACACACAGTTGATATCAACATGTCCGCAAGACCTGATCTATAAAACTGTCACACTAGTTAACCCTTTCAGTGAACACCATAAAAAAAGTAGCAAAAAACTATGCTTTTTCATCATACTGCTGAACAAAAAGTGGAATAGAACGCAAGCAAAAAGTTAAATGAAATAAAAATGGTATCGCTGTAAAAGTAATCTTGTCTGGCAAAAAAACAAGCCATGATAAAGCTCCTTCAGTTGAGAGATAAAAAAGTTAGCGAGCCTCATCATTACATATGTTTAAAAAAGGAGCACAGGAGGATTTGTTAGTATGGAAAATGTTCTTGGAAAATCATAATGGAAGGTCATTGATTCAAAATGAGGTATTAGACAATTTTGATTGTGAGATTTACACAGACGCAGCGGGGGGGGGGGGGGGAGTTGGTTATGGCGCATACTGCAAGGATCAGTGGAGCATGGGCGAATGGCCGGAATTTTGTAAGGAGCAAGGTTTCATCAGGAATCCTGCTTTGCTTGAATTGTTTCCAATAGTCGTTTCTGTTTCAATATGGGGCAGGATTTTAGGAATCAAAAGGTTAGGTTCCATTGCGACAACATGTGTGGTGTCAATAATCAATAGCCTTTCTGCTTCATCTCCGCCAGTAATTATGGTAAGTTGCTTGGGTAATTAGTAGTGATGAGCGAATATACTCGTTACTCGAGATTTCTCGAGCATGCTCAGGGGTCCTCCGAGTATTTTTTAGTGCTCGGAGATTTAGTTTTTCTTGACGCAGCTGAATGATTTACATCTGTTAGCCAGCATAAGTAAATGTGGGGGTTGCCTAGTATTGCATTGTCTTGAGTTGAATGCTTGGGTGTGAGCTGTACATGTGCCTGGAGTTCAAAATTCCATTGCAGATGTCTTCTTTCCAGTGGGATCGTTTCCGCACTCTGGCGCCAGAAACAGAAAGGTCAGGAGTGGAATGCCCTTCGCATCTATGGAAGCTGGTTGAAGAGGATCGGGATGACTTATTCGGGGTTCCATTTCAAGGCAGACCTGGGCATTATGAGGTAGCTTGGTGAGTATGGCATAACTGAGTTTTGTACTGGGATGATGTTGGATCAGAAGAGAACAGGATGTTGGCAGTTTTGTTTTAAGTGGGGAGAGCGTTGGATAGGGGGTTGGTCAGTGTCTAGAATTAATAAGTTAATTGTGGGCCTTGCCTTAGATTTTAAATTGCAGGGTTTGAGTGATGTAACTGCAGCGCCCCAGAGTCCTGGTCGTTGCAGTACTGATGCTCCGCCGCTAAGGGGGGCTATGGTACGTCTGATGGCACTGAAGGAGTTCACCTGACCAGGTATCACAGACACCAATACACTTCACAGTCTGGCCTCCAGGGGGAGCTAAGGGTGCTATGTATTAGGCCACTCCTCACAATCTGGTAAAACTGGGGGTTAGATAGGAAGTTAGAGAGAAGCTGACTGGGTTGGAACCAGGCAACATCCTGTGGCAGAGGGTGTTGCAGGGGAAGATTCAGGGGGGTCCCTGTCAGGGGTGGAATCCTGACAGAGGCCTAGCGAACAAGAAAGAACGTTACGGGACTGCGCCTGCACTTAATCGTGGCGGTACCCCAAGAAAGGACAAGAAGCGAGGTTTATTGTGCTGAGTGAGACACGAGATAAACGCAACAAGGAGAAACACCAGTAGGAGTCGTGCTGTAAGACGAGGCAACATCCTACTGAGGCACGTAGCCGGTGGCCGGAAACGCCGAGGAAGTATTGAGCTCCAGGCCTTACTTCAAACCTACGGCAGGACAGTCAGTTATAGGCGGGCTGTCTCACTCAAATCACCTAAGAAGACATAGGGGGCAACAGTTGGAGAGGGGCGACACTAGGGTCCCGGAAGAGCTCCGAGCCTACCCGTCATACGGGTGCGTCCTAGCCATATCATCTGGGGGGACGAAGAAGAACATCTAAATCGAGTTGTGAGGGAACTTCAGAAACAGACACAACAGTTGTGGGGACTATCCCGTAAGCACAGCAGGGGAGGACCACAACACATAAGCGCTAGAAGGTAGGCACAGATTTCCACCTGCAAAGGGAACTCTGGAGGTGCCATCGGACTGGCCGGATTCCCGCAGCCCGGTTAACCATATTCCGGACTGAGGATCCTGAAGCCTTCAGTAAAGAGGTAAAGAGACTGCAACCTGGTATCCTCGTTATTTACTGCGACCTGCACCGCACCACAACCCTATCACATTCTCAACTTTCACTGGACGCCCCTCAGCAGGGTCACGGACCGGGCCCAGCCACCGTGATAATAATAATAATAATAATAATCTTTATTTATATAGCGCCAACATATTCCGCAGCGCTTTACAGTTTAACAGTTTCAAACACAACAGTCATAGGTAACAATGTTAAACAATACAGCAATAAAGCAAAATAAGACGACCCTGCTCGTGAGAGCTTACAATCTACAATGAGGTGGGGAGATACAAAGTACAGGTGTGTATTTACAATGATGGTCCAGCCATCTTCAGGGGGTGGGGGGTAGATGAGATAGTGAATGGGCTACACACACACACACAAACATAAAATGACTGATTAGGGAACGTGATAGGCCGCTCTGAACAAATGAGTTTTGAGTGAGCGCCTAAAGCTATGCAAGTTGTGGATGGTCCTAATATCTTGGGGTAGAGCATTCCAGAGGATTGGCGCAGCACGGGAGAAGTCTTGGAGTCGGGAGTGGGAGGTACGGATTAGTGCAGAGGTTAGTCGAAAGTCGTTTGCAGAGCGCAGCGGTCGGCTAGGCCGATAGACAGAAATGAGGGAGGAGATGTAAGGGGGTGCCGCACTGTGGAGAGCTTTGTGGGTGAGAACAAGTACTTTGAATTGTATCCTGTAATGAATGGGCAGCCAGTGTAATGACTGGTGAAGAGCGGACGCGTCCGAGTAACGATTAGCCAGATGGACGACCCTGGCTGCTGCATTAAGGATAGACTGGAGAGGGGAAAGTCGCGTGAGGGGGAGGCCAATTAAAAGAGAGTTACAGTAGTCCAGGCGGGAGTGGATTAGGGCGACAGTGAGAGTTTTTGTTGTCTCCATGGTGAGAAAAGGGCGGATTCTAGAGATGTTCTTTAGGTGTAAGCGGCACGAGCGGGCAAGAGATTGTATGTGGGAGGTGAAGGAGAGATCGGAGTCAAACATGACACCCAGACAGCGTGCCTGCTGCCTAGGTGTTATTATGGTGCCACCCACGGAGAGGGAAATGTCAGATTTAGGGAGGTTAGTAGAATGCGGGAGCAGAAGAAGTTCAGTTTTGGAGAGGTTGAGCTTCAGATAGAGAGCGGACATGATGTTAGAGACTGCAGACAGACAGTCAGTGGCGTTCTGTAGTACAGCGGGGGAAAGGTCAGGGGCTGACGTGTATAGTTGTGTGTCATCAGCGTAAAGATGGTACTGAAAGCCAAATCTGCTGATGGTCTGTCCAATTGGGGCCGTGTAGAGGGAGAAGAGAAGGGGGCCAAGGACTGAGCCCTGAGGTACCCCGACAGTGAGAGGAAGAGGAGATGAAGTGGAGCCGGAGAACAGAACACTGAAGGAGCGTTCAGAAAGATAGGAAGAGAACCAGGAGAGAGCAGTGTCCTTAATGCCTAGTGACTGGAGCCTAGAGAGTAGGAGAGGGTGGTCAACAGTGTCGAAAGCTGCAGAAAGATCGAGGAGAATGAGCAGAGAGTGGTCACCGTTACATTTTGCTGTCAGAAGGTCATTGGTCACCTTGATGAGTGCAGTTTCTGTTGAATGTAGGGGGCGGAACCCGGACTGTGAAGGGTCTAGGAGGGAATGAGTGGAGAGGTAACGGGTAAGGCGGGAGTAGACTAGGCGCTCCAGGAGTTTTGAGATGAAGGGTAGATAACCCCAGAACCGAGACATAGCGGCCCGGTACCGGGTGCCCCTCGGCCCTGCGGCAGTGGGGGCACTCCAACTTGGCGTCACGAACAGGATCTACTTAAGCCTGAAGAATCAGGTCATGTGTGCCTTGGAACTGTGATTTATTGTGCTTGGACTGTGACTTATTGCAAAGACTGTGCATTGCCACTTGCCGCCAAAAACCGCCGCCATTACAACGCTGAGGAGAGCGCAGGAGGAGAAGAAGGGCGTGGAAGTGGGCGTAGACAAGCTGAAGAGCGCGAAAGACAATGGCCGCCCAGTCTAAATATTTCGGCCCTTTGAGGACGTGTCCGTCAGCAGCCGAGATCCGCCTCCTGATCCTCAATGGTGGGCAGATACAAAGAAAGCGAAACCACCCACGAAGGAGAGAGCGGGAAAAGGACCAGGAAGAAGAAGTCAGCGACATGGAGGACGCCATGGCCAGCCACCCGGAGCCGGAGCGTGGGGTAGGCGCAGAGGACTCCCCCAGCTACCCGGAGGGGCACCGCAACCAGGCCTCCACCGCTGATATTGACTTCCTGCAGGCCGGAGTGTATGAGCTCAGCAACCAACTCCGGCGGACACAGCTGAGCACTGAGGCTGGGTGGGAGAAGACCTTCATCGGGAGCCTCACCAGACGTCTGTCGGCAGCCTCGTCTGGTCCGGAGCAGGAAAGAAGTTCCAGCGCTCCGAAGCCAGGAAGCAAGGTCCTGCCGGAAAGCGAGATGCCGCAAACGGAGATGACAATGCCGCAGCGCAAGGCCCTGCAACCAGCGTTCCAGATCCCAGCGGGGACGGAGCAGATCGGCACCGGAGGGACCACATCTGAAGCAGGTATGAAGGACGACCCTGCCCTGACGACCGACACCACTCCAGTGACTGCTAGTGCCACAGCTGCTGACTCCGTTCCAGTGACTGATCTTGCAGCAGCCACTACCTCTGCTGAAGCAAATGCCCCTACTCAAGCTGCGCGGACCTCCATCGCTGCGCATGATTTAACCGTACATTAAAGACGGATTAACGGCGTGTGTCCAGCACTGGGTGTAACCCTGGACCTCACTTTTCCCAGGCCAAGAAGGGTTAAGTGCCAGGTGCAGCCCTGGAAGCCATCCAACTAAACCTCGGAGAACCGAAGATTGTAAATAGTTAACTGTTTGTTTCCTGCTGTTTTGCTGCTAATACCCAACTAGGGTTATTCTTAAAGGGATCCCTTCGTTTACCCGGGATCCCTATTGCTTTTTATTTTTGCTTTTATTTTCATTTTTGCTTTTGTTCCACAATGTTACAGAGACTACTGGATCATGAACACTGCATGATTACAAACTTATTGTAAATAGTTTGCACCTTCTTAAAGGTGTCCTCTACTGGTTTTACAAAGGAAAGGACTCTTTGCGAATAAACTGTTCTTGGAAACAGCTCCGGAGTCCTTGCTGTACACGAATTTGCAGCTTGAGAAGTTGCACTACCTCCGAGAGACTTGTGTTATGACCTGTTGGTTAAGAGGCCACACTGATATGACCTGGTGGCTAAAACGCAACATGGAACGAGCTCTGAGAAGGTGGTATCTCTACTGACCGCAGTCCCTAATCCAAACAACAACACTAGTAATAGCCGTGGGATGTTCCTGACTCTCCCTAGACACCTCTTCACAGCCTAAGAACTAACTACCCCTAAAGAAGGAAATAGAAAGCTATCTTGCCTCAGAGAAAACCCCAAAAGGAAAAAGACAGCCCCCCACAAATATTGGCTGTGAGTGGAGAGGGAAATGACGTACACAGAAATGAAATCAGATTTCAGCAAAGGAGGCCAATACTAAACTTGATAGACAGAGAGAAAAGGATAATGTGCGGTCAGTATTAAAAACTACAAAATCCACGCAGAGTTTACAAAAATGAACTCCACACCGACTCACGGTGTGGAGGGGCAAATCTGCTTTCCCAGAGCTTCCAGCTAGCCTGAAATTACATAATGACAAGCTGGACAAAAAGAGACATATTTGCAGAGCAATAGAGTCCAAGCAAATGGACAAACAAGAACTAGCAAAAACTTATCTTTTGCTGACAAGGACAGGCCATATGAGAAATCCAAGGAGAGAACATCCAACCAAGAACATTGACAGCTGGCATGGTTTAAAGCAGGTTTAAATAACAAACCCAGGCAAGGCGATTAGTGAAGGCAGCTGCTACAGCTACCTAAAGGAGCAGCAGTTCCACTCGAAACCACCAGAGGGAGCCCAAGGGCAGAACTCACAAAAATACCATTAGCAACCACAGGAGGGAGCTCCAGAACGGAATTCCCAACAGTACCCCCCCCCCCCTTGAGGAGGGGTCACTGAACCCTCACCAGAGCTCCCAGGCCGATCAGGACGAGCCAAATGGAAAGCACGAACCAAATCGGCAGCATGAACATCGGAGGCAACAACCCAAGAATTATCCTCCTGGCCATAACCCTTCCACTTGACCAGATACTGAAGCTTCCGTCTCGAAAAACGAGAATCCAAAATCTTCTCCACCACATATTCTAATTCCCCCCTCAACCAACACCGGAGCAGGAGGATCAACGGAGGGAACCATAGGTACCACATATCTCCGCAACAAGGATCTATGGAGCCCATTATGAATGGAAAAAGAAGCTGGAAGGGCCAAACGAAAAGGCACCGGATTGATAGTTCAGAAATCTTATAAGGCCCAATAAAGCGATGCTTGAACCTAGGGGACGAAACCTTCATAGGAACATGACGAGAAGACAACCAGACCAAATCCCCAACACGAAGCCGGGGACTAACACACCGACGACGGTTAGCAAAACGTTGAGCCTTTTCCTGAGACAACGTCAAATTGTCCACCACATGAGTCCAAATTTGCTGCAACCTGTCCACCACAGAATCCACACCAGGACAGTCAGAAGGCTCAAGCTGCCCCGAAGAAAAACGAGGATGAAAACCAAAGTTACAAAAGAAAGGCGAAACCAAGGTAGCCGAACTAGCCCGATTATTAAGGGCAAACTCGGCCAACGGCAAAAAGGTCACCCAATCATCCTGATCAGCAGACACGAAGCATCTCAAATAGGTTTCCAAGGTCTGATTGGTTCGCTCCGTTTGGCCATTTGTCTGAGGATGGAACGCTGAAGAAAAAGACAAATCAATGCCCATTCTAGCACAAAAGGACCGCCAAAACCTAGAATCGAACTGGGAACCTCTGTCAGACACAATATTCTCCGGAATACCATGCAAACAAACCACATGCTGAAAAAATAATGGAACCAAATCAGAGGAGGATGGCAACTTAGGCAACGGTACCAAATGGACCATCTTAGAAAACCGGTCACAAACCACCCAGATGACAGACATCTTCTGAGAAACAGGAAGATCAGAAATAAAATCCATGGAAATATGCGTCCAGGGCCTCTCAGGAATAGGCAAAGGCAAAAGCAACCCACTGGCACGGGAACAGCAAGGCTTAGCCCGAGCACAGGTCCCACAGGACTGCACAAACGAATGCACATCCCGCGACAAGGAAGGCCACCAAAAGGACCTAGCCACCAAATCTCTGGTACCAAAAATCCCAGGGTGACCAGCCAACACCGAACAATGAACCTCAGAAATTACCCTGCTAGTCCATCTATCAGGAACAAACAGTTTCCCCACTGGACAGCGGTCAGGTTTATCAGCCTGAAACTCCTGAAGTACCCGCCGCAAATCAGGGGAGATGGCAGAAAGAATCACCCCCTCCTTAAGGATCCCAGCCGGCTCAAGAACTCCCGGAGAATCAGGCAAAAAACTCCTAGAAAGGGCATCAGCCTTCACATTCTTAGATCCCGGAATATACGAGACCACAAAATCAAAACGTGAGAAAAACAGAGACCACCGAGCTTGTCTAGGATTCAACCGCTTAGCAGACTCGAGGTAAATCAGATTCTTATGATCAGTCAAGACCACCACGCGATGCTTGGCTCCCTCAAGCCAATGTCGCCACTCCTCAAATGCCCACTTCATAGCCAACAACTCCTGATTGCCGACATCATAATTACGCTCAGCAGGCGAAAACTTTCTGGAGAAGAAAGCACATGGTTTCATCAACGAGCCATCAGAATTTCTCTGAGACAAAACGGCCCCTGCCCCAATCTCAGAAGCATCAACCTCAACCTGAAAAGGGAGAGAAACATCTGGCTGACGCAACACAGGGGCAGAAGTAAAACGTTGTTTAAGCTCCTGAAAGGCCTCAACAGCCGCAGAGGACCAATTCATCACATCAGCGCCCTTCCTCGTCAAATCGGTCAGAGGCTTCACCACACTAGAAAAATTAGCAATAAAGCGGCGATAAAAATTGGCAAAGCCCAAAAATTTCTGAAGGCTCTTTACAGATGTAGGTTGAGTCCAATCATGAATGGCCTGGACTTTAACAGGGTCCATTTCAATAGCCGAGGGAGAAAAAATGAAACCCAAAAAAGAAACCTTCTGAACTCCAAAGAGGCACTTAGACCCCTTCACAAACAATGCAATAGCACGAAGGACCTGAAATACCATCCTTACCTGCTTCACATGAGACTCCCAATCATCGGAGAAAACCAAAATATCATCCAAATACACAATCATGAATTTATCCAGATAATTCCGGAAAATATCATGCATAAAGGACTGAAATACCGATGGAGCATTAGAGAGCCCGAATGGCATCACAAGATATTCAAAATGGCCTTCGGGCGTATTAAATGCTGTTTTCCATTCATCACCTTGTTTAATACGCACGAGATTATACGCCCCTCGAAGGTCGATTTTAGTAAACCAACTGGCACCCTTAATCCGAGAAAACAAATCAGAAAGTAAAGGTAAAGGGTACTGGAATTTGACAGTGATCTTATTGAGAAGGCGATAATCTATACAGGGTCTCAAGGAGCCATCCTTCTTGGCAACAAAAAAAAAATCCCGCTCCCAACGGTGACGAAGACGGGCGAATATGCCCCTTCTCCAAGGACTCCTTTACATAACTCCGCATAGCGGCATGCTCTGGCACAGACAGATTGAAAAGTCGGCCCTTAGGGAACTTACAGCCAGGAATCAAATTAATGGCACAATCGCAGTCCCTATGAGGAGGCAGGGAACTGGACTTGGGCTCATCAAATACATCCTGGAAATCCGACAAAAACTCAGGAACTTCAGAAGAAGGGGACGAGGAAATGGACATCAAAGGAATATCACTATGTATCCCCTGACAACCCCAACCAGTTACAGACATAGATCTCCAATCCAGCACTGGATTATGTACCTGTAACCATGGAAAACCCAGCACAACAACATCATGCAAATTATGCAACACCAAAAAGCGAATATTTTCCTGATGTGCTGGAGCCATGTACATGGTTAACTGTGTCCAGTACTGAGGTTTATTCTTGGCCAATGGCGTAGCATCAATCCCCCTTAAGGGAATAGGGCTCTGCAAAGGCTCCAAGGAAAAACCACAGCGCATGGCAAATTCTAAGTCCATTAAGTTCAGGGCAGCGCCAGAATCCACAAATGCCATAACAGAAAAGGACGACAATGAGCAAATCAGGGTAACAGACAAGAGAAATTTAGGCTGTACAGTACTAATGGTAACAGACCCAGGAACCCTCTTAGTACGCTTAGGGCAATCAGAAATAGCATGAGCAGAATCACCACAGTAAAAACACAGGCCATTCTGACGTCTGAATTTCTGCCTTTCTGCCCTAGTCAAAATCCTATCACATTGCATAGGCTCAGGACTCTGCTCAGAGGACACTGCCATATGGTGCACCACCTTGCGCTCGCGCAAGCGCCGATCAATCTGAATGGCCAAAGACATTGACTCATTCAGACCAGCAGGCGTGGGAAACCCCACCATAACATCTTTAAGGGCTTCAGAAAGACCCTTTCTGAAAATCGCTGCCAGGGCATACTCATTCCATTTTGTGAGCACAGACCACTTTCTAAATTTCTGGCAGTATACTTCTGCTACTTCCTGACCCTGACACAGAGCCAGCAAAGTTTTTTCTGCCTGATCCACAGAATTAGGCTCGTCATACAGCAATCCGAGCGCTTGAAAAAATGCGTCAATATTGAGCAATGCAGGATTTCCTGGCTCAAGGGAGAATGCCCAGTCCTGCGGGTCGCCACGCAGCAAAGAAATAACAATCTTCACCTGCTGAATGGGGTCACCAGAGGAACGGGGTCTCAGAGCAAAAAACAATCTGCATTTATTTTTAAAGTTCGAAAATTTAGATCTATCCCCAGAAAATAAATCAGGAATAGGAATTCTAGGCTCTAATACCGGAGTCTGGACAACATAATCTTGGATACTCTGTACCCTTGCAGCGAGTTGATCCACGCGCAAGGACAGACCCTGAACCTCCATATCAGCACCAAAATCCTGAACCACCCAGAGATTAAGGTGAAAAAAAAGACAAAACAAGCTACAAAGGAAAAAAAAATGACTCAGAACTTTCTTTTCCCTCTTTTGAGATGCATTTAACACATTGTGGGCCAGCTGTACTGTTATGACCTGGTGGTTAAGAGGCCACACTGATATGACCTGGTGGCTAAAACGCAACATGGAACGAGCTCTGAGAAGGTGGTATCTCTACTGACCGCAGTCCCTAATCCTAACAACAACACTAGTAATATCCGTGGGATGTTCCTGACTCTCCCTAGACACCTCTTCACAGCCTAAGAACTAACTACCCCTAAAGAAGGAAATAGAAAGCTATCTTGCCTCAGAGAAAACCCCAAAAGGAAAGACAGCCCCCCACAAATATTGGCTGTGTGTGGAGAGGGAAATGATGTACACAGAAATGAAATCAGATTTCAGCAAAGGAGGCCAATACTAAACTTGATAGACAGAGAGAAAAGGATACTGTGCGGTCAGTATTAAAAACTACAAAATCCACGCAGAGTTTACAAAAATGAACTCCACACCGACTCACGGTGTGGAGGGGCAAATCTGCTTTCCCAGAGCTTCCAGCTAGCCTGAAATTACATAATGACAAGCTGGACAAAAAGAGACATATTTGCAGAGCAATAGCGTCCAAGCAAATGGACAAACAAGAACTAGCAAAAACTTATCTTTTGCTGACAAGGACAGGCCATATGAGAAATCCAAGGAGAGAACATCCAACCAAGAACATTGACAGCTGGCATGAACTAAAGCCCAGAGCAGGTTTAAATAACAAACCCAGGCAAGGCGATTAGTGAAGGCAGCTGCTACAGCTACCTAAAGGAGCAGCAGTTCCACTCGAAACCACCAGAGGGAGCCCAAGGGCAGAACTCACAAAAATACCATTAGCAACCACAGGAGGGAGCTCCAGAACGGAATTCACAACAGACTTGGTCCCTTCTTAAAGGGGACGTTCAACGGTAGCACTTAAAGTCGAATAACGCTTACATGTAAAAGTTATATGTAGTTAGCTAGTTAATTGTAAGAAATGTTTAATAATGTGTTAGAAAATGAGGACAGGAAGTGAACCCATACGGGGTTAGTCGGTGAGTCCTCCTAGGAGCCATACAGAGATGGCTCAGTGATCTTGAACTGAGAGAAGGTTGATAAGTTCTATACTGTGTATAGTAGCAGAAAGGCAGTAGGCCCGGGCGGAAAGGGGCGGTCCTGCAACAGAACGAGAGGCAGTAGGCCTGGGGCAGATAGACAGGCGGTCCTGCAGATGTAAAGGTGGAAAATGAAGAAAAGTTGATTAGCCTTATAGTGTTTTATAAGAGGGTCTTTAGTGGATTCAGTATGTACATCCTTAAAGGCAATGTTAAATTATTGTTCAGAAATTGCACTAAGTAGAATACCCGGTTGGGTAAGAGAAGTTATTTATAGTGTGTTATTTAAAATATTTAACCATGTTTGTAACGTTCAAGTGTCCTCACCTCCCATAAAGGGAAGCTCTGTTCAAGTTTACTTGTTATTGCATTTCAAAATTGTATGTCTTTTTGCTGACATGTATTGTTGTTTTCTTCCCAGTCCAGGAGTACTGGGTTTAACCGGGGGGGAGTGCAGCGCCCCAGAGTCCTGGTCGTTGCAGTACTGATGCTCCGCCGCTAAGGGGGGCTATGGTACGTCTGATGGCACTGAAGGAGTTCACCTGACCAGGTATCACAGACACCAATACACTTCACAGTCTGGCCTCCAGGGGGAGCTAAGGGTGCTATGTATTAGGCCACTCCTCACAATCTGGTAAAACTGGGGGTTAGATACGAAGTTAGAGAGAAGCTGACTGGGTTGGAACCAGGCAACATCCTGTGGCAGAGGGTGTTGCAGGGGAAGATTCAGGGGGTCCCTGTCAGGGGTGGGATCCTGACAGAGGCCTAGCGAACAGGAAAGAACGTTACGGGACCGCGCCTGCACTTCATCGCGGCGGTACCCCAAGAAAGGACAAGAAGCGAGGTTTATTGTGCTGAGTGAGAAACGAGATCAACGCAACAAGGAGAAACACCAGTAGGAGTCGTGCTGTAAGACGAGGCAACATCCTACTGAGGCGCGTAGCCGGTGGCCGGAAAGTATTGAGCTCCAGGCCTTACTTCAAACCTACGGCAGGACAGTCAGTTATAGGCGGGCTGTCTCACTCAAATCACCTAAGAAGACATAGGGGGCAACAGTTGGAGAGGGGCGACACTAGGGTCCCGGAAGAGCTCCGAGCCTACCCGTCATACGGGTGCATCCTAGCCATATCATCTGGGGGGAAGAAGAAGAACATCAAAATCGAGTTGTGAGGGAACTTCAGAAACAGACACAACAGTTGTGGGGACTATCCTGTAAGCACAGCAGGGGAGGACCACAACACACAAGCGCTAGAAGGTAGGCACAGATTTCCACCTGCAAAGGGAACTCTGGAGGTGCCATCGGACTGGCCGGACTCCCGCAGCCCGGTTAACCATATTCCGGACTGAGGATCCTGAAGCCTTCAGTAAAGAGGTAAAGAGACTGCAACCTGGTGTCCTCGTTATTTACTGCGACCTGCACCACACCACAACCCTATCAGATTCTCAACTTTCACTGGACGCCCCTCAGCAGGGTCACGGACCAGGCCCAGCCACCGTGACAACTCCAGAACCGAGACGTAGCGGCCCGGTACCGGGTGCCCTTCGGCCCTGCGGCAGTGGGGGCGCTCCATAACTAGTGTTTTTTGGTTAAGCAGGCATAAAAAGGTTTCAGAAGGGTAACAGGGAGAAAAGATAAATGTAGGCCAGTGTCGTTTGGGGTTTTAGAAAGCTTAGGAGTAGCACTAGAAGGTATTTCTTGTTCTAATTTTGAATTGGTGTTGTTAAGATTGGCTGTTTCTTTGGCTTTTTGGGGGCATTTAGAGTAGAGGCACTGGTAGCTTCAAGTAAGAGTAGGGCTGATGGTTTATTGACTGATGATGTGAGCTGTTGGGCTGGTAGGACTGATTTATGGATCAGGAGATCGAAGACTGATCAGTTAGGAAAATACATGTGTGGTATTAGGAAAGGTTGAGGATGCATTGATGTGCCCAGAAAAATGTTTGGTGGAATATTGGCGGTTTTGGTCAGGGAGGGTAGGCCCTTTATGTTGTCATGAGTTGTTTATTTTTATACTGTTTCCAAATTTCAGCATCATTAAGGAATGGATTGCAGGAATTGAGCCTTAATCCTGAGGTGTTCAGTCCTAATTCATTCAGGATAGGTGCAGCGACGGAGCGGGTAGTTTGGGTCCTGAGGTTATTAGGTGAATTGGGAGATGGAGTTCTAATGTTATCAGTCTTGCATAAGGTGTTGACTAGTGTTGAGCGATACCGTCCGATTCTTGAAAGTATCGGTATCGGAAAGTATCGGCCGATACCGGCAAAGTATCGGATCCAATCCGATACCGATACCCGATACCAATACAAGTCAATGGGACTCAAGTATCGGACGGTATTCCTGATGGTTCCCAGGGTCTGAAGGAGAGGAAACTCTCCTTCAGGCCCTGGGAACCATATTAATGTGTAAAAGAAAGAATTAAAATAAAAAATATTGCTATACTCACCTCTCCGAGGGAACCGGCACCTTACCGAGGGAACCGGCAGCGTTCTTTGTTTAAAATTCGCGCGTTTACTTGGTTACGTGAAGTCCCGGCTTGTGATTGGTCGCGGCGGCCATGTTGCCGGGACGCGGACCAATCACAGCAAGCCGTGACGTAATTTCAGGTCCTGCAGGATTTTAAAATTACGTCCCGGCGTTGTGATTGGTTGCGCCGCAGTCACATGGGCGACACAACCAATCACAAGCCGTGACGTCACGGGAGGCTGGACACGCGCGTATTTTAAAATGCGCGCTTGTCCAGCCTCCCGTGACGTCCCGGCTTGTGATTGGTTGCATCGCGGTCAACCAATCACAAGCCGGGAGGCTGGACGCGCGCATTTTAAAATGTGCGCGTGTCCAGCCTCCCGTGACGTCACGGCTTGTGATTGGTCGCGGCGGCCATGTTGCCGGGACGCGGACCAATCACAGCAAGCCGTGACGTAATTTCAGGTCCTGCAGGATTTTAAAACTACGTTCCGGCGTTGTGATTGGTCCGCGTCCCGGCAACATGGCCGCCGCGACCAATCACAAGCCGGGACGTCACGGGAGGCTGGACACGCGCGCATTTTAAAATGTGCGCGTGTCCAGCCTCCCGTGACGTCCCGGCTTGTGATTGGTTACGTCGCCCATGTGACCACGACGCGCCCAATCACAACGCCGGAACGTAATTTTAAAATCCTGCAAGGACCTGAAATTACGTCACGGCTTGCTGTGATTGGTCTGCGTCCCGGCAACATGGCCGCCGCGACCAATCACAAGCCGGGACTTCACGTAACCAAGTAAACGCGCGAATTTTAAACAAACAACGCTGCCGGTTCCCTCGCTGAGGTCCGGGCTGCGTCGGAGAGGTGAGTATAGCAATATTTTTTATTTTAATTCTCTCTTTTACACATTATTACATTAATGTTGTTTCGATACCCGATACCCGATACCACAAAAGTATCGGATCTCGGTATCGGAATTCCGATACAGCAAGTATCGGCCGATACCCGATACTTGCAGTATCGGAATGCTCAACACTAGTGTTGACTTGAATGTTGTCTTTGTAAGTGTTTTTGTTGTTTAAATTGCTAAATTTTGTCTTGTAGGTATTCTTTACAGGCGGTGTTTCATTGTTAGCATGGATCTTTAGACACTCGTTTATGCATTGGGGGGCACTAGACAATTAGGGCGATAGACAATTAGGTTTTAGGAGAGACCAAGTTGTTACTCGGTGGCTTGGTTTTAGGGGTTGATTTGGAGTAGAGTATTACCGGAATTACATAAGAAGATGGCTCGGTGGGATAGAATGCCAGCCATTTATTTTGGTAATACATATGGGAGGGAATGATTTGGGAGCTAAGCCTGTGAGGGAATTGATGAGAGATATTCGCTTTGATGTTTTAAGATTGTGGACATCTTTTCCTGAAATTTTGACAGTTTGGTCAGATATTGCGCTGAGGAAAAAGTTGAGGTAACTTTTGGTTGAATGATAGTGTTCACTTGAACACCATGGGGATTGATTTAGGGCCTTTGGCTCTTCAAGAAGGAATTGAAAGGGTTTTGGTGATGTTGGGGGACTCACTAGCCTGAGATGTCATGGCTGTTCGTGTTGGCGGGGGTATGGTCCTTGGAGCTGATACACAAGTGGAAGGAATTATATGGATAATTCCCTTCAGCATTAAATGGAGTGTGGTTGATATGGCATTTGGTTTGGGCTCTGCACGGAGTTTTACCTGGAAGCTTTCGGTGTGGTAAGCTACCACATACTGTGGTAGTATGGTGCCCTTGAGCTGGTGGTTTACGGCTGAGGGTAACATGGTAGGTTGGAAATAAATAATATTGGTGCCAGATCTCTTAGCTCTAAGGACCACCCTTATCTTCTTTTCTTAGTATTTGGTGGAAAAATGTAATGTATTGTTTAATAAAAGGCTGCTGCAGTCAAATTATACAACACAATTACGTTTCTGTGTTTTATTGGACAGAAGAAATTGTATGTGGTGGTCAGGGGGGAGATATAAGAGAAGAATCCGTTTTAGCCGTACTCTGTCATGACCTGCTGTAGATTTGTTAATTCTGTCTCCCAAAGATCAGAGTAAGGGTACTTTCACACTAGCGTTTTTTGACGGACGTCGCAATGCGTTGTTTTGGAGAAAAAACGCATCCTGCAAAGTTGTCCGCAGGATGCGTTTTTTCTCCATAGACTTGCATTAGCGACGCATTGCGACGGATTGCCACACGTCGCATCTGTCATACGACGGATGCGTCGTGTTTTGGCGGACCGTCGGCACAAAAAAATATTACATGTAACTTTTTTTTGTGTGTCGTGTCCGCCATTTCCGACCGCGCATGCGCGGCCGGAACTCTGCCCCCTCCTCCCCGGACATTACAATGGGGCAGCAGATGCGTTGTAAAACTGCATCCGCTGCCCCCGTTGTGATTTTATTTCACAGCATGCGTTGGTACGTCGGACCGACGCACTGCGACGGGCCCGTACCGACGCTAGTGTGAAAGTAGCCTTAGGCTCGGCTCACATTTATCCTGCACTCTACGCTGAGCACTTACACCGGGTTTTCCATGTAAATCTCTGAAATACATGATTCACACTGATCTTCCGGCAGAAGATTCCCTATAAGGCAGATCATAGAATGTTAGAGTTGGAAGAGACCTTAAGGGTCATCGTGTTCAACCCCTTGCTCAATGCAGTGCAGGATTCACTAAACTATCTCGAACAGATGTCTGTCCAGCCTCTGTTTGAAGACTTCCATTGAATGAGAACTCACCACCTCTCCTGGTAGCCTGTTCCTCTCCTTGATCACCTTCATGTCAAAAGTTTTTTCTAACATCTAATCTGTGCCTTCTCCCTTTCAGTTTCCTTTTATTGTTTGTCATCTTTGCATGTGCAAATGAAAATAAGGATGATCCCTTTACACTATGACATCCCTTCAGATATTTGTAGATGGAGACACTGTGGACGCCATCTGGCCTGTGATCTAGTGATGTCCGACTTTTTAAGTGTTCATAAAAGTGCTGTCGACCACAGGTTTATGCACGTCTGAAACAAAGTACACCACTGAACAGAGACCAGACGGAATCCAGAGTATCTCTGCTGCCTTATTATAATGAATGGATCCCACAGGAGTTTCATCTGAATCACCTCATTCAAAGATTTAGATGAAAACCCCAATGTAAGAGCTCATCCTAGAGCGCAGTATAAATGTGATCCAAAATGTTATGTAAAATGTTCCCAATAAAAACTTCAGTTCCCACAAAAAAAAAAAATCTCCACTCAAGTCTGTCATCTGTCAATGGAAATATAGGGTGCTTCAATGTTACTGGCTAGGGTTGAGCGAAACGGGTCGTGCATTTTCATAAGTCGCCGACTTTTGGCAAAGTCGGCGTCTCATGAAACCCGACCCGATCCCTGTGCGGGGTCGGCCATGCGGTACGCGATCTTGGCGCCAAAGTCGCGTTTCGTATGACGCGTTTAGCGCCATTTTTTCAGCCAATGAATGAGCGTGGGCAGAGTGATGACATAGGTCTTAGGGGAGTGAACGCCTATCGTCATGTTATCGCTTGTGCGCAGTAGGGATTTGGAATGTGCAATACGAAATTTTCTGTGCTGGGACGACGGAGGAGAGAGAGAGAGAGAGAGAGAGAGAGAGAGAGAGAAAAAATTTAAATTCCTTCATTGGGTTTCGTGTTTCGGCCGAAACCCGACTTTTCACGGTGGTCGGCCGATTTCACTCGACTAGACTTTTAAGACAGTCGGGTTTCACAAAACCCGACTCGACCCTAAAAAACTAAAGGTCGCTCAACCCTATTACTGGCAGCACAAAAGCTCTGGAAAAGCGCTATGGCTCCCACCCAAAAAAACCAAAATAAAATCCAACGAATTCTACGCATCCAAATGCAAATCCCTTCTGAGCTCCACAGTGTGCCTAAACCACATTTAGCTTCCACCTGTTTGTCATTTCTATATCGATGAGAGCCTGCTTCATTTACGGGGTACGTGTCTCCAGAAGCACAAGCTGGGGATAATGTCTGGGCACTGCAATGCACTGGACACTACAATGCACTGGGCACTACAATATAAGGGTGCTACAATATATGGGCACTACAATAGCAGATTTTCAATTTTCACTCCACAGCTGCTTTTTTTTCTGGAAAACACCCATGGAGTCAAAATTGTTAGTACATCTGTAGATAAATTCCCTGAGGGGTGCAATTTCTAAACTGTGGTCAATTGAGGGGGGATTCTGCTCTGCTGGCACTTAGAGGCTCTGTATATGGAGTCCGCAAATTATTCTACTATAATTTTTTCTCCAAGAGTCAAATAGTGCTCCTTCCCTCCTGAATCTTGTGGTGTGGCTAAGCAGTACTAGACCTATACATATTGAGTATTGTTATGTTCAACAGAAATTGTGTTACACATTTTGGTACCATTTTTACCCATTTCCTCTTGTGAAAATATAAAATCTGGGGCTAAAAGAATTTGTGTTAAAAATGTAATTATTTTTTCTTCACCTTCCAATTCTGTTACACACCTGTGATGTCAATATGATCACTGCACCCATTGGTGAATTCGTTGAGAGGTGCAGTTTGTAAAATGGGGTCACTTATGGGAGGTGTTCTTCTGCCACCGTGACATGGCAGCCGCAAACCATAACAGCAAAATCTGCACTGTAATATGGCTCTCCTTCCCTTCTGAGCTTTGCACAGTGCCTCAAAAGTAGTTTTCGACCACCTGTGGGATATTGGCCTGCTCAAGAGAAATTGCATAACAAATTTTACTGTTTTTTCTCCCAATACCCCTTTTAAAAAGTACAAACTAGGGGTCAAAGCAACATTTTAGTGGAAAAAATTGTAATATTTAATTTAATCAACCCAATGTGATATAAGTCTGTGAATCGCCTGTGTGTTAAAAATACTCATACTCGCTCCAGTAGATGAATTCCTTGAGAGGTGTAATTTCCAAAATGGGGTCACTTGTCGGGGTTTCTGCTGTTTTCGCATGTCAGGGGCTCTTCAAGTGTGACATGGTGTCCGCAACCTAGTCCAACCAAAATAGCGTCCCTCCGCCGTGTGCCCAAATAATAGTTTTCCACCACATATTGGTATCAGCATACTCAGGAGAAATAGCACAAAAATTTTGGTGTCCAGTTTCTATTGTTACCCTTGTGAAAATGAAAAGTTTGGGGCAGAAACAACATTTTGGGGGACAAATTAAATTTTTTTCTATTTTCACTGCTCGTTATAAAATTCTGTGAAGCACCTGTGGGTTCAAGGTGCTCACCATACTTTTAGATAAATTCCTTGAGGGGTCTAGTTCCCAAAATGGGGTCACTTGTGGGGGTTTCCACTGTTTAGGCACATCAGGGGCTCTCCAAATGCGACAAGGCGTCATCTATCAATTCCAGCCAATTTTGCATTCCAAAAGTCAAATGGCGCTACTTCCCTTCCGAGCCCTGCCATGCATCCAAACACTAGTGTTCCACCACATATGGGGTATCGGTGTACTCAGTAGAAATTGCACAACAAATTGTATGGTGCATTTTCTCCTGTTACCTTTGTATTGTAAGGTGACATTAAGCCTGGCTTAGTAATGGAGAGGTGTCAATAAGACACCTATCCATTACTAATCCTAAAGTTTGTAAAGGGTTAAATAAACACACACACATGCAGAATAAAGTATTTTAATGAATTGGAAGAACACACAGTTTTGCCATTTTCATTCTTCTGCCAATCCAAAATGATGCCCTCGATCTCCTGTAATAAATAAAACATAGAAAACCAACAATATACCCATACCTGTCCTGCATACAGTCAGTCCCATGCCGTAATCCATATCTGGGGTATATACAGTTTACAACCGGGAGCGGAGCTAATGCTACCGGCCCGGCTGTAAACTACTGGGGAATGAATGAGAAGCTGCCGGCGTCAGCATCAGTGACGTCAGCGCAGCCTCCCAACCTACATTATATTCTATGGGGAGGTCTGTATTATATTCTATGGGGGGGTTACATTATATTCTATGGGGGAGGGCTGTATTATATTCTGTGGGGGTTACATTATATTCTATGGGGGAGGACAATTTTATATTCTATGGGGGAAGCTGTATTAGATTCTATGGGGAAGGATTTCATTATGCTCTTTGATGGGGCTACATTATATTCTATGGGGAGGTGGGCTGTATTATATTTTATTGGGGTTACATTATATTCTATGGGGGGCTGTATTAGCTTTTATGAGGGAGGATTGCATCATGTTCTTTGATTGGGCTACATTATATTCTATGGGGAAGTGGGCTGTATTATATTCTATGGGGGTTACATTATATTCTATGGGGGAGGGTTGTATTAGATTCTATGGGGAGGATTGCCTCATACTCTTGTATGGGGCTACATTATATTTTATGGGGAGGTGGGCTGTATTATATTCTATGGTGGGCTACATTATATTCTTTGTATTAATCCCTTTCTGCCAGCTGATGGAAGAGTACGTCAGCTGGCAGAACCCCTGCTTTGTGGTGGGCTCCGGCAGTGAGCCCACCTCAAAGCCGCGACGTGAGCTGTTTTGTACAGCTGATATGTGTGCGCAATGAGCGCGAGCGGAATCGTGATCCACCCGCGCCCATTAACTAGTTAAATGCCACTATCAAACGCTGACAGCGGCATTTAACTAGTGCTCCCGGCCACGCGGCTGGAAGTGCTCGCACCGCTGACCCCCGTCACATGATCTGGGGTCATCAGTACATTGCCATAACAACCATAGAGGTCTCCTTGAGACCTCTATGGTTGTTGATGGCCGATTGCTTTGAGCGCCACCCTGTGGTCGGCGTTCAAAGCAACTCTGCATTTCTGCTACATAGAGGTGATCTGTGCTTCACCTCTATGTAGCAGAGCCGATCGTGTAGTGCATGCTTCTAGCCTCCTATGAAGGCTATTGAAACATGCCAAAATTAAAAAAAAAGTTTTAAAAATATAAAAAAATAAAAAATATATAAAAGTTCAAATCACCCCCCTTTCGCTCCAATCAAAATAAAACAATTAAAAAAAATCAAACCTACACATATTTGGTATCGCCGCGTTCAGAATCGCCCGATCTATCAATAAAAACAAAGGATTAACCTGATCGCTAAATGACGTATCGAGAAAAAAAATCAAAACGCCAAAATTACGTTTTTTTGGTCGCCGCGACATTGCATTAAAATGCAATAATGGGCGATCAAAAGAACGTATCTGCACCAAAATGGTATCATTAAAAACGCCAGCTCAGCACGCAAAAAATAAGCCCTCACCCGACCCCAGATCATGAAAAATGTAGACGCTACGGGTATCAGAAAATGGCGCAATTTGTTTTTTTTTTTGTTTTTTTTTTAGCAAACTTTGGAATTTTTTTTTACCACTTAGATAAAAGAGAACCTAGACATGTTTGGTGTCTATGAACTCGTAATGACCTGGAGAATCATAATGGCAGTTTTAATGGCATAATGGTTAGTTTTAGCATTTGGTGAACCTAGCAAAAATCAAGTGTGAGATTGCACTTTTTTTGCAATTTTATCGCACTTGGATTTTTTTTCCCGTTTTCTGTTACATGCCATGGTAAAACCAATGGTATCGTTCAAAAGTACATCTCATCCTGCAAAAAATAAGCCCTCACATGACCATATTGACAGAAAAATAAAAAAGTTATGGCTCTGGGAAGGAGGGGAGCGAAAAACAAAAACGAAAAAAGCTCCGGGGTGAAGGGGTTAAATTTATTTTATGTATTAAAGTTATTATATTCTATGAGGGGTGATTGCATCAAACTCTATAAGGGGGCTACATTGTATTTTATGGGGGGCTGCATTATATTCTTAGAGGGCTAAATTATATTGTATGGGGCTTCATTATACTCTATGAGGGGGCTACATTATATTCTATGGGGGGCTGCATTATACTATATGAGGTGGGCTACATTGTATTCTATGGAGGGACTACATTATATTCTATGGGGGGCTACATTATATTCTATGGGGGCTGCATTATACTCTGAGGGGGCTGCGATATATTCTATGGGGGATTACATTATATTGTTTGGCGGGGCTGCATTATACTCAGGGGGCTACAATATATTCTGTGGGGTGGCTGCATTATACTCTGTGGGGTGGCAGCATTATACTATATGTGGGCTGCATTATACTGTATTGAGGACTATGGGGAATATATTATACTATATGAAGAACTATGGGGTGCATTATACTATGGGAAGTGAATTGTACTACATGGATGACTATGGGGGTGCATTATACTATATGGAGCACTATGAGGAGTGTATTATACTATATGGAGGACTGAGTAGTGTATTATACCATATGGAGGACTGAGTAGTGTATAATAATATATGGAGAACTGAGGAGTGTATTATACTATATGGAGGACAGTGTATTTTAATATGTAGAGGACTATGAGGAGTGTATTATACTATATGGAGGACTATGAGGAGTGTATTATACTATATGGAGGACTGAGGAGTGTATTATACTATATGAAGGACTATGGGGAGTGTATAATACTATATGGAGCGCTATGAGGAGTGTATTATACTATATGGAGGACTAAGCAGTGTATTTTAATATATGGAGGGCTATGAGGAGAGTATTATACTATAGGGAGAACCAAGGAGTGTATTATACTATATGGAGGACTGAGGAGTGTATTATACCATATGGAGGACTGAGGAGTGTATTATATTATATGGAGGACTGAGGAGTGTATTATACTATATGGAGGACTGAGTGTATTTTAATATATAGAGGACTATGAGAAGTGTATTATACTATATGGAGGACTATGAGGAGTCCCGCAGACCCCATAGGGGTGGAGCCGCATATTCATCACTGTAATGAGGGGCACCATGTGACCGCTCATACAGGACAAGCTGCGGCGCTGAGAGGAAGCATCGAGGGAGCTGGGTGAGTATTTTATTTCCAGCGGGCGGGCGCACAGGGGGTGGGAGGGGGGAGGTTGCCGGGAAGTTTATTTTAACCGCACAAAAAATAAAAAAACAATGATTTTTCATTCCTTCTCTCCAGTGAACGCTGCTGGAGAGAAGGGATGAATGGCGGCTTCAGCACCACGCTGGAGACAGCGCTTACTGTAGCGCTGTCTCCTGCACGGTCCGTGTGGTACTCAGTCGGCACACGGGCGGCACACAGCTGCCGCTCGTGTTCCACACTGATGTACCACGTGAGCTCACGGACACTGATAACTCCGGTACCGATTTTTCCGGTACCGGAATTATCTGGACGTGTGAGACTGGCCTTACATGGATTACTGCAGATCAGGGAGTATACTGTTAGCTTATTATTTTAATATTTTTTACAGGTGATCAAGGGCATTGGGGACTAGGTGTTTGGTGAGTATGTACTGTATGTTTTGTGTTGTATGTCTATATGTGTGTACTGTATGTTGTATGTACTGTATGTTCTGTATATGTGTGTATGTGTTATTTATTTTTTTACACTTGAACACAGTAGTCGGATGATGGGACTATACTGTCCCATCATCCGGCCACCTGTCACTGTAGCAGGCATAGCCGGATGGGACTAGTAGTCCCATCGACGATGCCTGCCTACTTACAGACCCGCACACACAGCCCCGTACACACCCACGCTCACCCACACAGACACACACAGCCCCGCAGACCCCCGCACAGGCCCGCAATCCCCGCACAGCCCCGCGATCCCCGCACAGCCTGCGATACCCGCACAGCCCCACGATCCCCGCACAGCCTGCAATCCCTGCACAGCCCCACGATCCCCGCACAGCCTGCGATCCCCGCGCAGCCCTGCACAGCTCCGCAGACCCCTGCACAGCTCCGCAGACCCCCGCACACAGACAAGCATACACACCCAGCCCCGCAGACCACAGCAGACACACACAAACACGCGCACACAGGCACACACATCTTCTCCGCACAAACACAGTCTCCGTCCACACACATAGTCTCCGCCCACACTTCGCCCACACACTCTTCCCCCTCCCGATCTGCAGCATTTCTTGCACCCAACTCCGCAGCAAAATTGCAGATCCGACTGAATCAATGGAAGTCAATGGGTGCAGAAACGCTGCAGATCTGCAAAAAGAATTGACATGGTCCTTTTTTGAATCTGCTGCGTTTCCAGTGCGGAATTTTCCGCACCATTAGCAAGGCATTTTTTTCCCCCATTGATTTACATTGTACTGTAAATCACTTGCGGATCTGCAGCTTTTCTGTGTGGAAAAAACTCTGCGGATCCACAGGAAATCTGCAACGTGTACACATAGTCTAAGGGCCAGATTAAATTCCGAATTAGCTGCGGATTGAATGCTGTGTACAACTGCAGCGTTCAATCCACAGCGTCCAGATGTTACAGCATAGTGGAGGGGATTTTATGAAATCCCGTCTCCACTATGCGTGCGAACACGCATCCGGTGGCTCTGCGTTTACGGACATGCGGCGCGTCTTTTTAGAATGCAGCATGTCTGTTTACCCTGCGGCGACGCTCCGTCTCCTCAAGGTAAATAACACAGTCCTGTCTATAAGGTGCGGCGGAGCAGGTTTCCCTCTCTGATCAAAGTGCCAACAATCCAGCCTGTGGTACGCACCCTTAGGCCGGTTTCACACGTCAGTGGCTCCGGTACGTGAGGTGACAGTTTCCTCACGTACCGGAGACACTGACACACGTAGACCCATAAAAATCAATGCATCTGTGCAGATGTCATTGATTTTTTGCGGACCGTGTCTCCGTGTGCCAAACACGGAGACATGTCAGTGTTCGTGGGAGCGCACGGATCACACGGACCCATTAAAGTCAATGGGTCCGTGTAAAACACGGACCTCACACGGACATTCTCTGTCTGGGGTCCGTGTGCGTGCAGGAGACAGCGCTACAGTAAGCGCTGTCCCCCCCACATGGTGCTGAAGCCGCGATTCATATGTTCCCTGCAGCAGCGTTTGCTGCAGAGAAAATATGAATAATAGTGTTTAAAATAAAGATCTATGTGTCCGCCGCCCCCCCACCCCCTGTGCGCCCCCCCACCCCCTGTGCGCCCCCCCGCTGTTCAGAAAATACTCACCCGCTCCCTCGTTGGCTGTCACTCCTTCCTCTCTGCCCCGCGCCTCCTACTGTATGCGGTCACGTGGGGCCGATCATTTACAATCATGAATAGTCGGCTCCGCCCCTATGGGAGGTGGAGCCACATATTCATGACTGTAAATGATCGGGCCCACGTGACCGCATACACTAGAAGCCGCGGCCAGACCAGGAAGGAGCGACAGCCGACGGGGGACCCGGGTAAGTATTTTCTGACCAGCGGGGGGGCGCACAGGGGGTGGGGGGGCGGCGGACACATAGATCTTTATTTTAAACACTATTATTCATATTTTCTCTGCAGCAAACGCTGCTGCAGGGAACATATGAATCGCGGCTTCAGCATGATGCAGAGTGGGTACCACACGCTCCGTGTGGTACCCACTCGCCATACGGGCGGCACACGTGTGCCGCACGTATGGCCTCCGTGAGTTCCCAGGCACACGGACACGGATAACTCCGGTACCGATTTATTCCGGTACCGGAATTATCTGGACGTGTGGGACAGCCCTAAGGCCATGTTCACACAGTGCGTTTTTTACTGCAGAACCGCAGCTGTTTTCCATGCAGGGTACATTACAATGTACCCCTATGGAAAACAGGAACCACTGTGCACACGGTCCTGAATTTCCCTTAAAAAGCCGCGATGAATCGGTGCGGGAAAAAAGAAGGAGCATGTCACTTCTTTGCCCGAAACTGCAGCGGTTCTGCACCCATAGACCTCCATTGTGAGGTCAAACCCGCAGTAAAACCCGCAGATCAAAAATATATCTGCGGGTTTTATTGCGGTTTGTGGTGCAGAACCGCTGCAGCCGGAAGTGCGGGGAAGCAGCCGGAAGTGCGTGGGCGGAAGTGCTTGGGCGGAGAGACATGGAGGCATACCGTCGCATGGGGACCGTGTCGGCCGTTTGATTGATTTGGTATGTGTGTGTGTGTGTGTCTGTGTGTGTGTGTGTGTGTGTGCGTGTGTGTGTCCCCATGCGACGCTAGTGCCACCATTGTGCTAAGTCGCCGTATGGGACTACTACTCCCATCCGGTATTAGGATGGGAGAGTTGTCCCTGTGTCCGGCGACTTAGCACAATTGTAAAGTTACACAAAACACCTACACACAATACACATACATGACACACAGTACAGTACATACAACACATAACATAGAGTATATACTCACCAACAGCACACTTGTAGGCGAAGCCCTCGATCCTCCAGGAAAAAATCACAAAATAAAAAATCAAATCCATACTCCCTGTCCGCAGAATCCATAAAACGAGTGTCCCACGCCGATCGGCTGCTCTCCGGCGATACACTGCCAGGAGCGAAGCTCCTAGCAGTGTATCGCGTACTGTTCCGGAGTTCAATGACTCCGGCGTCTCGGTTAACGGCAGTACAGCTGCATTGAACTTTCCCACGCAGCACTGCCGTTAAGCGAGAGTGACGGGGTCAATGACCGCCGGTAAACTCGGTCGCGCATGCGCAGTGACACACCGACAGGAACTATGGCTCCTGTCAGTGTGTTGCTGCAGCCGTGGAGAGCAGACATGTCTCTGGATGTGTCTGTTCTCCATGGAAAATCTTCGTGGGATACGTGGCACTTAAATACGTGGCAATTAAATACGTGACACGTGGCACTTATACGTGATACGTGTCACTTAAATACGTGATACGTGTCACTTAAATACGTGATACGTGTCACTTAAATATGTGGCACGTGGCACTGAAATACGTGGCACTGAAATACGTGGCACGTGGCACTGAAATACGTGGCACGTGGCACTGAAATACGTGGCACGTGGCACTGAAATACGTGACACGTGGCACTGAAATACGTGATACGTGGCACTGAAATACGTGATACGTGGCACTGAAATACGTGGCACTTGAATACGTGGCACTGAAATACGTGGCACTTAAATACGTGGCTCTGAAATACGTGGCACTGAAATACGTGATACGTGGCACTGAAATACGTGGCACTTAAATACGTGGCACATGGCACTGAAATACATGGCACGTGGCACTGAAATACGTGGCACTGAAATACGTGGCACTGAAATACGTGGTACTGAAATATGTGGCACTTGAATACGTGGCACTGAAATACGTGGCACTGAAATACGTGGCACTTGAATACGTGGCACTGAAATACGTGGCACTTAAATACGTGGCTCTGAAATACGTGGCACTGAAATACGTGATACGTGGCACTGAAATACGTGGCACTGAAATACATGGTACTGAAATACGTGGCACTTAAATACGTGGCACTGAAATACGTGGCACTGAAATACGTGATACGTGGCACTGAAATACGTGGCACTGAAATACGTGGTACTGAAATACGTGGCACTTAAATACGTGATACGTGGCACTTAAATACGTGGCACTTAGGCTATGTTCACATTTGCGTTGTGCGCCGCAGCGTCGGCGCCGCAACACACAACGCAAACAAAAACGCAGCAAAACGCATGCACAACGCTGTGTTTTGCGCCGCATGCGTCCTTTTTTTGATTGATTTTGGACGCAGCAAAAATGCAACTTGCTGCGTCCTCTGCGCCCGGATGCGTGCGCTGCAGTGATGCATGCGGCGCAAAACGCAAGTGCGACGCATGTCCATGCGCCCCCATGTTAAATATAGGGGCGCATGACGCATAGCTGGATAGAGCTGGATCCGCGGGCTGTGATCTGGCCTACGCTCAGCACTCTGCGGAGCGCTGTCATTCAAAACACGTCCACTCATTTTGGTGTTTAGTCCCAAAATGGAGGATGGAAGAAGAAAAGGGTTGGACAAGGAAATGACATCATTTCTTTTTTTTTTTTCCCCCACTGCAGTTAAAGCTTTATTTGTGTCAAACACAGACAATCTGCAGAGAAAACTGCATAAAAAACCACACTAAAAACCGCATCAAAAACGCACCAAAAACGCACCAAAAACGCACCTGCGTTTTCTGCCAAGAGCTGCGGTTTTTGTCCTGAAAAAAAAGGATTGAAATCAGGATCGTGTGAACATACCCTAATAGTTCATTGCTTAGATTACTGACCGCCCTGCCAGTCGAGGACTGATTGGCATGAGCTCTCCAGCCTGCTCGCAGTGCTCTGAAGCTGGCCAGATTGCTAGATCTGTCCTGCCTCAGTCCACCTGCGTTTCTCCCATACTGCAGAGGCAAACATGCCTTTACTGTCAGCCTGGGGGAGCGCTTTGGTCAGACTAATAGCGCCACCTCCATACCGCTGTTCTGAACTGTCAATCTTCTCCCCGGCAAAAGCAGCAAGGTAGAGTGATGCGCTCCTGAAGATTCATCTTGAGACAACCACTTTAAATTGAAAAAAAAAATAAAAAAATAAATAAAAATCATTTCACAATAGCGTAGCTTTTCCACTCCTCCCTGGCTATATCCAGATTTTCTGGAAATCTTCTTGCCATGGCATTATTTAGTATGTTAACAAGCTACATGTTTCTGGGCAGTCTATAAATATCTGCTGTAGAAAAGCCTCCTGGAAGGAATCAACAAACAGAAGCTCTTCCTGGCAGCGTGCCAGATTCCGAAGGTAATTTACTGTGTGTATGATATAGAGCCACATCTGCAGTCATCATGCTATTTGTGTGCTCGTATTATTGCATTCTCTCTTTTAATTGACTTGATGCAAAATAATTACCCAAGATATTTCCAGTCTATTTGCTTAGTAAGAAAATGCACCTTTGTTTCCTCCAGTGGAAAATCTATGACAGTAATGACAGTCTGCACTACAGCAATGCTAATCAATAAGCAACAGTCATTAATGGGGCATACAAACTAAGAGACTGTGTCTATTAGGCTATGTTCACGTTGCATTTTAGCCAACTGTCTGCGGCTCTGTAGGGACTTAAAGGCGTTGTCTGGTCTAAAACTGCAAGTGTGCAGTCTCTCTGTGTGACTGCCGACATGTCAATCCACACTGCGTGCTGTGATCATTCTCCAATGTCAGCACCAGAAGTAGGCACAGTGTTGCCATGATTGGGATAGGAGGCCATGTATACCAGGACGGAGATGGGGGCCATGTATACCAGGACGGAGATGGGGGCTATGTATACCAGGATGGTGATGGGGGCCATGTATACCAGGATGGTGATGGGGGCCATGTATACCAGGATGGTGATGGGGGCCATGTATACCAGGATGGTGATGGGGGCCATGTATACCAGGATGGTGATGGGGGCCATGTGTTCCAGGATAGAGATGGGGGCCATGTATACCAGGTTGGAGATGGGGGCCATATATACCAGGATGGTGATGGGGGCCATGTATACCAGGATGGTGATGGGGGCCATGTATACCAGGATGGTGATGGGGGCCATGTATACCAGGATGGTGATGGGGGCCATGTATACCAGGATGGTGATGGGGGCCATGTGTTCCAGGATAGAGATGGGGGCCATGTATACCAGGTTGGAGATGGGGGCCATGTATACCAGGATGGTGATGGGGGCCATGTATACCAGGATGGTGATGGGGGCCATGTATACCAGGATGGTGATGGGGGCCATGTATACCAGGATGGTGATGGGGGCCATGTGTTCCAGGATGGAGATGGGGGCCATGTATACCAGGATGGTGATGGGGGCCATGTGTTCCAGGATGGAGATGGGGGCCATGTATACCAGGATGGTGATGGGGGCCATGTATACCAGGATGGTGATGGGGGCCATGTATACCAGGATGGTGATGGGGGCCATGTGTTCCAGGATGGAGATGGGGGCCATGTATACCAGGTTGGAGATGGGGGCCATGTATACCAGGATGGTGATGGGGGCCATGTATACCAGGATGGTGATGGGGGCCATGTATACCAGGATGGTGATGGGGGCCATGTGTTCCAGGATGGAGATGGGGGCCATGTATACCAGGATGGTGATGGGGGCCATGTATACCAGGATGGTGATGGGGGCCATGTATACCAGGATGGTGATGGGGGCCATGTATACCAGGATGGTGATGGGGGCCATGTATACCAGGATGGTGATGGGGGCCATGTGTTCCAGGATGGAGATGGGGGCCATGTATACCAGGATGGTGATGGGGGCCATGTATACCAGGATGGTGATGGGGGCCATGTATACCAGGATGGTGATGGGGGCCATGTATACCAGGATGGTGATGGGGGCCATGTATACCAGGATGGTGATGGGGGCCATGTATACCATGATTCTCTGGTGTCGGCACCAGAAGCAGGCACAATGTTGCCAGGATGTGGATGAGAAGGCCATTTATACCAGGATAGAGATGGGGGCCATGCATACAACGTTGGAGATGGGGGCCATGTATACTAGGATTCTCCGATGTCAGCACAATGTTGCCAACTGTCCAGAAATTCCAGGACAGCCCATAAAAATATAGCACGTTCCTGGAGCTCTCCAGGGAATCCTCACAGAGCACAGTATGCATGTGCGTATGTTAAACCAGACAACCCCTTTACGTCTGAATCCCTGGAAAACATGATTCAGACATTTGCGTTGATGAGGTCATTGGTTTTAGTAATGCAGACAGTCACGTTGTCCTATTTTGAACATCATTTTAGGCAATATTCACCTTTTTGAGACAAGCACCAAGACGGAGTCAATCACATCTTGATGCCTGCCTCAAATAGGCGGATACTGCTGAAAATTATATCCGATGAAACACAACGTGACTCCATCTGCTTCATTAAAGTCATTGGCCCCATCATCCAAACGTTCAAATTCCGTTTTCCAAAGCTTCAGAAGTAAGCCCAGACAAGCCACTGACAGTATGTTAAAAACTAATGTGAACATAGCTTAACATTACCTACATTGTCATTCGTTTATGCCACCAATAATAATAAGCTTAAAAATAAATACTGTCTACATTCAAACGATTGTACAAAAATGAAGTTTATTCTAAATATATGTTTTATGGTCCACAATGTTTGGGAAAATTGTAAGACAACTGGACAGCAAATGCTATTAAATTGGCTGCTGGCCAACAGTGAATTCAGCAGTATATAAATTAAAACTGCATAGACTTTGTAAATCTATGGATTTTGGACAGTGTAAGGCTCCACTTTACCGGTTCTTACTCCCCTGAAGAATCTTGACTAGAGGAAACGCGTTGGGAGTAGCGTACCTACAGAACCTTGACCATCACCATATGAACTTGACAGTCCCTTCTTCTGGCTGATTGTGTGATTGTGTGAGACTGTTCCAAACTATTATTTATTAAGTGATGGTTGTCTACTCTGTGTACCCGATGGGAATTGACCCTTGGGATATGTGCTGATTGACACATGTTGGTACAAAGTCAGATATGGTAATATTGATTAATTTAGCATTGCCAGTATCAATATGATTCTATCTGTTGGTCAGTGCTGACAAATTATTATTTGTGTTTACAATGTGTGGTGCTGCACTAGTTTGCATTTTAATTAATTTGGGAAAGTTTTATTACCACTTTTGCTAATAATCCACTGATTCATAGTGGTATATACACCCATTTCCTATTGCTATAAATTAAAACTGTGTAGATTTTGTAAATCTATGTAATTTGGATGTATAATTCGAATGTAGTAGTTACACAAGCAATGAAACACAAAGCAACTAAATTTGTATAAAGAGGTAAATACTGTCATTTGCTATAATTGTATAATATACCCCTGATTAAATGTAGGCCACTTTTTGGGCTACTATTTGTAAGCTAATTTATATTTAGTAGAGAGGTAGTTGGGCCCCTCAGGTATCAGGCCATAAGATCGGCTGCTACTTCACGTATTGTTATGTCATTGTACCACAATTCATAGATGTGATATAATGAACTATAAAAGATATGAAAAAGACAGAAACTTACAGCTCATCAAGTGCAATTTTTGTCAATTCTGTCAAAAAAATAACTTACAAAAATTAATAGTAATAGTCTGAATAAGCATGGTTAAGGCCGGTTTCACACGTCAGTGGCTCCGGTACGTGAGGTGACAGTTTCCTCACGTACCGGAGACACTGACACACGTACAGGGCCGGACTGGGACTAAAATTCAGCCCTGGCATTTGAAGTCACACAGGCCCACTTGTCGCATGGTGACTGTATAATATCTTTGTACACTTGTAGGCTACAAGAAGTGAGGGGAGTGTAACACGACTATATAACATATAATTACAGCTGTATCCAGCATTACAGCTCAGTCCCCATAGAATGTAATACAGCACAGCCCCCATAGACTGTAATACAGCACAGCCCCCATAGACTGTAATACAGCACAGCCCCCATAGACTGTAATACAGCACAGCCCCCATAGAATGTAATACAGCACAGCCCCCATAGAATGTAATACAGCACAGCCCCCATAGAATGTAATACAGCACAGCCCCCATAGAATGTAATGCAGCCAGCCCCATAGAATGTAATACAGAACAGCCCCATAGAATTTAATGCAGCACAGTCCCCATAGAATGTAATGCAGCACAGCCCCCATAGAATGTAATGCAGCCAGCCCCATAGAATGTAATGCAGCACAGCCCCCATAGAATGTAATGCAGCCAGCCCCATAGAATTAAATGCAGCACAGCCCCATAGAATGTAATACAGCACAGCCCCATAGAATATAATGCAGCACAGCCCCATAGAATATAATGCAGCACAGCCCCATACAATATAATGCAGCACAGCCACCATACAATGTAATGCAGCCAGCCCCATAGAATATAATGCAGCACAGGCCCATGGAATGGAATGCAGCCAGCCCCATAGAATATAATGCAGCACAGGCCCATGGAATGGAATGCAGCCAGCCCCCATAGAATGTAATGCAGGCAGCCACCATACAATATAATGCAGCACAGCCCCCATAGAATGTAATGCAGGCAGCCCCCATAGAATGTAATGCAGGCAGCCCCCATAGAATGTAATGCAGCACAGCCCCATAGAATGTAATGCAGCACAGCCCCATAGAATGTAATGCAGCACAGCCCCATAGAATATAATGCAGCACAGGCCCATGGAATGGAATGCAGCCAGACCCATAGAATATAATGCAGCACAGGCCCATGGAATGGAATGCAGCCAGCCCCCATAGAATGTAATGCAGGCAGCCACCATACAATATAATGCAGCACAGCCCCCATAGAATGTAATGCAGGCAGCCCCCATAGAATGTAATGCAGGCAGCCCCCATAGAATGTAATGCAGCACAGCCCCATAGAATGTAATGCAGCACAGCCCCATAGAATGTAATGCAGCACAGCCCCATAGAATATAATGCAGCACAGGCCCATAGAATGGAATGCAGCCAGCCCCATAGAATATAATGCAGCACAGGCCCATGGAATGGAATGCAGCCAGCCCCATAGAATATAATGCAGCACAGGCCCATGTAATGGAATGCAGCCAGCCCCATAGAATATAATGCAGCACAGGCCCATGGAATGGAATGCAGCCAGCCCCCATAGAATGTAATGCAGGCAGACACCATACAATATAATGCAGCACAGCCCCCATAGAATGTAATGCAGGCAGGCAGCCCCCATAGAATGTAATGCAGGCAGGCAGCCCCCATAGAATGTAATGCAGGCAGGCAGCCCCCATAGAATGTAATGCAGGCAGGCAGCCCCCATAGAATGTAATGCAGGCAGGCAGCCCCCATAGAATGTAATGCAGGCAGGCAGCCCCCATAGAATGTAATGCAGGCAGGCAGCCCCCATAGAAAGTAATGCAGGCAGGCAGCCCCCATAGAATGTAATGCAGGCAGGCAGCCCCCATAGAAAGTAATGCAGGCAGGCAGCCCCCATAGAAAGTAATGCAGGCAGGCAGCCCCCATAGAATGTAATGCAGGCAGGCAGCCCCCATAGAAAGTAATGCAGGCAGGCAGCCCCCATAGAAAGTAATGCAGGCAGGCAGCCCCCATAGAAAGTAATGCAGGCAGGCAGCCCCCATAGAAAGTAATGCAGGCAGGCAGCCCCCATAGAAAGTAATGCAGGCAGGCAGCCCCCATAGAAAGTAATGCAGGCAGGCAGCCCCCCCCCCCAATAGCTCCACAATCCAGTCATCACTCATTGATAAAAAAAACCAAACACTCTCCTCACCTCTCCTCGTGCCCCGCGCTGCTCTGGCTCTGGTCTCAGCAGTCGCAGTCTGCCCGCCAGGTCACACAGCAGGTGCGCGATGATATGACGTCATCGGGCACCCGCAGTGTCAGTGGCAGGCAGAGCGGGGAATGATGGGAGAGGGGGCGTCAGCGGACGCTCTCTCCTCCATCATTGCATTCAACTGTACCGGCGTCTATGACGCCGGTATAGTTGAATGCGGGGCCGGGAGTGTGCCGCGACAGCGTGGGGAGTGTGCCGACAGCGGCACACTCGAGCGGCCCACTACTGCCACCGGCCCTTCTGGCATTTGCCAGATCTGCCCTATGGCCAGTCCGGCCCTGCACACGTAGACCCATCAAAATCAATGCATCTGTTCAGATGTCATTGATTTTTTGCGGACCGTGTCTCCGTGTGCCAAACACGGAGACATGTCAGTGTTCGTGGGAGCGCACATATTACACGGACCCAATAGAGTCAATGGGTCCGTGTAAAACACGGACCTCACACGGACGTTCTCCGTCTGGGGTCCGTGTGCGTGCAGGAGACAGCGCTACAGTAAGCGCTGTCCCCCCCACATGGTGCTGAAGCCGCGATTCATATGTTCTCTGCAGCAGCGTTTGCTGCAGAGAAAATATGAATAATAGTGTTTAAAATAAAGATCTATGTGTCCGCCGCCCCCCCACCCCCTGTGCGCCCCCCCGCTGTCCTGAAAATACTCACCCGCTCCCACGTTGGCTGTCACTCCTTCCTCTCTGCACCGCGCCTTCTACTGTATGCGGTCACGTGGGGCCGCTCATTTACAATCATGAATAGTCGGCTCCGCCCCTATGGGAGGTGGAGCCACATATTCATGACTGTAAATGATCGTCCCCACGTGACCGCATACACTAGAAGCCGCGGCCAGACCAGGAAGCAGCGAGGGAGGCGGGTAAGTATTTTCAGAACAGCGGGGGGGGGGGGGGGGGGGGCGCACAGGGGATGGGGGGGCGGCGGACACATAGATCTTTATTTTAAACACTGTTATTCATATTTTCTCTGCAGCAAACGCTGCTGCAGGGAACATATGAATCGCGGCTTCAGCACGATGCAGGGTACCACACGCTTGGGTACCACACGCTCCGTGTGGTACCCACTCGCCATACGGGCGGCACACGTGTGCTGCACGTATGGCCTACGTGAGTTCCCAGGCACACGGACACGGATAACTCCGGTACCGATTTATTCCGGTACCGGAATTATCTGGACGTGTGGGACAGCCCTAAGAGGAATTAGAAAGAAAGCTGTAGGGGACTTGACTTGGTGAGTTTGGATGTGGGCATACTACGTAAAGCAGGGGTGGGGAACCTTTTTTCTGCCAGGAGCCATTTGGATATTTATACCATCGTTCAGGGGCTGTACAAAATTATCAACTTTAAATTTATTCTGCTATACTGTATTTGGTCAAACATTTAAAAAAAATGGGTTAAATTAAAGGAATAGAAATCCTTCCAGGCATGCTCAGTGTAAAAAAGGGAATCTGTTGCTGGATTCCATCATTTGACGCAGGATCCGTCGCTGTACGTTTTTTCGACGCAGACAAAAAACGTTACATTGAACGTTTTTTCCAGATGATGGTCCGCCAAAACACGACGGATCCGTCACACGACGGATGCGACGTGTGGCCATACAAGTCTATGGGAAAAAAACGGATCCTGCGGGCACATTTGCAGGATCCGTTTTTTTCCCAAAACGACGCATTGCAACGGATCTGAAAAAAACCGGAAGTGTGAAAGAGGCCTTAGGGCGCATGAATGTCGCATCTAAGGCCTCTTTCACACTTCCGTCTTTGAGCTCCCGTCGAAATCCGTCAATTTTTGAAAAAACAGGATCCAGCAATTTTTTCTGCTGGATCCTGTTTTTTCCCATAGACTTGTATTAGCGACGGATTGTGATGGATGGCCATCCGTTTCATCCGTCGTGCACTGGATCCATCGGAAAATCGCTGTCCGTCGGGCGGAGAAAACGTTCAGAGGAACGTTTTTTTCTGTACGTTGGAGAATCGCTCAGCGACAAATCCTGTGCTGCCCGTCACTGGCTACAATGGAAGCCTATGGACGCAGGATCCGTCGCTGACTGTGAAAAGCAGGAATCCAGCGACTGGTTCCATCTTTTGAAACTGAGCATGCATGGAAGAATTTCCAGTCAGGGAAATTCTCTCTCGCTCGCTCGCTCTCTCTCTTTTTACTATTGATGCTGCCTATGCAGCATCTATAGTAGCAAGATATAATGTTAAAAAAATAAATAAATAAAAAATAAATAAAAAAATCGCAATATTCTTACCTTCTGGCGTCCCGCGCAGCGTTACCGTTGCTCGCGATGCTCCCGGCAGCTAGCGTTCCCAGTAATGCATTGCGAAATGACCCGATGACGTCGCGGTCTCGCGAGACTGCGACATCAGAGGTCATTGCATGCAAGGCATTACTGGGAACACCAGCTGCCGGGAGTATCGCGAGCAACGGTAACGCTGCGCGGGACGCCGGAAGGTAAGAATATTGCGATTTTTTTTTTATTATTATTATTTTTAACCTGAGTTGTGTTGTGTATGCGTTTTCGCAGCGGAAAAGCGCTGCGAAGACGCATACACAACAGGTACACATAGCCTCGACGGGTCCATCAGAAAAATGGGCCCAGTGCACCCGTTTTTCGCAATCTGTACAGGATCCGTCATTTCAACATTTTGACGGATCCTGTGCAGATTGTAAAAACGGAAGTGTAAAAGAAGCCTAACTCGACCATCTTCCTCCAATAAAATAAGCTGGTAATACCATTCAGAATTCATAAAATGTTTAAATAAATCTTGAAATAGAATATGCTTTCTTATTTGTTCGATTCTCACATTCAATTTGGCATATATTTTGGATTTGGTGTCTGATTCCATGTGTGACTAATTTAAGACAGTTGGGCTTCAACAACAGAATAAGGAAAAAAAATCAACAAACATATAACAATACCAAAAATGGCTTTTTTGTACAACCATAGTCATAATAAAAATGCCAAGTGGTTAATCTGGCATAAGTAAGAAGCATGACACAGTGCTCTGGTGTCTGTCACATAGATCTCACTTCTTGCTGCTGGTGAAGCATGCCATTGTTACAAAATGCTAACATGTCTGTGTAGGGTGTACAGAAACATGTTATACGAGTATAATCATACATAACTCATGTGTCATGTTTTATTGCCCTACTGCTTATTTTTACTTATAACATTGGCATGCATGGCTACATTAAGAGATTTCAGCCTGGTAAAAACCTTGTTTATGTGGACGACTGCTACTCATGAATGTTCTTTCAAAAAAAGGTATAAAAGCTGGAGGAATTCGATACAGAAATGCAACACACATATTCAAATACAATCATATCAAAATCCATATGTGACACATTCAAACGTTAAGTCACATTTGCTGTGGATTTGAAGATCATGCGAGAGAAAATGAATTTCTTCTTAGCACACCATTAGGCCACACCTAGGCCCTTATGAAGTTGTGGATTTCTGTTATAGATTTCATTTCAAGATTTGCAGGTAATCCATATGGGTTTTGTCACATATTCAATACAAATTTCTGGCAAATACTTTGACAGATTTTTTTTCCCACCGCATCTGTATTCCTCGTGACTTTTTTTTGCCTTATGTTTTCTTGTTCTCATTTTCCATTTGACAACACATAATTTTCATTTTTTTTGTTCTGGGTGGAGAATTTTTGTTTTTAATTTTTGTCTTATTTGAGTTATGAATGACATTTCTCCTTTTCTAAGTATACCCCTATTATTAATGAGTGTAATAATTTCATGTTGTTTTCTAGCTTTATTCTTACTAGTATTGCAGTTTATTACCTGTTCATTTATGTCATTGTATTATTCGCTTGTTGAGGTTTTTTTTGTGCAAAAAATTGTTTTGTAAAAATGTGCAAATGCAAATATTATATTCCTACTGTACATACATAGGGAAAACAGCAATGTGTACAATAATGATATATAACAATATATGAAGGAATCAAGGTTTCATGATGTTGACCACCATAAGTTACCAGTGAATGCCAGTGTCCTTCGAAAGCAGGAGGTCATTTTTCTCAGATGTGTTATTGCTGGGCATTAATATTGTGTGTAGATTGTTTGTACAGTTGTCCCCAGATTTGTGGAACCATGATGCATGTACAGTAGTCTTTTGTATAGCATTGGTTTGTTAATATTTAACCTAATATTAGGTATTCATAGTGATAAGCAGCTGTATACCCTGAAAATAGTCACTGTACCCAAGAAAAATACTTTTTTGTTATTGAGGATTAGAATGGATCCTTGCAGCTGTCTGTCCTTGGGGGAAGGTTATTTAATATGTGACCACTGAAGAAGGATATAAAGGTCATTGTTGACAGTTTGAGCTGTACTTCTACGGTTGGCATCTTTCTTTCAATCTGTAGTTATTTTTGCACGGTATCAGCAGTCAACACAACGTTATTTAGAGAGTACACTGAAAGTGGTGGACCAGTTCAAAGAATTCTTCACCATCACTTCAACACCAACCTGACGTCTTTTGAAGTGTGATGTGACTATGTGCAGATGAAGGGACATGTATAACATCAGCAACACGCTGCTGTCTTAAGTGTTGAATGTGGAATTCAGATACACATTTATGCATTTTACAGCCCTGCTTACTTAAATATGAAGCCTTTTGTAGCTAAAAATTCTCATTTTAGCCCCACCTTCCAAATTCTTAATAAAACTACCTGTACTCCAGTAAATATTAGAAATTCATTTCTAATGCATCAAAATCTTCATAATGAAAAGCCCTTTCCAAAAGGAGAAGAGCTCTAACCCTCCTTGTCAGAAGGTTAAGGCCGGGATCACACATACGCGAGATACGTCCGAGTCTCGCAGGTGAAAACCCAGCTCTGGTGCCGGCACTCCGGAGCGGAGCGGGCAGCTCCATGTATTGCTGTGCGGCTGCACGCTCCGCTCCGGAGTGCCGGCACCAGAGCTGGGTTTTCACCTGCGAGACTCGGACGTATCTCGCGTATGTGTGATCCCGGCCTAAGGAAGGTAAAGGACCAACAGTCTCCTCTTACAAAACTTTATAAAGAGCTCTCCTGTCTGCTATCACCTGCCTCTGTGTAGTAATAGGTTTGTTTTTTATACAATGTGAAAAGGGGTGCATAACTGCTATTATTGATGACCACATATTTTTCCTCTGGACCCGAGAATGGGCACTCATAATGGACAAAAGCAAATTGTCATAGTGGGTACACTATGACATAAAAAAATAAATCTTCGCCAAAAGGCTGAACTAAAATGGAAATGCTTAAATAGTGTGAAATAAGAAATTCATGTGCAAATAGATTTCGTACCTCTAGGTGAATTTGTTATGTCACTACCTGCCAATCTAATAGCATTAATCAGGTGTCCGCAGGTTTCCTAAAGGTAGTAGTTAAGCCAGCTTTGGTATATCCAGGTCTCAACCATCTTAGGTATGATGTACTTGTCCATAATATATAGTCCTAGATGGCCATTGATAAGAAGAACTGACTGTTTTCAATATCAACGTGAATGCAGCTCTGTATTTTAATGCAGGCTGCAGCTTGTTGTAAAGCAATGTATTCCCAAAATTGGCAGTGAAATAAGCTTAGTGGAGACAATTGCGGAGATTTTTATTTATTTACTTATATAGCCCCATTAATCTCTCAGAGCTATACAGACATCATCGTCATTGACCCTTTTAGGGCTCACAATCGAATTTCCCGATCATTATATCTTTAGAAAGAGGGAGCAAACCGGAGAACCCAGAGGAAATCCATGCAAACACGGGGAGGACATACAAACTCCTTGCTCATATTGTCCTTGGTGGGATTTGAACCCAGGACCTCAGCGCTGGAAGACTGCAGTGCTGACAACTGTATTATTATTTTTATAATCAAATTGCATAAATTATAAGAAATGTTGACTATTACTAAGTGGTCATGCTGTTTGAAAACACTCATTGCATTGTCTTCATTAGTATGAATACGCTATGAGCCTTCCTCTATATGGTCACTTTTAGCTACAAAAAATAACTTGTTTTTGGAGAATTGCATGTGGATGTTATGATTAAAAACAACAATGAAAAGCCATGGGATAATTTGATGCCTCATAATCAAATGACAATAGATGTGATGAGTGTGTGCTTTGTAGGGATTATCCTGAAAAGCAAACTTCAGCCTGGAAGCTTATAAATAGATGGCACAGGGGTGCAATTTATCAGCTCCTTGTCAATATGACAAGGCGTGTACTTGCAATTAACACCTTTCTAAGCTAAAGTAGTTGAAGTGGTTGTAGGCTGATGCCTCATATCACAAGAGACATTTCTGGGTAAGACCATGTAGCCTAAAAAGAACCTTACTCTTTGAACTCTTGTGGGAAAACTATTAGCCTATGTTCACACACCACAGAGGGGATGCCACTGAAAATCCCTTCCATACCTAAGAATGGGTTTGATTCTGTAGCAAGTGCATAGATTTCTGCAAGCCACATTAAGATGTATTAAACAGTCAAATACTATAAATTACAGAGTACTCGAAATGCTTATCTGTCTAGGCCTCAAATCAAATGCACTATCATGGTGCAGCAGGCCTGAGTAAAGATGGCGACTGCACAGGTGCGGTAATACCAATGAGACAGCCAGCCTACAATCAGGGATTGGCCGTTTGGCACACCAGTGCAAACATAATCTGCATGCGGCAGTGTTCACACAGAGAATGCAGAGCATCTGGATCGCAGCCTATTAATAATCGCCCTGTGGCGGGCTGCCCAGTGGTAGCTGTACTGCGTCCTGTGCGAACAGAGGGCACAATTTACAAAACCATCTGGTCCCAACTGCACCTCAAAAAGTAAAGATAATAAATAAAGTACACAAGAACATATCAAAATATGTAAGGTATTAGTTCATATTATGGCCACAATACGTAAGCTGGCAACTCACATCAAGGATCCTCACACGTGCCAGTCCTACTCTAACAGCAAAAAACACAAAAGGAGGAAAAAAGAGGAAAAATCCTCCACTATTCTAGAGAAAGCAACAAAAAAACAGGAAAAGATGCTTACCTGTCTAGGCCTCAAATCAAATGCTCTATCATGGTGCAGTGGGCGCAATTAAAGATGGCAACTGCACAGGGGCGGTAATACCAAATGAGATACTGCCGCATGCAGATTATCTGTTTGCACTGGTGTGCCAAATGGCCAATCCCTGATCATAGGCTGGCTGTCTCATTTGGTATTACCGCACCTGTGCAGTCGCCATCTTTACTTGGGCACGCTGCACCATGATAGTGCATTTGATTTGAGGCCTAGACAGGTAAGCATCTTTGCTAGTGATGGGCGAGCACTAAAATGCTCGGGTGCTCGTTGCTCTGGTCGAGCAAATTGGAATACTCGGGTACTCGGCCAGAACAACGAGCCCAATGTAAGTCTATGGGAGACCCTAGTATTTTTACCGCGATCCCCCCCAGGGGTCCTTTTAAGGTCTAAAAACGTCTGAAAATGATGGAAACACTGCTCAAATGACATAGAGACATCATGAGGATCGCCCCTGGAAGCATTCCTGACTGCTAGTTCACAGCTTTAATCATTTTTTTCCGAGATTCATGCCATTTTTCCCTGTGCCACAAAAAACACATGAAAACGAAGCCATAACTGGTTTTGCTTGGAAATATGTCAAGGTACATCCTTTGCAGGTTAATGACTTACCTGTAAGGCCAAATATTTAACCCCAGACCAAAAATTTCCTCTCCCACTTAGGCTTAGTTCAGACGCTGCGTTTTTTAAGCGTTTTTCAACTTTAGCATTGCTTTCAACCACTACAAATGCATTCACTGGGAAATGTCATTGAAACATGTAACACCCCTAGCTGGCCATGTGGTGTGTGACACATACGCAGACCCATCTTGTTTCATTTATGAAGGAGGGACTCTAAAAGTCACAGAGCCTATTTTTACTGGTGCATCAGGCGGCATTAATCTTCTTAAAGGGCCATTATCAAACAGTGAGTCTCCTAAGCTGTTGTAGCCTATGCTGTGAGTGGATGGGCTGCCAAGAATTAAAACGCACCACAATACTCCTTTCATAAGATGTCCGGGGAGGACTGCTGAAAAAGTGTTGCATTGAATTCAAGGCCTGCCCTGCTACCAATTCATATGCACCCCAATAAGCCTTTGAACCCACATACTGAATGGGCCCAGGAAAATCCACTTCAAAATATGCATTTTGTGCACCATACTCCTTTGTTTTATACATTGGCGGCAAGGCCAGCCCTGCTGCATAGTCAGTCATATGCACCCCATTAGGCCTTGGAACCCACATAGTGGATGTGCCCATGAAAATCCACTTCACAATATGCATTTTGTACTCCCGTACTCATTGGTTTTACACATTGGCGGCAAGGCCAGCCCTGCTGCATAGTCAGTCATATGCACCCCATTAGGCCTTGGAGCCCACATACTGGGTGGGCCCAGGAAAATTCACTTGTATTTTTTAATGGTATGATGGTTCCCTCTTTGCACAATTATTTACAGGAGAATTTGGCAATTTTATTTGACATGTTTCTAACACTAAGGTTCAGATACGGCTTTAAAAAAGGCAAATACTTGCAATACAAGGCAATTTTATTGCAAACTACAAAATTCAAGGAATAGTATGATTGAATAGTGCGTACACTTTTGTATGTGTTAACATACACAGGTTAATAAGTACATATAAGGATTAAATAAATATAGTGATTACGTATATATGAAGAATAATTACATACAGTATAGTTAGATCATCACCAAGAGGCTTTTAAACATCATTTGTCTGGAATATCAGAGAAGCAACACCAAGACAGAGAACCCCTGGGAGATTACCTTCACTGCACGGGCGTCCCCATTGATGCAGGTATCAGCACACTGTACATGTACAGGTACCCCAGTTTTGGCATCTGTCTTAGTCATGTTTCTCTGGTCTTATATAGTGAATAACACTACGTAGTAACTCTAGTTTCACCCACACCTTCAAGTGGCCACTTTCAAGGTTGGATGAAACTGAGATATCATGGAGTCATCAGACGAGGGGCCATGAACCTCTAGAAAATAAAAACCACAAGGATTTAGATCAAACCACGACCGGCATAGTTTTAGTAAACCTTAATGTTTTACAATGACAAACAGCAAACATATAGAGGCTTAGAACTGTTTGTGAAGTTAATAAACAAACATTTGACAAGATTGTGTCACTATGAGCATTGTCTGTCCCATCTCTAAATGTTTTACAAGAAATGCAGCTATGTGATTGTCTGAATGCATTCGGTATACAGTATTTCAGTCTTGTTTACAAATCGCCATTTGTATATTCTCCATTTGTACATTTGAGGCAGACAAAGTTAAGGCTCGCAAGGAGAGAAACAAATATTGTGTACAAAGCTATAATTTTAGTGAACTACTGAGGCAAAGTAACAGCATTGCGTTATCAAATTTATATGAAGTGTATTGTGTCCAATGTTAGCAACCAGGCAACACAAAAAGGAGCTTTTCAAGTGAGCTCTTTCAGGTACACAAATGTTATGAAGTGTTTGCCAACAAGGATGTGGTTTTACCAATGGGGGGTACCTTTTGTAAAAATAGACTATTGCCATCACAGCCCCCCTCGACCAAACTTCACCGACCTATAACAGAACAAAGCATGTTCACCCTGGTGATCTAGTGGCAGTTATTCAAGAGACATTGCAGGAGACAGAGTTAAGAAGTAGGCCCAATGTAATGTCATGCCCAATACCCCAATGTAAAATCCTTTTTTTTTTTTTAAATAAGAGTGCCATCACAGGCCCCTTGGCCAACATGCACCGTACAGACCACGTTCATCCTGGAGATCTACTGGCAGGTACAGGTCAGATTGCAGGAGACAGAGTTAAGAAGTCGGCCCAATGTAATGTCTTGCCCAATTCCCCAATGTAAAATCCTTTTTTTTAAAAATAAGAGTGCCATCACAGGCCTCTTGGCCACAATGCACTGTACAGACGACTTTCACCCTGGTGATCTACTGGCAGGTACAGGTCAGATTGCAGGAGACCGAGTTAAGAAATAGGCCCAATGTAATGTCATGGCCAATTCCCCAATGTAAAATCCTTTTTTTAAAAAATAAGAGTGCCTGTTTGGGCTGGCGGAACGCACCGAGTAAATATTGAGATAATATTGGTGCGTTCACAGCCCGTGGTCCTCCGTGCAGGAGTGGAACCTGCTGCTAGTAAATGGTGGCACTATATGGTGGTATAATGCCTGAATAGACATGGGTTCCGTCACCCGGTCTGTATAGGAGTGAACTCTGTTGCTTCACAGAGTCGCCGAGATTAGGATAACGCTGTGCCCTGTTAACTTCACAGAAGATCACAGCTCACTAACAGAGCAGATAGCATACAGTGGTCATACAGTCAGCATAAGCACACAAACAACTCCTCTCCGGAGGTGCCAGAATTCCAGTGGCTATACAGCCGACCCTGAACACATGCAGACACTGACCACAAGGTAGCTAAGCTCATAAACATAGGTTGATACTAGCCTTTTATAGAGAAAGCTCTCCAGGACCTTCCTAGTGGTCCAATAGGAACTGCTTCAGGACCTGAGCATGTGACCCCCGACCTCCAATGAGAGGTCGTCCCTTGGGCATGCTCAGTAGCGGAAAAGCAGGACAGTCCCAGGAGCATCTGCTCGCCGCAGAACAGTGCTAGTTACAATGGCTGAGCCTGGAAGATCAGCAGTAACCAAGTGCACAGTATCTGCCTGAGCCAGACGCCGAGACCGACGTCTCCGCTGAGCAGGCTCCACTGCAGCTCTGAAGAAGAATGGGAGACCACAGCTGAGGTGGTTCAAGATTCCCCCTGTGCAGCGGCAGGAACTCGACACCTAACAGTGCCATCACAGCCCCCTTGGCCAAAATGCACCGTACAGAGCACATTCACCCTGGAGATCTACTGGCAGGTACAGGACAGATTGCAGGAGACAGAGTTAAGAAGTCGGCTCAATGTAATGCGATGCCCAATTCCCCAATGTGTTGTCCTTTTTTAAAAAAGAGTGCCATCACAGTACCCTTGGCCAAAATGCACCGTACAGACCACGTTCATCCTGGTGATATAGTGGTTCTGGATGAGGATAAGGAGGAGGATAAAAACAAACAGACCAAATCTGGAAGCGTATACCCATGTGTGGTTGTGAAGAGGTGCATGAGAATACACCTCCCCAATAGAGAGAATGTATTTGAGGTTATGTTTCGCTGTTTTCACTTGGTGGTATACAGAAGTCTTTCCCAATCCAGGCCTTGTTCATTTTGATAAGAGTCAGTCTGTCAGCATTTTCAGTTGACAGGCGGATGCGCTTATCTGTGATAATTCCACCAGCGGCACTAAAAACCCTCTCTGACAGAACGCTAGCAGCAGGGCAGACCAGGACCACCAAGGCGTAGAGAGCCAGTTCATGCCACATGTCCAGCTTGGATACCCAATAATTAAAAGGCACAGAGGAATCACAGAGGATGTTTGTACGATCTGCAAGTACTCCCTCACCATCTTCCCAAACATTGCACTTCTTGTGACAGCACCCCTTGCCTCTGTGCCGCCACAATGGGAGGGTCTGAGAAAACTGTCCCAGAACTTGGCCATTGTTCCCCTGCCTGAGCTGGATTGTACTTCTGTCTCTCTCGCTTGGAGTCCTTGGTTGTACAACAAACTCTGACGTCTGCTGCCAGCGTTCTCACATGGCAAATAGATCAATGGCTGCACTCAAAATTTACTGTGCTAAGACAAGGAAATGTGCAATATATGAAATGTGAATAGCATAATGGCTAGGGAAATTTATGAAAAAACACATGAGATTCTTAGCACAATATTTGGCCAAACGTTGTGAGCCCATCCACCAAACGTCAAGGTAATCTCAGATCGGATGGGTAACTGAGCTGACTGCCTAGTGTGAACACTTACCTATGGCTAATAACATGGTAAAGCCTGCTTATATAGGAAGCTCAGAACCAACTGTGTATGGATATAATTAAAATCACAGCATGGTGAAGGGCGAGGTGTTCAAGCCAGAACAATAGTATATACTAAATATAAGAAAACTGACTGAACAACAATATAATCTGAACTGGTGCATAACCAAAAAAAGTCATATAGCAAATAGATCAATGGCTGCACTCAAAATTTACTGTGCTAAGACAAGGAAATGTGCAATATATGAAATGTGAATAGCATAATGGCTAGGGAAATTTATGAAAAAACACATGAGATTCTTAGCGCAATATTTGGCCAAACGTTGTGAGCCCATCCACCAAACGTCAAGGTAATCTCAGATCGGATGGGTAACTGAGCTGACTGCCTAGTGTGAACACTTACCTATGGCTAATAACATGGTAAAGCCTGCTTTTTTAAAAAAGAGTGCCATCACAGTACCTTTGGCCAAAATGCACCGTACAGACCACGTTCATCCTGGTGATATAGTGGTTCTGGATGAGGATAAGGAGGAGGATAAAAACAAACAGACCAAATCTGGAAGCGTATACCCATGTGTGGTTGTGAAGAGGTGCATGAGAATACACCTCCCCAATAGAGAGAATGTATTTGAGGTTATGTTTCGCTGTTTTCACTTGGTGGTATACAGAAGTCTTTCCCAATCCAGGCCTTGTTCATTTTGATAAGAGTCAGTCTGTCAGCATTTTCAGTTGACAGGCGGATGCGCTTATCTGTGATAATTCCACCAGCGGCACTAAAAACCCTCTCTGACAGAACGCTAGCAGCAGGGCAGGCCAGGACCTCCAAGGCGTAGAGAGCCAGTTCATGCCACATGTCCAGCTTGGATACCCAATAATTAAAAGGCACAGAGGAATCACAGAGGATGTTTGTACCATCTGCAAGTACTCCCTCAACATCTTCCCAAACATTGCACTTCTTGTGACAGCACCCCTTGCCTCTGTGCCGCCACAATGGGAGGGTCTGAGAAAACTGTCCCAGAACTTGGCCATTGTTCCCCTGCCTGAGCTGGATTGTACTTCTGTCTCTCTCGCTTGGAGTCCTTGGTTGTACAACAAACTCTGACGTCTGCTGCCAGCGTTCTCACATAGGAATTTTCTAACTAATTCTGCTACAAGGGCCCTGTGGTACTGCAACATTTTAGTACACCTCTCTGCCTCAGGTAGAAGAGATTGAAAGTTCTCCTTGTAGCGTGGGTCTAGAAGTGTCACCAACCAGTAATGAATGTCACCCAAAACTTTGATAATCCCAGGGTCATCCGAGGGTCATGTGAAATGCAGTGCAACATAAAGTCAGCCATGCGTGTGCAGCGCCCCAGAGTCCTGGTCGTTGCAGTACTGATGCTCCGCCGCTAAGGGGGGCTATGGTACGTCTGATGGCACTGAAGGAGTTCTTCTGACCAGGTATCACAGACACCAATACACTTCACAGTCTGGCCTCCAGGGGGAGCTAAGGGTGCTATGTATTAGGCCACTCCTCACAATCTGGTAAAACTGGGGGTTGGATAGGAAGTTAGAGAGAAAGCTGACTGGGGATCGAACAGGCAGCACCCTGTGGCAGAGGGTGTTGCGGGGAGAGACTCAGAGGGGTCCCTGTCAGGGGTGGGATCCTGACAGAGGCCTAGCGAACAGAGAACGTTACGGGACCGCGCCTGCACTTGATCGCGGCGGTACCCTAAGAAAGGACAAGAAGCGAGGTATATTGTGCTGAGTGAGAAACGAGATCACGCAACTAGGAGAAATACCAGTAGGAGTCGTGCTGTAAGACGAGGCAACATCCTACTGAGGCGCGTAGCCGGTGGCCGGAGCGCCGAGGAAGTACTAAGCTCCAAGCAAATACTTCAAACCTACAGCAGGACAGTCAGCTATAGGCGGGCTGTCTCACACATATCACCTATGAAGACACAGGGGGCAACAATAGAAGGGCATCACTAGGGTCCAGGAAGAGCTCCGAGCCTACCCGTCATACGGGGGCATCCTAGCCATATCATCTGGGGGACGAAGAAGAACATCAGAATCGAGTTGTGAGGGAACACGAGAAACAGACACAACAGTTGTGGGGACTATCCCGTAAGCACAGCAGGGGAGGACCGCAACACACAAGCGCTAGAAGGTAGGCACAGATTTCCACCTGCATAGGGAACTCTGGAGGTGCCATCGGACCGGCCGGACTTGCGCAGCCTGGTTAACCGTATTCCGGACTGAGGACCCTGAAGCCTTCAGTAAAGAGACTGCAACCTGGTGTCCTCGTTATTTACTGCGACCGGCACTGCACCGCACTACCGCCACCATCCACACCTATTATTGGGCGCCCCTCAGCAGGGTCACGGACCGGGTCTAGCCACCGTGACAATCCCAGAGCAGAGACTCAGAGGCCCGGTACCGGGTACCCCTCGGCCCTGCGGCAGTGGGGGCACTGCAAACTTGGCGTCACGAACAGGATCTACTCAAGCCTGAGGAATCAGGTCATGTGTGCCTTGGAACTGTGATTTATTGTACTTGGACTGTGACTTATTGCAAAGGCTGTGCATTGCCATTTACCGCCAAAAATCGCCGCCATTACAGTGCTGAGGAGAGCGCAGGAGAAGAAGAAGGGCGTGGAGTGGGCGTGGACCAGCTGAAAAGCGCGAAAGACAATGGCCGCCCAGTCTAAACATTTTTGCATCCTGAGGACGTGTCCGTCAACAGCCGAGGTCCACCTTCTCATCCTCTTTGGAGGGTGGAGACCATGGAGACGGGGCCGCCCACGAAAGAGACCGCGGGAAGAAGACACTGGAGAGGAAGCAAAGATGGCGATGCCGGGAGCACCGCGGGGGGACGACCCGACCCAGCATGAGGCTGCACCACCCGACAGCCCCAGATGCACCATCGTTGCAGGGACTGGCCCTTACGGAGCTACCAATGGGCAGACCCAACTGGCCGCCGTCTGAGGAGTGTGTGGCCGCAGCCGAGGCCCGGCAGATAGCACGTCGCCTTGAGGCCGACGCTCGTGTGATCGCTCGGCTGGGTCAGCCTACGGAGGTCCGCCTAACTCCGGTGTCCCCTGCTTCCTCCATCCCGGCAGTGGCAGAGTGTGAGCTGCAGGCACAGGGCCTGAGGATCCTGCCGGAGGTAGAACACCTGCGGTGCCTGATGACCGCATGGCGGAACAGACCCCAGTCTGCAGCCAAGGTCGATCTGACGAGCGTCGAAGAGACCCCGCCGTCACACTGGGGTGTTGTGGTGTCCTTCAACTCCCGGAAAGGAAAGGCAGTTATTCAAGAGATCGAGGAGCCACTACAGGTCCGTGTTGACCGAGAAGAGGTGGAGCCCTGCGGAGGAAGGTATGGCCGCGACCTAGAACCCGGGGATGCAGTAACCTACACGCGATGGAGGAGGGAAACTGGCTGGATAGCTCGGGGCGTCCAACGGTGCGTAGCACTCCAGGCTGCTGCCGGGACGTCGGAGGACGAGTCTCCTGCAGGGAAGGTGCCGGAACCTGCCCCCGCAGAACCCCAGGGAATCCAGGCTCACCGTGTGGCTACGGGTCGTGCTCACCCCCGAGCGAGGAGGGTGTCCCGACGAGGGATCCTATCGTTACTGGGACCGGTTTCTGCAACGCCAACGTGACCCGCTGGCCTGGTGAGGCCCGGAAGGAGGCCGCCTCCTGCGCAGCCAGAAACTGAGTAAGCAAGAATGCTTCATCATTTGTAAATAGTTGACTGTCTTTTTGCTGTTTTGCTTAGGCTGCTGCCGGGACATCGGAGGACGAGTCTCCTGCAGGGAAGGTGCCGGAACCTGCCCCCGCTGAACCCCAGGGAATCCAGGCTCACCGTGTGGCTACGGGTCGTGCTCACCCCCGAGCGAGGAGGGTGTCCCGACGAGGGATCCTATCGTTACTGGGACCGGTTTCTGCAACGCCAACGCGACCCGCTGGCCTGGTGAGGCCCGGAAGGAGGCCGCCTCCTGCGCAGCCAGAAACTGAGTAAGCAAGAATGCTTCATCATTTGTAAATAGTTGACTGTTTGTCTTTTTGCTGTTTTGCTGCTACCACCCGATCAGGGTTAACTCTTAAAGGGATCCCTTTGTTTACCCGGGATCCCTATTGCTTTTTACTTTTTGTTTTCTACCTTTTTGCACAAGTTATCAAGAACTGCTGGATCATGAACACTGCATGATTACAAACTCCTTGTACATAGTTTGCACCTTCTTAAAGGTGCCCTCTACTGGTTTTATAAAAGAAAGGACTCTTTGCGAAGAAACTGTTCCTGGAAGCAGTCCCGGAGTCCTTGCTGCATACGGACTTGCAGCTTGAGAAGTTGCACTACCTCTTAGAGACTTAGTCCCTTCTTAAAGGGGATGTTCATCAATAGCACTTAAAGAATGATGATGTTTTGAAAGAAAGTACTAATAATGCTGATATGTAAAAGTTATATGTAGAAAGCTAGTTAATTGTAAGAAATGTTTAATGATATGTCAGAGAATGAGGACAGGAAGTGAACCCAGATGGGGTTAGTCAGTGAGTCCTCCTAGGAGCCATACAGAGATGGCTCAGAGATCCTGAACTGAGAGATGGATGATACGTTCTATACTGTGTATAGTAGCAGAAAGGCAGTAGGCCCGGGCAGAAAGGGGCGGTCCTGCAACAGAACGAGAGGCAGTAGGCCTGGGGCAGATAGACAGGCGGTCCTGCAGATGTAAGAATGGAAAATGAAGAGAAAGTTGATTAGCCTTATAGTGTTTTATAAGAAGGTCTTTAGTGGATTCAGTGTGTACGTCATTAAAGGCAATGTTAAATTATTGTTCAAAATTTGCACTTAGTAGAATACCCGGTTGGGTAAGAAAAGTTATTTATAGTATGTTATTCAAAGTATTTAACTATGTTTGTAACGTTCAAGTGTCCTCACCTCCCATAAAGGGAAGCTCTGTTCAAACTTACTTGTTATTTGCATTTTCAAAAATTGTATGTCTTTTTGCTGACATGTATTGTTGTTTTCTTCCCAGTCCAGGAGTACTGGATTTAACCGGGGGGAGTGCAGCGCCCCAGAGTCCTGGTCGTTGCAGTACTGATGCTCCGCCGCTAAGGGGGGCTATGGTACGTCTGATGGCACTGAAGGAGTTCTTCTGACCAGGTATCACAGACACCAATACACTTCACAGTCTGGCCTCCAGGGAGAGCTAAGGGTGCTATGTATTAGGCCACTCCTCACAATCTGGTAAAACTGGGGGTTGGATAGGAAGTTAGAGAGAAAGCTGACTGGGGATCGAACAGGCAGCACCCTGTGGCAGAGGGTGTTGCGGGGAGAGACTCAGAGGGGTCCCTGTCAGGGGTGGGATCCTGACAGAGGCCTAGCGAACAGAGAGAACATTACGGGACAGCGCCTGCACTTGATCGCGGCGGTACCCTAAGAAAGGACAAGAAGCGAGGTATATTGTGCTGAGTGAGAAACGAGATAATGCAACTAGGAGAAATACCAGTAGGAGTCGTGCTGTAAGACGAGGCAACATCCTACTGAGGCGCGTAGCCGGTGGCCGGAACGCCGAGGAAGTACTAAGCTCCAAGCAAATACTTCAAACCTACGGCAGGACAGTCAGCTATAGGCGGGCTGTCTCACACATCACCTATGAAGACACAGGGGGCAACAATAGGAGAAGGGCATCACTAGGGTCCAGGAAGAGCTCCGAGCCTACCCGTCATACGGGTGCGTCCTAGCCATATCATCTGGGGGACAAAGAAGAACATCAGAATCGAGTTGTGAGGGAACACGAGAAACAGACACAACAGTTGTGGGGACTATCCCGTAAGCACGGCAGGGGAGGACCGCAACACAAGCGCTAGAAGGTAGGCACAGATTTCCACCTGCAAAGGGAACTCTGGAGGTGCCATCTGACCGGCCGGACTTGCGCAGCCTGGTTAACCGTATTCTGGACTGAGGACCCTGAAGCCTTCAGTAAAGAGGTAAAGAGACTGCAACCTGGTGTCCTCGTTATTTACTGCGACCGGCACTGCACCGCACTACCACCACCATCCACACCTATTATTGGGCGCTCCTCAGCAGGGTCACGGACCGGGTCTAGCCACCGTGACAATCCCAGAGCAGAGACTCAGAGGCCCGGTACCGGGTACCCCTCGGCCCTGCGGCAGTGGGGGCGCTGCACGTGCCAGACTGCTAACAGGCAAGACTTCCGTGACCTCACCAACAGGACGACTGACCATGCTGTCATCCTCATCCTCATCCTCCTCCTCCCTGTCCTCAGGCCATCCCCGCTGAACAGAATCTAATACAGATGTGTTTGTAGTACCGTCTATAGCGCATGAAAGTAGTTTGTTGTTCTTCCTCCTCCTCCTCATTGCCCACCAATCCACGTTGAGAAGACATGAGGCTGGGCTGAGTGTAATCCCCCTGTATGTTTCCTTGCTCCATGTCCTCATGCTCCGCCTGCAGTGCATCCTCTTTGATTGTGAGCATAGAGTTTTTCAGTATGCTGAGAAGCGGGATGGTGATGCTAATTATGGCGTCATCGTCGCTCACCATCTTGGTGCAGTCCTCAAAGTTTTGGAGGATGTTACATATGTCTGAGATCCATGTCCACTCCTGAGGTCTTATGTGTGGAGTCTGACCTGAAATTCGACAGCCTTGTTGATGTTGGTAGTCAACAACGGCCCTCTTCTGCCCACAAATCCTTTCCAACATATGCAGCGTAGAGTTCCAGCTTGTGGGAACATCACACAACAGTCGGCGAGCTGGAAGCTGAAACCACAACAGTCGGTGAGCTGGAAGCTGCTGAAGCACGGCAAGGGGAGCTGAAGCTGTAGCTGACTTTCTGAAATGGGCAGGCAGACGGCGTACTTTCACTAGCAGATCCGGCAGCTCCGGGTAGCTTTTCAGAAAATGTTGAACCACGAGGTTAAGCACATGGGCCAAGCAAGGTACCTGTGTGAGCTCACCTTGCCTCAGAGCCGCCACCAGGTTATGGCCATTGCCACACACGACCATGCCTGGCTGTAGGTTCAGCAGTGTTATCCAAACATCTGACTGCTCTTTCAGCGCTGTCCACAACTCTTCTGCATTGTGCGGTTTGTCACCTATGCAGATTAGCTTCAGCACAGCCTGTTGCCGCTTGGCTGAGGCAGTGCTGCAGTGCTTCCAGCTTCTGACTGATGTGTTGACTTCAGACATGGAGGGTGAAGAGGAGGAGGTGCAGGAGCTGTAGACTGTGGGGGCAACCCTGATTGACATAGGGCCAGCAATCCTCGGCGTGGGGAGGATGTGTTCCATCCTAAGGTCCGACTGGGTCCTGGCTTCCACTATGTTAACCCAGTGTGCCGTCATTGAGATGTACCATCCCTGCCCACAAGCACTTGTCCACATGTCCATGGTTAGGTGGACTTTCCCTGTAACAGCATTGTTAAGGGCACGGGTAATGTTGTGGGACACATGCTGGTGTAATGCCGGTACGGAGAAATAGTGGCGACTGGGGACCGAGTACCTTGAGACGGCCGCTGCCATCAGGTTGCGGAAAGCTTCCGTCTCAACAAGCCTAAAAGGCAGCATTTCTAGCGCAAGCAGAAGATAAATGTTAGAATTGAGGACTGTGGCCTGTGGGGCGTTGGCTGGGTATTTCCGCTTGCGTTCCAAAGACTGGGTTATAGACAACTGAACGCTGTGCTGGACGTGGACGCGCTTGCTGATGGTGCTGCTTGACTGTGGGCCGCAACAGGTGCAGGGCTAGAGGCATCTTTACATGCACGGTGTACTGGGGATTGGCTTCTCCGCAAAACAGTTGTAGAAGCAGTGGTGTGACCAGCAGGCAGTGGTCCTGGAGCCTGGGGTTCGGCCCACAAAGTCGGGTGCTTTGCTTGCATGTGCCTGATCATGCTGGTGGTGGTCAGGCTGGTTGTTTTGCTACCCCTGCTGATGCGGGCATGGCAGGTGCTGCAAATTGCCTGTTTGGGGTTATCGGCAGGGTCTTTAAAAAATAGCCAGACTCGGGAAGATCTCACAGGTGGAATGGCAACTTCACTCATGTTGGTGTTACGGGGAATGGATGCACACCTTCTGTCTGTGGCCACCACACTGCTTCTTCCTGCCTGTTGGGGGGATATGCCTCCTTCCCCATTTGTGTTGATGTCCTCGCTATGCATGTCCTCCTGCCAGGTTGGGTCAGTCACTATGTCATCCACCACCTTGTCTTCCACATCCGCACCCTGCTCCTCCTCCTGACTTTCTGGCAATTGTGTCTCATCATCGTCCACCTCTTGTGACACTTTCCCACCATTGCCTTTGTGTGACCGTGGCTGGTCAAAGCTTTGGGCAGCTTTACATGCGATCTCATCTTTCCCCACTTCAAGTTGACCGGCAGAGATTTCTGAATCTTGAAATGGAAAACTGAACAGCTCTTGTGTCCAAGTGTGGGATCAGTTGTCTCAGGGCACTCGGCATGGTGGGAGGAAGGAGGATCAGGGTGAGGAATATCCTGGCCACACTCACGGCTACTCAGACTTGACCGTGTGGAAGTCAAGGTGGTGGTGGTGGCTAAGTGACTGGAAGCATTATCCGCTATCCAACCAACAACCGTTTCACACTGCTCTGGCTTCAATAGTGGTGTGCTGTGGTCCCCCAGAAACTGGGACGGGAAAGTCGAGCGAGAAGATGTGGGTCTTTGTTGTTGCCCACTTTCACCTTGCCCACGGCCTCGTCCTCTGGATGCACCATCAGCATCACATCCTCTTCCCCGTCCCTTGCCCCTTGCCTTAACCATTTTAAATAGACTACTGCACTATTTCAAATGCTCAACACAAATGTCTTTATTACTTGCAAAATAATATGTGATCAGTATGCCTGCAAATCTACGATTTTTAAAACCCAAACACCAGGCAGGCCTCAGCCAGACCTAACAGAGTGTATTAAAAAAAAATTTTTTTAAAGTTAATTTATGCTAAATAGCGCTGTATAGAATCTGAGTATCACACAGCCACAAAATAAGTACACCGGCCTCCAATGACCTAACTTGGAGCACAGAGATATATGACGGCTGTAACGGAAATACCACACTGGCAAATCTGTGGCCTTTCAATTTTTTGGGAGGCTAAATAGTGCTGTATAGAATTTGAGTATCACACAGCCACAAAATAAGTACAACGGCCTCCAATAACCTAGCTTGGAGCACAGAGATATATGACGGCTGTAACGGAAATACCACACTGGCAAATCTGTGGCCTTTCAATTTTTTGGGAGGCTAAATAGCGCTGTATAGAATTTGAGTATCACACAGCCACAAAATAAGTAAACCAGCCTCCAATGACCAAACTAGGAGCACAGAGATATATGAGGCCTTTTTCGGTGAATTTAAATCACCACCAAAAAAAAGGGGCACAAGGGTAGCACACACAACTATGCTACGTATGCCTGACAAACTATCACTTTTCAACAGGCCTCAGTCTGACAGAACAGACTGTATTTTTTTTTTTTGGGGGGGGGGGAAGGAATTTTTTGGAAAAAAAAAAAATTGGTATATAGACAGTAAATAAGCTGCAGCAGCAGGCAGTTATGGAGCTTTGGGAAGGATGCAGTGGGAGCAATGGATGCACATACAGTGCCTGCAGGCCTTGCACTGATGTGCATATGCTGTGCCTTGCCTAGCGCTGCAATATCGGGACCCACGAATTAGCCCTAAAAAGGACTGTTGGTTTCTGAGGAGTTGTGGATGTAAGAGTTGCAGACCTACACTAACTCTAAAACCACGATTCTGACCCTATCTCGGCAGCAGCTCGTGTGCAGTTTTTTTCTGGGGTATGAACTGCCAAAAGCTGAAGGACATGTCAGAAAAGGCAGAAGCGTAGAGGGTATACTGCCACATGCAGGGGCGGACCTATCATTGGTGCAATGTGTTTGGCCTCACGGGCTCAAGAGGTAAGGGGGCCCAATTTTACCTCCAAAACAGGTGCAATTTTAGGAGCTCTTGGGCTGCAAAGGGCCCATATATTGTTCCTGCACAGGGGCCATTTTTTGTCTGTATCCTCCAGTGGCCACACGTGCCTAATAGTTGTTATATAAGGGTCTGGGCTAATGAATCTCATGGCTCTCAATTACTAAGGAGTTGTTAGAGATACATACTGGGGTGATCTCTGATTAGATTCTGGAAAGCAAGGTGCTCAAATATTGTTCTTGCACAGCAGAAGATGATGAGGATTCTTTAAAAACAGTTTTATTGGAAATCATAAAATATAGTTCAAGGTCAAAACAACCTTTTCTTCAGGTACATAAAAAATTGATATGTAATCTGCCGATGTTGCCATAAGTCCATAAAAAACACTGCCTCCTCACAACCTAGGAACCATGTGCGCCTTTCACCGTATAAGAGATATAAAACATTTAAAGTTGCAGGCTATGAGGCAGAGAATCTTGTTGAACTCTCTGAGTCTGGGTTTAGGTCTTGAAGATGCCTGCACAGTATTGATAATAAACTACAACTTTGGTCAAAAGAACCATTATTAATAAATTAAATTACCAATGGAGTGGTGCTTATAGTCTAAGGACCCTGTCCTTACTCTCATACTCAGCTGCCGCAGTCTTCATCTTTCATCACCGCTGCTCATGTCCGGTCTCCAGCAGCTTGTGACCTGCTGGAACGGTCTAGTTTTTCATGGACTGAACCGGATGTCACAACTCAATACAAATTTATGAGAGCCTTTTTCTGGTATAGTTCTGACTCTCATAGACTTTCATTGAGAGCTTGTCCTCACATCCCCCAACAGATCATGCTTTTAGGATTTCCTCAGTATTTCACAGGTCATGGAATTATCATCAAGACATCAGAAAGTGTGGAATACTAAGGAAATCGGGAAAACATGATCTGCTGCGGGCCGTGAGGACTGGCATTTGGGAAATACTGGATTAGAAGCAACACTCCAGAACTGAAAAAAAAAATATCTAGAGTCAGCGGTGTTGCTAGGGTTTTGGTTCGGTGGGTTGGCAAAACATCTGAGTGGGCCCCTAACCAGGCAAAACAATGAAAAGGATTTGCAGACCCATAGTACATATATAGTTATGATGTCATGTGGGGGTAACCACTACAAAAAACAAGGTCAGACCAAATACCGCCACTTGAAGTATGTCAAATATAAGCGCAGATAATTTAGCAATTAAACAATTTAATCTTTATTACAAAAAAAATCACACAGTGAGACAAAAAAGTACCAAAAAGCCCCTTAAAAACCCTTAAAACAGTTAGGGCAAAGTGGTTAAGACAGTTTTTAGGACTAGCATATATAAATATGAAATAAGTCAGTACATTCAATATACACATGGTCAAAATTGTTGGTACCCCTCGTTTAATGACAGAAAAACCCACAATGGTCACAGAAATAGCTTCAATCTGACAAAAGTAATATTAAATAAAAGATCTATGACAATGAACAAATGAAAGTCAGACATTGCTTTTCAACCATGCTTCCACAGAATTAAAAAAAAAAAATAAAACTCATGAAATAGGATGAAATAGGCCTAGACAGAAATAATGGTACCCCTGAAAATAATGTGACAAAAGGGACATGTTAAATCAAGGTGTGTCCACTAACTAGCATCACAGGTGTCTACAATCTTGGAATCAGTGAGTGGGCCTGTATATAGGGCTACAGATACTCACTGTGCTGTTTGGTGACATGGTGTGTATCACACTCAACATGGACCAGAGGAAGCGAAGGAAAGAGTTGTCTCAGGAGATTAGAAAGAAAATTATTCTAAGGCCATCTCCAAGCAGCTTGATGTTCCTGTGACTACAGTTGCACATATTATTCAGAAATTTAAGATCCATGGGACTGTAGACAACCTCCCTGGACTTGGCCGCAGGAGGAAAATTGATGACAAATCAAGAAGACGGATAATATGAATGGTAACAAAAGAGCCCAGAAAAACTTGAACTTCAAGCTCAAGGAACATCAGTGTCAGATCGCACCATCCGTCGTTGTATGAGCCAAAGTGGACTTCATGGGAGACGACAAAGGATGACACCGTTGTTGAAAAAAAATCATAAAAAAGCCAGACTGGAATTTTCCAAACTACATGTTGACAAGCCACAAAGTTTCTGGGAGAATGTCCTTTGGACAGATGAAACAAAAATGGAACTTTTTGTCAAGGCACATCAGCTCTATGTTCACAGACAGATAAATGAAGCATATCAAGAAAAGAACACTGTCCGTACTGTGAAACATGGAGAAGCCTCTGTTATGTTCTGGGGCTGCATCTGACACAGGGAGTCTAGAATCTCTGCAGGGTACAATGAAATCTCAAGACTATCAAGGGATTCTAGAGAGAAGTGTTCTGTCCAGTGTCAGAAAGCTTGGTCTCAGTCGCAAGTCATGGGTCTTGCAGCAGGATAATGACCCAAAACACACAGCTAAAAACACCCAAGAATGGCTAAGAGGAAAACAATGGACTATTCTGAAATGGCCTTCTATGATCCCTGACCTAAATCCTATTGAGCATCTTTGGAAAGAGCTGAAACATTCTGTCTGGAAAAGGCAACCTTCAAACACCAGACAACTGGAATAGTTTGCTCTTGAGGAGTGGGGCAAAAATACCTGTGTAGAGGAGCAGGAGTCTCATTGACGGTTACACGAATCGTTTGATTGCAGTGATTGCCTCGAAAGGTTGTGCAACAAAATATTAAGTTAAGGGTACCATCATTTCTGTCCAGGCCTATTTCATGAGTTTTATATATTTTTTTTAAGTTCTGTGGAAGCATGGTTTGAAAAGCAATGTCTGACTTTCATTTGTTTATTTTCATAGATCTTTTATTTATTATTACCGTATATACTCGAGTATAAGGCGAGAGTTTCAGCCCATATTTTTAGGCTGAAATTGCCCCTCTCGGCTTATACTCATACCCAGGGGTCTGCAGGGAAGGGGGAGCGGCAGCTGTGTAATCATACCTGCTCCTGGTGCAGTCCCTGGTTCCCCTTCGCCGGCAGCTTCTTCCTGTAGTGAGCGGTCACATGGTACCGCTCATTACAGTAATGAATATGGACGCCACTCCACTCCCATAGGGTTGGAGCTGCATATTCATTACTATAATGAGCGGTACCATGTGACTGCTCAATACAGGAAGAAGCTGTCGGCGCTGGAGAACCAGGGACCGCGCCACAAGCAGGTGAGTATAACGCAGTGCGCGATATTCACCTGCTCCCCGTTCCACCGCCGCCGGCCGCCGCTTCGTCTTCCCCATCCTCTGCACTGACGCTCAGGTCAGAGGGCGCGATGACGCGATTAGTGTGCGCTCCGCCCTCTACCTGAACAGTCAGTGCAGAGGACGGGGAAGACGCAGCAGCGGTGGTGGAACAGGGAGCAGGTGAATATAGCAAGTGCCGGGGGCCTGAGCTACGAGAGGTGAGTATGTGAATTTTTTTTTTTATCGCAGCAACAGCATATGGGGCAAATGTCTACATGGAGCATCTTATGGGGCATAATCAATGTTTGTGCAGTTTTATACGGGGCAAATGACTACATGGAGCATCTTATGGGGCATAATCAATGTTTGTGCAGCTGTATATGGGGCAAATATCTTTATGGAGCATCTTATGGGGCCATTATCAACGTTTGTGGAGCATTATATGGAGCAAATATCTTTATAGAGCATCTTATGGGGCCATAATCAACGTTTGTGCAGCATTATATGGGGCAAATGTCTGTATGGAGCATCTTATGGGGCCATAATCTGCATTTGTGCAGCATTATATGGGGCATATTTTGATATGGAGCATCTTATGGGGCTCATCATAAACTTTATGGAGCATTATATGGGGCTCCTGATTCAATATGGATATTCAAAAACACTTAACCTACTGATGTCTCAATTAATTTTACTTTTATTGATATCTATTTGTATTTTTGACATTTACCGGTAGCTGCTGCATTTTCCACCCTAGGCTTATACTCGAGTCATTAAGTTTTCCCAGTTTTTTGTGGCAAAATTAGGGGTCTCGACTTATACTCGGGTCGGCTTATACTCGAGTATATACAGTACTTTTGTCAGATTCCAGTTATTTCTGTGACCATTGTAGGTTTTTCTGTTATTAAACGAGGGGTAACAGCAATTTCGACCATGTGTGTACATAGTAAAAAAATGCACAGCCATATTAAGAGTAATTATAGGCAATGGAATGTGAATAAAAAAGGGTTGATGCTGCTAGATGTTACATTCTGTAAAAAGCAGTATCAGAAAAACCCATATGAGGCAACAAAAAATATATCCAAGTATCACAAAAAATGCAGACCATATGCCATTGTGCTAGCTTGAACCACAGTGCCCAGCATCCCAATGCACGTTTTGCGTGTCCCTTCTTCAGGGGGTACTAAGGCAAGTGGGTATATATAGGTAGTATAGTTAGGCCACAAGAATTTGATTACAATTCACCGCCTTTTGCTTGTCCAGCTTTCCCCGGTTGGTGCCAGCAGGTACATACAGTCTATACTGCAGGACCTGACCAGGCATCAGACAGGGAGAGGGAGGAGTCAAAGAGTCGGAATATAGTAGCCATCCAAACTCCTTATGCAGCGCCCCAGAGTCCTGGTCATTGCAGTATTGTCGCTCTGCCACAAGGGGGAGTGATGGTACGTCTGATGGCACTAAAGGAGTTCACCTGACCAGGTATCACAGTCACACACTACACTTCACACTCCGGCCACCAGGGGGAGCAAAAGGTTCTATGTATTAGGCCACTCCTCACACTCTGGTAAAACTGGGAGTCGGATAGGAAGTTAGAGAGAAGCTGACTGGGTTTTGCCCAGGTAACATCTAGTGAGAGAGAGAGTTGCTTGGGAAGACTCAGGGAGGTCCCTGTCAGGGGTGGGATCCTGGCAGTGGCCTAGCACAAGACAGATCGTTACGGAGCCGTGCCTGCACCTCATTGCATCCGCATCCTAAGAAAGGACATGAAGCGAAGTATATTGTGGAGAAGTGAGAAACGAGATCACAGCACAAAGGAGATAGAACCAGGAGGAGTCGTGCCCCAAGATCGGCAACTGTTGTGAATTCCACTCTTGGGCTCCCTCCGGTGGTTGTAAGTAGCACTTTTGTGAATTCTGCTCTTGGGCTCCCTCCTGTGGTTTTGAGTGGTATAGCGGCTTCTTGGATTTAGCATTAGCGGCTGTTTCCACTGATCTTCTTTCTGCTCGGCTATTTTAGTCTCCTTTAGCCCTCAATCAACGCCAGTTGTCAATTGTCCTGCTTGGAGGCACGGCTCTTGGATTTCCCTGACTCTCTGACCCGTTCAGCAAAGATAAGTCCTTGCTTGTCCTATTGCAGTCCACTTGTTGTGGACTTATTGTTCAGCACATTTATGTTTTGTTCATTTGTCCAGCTTATCAGTATTTAGCTTGCTGGAAGCTCTGGGCTGCAGATTTTGCCCTCCACACCTTTAGTCAGGTGTGGAGATTTTTGCATATCTCTGCGGTGGACTTTTTCTAGTTTTTATTACTGACCGCACAGTGTTTCTTTCCTTACTGTCTATCTAGCTAGAATTGGCCTCCTTTGCTTAATCTTGTTTCATACTACATATGTTATTTCCTTCTCCTCTCACAGCCAATATTTGTGGGGGGCTGTCCTATCCTTTGGGGATTTTCTCTGAGGCAAGATAGCTTTCCGTTTTCTACCTTTAGGGGTAGCTAGTTCTCCGGCTGTGATGAGATGTCCAGGGAGTGACAGGAACATTCCACGGCTACTGCTAGTGTTGTGTTAAGATCAGGAACTGCGGTCTGTATAGTTACCACCTGCCCAGAGCTAGTCGCATGTCGCTCCTAAATTACCAGTCCATAACAGTACAACTGGCCAAAAATGAGTTGAATGCATCTCAAAAGAAGGAAAAGAAAAAAGAGTTCTGAGCCATTTTTTTTTTCTTTAGTCTGTTTTGTCTTTTTCCTTCCTCTTAATCTCTGGGTGGATTTGGGCACGGACATGGATGTTCAGGGTTTGTTTTCTCGTGTGGATCAGCTTGCTGCAAGAGTTCAGAGTATCCAAGATTATGTTGTTCAGACTCCAGCCTTAGAGCCTAGAATTCTTACTCCAGATTTGTTTTACGGGGATAGATCTAAGTTTTTGAACTTTAAAAATAATTGCAAATAGTTTTTTGCTCCGAAACCCCGTTCCTCTGGTGACCCCACTCAGCAAGTTAAAATAGTTATTTCTCTGCTGCGTGGTGACCCTCAGGACTGGGCATTCTCCCTTGACTCAGGGGATTCGGCATTGCTTAATGTAGATGCATTTTTTCAATCGCTCGGATTATTGTATGACGAACCTAACTCTGTAGAGCATTCTGAGAAAACACTTTTGGCCCTGTGTCAGGGTCAGGAAGCGGCAGAATTGTACTGCCAGAAATTTAGAAAATGGTCTGTGCTCACTAAATGGAATGAGGATGCTCTGGCAGCAATTTTCAGAAAGGGTCTTTCAGAAGCCCTTAAAGATGTTATGGTGGGATTCCCCACACCTGTTGGTTTGAGCGAATCTATGTCCCTAGCCATTCAGATTGATCGGCGCCTGCGCGAGCGCAAAGTGGTGCATCATATGGCAGCGTCCTCTGAACAGATTCCTGAGCCTATGCAATGTGATAGGATTCTGACTAGAGCGGAACAGAGGGGATACAGACGTCAGAATGGGCTGTGTTTTTACTGTGGTGATTCTGCTCATACTATTTCTGATTGCCCTAAGCGTATTAAGAGGGTCTGTTAGATCTGTTACCATTAGTACTGTACAGCCTAAGTTTCTTCTGTCTGTGACCCTGATTTGCTCATTGTCATCTTTCTCTGTCATGGCATTTGTGGATTCAGGCGCTGCCCTGAACTTAATGGACTTAGACTTTGCCAGGCGCTGTGGTTTTTCTTTGCAGCCTTTGCAGAGCCCTATTCCTTTGAGGGGTATTGATGCTACACCGTTGGCCAAGAATAAACCTCAGTATTGGACTCAGCTGACTATGTGCATGGCTCCAGCACATCAGGAAGATTGTCGTTTTCTGGTGTTGCATAATTTACATGATGTTGTTGTACTGGGTTTTCCATGGTTACAAGTACACAATCCAGTGTTGGATTGGAAATCGATGTCTGTGACTAGTTGGGGTTGTCAAGGGGTACATAGTGACGTTCCTTTAATGTCAATTTCCTCTTCCCCCTCTTCTGATGTTCCTGAATTTTTGTCAGATTTCCAGGATGTATTCGATGAGCCCAAGTCCAGTTCCCTTCCTCCTCATAGGGACTGTGATTGTGCTATCGACTTGGTTCCTGGCTGTAAGTTCCCTAAGGGCCGACTCTTCAATCTGTCTGTGCCAGAGCATGCCGCTATGCGGAGCTATGTTAAAGAGTCTTTAGAGAAGGGGCATATTCGTCCATCTTCGTCACCATTGGGAGCAGGATTCTTTTTTGTTGCCAAGAAGGATGGCTCCTTGAGACCCTGTATTGATTATCGCCTTCTTAATAAGATCACGGTCAAATTCCAATACCCTTTACCTTTGCTCTCTGATTTGTTTGCTCGGATTAAGGGGGCTAGTTGGTTTACCAAGATTGACCTTCGAGGGGCGTATAATCTTGTTCGTATTAAACAGGGTGACGAATGGAAAACTGCATTTAATACGCCCGAAGGCCACTTTGAATACCTGGTGATGCCTTTCGGGCTTTCTAATGCTCCTTCTGTATTTCAGTCCTTCATGCATGATATTTTTCGCAATTATCTTGATAAATTCTTGATTGTGTATTTGGATGATATTTTGATTTTTTCCAATGAATGGGAGTCTCACGTGAAGCAGGTCAGGATGGTATTCCAGATCCTTCGTGATAATGCTCTATTTGTGAAGGGGTTTAAGTGCCTATTTGGGGTCCAGAAGGTCTCTTTTTTGGGGTTTATTTTTTCTCCTTCGTCAATAGAAATGGATCCTGTTAAGGTCCAAGCCATTCATGACTGGGTTCAACCCACATCTGTGAAGAGCCTTCAAAAATTTTTGGGCTTTGCTAATTTTTATCGCCGTTTCATTGCCAACTTCTCTAGTGTGGTTAAGCCCCTGACCGATTTGACGAAGAAGGGCGCTGATGTGGCAAATTGGTCCTCTGAGGCTCTGGAGGCCTTTCAGGAGCTTAAGCGCCGATTTACTTCTGCCCCGGTCTTGAGTCAGCCTGATGTGTCTCTTCCTTTTCAGGTTGAGGTTGACGCTTCTGAGATTGGGGCAGGGGCCGTTTTGTCACAGAGGAACTCTGATGGTTCCTTGATGAAACCATGTGCCTTCTTTTCCCGAAAGTTTTCGCCTGCGGAACGCAATTATGATGTTGGTAATCGGGAGTTGTTGGCGATGAAGTGGGCATTTGAGGAGTGGCGACATTGGCTTGAGGGAGCCAAGCATCGCGTTGTGGTCTTGACTAGGGTTGAGCGAAACGGATCGTTCATTTTCATAAGTCGCCGACTTTTGGCAAAGTCGGCGTCTCATGAAACCGAGCCGATCCCTGTGTGGGGTCTGCCATGCGGTACGCGACTTTCGCGCCAAAGTCGCGTTTCAATGACGCTAAAAGCGCCATTTCTCAGCCAATGAAGGTGGACGCAGAGTGTGGGCAGCGTGATGACATAGATCTCAGTCCCCACCATCTTAGAGAAGGGCATTGCAGTGTTTGGCTTGCTTTCTGCGGCGTCACAGGGGCTATAAAGGGGCGTTCCCGCCGACCGCCATCTTACTGCTGCTGATCTGAGCGTAGGGAGAGGTTGCTGCAGCTTCTTCGGAAGCAGGGATAGTGATAGGCAGGGTACATAAAGCTACAAACCGCTTGTGCTGTAGCGATTTCCACTGTCCAACACCACCTTTTGATTGCAGGGACAGTGGAAGCTACATTTTTTTTTCCTCAGCGCTGTAGCTCATTGGGCTGCACTAGAAGGCTCCCTGACCCTGATAGCTGCGTTGCTGTGCCTGTGTGTACGCCGCTGTGCAAACCAACTGCTTTTTTCAAAGCACAAATCCTGTTTTTCCTTCCTTTCTGCACAGCTATCTTGTGTGTTTGTCCACACTTTTGTGTGCAGCAGTCCTTTTTATAGCTGCCTGCCATACTTTTCTGAGATAACTGCAGGGAGATAAATATTGGCAAGTCTGCCTCCGTGCCATTGCTGTGTGTGGCATCTGTCTCTCATTGTGTGGCACCGAAAACACTGTGTAATACTTGGCCTTTTTTTTTTGGGGGGGGGGGTACATTCTCCCTTTTCCCCAAAAAAAATTAGTGGGAGATAAATATTGGCAAGTCTGCCTCCGTGCCATTGCTGTGTGTGGCATCTGTCTCTCATTGTGTGGCACCGAAAACACTGTGTAATACTTGGCCTTTTTTTTGGGGGGGGGGGGTACATTCTCCCTTTTCCCAAAAAAAAAATTAGTGGGAGATAAATATTGGCAAGTCTGCCTCCTTGCCATTGCTGTGTGTGGTATCTGTCTCTCATTGTGTGCCACCGAAAACACTGTGTAATACTTGGCCCTTTTTTTTTTTTTTGCTAAATTCTCCCTTTTTCAAAAAAAAAATTAGTGGGAGATAAATATTGGCAAGTCTGCCTCTGTGCCATTGCTGTGTGTGGCATCTGTCTGTCATTGTGTGGCACCGAAAACACTGTGTAATACTTGGCCATTTTTTTTTTTTTCGGGTACATTCTCCCTTTTCCAAAAAAAAAATTAGTGGGAGATAAATATTGGCAAGTCTGCCTCCGTGCCATTGCTGTGTGTGGTATCTGTCTCTCATTGTGTGCCACCGAAAACACTGTGTAATACTTGGCCATTTTTTTTTTTTTGCTAAATTCTCCCTTTTTCAAAAAAAAAAATTAGTGGGAGATAAATATTGGCAAGTCTGCCTCCGTGCCATTGCTGTGTGTGGCATCTGTCTGTCATTGTGTGGCACCGAAAACACTGTGTAATACTTGGCCTTTTTTTTTTTTTTTTTTGGGTACATTCACCCTTTTCCAAAATAAAAATTAGTGGGAGATAAATATTGGCAAGTCTGCCTCCGTGCCATTGCTGTGTGTGGTATCTGTCTCTCATTGTGTGCCACCGAAAACACTCTGTAATACTTGGCCATTTTTTTTTTTTTTTGCTAAATTCTCCCTTTTCCCAAAAAAAAAATTAGTGGTAGATAAATATTGGCAAGTCTGCCTCCGTGCCATTGCTGTGTGTGGCATCTGTCTGTCATTGTGTGGCACCGAAAACACTGTGTAATACTTGGCCATTTTTTTTTTTTTGGGGTACATTCTCCCTTTTCCAAAAAAAAAATTAGTGGGAGATAAATATGGGCAAGTCTGCCTCCGTGCCATTGCTGTGTGTGGTATCTGTCTCTCATTGTGTGCCACCGAAAACACTGTGTAATACTTGGCCATTTTTTTTTTTTTTTGCTAAATTCTCCCTTTTCCAAAAAAAAATTAGTGGGAGATAAATATTGGCAAGTCTGCCTCCGTGCTATTGCTGTGTGTGGTATCTGTCTCTCATTGTGTGCCACCGAAAACACTGTGTAATACTTGGCCATTTTTTTTTTTTGGGGGGGTACATTCTCCCTTTTCCAAAAAAAAAATTAGTGGGAGATAAATATTGGCAAGTCTGCCTCTGTGCCATTGCTGTGTGTGGCATCTGTCTCTCATTGTGTGCCACCGAAAACCAGTTTGTGATACTTGGCCATTTTTTTTTGTTTTTGGGGACATTCTCCCTTTTTTTAAAAAAAATAGTTAGTGGGAGATAAATATTGGCAAGTCTGCCTCCGTGCCATTGCTGTGGGTGGCATCTCTCTCTCATTGTGTGCCACCGAAAACCACTGTGTAATACTGGGCCTTTTTTTGGGGGGGTAAATTCTCCCTTTTAAAAAAAAAATAATTAGTGGGAGATAAATATTGGCAAGTCTGCTTGAGTGCTGCTCCTGTGTGTGCCATATGTCTCAAATTATTGGGGCACAGAAAGCCTAGTGTGTAACATTGGGCCTGATTTTCCTTTCAGTGTCAGGCACCTATAAAGGAATATATATAACATACAGAAGTTTGAGTTCACCTTATAAGTTGTTTTACAGTAACAAATAGCGTTACTTTGGTTACGTTTTGCAAACAATGAGGAAGTCTAGTGGAAGAGGTCGTGGCCGTGGGCGGTCATTGTCAGCTGGTAATGATGGTAGTGGTGGTGGAGCATCAGGTGGTCGTGGTAAAAGCAGTACAGCACCTAAGTCTCGAGTTGTTGAGCCAAAAACGTCGTCTGCCTACACAAGGCCTCGAACGCTCTCTTTTCTGGGAGTAGGAAAACCACTTTTGAAGCCGGAGCAGGAGGAACAAGTATTGGCTTTCATTGCTCACTCTGCCTCTAGCTCTTTCGCCTCCTCCTCGGAAAGTGCCAAATGTCAGAGCAGTGCATCATCAGTGGATGCTCCCGGTCAGGAACAAGTCGCTTCCTTGTGTCCTTCACCCAGAACAACAGTGAAGGATGCATCAGTCGACACAACAGGTTACTCCATGGAGCTCTTTACACATACCGTTCCTGGGTTAGGCAGTGAAACAGTTAACAGGCCATGCCCATTAGAAGTTGAATCGGACATGGAGTGCACAGATGCACAGCCACAGCCAGATTACTATGCTGTTCCTTTGACTCAGACCAGAACATTGCCCTCGCAGTGTACTGAGGCAGAATCAAACCCAGCGGAGACTATGGTGCCCCGTCACGAACGCTATACCACCGGCTTACACGGTGACACAGACGAAGTTGCACACGACATAGAAGAGGAGGTCATAGATGACCCAGTTGTTGACCCCGATTGGCAGCCATTGGGGGAACAGGGTGCAGGCGGCAGTAGTTCAGAAGCGGAGGAGGAGGAGCCGCAGCAGGCATCAACATCACAACAGGTTCCATCTACCGTGCCCGTATCTGGCCAAAAACGCGTGGCAAAACCAAAACCTGTTGGAGGACAGCGTGGCCATCCGGTTAAAGAAGCTCAGTCTGCAATGCCTGAAAAGTTATCCAATAGTAGAAAGAGTGCAGTCTGGCATTTTTTTAAACAACATCCAAATGATCAGCGCAAAGTCATCTGTCAAAAATGTTCAACTACCTTAAGCAGAGGTCAGAATCTTAAAAGTCTAAATACAAGTTGCATGCATTGACATTTATCCACCATGCATTTGCAAGCCTGGAACAACTACCAAATGTCCCTAAAGGTTGCAGCACCCTTGGCCAATGAAGCTAGTCAGCAACGCTACATCCCTTCCCTCACTGTAAACCCACCATTTCCCGCACCACCGGCAGTATCTGTGCAGCTTTCGTCGCCAGGCCAAAGCAGTCAGGGAATCACCAGGTTTGCAGTAGGAAACACTGCATGTAGGGCACCGGCAAGAATACCATCTCCAACCCTCTCTCACTCACCCATGTCCACCGGCACCACCGCTAGTTCCACGATCTCCAGCTCTCCAGTCCAGCTCACCCTACATGAGACTCTTGTTAGGAAAAGGAAGTACTCATCCTCGCATCCGCGTACACAGGGTTTGATCGCCCACATTGCTAGACTAATCTCATTAGAGATGATGCCCTACCGGTTAGTTGAAAGCAAAGCTTTCAAAGCACTGATGGACTACGCTGTACCACGCTACGAGCTACCCAGTCGGCACTTCTTTTCTAGAAAAGCCATCCCAGCCCTCCAACAGCATGTTAAAGACCGCATCGTCCATGCACTCAAGCAGTCTGTGACTACAAAGGTGCACCTGACAACAGATGCGTGGACCAGTAGGCATGGCCAGGGACGTTACGTGTCCATCACGGCACACTGGGTGAATCTGGTGGATGCAGGATCCACAGGGGACAGCAATATTGGGACAGTTTTGCCTAGTCCATGGTCAAGGAAAGAGTTGGCTGTAGGCGTTCGCCCCCCCTCCTCCTCTTCCTCCTCCTCATGCAGAAGCGAGAGCTCGTCCACACACCGCAGTCGCACATCCACTCCATCCGCAGCTGCCACTGTTGCACACCAGGTGTGCCATTATGGGACAGCTAGTGGCAAGCGTCAGCAGGCTGTATTGGCAATGAAGTGTTTGGGCGACAACAGACACACCGTGGAAGTTCTGTCCGAGTTCTTGCAGAATGAAACTCAGTCATGGCTGGGCACTGTACATCTTGAGGCAGGCAAGGTTGTGAGTGATAACGGAAGGAATTTCATGGCTGCCATAGCCCTTTCCCAACTGAAACACATTCCTTGCCTGGCTCACACCTTAAACCTGGTGGTGCAGTGCTTCCTGAAAAGTTACCCGGGGTTACCCGACCTGCTCCTCAAAGTGCGCAGACTTTGCTCGCATATCCGCCGTTCGCCCGTACACTCCAGCCGTATGCAGAACTATCAGCGGTCTTTGAACCTTCCCCAGCATCGCCTAATCATCGACATTTCAACAAGGTGGAACTCCACACTGCACATGCTTCAGAGACTGTGCGAACAGAGGCGTGCTGTTATGTTTTTGTGGGAGGATACACATACACGGGCAGGCAGTTGGATGGCAGACATGGAGTTGTCAGGTGTGCAGTGGTCGAAGCTACAAGACCTGTGTCAAGTCCTTCAGTGTTTTGAGGAATGCACACGGCTGGTTAGTGCAGACAACGCCATAATAAGCATGAGCATCCCCCTAATGCGTCTGCTGATGCAAAGTTTGACGCACATAAAGGAGCAGGCGTCTGCAGCCGAGGAAGAGGAAAGCCTTGATGACAGTCAGCCATTGTCTGGTCAGGGCCGTGTAGAGGACGCGGTAGCGGGCGAAGAGGAGGAGGAGGACGAGGAGGATGATGGGGATGAGTACTTTTTGAATGAGGAAGCTTCTCCTGGGCCAACAGAAATTAGTGGCGTTGCAAGGCTGGGTTCTGTTTTTTTAAGGGAGACAAGTGACGTAGATTTGCCTGTAACAGCCCCTCCAACCAGCACAACCGCAGATTTGACAACTGGAACTTTGGCCCACATGGCGGATTATGCCTTACGTATCCTCAAAAGGAACACACGCATTATTAAAATGATGAGCGATGACAATTATTGGTTGGCCTGCATCCTTGACCCTCGCTATAAAGGCAAATTGCAAAATATTATGCCACATGAGAACCTCGAACAAATATTAGCAACCAAACAAGCTACTCTTGTAGACCGTTTGATTCAGGCATTCCCAGCACACAGCGCCGGTGATGGTTCTCAGTCTCACACAAGCTGCAGGGGGCTACATGGCAGAGGTGTTAGAGGTGCACAAATCAGAAGTGGCGTTGGATAGAGGGGTTTTCTGACCAGGTTGTGGAGTGATTTCGCAATGACCGCAGACAGGACAGGTACTGCAGCATCTATTCAAAGTGACAGGAGACAACATTTGTCCAGTATGGTTACTAACTATTTTTCTTCCCTTATCGATGTTCTCCCTCAACCGTCATTCCCATTTGATTACTGGGCATCAAAATTTGACACCTGGCCTGAATTGGCAGAATATGCGTTGCAGGAGCTTGCTTGCCCAGCAGCTAGTGTGCTATCAGAAAGAGTATTCAGTGCTGCTGGTTCAATATTAACCGAAAAAAGGACTCGTCTGGCTACCCAAAATGTGGATGATCTAACCTTCATTAAAATGAACCACTCCTGGATTTCAAATTATTTTGCCCCACCTTTCCCGGCTGACACCTAGCTTTCCTATAAAAAGGTCTTGCTTGTGGACTGGTCTTACTGAGTGTTCCAATCTGTTAATTTGCAGCAGCTGTTTGTCCAGCATACGACATGTTTACACCTTCCCCATATGGGAAAAATCCCCCCACGGGGCCGTTGTCTCGCCACTTGGCGCAAGCACCCGTTACAGTGCTGATTGTCTGAAGAGGTGGGTGTGCCCGCTTTTGGTCGACGGCACTGCCACTGGGTCCCTCATAGTACAATGTAGTGTCTCTGGCGGTGGTGGTGCGCACCCAACGTCAGACACACCATTGTAACATGAGGGGCCCTGGGGCGGTACCGCTGGCCACAAGAGAGTCCCCCCCCCCCAGTTCAAACTGTGCTCTACCACGTGCAAAATTATCTCGCACAGCTCCACCAATGTTTAGTCTATGCACTGACATCATTCAATGCCTGGCACTGACAAACAATACCAATTTGTTTGCATCTATGATGCTAGTTAAAGTAGTCTGGGTCAGTGTCCTATGTTGACACCAGTAAATACTAATTTACTGCCAAATTACTTTGTCATAAACTCTGCAGTTGAGCCCACCCCTGTACCTAAGCATGACACCCTTTTTTTACTTATAGTTGTTTTGCGAGACATTAACATCTATTTATTTTTTTGGAGTACTAACTGTGTCAGACACTCCTTGCAATACTCCTCCACTGACCTCAATGCTGCCTGCCTGTGCATCCATGTAACCGATATAAAACTGCCATGAGCCTATTGTTTGTTATTTTAGGCCTTTGATAGCCTGTCTGCGGTCCCTACTTGCATTACTCCTCCACTGACCACAATGCTGCCTGCCTGTGTATCCATGTAACCGATGTAAAACTGCCATGAGCCTATTGTTTGTTATTTTAGGCCTTTGATAGCCTGTCTGCGGTCCCTACTTGCATTACTCCTCCACTGACCAAAATGCTGCCTGCCTGTGGATCCATGTAACCGATGTAAAACTGCCATGAGCCAATTGTTTGTTATTTTAGGCCTTTGATAGCCTGTCTGCAGTCCCTACTTGCATTACTCCTCCACTGACCACAATGCTGCCTGCCTGTGTATCCATGTAACCGATGTAAAACTGCCATGAGCCTATTGTTTGTTATTTTAGGCCTTTGATAGCCTGTCTGCGGTCCCTACTTGCATTACTCCTCCACTGACCACAATGCTGCCTGCCTGTGTATCATGTAACCGATGTAAAACTGCCATGAGCCTATTGTTTGTTATTTTAGGCCTTTGATAGCCTGTCTGCGGTCCCTACTTGCATTACTCCTCCACTGACCACAATGCTGCCTGCCTGTGTATCCATGTAACCGATGTAAAACTGCCATGAGCCTATTGTTTGTTATTTTAGGCCTTTGATAGCCTGTCTGCGGTCCCTACTTGCATTACTCCTCCACTGACCACAATGCTGCCTGCCTGTGTATCCATGTAACCGATGTAAAACTGCCATGAGCCTATTGTTTGTTATTTTAGGCCTTTGATAGCCTGTCTGCGGTCCCTACTTGCATTACTCCTCCACTGACCACACCAATGCTGCCCGTTTACCCCTGGAACCTATTTTACAGTGCATAGAGCCTATTTTTTTTATTTTATTTAATATTAATAAAGCCATGATGGACTACGCTGTACCACGCTATGGGCTACCCAGTTGACAATTCTTTTGCGAGAAAAGCCATCCCACCCCTCCACCAGCATGTAAAAGACCGCATTGTCCATGCACTATGTCAATCTGTGAGTCCAAAGGTACACCTGACAACAGACACATGGACCTGTAGGCATGGTCACGGAAGGTTACGTGTCCTTTGTGGCGCAGTGGGTTAATGTATTGGATGCATGGTCCACACAGGGGACAGCCTGGTAAGTCTGTCTGCAGTCCCTAATTCAAGTTGTCCTCAAATGAATAAATCGGAGCTTCAACCTTCTGGCTCTCATTAAGTGCTGTTGTTTAAAAAAAAAATTGGTGTTTAGGGCCTACTAACGGTGTCTGCCCCTGCCTGGTGTTTGTCCTCAACTGAATACAGCTGAGCTTCAACCTTTTGGCTTTCGGCCTATAGTATCAGATATTAAACTGCATTTGGCCTTCAACTTTGGTTACGGCCTACTAACGGTGTCTGCCCCTCCCTGGTGTTGACCTCAACTGAATACAGCTGAGCTTCAACCTTCTGGCTTTCGGCCTATAGTATCAGGTGCTGTTTTTAAAAAAAAAAAGGTGTTTAGAGCCTACTAACAGTGTCTGCCCCTCCCTGGTGTTGACCTCAACTGAATACAGCTGAGCTTCAACCTTCTGGCTTTCGGCCTATAGTATCAGGTGCTGTTTTTAAAAAAAAAAAGGTGTTTAGAGCCTACTAACAGTGTCTGCCCCTCCCTGGTGTTGACCTCAACTGAATACAGCTGAGCTTCAACCTTCTGGCTCTAATATATATATATATATATATATATATATATATATATATATATATATATATATATATATTTTTTTTAAGTGCTGGTTGGGGCCTAATAGCTCTGTTTGCTGCTCCCTGGTGTTTTCCCTCAACTGAATAAAGCTGAGCTTCAACCTTCTGGCTCTCATTAAGTGCTTTTTTTTAAAAAAAATGGTGTTTAGGGCCTACTAACGGTGTCTGCCCCTCCCTGGTGTTTGTCCTCAACTGAATAAAGCTGAGCTTCTACCTTCTGGCTCTTATTAAGTGCTGTTTTTTTTTTTAAAAAAAAGGGTGTTTAGGGCCTACTAACGGTGTCTGCCCCTGCCTGGTGTTTGTCCTCAACTGAATAAAGCTGAGCTTCTACCTTCTGGCTCTCATTAAGTGCTGTTTTTTTTAAAAAAAAATGGTGTTTAGGGCCTACTAACGGTGTCTGCCCCTCCCTGGTGTTTGCCCTCAACTGAATACAGCTGAGCTTCAACCTTCTGGCTTTCGGCCTATAGTATCAGATATTAAACTGCATTTGGCCTTCAACTTTGGTTACGGCCTACTAACGGTGTCTGCCCCTCCCTGGTGTTGACCTCCACTGAATACAGCTGAGCTTCAACCTTCTGGCTTTCGGCCTATAGTATCAGATATTAAACTGCATTTGACCTTCAACTTTGGTTACGGCCTACTAACGGTGTCTGCCCCTCCCTGGTGTTGAGTCTGACCTCAACTGAATACAGCTGAGCTTCAACCTTCTGGCTCTCATTAAGTGCTGTGTTTTTAAAAATTGGTGGTTAGGGCCTACTAACGGTGTCTGCCCCTCCATGTTGTTTGTCCTCAATTGAATAAAGCTGAGCTTCAACCTTCTGGCTTTTGGCCTACAGTAGCAGATATTACTATTACTATTTGGCCTACTAGTGTGGTTGGGCCCTTAAAACAGTGTCTGCTGCTCTTGGGTTTGCTACTCCACTGAACAAAGCAATGCCGCCTGTTTAGTCCTGTTACCAATTTTGAACTGCATTTAGCCTACTTTATTCTTTGGCCCTATATCTGTTTCCTCCTCATCCTGCCCATTGCCCAGCCACTGCTAGATGAGTCTGCTGGTACATTGACCTAGACCACTACATTCCCCTTGCACTCTACACAGCCAGAATCTGACCCTGCTGAAAGTAAGGTTCCCCTTCCCGCATGTTATACCACCTTACACAGGGACAAAGAGGAAGGTGCAGATGAAAGTGCAGGTTCCTTCATCAGGTTGGGGGGGCATACTCGTTGGCGACGTCACGGGCACAGGGCCCCTCAGAGTACGCAAAAGTGTCGCTGCCGGTGGGAGGCGCCCCCGCCATGCAACACACCGCTGTACTTTGAGGGGCCCTGTGCCAGTGCCAATGCGAACGAGTGGGCCCCCCCTGCTTGCTCAGGATCACAGCACTTGCAATGTTGAAATACTTACCTCTCCCTGCTCCACCGCCGTGACGGAGTCCACATTTCCTGGGCCCACTAAAGCCTTGAACCAGCCCTACCCCCCACAACTTTTGCCAAATGACCCCCAATTTCCTATGCCCAACTATTATTATAAAGTTAATTAAGATTGACAAGCTTCAGAAACAAGAATGGATATTTTTGGCATTAAATGGGCACTGTAGGTGTTTTCCTGGCCTCCACGCGCTGCCGACTATGCTTCCCCATTGACTTGCATTGGGTTTCGTGTTTCGGTCGATCCCCGACTTTTAGCGATAATCGGCCGACTGCACTCGACTCGACTCTGGACAAAGTCGGGTTTCACAAAACCCGACTCGATCTTTAAAAAATGAAAGTCGCTCAACCCTAGTCTTGACCGATCATAAGAATCTGATTTACCTCGAGTCGGCCAAGCGGCTGAACCCTAGACAGGCTCGATGGTCCCTGTTTTTCTCCCGTTTCGATTTTGTGGTCTCATGTCTTCCGGGATCTAAGAATGTTAAGGCAGATGCCCTCTCTAGGAGTTTTTTGCCTGATTCTCCTGGAGTTCTTGAGCTGGTTGGCATTCTTAGGGAAGGGGTGGTTCTTTCTGCTATCTCCCCTGATTTACGGTGGGTGCTTCAGGAATTTCAGGCTGATAAACCAGACCGCTGTCCTGTGGGGAAGCTGTTTGTTCCTGCTAGATAGACAAGTAAGGTAATTTCTGAGGTCCATTGTTCTGTGTTGGCCGGTCATCCTGGGATTTTTGGTACCAGGGATTTGGTTGCTAGGTCCTTTTGGTGGCTTTCCTTGTCGCGGGATGTGCGTTCTTTTGTGCAGTCCTGTGGGACCTGTGCCCGGGCTAAGCCTTGCTGTTCCCGCGCTAGTGGGTTGATTTTGCCTTTGCCTGTCCCTGAGAGGCCCTGGACGCATATTTCCATGGATTTTATTTCGGATCTTCCTGTGTCTCAGAGGATGTCTGTTATCTGGGTGGTTTGTGAGCGGTTCTCTAAAATGGTCCATTTGGTACCTTTGCCTAAATTGCCTTCCTCCTCTGATTTGGTTCCATTGTTTTTTCAGCATGTGGTTCGTTTGCATGGCATTCCGGAGAATATTGTGTCTGACAGAGGTTCCCAGTTTGTTTCCAGGTTTTGGCGGTCCTTTTGTGCTAGGATGGGCATTAATTTGTCTTTTTCTTCAGCGTTCCATCCTCAGACAAATGGCCAAACTGAGCGAACTAATCAAACCTTGGAAACCTATTTGAGATGCTTTGTGTCTGCTGATCAGGATGATTGGGTGGCTTTCTTGCCGTTGGCCGAGTTTGCCCTTAATAATCAAGCCAGTTCGGCTACTTTGGTTTCGCCTTTTTTTTGTAATTTTGGTTTCCATCCTCGTTTTTCTTCAGGGCAGGTTGAGCCTTCTGATTATCCTGGTGTTGATTCCATGATGGACAGGTTACAGCAGATTTGGACTCATGTGGTAGACAATTTGACGCTGTCTCAGGAAAAGGCTCAGCGTTTTGCTAACCGCCGTCGGTGTGTTGGTCCTCGGCTTCGTGTGGGGGATTTAGTCTGGTTATCTTCTCGTCTTGTTCCTATGAAGGTTTCTTCCCCTAAGTTCAAGCCTCGGTTTATTGGTCCTTATAAGATTTCTGAGATTATCAATCCAGTGTCTTTTCGTTTGGCCCTTCCAGCCTCTTTTGCCATCCACAATGTTTTCCATAGATCGTTGTTGCGGAGATATGTGGTACCTGTGGTTCCCTCTGTTGATCCTCCTGCCCCGGTGTTGGTTGAGGGGGAGTTGGAATACGTGGTTGAAAAAATTTTGGATTCTCGTTTTTCGAGGCGGAGGCTTCAGTATCTTGTCAAGTGGAAGGGTTATGGCCAGGAGGATAATTCTTGGGTGTTTGCCTCCGATGTCCATGCCACCGATTTGGTTCGTGCTTTTCACTTGGCTCGTCCTGATCGGCCTGGGGGCTCTGGTGAGGGTTCGGTGACCCCTCCTCAAGGGGGGGGTACTGTTGTGAATTCCGCTCTTGGGCTCCCTCCGGTGGTTGTAAGTAGCACTTTTGTGAATTCTGCTCTTGGGCTCCCTCCTGTGGTTTTGAGTGGTATAGCTGCCTCTTGGATTTAGCATTAGCAGCTATTTCCACTGATCTTATTTCTGCTCGGCTATTTTAGTCTCCTTTAGCCCTCAATCAATGCCAGTTGTCAATTGTCCTGCTTGGAGGCACGGCTCTTGGATTTCCCTGACTCTCTGACCCGATCAGCAAAGATAAGTCCTTGCTTGTCCTATTGCAGTCCACTTGTTGTGGACTTATTGTTCAGCACATTTATGTTTTGTTCATTTGTCCAGCTTATCAGTATTTAGCTTGCTGGAAGCTCTGGGCTGCAGATTTTGCCCTCCACACCTTTAGTCAGGTGTGGAGATTTTTGCATATCTCTGCGGTGGACTTTTTCTAGTTTTTATTACTGACCGCACAGTGTTTCTTTCCTTACTGTCTATCTAGCTAGAATTGGCCTCCTTTGCTTAATCTTGTTTCATACTACATATGTTATTTCCTTCTCCTCTCACAGCCAATATTTGTGGGGGGCTGTCCTATCCTTTGGGGATTTTCTCTGAGGCAAGATAGCTTTCCGTTTTCTACCTTTAGGGGTAGCTAGTTCTCCGGCTGTGATGAGATGTCCAGGGAGTGACAGGAACATTCCACGGCTACTGCTAGTGTTGTGTTAAGATCAGGAACTGGGGTCTGTATAGTTACCACCTGCCCAGAGCTAGTCGCATGTCACTCCTAAATTACCAGTCCATAACAGGCAACATCCTACTGAGGCGCGTAGCCGGCGGCCGGAACACCGAGGAAGTAATAGGCTCTACGCATTACTTTGAACTATGGCAGGGCATTTAACTCTAGGTTGGCTGTCTCACCTTTTCACCTAATGAAGACAACGGAGGCAATTGTGGGAGAGGGGCGTCTCTAGGGTCCCTATAAAATAACTCCAGGCCTACTCCATCATACGGGTGCGTCCTATCCAAACCATCTGGGGGACGGAGAGAAAGAACAGAAACATACACGACAGTTGTGAGGACTATCCCGTGATGCTCAGCAGGGAAGTACTACAACACACAGGCGCTAGTAGGAAGGCTACTGATTTCCACCTGCAAAGGGAACTCTGGATGTGCCTTCGGACCGGCCGGTCTCAGCCAGCCCTGTTAGCAGTGCTCTGGATTGTGGATGCCGAAGCCTTCAGTAAAAAAGGTAAAGAGACTGCAACCCTGTGTCCTCGTCATTTACTGCGACCTACACCATTACCATCTACTCATCAAGGGAAGCCCTGGGGACACACTTCACCTGTGGGAAGTTACATCATCTAGCTGCCATTCCATCACCCCAGCGGACCCCTAGCAGCGTCGGTCACCCTGACCGAATACCACAGGTGGCGTCACGAACACTTGACAAACTTTCACCTACACCTTTATTTGGGCGCCCCTTAGCAGGGCCACGGACCAGGTCAGGCCACCGTGACATCCCCAGAACCGAGAAAGATGGATCCGGTACCAAGTACCCCGCTGCCCTGCGCTTGGGGGCCGCTCCACTTATGCTGCTGATAGCCCAATACTGAGCCGCTGCTGCCATATGTGCCTCTATTACTGCACCTGCTGTGCGGTTCTGTGTGCCCTCTAAATTCTAAAGCAACCATCTAAACTATAGTAATGCCGTGTGCAAGTGCACTAGAAAACAGTGTCCACATTTTATCCCCTAGAAACCTAGAAAGTAATAATGCCCTGTGAACCCCTTTGAAAGTCACAGTAACCTGAGTTTCCCTATAATAATTAATCTCTTTATTTATATAGTGCCAACATATTCGGCAGCGCCTTACAGTTTTGCACACATTATCATCGCTGTCCCTGATGGGGCTCACAACCTAGATTCCCTAGTACTATGCCTTTGGATAACAATAAGTTCCCACTTTACATTTAATAATGTCCCAAATCTCCCCCTGTACAGCTCCCCTATATACAGTATGATGCTCTTGTAGCGCCCCCAATGCCGCAGGGCCGAGGGGTACCCGGTACCGGGCCTCTAAGTCTCTGTTCTGGGGTTGTCACGGTGGCTAGACCCGGTCCGTGACCCTGCTGAGGGAGGTACAATAAAGGTGGAGGGAATGGTGATGATGTTATGGTGGTGTGGTGCAGGTTGCAGTAAATAACGAGGACACCAAGTTGCAGCCTCTTTACCTCTTTACTGAAGACTTCAGGATCCTCAATCCGGAATATGGTTAACCTATAACTGACTGTCCTGCCATAGGTTTGAAGTTTGGCCTGGAGCTCTATACTTCCTCGGCGTTCCGGCCACCGGTTATGCGCCTCAATAGGATGTTGCCTCGTCTTACAGCACGACTCCTACTGGTATTCTCCTTGTTGCGTTGATCTCGTTTCTCACTCAGCACAATGAACCTCGCTTCTTGTCCTTTCTTGGGGTACCGCCGCTATATCGTGCAGGCGCGGTCCCGTAACGTTCTCTCTGTGTGCTAGGCCTCTGTCAGGATCCCACCCCTGACAGGGACCCCTCTGAATCTTCCCCTACAACACCCTCTGCCACAAGGTGTTGCCTGGTTCCAACCCAGTCAGCTTCTGTCTAACTTTCTGCCTAACCCCCAGTTTTACCAGATTGTGAGGAGTGGCCTAATACATAGAACCCTTAGCTCCCCCTGGAGGCCAGACTGTGAAGTGTATTGGTGACTGTGATACCTGGTCAGAAGAACTCCTTCAGTGCCATCAGACGTACCATAGCCCCCCTTAGCGGCGGAGCATCAGTACTGCAACGACCAGGACTCTGGGGCACTGCACTCCCCCCCCGGTTAAATCCAGTACTCCTGGACTGGGAAGAAAACAACAATACATGTCAGCAAAAAGACATACAATTTTGAAAATGCAAGTACAAGTAAACTTTTTAACAGAGCTTCCCTTTATGGGAGGTGAGGACACTTGAACGTTACAAACATGGTTAAATACTTTAAATAACATACTATAAATAACTTTTCTTACCCAACCGGGTATTCTACTAAGTGCAAAATTTTTGAACAATAATTTAACATTGCCTTTAAGGACGTACTCGCTGAATCCACTAAAGACCCTCTCATAAAACATTATAAGGCTAATCAACTTTTCTGCATTCTCCTTCTTTACATCTGCAGGACCTCCTGTCCTATCTGCTCCAGGCCTACTGCCTCTCCTTTCTGTTACAGGACCGCCCCTTTCTGCCCGGGCCTACTGCCTTTCTACTACTATACACAGTATAGAACTTATCATCCATCTTTCAGTTCAGGATTACTGAGCCATCTCTGTATGGCTCCTTGGAGGACTCACTGACTAACCCCATACGGGTTCACTTTCTGTCCTCATTCTTCTATCAACATCATTAAACATTTCTCACAATCAACTAGTTAGCTACATATAACTTTTACATATCAGCATTATTAGTACTTTCTTTCAAAACATCATCATTCTTTAAGTGCTTTTGATGAACATCCCCTTTAAGAAGGGACTAAGTCTCTAAGAGGTAGTGCAACTTCTCAAGCTGCAAGTCTGTTCACAGCAAGGACTCCGGTGCTGGTTCCAAGACCAGTGTCTTCGCAAATAGTCCTTTCTTTGTGTAAAACCAGTAGAGGGCACCTTTAAGAAGGTGCAAACTATGTACAAAAAGTTTGTAATCATGCATTGTTCATGATTCAGCAGTTCTTGATAACTTGTGCAAACAGGTAGAAAACAAAAAAAATAAAAAGCAATAGGGATCCCGGGTAAACAAAGGGATCCCTTTAAGAGTTAACCCTGATCGGGTTGTAGCAGCAAAACATCAGAAGGACAAACAGTCAACTATTTACATAATGAAGCATTCTTGCTTACTCAGTTTCTGGCTGCGCAGGGGGCGGTCTCCTCCCGGGCCTCACCCGGCCAACGGGCCGCGTCGACGTGACAAGGACCGGTCCCGGCTCCAGCAATGACAGGATCCCTCGTCGGGATGCCCTCCTGGCTTGTGGGCGAGCGCGACCCAGAGGCATGCGGTGGGCCCAGACCTCCTGAGGTTCTGTGGGGACGGGCTTCGGCACCTTCCCTGCAGGAGGCTCGTCCTCCGACGTTCCGGCAGCAGCCTGGAGTGCGACACACCGTTGGACGCCTCGAGCTATCCAGCCAGTTTCGCAGGTTTCCCTCCTCCACCGGGTATAGGTCACTGCGTCGCCAGGCTCCAGGTCGCAATCGTACCTTCCCCCGCAGGGTTCCACTTCTTCTCGATCAACACGGACCTGTAGTGGCTCCCCGATCTCCTGAATAACTCCCCTTCCTTTCCGGGAGTTGAAGGACACCACAACACCCCAGTGTGATGGCGGGGTCTCTTCGATGCTTGTCAGATCGACCTGGGCTGCAGGCTGGGGTCTGTTCCGCCACGCTGTCATCAGGCACCACAGGTGTTCTGCCTCCGGCAGGATCCTCAGGCCCTGTGCCTGCAGCTCACACTCTGCTGCGGCCGGGTTGGAGGAAGCAGGGGACACCGGAGTTAGGCGGACCTCCGTAGGCTGACCCAGTCGGGCGATCACGCGAGTGTCGGCCTCAAGGCGACGTGCTATCTGCCGGGCCACGGCTGCAGCTACACACTCCTCCGATGGCGGCCAGTTGGGTCTGCCCATTGGTAGCTCCGTAAGGGCCAGTCCCTGCAACGATGGCGCATCTGGAGCCGTGTCGAGCGGTGCAGCCTCATGCTGGGTCGGGTCGTCCCCACGCGGTGCTCCCGGCATCGCCATCTTGGCTTCTTCTCCAGTGTCTTCTTCCCGCGGTCTCTTTCGTGGGCGGCCCCGTCTCCATGGTCTCCACCCTCCAAAGAGGATGAGAAGGCGGACCTCGGCCGTTGACGGACACGTCCTCAGGATGCAAAAATGTTTAGACTGGGCGGCCATTGTCCTTTCGCGCTCTCCAGCCGATCCACGCCTACTCCACGCCCCTCTTCTTCTCCTGCACTCTCCTTAGCGCTGCAATGGCGGCGGTTTTTGGCGGTAAATGGCAATGCACAGTCTCTACAACAAGTTACAGTCCAAGCACAATAAATCACAGTTCCAAGGCACACATGACCTGATTCTTCAGGCTTAAGTAGATCCTTATCGTGACGCCAAGTTGTAGCGCCCCCACTGCCGCAGGGCCGAGGGGTACCCGGTACCGGGCCTCTAAGTCTCTGTTCTGGGCTTGTCATGGTGGCTAGACCCGGTCCGTGACCCTGCTGAGGGGCGTACAATAAAGGTGGAGGGAATGGTGATGATGTTATGGTGGTGCGGTGCAGGTCGCAGTAAATAACGAGGACACCAAGTTGCAGCCTCTTTACCTCTTTACTGAAGACTTCAGGATCCTCAATCCGGAATACGGTTAACCGGGCTGCGCAAGCCTGGCTGGTCCGATGGCACCTCCAGAGTTCCCTTTGCAGGTGGAAATCTGTGCCTACCTTCTAGCGCTTGTGTGTTGTGGTCCTCCCCTGCTGTGCTCACGGGATAGTCCCCACAACTGTTGTGTCTGTTTCTCGTATTCCCTCACAACTCGATTCTGATGTTCTTCCACGTCCCCCCAGATCTTATGGTTAGGACGCACCCGTATGACGGGGAGGCTCGGAGCTCTTCCGGGACTCTAGCGTCGCCCCACTCCTGTTGTTACCCCCCCTGTGTCTTCCTGGGTCAATTGGGTGAGACAGCCCGCCTATAACTGACTGTCCTGCCGTAGGTTTGAAGTTTGGCCTGGAGCTCTATACTTCCTCGGCGTTCCGGCCACCGGTTATGCGCCTCAATAGGATGTTGCCTCGTCTTACAGCACGACTCCTACTGGTATTCTCCTTGTTGCGTTGATCTCGTTTCTCACTCAGCACAATGAACCTCGCTTCTTGTCCTTTCTTGGGGTACCGCCGCTATATCGTGCAGGCGCGGTCCCGTAACATTCTCTCTGTGTGCTAGGCCTCTGTCAGGATCCCACCCCTGACAGGGACCCTCTGAATCTTCCCCTACAACACCCTCTGCCACAAGGTGTTGCCTGGTTCCAACCCAGTCAGCTTCTGTCTAACTTTCTGCCTAACCCCCAGTTTTACCAGATTGTGAGGAGTGGCCTAATACATAGAACCCTTAGCTCCCCCTGGAGGCCAGACTGTGAAGTGTATTGGTGACTGTGATACCTGGTCAGAAGAACTCCTTCAGTGCCATCAGACGTACCATAGCCCCCCTTAGCGGCGGAGCATAAGTACTGCAACGACCAGGACTCTGGGGTGCTGCACTCTCTCTACACAGAATGTCCCCTCACTGTATATATACTGACCCCTTAATATCACCCAAACTGTTTGATGGCTCCAACACTGCATGATGGCCCCGTCACTGTAATCTCCACACTGTATGATGGCCCCTAGATAGACTCTGTCACGCTCGCGCCCAGACTGGTAGGCGCGGGCGTGTGGGGGTGTGGCCCCACTGGACCACAGACCAAACTTCCCTGGAAGGGGCGTAACTAAGTAGCTTCCTAGGTGTTCGCTGGAGCCTCTGATGGTGAGGTCAGACTTGTGCAATAGGAAGCTACCAGGTACCACTCCAGGGTGGTGTCTGGCTGTGGCTGCTGATCCCACTGGGGAACGGAACATAAACAGGCAAGCGGGCACGGCTAGCACTCTGGCAGACAGGCGAGCACGGCTGGGACACAGGCAGGCAGACAGGTACAACAGAGACACTGGCAGGCGGTCACGGCTGGCTCTCTGGTAGGCAGGTACACTGGAAGTAGCAGTAGGGACCGGTCTGCAGGCAGGTATGTAGAACAGGTAAGAACCTGTTCAGACACGAGGACTTAAGAATAGGTAGATAAAGACCGCAAGAGCGGATGCAGAGCGAAAGCACAGGAGCTAAAGCCAAGAACAGAAACGCAGAAGGCGGAGCCAAGAGCAGGAGGCGGAGCCAAGAGCAGAAACGCAGGAGGCGAAACCAAGAGCTGGAAGCGGAGCCAAGTGCAGAAACGCAGGAGGCGTAGTCAAGAGTTGGAGGCGGAGCCAAGTGCAGAAACGCAGGAGGCGGAGCCAAGAGTGGGAGAAGTAGAACCGCAAGGAGCGGAGCCAGGTAGAACCGCAAGGAGCGGAGCAAGGTAGAACCACAAGAAGCGGAGCCACAGAGTGAGAGCTGAGCGGAGCCACAGAGCAGGGCCACAGAGTGCAGAGCAAAGTCAGAGTACAGAGCAAAGTGCAGAGCAAAGCTACAGAGAGCAGAGCTGAGAGCAAAGCCACAGAGTGCAGAGCTGAGCGCAGAGCAAAGTCAGAGTGCAGAGCAAGACTCAGAGTGCAGAGCCGAGAGCAAAACCACAGAGTGCAGAGCAAGGTCACAGAATGCAGAGCAAGGAGCAAAGCAAGGTTGCAGAGAGTGGAGCCGAAAGCAGAGTAAAGCAAGACACAGAGGACGCACTGCAGAGAAAGGAAACCAAGGCAGGGATATAAACGGACACAGGAACGGGACTAGACTAAGACAGAGTCAGGAACGAGACAAGGCACAGAGACATGGACATAAGCCAGGGTACGACGCCCCTCTGGATGGCGGACATAGGCCAGGGTACGAAGCTACACAGAAAACAGACCAGGGTACAACGCCCCTCTGGGTGGCAGACATGGAAGTAAGCGAAACAGGGCCTGGCACCTCAGCAGCTAAGAACTGACTGAGGGAGTAAGTTGCACAGGCCCCCACCAATGGGTGGGGATGTCTTAAATACAGGAAGCCTCATGGCGATTGGCCAGGGACACCTTAGCAAGGTGCACACATTCTCTATAAGAAACAGGAGTTGCCGGCGCCGCCCCCCTATGCACACAGAGCATGCACAGAGCAAACAGCAGACATGAGGCACACAGCATGGAGCTGGCAGCAGAGAGAAGTCACAACAAGGCCCAGAGAAGTAAGTGAGTTTGAGTGTAATGCAGGTGGGGGATGGGAGGCCATGCAGTGATGCCAGCAGGGTTGTTACAGCCTCCATATAGTATAATGCAGCAAATAGTCCTCAATATAGTATAATGCACACCCCATAGGCCTCCATATAGTATAATGTACTCCCCATAGGCAGACTCTATATAGCATAATGCACTCCCCATAGGCAGACTTTGTACAGTATAATGTACTTCCCATAGGCAAACTTTATACAGTATAATGCACTCCCCATAGGCAAACTTTATACAATATAATGCACTGACCATAGGCAGACTCTATATAGTTTAATGCACTTCCCATAGGCAGACTCTATATAGTATAATGCACTCCCAAGAGGCAGACCCTATATAGTATAGTGCACTCCTCATAGGCAGACTCTCTATAGTATAATGCAGCCCCCCATAGGCAGACTCTACAGTATAATGCATCCCACCATAGGCAGACTCTCTATAGTATAATGCAGCCACCATAGGCAGACTCTATATAGTATAATGCAGCCCTCCCATAGGCAGACTCTAATATAATGCACCACCATAGGCAGACTCTATAGTATAATGCAGCCCCCCATAGGCAGACTCTATAATACAGCCCACCATTGGCAGACTCTATATAGTATAATGCAGCCCTCCCATAGGCAGACTCTAATATAATGTACCCCATAGGCAGACTCTATAGTATGATGCAGCCCCTCCATAGTCAGACTCTATAGCATAATGCAGCCCCCCATAGGCAGACTCTATAGTATAATGCACTCCCATAGACAGATTCTATAGTATTCTGCACTCCCCATAGGTAGACTCTATAGTATAATGCACCCCCCAACACAAAGGTGGACTCTATAGTATAATGTACTTATCCATAGGCAGATTCTAATATAATGCACCCCCATAGGCAGACTCTATATAGTATAATGCATCCCCATAGGCAGACTATATAGTGTAATGCAGCCCCCCATAGGTAGACTATAGTATAATGCAGCTCCCTTATAGGCAGACTCTATAGTATAATGCACCCCCCATAGGCAGACTCTATAGTATTCTGCACTCCCCATAGGCAGACTCTATAGTGTAATGCACTCCCCGAACACACAGGTGGACTCTATAGTATAATGCACTTATCCATAGGAAGACGCTCATATAATGCACCCACATAGGCACCCATAGACAGACTTCATAGTGTAATGCAACCCCCCAAAGGCAGACTCCATATAGTATAATGCAGCCACCCATAAGCAGACTCTATATAATATAATGCAGCCCCCATAAGCAGACTCTAATATAATGCACCCCTATATGCATACTGTCACGGGGTTACCTCAACAGTGTGGAGCCAGAAGACCGCAGTGTCTGATCCCTCCTACTCCAGTGCAGAGAAGAAGCACTTCTTCATTTTAAAGCTCCGAGTGGGCGCCCTCAGAGTGCTGGGCCCAGGATGACCACCCCCTCTGCCCCCCGGTAGCTACGCTACTGGCTGGAGTGGTGCTTTAAAGTGATAAGCCTATAAATTATCCTTGCTAGGAAAAGTAGAAAAAAGTCTTATGCATAATCAGAGAAGGCTACCTTATAGTTCATTATATATTATTTATCCTTTTTTAGCTTATTACACTGTATTTTCTGTAAAACAGAAACATTTTACGTGAATTTTCTGGTCGTATTAGAAATTATTTTACGTTGTTCACTTAAAGGAGTTGTCCACTACTGGATAACCCCAGTTTGATCAAATCAGGACCAAAATTAAAATAAAAACAATCTATACTTGCGCATGTGGTGACGAACAGCTGATGATTGACTACAGCCAGTACCTGACACAATGTCATCTCACCACCGACCCGGGAAAAGCAGCGCTGACATCGCTGGAATGATGATGCCATAGGAAAAGTGTATAGATTGCAGCACTGGAGTCCTCGGTTCAAACCCCACCAAGGACTACATCTGCAAAGAGTTTGTATGTTCTCTCTGTGTTTGCGTGGGTTTCCTCCCACATTCCAAAGACATACTGATAGGGAATTTAGATTGTGAGCCCCATTGGGGACAGCGATGATAATGTGTGAAAACTGTAAAAGCGCTGCGGAATATGTTAGCGCTATATAAAAATAAAGATTATTATTATTATTATTATAGATTGTAATTCAGGATCTGAATTGAATAGGCTGTTATTGTCCCGTAGTGGACAACTCCAGGAATAATAGTGACCTCAAATAAGTCTCCTGTCCAGCACTAATAGGCTTAGTAATTTCCAGACTTTCTTTATCTATGCTCTCTCTAGCTGGATTCCTATGTGTAAAAGTGGCTTTCATACAGTACTTTTGAAGACCCTGATATAGCCTTTGAAATTTTGTAGGGTAACTTTTTAATTGTTTAATTACAATGCGAACATCCACAAAAAATACTGCATAGTGACATATTCTCATCTTCTCAAGTTGGAGTGCACCGCCCCACAACTTCCCTGCTTCCTGTTTGGGTGGTGCACTCCTGCTTGATTGACAGCTTAGATAAGCAGCATTATTACATCGCTGGCCTGAACTGTGCATTCCTCCAATGCTACACAGGCAAAGCTGCATCATATAGCAGCATTGGAAGAGCGCAGTGGCACTATACTCTAATAATCCTGCTCAGCTTCAGTGAAGTGCTTACCAGTTACCACCTTTATTAACAAAGAGCTGGTAAACATTGCATATGTTTGGACACTGCTGCTAGACTGCAGTGGTGCCTGTAGTCTAAACATTAATCAGTAAAGAATAACATTAAAAATCACACCATTCTTGACAACCAAGACAATTTTTTATTACAATTAAATTGCAAACTTGCTTGTTTTAAAACCATTTTGACACTTTTCCAATTAAAGTTCAGGAGAATAACCACTTTAATATTAGAAATCCTAGATTCATGAAGAGATTAACAAATCTGGCTTTGCATAACATATATAAAGGCTGACCAGTGCCATGGTTTATTGTACTTGGAGGTAGGATATGATGATTAGTTTAAAAATACTATATGCTTGTAACTAATGCTATGCTAATTTTTACTACATTATTTTTAAACGATATGGAAGGCCACTAATAGAAGATATGGTACCAGGCACCATCAGGATCATACCCTAGGCAATATGTGGTGCCATAGTGAGCTTCTGACTGGATCTAATGGGGAGGCATTGAGGTTTTCACCCTAAACATGGTCAACACTTTGTGAGTCACAAAGTGTGACAAATGATAGTGAGTTCAGCCCGGACAAATACCGCATGGGTCATGGTTTTTTTTCAATCGGCAGGCTTCTGCTGAATGCCTTTAAAAGTTAATGTGGGTCTCTAGTGAGTTTCCGTCTTTTAGGAATGAAGATACAGTATGTAAGAATATGTAGGGCACTGTATTACATTAGCCAATATAATGGGTCCATTTTGTACACCATCATTTATCAAGATCAATTTGGGAGAAAGTTTCTTAATGCAACCATTTACAGTAAATGGCATAATTTTATATGGGCCATATTAGGGGCATCATTTGATATGGGGCACTTTGGGGACACTATATGGGACAATTATATATTGGGCACCTGGGGCAATATTTTTATAGCACAGTGTTACATGTGACACTGTGGGATATTATTTTATTTAGTCACTTCAGCAGACATAGCACTACTTACTATGGAACACTAAGGAGCTACTTAGAGGTGGCACTGTTTATGGTGCTCTTCCCTGTAGGGCACTAGATGTGTAGCGCTACTTACAATCAGGCTCCTTATAGAAAGTACTATGTACATAGCACTGATTACTGCAAAAGATTGCGGAGGGAGCACTATGTGAATAATTTTATTTGAATGGCACTAGTATTTTGGGGGTATCTGCATTATTGTGTAGTAAAACAGAAACAAGACAGCATGAGATCACAGCTGATACTTTCTGTGAGTTAAAACATGTTTTTAAACAATATGGAAAATGTTTTATCTCACAGAAAGTAGCGTCTGTGATACCGTGCTATAATGTCACTATAGTCTCTTGCATCCTCACTTGCCCAGGAGCTGTGGTATGATCAGATCATGTCCCTGTACGGTCACACGCAGCCATTACACAGTACACAGCAGGGGCACATTTATAAGATTGTCAGCACAGGAACATTTTTTTAACACATCGTATTGTGGAACTTATTATTCTAAGATCTATTGATTAAAATGGACGTTGTTTGTGAAACAACTACTTTAATGGTTCCTGAGCATAACAGCAAGCATGCTTTTAATAGCAGATACAATGTTGTGGGTAGCGGTTGAATTAATTTAATTAAGAATTGGCAAGACAGAGAACCAGTGCTTACCATATGTACAGGGGGCAATGTGCTTCAAAACTTAAGACACAAAGATGTCTGCATGTCAACCTCTTCAGAGGTAAACCTTTGGATCTCTATATTGTACGCTATATGGTTGTGGTATGATTCAGTTATGTTATTGTATTTTTACCTAGTTTCTCTATGGCGGTAGTAGCAAAGCGACCAGGGGGGCAGAGGGTACGGTGTCCCCAATACCGCGTGGTATTTTCCAGATGAAGGAGTCTGTGAACTCTGAAACGTGTTGAATAAAGCCACAACCTATACGACATACGTCTGGACTTTTACTTATTTAGCAGCACAGAGCAAAATCCAAGTCTACTCACTTTTTATCTCAGTAAATTAGAATACTTTATAACACAAGCTTGAAAAATGATTTTAAAATTTGAAATGTTGACCTACTGAAATGTATGTTCAGTAAATGCACTCAATACTTGGTTGGGGCTCTTATTGCATCATTTACTGCATCAGTGCGGCATGGCATTGAGGCGATCAGCCTGTGGCACTGCTGGGGTGTTATGGAAGCCCAGGTTGCTTTGCTAGCTGTTAGAATCTGTTTTGTTTTTGACCATCCACCATCTTGTTGTGGTTTTATGGCTGCTGGTCTTTTTCCCCTGGTGCTGGGTTGTCTTAGGTCAGGTGATTGTATCACCCTTTATTACCCAGCACCTGCCTCCCATTCCTTGCTGGACAACAGTGTTAATCTGCTAGAGTTCTGACTAGGTGCTTTGATAGCTTTCTGTGTTTGGATTTTATGCAGTTCTGGGACCTCTGGTTCTGCTATCTTTAGTTTCTGTTTTCAGTTGGTTTCTGCAGCCTTCTTGGCGTTTCCTATTAGGAGGTGACCTGTTTTTTATACCCAGTCCTTAGATCTTTTAGAGACCTCCTTCCCCTTATCTATAGGTCTTTGCTGAGTTTAACCTAGGATCGTCGGTGGGTCTATTCGCAAGGAATGGGTCGCCCATTCCATCGTAGAGTATCAGCCTAGTCTCAGTGCAGGGTCAGTTTTCCCTTTCTATCCTAGTTCTGTGCTGCAGTTCCGTATCGCAGCCTTCAACTCATGTGCGTTGTTGGGTCTTGTGTCTCTCATCTACCTCTTGACAATACCCCATAGATTCTCTTTGGGGATAAGGTGAGGTGAGTTTTCTGGCCAATCAATCACAGTGACACTGTTGTTTTTAAACCAGGTATTGGTACTTTTGGCAGTGTGGACAGGTGCCAAGTCATACTGGAGAATGAAATTTCCATCTCCAAAAAGCTTGTCGGTAGAGGGAAGCATGAAGTGCTCTAAAATTTCCTGGTAGACAGCTGCGCTAATTTTGGTGTTGATAAAACCCAGTGGACCTGCACCAGCAGATGACATGGCTCCCCAAACCATCACTGATTGTGGAAACTTCACACTAGACCTCAAGCCGCTTGGATTGTGGCCTCTCCACTCTTCCTCCAGACTCTGGGACCTTGATTTCCAAATGAAATGTAAAAATTACTTTCATCTGAAAACAACACCTTGGACCACTGAGCAACAGTCCAGTTCTTTTTGTTCCTTGGAACAGGTAAGACGCTTCTGGAGTGGTCTATTGGTCATGAGTGACTTGACACAAGGAATGTGACACTTGTAGCTCATGTCCTGGTTACGTCTGTGAGTGGTGGCACTTGAGGCAATGACTCCAGCAGCAGTCCATTCCTTGTGAATCTCACCCAAATTTTTGAATGGCCTTTTCTTAACATTTCTTTCAAGGCTGCGGTTATCCAATTTGCTTGTGCACCTTTTTCTACCACACTTTTTCCTTCCACTCAACTTTCCATTAATATGCTTGGATACAGCACTCTGTGAACAGCCAGCTTCTTTAGCAATGACCTTTTGTGGCTTACCCTCCTTGTGGAGTGTGTTAATGACTGCCTTCTGGACATCTGTCAAGCAATCAGTCTTCCCCATGATTGTGGAGCCTACTGAAACAGAGTAAGAAACCTTTTTAGAAGCTTAGGAAGCCTTTGCAGGTGTTTTTTGTTAATTATTCAAATTTACTGAGATAATGACTGTTGAGTTTTCTTTGGCTGCAAGCCTTAATCATCAACATTAACAGAAATAAACACTTGAAATAGATCACTCTATGTGTAATGACTCTATATAATATACGAGTTTCACTTTTTGTATTGAAGAACTGAAATAAATAAACTTTTTTGATGATATTCTAAATTTGTGAGAAGCACCTGTATCACCTAACGATGATGGTGATTAAAGGGAACCTATCACCCCGTTTTTTAAAGATTAGATAAAAATAGTGTGAAATAGGGGCAGAGCTGGGCTTTACATTAGTGCCTTTTTGGTGCCTTTACACCCCCGTTAGGCTGCCGAAATACCTTTGTGAAGTGGCCGTTTTGTCCTGTCACTCAAGTTGGTCAGGTCGGATGGGCGTGGTCACAGCGCTGTTTCTCCCCCAGATCAGGCTCATCATTACGTTGGTGGCGTAGTGGTGTGCGCATGTCCAAAGCGAAGATCCACTGCCCAGGAAATTCAAAACAGCGCGGTCTTCGCTATTCGCCGTTTACCGGTGGGCGCGGCCATCTTTCCTGTGGCCGCGCGTGCGCAGATGGAGCGCTCTGCTGCCTGGGGCTTCAGGAAAATGGCCGCGGGATTCCGCGCGTGCGCAGATGGAGATCGCGGCGGCCATTTTCCTGAAGCCCCGGGCAGCAGAGCGCTCCATCTGCGCACGCGCGGCCACAGGAAAGATGGCCGCGCCCACCGGTAAACGGCGAATAGCGAAGACCGCGCTGTTTTGAATCTCCTGGGCAGTGGATCTTCGCTTTGGACATGCGCACACCACTACGCCACCAACGTAATGATGAGCCTGATCTGGGGGAGAAACAGCGCTGTGACCATGCCCATCCGACCTGACCAACTTGAGTGACAGGACAAACCGGCCACTTCACAAAGGTATTTCGGCAGCCTAACGGGGGTGTAAAGGCACCAAAAAGGCACAAATGTAAAGCCCAGCTCTGCCCCTATTTCACACTATTTTTATCTAATCTTTAAAAAACGGGGTGATAGGTTCCCTTTAAGCTATAATACTAACAGGCTAATTAAGGTCTGAAACCTTGGTCAAAGTTATCTGAGCACACAAATCTTCAAGGGTGGGCAAACATTTGCAGCAGCTTATTTTCCTTTTTGTAATTTTTAAAATGTAAAAAATGACAATATTTATATATTTTTGCTTAAAACATAAAGGAAATGTGTCATCTTTAACTTTAGGCCTTTTAGAGATCATTTCATCTTCAACTTGCTTAACTGTTGACAATAACAATAATTTTGACCAGGGGTGCCCAAACTTTTACATTTCTATCTATCTATTTTTTTAAACCATTTTCTGTCATGAGACTCTGTATGGTAGCAATAATTTATTAAGCAGTCATGGTTTGTAATGGTAGAGTATTATTTGATTACTGCATGACTATATTATTTAATCGTTACAATGGTATATAAATATCAATGTTTGTGACAGGGCAAATTTTTAGGTGTGGTGCTACAGTTGGCATTATCATTTATGGAAATAGACTGCAAAACACTGTACGTTATGTTTCCCAATAGAGCTCCTGACTTTTAGGGAATACTGTCCACAATATTGAACATCAGGAGACAAAAATAAAAGCATTAGGGGATATTTACCAAACTAAATGCTCCTGAATCTGGCACAATTTGTACAAGAAAGCTGGGGTCCTAGGTTTAAATTCCGCCAAGGACAACACCTACAAAATTTTTGCATGTTGTCAGGTACTCCAGTTTCCTCCCTCACTGCAAAGACATACTTGATAGGGAATTTAGATTGTGGACAGTCATGATAATGTCTGTAAATATCTGGAATATAATGGTACTATACGAGAAAGCAGAAATAACTACTAGAACAGTTTGCTGACTCACTTATTTCATTTCATTAGTTTGTGTTTTTGTGCACGTTTTGTTGATTCTTGTCGGAAAAAGCGCAAGAGCTTTAACCCATTAGTGCTACTGTAGCACAGTTTTCAAATAGTGTGGTGAATGATTAAAAATGATTAACAGCTCAGGAGCAGCAAAGTGCAATCTCTTTGTCATCTGGAATATGGTGCACCCCAAATAATTACATTGACGTCATCAAGTCTTACACAACATTGCAGTGTGGCAATAAATTGTCCAATGATCACTTTCACAACATTCCCACACTTCCAAAAATTCGGTGTATTTGAAATTAGACAGTATTTTTCACATATGACTTACACATTTACTTATTACCTAAGAGTCCAGGCCCCTGGCCAGATCTGAAATCATTCTTACAGCAAGACGTAAAAGAAATACCAATCCAAATCATGCATGGATGGTTGAAATTATTATTTTGTGTCATTACATTTTAAGATATGAGTCTAGGATTTTCTCATTCTATTCCCTAAAGGTCTTGTACTGAAAAATGTGGTTTAGATTTTTTTCTGTATAAACACATACATACAGCTTAGTCATATTATCACATTATATCACAGGACTTATCACAGTGGTACAATTGCTGAGATCCTCACGAATCCCCAAAGATAGGACCAAAGCGCTGTGCACAGCTAGGACTGACCTGAAGTTTGTACCCAGCACTTAGTCACAAGTAGTGATATGCAGAAAAAAATCCAAAGGAGATCCATATTGGTTTATAAGAAAAAAAATGAATTAACAATTCTACTGTATATGCTAAAATATGTATTAACGATGGCTAAGAAAGTTGAGATGTGCGGATTGTGTATTGTAAGGAATGTTACACCTCTACTGAATGCAGATAAAGTTTCCTTGATCAGTGAGTTGCATCCTTTTCGAACTTTTACACTTGGTTAACTTTTAATGCCTTAAAAGGATGCTGAATCTGAGGTGGTGCAATCGTTATCTTTAGACAGAAGATACAGTATTAATAGCTCGACAGGCAGGAACATTTCATCTTAGTAACCAATGCCATTGTCTGACTAATCCATGCAATCAAAGCTGTAGAGTAGTCACCACTCTTCCTCACTCCTTCTTACGTTCTCTGGGGAACAGACGGAATATACAGTAGGTAAGTGTTGTCAGATATTATTATTTTTAGTGCACCATTGATCCATGGTGCTGTACATGAAAGGGGTTACCTACAAAACACATACAGTGAGCAAACTACCAATGACAGACTGGAACAGATGGAAGAGGGTCCTGCCCTTGCGGACTTACATTCTTGCATCTTCTCATTTAAGATGTATCGCAAAATATTAACTTGAAAAACATGACAGAAATTTATTGCACATTGTGGCAAAAAAAAAACAAGCCAGCACTAAATTTATGATGTTTTATGGAGAATTTTTTACATCTGTCTTCACAATTTTTAAGTGTTTAGAAAAAGAAGTGCAGCTAACAGTGTGTAAAAATGCACCAAGACTGTGAATCACTAGTAGAGTAAATAATCGTAGAGAAAACAAAAAGCTAGCACTCGACTACTGTGAAGGTTGATGGTGCAAGTGAATGGAGCCAATGGTCCTGCCATCACTAGACACTTAAGTGTGGCTAACGCACCAAGCTGCTAGCACCAATGAAATATTCCCATTTGCTAATTTGTGTTGGGCAATTTCCGCAATTCTTCACTATGTTCTAAATTGTCGAATTTGATGTTTCCTATGTTAGCACTGAAAATATCTCTCCAATTGCTTCTAAAATATTAAAATCCACGTGGGACTAAAAAATACTATACTAATAGGCAATTCTATTCCAGCTTTATAAAACCGTATTTGAGGTCTGTGTTTCCTTCAGCTTTTGCTTGGATCCTATCAAGAGCATTTAGAAGATTATTTCTTGTTAATGTTCAACAGAACTTCCTATATAAAGACAAAATTAATAAAATAGTTATGACTTGTTATGTTCCATCATTTCTATTTAAAACACCAGGCAATGCGAATCCCTTTATTGTGATTAGAAGATTCCAACCTTTACTTTTGGGTCATAACATCCTCTCTGAAACAGATACTTTTATACAATGTAAGTGAAGGCATGAATGTGGAAGTGTGTGGCTTTATATTTGGACGCTTGGTATGCTCTGCCCTATGAGCTAGGCTTGGCGTAGAATATTTTCCATATTTTTGTGTAGTAAATCATCTCTGTGTGTGAAATGTATGTTTAACTACACTTCGAAGAGTGAGCTAGGGAAGACCATGTACATTGCCAACACTGATGGGACGGATTCAGAAACTGGTATATTTTGGTCATTTCAATTTTACCATTATTGTCTAATTGTTCTCATTTCATTTTATAACGCATGATTTGTTCCTGTGGCATCTGTGCTGAGAGATTGTTGTGGTGGCACAATGTCCCACAATAGATAATCACACTTTTGTATTTTGCTTCCCCAATTAATTTTTCAGTCCCTTTTTTAGCACAGCTGATCAGAGGGAGCCCAAATTCTGAGATGCCCAATTGCTCAAGCTGAGTGTCAGAAGTGCTCGGCTTATGATCAAGCCTGCGTAGAGTGCTATTTGAACCCATGGATTTTCTATTAAGCCCATACATTGCCCTGTGTGCTCTTCAGCATAAGCCAAACACGTCTTTCCATTAGTTTTAGCAATTGTTGGAATGTCAGGACTTCAGTCTAAAACAACATATAAAAATAATTTCAAAATGTATACCCTGTAAATATAAATGTAGTGTCCTTTGTTAGAATGGCAGCAGGAGATGTCCTACACGTCCCATATGAAGGAACTGCTAGAGGAGAGTATCGGTAACAATAAAACATTTTTGAAGGTGTGGCATCATTGGTTTCTCTTTAAAGATTCATTGGGCTTTCCCGACATTGTTTACCTAATAAAGCCTATTCAACCATAGTCCTAAAGAAACATTGATTGCAAAGTTAATTAGAGGGGTAGGAGAAATCCTTTACCACCCCTCTCCGGTATCTTCCTATCCCCATCCTTTTATTTTTAATTTCCTCCCTTTTTGAATTCCCCTTTTCCTCCTCTGGCTTCCTTTATTCTCTTGGAGCTACTTTATCCATCACCTCTTACTACTTGATGGAGACATATGTAAAATGTTGAGCTATGCAAACTTGTTTCAAATATGTGAATTTTTCATGATTATAGCTCTCTGTTCTGACATGCATCCCACTATTGCTAACTATAATGGTATCAAACTGTATTAGATCTCAGATGATAATGCAAATTGGGGAAGGTAGGGGATCTTTCTTTTTGATTTGTCTTAATATACCTGATTTTCTTTGTATATTTTCCTTGTGGCCAGCCCCGTGAGGCTAGAATATATATTTTTTTTCGCTCTTTTATTATACCTTGTTATACTTTGCTACATACAGTACTTTCACTAAAAAAAATATTACACAAACATAAATTAAGGGTAGAACGATTAGAGTGGTGCTTTAGTATATGCATCAATAAAAATGAAATGATAGAAGAACCATACATCACAAAATGGAAGACCTAGCATCCTCCATTCAGTAACTTATAGATTAAAATAGGTCCTAATTACAATCTAACAAGTATTATTTAAATAATTAAAAGGAATTTCTCACACATTCTCAAAAGGAATATCACCAGTGTCTAGTTAATTCTTTTTTATAAATTACTGTTTTTCCTTGTCAAGATCTACAGTGGGGAAAATACGTATTTGATACACTGCCGACTTTGCGAGTTTTCCCACGTACAAAGAATGTAGAGATCCGTAATTTTTATCGTATGTACACTTCAACTTTGAGAGAGAATTTGAAAATAATAAACCCAAAAATCATATTGTATGATTTTTACATAGTTAATTTGTATTTTATTACATGAAATAAGTATTTGATACAATAGAAAAACATAACTTAATATTTGGTACAGAAACCTTTGTTTGCAATTACAGAGATCAGAGGTTTCTTGTAGTTCTTGACCAAGTTTGCACACATTGCAGCAGGGATTTTAACCCATACAAATCTTCTCCAGATCTTTCAGGTTTTGTGCCTGTCATTGGGAAAAATTGAGTTTCAGCTCCCTCCAAAGAATTTCTATTGGGTTCATGTCTGGAGATGGCTAGGCCTCGCTAGGACTTGAAATGCTTCTTACGGAGCCACTCCTTAGTTGCTCTGGCTGTGTGTTTCAGGTCATTGTCATGCTAGAAAACTCAGCCATGACCATTCTTCAATTCTCTTACTGAGAGAAGGAGGTTGTTGGCCAAAAACTCATGATACATGACCTCATCCATCCTCCTTTCAATACAGTGCCATTTTCCTGCCCCCTTTGCAGAAAAACACCCCCAAAGTATGATGTTTCTCCCACCATGCTTCACGGTTGGGACAGTGTTCTTGAGGTTGTACTCATCCTTCTTCTTCCTCCAAACATGGGGAATGGAGTTGATACCAAAAAGTTCCATTTTGGTCTCATCTGACCACATGACCTTCTCCTATGCCTCCTCTGGATCATCCAGATGGTCATTGGCGAACTTCAAATGGACCTGGACATGTGCTGGCATGAGCAAGGGAACCTTGCGTGCCCTGCAAGATTTTAATTTATTACGGCGTAGTGTGTTATTAATGGTAATGTTTGAGACTGTGGTCCAAGATCTCATCAGGTCATTGACCAGGTCCTCCCACGTAGTTCTGGGTTGATTCCTGACTTTTCTCAGATCATCCTTACCCCACGAGGCAAGATTTTGCATGGAGCCACAGACCGAAGAAGAGTGACAGTCATCTTGTGTTTCCTCCATTTTCTAATAATTGTGCCAACAGTTGTTGCTTTCTCACCAAGCTGGTTAAGATTGTCCTGTAGCCCGTCCCACTCTTACAATTTTATCCCTGGTGTCCTTAAACAGTTCTTTGTCATGTCGGATGCTGTTCACACTAGGGCATCTGACAGACAGCGGTAATTCCTCATTCGTCCACTATATGCTCAGTGGCACCGGCTAGATTGATCCAGATTGTCCGGGGTTGATCTGGCTGGTACTCGGGTTAGAGGCTTAGTCACGCCCATTGCCTTTAAATAGTTTTGCTGGGCTTTGGGCGTCGCCGATTATAGCTTGTGTCTTGTGCCTGGTGATCTCGGTCTGGAGTGGTGGTCTAGGAGAGGAAATATCGTATCTGGTGGTGTATTATCCTTCGTTATATTTCTCCTTCCTATGTTTGTATTGTTTTGCCCTGTGCACATTATAGTGTTATGATTTTCCCAATGGCAGGGAAATCAAAATAACAACGGACTAGCTCTCGGGTGATGGGAACTAAAGTGACCGTGACCTGAACCTGACACGACACTGGAAGTAGCCGGGGAGTGTTTCCTACGATGCCCTAGACACCACGCGCCAGCCGGAGATCTAACTACCCCTATCAGAGGAATATACAGGCCTGCCTTACCTCCAGAGATGAACCCCAAAAGGAGATAGCAGCCCCCCACAGATATTGACAGTGAGTCAAGAGGAGAAGACATACGTAGGATGAACAGCAGATTTAGCACAGTGAGGTCCGCTTACTAGATAGCAGAAGTACAGGAAAGAGTCACTTCACGGTCAACTTCAAAACACTACTCAAAAACACCATCCTGAAATTACTTTAAAACTCCAGTGACAACTCATGCCACTGGAGTGGCAATTCCAGTCCACGAGAGCTTCCAGCTACAGAGAGTCACATTGCAAATAGCTGGACAAAAATAGCATTAACTAGAAACAAAATTCAACTTAGCTGAACAGGATCTTGAGGCAGGAGAATGCAACAGAATGCTACTGATACATTGTTGGCCGGCATCAGACCAGCAGCCAAGCAGCCTTAAATAGGAAACTCCCCTAATGGGTGTCAACAGGTGATCAAGGATAGAAGAAGGCAAATAAGTGGCACTACCATAAAGCACCACCGGGGGAGCCCACAAACAGAATTCACAACAGTACCCCCCCCTTAAGGAGGGGGCACCGAACCCTCACCAGAACCACCAGGGCGATCTGGATGAGCAGTATGAAATGCACGAACCAAATCAGGAGCATGAACATCAGATGCTGTCACCCAAGAATTATCCTCCTGACCATAGCCCTTCCACTTAACCAGATACTGAAGTTTCCGTCTGGAAACACGGGAGTCCAAGATCTTTTCTACCACATACTCCAACTCACCCTCAACCAGCACAGGAGCAGGAGGATCAGCAGACGGAACAACCGGCACCTCATACCTCCGCAACAATGACCGATGAAAAACATTATGAATAGTAAAAGATGCTGGGAGGTCCAAACGAAAGGACACAGGATTGAGAACCTCCAGAATCCTATAAGGGCCGATAAACCGAGGCTTAAACTTAGGAGACGAGACCTTCATAGGAACAAATCGAGAAGACAACCAAACCAGGTCCCCAACACAAAGACGAGGACCGACACGCCGATGACGATTAGTGAACTGTTGAGTCTTCTCCTGGGACAACTTCAGATTGTCCACAACCTGTCCCCAAATCTGATGCATTCTATCAACCACAGCATCTACTCCAGGACAATCCGAAGACTCCAATTGACCGGACGAAAAGCGAGGGTGAAACCCTGAATTACAAAAAAATGGAGAAACCAAAGTGGCAGAACTGGCACGATTGTTAAGGGCAAACTCTGCCAATGGCAAAAAATCAAGCCAATCGTCCTGATCAGCGGACACAAAACACCTCAAGTAAGTCTCCAAGGTCTGATTAGTACGCTCAGTCTGGCCATTAGTCTGAGGATGGAATGCAGACGAAAAAGACAAGTCGATGCCCATCCTGGCACAGAACGCCCGCCAAAATCTAGACACAAACTGAGTACCCCTGTCAGACACTATATTCTCAGGAATACCATGCAAACGCACAACATTCTGAAAAAATAGAGGGACCAGCTCAGAGGAGGAGGGCAATTTGGGCAAAGGTACCAAGTGAACCATCTTGGAAAAACGGTCACACACCACCCAGATGACGGACATCCTACGAGAAACAGGAAGGTCAGAAATAAAGTCCATAGAGATGTGCGTCCAAGGCCTCTTAGGAATAGGCAAGGGCAACAACAACCCACTGGCCCGGGAACAGCAGGGCTTAGCCCGAGCACAAACATCACAAGACTGCACAAAAATACGTACATCTCGAGACAAGGAAGGCCACCAGAAGGACCTAGACACCAGATCCCTGGTGCCAAAAATTCCAGGATGACCTGCCAACGCGGAAGAGTGAACCTCCGAAATAACTCTACTGGTCCAGTCATCAGGGACAAACAGTCTACCAGGCGGACAGCGATCAGGCCTATCCACCTGAAACTCCTGCAAAGAGCGCCGCAGGTCTGGGGAGACAGCTGACAATATCACCCCATCCTTCAGGATGCCAGTAGGTTCGGAATCACCAGGCGAGTCAGGCTCAAAACTCCTAGAGAGGGCATCCGCCCTCACATTCTTAGACCCAGGCAGATATGAAACCACAAAGTTAAATCGAGAGAAAAACAACGACCAGCGCGCCTGTCTAGGATTCAGACGCCTGGCTGACTCAAGATAAATTAGATTTTTGTGGTCAGTCAAGACCACCACCTGGTGTCTAGCACCCTCAAGCCAATGACGCCACTCCTCAAATGCCCACTTCATGGCCAAGAGCTCCCGATTTCCAACATCATAATTTCGCTCAGCGGGCGAAAACTTTCGAGAGAAAAACGCACATGGTCTCATCACTGAGCAGTCAGGACCTTTCTGCGACAAAACTGCACCTGCTCCGATCTCGGAAGCATCTACTTCAACCTGGAACGGGAGCGAAACATCAGGCTGGCGCAACACAGGAGCAGAAGAAAAGCGGCGCTTAAGCTCCCGAAAGGCCTCCACAGCCGAAGAGGACCAATTAGCAACATCAGCACCCTTCTTGGTCAAATCAGTCAAAGGTTTAGCAATGGCAGAAAAACCCGCTATGAATCGGCGATAGAAATTAGCAAATCCCAAGAATTTCTGAAGACTCTTTAGAGAAGTAGGTTGTACCCAATCACAAATAGCCTGAACCTTAACAGGGTCCATCTCCATAGATGAAGGGGAAAAAATATATCCCAAAAAGGAAATTCTCTGAACCCCAAAAATACACTTTGAGCCCTTCACAAATAGAGAATTAGCTCGTAAAACCTGAAAAACTCTCCTGACCTGTTGAACATGAGATTCCCAGTCCTCCGAAAAAATCAAAATATCATCCAAATACACAATCATAAATTTATCCAGATATTCACGGAAAATATCGTGCATAAAGGACTGAAAAACGGAAGGGGCATTCGCGAGACCGAAAGGCATTACCAAATACTCAAAATGGCCTTCAGGCGTATTAAATGCGGTCTTCCACTCATCCCCCTGCTTAATCCGCACCAAATTATACGCACCACGTAGATCGATCTTAGTGAACCACTTCGCCCCCTTTATGCGAGCAAAAAGATCAGTCAGTAAAGGTAACGGGTACTGGTATTTAACTGTAATCTTATTCAGAAGTCGATAGTCGATACAAGGTCTCAATGAACCATCCTTTTTACCCACAAAGAAAAACCCTGCCCCCAGTGGAGACAAAGAGGGGCGAATATGACCCTTTTCCAAAGATTCTCTGATATACTCCCGCATAGCAGTATGTTCAGGTACAGACAAATTAAACAAGCGACCCTTAGGAAATTTACTACCGGGAATCAACTCAATAGCGCAGTCACACTCTCTGTGAGGGGGGAGAGAATCAGTTTTAGGCTCCTGAAAGACATCATAAAAATCTGACAGAAATGCTGGGATCTCAGAGGGAGTAGATGAAGAAATGGGAACCAAAGGTGCATCCCCATGAATCCCCTGACATCCCCAGCTCAGCACAGACATTGATCTCCAGTCCAAGACTGGATTATGAATTTGTAACCATGGTAATCCAAGTACTAATACGTCATGTAGATTATATAACACAAGGAAACGAATAATCTCCTGATGGTCTGGGGAAAGATGCATAGTCACTTGTGTCCAATATTGTGGTTTATTGCTAGCCAAAGGTGTAGAATCAATACCCTTTAAGGGAATAGAAACCTCCAGAGGCTCTAAATCAAACCCACAACGCTTGGCAAAGGACCAATCCATGAGACTCAGAGCGGCGCCAGAATCCACATAAGCATCCACAGTAACAGATGATAAAGTACAAATCAATGTCACGGACAAAAGAAATTTAGACTGCAAGGTACCCATAGAAAAAGATTTATCAACCTTTTTATCAACCTTCTTTATGCGTTTAGAGCATGCTGATATAACATGAGCTGGATCTCCACAATAGAAGCACAACCCATTTTTGCGCCTGTAATTCTGTCGTTCGCCTCTAGACAATACACTATCGCATTGCATATGCTCTGGTGCCTTTTCAGAGGTCACCGCCAAATGATGCACAGGTTTTTGCTCAGAAGATACCGCCATATGGTGCACAGGTTTTTGCTCAGAAGATACCGCCATATGGTGCACAGGTTTTTGCTCAAAAGATACCGCCATATGGTGCACAGATTTTTGCTCAGAAGATACCGCCATATGGTGCACAGATTTGCGCTCCCGTAAACGCCGATCAATCTGGATAGCCAATTTCATGGCATCATTCAGACCTGTAGGCACAGGGAACCCCACCATGACATCCTTCACGGCATCAGAGAGACCTTCTCTGAAATTAGCTGCTAGAGCGCACTCATTCCATTTAGTAAGCACCGACCATTTACGAAATTTTTGGCAGTATATCTCAGCTTCATCTTGCCCTTGGGAAAGAGCTATCAAGGCTTTCTCAGCCAAAATCTCTAAATTAGGTTCTTCATAAAGCAACCCCAAAGCCAGAAAAAACGCATCTACATTTAATAACGCAGGATCCCCTGGCGACAATGCAAATGCCCAACTTTGTGGGTCACCCCGCAATAGAGAAATAACAATTTTAACCTGTTGCGCAGGATCACCAGCAGAGTGAGATTTCAGAGACAAAAACAATTTACAATTCTCTCTGAAATTCAAAAAACGGGATCTGTCTCCGGTAAAAAATTCAGGCATAGGAATCTTAGGTTCAGACATTGGAGCACGTATAACAAAATCTTGTAAGTTCTGGACCTTTGTAGCCAGGTTATTCAGACCTGCAACCAAACTCTGTGGATCCATGATTCAAACAGGTGTAACCAAAGCCATTCAGAGATTAAGAGGAGAGGAAAAAAAAAAAAAAAGGCTGAAGACTGCAGTTTAAGCAAGGAGTACAAATAAGCACTAAAGTGCACTTTCCAAACACAGAAGGGAAAAAAAAATCTTTTCATATCCTTTCCTGCTTTAGTGCATAGTTTTAACACATGTGGGCCGGCCAAACTGTTATGATTTTCCCAATGGCAGGGAAATCAAAATAACAACGGACTAGCTCTCGGGTGATGGGAACTAAAGTGACCGTGACCTGAACCTGACACGACACTGGAAGTAGCCGGGGAGTGTTTCCTACGATGCCCTAGACACCACGCGCCAGCCGGAGATCTAACTACCCCTATCAGAGGAATATACAGGCCTGCCTTACCTCCAGAGATGAACCCCAAAAGGAGATAGCAGCCCCCCACAGATATTGACGGTGAGTCAAGAGGAGAAGACATACGTAGGATGAACAGCAGATTTAGCACAGTGAGGTCCGCTTACTAGATAGCAGAAGTACAGGAAAGAGTCACTTCACGGTCAACTTCAAAACACTACTCAAAAACACCATCCTGAAATTACTTTAAAACTCCAGTGACAACTCATGCCACTGGAGTGGCAATTCCAGTCCACGAGAGCTTCCAGCTACAGAGAGTCACATTGCAAATAGCTGGACAAAAATAGCATTAACTAGAAACAAAATTCAACTTAGCTGAACAGGATCTTGAGGCAGGAGAATGCAACAGAATGCTACTGATACATTGTTGGCCGGCATCAGACCAGCAGCCAAGCAGCCTTAAATAGGAAACTCCCCTAATGGGTGTCAACAGGTGATCAAGGATAGAAGAAGGCAAATAAGTGGCACTACCATAAAGCACCACCGGGGGAGCCCACAAACAGAATTCACAACATTATAGTGTTTTCCTGTGTGTCTGCTGCGTGGTGCGTTTTTTAGTTTTCCCTGTCTGTGCTTTCTGTAGGGGTTGGTGAGAGGTCTTATCACTGGGTGGCAGGTGGAGGTTTCAGCTTAGTACTGAAACAGGACTCAGGGTCAGGCCTGGCGGCCCAGACATGCACACCTTCAGTGTAAACTCTGGGAGAGGGACAGACAGGGTTTCCCTAGTTTGAGGGATATTGCAGGGGCCCGGGTAATCAGCTGTAGTCAACCCAGTACCCCCGTGACACTCTTTGGTCTTGGCCATGGTGGAGAGGTAGGAGTGTGATTGATTGAGTGTGTAGACAGGCGTCTTTTATACAGTCAACAAGTTCAAACTGATGCTATTAATACAGGTAATGAGTGCAGAGTAGGAGGTGTCATGATCAGTTCCAGGGTTTATTAGTGTCTGCCCTTTTTGGACGGATCATGTCAAGGGTTAACTTTGCTCTGCCTCGTTCTGGGTTCAGGTTGGCTATTTAGCTCCCAGGAATCTTGCTGGCAGTGTCAGCTATAGTTCTGTCTTCGGCTTGTGAACCTGACTCTGGAAACCCTTGGTTTGTCCTGCTGTGAACCCTGACTTGTCCTGTGTCTGTTGTCTCCCTCTGTCTGCCCTTTCCCTGCGTTTGTCTGTTCTGCTTGATTCCCTGATTCTGGTCTCCTGGCTTGGCTATTGACTCTGTTTGGATTTGTCCCTTTTGTACCGTATTTTGCTCGTCCCGGTTTACTGATCTCTTTCTACGTCCTGACTACCCTTTCTGTTTTAATCCTTTTTGTACTGACGTGTTATCTTGTGCACTGACTCGGCTTTTTCTGACTACTCTCTTGCCACTTGGTGGCATCTGTTCAGCTGCTCAGTTTGTGCAGTCTCGCTTCCCGATAAAGCTCCCCCTGGTGAAGGTTGCGCTGTACTGCACTGCAGCTGCATGACAGGAGGGCTTCTTAAAGAAAAACAGATTATTATTATTATTTATTATTATTATTATTCATTTTTATAGCGCCATTTATTCCATGGCGCTTTACATGTGAAATACGGGGCAAATATAGACAAATACATTAAACATGAGCAAAAAACAAGGCACACGGGTACATAAGGAGGGAGGACCCTGCCCGCGAGGGCTCACAATCTGCAGGGGATGGGTGATGATACACTAGGAGAGGGCAGAGCTGGTTGTGCGGCGGTTCAGTAGGTTCAGGATCACTGCAGGCTGTAGGCTTGTCGGAAGAGGTGAGTCTTCAGGTTCTTTTTGAAAGTTTCTCTGGTAGGCGAGAGTCTGATGTGCTGGGGTAGAGAGTTCCAGAGTATGGGGGAAGCACGGGAGAAGTCTTGGATGCGGTTGTGGGAAGAAGAGATGAGAGGGGAGTAGAGAAGGAGGTCTTGAGAGGATCGGAGGTTGCGTGTTGGTAGGTACCGGGAGATCATATGATGTATGGAGGTCACAGATGTATGGAGGAGATAGGTTGTGGATGGCTTTGTAGGTCATTGTGAGGGTTTTGAACTGGAGTCTCTGGGCAGTAGGAAGCCAGTGAAGGGCTTGGCATAGGGGAGAGGCCGGGGAATAGCGGGGAGACAGGTAGATTAGTCGAGCAGCAGAGTGTAGGATGGATTGGAGTGGTGCCAGAGTGCTAGAGGGGAGTCCAGAGAGTAGGAGGTTGCAGTAGTCGAGGCGGGAGATGATAAGGGCATGCACTAGTGTTTTTGTGGTGTCACGGTCAAGGAATGCGCGGATCCAGGAAATGTTTTTGAGTTTGAGGCGGCAGGAGGAGGCAAGGGCTTGGATATGTGGCTTGAAAGAGAGGGCAGAGTCGAGCATCACCCCGAGGCACCGGGCGTGTGGGACTGGGGAAAGTGAGCAGCCATTGACATTGATGGATAGGTCTGGTGGAGGGGTAGAGTGAGGTGGGGGAAAGATGATGAATTCTGTTTTGTCCATGTTCAGTTGTAGAAAGCGAGCAGAAAAGAAGGCTGAAATAGCAGACAGACGGTGCGGGATTTTGGTAAGTAAGGAGGTGAGGTCAGGTCCGAATAGGTAGATCTGCGTGTCATCAGCATAGAGATGGTACTGCATACCGTGGGATTCTATGAGCTGTCCCAGACCGAAGGTGCAGATCTTTTAGAGCAAGAATTCTTGCTGGTTGGTAGGTGATCAAATGCTTATTTCATGCAATAAAATGCAATTTAATTATTTAAAAATCATTCAATGTGAATTTCTGATTTTTATTTTTAGATTCTCTCTCCCACAGCTGAAGTGTACCTACAATAAAAATTACAGACCTCTCCATTCCTTGTGGGTGGGAAAACTTGCAAAATCAGCAGTGTATCAAATACTTATTTACCCCACTGTGTATTGTGTAGGGCAGGGGTGGGAATCCTTTTTTATTCCATGGACCATTTGGATATTTATACCATCACTTGGGGGCCATACAATATTATCAACTTGAAATTTATCCTGCTATATTTGGTCAAACATTTAATTATCTCACCCCTAATGTGATGGCTGAAAACACTTTTCTTTGGCACGATGCAGTTAGGTTGAATGGATGACTGCTTTTCCAGATATGTGTCGGTCTGGAGTGCATTCAACTCTTTGCGATGAATTTTAAAAATAACTCACAGCAGTAACTTCTGAACACAGATGTATATTACACTGCAGGTCTCCTCACAGCAGGAAATTCATCACAAGAGCATCTGAGGCTTATACATCACAGGAGAGGCTGGGATCATATACAGTATATTACAGGAGGAACTGGGGCATGTACATCACAGGAGGAACTGGGGCATATACATCACAGGAGGGGTGGGGGCATATACATCACAGGAGGGACTGGGACATATACATCACAGGAGGGGTGGGGGCATATACATCACAGGAGGGACTGGGACATATACATCACAGGAGGGGGTCTGGGGGCATATACATTACAGGAGGGACTGGGGCATATACATCACAGGAGGGGCTTGGAGCATGTATCACAGAAGATGCTTGGGCATATACATCACAGGAGGGACTGGGGCATATGCATCACAGGAGGGGTTGGGGGTATATACATCACAGAAAAGACTGGGGCATATACATCACAGGAGGGGCTGGGGGCATATACATCACAGAAGGGGCTGGGAGCATATACATCACAGGATACTATGAGACATATACATCAAAGGAAGGGCTGGACTCATATACATCAAAGGATGGCTTGGGGCATATACATCAAAGGAAAGGCTGGGGGCATATACATCACAGGAGGGACTGGGGCACATACATCACAGTAGGGGCTGGGGCATATACATCAAAGGAAAGGCTGAAGCATATACCTCACAGGGAGGGCTGGGGCATATACTGTACATCACAGGAGGGACTGGGGCATATACATCCCAGGAGGGGCTGGAGGCAGATATATCATAGGATACTATGGGACATACATATCAAAGGAAGGGCTGGGGCATATACATCACAGGAGGGCTGGGGGCATATACATCACAGGAGGGACTGGGACATATACATCACAGGAGGGGGTCTGGGGGCATACACATCACAGGAGGGACTGGGGCATATATGTAGCACCCCAGGTAGCCGGTTGTTGCCTTCCTTTTGGGGAGGGTAGTGTCATGCTTGGAGGCAAGGAGGATTTCCCTTTATCAGGTAAAGCACCTACATGTAACACATTCTGAATCCAGGCCAGATGGAGGAGCTCTGAACCCGGATTCAGGGGAGCTTCCCCCGGATATATGTGTTCTGGTCTTGAGGAGGAGTTAGTCAGTTGAAGTCAGTTGTTCAGAGACAGTGGAAGAGAGAGGATGGAAGAGCAGAGAGTGGGGCCGTGCAGCCATGTGTGAGCTGCAGCTACAGGAAAGGAAGATAACCTGAAGGGTTGGAATGTAGTGAGCATCTGAGGAATGAAGCACAGGAGCAGGAAAGGGCTTAGAGGGGAACTGTGACCAGGCACCCTCTGAGCCGAAGCACAGGAATCGGGCATCGGGAGCCCGAGGTTGTGTTGAACTCTAGGTTGCACAGCAGAACCGAAGGGCAAAGGACTTTATGCAATTTACCTGCACCCACACCTGAAGGTGCAGCAGTACACGAAGAGCCCAGGTCGTGATAGAGACCCTATAAAAAGTCTCGCACTGCCCACCATACGGGTAACTGTCCCAGGACAGAAGAGAGGACTTTGCCAGAAAGCCACAGGCAGCAAGGAACTCGCATATGAGCGTGAGTAGGAAGGCTTACAGACTCCTCCTCCATCCTGTCTACATAGAATTGTATCCATACCAACTGCTATCTCCTCAGTAATGGGAGAGTCTGTCTTCTCTGAATACAGAATTTACCTTAAGAATTTTGATAATGACTGATGAATTTTGGCAGAGAAAGAAGCAGATCTCTCTGATAATGTAGCGCCCCCACTGCCGCAGGGCCGAGGGGTACCCGGTACCGGGCCTCTGAGTCTCTGCTCTGGGGTTGTCACGGTGGCTAGACCCGGTCCGTGACCCTGTTGAGGGGCGCACAATGATAGATGGTGGTGGTGCGGTGCAGTAAATAACGAGGACACCAGGTTGCAGTCTCTTTACCTCTTTACTGAAGGTCTCTGGGTCCTCAGTCCGGAATACGGTTCACTAGGCTGCGCAAGTCCGGCCGGTCCGATGGCACCTCCAGAGTTCTCTTTGCAGGTGGAAATCTGTGCCTTCCTGCTAGCACTATGTGTTGTGGTCCTCCCCTGCTGTGCTTACGGGATAGTCCCCAAAACTGTTGTGTCTGTTTCTCGTGTTCCCTCACAACAACTCGATTAGATGATGTTCTGCTAATCCTCCGTCCCTCCCGATGTTATGGTTGGGACGCACCCGTATGACGGGTAGGCTCGGAGCTCTTCCAGGACCCTAGAGTCGCCCCTCTCCACAGGTGGCCCCCTATGTCTGCATAGGTGATTTAGGTGAGACAGCCCGCCTGTGACTGACTGTCCTGCCGTTGGTTTGAAGTATTGCTTGGAGCTAGATATATAAATACTTCCTCGGCGTTCCGGCCGCCGGCTGTGCGCCTCAGTAGGATGTTGCCTCGGTCTTACAGCACGACTCCTACTGGTATTCTCCTTCTTGCTTTGATCTCGTTTCTCACTCAGCACAATATATCTCGCTTCTGATCCTTTCTTAGGGCACTGCCGCTATGCTGAGCAGGCACGGTCCCGTGACGTTCTTTCTTGTTGCCAGGCCTCTGTCAGGGTCCCAAACCTGACAGGGACCCTACCGAATCTTCCCCGCAACACCCTCTGCCACAAGGTGTTGCCTGGTTCCAACCCAGTTAGCTTTCTGTATAACTTCCTGCCTGACCCCCAGTTTACCCACACGGTGAGGAGTGGCCTAATAAATAGCACCCTTAGCTCCCCCTGGAGGCCCGACTGTGAAATGTATTGGTGTATGTGATACCTGGTCAGATGAACTCCTTCAGTGCCATCAGACGTACCATAGCCATCCTTAGCAGCGGAGCCACAGTACTGCAACGACCAGTACTCTGGGGCGCTGCACTAACATATATTGCAAAGTTGCATATTTTCATGTGTACTATTGATTTATGAAATACAAATTTAAACGGCAGTTACTCTTTAACCCCTTTCTGACATTGGGTGTAATAATACGACCCTGTGCCCTGGGCCTTTTTGATCAGGGGACGGATTATTACGTCCAGGCGATTGTGCACGCACACGGGCTGTGCGCATGTGATCGCCGTTGGGTGTCAGCTGATTCGGACAGCTGACACCCGGCACTAAGTGCCAGGATGTTATTATGATAACAACTGGGTCACCAGAGCTAGGAAGGTTGCTTGATTATGCGCAGTGCATGATCAGCCACTTTCCCTGTCAGTTCAGATCTGACAGTTTGTACAGCATGGGGATGCTGCTGCTGCATCCCCATGTTATACAAGCAATCAGCCTGCAAAAAATGATAGTCCCATAGTGGGACAAAGTAAAAAATTTAAAAAAGTAAAAATTTGTTTTAAATAATTGTAAAAATATATATAAAAATATAATAATAAAACAAAATCAAAAGATTTTGTACCCATAAATAAATATTTTTAGGAAAATATGTACACATATTTGGTATCGACCTGTCCTATAAAACTGTCTTACTAGTTAACCCCTGTAGTGAACACCATAAAAAAATAAGGCAGAGAACAATGCTTTATCATTATACCGCAGAACAAAAAGTGGAATAAAACGTGATAAATAAGAATGATATAAATAAACATTCTACCGCTGAAAAATAAATCAGTGATGGTTTGGGGAGCCACAACAAGTGAGTATTTGGTGAGTTTTTACCTCAGTATTATTAAGCCAAAACCAGGAGTGGCGCAATCAGAGGAAAAGTATAATAGAAACACGTCACCACTCACCAAATACTCAAGGTGTGAACGTAGCCATAGTCTTGGCATGGATCCACCTAGCAGGTAACATTTCATGCTTCGCTATATTCCCTTAAGGTGCTTCACTCTTAGATTCGTCCTAAATCATTTTTCAGGTTTGGGTGGAAACACATTTTTTTAAAATCCATATTAACTACTTCACATTCCCTTATAACAAAATTCGGGGTCGCGGTGACATTAGCCGGGAATGGAGTGCTTCTGAGAGAACGATCCAGATGTTTGCTCCGTAATTACTCCTGGCTTCATCTTACCTAACAGCGATGGAGCTCATGTATCAATAGCGTCTTTGTACTACACATTCTTTATCATTACGGGTTTCTTCTGTCTGTGACATACTTCAGACAAGAAAGTTTGTGGGACAGGTCTGGGCTTTTGTAAGCGCGACTCTCAAAGTGTGCCACTAATCAGACTTTTTTCTCGTGTGATAATATTACATGCTTATTAACAAGTATGGCACATCATCTGGGTGCCTGTTTACATTGACGAATGAGCCCTATGATACATCTAAGATATTGGTTCTTACATGAAGACCATTTTATCATTTTTTATGGATGTAGTAAACCTAAAATATTATTCCGATGGTCTTAATCCTGACTGCAGCCCCCTCCATGTGTAACGTATGATTGTAATAGACGGATGATAGACAGGTCCTTGCGACCTGGCGGCTAATGTGGTTGTGCGTGAACGATCTGGACTGATTTTGAGGGGATATTTCATCCAGAGCAATTTAATGAAGCAGGCTACAGGGGCAGAAAGAGGCGGTTTGATTGCAGGAAACATTCCAACAAAGACATTTATCTGTAAAATGAAAAAAGCCGCAACCTCTGGAAAACAGAAAGTGTTGGATGCCAGCTGCTGAGCAAAAGAGTGCGAGAGTGGGATGCGTTTGTCTCCTTATATGGTAAAATGATATGAGGGGTTTCTGTGAAGGCAGCCTGCTTCCACACAATCTGGATCCTGCAGTGTCAGTGCTCCAGCTGTGCTGCTGCCACTGGATGTGTGACTTCCTCCAAACCCTTGCCCCTGGGAGGAAGAGAGAGCACTCGCTGGCTGCTGCTGCTCTGTAAGTACAGGCTACTTTCCTTTGTTAGAAATAGCTCTCCTTGTTGGCCAGAGGTTAGCATGCTGGCTGATGGAGGAAATACTTAGGAGCCAGGAGGTGAGAGATGCAGGCAGCATCTATGTACTGCTGCCACGTGCGCTGTCTCTAATGAATGGTAATCCTAGGGAAAATATGAAAATAAACAATTCTGTAAAGTTAGAATTTTTTAGACTATTATATTCATTTGATACAATTTTTTATTTCTGCAATATGTCTTTTTTTATCTGTTTTAACATAACAGTCGATGGTTTGGTCGAAAAAACATTAATATAACATTGAATGAAATGATATCCATTATTTTGTGACTGCAGTTTTAACAAAATGTATTATGTGACATGAATGAACAATGCAAATTAAAATATTGGGAAAGTAAATAAAAAAGGTTTTTGGTGAATGGGTAAAGTAGGACGACAAAATGTACTTGACGCAGAGAATTCCTATGAGCAAATGACAGGCATAATTATACATAAATGCTATTTATAAGAATACTAGATGGTGGCCCAATTCTAACGTATCGGATATTCTAGAATATGTAGGCGTAGTGTATAGTACAGCCCACGTAGTATATTGCACAGCCATGCAGTACATTGCGCAGCCCACGCACTACATTGCACAGCCCACGCACTACATTGCACAGCCCACGCACTACATTGTACAGCCCACGCACTACATTGCGCAGCCCACGTAGTATATTGCGCAGCCCACGTTGTATATTGTGGAGCCCACGTAGTACATTGCGCAGCCCACGTAGTACATTGCGCAGCCCATGTTGTACATTGCGCAGCCCACGTAGTATATTGCGCCCCCCACGTAGTATATTGCGCAGCCCACATAGTATATTGCGCAGCTCACATTGTATATTGCGCAGCCCACGTTGTATATTGCGCAGCCCACTTTGTATATTGCGCAGCCCGGGAACGGAAGATGGCGGCCGGCGCGAGTGGCTCGGTGGACTACGGAGGGTGAGTATAGCAGGTTTTTTGTTTTTTTTATTATATTTAACATTACATTTTTTTACTATTGATGCGGCATAGGCAGCATCAATAGTAAAAAATTGGGGACACGCAGGGTTAATAGCAGCGGTTACAGAGTGCGTTACCCGCGGCATAACGCGGTCCGTTACGCCGGCATTAACCCTGTGTGAGCGGCGACCGGAGGGGAGTATGCGGGCACCAGGCACTGAGTACGGGGAGTAAGGAGCGGCCATTTTCTTCTGGACTGTGCGCGTCGCTGATTGGTCGTGGCAATGGTCGTGGGCGTTTTGCCACAACCAATCAGCGACTTGGATTCCATGACAGACAGAGGCCGCGACCAATGAATATCCGTGACAGAAAGAAAGAAAGACAGACAGAAGGACAGACAGAAAGACGGAAGTACCTCTTAGACAATTATATAGTAGATTAATTGCTTTATTTATTACATGATATCTCGTTTTTATATGTTTTATTGCTACATTATTTTGCCAAAAAATCCCTGCATATGAATTAAAACATAACTTAGTACAAGCTTTTTTAAAAGGAACATGCCATTAGATTCATGCTGTCATGAATTAGACACTGGCTGTGTTGTTGCACCCAGGTATGGTCTAGGGTATGTGCACACATTGAATATTTGCAGCAGATGTTTATGCCTCAAAAAAGTGTTGGCAAGAATAACGCTGCCTAAAATATCCACATGTGTTTTTACTTGGGTTCTTTCCCAAGTCATTTGAATGGATGAAAAGCGCTGCAAAAACGCTGAAAAAGAAACTACATGCTCCATATTTGAGAAAACGTTTTGATGGTTCAAACCTGCAAAGAAAAAAATAAGTAGAGTGTGCATGAAAGTTCAGAAATCTCATTCACTTTTCTGCTACTGTAAAACGTTCAATTGTTTCTGCAGCAAAAATGCACAGAAAAAAGGGCAGCAAAAACATAGAATATGAAAAAGCCCCTACTTTGAAATGATGCAGAGTTTCAAAGGGTACCCACTTTGGAAAGTTGGCCCATGACTATGTTTCTCGGATGACCTTTCCAAGGCGGGTCCCCAGCAGCTTCTGCTCCCTCTGCTCCACCTAGACTAATACTGACTGTCACTGTGTGTGTAAAGGGAGAGACCTGCCAGTTTAGGCGAATGGGTAGGAGAGAAGCTGTCGGGGACCTGCTAGCCTTAGGGCTTGTTCACACATCAGTTTTTCTCGTACGAGTGTTATCCCTTTTTTTCACAGATGGCACTCATACCTATGATATTCTATGGGGCTGTGCATGTGTCCTATTTTATTTCCTCGGACCGAGTAGTCTGCGGAGAATATCAGAGACATGTCCGATTTTGATCTGAGAGTCAAATGAAAGTCTATGGGTCCATGAAAGAAATCAGACTGCACCCGGATAACATGTCAGAAATGAGAAGGCGGAGAAACTTTTTTCTTCTTTTCACATAGGAGAAATACGGATGACAGTTGGACCACAATCTGGTCAGAACTCTGATCAAAGTCTGATTAGAATAATCGGTCCGTTTTTCTCGTACATCATGAATCTGCTGTCAGGTTACCTTTAGTAATAAAATAAACTAATGCTACACTATTAATGGAGTCATTAAAGTATAGTACTGTAGAAAAAATTGTGCTCTAAATTTAGCAAACTGTCACACAATGTTTTATATGTAGAGGTACTGCGGTCTCCTGTTGTTTTCGGACTTATTACTACACCTTTACTAGATTGTGAATTGTGACTTTTCTGCAGAAATGTTTGTAAAAAACACCTCACTGTGTGACAAAATGTGGGTCCTTAACACCAAAAACTGGAACAAAACGTATGATAAACTCCCCCCATTGAATAGATGAGGCTCTGGATAATACTGTCCACCAATGCTGAATGCATTATACCATTACAGGTAAGAGAGCACAAATGCAGGAAAGCAGTAAATAGTTTGTCCTTAAAACGTGAAGCAAAAATTGAGCAATTTTGTAGTTAGAAATTGATAAGTTGAGCATTTTGTACTATTGAATGGGGGGCCTGGGAACTCAATAAACCACTGATAATGATCATAAACCTACCCATGTAGTACCATATGCACAATTTCTACAGTCCTTCGACATGTATATACAATATGTATATATATACACATACACAGTCATGGCCGAAAGTGTTGACACACTTGAAATTATTCCAGAAAATGAGTTATATCTCCCAGAAAATTATTGCAATTACACAGATTTTGTTTTACACCTTCCTTTGTGTGTATTGGAACAACACAAAAAGAATGGGCCGGACAAATTTGTTGGCACCTTACCAAAATTGTGGGTAAACAAGTTTGTTTCAAACATGTGATGCTCGTTCAAGCTCATCTGTGGCAAGTAACAGGTCTAAGCTATATGAAAATTGCAACTGAAACCAGATAAAATGTCACACCCACAGGAGTCGCACATGGTTTGTGGCCCCACTGTGCCACAGACCAGACTTACCCTGGAGGGGCATAACTAAGGAGCTACCTTGGTGTTCAGTAGCTTCAGGTGCCACTTCGGGGCAGCGTCCAGCAGTAGCAAACGTTAATTCGAATAGAGAATTCTAGACTAGGCAGTACAGCCACCTGGTACAGGAACAGACTGTATGGCTCTGGATAGCAGATAGGATGGCCACTTGGGACAGGTATAGACACACAAGTTTCGAGAAACGGTTCATGCACGTGGCTTCAGAGTAACGTATAAACTATACATGACAACATGGACAGTACAGGATATGGAATAACTATAATAGTCAAAGGACAGGGGACCTGTCAACATACAGTTGCACACACCAATGCCACTAACACTAAACTATATGGTTTACTCAGACAACTCCCTATTGGGGAGGGTGCCTTTTATACAAGATGCCTTCCAGCTATTGGCCGAGAGCTATGTTGCAGGTGAGCTTATTTAAAAAAATGCCTCCCAGCAGTTGTGCCACAACACAGCTGTCGGGTGACCCGGGACCAAGGGCTCCTTCCCTGTCCATAACACTAGGGGGCACCCTTACTCCCCGGGATACTTCTGAAGGTGAAGATGCCAGGACCTCCACCTTTGCCTTATCTCCTGAGTTAGCCTTCTGTCTGTTCTCTTCCCCCACCCAGGGAAGAGGGGTGCTACTGTGCACCATAGTACACCAACCTGACAAACAAGGCAACACAACCAAGTGTTAACAGAAAACGCCAAGCATACAAAATGTTCACTCACGTATAAAAGAGGAATGCAGCAGGGAGTGGAGGTTGGGGAATAAACAAAAATAGAGAAGGATGGGGAATTATCAAACATACAAACCAAACAACAGTCACAGATAACTCCTCCAACTCTCCTCATATGAACTCCTCTCCCTCCATTAACCATGCAGCAAATGCTTGCTCTGACAAGGATTTGCAACAGAGCCTAGATTATAAAGGGGAAGGGAGTGGCTAACCGAGCTCAGCTGTGAGCACAGGGATTTCCAACATGGCCAATTAATCCCTGTTCTGCCAGAAGAAATAAATATATCTAAAATGAAGGAGAAGAGCTTCCTCTCAGCGCCGGAGTAAGAGCAATCAGATGCTGTGGTCTTCTGGCTCCACACTGTCGCGGTAACTCCGTGACAATACCCCATCTTCTATGAGGGACCTCTGGAACCTCAGGACCAGGCCTATCAGAGTGTGCCAAGTGAAAAATCCAGACCATTCTGGCCACATGAACATCAGATGCTGGTACCGACATCCTCTCCTCAGGACCGTACCCTCTCCAATGTACCAGATACTGAAGTGACTGACAAGCAACACTAGAATCCAAGATCGAGAAGAATAGGGAATTACCAAACATACAAAAGTCACAAATAACTCCTCCAACTCTCCTTCTCATATGAGCTCCTCTCCCTCTGTTAGCCATGCAGCAATGCTTGCTCTGACATGGATTTGTAACAGAGCCCAGATTATAAAGGGGAAGTGAGTGGCTAACCGAGCTCAGCTGTGAACACAGGGATTTGCAACATGGCCGATTAACCCCTGTTCTGACAGAAGAAATAAACACATTTAAAATGAAGGAGAAATTCTTCTTCTCAGCGCTGGAATAGGAGCAATCAGACGCTGAGGTCTTCAGGCTCCACACTGTCGCGGTAACCCTGCGACATGTTGGACTGAGGCATTATACTATGCATGCGCGCTTCCCTCTTAAGAGCAGGGAAGCGCGTGCATGCACTACGCGCTCCACGAGGAGACAATGCAGCATGCACAGAGGAAGGAGGAAAAAGCAGGGAACACACCGGGGACCATGCTGTGGGGCTGGGGCGGTAGGTATGTTGGAGTGCCTGCATGGTGGGGGAAGGGGAGCCATGCGGTGACGCCAGCAGCGATCTTACATAAAAAGGAGAGAAGTTGACTCAATTTTTGCATTGTGTGTCTGTGTGTGCCGCACTAACATTAGAGAAAATAAAAGAGTAGACTAGAAATAGTATGCACAACCCTCAAAAAATATATATAGACAATTTATTAATTTCAATAAGCAAAAGCACTTTTATTCAACACCTCAAAAGACACATTTAAAAACATTTAAAAGCAAATATACAAATACCTATACCCACCATATCCCATAATGAATAACAATCCCATAAATGGGGAAACAGTAATATCCTACCCTGGGTCCACCTGATAACATGTGCTATCCTAGTAACGACGTGCCTATACAGGCCACAAAGAGCCAAGCCACCCTATGCCAATATAGGCTGCTGTTTACCATAAGATGATGACAAAGGAACATGTGGGCAATACATGATCCTGAAATGAAAATATACCATGCAGCGTGACCGCTGTAAATACAACCTGTCCTGCGTTAGTTCAGATCTGTGGAAATGCAGCGATATCCCAGGGCACAGGGCACCACAGGGATTAAGTACACATGAAGCCAAAAGGCAGGGTAGCCTCAAAGATGGCACCCAGGTAGGAAAGGGGGATAAGGTGGGAGCACACCCCACGCGTATCGCTGCCTCTGCAGCTTCGTCAGGGGAAGTGATGCCAAAAAGTGCTATAATCCATGCTTAAATAATGCATCAAATAAAGTAAATTACATACCGGTGTGGAAGAGCGGGAGGAGGGGAGGTGAAAGCCGGAAGCGCAAGCCGCGCCATGATGCCGAAGGCCCGATGAGGATGGACGGTAATCAAAGAGCGTCTCAACAGGTAACATGCGCATGCGCAAGCCGCGGTATCCGATAGGACCACGTTGCGCACGCGCCGTACCAGCCGGCTGAGGAGACACATAATAGGGCATAAAGCCCTGGATGAAATGAAGGTGGAACGCCGGGCTGAAGCGGCAGGGCCCGCCGAATAAGTACACAAAGGGGCACAGAATGAGAGAAGGACACAGCAAACAAAAATAAATACCAAGTATAAATAAAGATAATACAAATTAATTAATGGGAAAAATAATAATAAAGAAAAATATATAAGGAAAATAAGTGAATAGACCTGAAAAGAAAAGGGATGAATTAAATTTAGAACATTATGGCAGGAAATGGCGGCACAAAGTTACTACCCATAAAATAACGGAAGGTATCATAAACATAAAGACATGTATTAATGATTAGAGGCAGACACATCAGAGGATGTAAGTAGGCCAGGCATATAAGGCCTCTTGGTACACCTAGGATACGTAATATTGTGGTAACCAAGTACATAAATGTATAAGTATAAATACACACAAATATCCATATAATATTTAACAATATCAAATAAACACCACACATATACCAAAATATATGTATATATTAACCACCCGATACCCCCTATACATTTATAAATATATAGAGGTATTCTCATGGTGCCACTATATAGCAAGGTTTGGTCACCAGCCAATAGTCCCATATTCATGAAATAAACGCCGTCCCAATCTATGCATAGGAAGGCATTCCTCATCATGAGCCTCTTCCGGCCTGCCGATCTCAGACATCTGGGCCCATAGATCATCATAAGAATAGAGTCCACATTATAGCGGTGGGAGCAGAAACCCCTCTGCATGAGGTGTCCTTCCATATACCATGATGATGGCATACCGCACATCCACCCTCCAAGATCCACTTGATTGTCCATTCTGTCAATTGTATCCACATTCATATTGGTCCCCGGAATAAACTTGTAAATTCCATATCCCAAGGTCACGGGATGGTCCTCGTTCTCATGAGTGCATCTTCAGCCTTCCTAGATGGAGATGGATGCAAGATTAGATATCGATACCAAACTCATGGGCTGACAGCGCCATGAGTCTACGCGCCAGCTATCCTAAGAACCCTGTAAAAAGCAGTTCCTCATTTAGGCCCATAGGTGCGACCGCCTGAAGATCGAAGATCCACCTGGACTCAGTGCGTAAAAGATGGTTGGAAATGTTACCACCCCTTTCACCACAGGAAACCTTCTGTAACCCCACAACTTGCAAACCAATGGGCAAACCCCTATGTTTCAGCAGAAAATGTGCCGCCACAGGAGTCAGGATTTTACCTTTGCCTTGATCCGTAGCCGCCAGGCGTATTGTTGATGCGTGTTTTTGAAATCTCTTGCGTAGTTCCTGTGATGTTTGCCCTACATAGATCATATTACAAGGGCAAATTAGTACATAAATAACATTTCTGCTCCTGCAGTTGATGTAAGCCTTTAACCCATGTCTGCTAAAGTTCGTGGGGTGTATAAATGTGTCCCGGGTGGGCGTCATAAAGGGGCAGACATTACATTCCCCACAAGGAAAGGATCCCTTAAGGACAATGCCTCTATTAAGTTTGACCGTAGGCCTGGAAAAATGGCTCCTGGTCAGCAGTTGTCTCAAATTCGGGGCCTTTCTAGATGTCAATAATGGCCTGTTGCTAACGACATGTGTCGTTTGCATATCTGTTTGCAAAATCGGCCAATGTCTGGTGAGAATATGTCTTACCTGCCCCCAGCTGTCGTTATAATCTGTTATGAACCTCGTCTGCGATTCTCGGGAACGGTCCGCCGGAATGAGAAGGGAAGCCTGATCATGTCGTCTTGCTCGCTGGAAGGCTGTGGAGACCACTCGTTTAGGATAATTTCTCTGTTTAAAACGATCCGTCAGATCCTGAGCTTGTATCAGAAAGTCTTCGTCACGAGTGCAGTTACGTCTAATACGCAAAAATTGTCCTGTCGGGACACCCACCTTCGTATGCCAGGGATGAAAGCTACTGAACTCCAGAAGAGCGTTAGTGGCAGTGGGCTTCCGAAAGAGGTCCGTGGCCAGCTTATTCCCTTTTACGAATATTCTCAAATCCAGAAAGCTGATCGCACTATTAGAGATAGAGTGGGTTAAAAAGATATTGTGGGGGTTAGAATTGAGATTATGAATGAAATCAGTGCAACCCTCTATACTGCCCGACCAGATGAAAAATAAGTCGTCAATATAACGATGCCAATACCTAACATGATGTTGATATGTCAAGGATGGGTATACAAACATCTCCTCCCACCAACCTAAGAAGATGTTTGCATAAGTTGGTGCACATTTCGCCCCCATGGCCACTCCAGCTGTCTGTAAATAAAATGTTCTGTCAAACAAAAAATAATTGTGATAAAGAACAAATTTTAACAGATCCAACAAAAAAGAATCATGCCCCCGATCCGAATGTGGAAGTTTGTCCAGGTAAAAAGTAACCGCATGTAAACCATCACTATGCCTGATGTTGGAGTACAAAGACTCCACATCACACGTTACCAGATAGAATTCTCCCGACAGTTCTATCCGTCCACAGACTTCAATAAAATGAGCAGAGTCCCTTATGAAAGAGGGTAAGGCCGTGACTATTGGCTGAAAGAAGAAGTCCAAATACTCACTTGCCCGTTCACAAATACTGCCAATGCTAGAGACTATCGGCCTTCCTGGTGGTTTCCTCTCGTTCTTATGTATTTTCGGCAACATATAAAATGTTGCCGTGACCGGATGTTCCACCCATAGATATCTTTTCTCTTGGGGTGAGATAATGCCAAAATTTAACGTCCTGCAAAGTAAAGAGTCAAATTTAGATGCAAACACCGCCGTGGGATCTGAAGGTAATTTCTGATAGCATCTAGGGTTAGTGAGTTGTCTATTGGCCTCTTCTAGGTATGCTTCACTGGACCACAGTACCACATTACCCCCCTTGTCCGCCTCTTTAATCACAAATTCCTTGTTGCTTTGTAAGTCCCGCAGAGCTCGTTTTTCAGCGAGAGTTAGGTTAGAAGATCTACCCACCTGTATTGGCATTGCCAAAATGTCTCGTTTAACCAACTCAAAGAAGATCTTGATAGCGGGTACCAAGGAAAAGGAGGGCGTTTTAAGGGATCTATTCCTGCCCGGAAACTTTCTTCTGGTACAACCTGATTCATTCTCCTCTAGTAAAGCCAGTAGATCTCGGAAGGCTTGGCGTTCATCCTCAGGTATTGATTGTAGGATATCCGGTTTTCTGTAAATAACCTGAAATGTAAGGTTCCTACAAAATAAATAGAGGTCCTTAACCAGGGTGAATTTGTCAGCTGTGTGTGTGGGGGCAAAGGTTAGACCCCTTTTCAGAACGGCAAGTTCCACCGCAGTAAGTTCATATGTGGAAAGGTTTATTACCTGGAGGGTGGATGTAGAAACTCCAGGGGTCTGCTCCGTATCGGGGGAAGAAGAGGCTTGATTTATTTCCGTCTGGTTGAGTACTTGTGGGGGTAAGTCGGGTTGTAGTCCCTGTGACGTGTTGTGCGTTTTCTTGTTCCCCCTCTGTCTCCTCCCACGTCTGGTCCGTGGTCTACCTCGCTTCCGGTGGAGGATAAAAAATCATCACTCGAACTTTCTTCACCACGAGGTAGAGAGATGGAGGTGGTAGCTGTTGCCATGGGACCATGGCTATAGGTTTTGGTCCGGCGTGGGTTACCCCTATGAGTCCATCTATACATTACATTTTGCTCCAAATCAGTCTTATCCCTAAGAAGTTTTTTACGTTTTCTGCTCGTCACCTCCACCTCATATTTATCCAAGGTCTCTTTAAGTGTGGTTTTAAAGGTATGCACCTGTGTCCCTTCAAATGTGTGCAATTTTGTTTCCAATTCTTTGATAGAAGACTTAGTCAGTGTAAATAGGTCCCTATCATGCTCCAGTAATAAGTTGATAAGTATATTGGAGCAGCGTGTGAGGCCCTGTTCCCAAATCTGTTTGAACGATCCTGAGGGTTCCCATGCTGGAAAAATGGAGACCCTCAAGCCACGAGGTATAAGACCTAATTGCAAGTGTGTGCCGCACTAAACATGGAGGACAGAAAGAGGAAAAGAGAACAGTTTGAGGACTTGAGACCCAATTTTTCAAAAATATCAACAATCTCAAGGTAACAAGTCAATCTCCAGAGATCTTCATGTTCCTTTGTTCATAGTACGCAGCATAATCAAGAAGTTTACAGCCCATGGCACTGTAGCTAATTTCCCTAGACATGGACAGCAAATAAAAATTGATGAAAGGTTGAAATGCAGGATAGTCCGGATGGTGGAGAAGCAGCACCAATCAAGTTCCAAAGAAATGCAAGCTGTCCTGCTGGCTCAGGGCGCATCAGTGTCAGTGCAAGCTATTTGTCGACATTTGTATGAAATGAAAGGCTATGGCAGGAGACCCAGGAGGACTCCACTGCTGACAAAGAGACATAAAAAAGCTAGACTGCAGTTTGCCAAAATGGACATGAGGTAGCCAAAATCCTTCTGGGAAAGTGTCTTGTGGACAGATGAGACCAAGATAGAGCTGAGTGGTAAAGCACATCATTCTACTGTTTACCAAAAACTGAATGAGGCCTACAAAGAAAAGATCACAGTACCTTCAATCAAATGTCGTGGAGATTTAAAGTTGTTTGGGGGTTGTTTTGATTCCTCTAGCACTGGGTGCCTTGTTTGTGTGCAAGGCATCATGAAATCTGAAGATTACCAATGGATTTTGGGTCTCAATGTAGTGCATAGTGTCAGAAAGCTAGGTTTGCGTCCTTGGTCATGAGTCTTCCAGCAGGACAATGACCTCAAAAATACTTCAAGAAGCACCCAGAAATGGATGGAAACAAAGCACTGGAGAGTTCTGAAGTGACCAACAATGAGTCCTGGATCTAAATGCCATTGAACACCTGTGATAAATTAAAAGGAGTTCTGTGGATATAATCCGCGCTGCTGAAAAAAACAGGTCCAAACGTTTTAAAAAATGGAAGATAGTGGTTTAATCAACGCGTTTCAAAGTCCAAATGACTTCTTCATTAGGAAATTACCACATACAATGTATTGATGCATGTGGTAATTTCCTGATGAAGAAGTCATTTGGACTTTGAAACGCGTTGATTAAACCACTATCTTCCATTTTTTAACACGTTTGGACCTGTATTTTTTCAGCAGCGTGGATTATATCCACAGAACGTCTTTTATCTTTGATACGGTCACTAGCTGACCCGTGGATCTGCTGCAGCTGATATCTCTTTGATATCTACATACTTTACCAACAGCCTGTATCAGGTTAGTAGAATCTCAGTGTATGCTTTAAATATCCACCGGATAAGACCCTATTTGCGCTGATCTCTTCTGCAGTTTTATCATTGAACACCTCTGGAGAGATCTTAAAGTTGCTGTTGGGAGAAGGTACTTTTCAAATATGAGATACCTAGAGCACTTTGCAAAAGAAGATTGGTCCAAAATTCGTTGAGAGGTGTAAGAAGCTTGTTGATGGTTATAGGAAGAGATTGATTGCAGTTATTTATTCTAAAGGGTCTACAGCCAAATATTAACTTGAGGGTGCCAACAATTTTGTCCAGTCAATTTTTATAGTTTTGTGGGAAATTAATGTCCAATTTGTCTTTTTTGTATTTTCTTGTGGTGTTCCAATACACACAAAGGAAACAAATGTGTATAACAAATGTGTAATTGCAATGATTTTATGGGAGAAATATTTCATTTTCTGGAACAATTTCAAGGGGTCCAACAATTACGGCTATGACAGTATATTGTGTGAAGTGACCATTTTAAACTAAAGCAATTTATATAAATCCTGGCCCATTGAGGGCACAATCTTTTGCCTCCTTATTGATCTATTGGGGTGATTAATAAAATACCTGATGGTCTAGGATATAAAAGTGGTTCCTCTTACAGATTAGAGCAGGGCTTGTGTATATTAAGAATTGTGCCCACACTTGTCTTTATGATCAGACAGACTGCTCACTAACGGGAGCTGCAGAAACCGATTTTCCGTAAATGAAGTTTTAAAGTTGCATGGCTAGGAACAGTTTATGCACATACATTTTCCCCATTCCTCACAAGATCATAAATTGGTGACATCTTGGAGCATATGGAAACTGTAGAGACACTGCAGCAATTACAGATGGGGAGGTACTGCGGGATTCACAAAATGGGAACTGTGACTTCTTCTGATGGGGCTCTGGGATATGGAACTAATGTGTGGACTCTTGCTGTAATTAAAGGGAATCTGTCACCCTAAAATTGGCCTATAAATTAAGGCGAACCAGCATCAGGGGCTTATCTACAGCATCTGTAATGCTGTAGATAAGCCCCCGTTGTATCATGAAAGATAAGAAAAACAGGTTATATTATACTCACCCAGGGGCGGTCCTGGTGCTGTCCGGTCCGATGGGTGTCGCGGTCCGGGTCCGGTGCCTCCCATCTTCATACGATGACGTCCTCTTCTTGTCTTCCTGCCGCAGCTCCTGCGCAGGCGCACTTTGTCTGCCCTGTTGAGGGCAGAGCAAAGTACTGCAGTGCGCAGGCGCCGGGCCTCTCTGACCTTTCCCGGCGCCTGCCTTGCGCCCTGTAATAAGTGGCCAACCCTTTTAAGTACATCCATTTTTAATTCTTAGCAATCAGGTTCCCTGGAAACATCAGTTATTAGCTACTGTAGTCGGTGGAGCTACTTGGTGCCTGTTGTGGGGGATATGAAAAATGTTTTATGTGTTATGGATTTTCATCTTCTTTGTGGGTGAGACTTAAGGCCCCGTCACACATAGCGATTTACCAACGATCACGACCAGCGATACGACCTGGCCGTGATCGTTGGTAAGTCGCTGTGTGGTCGCTGGGGAGCTGTCACACAGACAGCTCTCTCCAGCGACCAACGATCAGGGGAACGACTTCGGCATCGTTGAATCTGTCTTCAACGATGCCGAAGTCCCCCTGCAGCACCCGGGTAACCAGGGTAAACATCGGGTTACTAAGCGCAGGGCCGCGCTTAGTAACCCGATGTTTACCCTGGTTACCAAAAAAAACAAACAGTACATACTCACCATCTGATGTCCGTCAGGTCCCTTGCCGTCTGCTTCCTGCTCTGACTGAGTGCCGCCGTACAGTGAGAGCAGAGCGCAGCGGTGACGTCACTGCTGTGCTCTGCTCTCACTGTACGGCGGCACTCAGTCAGAGCAGGAAGCAGACGGCAAGGGACCTGACGGACATCAGATGGTGAGTATGTACTGTTTTTTTTTTTTACATTTACGCTGGTAACCAGGGTAAACATCGGGTTACTAAGCACGGCCCTGCGCTTAGTAACCCGATGTTTACCCTGGTTACCAGTGAAGACATCGCTGGATCGGTGTCACACACACCGATTCAGCGATGTCAGCGGGACCTCAACGACCAAAAAAAGGTCCAGGCCATTCCGACACGACCAGCGATCTCGCAGCAGGGGCCGGGTCGCTGGTACGTGTCACACATAGCGAGATCGCTACTGAGGTCGCTGTTGCGTCACAAAACTTGTGACTCAGCAGCGATCTCGCTAGCGATCTCGCTATGTGTGACGGGGCCTTTAGCCCATGTGCACACGTTCAGTATTTGGTCAGTATTTTACATCAGTATTTGTAAGCCGAAACCAGGAGTGGAACAATCAGAGGAAAAGTATAATAGAAACACATGATTCACTTCTGCATTTCTCATCCACTCCTGGTTTTGGCTTAAGGCCCTGTCACACATAGCGAGATCGCTAGCGAGATCGCTGCTGAGTCACAAGTTTTGTGACGCAACAGCGACCTCAGTAGCGATCTCGCTATGTGTGACACGTACCAGCGACCAGGCCCCTGCTGCGAGATCGCTGGTCGTGTCGGAATGGCCTGGACTTTTTTTTGGTCGTTGAGGTCCCGCTGACATCGCTGAATCGGTGTGCGCTCTGCTCTCACTGTACGGCGGCACTCAGTCAGAGCGGGAAGCAGACGGCAAGGGACCTGACGGACATCAGATGGTGAGTATGTACGGTTTGTTTTTTTTGGTAACCAGGGTAAACATCGGGTTACTAAGCACGGCCCTGCACTTAGTAACCCGATGTTTACCCTGGTTACCCGGGTGCTGCAGGGGGACTTCGGCATCGTTGAAGACAGTTTCAACGATGCCGAAGTCGTTCCCCTGATCGTTGGTCGCTGGAGAGAGCTGTCTGTGTGACAGCTCCCCAGCGACCACACAGCGACAAAACAGCGACGCTGCAGCGATCAGCATTGTTGTCTGTATCGCTGCAGCGTCGCTGTGTGTGACGGGGCCTTTACACATACTGAGGTAAAATACTGATCAAGTACTGAATGTGTGAACGTGGCCTTAGACAGGTAATGCAGTTTGTGTGTTTGTAACTGAATACATAGCTCATAACCTCTGCTAGAGCAACAAGAAATAATTAAAAGGAACTGGTCTCTCGATTCATGCTGCATTGCATCCGGGTAAGTTCTACTCCGAAATGCTGTGGCATTTCAGAGAGTTTGAAAAGCTGGCCAAAGACTATAGGAACAAAACTGGCTAGTACAGGCCCGCCAACAGCCTACCTCTCCCACCTGCACTACCCTAGGTGATTGAGGGTCTCTCACATGCGTTTACATAGGGAGAAATTGATCAATCGACTGGAGTGTGGCAGGGGAAAGCCGGACGGGGTCCACATGGGACTAGTCAGAAATCTTCCCATAATCCCTCGCCAGCTTTTCAGACCACGCTTTCTCTGAAACACCGCCGTGCATAACCTGTTTGCAGTCATGCAGCTAGACTCAGATTCATTGTGCCCATGGTTCCCATTAATACATAACATCATTACCTCCAGAACACTTTAACGCATAGGCCAAAAATACGCTGATGTGATTATATTTAGCCAGATTACTAGCGGCTACATACAAATCGTATTTCATTTAATTATATTGTTCTGCTGAATAAGTGCACATAGTGCAAGCAACAAAGTCAGGAATAATGTCTTGTGTCAGATAAACTGTGGAACAGTTTACAAAATAATAGCTGGAGCCCAAATATCTTCAGGCATCCTACTATTTGGTGCAAGGATGGCTGTGACTGAGTCTTTCATGCAAATGTAAAAAGATTAAAAAAAAAATCAAACATTTATTCCAGTCTGATTCATGTTTGTATAACCTACTAAATACCAAGTACGACCCTGTACCAATCTCTGTGAGCTTTTCTAATGCAAAAATAGGTGGCAGACTGTTTATATAAATAGGATATATGCATTGATGTCTTGGATCTGAAATACTACAAAGCTACCATTGTACGGCCATACCTTGGGCAGTGGAATGCAGCCATCATGTGACAGTCCATAAAATCGTAACCCGGGCACAGTCAGTACCATAGTGTATGGTGAAGCAAGCTACACTATGGATTCAAACGTGGTAACATCCTTACTTTTCCCATATTGTTTCATTAACTACATTCTGCGTGACAGAAATCCAGATTTAGCAAGCTTAGCACTTTTGTCTCCATCGCCAGTGTACTATTTCCAAAGCAAACAGTCCACTTACTCAGTTATGTCACAGGATTTGCAGTTATTGTTACCTCCAGAAACACATTCCTTAGTCTCGTCTTCAAGTGGTTACAGGGGGTTGTTTTGGTTTCCAGTTCAAACTTTCCCTTACTGGACTCATATGGTTTTCTTGATCTTTGCATTGTGCAATGTTTACGGCCTCTCTGTGTTCACAGTTACCATTTTTTAGTAATGACTGCCTAATCTTCAGGATTTCCTAATGTTTTTTGTTCTTAAAATGGTAATTGTAATAGTAATGTTGGCCTATGTAATATATCATTAGGCCTCGCTCATATGAGCATATAACATGGCCAAGTGCTATCTGATGTTTTATCAGATATCACTCCGCCCAATGTTATAAAATGGGGCACTCAGTGCTGATCAGTGCTGATCTGCATTTTTTTTTCTCATTCTGGTTCGTCATGAAAAAACAATAGCAGCATGCTGCGAGCATCCGAAAATTGCATCCGTGTGCACCCATGCAGGTCCATGGGTGCGTGTGAAACATCAGACTGCACTCAGATGTCAGTCTGATGTACGCGCACAGAGAATGGAGAACATGACACATCCACAATGCATCCTCCACACATTATGATAACTTCACAATATCCTCGGGACAGTAGGATGCCCACACCACTACAATATGAAGCCCCAATACAGTATGATATCCCTATAGTGTCCCTAATACAATATGATGCCCCTGCAGTGCCCCCAAAACAGCATAATACTACCTGTTTGCTTGCAATTCAGTATGATGCCCCTAATACAGTATAATGCCCCCACTTTACCCCCAATACAGCATGCTGGCCCACAAGTACTCCCAATTCAGGAGATGCACCTACAGTGTTCCCATTAGGTTTCTTTTACACGTACTGGGTTTTTTGCAGCCCGTTATTGCGGGCCTTTTTTGCGGGCCGTATCGCTGCAATTTTCACGGTCTGCCGCAATAACGGACCACAAAAAACTTGCGGATCGCCGTTTTTCAGGTTTCCAATGCTATGGAAATAGTGTTGGAAAAAAACCCAGCCATCAGCAAAACAGGAAGTCACGGTGCACCGAAAAACAAACTTCCGTTGTTTTTGCGGCCCGATTGATTTTCAATGGGGGCCATGTCCATAAGCCATGAAAAAGATCGAGCTGGCTTGATCTTTTTTCACGGCCGTAAATACATCCCTCACGGCCATACGGCACACGGAGCACCGTGGAATTATTGCGGCCTGTTTTTGCGGCCCCATAGAAATCTATTGGGGACACAAAAACGGGATGCAAAACCACAGTAGTGTAAAAGAAGCCTTAAGTATGATGCCCCCTCACAATGTATTCAATTCAGCAGATGCCCACAATAAAGTTTGATGCCCTCAGAGGGCCCCAAATACAATATACCAAAAGTGAACCAGTAGAGTATGCTGATCCTACTTTGATCCCTAATACAGTGTGATGTCCTCAACACAAGCTGATGCCCCCTCAGTACCCTCCAATACAGTATAGCACCTATTCATAAGTGTCATGGCATATTGCTAGTATATACCATAACATTCTGATTGAGGAGGTCATAGCTCTGGGATATCCTCTAATTCCAAGAGTGAGGAACAGAGTTTCCTCTGACATTATTCCTGCAAAGTAACCCTCTTGGCCACCCACTGTGCAGGGAACTTCAGCAGCCCCATTCAAGTGAATGTGTTGTAGTTCCCTGCATAGCAAGTGCTCAAGAGTGCAATTATGTGCGATATGTCCCTATCTTTGCTTAAAAGGGTTATCCTAGCTATGAGACCCCATTACTACATGTCCTATTAAGGCATAGCATCATGGAGAGTGGTCAGCCACTTGGAACCCTTTACCATGAGCCAGAAGAGAAAATTGCAAACGAGCAGCCTTTAGGGTTGCCAACAAAATTATTATTTTTTCTAGATGTTTAAAAACAAAAAACAAAAAAAACATGGACAGACAACATTTTAGAGACATACTAGAAAGCTATCATTGATCAAAAGGATGATACATAATATATGTCTACAGCTCACAAGTATTATATGGACACTTTAGCAGCATTTACTGGAGATAATTGCAATCACCATAATCTTCACAAACTGCTCCAAATTAAAGAAAAAATGACCAATTACTATGTGTACTGTAAGGTCCTCCCGATGAATCCTTCCGTAAGAAAATATTCAAATTGCCTCTTCTGAGAGAAAGAGGACTTAAACTCTATAGCGCCACCTGTTGGAAGTAGCGATCCTACAAGTCACAATCAACCCTTTAACGAGTCGTGCAATATGACTTAGGATAAAAGCCAAATCAGTATCTCAATTCGCAGACACGGTGTTTCGGGCTGTTGGCCCTCGTCAGTGCGAAGCATGAGAACGGATTTGGCTAGGTGAGAGGCTCTGGACTGGGGTCTAAGGGGTAAGGTTTCTCCTTACGGAGAGTGACATACCAGCTGGCTTGTCAAGGTAAGGAGGCTTATTCGCAACGCTCCTCTGGGAAACTAAATAAGAAAACACATACCTGATTACTTATGTTTTGGGGGGAATCAGGAGCATTCAGTTGGCAGTTATTTATGGGCACCACGCCTGGTCATGGGCTTTGTCTGGTATTACAGCTCAACCTCATCCAAGTGGCAGTAAAGACCTTTTATATATTGTAAAATAACCAATTGTCCTCCTGCTTTTTCCCCATATTTATTGCTAAAGGTCTGTTTTCACTTTCCTTTCACCAATGTCATTTATAGGCACCCATGTATTTCTTGAGGGCAGCAGAATAAATTGAACATGTAAATCATTTTCAGACTCTTTGAATAACTACAATCACTGCTGCTAATAAGTTAAACATTATAAAGCTTTCCTGGCACTCTGTTATGAGTTCGCTTTAAATATTTATATCTTCACACAGTATTTGCTGAACTCTGCCATGCTAATTTTCCATAGATACATTTATATATAATAGAGACTAACTATTAATGTTATTTAGTGCAGAATAACTTTTAAACTTCAGCAAATAAAATGACTAAATGGTAAAGCCTATTTTATAGCTCATAATTAATGAGTGATAATGTCATTGCTTCAGTGTTTGGATTCACAAGTGGAATATTCGCAAAGATATTCCCTGTGACTATTAGGCTAGGTTCACATTGCGCTAGGTGAGTCCGTCTAACGGACACGTTTTTAAGTAGTGAAAATGCAATATAACGCACATACTAACGCGCCCATAGACTTGCATTGTCTGACGCATCGTGACGCATGCCAAAATTGGCATGCGTTTGTCACATAACGTTTTTTTCAGATGGACCTTGGAACGCGGCTTGCAGCGTTTTCGGGTCCGGCCAAGCTAACGCAATACTAACGGAAGCGTTAATTCTGCCATTGATGGCTATGGTAAACGCATCCAGACGCAAATCTTGAAAAATTTCTAAATCGAACCATACGTTTTAATAGCGTTTGAGGGTGGTCCATGTGGTCATGTGACAGGAAGCTGAACATACAGGGTGTGAAATGCACCATATATATTCCATAAGAAATTAACTTCGTGGATCCAATATCTCCTTTGCGAACTACGCTTTCTCTGCCGAAGTCGCAACCGCATCAAGCGAAATCTAACGAGCTCAGACACAAACACCTTGCTAGCAGAAGTTCACTCAATGCTTTCAAAATGGAGAATGAGTCTGCACCCACACGATGACAAAAAGAGAAAAAAAAAAGAACAACTTTATTGACAGTGACAAACGCAGACAAACGGATACCAAATGAGAAAAACGCGGTCACATGCGTTAACGCAAGCGTTAACGTGACGCCGATTTGTCGACAAATTGGCTCCTTTTCTGTACATGCGTTTAACGGATCCGTTTAACGGCATGTACTTGACGCAATGTGAACCTAGCCTAAGAATATTGATGGCAGAAATAGATCACATGGTCCACCTAAATATAAAGAACTTGACCAGCGTTCCATAATGTTACTTTATTGGTTCCTCTACATAGAGGTCTTTATCATGAGTGGGTCGATACATGGTATCTATATATTGGTGTCACCAAAAAACCATTGTTGGATGATGACCATGTTCTTTTTAGGGCTTATCCTTGTGTCCGTACAAATCAGACCGCTATGCATGGACTGGTCACGTGTCTCCCTACATGAGCATGACAGTTCAGAAGAAGAATAAAGAACGATAGAAGGATGCTGCTCCAGCCGCTGGCCCACATTGTAGTGGAGAAGGAACTGAAAATATTGAAGGAAATAAGTGTGGTCTTTCGGGTGCTGCTATAGAGGAGCAGAGTACAGAAGTTTGTCAAGGTGGTGATTTTATTTACATAACGCGTTTTGGAGTTGGTTCAACTGCTTCATACCTGACCCAACTATGAAACGCGTTGTATGAATAAAATGATCACTTTGATGCACGTCTGGACTTCGCTTCTCCTCGGCAGCGCCCAGAAGACTCCACTCATTTCCTTCAGTTTAAAAGCTTAAGGCCTTAAACCTTTAAAGAGGTTTTCCACATTTACATGTTTTTTTTAATCCATAGGTATCTTTTAACTAAAATAAGAAAGTAAGGCTGAAATAGAGTTGGCGTGAATCAATTTGCAGGGCCCAGTCCAGTGGACACATCAATAATCCGCAGCTGTTGGACCAGAGCTCTAAGAACTGCATCCTACATGAAGGTAACCTCGGCTCCTCTTTTAATTAATTGGCCTGGTTCAACGGCATAATTGCAGTGTGAAATACATGTGACATGCTGGCTAATCAAAAGAGGAGCTGTCCATGCCATCATGATGTAGGCAGTTCTTAGGGCAACTATCCAGTGGCCACAGATTACTGCTTCAGGACAGGATCCTGCTAATCTATCAACTCTGGAGTCTTACTGTATATACCTTTTGGTGCTCTTCCTGATTTCTTAACACTACTTCAGCGGTAATGTCATTACTACATCAACACAACCAATCACTGGGCCAACCACGTCTGGTGCACAAATAAGATTGATCAATTGTACACATGAGTGTAAATGTACAGTACGATCGCTTAGGGACAAGTTTGGACCACACTGATCACTGAATCTTGGTCAGTTGCCCTCCGAGTCAATGGAGTCTTGGCCAACCATGTGGACTCCTGTTGCTTTCAAAGTCTATGAGACTGACGGAGATAGTTAAGTGTATTCAGCTATCTTTATCAGTCCCATAGACAATGAATAGAGAGGTTGTTCACATCTGTGATCATGGCTCCATTAAAATTGTGGACATAAGACCCTCACTCACACAATTAATGAGAGTTCCAGTAGCGAGGCCCAAGAAATCATACAGCTATCACCAATCCTGTTAATAGGTGACACATGTTGCTATTGGGCCAGTCTCTTTACAGGCAGCTTTAATTGTGTTCCCCTTTCAATTCTTCCCTCCAGGCTATATAAATTATGTTCCTAAAAGGGAATGTGTCAGCAAGTTTTTGTTATGTAATCTGAGAGCACCATGATGTAGTGACTGAGAGCCTGATTGCAGTGAGGTGTCACTTACTAAACTGTGTTTTGCGGTTTCAATCAAATCAGAGTTTTATCAGCAGGAGATTATCACTAAATAACAAACTGCCTCAAGCCTCCTAGTCCATCTCAGCCCCAAACACTGAATTAGAAGCTCTCTATCAATATACGGTGTATACAGTAAGCTGCTAAACAATGGTGAAGAGAGGGTTATGAACAGCTCAGCATTTTGAGTTCTGCAAGGTCTACAGCAGAGAAAACTGTTATTCCATCACAATTGTTGCACCCAGTAAACTAAGTGATACATTGCCGTAATCAGGGTCTCTGTCCCTACATCACACTGCTGTCAGATTACATAGCAAAAACCTGTTGACATTCCCTTTAATAAGTGGTTATCCTAATACAACTGTCTTTCCCAATACATCCTGTATCTTGGACCTGTTCAGTTAAGTCAATGTCTTTCTGTTGGTGATTTCTCCAGAACTGAACAACACAGTATTCCGATGTGAAAGCTTTACACAGTGGGGTGAAAATCTCCCTTAATACTGGCTATACCTCTAGACATGCAGCCTAGCCTCTGTTAATATAACATAGCTTCTTCAGACTTTATACCTTTATATGGAGATACAATTCCAGGATGACTTGCAGTATACCTGCTCTTTACTTGACACTGGTATTGTCGATGTTCCGGTGGGTATATGTCCCATAATTTAACTCCCAACCCTTACACAAAGTCACCTCTCCCATTGAGACCCACAAATAAAAACGATGACACTATACTTTGGATAATTTGGGCCACAGTAACCTTTATTTAAACAAACATGCAATATTAAATTCAAGTTAATACAATGTTGGCAGGGTCCTTAAAGCTCCCAAAATCTGGTGATTACCAAACATAAACCATGAACATAATTAAAATACAATTAAACCATAATTACTCCCAGCCTTTACCCCACTAGCTCGGGAGCACCATAAACCAAAGGGTTCCATTGTCTACTTAAACTCTCCAGGGATCCGAAAATCCTACCAAAATTCACCAGATCAAAACCATCTTTTATTTCCAATTGAGCAATTCATCTCCCCATGGATCCCCCAGACAAATTTAGAACCAACTTCAAGGACCCCCCAAACCGCCAACAGCCACCATGACCAGAGAATTGTCGCCAGCAACCACAACTGGAAATAAAAACTTCAGGGCGGGCAAGGGGACTTAACTTGACCCCTGAGATGGGGAAAGTGCGGTACCCCTCCCCATGAGTGGCCATATAAATGCCTAACTCAGCCCCACCCCACTCCCTCACTACCCCCTACTCCCTCCAACCCATTGTCATGCCGACCTCCACCCACGCCATGGAGGGGCGGCTTTGCTCTGATCTTTCCAGGACAGGAGGTGTTTCATACATAATCAATGAGTTGTGATGGCAGGTACACAGTGATTATTATAGTAAGTGATGCTCAAGCAGAGTGAAAGCCATACACATAGATGATTAGGTCCAGAAATTTTTGGACAGTGACCATATCTTCGTGATTTGGCTTCTGCATGCCACTATTTTTTAATTTAAAATGAAACAACTGAGATGCAATTGAAATGTGGACTTTCAGGTTTAATTAAAGGCGTTGAAAAAAATGTCTTGTGAAATGTTTAGGAAATGCAACCATCTTTCTACAAAGCCTCTTCATTTCAGGGGTTCAAAAGTAATTGGACAAAAGAACTTTACCATAAGTAAAATGTTCATTTTTAATATTTTATAGAGAATCCTTTGTAGACAATGACTGCCTGAAGTCTGGAAGCCATGGACGTCACCAAACGCTGGGTTTCCTTCTTTGTGATGCTTTGCTTGGTCTTTATTGCAGCTGACTTCAGTTATTGCTTATTTGTGGGTCTTTCTGCCTTAAACTGTGTCTAACCATATGAAATGGATGCTCGATGAGGTTGAGATCTGTTGATTGACTCAACCGTTGCAGAATATCCCACTTTTTTGCCTTAAAAACTTCTTGATTGCTTACGGACTATGTTTTAGGTCATTGTCCATCTGTACTGTGAAGCATCATCCAATCATCCGTGCTTCTTTCATTTAATCTGTGCTGTACATCTTTAGCTGGTTTTTTTTGCAAAGCCTAACCGGGCCTTTCTATTTTTAAGGCTGATTAGTACCGTATTTTCTGGTGTATAAGACGACTGGGTGTATAAGACGACCTCCAACATTTCCATATAAAATATGGAGTTTGGGATATACTCGCCATATACGACTGGGGTCATCTTATACGCCGGGTGTCATCTTATGCGGCGTGTGCGGTCCAGATGGTTCCCAGGGTCTGGATGAGAGGAGACTCTCCTTCAGGCCCTGGGATACATATTCATGTAAAAAAAATAAATAAAAAATATGGATATACTTACCCTGCGATGGCCCCCGGCTCTCAGCGGTGCAAGCGGCGGCCTCCGTTCCCGAGGATGCATTGCGCGAAGGCCGGAGATGACGTCGCAGTCACGTGACCGCGATGCCATTTCCGTCCTTCACGCAATGCATCCTTGGGAACGGAGGCCGCCGCTTGCACCGCTGAGAGCCGGCGGCTGTCGGAGGATAAGTATATCCATATTTTTTATTTAATTTTTTTCACATGAATATGGATCCCAGGGCCTGAAGGAGAGTCTCCTCTCCTCCAGACCCTGGGAACCATCCAGGACCGCTCCCTGCACACGCCGTACCCAGTGTATAAGACGACCCCCGGACCTTTGAGACGATTTTCAAGGGTTAAAAAGTCGTCTTATACGCCGGAAAATACGGTAGTTTGCATCTTGTGGTGAACCCTCTATATTTGTTCTCCTGAAGTCTTCTCTTTATGGTAGACTTAGGTGATGAATAATCTACTTCCTGGAGAGTATTCTTCACTTGGGTAGGTGTTGTGAAGGGGTATTTCTTCCCCTTGGAAAGGATTCTGTGATCATCCACTTCTATTGTCTTCCATGGATGTCCAGGCCTTTTTGAGTTCCCAAGCTCACCAATGCGCTCTTTTTTTACAGACCATACCAAACTGTTGACTTGGCCACTCCTAACATTTCTGCTATCTCTCTGATGGATTTATTTTTTTTCAGCTTACTGATTATCTGTTTCTCTTCCGCTGAGAGCTTTGCATGTTCTGAGTTCACATCAACAGCTTCGTAATGCAAATGCCACACCTGGAATTAACTGTCCAATTACATATGGTCCCTTTAAAAAGAGGTAGCTACATATTAAAAAGCTGTAATTCCTAAACTCTTGCACCAATTAGGATATGAATACCCTCAAATTAAAGCTGAATGTCACGATTCCTCCACTCGGAGTGTCTGAGACTCAGTGATGGACAGCTCTGTCATCCTATCCTGTGCTGGGGTGGGCTGAGCTGTCGGTGCTTTGACTGACAGCTCAGTTGACCTATCTGAGACTGGGAGGTTCAGAGATTTCTCCAGGTGCTCCCTGTTCTCAGTAATTGCCCTGCTATTTAGGTGAGCTTGTCCGGCCCAGGTCACTGTCAGTCAAAAGCTTATTCTCTCTGGTGTGTGTTTGCCTGATTCCTGTGCTGTGAGTTCTGATCTACTGCTGCCTGACTTTTGGACAATGTTCTGACTACCCGCTTGTTATTGCCCATTTGCTTATCCACTATTTCTCTGGAATTCTTACCCTGGACTATAACCTGACTTACACCTTCATCTTTTCCTTTAGTTCCTTCATTATTCTTTGCTCTCTTGGTACTGACCACAGAACGTCTGACTTCTCTGCCTCACGGTCTGTCCGTGAGTTGTGATTAGCATCACACCAAAAGGCTGCACTTTAATCCCATATTGATTATATAACAGTATCTTGAATATGTTTTGTTAAATAGATAAAATTCCAAAACTTATGTGAGTGTCCAAATATTTCTGGACCTAACTGTATATAGCAACAGAACAGAGAAGAGAGAACTGCCCTGTAAAGGGTCTTGTCAGCATTCTTTTTACAAGCATTTCTAGAAAATAATGTCCTTGAGAGATATTCTTGTCATTAATGGTGTAGATAACCTTCAGTGTATCTGTAGTATGATGATAGATCATTTGTTTCCATATGTTTGGGGAAGGCTCGGTAATAATTTTCATGCAAGATGTACTAGAAACAAAGAGATAGCTGGCTGATAATGACTGATAGTTTTACAGAAAAAAATTCTGTGACATATGTTTATTAGTGTTCTATGATTTTAACTATTCTTTAAAGAGGTTCTCTGCTTTGGAATTTTACTTTTTATTAGAAGGATTCCATGACAATAAATTGATTACTGCTCAGGCTATCAGATATATGCTGTGATCTGCAGCTTGACTAGGCAAGTGTTCATGTTCACAGCAGCACCACCACAGGAAAAATGAAGAATCGCATATACAGTGGATACGGAAAGTATTCAGACCCCTTCAAATTTTTCACTCTTTGTTTCATTGCAGCCATTTGGTAAATTCAAAAAAGTTCATTTTAGTTCTCTTTAAAGTACACTCTGCACAACATCTTGACTAAAAAAAACCCAGAAATGTAGACATTTTTGTAAATTTATTAGAAAAGAAAAACTGAGATATCACATGGTCATAAGTATTCAGACCCTTTGCTCAGTATTGAATAGAGGCACCCTTTTGAGCTACTACAGCCATGAGCAGATGTGTATCTAGGGTTTCTGGCACCTGGGGCAAGAATTCATTTTGGCGCCCCCCCACACCCCACCAAGGACATATGCGATATTCACACTTAGTCTTGTACCCATGAGCTCCTCTCCCTAATGCTCTCAATGATCAGTGAAAAACTGAGAGAAGCAGGAAGAGAAGCTCGTTGTCACAGGACCATAAGTATGAAAATCACATATGAGTGAAGTGTCCATGTGACGACTACTGGAACCTGCAGAGCTGAACCCTGACATTGCAGCTGCTGAATTCTCACAGCTAATGCCCTGCACACTTTTAGGATTCTCTCTTGCCTGTGGTCAGTCATGTCAGCAAAAGCATGCGATTTGTATACCTCTGGCCACATTCCGACTAGACGTGCCCGGCCTCACTCAGTTCATTTTCATTGAGTGAGGCCACACATGTCTAGTCAGCATGTGACCGCATGTATCTAAATCGCAAGCACGAGAGAATCCTGACAGCGTGCAGGGCGCACTGTGAGAACTCAGAAGTCTGCAATCACAAAGAATAACTGCAGACTCATTACAAACCTGGACATTCCCTTTAAAGCTCCTAACATAAATAAAAACATGAGAGTTAGTTAGCATCACACATAACATTTACATTGAATTACCTTACAGATGACGTGGCCTCTGGAGCCGATCTCCTTCTTTTCTTCATCTCGTCCAGATCCCATGGTGCGTTTTCTCATCCACAGCTCGTCTCTGCAGACTTCCATCTTCTCCGCTCTTTTGCAGAAAATCTCCACATGATGCCCTTAAAGATACAAGTGTCATTAAAATGCTCCTGAATAAAAAATTGCCCCTCACTATATTGTCTGCACAAAATATGACCCCCACATTGTACATGCTCTTCACACTGACCTCTCCGTTCCATACCGGCCCCCTCTTCACACTGTCCTCTCATACTGTGTCTCCCCCTATAGGGCCCAGTATTTATACTGTACTCTATCATCACACTCCCCCTCCTTGGTATACTGTCCCCTTTTGGCTGTGCCCTCACACTGTCCCTCCATGCTACACCCCCACTATTCAGTTTCTATTCTGTGCCCACTCACTTTTGTCCCCCCATACTGTCTCCTCACATTATTCCCCTCCCTCCTTATACTGTCTCCTCTCACATCCCCCTGTTCGCCATACTGTCTCCTCATATATTTACCCCCTCACTTTCTATACTACCTGCTCACCTAACTCCCCATACTGTGTCTGCACATATCCCATCACCCTCACTCCCCATACTCTGTCCACATACATTTTTCACATCGCTCCTCATACTGTGCCCTCATTCTCCCTTATTGTTTCCTCATACATGCCCCCCATTCCCTCATGCTGTTTCCTCATACATGCCCCAATTCCCCCATACTGTTTCCTCAAACATGTCCCCAATTCCCCCATACTGTTTCCTCAAACATGTCCCCAATTCCCCCATACTGTTTCCTCATACATGCCCCTCATTCCCCTGTACTGTTTCATCATATATACCCCATCTCCCCGTTTGCTCTTCATTTTGTGTCCTCAAATCTCCCCCACACATTAAATCCCCCATCCCCACTCCAAATCTCACCCCACACATAATAAATTCCCCCATCCCCAAATTCTCCCCACACATAATAAATCCCCCTATCCCCACTCAAATTGTCCACACACATATTATTGTCCTCTACCCCATTATTGCTCTCTTCACCAACTCCATCATTGCCTTCTCCATCATGTCCATCATTGCCCATTTCACCACCTCCAGCATTTCCTCCCCCCAATCCCAACATTGCCCTTTCCACCACATCCATCATTTCCTCCTCCCCCACCATCCCCATCCTTGCCCATTCCACCACTTCCATCATTTCCTCCTCCCCCACCATCCTCATCCTTGCCTATTCCACCACTTCCATCATTTCCTCTTCCACCACCATCCCCATGATTGCTCTCTCCCCATCAGCCCCATCATTGCCCTCTCCTCCCCACCATCCCCATCATTGCCCTCTCCCCATCAGCTCCATCATTGCCCTCTCCTCCCCCACCATCCTCATCATTGCCCTCTCCCCGTCAGCCCCATCATTGCCCTCCTCCCCCACCATCCCCATCATTGCCCTCTCCCCGTCAGCCCCATCATTGCCCTCTCCTCCCCCTACACACACACACCATTTACTTCTCTGCACATTCCCCTGCAGCACGACACACACACACGACGCACACACACATACACACACACGCGATGCACACACACACCCCTCTCAACTCTCCTCACGCTCTGCTGCAGCATCTCCATCACCTTTCTCTGACACAGCCGGCCGCTGAATGATGAGGTCATCCAGCGGCGCGTCTGTGTGAGAGGAAGCGCGGGCAGGAAGACAGATCACTGCAGCTCCGCTGCTAGTCTCTCTTGTAGGCAGCGGAGCTGCAGGGATTTCTCCCTGCCCACAGAAGCCACCCTGCAGGGGCCCTCCTCCATCTCCGCACATGTTGGGAGCCTGCGCTCTGCAGCTTCTCTGTGCCGGCTGTCAGCTTGACAGTCGGCACAGAGAACAGCTGACTCCCAGACCAGGGGCGGCAGAATACAGCCGCTGGGGGAGACACTGCGGACTGCCACATTAGGCGGCCCGACTGTGCCCCCTGCTGGCTGCGCCCGGGGCACATGCCCCGGCTGCCCCCCCTAGATACGCCACTGGCCATTCTTGGGAATGATGCAACAAGTTTTTCACACCTGGATTTGGGGATCCTCGGCCATTCTTCCTTGCAGATCCTCTCCAGTTCCATCAGGTTGGATGGTGAACGTTGGTGGACAACCATTTTCATGTCTCTCCAAAGATGCTCAATTGGGTTTAGGTCAGGGCTCTGGCTGGGCCAGTCAAGAATGGTCACAGAGTTGTTCTGAAGCTACGCCTTTATTATTTTACAGTAATATTTATATATAAAATATATTTATTTTTTACATGTGCCTTCCTGAATAGGGCTGTATATGCTCTTGTCTGTTACCAAGGACACAATACTTACCTCACCATCACTTACAATACATAACTGATGAAGGTCGCTGTTTATGACCGGAATGTTTTTGCTGTTACTGCATTTGGAATAAAAACTGCTTGCATATATTACAAGTTGAGTGCCAGGTCTTTGTTATATATATCACTAAGGTTTTGGAACCTACCTGGGCATCACCTTTTGGAGCTGTGCACACTTGAAGAGGCTTCCGTTGGGCCACTCTGCCATAAAGGCCTGATCTGGAGCTCAGCCACATTGATCTTGGGGTTCTACTTTACCTCTCTCATCAAGACTCTTATCCAAACCATTGCTCAGTTTGGCTGGATGGCCAGGTCTAGGAAGGCTTCTTGGGGTCCCAAACTTCTTCCTTTTAAGGATTATGGAGGCCACTGTGTTCTTAGGAACCTTGAGTGCTGCAGAGATTCTTTTGTAACCTTGGCCAGATCTGTGCCTTGCTGCAATTCTGTCTCTGAGCTCCTTGTCCAGTTCCTTTGACCTCATGATTCTCATTTGGCCTGACATGCACTGTGAGCAGTGAGGTCTTATATAGACAGATGTGTGCCTTTCCAAATCAAGTTATATCAGTTTAATTAAACACAGCTGGACTCCAATGAAGGAGCAGAACCATCTCAAGGAGGATCACAAGGAAATGGACAGCATGTGACTTAAATATAAGTGAGCAAAGGGTCTGAATAATTATGACCATGTGATATTTCAGTTTTTCTATTTTAATAAATTTGCAAAAATTTCTACTTTTCTGTTTTTTTCAGTCAAGATGGGGTGCAGAGTGCACATTATTGAGGAAAAAAATGAACTTTTTTGAATTTATCAAATGGCTGCAATGAAACAAAGAATGAAAAATGTAAAGGGTTCTGAATACTTTTCGCACCCACTGTAGCAGTTCAAATGTAAATCCATGGGCTATGTAATGGACTTGCTGAGCTTACAGAGTGAAAGATACTTTTGTAGTCACTCTCCATTCTGGAAAATTGCAGAAGATGGTAAGTGGGGGATTCTTCTATTGAGGACTCATTCAGATGAGCGTATTATACGTTATTCTGACTCTTCAAGTCAGTATGAGTCTCTAAATCTTTAGCCATCAATCCCTTAGATAACTGTATGATTGTTGTACTCACATGCAGTGCGTCCTCAGATAGTTCCAACTTGGCCACACTGACTTGTAATAGGAGTCCAGGAGAAATGAAGTTGATTTTCTCTGAAATCTTATATTTAAGTACAATGTAGCAGGTGGAAAGTGTAATCCCAAACAGAGAAGTACACATGTTCATCCAAAGATGGCTAGAGCAAACTGAATAATGAGGAAGAAGGGATGACCATGGGCTAACATCATTAATTACAGGAGAGAAGAAGGGACAAACTTCAAATGGCAGGACTTCTGCCTAGCAACAACAGAATACAATGTATAACACAGAAAACACTCAACAAGCTGTTCCCATTCATGGGACACATACGTACAGTATGTCCATGATCAGCTGAGTGATACACCAGCTAGTTTGGTAGATTGGGGTTAGAAAACCTGATTGATTGTTATATCTCTTTATATTGAGGTAACTGGGTTTGCTGTTAGTGAAGGGATTACTAGGGTAAGCTGATGTTGAGCGGGGGCGCCAATGTCATGTTCCTAAGGTGTCAATCTCCACGACTTGGGTAGAGATGGACACTAGGGTGAGATCCTACCTGTAGACCCAACAGAGGCAACTATATTATCACTCTGAGTGAATCCTTTGATTAGTGTAATATTAATTTTTTTTTCTTCTAACTCACTATTTCAATTGTGTGTGAATTTGAGTATTTTTTAACATATTTAATAAAGTTAGTTTTTTTTAAGGGGAATTTATCTTACACATAATATTGTAATTATCTGCATTTTACATTTGATAGTAAATGCTATTATGTATTTTGATAATCATTATTGTAAATTCTAGGCATATCACTTATCCAATGTGACTGGAAAAAAATACTGAAAAAATTTAACATTAGCAACTGTGCTGCTAGTCAATGAAAACTTTTTTTTTTACAAACATTCAACTATTCTCACTAAAAATGTGAAAATTTGATCATGATTTATGTTTAATTGTACAAAACTATAAACTGCAATGTATATTTAATCGTGCTGTACATTATGCTGGGTTGGTTATTTACAGTTCAATAACAGTGATTGACCTTGTATAGGCTCATTCTGTTAAAGTACCAAGAGGAATATGATAAATATACTATGTAGGGCATAGAATAGTATGTCTGTGTATACACATCAATACTGACCACAGTATGACAACAATGGCATTGGCTAACCCCTGTATCCTGTCGCATATTGCGTATTACCGGTTGGCCATCCAGTCAATCAATGTCTAGTAATGCTTCTTATGGAGGAAATCAATGTGAGGATTCACAAGTTTGCAGCCATGTATAGTGATTGCAGATTCAGAGTTTAACACCGGACAACTCCTTTAAGTATATATATCAAAATGGCATTACTGGACACAATACTTGTTGCACTGCTGCTTATCATATCACATATTTTCTTATCTGAGAAATAAGAGAATGTGCTTTCATATTTGTTGGTATGGAGCATAGTGACCTAGATACTATACCTGTAGTGAGTAGAAATAAGCATGACAGATCATGAAATATTTAATGAAACTTTGGACAAATGTATGTGTACCAGTTAGTTTATTAGACTTGGAAAATCAGATACAATGCCAAGAGTTACAATCAAGGCCAAGATTAATGGAAATACATGAAATATTTCTAGTAGCTTAATGTACTCCATGCAAATTATGTTTATACAGTACAATAGAAACTTTTTCTGGCTCCTGGATCTTGTTCAGCATAACTACTTATGTGCCGTTATATTCTTTGGCAACAAAATAAAGTGGTAAAGACACAATGAACACAACAAAACTTTTTCCAAATATGAATAGTTCATTGTATAGACTTTGAATATATTGCTTTAAATAGTCATTATATTGTGCATTACATGTTCACAAAATTGTTTCAAATTATAATTGAGTACGCACAAATGAACCAGTATGGACATATCACAGCATTTCACCAAGGCACAACATCAGAGCTAGTTCAGGGGTGCTTAGGATGTGATGCACTTAAAGCCTACTAATTAACTTGGGCCCCAAAGCCAACTCAAAAGAGATGTTACAGAGTCTCATATTGCTTTGCAACATCCAGCCAGAGGCATCAGTTCTAGGTGTGTTCTACTGTGACTTTTGCTGAAAGGGCTTATTCATAGGTCCAGAAAGGTGAGAAAAATTATTTAAGGCTCCATACTAGTCTCAATGTTAATTATGAGTTTTGTTCAGGCACCTATGTTTTTAAATCCCATTCCTGACCATGAAATTAATTCAAATTACCCAAAAATAAATTAAGATTTCAATCAGGCATGGGATAGTGGAAACTGAGTTTTGGATCAACCACTGGGTTAAACGTTTCAAAAAATCTTTATTAAAGTATAGCACAAGCATATTGATATTTTCGATTCATTTCAATTTGATCCAATTTTAAGACAAACGGCTCATCCAGATGTCTATTTTTCACGTACTGTTCCATCCGCGGTTACCCATTATAATCTATGATGCTGTTCACATGTCCATATTTTTGCAGACCGTGTGTCAAAAAATCAAACCAACATGTCCATGTTGGCTCAGTGGTTAGCACTATAGCCTTCCAGCGCTGGGGTCCTGGGTTCAAATCCCACCAAGGACACCATCTGCAAGGAGTTTGTATGTTCTCTCCGTGTTTGCGTGGGTTTTCTCCCACATTCTAAAGACATACTGATAGGGAATTTAGATTGTGAGCCCCATCGGGGACAGCGATGACAATGTGTGCAAACTGTAAAGCGCTGCGGAATATGTTAGCGCAATATAAATATTATTATTATCCAAGTCGTGGACATCACACAGATGCCATAAGTGTGCATGATTAACATTGCAAGAGGTAAGAGAATTATTTATTTTTTCATATGTAAAAATCACTGATGAAACACTGATGGTAAAAACTGACACACGGACCAAACGCTGATGAAACTTGAGTCAAAAGCACTAATGACTCACAAATCGTTTTTTGCGTACATGGATATCTGAATAATGCTAAAGTTAAATGTCTAACCCACTATTTAAATCGCTATGCTTAATGATCAAACATCACATATTGAACACACCTGGCAGCTGATATTAAAACATAAGACAAGCTACATGAAGCTTCAATTGAAGCAAGATGTAACAGAAAAAGATAGATTGGATATACAGCCATGGCCGAAACGGTTGGCACCCTTGAAATTGTTCCAGAAAATAAAGTATTTCTCCCAGATTATTACAGTTACACATGTTTTGTTATACAGATGTTATTTCCTTTGCATGTATTGGAACAACGCAAACAAACAGAGAAAAAAAAGGCAAATATGACATAATTTTACACAAAACCCCAAAAATGGGGAAGGACAAAATTATTGGCACCTTTCCAAAATTGTGGGTAAACATGTTTGTTTCAAACATATGATGCTCATTCAAACTCACCTGTGGCAAGTAACAGATGTGGACAATATGAAAATTACACCTGAAAGCAGATGAAAAGGGGAGAAGTTGACTCAGTCTTTGCATTTTGTGTCAGTATGCCACACTAAGCATGGAGAACAGAAAGAGGATAAGAACTTTAGAACCAAAATTGTTGAGAATTGAGATACTGATTTGGCTCTTATCCTAAGTCATATTGCAAGACTCGTTAAAGGGTTGATTGTGACTTGTAGGATCGCTACTTCCAACAGGTGGCGCAATAGAGTTCAAATCCTCTTTTTCTCTGAAGAGGCAATTTACATATTAAAATTCCCAGAGGAGCGTTGCACGGCGAATAAGCCTCCTTACCTTGACAAGCCAGAGCTGGTATGTCACTCTCCACAAGGAGAAACCTTACCCCTTAGACCCCAGTCCAGAGCCTCTCACCTAGCCAAATCAGTTCTCATGCTTCGCACTGACGAGGGCCAACAGCCCGAAACACCGTGTCTGCGAATTGAGATACTGATTTGGCTCCTATCCTAAGTCATATTGCACGACTCGTTAAAGGGTTGATTGTGACTTGTAGGATCGCTACTTCCAATAGGTGGCGCTATAGAGTTCAAGTCCTCTTTTTCTCTGAAGAGACAATTTGCATATGAAAAATATCAACAATCTCAAGGTTACAAGTCCATCTCCAGAGATCTTGATGTTCCCTTGTCAACAGTGCGCAACATTGAATTTTGAATGTAAACCCCTTTTCACATATATAGCATGAAAACAATGGTGGCCTAAAAATAAATAATAATTAGTATAATAATTTTACATTGGCAGTAGCAATTCATGATAATTGTCATGAAGTATTGGTGCATATGCATTAATGAAGTTGGGGTTTGGGCTGCCTACCCTTCATCCACTTGTGGTATCAGGTGGTGTACTTGGGTAGAGAAGATGGTGAATGTTAGGAAGTAAAGACAATAAAGCGTGGCATGCACAGGCAAATAGGTTGGGGATGTGGTTGATTGTAATCATGTATGCATAGGTTGCCATTGAGGTGGCACTGTAGTAGGATGTGAATACAGTAGCTTGCCACACTGCTTGGCTACACATTTTTACTGACATTCTCCAGTTATAATTATACTTCAAATAGCATAACATGGCACACAGTAAGTGAAACAGTAACTGGCATTGTCTCCCAAGCTGTGGGCACTATACATCTGTGTTGCTTTCCAGAACTGATCTAAGGTCAGACATAAATCTACAAGAAGTGGTATGTATGGAATGGAGGAGGACCCTTTGTTGCTCCCCAACTGTATGTGCATTGCATTTGTTCTTGTAGTGGTGACAGCAGGCAGACACTACAATGGTCACAAGACTTGTTCTATGACTGGGATAGCACAGAACAAGGAGGCTGCTGCAGAGGGGGGCAACTAATTGGTAAGCCAGGACCAGTTGGAGAATTCATCATTTATTCATAGAAACTGTGTCTGTGCTTTAGCGCAAAACCTACGAGCCAACCCATAGCCAGGGCTATTTTCCTATATTGCCCTCCCAGTGGGAACATTTCAAGTAGCCATAGTTCCTGTTAAGCTGCCTGCCATGTGTCATTTTCAGTCGCCAAATATCTGCTGGGATATGGACCCCCAGAAACTATTTTATAGCCTCCTTATAAAGCCTTTCTTTTTAGGGCAGACTAATTAATGCCTTTAAGGGATTTTATTTATTTTCAATCAGTAGGGGTACACATTGGATGAACTTGATGGACATATGTTTATTTACCTGTACTTTACAACTATAATTTTACCTTAGCCAAAAATAATCCTACACATGGAAGGGGTGGGGGGGTCAATACCACATATATAATCGATGATTGATGATAATGCAACCCACTCATACAACTTTAACGTGGCTCTATCCTTCCTTTACGCGCTATCACCCCTGTTTAGCATGAGATATATAATCAAATCTGTTAGATCAAATATTAATATTTAAGTGTTAAAATAAATAGTGGTTAAGTGTATTAGAAACACCGAGCCACATGACAGTGTTAGTCTCCATGTGTATGTGTGTGCTCTAAATATTTAGGCGAAGTCTATGTCTTATCCTCACATTGCACTGTTTATAATCCACGTGTGCAAAACGACACAATCCAGATCAGACATTTTGATAATGAGTTGATTTTTGATTCTGAAATAATAAGCAGGTCCCGCATAGATTTAACAGTAACATAATAAGTACTAGGAGCCTGTCTGCATACAGCATACCCCCCAAATGCACGAACCTGGAAGGAAGGTAAGAAAATGTGGTAGATTCACCTAGTAATTTAGTGAACTAAGGAATTGGATCTCCTCTTCCTGTAACAGCATGTCTAAGATATTTTCTTTTCGGATTACACTTTCATCTCCTCTCTGGGAAAAATGTGAAATATTCCAAATGGTTGATGGTCTTAACAAACAAAAAAGAGAGGTGCAGGGTAATCATGTGGAACAATTGGCTCAGTGTTACATAGAAGAGAATTAGTTAGACTAAATATACGAGCATGCACAGAAAATATACAAGTTCAAGATGTAAGCTGTTTATTTGCACAGGAGGTCAGGACAGCCGAGACACGGGATGGCATTGTTTGGACATAGATGTGAAAATACTGAATTTTAGAAAAAAAAATATTGAAGATTAGTTGTTTGATTCACTAATTCAGTTCTGGCGACAGGGAGGTATTGTTTAGAAATTCTATATGCAAGGACTGCAAGGTATATATAGCGTGGCTAATATAAAGCACTGAAGTCCTTCATTTAGATAAACGGGATGTGCAACTCAGGGAAATAAGCTAATTCTTATATACTGTATGTGTCTATATATCTGGAGAAGTTCAGTTTACACTACAATGCTAGCTAATTTCTTGAATATTTTTGTATTTTAACCCCTTTCCGACATCGCGCGTAATAGTACGCTGATGTCGGACACTCCCTCATCGCCGGAGCCCGCACATTTCCGGCATGACAGCTGATATATACAGCTGATATGTGCCCGCAATAGCCGCGGGTGGAATCGCAATCCACCTGCGGCTGTTAACTAGTTAAATGCCGCTGTCAATCTCTGACAGCGGCATTTAACTTGTGCTTACAGGAAGCCCGTCACTAAACCCGCCCATCGGTGACCCCATCAAATGAACAAGGGTCACCGATGGGTCGGCATGACAACCAGAGCTCTATGGTTGTCATAGCCAGATTGCTATGAGCGCTGCCCGGTGGTTGGCGCTCATAGCAAGAGAGCAATTTTTGCAACATACACGCAATCTGATTATTGCCTGTATATAGCAGAGCAGATCAGACAACTGCAGCTTTTAGTCTCCAATGGAGACTATTGAAGTATGCAAAAGTAAAAAAAAAATTTAAAAAATATAAAAGTTCAAATCACTCCCTTTTGCCCCATTCAAAATAAAACAATAAAAAAAATCAAATATACACCTATTTGGTATTGCTGAGTTCACAATCGCCCGATCTATCAATACTAAAAAAAAGAATTAACCCGTTTGTTAAACGGCGTAACGAGGAAAAAAGTAAAAACGCCAGAATTACGTTTCTTTGGTCGACACAACATTGCATTAAAATGCAATAACGGGCGATCAAAAGATCATATCTACACCAAAATGGTATTGATAAAAACATCAGCTCAGCACGCAAAAATTAAGCCCTCACCCAACCTCAGATCACAAAAAAAATGGAGATGCTACAGGAAAATGGTGCAATGGTTTTTTTTAACAAGTTTTGGAATTTTTTTTACTACGTAAATAAAAAAGAACCTAGACATGTTTGGTGTCTATGAACTCGTAATGGCCTGGAGAATCATAACGGAAGGTCAGTTTTAGCATTTAGTGAACATGTGGGATTGCACTTTTTTGCAATTTTACCACACTTGTCATTTTTTCCCCCATTTTCCAGTATACAATATGTTAAACCCAATGATGCAATTCAAAAGTACAACTCGTCATTTAAAAAACAAGCCCTCACATGGCCATTTTGACCAAAAAATAAAAAAATTATGTCTCTGGGAAGAAGGGGAGCAAAAAACGAAAATGCAAAAACAAAAATACCTCTGGTCGTTAAGGGGTTAAAGAATTGCCTTTGACATATATTTGAAGCTGCAAGCACTGAGCTCAGTGGGTGTCTCCTGTTATCATGCATTCTTTCTGCTTGTGCCTTCTGTCAGTAATATAACTTATATATCTTTGTATCTTCCTCTCTCTTATCTTTATCACGCATATATAACATAAGAGTTTTATACAATGAATGATACCGGAATTATTTAGCTTTATACACTAAACTGGAAATTTTAAAACTGCAGCAGATGTATTATGCTCAGTGCTTGTGGACTTTGGCAAAACATGTGGCACATTTTGACACTTATTAGTGGATGTAGTTTTAGACCTATTATATGTCTAAAATTCTGTTGCTCACTCAAAACTGTGGTGTGGCTTCATGGAGAGGGGTGTGATTTGGATTGTCAGGTATGAGGCTTAAAATGTCACCATGTGTACTAGGTTACAGCAAAATGTAGGCACTAGAGTTGTGCTGAGTTTATCATCCAGCATGAACTTCTAAGATAAATTTGGTGCGTTTTAAAGGGTATGTTCCACTCTGAAACATTGCAGAATAACATACTCTGCAAAGACAGACAGGGACTATCTGTCAGCTGACTAGTCCCATAGGCGGGTCTTCAGCTGTCTTCCATATATTATTATTATTCTTTATTTATATAGCACCATTAATTCCATGGTGCTGTACATGACACGGGGTTACATAAAAATTAAAAATTTTCACTTACAGTAAACAAACTAACAATGACAGACTGGTACAGAGGGAAGAGGACCCTGCCCTTGAGGGTTTACATTCTACAGGATTATGGGGGAGGAGACAGTAAGTCAGGGGTTGCAGTAGCTCCGATGATGTTGAGGTGGTCGTGTGGTCATTACAGGTTGTAAGCTTTTTTGAAGAGGTGGGTTTTCAGGTTCCGTTTGAAGGATCCAAATGTGGTGGATAACCGGACGTGTTGGGGCACAGAATTCCAGAGGATGGGGGATATTCTGGAGAAGTATTGGAGGCGATTGGGTGAGGAGCGAATAAGTGTGGAGGATAGAAGGAGGTCTTGGGAGGATCGGAGATTACACGAGGGAAGATATTGAGAGATTAGTTTTGAAATATAAGGAGGAGAAAGGTTATGGATGGCTTTGTAGGTCAGTGTTAGTAGTTTAAACTGGATATCCTGAGAAATTGGGAGCCAGTGAAGGGATTTGCAAAGAGGGGAAGCAGGAGTGTAGCGAGGAGAGAGATTAATTAGCCGGGCAGCAGGGGTGCGAGAGTGTTAGGTCGGAGTCACACTAGACTGTAATATGGACGAGTGCTATGCGATAAAGAATCGCATAGCACTCGGACCAGTATTCTTCTATGGGGCAGCTCACATAACCATTTTTTTCCTCTGCCGTTTTCAATGTGCGAGTGAAATCACAGCATGCTGCGATTGTCACCGACACTCGGCCGAGTCTCTGCTCACTCGCACCCATATAAGCCTTTGGGTGCGAGTGAGACAATGCACATCACTCAGATATCATCTGAGTGATGTGCGTTATACGCTGACCCCGGCAATGGAGGAGATGGAGAAATTCATTTCTCCGCCTCCTCCACAGCTGTGCTCCGATCCGCTCTCTGTGAGAGGCTCGGAGCGCAGACACATGACACTCATCTGCTGCTGACAGCAGAGCAGGAGCTGAGGGTCATTAGCATATCGCATCCGATGCTGTCGCATCGGATGCAATACGCTAGTGTGGCCCCGGCCTTAGAAGGTAGGCCACAGAGGGGGATGTTGCAATAGTCAAGGCGGGAGATGATTAGGGCATGCACAAGCATTTTGGTAGAGTGAGGGTTGAGGAAAGGACGGATTCTGGAAATATTTTTGAGCTGGAGGCGACAGGAGGTCGCGAGAGCTTGGATGTGCAGTTTGAAGGACAGGGCAGAGTCGAGGGTTACTCCGAGGCAGCGGATTTTGGGGACAGGGGAAAGTGTGATTTCATTTATTTTGATAGATCAGGTAAGGAAGATATGTGAGATGGAGGAAAGATAATTAGTTCAGATTTGTCCACATTGAGCTTGAGGAAGCAAGAGGATAAGAAGGAGGATATGGCTGATAGACACGCTGGGATTCTAGAGAGCAGAGAGGTGACATCTGGGCCAGAGAGGTAGATCTGAGTGTCATCAGCATATAGATGGTACTGGAAGCCATAGGACTTTGAGTTGTCCCAGGCCAAGGGTATAGATTGAGAAGAGAAGGGGTCCTAGGACAGAGCCTTGAGGGACACTAACAGAAAGGGGGCGAGATGAAGAGGTAGTTTGGGAGTAGGAAACGCTAAATGTGCAGTTGGTAAGGTATGAGTAGATCCAAGATAGGGCAAAGTCTTTGACACCAAAGGAAGAGAGGATTTGTAGTAGGAGGCAGTGGTCAACTGTATCAAAGGCAGAGGACAAGTCTTGAAGGAGGAGTATAGAGAATTGTCTGTTAGCTTTGGCTGTAAGTAAGTCGTTAGTAATTTTGGTCAGGGCAGTCTCAGTGGAATGGTGGGGACGGAAGCCAGATTGTAGGTTGTCGAAGAGAGACTTAGATGCAAAGTGACAGGAAAGTTCAGCATGGACGTGCTGCTCAAGGAGTTTGAAAGCAAATGGGGTCAAGGGATGGCTTTTTGAGGATAGGTGTGATCAGCATCAGCCTGGAGCGCCTTGGGCCCACCAGAGAAAATCATTCTTGGGGCCCACTATGTAGTTACATAGAAATAGATACAAGACCACCAATTGTGTGGTAAAAAGCGCTAATATCAGGGTATAACATAATGTAGTTCACGTCTTAATTATGTAGCAAGGGTTGAGGTAGCCCCCTCACAGAATATAATGTAGCCCCCTCATAAAATATAATGCAGTCCCCTCTCATAGAATATAATGCAGCACCCCACAAAATATAATGCAACCCCCTTAGGTAGAATATAATGTAGCACACTCATGGGGTATAATGCAGACCCCCTCATATAGTATAATGCAGCCCACCACAGAATATAATGTAGTCCCCTGAGAGAATGCAGCCCCACCACAGAATATAATGCAGCCCCCCCATAGAGTATACTGTAGCCCCCTCATATAGTATGATGTAGCCCCCTATAATATAATGTAGTCCCCTGAGAATAATGCAGTCCCCTCACAGAATATAATGTAGCCCCCTCATAAAGTATAATGCAGCCCCTCTCCACCTCCATCATTGCCTTCTCCCCCACCACCCCTATCATTCTCCCCCACCACCTCCATCACTGCCCATTCCACCACCTGCATCATTGACTTCTCCCCCACCATCATTGTCCATTTCATCACCTCTATCATCATCACCTCCATCATTGCCTCCCCCACCACCATCATTGCCCATCACCTCCATCATTGCCTCCCCCACCACCATCATTGCCCATTTCATTACCTCCATTGTTGCCCATCACCTCCATCATTGCCTCCCCCCACCACCATCATTGCCCATCACCTCCATCATTGCCTATCACCTCCATCATTGCCTCCCCACCATCATTGCCTATCACCTCCATCTTTGCCCATTACCTCCATCATTGCCTCCCCCACCATCATTGCCCATCACCTCCATCATTTCCTTCCTCACCATCATTGCCCATCACCTCCATCATTGTCTCCCCCACCATCATTGCCCATCACCTGCATCATTGCCTCCCCTCACCTCCATCATTGCCTCCCCATCACCACCATTATTGCCCATCACCTCCATCATTGTCTTCCCCACCATCATTGCCCATCACCTCCATCATTGTCTCCCCTCACCATCATCATTGCCCGTCACCTCCATCATTGTCTCCCCCACCAATATCATTGTCCTTCACCACCACACACACACACCTCACCGCAGCTCATCACACACACACACATTCACACACACACCCCTCACTGCAGCAGCAGCTCATCACATACACACACGCAGGCACACACACACCTCACCGCAGCAGCAGCTCATCACACACACATGCAGGCACACACACACTCTCACAAACACACACTCACACAAACCTCAACGCAGCTCATCACACGCACACAGGCACGCAGGCACACAGCCAGCTCACCTCTGCACAGCAGCAGCTCATCCCAGCAGCCTCTTCTTTGCCGGCAGCTTTCTGTTTGAGACAGCACGCTGGATGATGGTGTCATCCAGCTGGGCTGTCTCAGACAGGAAGCAGGACACCGGGAGGTGAGCTGCTCTGTGTGAGTCTGTGTGCCTGCATGTGTGTGTATGTGTGCGGTGCTGTGTGTGTGTGTGTGTGGTGGTGGGGCTTTACATGCAGGCAGTGTTAGCTGCAGCTTGCAGCTAACACTGCCTGCTATTAAAGACAAATGGTATTCACGCCTCTCCACGCCCATAGCGGCGTGGGGAAGTGTGAATATTCATTTGGCATTAGCAGCGGGGACAGGATCCTGTCTCCAGCTCCTGCTACTGGCACAGGGTGGCCCCCCTTGACTCAGGGGCCCCATAGCCACTGCTTTGGGGCCCCTGGAGCAGTGGGGGCCCTAGGCAGCTGCTGGCCAGTATGCCAGCAGGTGTCAGTGCCTGGGCCCACCGGAGAATCCTCCTGTTCTCCGGTGGACCAGTCCGAGCCTGGGTGTGATTGTGGCATGTTTGAAAGCAGAGGGGAAGGTACCAGAAATTAGTGATAGGCTGAAGAGATGGGTTAGGCATGGGATTAGTGTGGTGGTCAGGTTGGGGAGGAGGTGGGATGGGATGGGGTCAAGCGCAAAAGTGGTGAGGTGTGATTTGGAGAGAAGATGAGCAAGCTCTCCTTCGGTGATTTTGGAGAGGCAAGTTATGGGGTTAGGGCATTGGTCTGGTATACAAAGGGGTTGTGGTGGTTTCACAACAAAAACTTGCCTTTTTTTGGTCTATCTTATTTTTGAAGTGCGTGGCAAAGTTCTCGGCAGAGATTAGGGAACTCGGAGGGGGCATTGGTGGTCGGCAGAGGAGGGAATTAAAAGTGTTGAACAACTGTTTGGGGTTGTGGGATAAAGAAGATACGAGGGATGTGAAATAGGCCTGATTAGCCTAGGTGAGAGCTGATTTGAATGCGAGTGTTGCGTGTTTGACTGCAGTGAAGTCATCTTGCAAATGCATTTTCTTCCAATGCCTTTCTGCAATTCTGGATACATGCCATAGCTTTTTAGTGATTTTATTGTGCCAGAGTCGTCTATTGATTCGTCGCACTCTGCTATGCTTGAGAGGGGCGACCGAGTTGATGGCTGATAAAAGAGTGGCATTGTAGAAACTAGTGGCAGTGTCTGTGTCATGGAGTGAGGATATGGATGCCAGTGGTAGGATAGAGTCAGAGAGCGTGTGGGTGTCTAGGTGTGCGAGGTTTCTGCGGGGTGCGCATGTTGCTGGACATGGGTGACCGTTGAGGATGACAGGGATGACAAAGTGAGTAGATGGTCAGATAGAAGGAGATGGGAGGTTGTGAAGTTAGATAGGGAGAAGAGATGGGTAAAGACCAGGTCTAGTGTATGTCCGCATGTGTGGGTGGCTGAGGAGGACCACTAAGTCCAAAAGATGAAGTAAGGGACAGAAGTTTGGAGGCTCCTGACTGGTGGATGTCAATGGGGATGTGGAAGTCACCCATGATGATGGTGGAAATGTCAGCAGAGAGAAAGTGAAGGAGCCAGGTGGAGATCTGCTCAATAAAGGCAGTGGTCAGGCCTGGAGGTCAGTATATGAAGGTCATTTGAAGGTTGTAGGGGGAGTAGATGTGGACAGAATGGACTTCAAAAGAGGGGAGGATAAGGGAGGGTAGAAGTGGGATTGGGTAAAAGATACATTTGGAAGAAAGGAGAAGGCCCACTCCTCCACCATGTCTGTTCCAGGGCGAGGAGTCTGTCTGTGACGTGGAGGCTGCTGTGACATAGTGCAGCAGGGGAGGCTATGTCGGAGAGTGTCAGTCATGTTTTTCGGTGATGCCCAGGAAGGAAAGATTATGAGAGGTGAAGAGGTCGTGAATCACGTGGAGTTTATTGCAGTCGGAGCGGGCATTCCAGAGTGATCCAGAGAGAGGGAGCAGGGTGGTGGGCATCAAGGGCACGGATTTGAGGTGGGCAAGATTTTGGGTGTTTATATTGGGTTGGGAGCGATAGGAGGGGGTAATAAGAGGTATGAGCTGTGGGGGTCCAGGATTGGAGGATATGTCACCAGCAGTGAGGAGAAGCAGAGAGTTTTGTGTTTTATTAGGAGAGATCTGAGGTTGAGGAGCAGGTCAGCAGAGGAGGTCAGGTGGGGGAAAGAGGGAAGGATAGATTATTACTTGGTTCGAGTGTGCTGGGGTTTGCGGATAGCGAAGGAGAGTGAGGATTAATGGAGCAAATACTGTTAGAGCATATGTCAGCATGATGATTAAGTGTGGAGGAAGAGAAAGAAGTTTAGTACATTTGATAACAGTGGTTAGTTGTACTTCTGTTCACTTCTGGCTGATTTCTGGCATATGTCAGCTTTATCCTTTTAGAGCCATCCTTATAGAGACAGACCACGGTCAGACAGACCTATGAGTCCGTATTTATGAGTCCGTATTTATGATTTTCTCTGGGGTCTCGGTTGCCGAGGGTAGCCGAGACCCCAGAGAACATGATTCGGGGGTTTTTTACCGACCCCCGAGTTGCGATCGCCGGTAATTAACCGTTTACCGGCGGTCGCAACAAAAAATAAAAAAACGCAATTTGCCATTTAATTTCTCTGTCCTCCGATGTGATCGCACATCGGAGGACAGAGAAATAGTGTCCCCGATGGCCCCCAATAGCCCCCCAATACTCACTTATCTCCCCCCGGTGCTCCTCGTGTCTCCCGATGGGCGCCGCCATCTTTTTTCCGCCCGGCACCCGGAAGATCTTTGGGGTCTCGGCTGCTGGGGGTAGCCGAGACCCCAAAGAACATGATCGGGGTCGGTTTTTACCGACCCCTGTTTTACGATCGCCGGTAATTAACTGTTTACTGGCGACCGCAAAAAAAAAAAAAAAAAAGCGATCTGTAATTCTCTGTCCTCTGATGTGATCGCACATCAGAGGACAGAGAAATAGGGGGATTTGGGGACCCTATCATACTCACCCGGTGTCCCCGGGTCCTCCTGCGTCTCCTCTTGCCGGCCGGCTTCTTCCTCTGCAAAGAAAATGGCGGGCGCATGCGCAGTGCGCCTGCCATCTGCTGCCATCTGCCGGCCGGCAGGAGAGACGAGTTGGGGCTAAAATTAGGGTTAGGGTTAGGGCTAGGGTTAGGGTTAGGGCTAGGGTTAGAGTTAGGGTTAGGGCTAGGGTTAGGGTTAGGGCTAGGGTTAGGGTTAGGGCTAGGGTTAGGGTTAGGGCTAGGGTTAGGGCTAGGGTTAGGGTTAGGGCTAGGGTTAGGGCTAGGGTTAGGGTTAGGGCTAGGGTTAGGGCTAGGGTTGGGGCTAAATTTAGGGTTAGGGCTAGGGTTAGGGTTAGGCTACTTTCACACTAGCGTTTTTTGGCTTCCGTCGCAATTAGTGTTGAGCATTCCGATGCTGCAAGTATCGGGTATTGGCCGATACTTGCTGTATCGGAATTCCGATACCGGGATTCCGATACTCTTGTGGTATCGGGTATCGGGTATCGCAACAACATTAATGTTAAAATGTGTAAAAGAGAGAATTAAAATAAAAAATATCGCTATACTCACCTGTCCGACGCAGCCGGGACTTCAGCGAGGGAACCGGCAGCGTTGTTTGTTTAAAATTCGCGCTATTACTTGGTTACGTGAATTCCCGGCTTGTGATTGGTCAGGTCGGCCACGTTGCCGGGACGCGGACCAATCACAGCAAGCCGTGACGAAATTACGTCACGGCTTGCTGTGATTGGTCCGCGTCCCGGCAATATGGCCGCCCTGACCAATCACAAGCCGTGACGTCACGGGAGGCTGGACACGCGCCCATTTTAAAATGAGCGCGTCCAGCCTCCCGGCTTGTGATTGGTTGACCGCGGCGCAACCAATCACAAGCCGTGACGTCACGGGAGGCTGGACACGCGCCCATTTTAAAATGAGCGCGTCCAGCCTCCCGGCTTGTGATTGGTTGACCACGGCGCAACCAATCACAAGCCGTGACGTCACGGGAGGCTGGACACGCGCCCATTTTAAAATGAGCGCGTCCAGCCTCCCGGCTTGTGATTGGTTGACCGCGGCGCAACCAATCACAAGCCGTGACGTCACGGGAGGCTGGACACGCGCCCATTTTAAAATGAGCGCGTGTCCAGCCTCCCGTGACGTCACGGCTTGTGATTGGTCAGGGCGGCCATATTGCCGGGACGCGGACCAATCACAGCAAGCCGTGATGTAATTTCGTCACGGCTTGCTGTGATTGGTCCGCGTCCCGGCAACATGGCCGACCTGACCAATCACAAGCCGGGAATTCACGTAACCAAGTAATAGCGCGAATTTTAAACAAACAACGCTGCCGGTTCCCTCGCTGAGGTCCCGGCTGCGTCGGACAGGTGAGTATAGCGATATTTTTTATTTTAATTCTTTCTTTTACACATTTATATGGTTCCCAGGGCCTGAAGGAGAGTTTCCTCTCCTTCAGACCCTGGGAACCATCAGGAATACCGTCCGATACCTGAGTCCCATTGACTTGTATTGGTATCGGGTATCGGTATCGGATTGGATCCGATACTTTGCCGGTATCGGCCGATACTTTCCGATACCGATACTTTCAAGTATCGGACGGTATCGCTCAACACTAGTCGCAATGCGTCGTTGGAGAAAAAACGCATCCTGCAAAAGTGCTTGCAGGATGCGTTTTTTTCTCCATTGACTTGCATTAGCGACACATTGCGACGGATTTCCACACGTTGCATCCGTCGTGCGACGGATACGTCGTGCTTTGGCGGACCGTCGGCACAAAAAAACGCTACATGTAACTTTTTTTGTGCGACGTGTCCGCCATTTCCGACCGCGCATGCGCGGCCGGAACTCTGCCCCCGCCTCCACGCACCTCACAATTGGCAGCGGATGCGTTGAAAAAACAGCATCCTCTGCACCCGTTGTGCGGCGCTTACAACGCTAGCGTCGGTACGTCGGCCCGACACACTGCGATGGGCCGAGTACGACGCTAGTGTGAAAGTAGCCTTAGGGTTAGGGTTGGGGCTAAAGTTAGGGCTAGGGTTAGGGTTAAATTTAGGGTTAGGATTGGGGCTAAAGTTAGGGTTAGGGCTAGGGTTGGGGCTAAAATTAGGGTTAGGGTTAGGGTTGGGGCTAAAGTTAGGGATAGAGTTTTGATTGGGGTTAGGGTTTGGATTAGGGTTGGTATTAGGGTTACGGTTGGGATTAGGGTTACGTTTGGGATTAGGGTTGGGATTAGGGTTAGGGTTGGGATTAGGGTTAAGGTTAGGGTTGGGATTAGGGTTAGGGGTGTATTGGGATTAGGGTTAGGTTTGAGGTTAGGGTTGAGATTAGGGTTAGGGGTGTGTGGGATTTAGGGTTTTGATTAGGGTTATGGTTAGAGTTGAGATTAGGGCTGCTTTGGGGTTAGGGTTGTGATTATCGTTAGGGTTGTGATTAGGATTATGGATCGGGTTGAGATTAGGGTTAGGGGTGTGTTGGAGTTAGGGTTGGAGTTAGAATTGGGGGGTTTCCACTGTTTAGGTACATCAGGGGTTCTCCAAACACGACAGACAATTTTGCGCTAAAAAAGTCAAATGGTGCTCCCTCCCTTCTGAGCTCTGCCGTGCGCCCAAACAGTGGTTTACCCCCACATATGGGGCATCAGCGTACTCGGGATAAATTGGACAACAACTTTTGGGGTCCAATTTCTCCTGTTACCCTTGTGAAAATAAAAACTTGGGGGCTAAAAATCTTTTTTGTGGGAAAAAAATATATTTTTATTTTCACTACTCTGCATTATAAACTTCTGTGAAGCACTTGAGCATTCAAAGTTCTCACCACATATCTAGATAAGTTCCTTAGGGGGTCTAGTTTCCAAAATTTGGTCACTTGTGGGGGGTTTCTACTGTTTAGGTACATTAGGGGCTCTGCAAACGCAACATAACACCCACAGACAATTCTATCAAAGTCTGAATTCCAAAAAATGGCGCTCCTTCTCTTCCGAGCTCTGCCGTGTGCCCAAACAGTGGTTTACCCCCACATATGGGGTACCAGCATACTCAGGACAAATTGGAGAACAAATATTGGTGTCCAATTTCTCTTGTTACCCTTGTGAAAATAAAAACTTGGGGGCTAAAAAATCTTTTTTGTGGAAAAAAAAAATATTTTCTATTTTCACTACTCTGCATTATAAACTTCTGTGAAGCACTTGGGCATTCAAAGTTCTCACCACATATCTAGATAAGTTCCTTGGGGGGTCTAGTTTCCAAAATGGGGTCACTTGTGGGGGGTTTCTACTGTTTAGGTACCTCAGTGGCTTTGCAAACGCAACATAACGCCTGCAGACCATTCTATCAAAGCCTGCATTCCAAAACGGCGCTCCTTCCCTTCCGAGCTCTGCCGTGCGCCCAAACAGTGGTTTACCCCCATATATTGGGTACCAGCATACTCAGGACAAATTGGACAATAACTTTTGGGGTCCAATTTCTCTTGTTACCCTTGTGAAAATAAAAATTTGGGGGCTAAAAAATCTTTTTTGTGGGAAAAAAATATATTTTTTATTTTCACTACTCTGCATTATAAACTTCTGTGAAGCACTTGGGCATTCAAAGTTCTCACCACATATCTAGATAAGTTCCTTTGGGGGTCTATTTTCCAAAATGCAGTCACTTGTTGGGGGTTTCTACTGTTTAGGTACATTAGGGGTCTGCAAACGCAACATAACGCCTGCAGACCATTCTATCAAAGCCTGCATTCCAAAATGGTGCTCCTTCCCTTCCGAGCTCAGCCATGCGCCCAAACAGTGGTTTACCCCCACATATGGGGTACCAGCATACTCAGGACAAATTGGACAACAACTTTTGGGGTCCAATTTCTCTTGTTACCCTTGTGAAAATAAAAACTTGGGGGCTAAAAAATCTTTTTTGTTAAAAAAAAATATTTTTTATTTTCACGACTCTGCATTATAAACTTCTGTGATGCACTTGGGCATTCAAAGTTCTCACTACACATCTAGATAAGTTCCATGGGGGGTCTAGTTTCCAAAATGGGGTCACTTTTGGGGGGTTTCTACTGTTTAGGTACATCAGGGGCTCTCCAAACGCGACATGGCGTCCGATCTCAATTCCAGTCAATTTTGCATTGAAAAGTCAAATGGCGCTCCTTTGCTTCCGAGCTCAGCCATGCGCCCAAACAGTGGTTTACCCCCACATATGGGGTGTCGGCGTACTCAGGACAAATTGAACAACAACTTCTGGGGTCCATTTTCTCCTGTTACCCTTGGTAAAATAAAAATTTGGAGGCAAAAAGATCATTTTTGTAGAAAAAATGCGATTTTTTTATTTTCACGGCTCTACGTTATAAACTTCTGTGAAGCACCTGGGGGTTTAAAGTGCTCACCACACATCTAGATAAGTTCCTTAAGGGGTCTAGTTTCCAAAATGGTGTCATTTGTGGGGGGTTTCCACTGTTTAGGCACATCAGGGGCTCTCCAAACGTGACATGGCGTCCGATCTCAATTCCAGCCAATTCTACATTGAAAAAGTAAAACGACACTCCTTCTCTTCCAAGCTCTGCGGTGCGCCCAAACAGTGATTTACCCCCACATATGGGGTATCGACGTACTCAGGAGAAATTGAACAACGACTTTTGTGGTATAATTTCTCCTGTTACCCTTGTGAAAATAAAAATTTTGGGGCAAAAAGATCATTTTTGTAGAAAAAATGCGATTTTTTATTTTCACGGCTCTACGTTATAAACTTCTGTGAAGCACTTGGGGGTTCAAGCTGCTCACCACACATCTAGATAAGTTCCTTAAGGGGTCTAGTTTCCAAAATGGTATCACTTGTGGGGGGTTTCCACTGTTTAGGCACATCAGGGGCTCTCCAAACGCGACATGGCATCCGATCTCAATTCCAGCCAATTCTGCATTGAAAAAGTCAAACGGTGCTCCTTCACTTCCAAGCCCTGCGGTGCGCCCAAACAGTGGTTTACCCCCACATATAGGGTATCGACGTACTCAGGAGAAATTGCACAACAACTTTTGTGGTCTAATTTCTCCTATTACCTTTGTGAAAATAAGAATTTGTGGGCGAAAAAATCATTTTTGTGAAAACAAATGCGATTTTTTATTTTCACGGCTCTACGTTATAAACTTCTGTGAAGCACTTGGGGGTTCAAAGTGCTCACCATACATCTAGATAAGTTCCTTAAGGGGTCTAGTTTCCAAAATGGTGTCACTTGTGGGGGGTTTCCACTGTTTAGGCACATTAGGGGCTCTCCAAACGCGACATGGCGTCCGATCTCAATTCCAGCCAATTCTGCATTGAAACAGTCAAACGGCGCTCCTTCACTTCCAAGCTCTGCGGTGCGCCAAAACAGTGGTTTACCTCCACATATGGGGTATCGGCGTACTCAGGAGAAATTGCACAACAAAATTTGTGGTTAAATTTCTGTTTTTACACTTGTGAAAATTAAAAAAAATGGTTCTGAAGTAAAATGTTTGCAAAAAAAAGTTAAATGTTCATTTTTTTCTTCCACATTGTTTCAGTTCCTGTGAAGTATGTAAAGGGTTAATAAACTTCTTGAATGTGGTTTTGAGCAGCTTGAGGGGTGCTATTTTTAGAATGGTGTCACACTTGGTTATTTTCTATCATATAGACCCCTCAAAATGACTTCAAAGGTGATGTGGTCCCTAAAAAAAACATGGTGTTGTAAAAATGAGAAATTGCTGGTCAACTTTTAACCCTTATAACTCCCTAACAAAAAAAATTTTGCTTCCAAAATTGTGCTGATGTAAAGTGGACATGTGGGAAATGTTATTTATTAACTATTTTTCATGACATATCTCTCTGATTTAAGGGCATAAAAATACAAAGTTTGAAAATTGCAAAATTTTAAAAATTTTCGCCATATTTCCATTTTTTTCATAAATAATCGCAAGTAATATCGAAGAAATGTTACCACTATCTTGAAGTACAATATGTCACGAAAAAACAATCTCAGAATCAGCGGGATCCGATAAAGCGTTCCAGAGTTATAACCTCATAAAGTGACAGTGGTCAGAATTGTAAAAATTGGCTCGGTCATTAAGTACCAAATTGGCTCTGTCACTAAGGGGTTAATAATGTTCACAGTTTGCATTGTGAAATCTCGTGACAGATCCACTTTAGAGTTCTGGATCAGTGAGAAGCCTTACTAGTATTGGTGATATGATTTAAAGAGAATACTAAACACTCTTAGGGTATGTTTCCACGTTCAGGAAACGCTGCTTGTTTGACGCTGCGCAGCGCTGCAGCGTCAAACAAGCAGCGTCCAGATGTTCCAGCATAGTGGAGGGGATTTTATTAAATCCTGTCTCCACTATGCGTGGAAACCCGCACGCGGCGGCCCTGCGACTCCGGACATGCTGCGCGTCTTTTCAGATCGCAGCATGTCCATACACCTTGCGGGGACGCAGCGTCCCCGCAAGGCATATCACAGGGCCCTATGGGAGAGAGCGATCATCCCGGATGTGAAGAGTTAACACATCCGGCATGATCGCGTCCCATTAAGGGGGCGGGGCTTAGCGCCGAGCGGCTTCGCCGCTGCGGCGATACCGCCGCCCATCCGTACCGTGGAGACATACCCTTATGATAGTCCTAGGAGAGATAGGAGTCCTATGGTTGAATCTTGAAAGTGTTAATTGTTTGATTTCTTACAGGTTACATGTGAACGGTATTAAAAATGACTGAGCGATTCGATTGTCATTACTGCAAAGAATCTCTATTTGGGAAAAAGTACCTTCTGAGGGAAGAAAACCCATATTGTGTGAAATGTTATGAGAATCTGTATTCCAACTCCTGTGAAGAATGCAAGAAGCCCATCGGCTGTGATGGCAAGGTATGTAGCTACAGGATTTTTGATTGCTGAAGTAATTGGTTCAAAACATTTTTTTATAGCTGAGAATAATCTGAAAAAAATATGACTGGAAGTGAATGACATCTACAATGACCATTCAGAATTTTTTTTTTTATCTGTATGCCAAAAATAGCTTATAGATGTAGGTCACGATTCTGGGATCCACACACGTCAGGAAAGGCTGCTTTCACACTAGCGTTGGTACAGGGCCGTCGCGCTGCGTCGGCCTGACGTACTGACGCATACTGTGAAAAAAATGCCCGTCGTGGGCAGCGCAAGCAGTCTTAGGACGCTTCCGCTGCCTCATTGCAAGGTCCGGGAAGGAGGGGGCTGAGTTTCGGCCGCACAAGCGCGGTCGAAAATGGCGTTCTTGACGCACAAAAAAACGTAACATGTAACATTTTTTGTGGCGGCGGTCCGCCAAAACACGACGCAACCGTCGCACGACGGTTGCGACGTGTGACACTGCGTCGCAATGCGTCGCTAATAAAAGTCTATGGAGAAAAAACGCATCCTGCGGGCAACTTTGCAGGATGGGTTTTTTCTCCACAACGACGCATTGCGACGTGCAGTGCCCGACGCTAGTCTGAAAGTAGCCAAAGGAAAGCAGATACACGGCCATCTCTACAATTACTCTCCACGTGGATCTAATGGCTGGCTACATATATTTTTATTTCATAAATCAATAGTACACAGGAAAACACCAACGATATAATACATTTTAGCAGAAAAATCTGCTTCTGGACTGACCTTTCACATTAAAAATTCTCAATTTATATGTAAAATCTGTATTCGGTATATGCTGTAAAAACAGTTCCCAAAAACCAATGTCAGATTGTCACTTTTGTTCGCAGTCAGTTTTACCGTACTCTGATTTTTTTTTTCCCATTTTCCAATACGCTATTCGAAAGTACAACTCATCCCACAAAAAAATCAAGCCTTCATATGTCTTTGTGGGTAGAAAAATAAAAAAAGTTATGGTTCTTGGATGGGGAAGAAAAAACAAAAGCGAAAAAAGTAATAGTCTTTAGGTAATTAAGTCATAATGCGCACTAAACATTATTCTTGTGCAAAAATGTTTTAGAAAATCTAAGTCATCATACTCATTAAATATGGCCCCGATTCATCATTGCATTTTTTTTAAGTCATTTTCCTTTTTTGTCATGTGGTATTAGTTGCCAGTTTTGGCGCCAAAGTTTTAAAAATAGGGAAAATAATTAATGAATTTGTTGCAAAGTCAAAAACAGTATTTTTTTCTGTCTTGAACTATTTTTGTGATTCTTTGGTCCCGAATGTTGCACGTTTAAAAAATGGGGCAAAGCTGCACCAAAATACTGGTGTACTCAAAAATACACCAGTGGCGGATGGTAGTGAAGTTGTGCCAAATTGTGACTTTTTAAAAAGTTGCAAATTAAGGATCAAGCGAATTGCTAAATTCCGCCCACAAATTGGAAAACAAAAAATAACAGGCAAGCTGGAGCGCCAGCGTCCCTATGCGCCGTCCTAAAGTGTCCCCAGAAAAATGGCTGGGAGACACTTATTATTTAAGGCACCTCCACCTGATGGGTAGCTGCTTATGCAAAGTTGTTAGTCTGTTTCTAAAAAACACTTGCTAGTTCTCAGGTCCCAGTGCTTGTATTCCAGTGCACCTGCCTGCTTATTCAGCTGTGCCTACCAGCCTGTCTATTAGCTGTGCCCGCCTGCCTATCAGCTGTGCCCGCCTGTACCTGTCTGCCATGATACCAGTCTTGCTTGCCAGTACCTGCATGACTGTTTGTCTGTAGTGCCAGTCATTATACCAGCCGTGCCAGCCACTACTTGCCAAGGCTATCAATCCTGACAGTTCCTGTCTCCTATCCCTTGGGGGTCAGCTGCCATCCACCAGAGGTCAGTTCTGGAGTAATGCCTGGCTCTGCCTTCCTCATCCCTCTTTGAATCGCGGTATCTTCAGCTACTGTGCATCCAATATCAGACTTGGTGAGCCACCTAGTCATGCCCCTCCAGGCTCTCCTTGGACCATGGCACAGTGGTTCCCCCACCCAGTCTGTTACACAAGTGCATATAATATGGACTTCAAAAAAGGTGACTATAGAATAATCAGTTGGGTGCAAAGGCAATGAAGAATCAGGGCCTATATGTTAATCTATAATTTAAATATGGACCTCTCAATTTCCACCATAAACCTGTGATGTTTTTTCCATCCCCATCAACAGTATTTTGCAATTTTGTAATGTCTGTTAATGGTACAGTGGCTATGACAATTGTAATGCTTAATGTCAGTTCATGAAGGTTTCCACAGTCAGGCTTGGTGCAGGATACTATGGTTGGCAAAATCTAAGAAATACACAGGTGCAGTGGTTTTCACTCTGTCGAACAGAAAAATTTAAATCCATAAGATATCTCCAGAGAGGTGATGTATCACCCTCACATTGAACATATCTGATTAATTATAACAGGGGAAGTGACAAACTAATTAAAACTGGGAAAGTGAGTGAGAGCTGACACTTCAACCAACACTGAAATAGGGACCTCCTGCTGTGAAAAGGTAATTACAGCAAAGATCTGCTCTAAGAACCAACCACAAAGATTTGACTTTGTTTCCTCAGAGGCGGAGAAGTATACTTCCAAGGCAAGATAGTCAAAGCAATGGTCCCCACACTTTTTGGAGCCAGTGGACAATGTTGAATATTGGGATTTGCATCGATCCTATATTTATGGGAGATACATTTTCAGCGTCGTAGTGAAGGGAGGAACATAATGCATTGACTCACACCACCATAAGGCCATTCGAACCCCTCCAAATTAATATCAGACCTATGGAGGATGCTATCCAATGCATCCATGCCATGTTTCAGCTATATAGAAAGATAAATTAGCAATAGGAAACATGACGGCAATATCTACCGCCTGGGACCTCCAGGGTCGAAAATATTTAGAAAGTTGGAAATCTCATAAAGTTCTAAAAAACCAAGCATATCCCACAACCATCCCACATATGAGCTCACTAAGGGGAGGTATGTGGGCGTAACCTTAATCTAATAAAAACAGAGTTTGGAGTGCTGTCCTTGTTCATTTATGGAAGACATAGTTCACTGTGGGAGTGTTCCATTTTCCCAATCGAAGTGCTTCCCTGAATAAAGATAAGAGGCATTCCTGCAATTTCAGGTTTAGTAGTTTTCTTTTACTATCACTTACTACTTTATGTATTTTGCTCCTATTTTGTAACATCTTTGTATATTTTTTTATAAGCACGCTCTACCTTTCCGGATTAAATATATAAAATTTAATCTCTTTTCCTCTTGCTCTGTAAACCGCACCCCTGAAGCCACACACTACTTGTAACTGGTGTCCAATCGGCCTGTTTAAACAATTGGTGGTGGCAGCTAGTAGTTTCTTTAGTTATTGTGGAGTTGGCAGTGATCGTGTCTGGTTGTATATAAATATATATTTCATGTATTGAAATTGGAGGTGTAAATACTTTATGCTAATTGTGAGAACCCCAGTAACCAAATTAGTAGTGGAAGCAGCAATGACCTCATCCATCACTCGTCAGTCAATTGCGTTATTGTCCTGGTGATTGGAGGCATCGGAGTTGCGTCCCCTGACAAATTGGTGACAGTGGTGGTAACAGTGTGATCTCCACAGTGCTATCTGTGACAAACTGGTGGCAGCAGTAAGAGTTGAGTGATCTCTCTCGTGTTATCCAAGACACGCTCTAATTTCTAAAAAAAAAAAAAGATAAAGAACTGTATCCTATGGAATTTTAAAGGGGTTGACCGGCCTTGGGGTACAAGTCTGGTCAGCACATGGCCTCACGTATGTAAATCACATACTTGGCTGTACGTACCGTGAGGATTCACTTCTGCAGTCACAAAGAATGACTGTAGACTTGTAACCTAAGGCCAGACAACACCATTAAGCAGAGCATTAGACTTGCTACTTGGCTACGGAAACAGCCTTCTTTCTGATTGGCTAGTCAGCAAAACATTTCCACCGACAGGGTGAATGGCTTGACTATCGAGCTCTCTGTGACATCACTGTCATGCGCTGCTTACAAGCATAAATCAGCTGCTTGTATCAAAACAGGACGCTGCGAGGGAGCTCATGGAAGATAAGTAGAATGGTTTATGTTTGTTTTAATGTTTTTCTGATGGGGGCCATGCATACCAGGATAGGCATGAGGGGGACATGCATACCAATATAGGGATGAGGAGGCCATGTATACCAGGATGGGGATGAGAGGGCCATGCATACCATGATCGGAATGAGGGGGACGTACATACTAGGATAGATAGGGATGAGGGAGCCATGCATACCAGGATGGGGATGAGGGGGCCATGCATACCAGGATAGGGGTGAGGGGGCCATGCATACCAGGATAGGAATGAGGGGGCCATGCATACCAGGATGGGGATGAGGGGGCCATGCATACCAGGATAGGGGTGAGGAGGCCATGCATACCAGGATAGGAATGAGGGGGCCATGCATACCAGGATAGGGATGAGGGGGCCATGCATACCAAGATGGGGATGAGGGAACCATGTATACCAGGATAGGGATGAGAGGGCCATGCATACCAAGATGGGGATGAGGAGGCCATATATACCAGGATAGGGATATTAGTACAGAATTGAAAACATCTTTTGCTTCAATTTTTTTCTATTTTCCTCCTCTAAAACCTAGGTGTGACTTGTGGTCCAGTGCGTCTTATAGTACAAAAATTACGGTATATATGCAGAGATTCCAGGCAGTGGCATAACTAGAGTCTGGTGGGTCTGAGTACAAGATTTGGACTGGGCCGCCTCATCCTAGTATACAGTGGGGAAAATAAGTATTTGATGCACTGACAATTTTGCAAGTTTTCCCACCTGCAATGGAATGGATAGGTCTGTAATTTTTATCGTAGATACACTTCAATGTGAGAAATAGAATCTAAGAACAAAAAAAACAGAAAATCACATTGATTATTATGTTAGTTTTTCTTTAAAAATCCCTCCTGCTCTGATCTCTTTACCTATATTAATTGCACCTGTTTGAGTGTGAGTACAGATGTCTGTTATACAGGTAATTAGTTCAATCACACTCCAACCTCTCCACCATGGTGAAGACCAAAGAGCTGTCTAAGGACACCAGGGAGACAATTGTAGACCTGCACAAGGTTGGAATAGGCTACAGGACAATAGGCAAGCAGCTTGATGACACAATTATTAGAAAATGGAAGAAACACAAGATAACTGTCAATCTTCCTCAGTTTGGGGCTCCATGCAAGATCTCACTTTGTGGGGTAAGGATGATTTTGAAAAAGGTCAGGAATCAGCCCAGAACTACACGGGGGACTTTATCAATGACCTGAAGAGAGCTGAGAACACAGTCTTAAACATTACCCTTAGTAACACACTATGCCGTCATGGATTAAAATCCTGCACGGCACGCAAGGTTCCCCTGCTCATGCCAGCACATGTCCAGGCCCGTTTGAAGTTCACCAGTGACAATCTGGATCATTTAGAGGAGGCATGGGAAAAGGTCATGTGGTCAGATCATCCCAAAATACTAAAACAAAACTTTTTGGTATCAACTCCACTTGCCATGTTTGGAGGAAGAAGAAGGATGAGTACAAGACCAAGAACACTGTCCAAATTGTCAAGAATGGTGGGGGAAACATCATACTTTGGCTGTGATTTTCAGCAAAGGGAACAATATGACTGCACTGTTTTGAAGGGGGGTTGGATGTATTGCGAGGTTTTGGCCAACAATCTCCTTTCCACAGTAAGCGTTTTGAAGATGGGTCGTGGCTAGGTATTTCCCCATGACAATGACCCAAAACACACAGCCAGCGCAACTAAGGAGTGGCTACGTAAGAAGCATTTCAAGGTCCTAGAGTGGCCTAGCCAGTCTCCAGACCTGAACCCAATAGATAATGTTTGGAGGGAGCTGAAACTCAATGTTGCCCAGCGACAGCCCTGAAACATGAAAGATCTGGAGTGGCCAAAAATCCCTGCTGTAGTGTGTGCAAACTTGGTCAAGCACTATAGGAAACGTCTGACCCCTGTAATTGCAAACAAAGGTTTCTGTACCAAATATTTAGTTCTGTTTTTCTATTGTATCAAATACTTATTTCATGCAATAAAATGCATTTTACTATATGTACTATATGGGACCTGCATTATGCTTTATCGAGGACTATCTGTACCAATCATTATTCCTCACCCGGAGTAAGGGTAGGCGCACAAGGTCATTAAACGATGCGGGATTGAGTGTTGCGTACTCTGCAGCGTCCAGATAAAACAGCATAGTGGATGGGATTTCAAGAAATCCCATGCCCACTATGCATGCACAGACGCCCGCAGCTCACCTGCAGAGACGGACATGCATCGCGTCTTTCCAGACCGCCTCTTGTCAATTTATCTTTATTTGTCTCTGCGAGATAAATTTCACCAGAACAATGTATTGGACGCAGTGAATCCGCACGGTTCAATGAACATATGCGGATTCACCTGTGTTCAATATACTGCAGTGCTTTGGACGCAGCGGACATGTGCTGCATCCAAAGTGCTGCCAATTACTGAACGTGTGCACCTACCCTAAATGTCCGAGAAACAAGCATCGAACGACTTAAATATTGTTGATCGTGCTCGTTTAGCGGCCTGAACTTAGCGCTTGTAAATACAACAGAAATGTTTCTGTGTGATAGTGCGATGTGTTAGCATTTGGGGCCCCACTTTAAACTTTTACCCGGGACCCCACTTTGTCTAAAACCGGCCCTGCTCATGGTTCTAGATACTTCGGCTAGTCCAAAATCTGAAATCTTGCTAAATGTCCTATGACTTGCCCTACATGAAATGGAGAAGTATCAAGTATTAAGTATCTCTACAATGTTAAATGCTACATATGGAAATGTATCTGCTTCCCGTGTGGAATCAGTACTTTTCCTGTGGTATGTATTCACATAACTGCGCTCCTATCTTCTAAGCCTGTTTGTTTAAAACGTGTATAAAGAAAGAACATTATGCTCTCTCCTCTTTGACATGACCCAGTCAGTGCAGCATAAGGCAGCCAGAAGAAATCCACACAATTCTGTTTTTTCTCCCCCCCCCCCCCCTTCGAAATCACATTTTGTAACTCAGTTTAAATAAAATCACATTTTCCTGTTCTAAATATAAATTCCCTTTTCAATTCAAAATGTAGTTTTTGGAGATCTTGAAAACTCTTTTGATTCACTATTTCTTCCAGTTGTATTAAAAAGAAAGACAAGTGAGAACATCTCAATTATTTTTCCTCTTCCAGTGAAAGCAAACAATTATTCTCTGGAGTTGTATCCCATTTTTTTCTGCATGGGACACCAGGAATTTCAAAAGCTGGAAAGGAGTCAGAAAAATACTTAGGAATTCATCAATCTGAACTTTTCAACTCTTATTTGTGATTTGTTACGTGAAACAAATATAATTTGCCAATAACTGTTCAAGGGGAAAAATTGTTTCTTGCTGGCAGACAAAACGTCTAATGAGCCTATATAGTGAAAATGTAGTGGATTTGTGCAAAAAAAAAAAAATGAAAAAAAGAATGGAAAGTCCTACTAAAGAATGTTTTACAAATTCCTCTTTCATCTTCTTATTCGATCCAAAAGAGTTTATGTGTACCTTAATAAAGGCATTAGTCTAACAAAACCTTGAAGAAAGGAACCAAAAAATGGTAGTTGGAAACAGGATATGAAAATAGATGTTAATACTTCTTTAAGGATAAACATAAACCCTTTTGGATCGAATAAGAAGATGAAAGAGGATAAATAAATTAAAAGTGGGCAGCTTAGCATCCTATTTTAATCCCTTAAGGCCTGGGGGATTTTTCATTTGCGTGTCTTCATTTTTTCCTGCCTTTATTCCAACAGCCATCATTTTTTAATTTTCCATCGACATAGCCATGTGAGGACTTGTTTTTTGTGGGACGAGCTGTACTTTTGAATGACGTCATTCATTTCACCATGTGATCTACTGGAAAGCAGGAAAAAAATCCAAGTGTGATGAAATAGGAAAATAAAAAGCGCAATTCCGCAATTGCTTTTTTGTTTGTTTATTGACTGCATTCATTCTCCTATGAACACCAACCACGGGCTGGTTTTCACAGAAGTACAATCATGACAGGCACAGCGGTCTTCAGCAAACCCCTGGCTGTCATGGAAACACATCGACGCCAGATTGACACTGGGTTCCACCCGCGGTTGTTAGAGGCAGGTGATGGCTGATTATCATCCTGTATGTCATATGTTGTAAACAAATTAATATACAATAGTGGTTCCCTTCTCGTATTAATCCACATAGGCACAACTTTGTTCATGAATGTTGAATTATGGGCTCATACACAAAACAGGTCTTACAGCTCCCACCCCCATACACTTCTTCCCCTTCTCAACCCCACCAATGCAGATGTATAATGTGCAGGAGGTGGAGCTGAATCCCCTAGAAGGTTAGAATACCTCTGCTGATAGGAAATTGAATGGAACACTATCTACGCTACACTATCTGGGCAATCCAACAGAAGAATCTCCAACAGGCCATATTTACCTCTAAGGAAGCCCTATGACACAGAGCCTGGCTGTGCGATTGCAGTGAGATACGTCTCTCTCTGAGAAATGACAAGTCCAGTGTAGCCCTCAACCAGTTATTTCCCGCCCTGCTCCAGTTGACAAATCTCTCATGTATACACATAGAGAGAGACCCGTCAGTCAACAGGAGCAGTTGAGGTAGAATCTGGCCAAGACCCTCATGAGTCTACTGACGTCTCTCCCTTTAGTCCTTTGCCATATTCAAGATATACTTGGCTGCAGTTGTGCAACCAGGTTCTGATTCATGCTGCCCGTGGTTTGGACAGCATGAATCTAATGACAGTTTCCCTTTGACTTCTAAGTTTTCTTATTCTGGACTTGTGGGTTATGCTGCAGACCTGCAGGTTATCTGTAGCCAAATCTGCAGACCAATGGACTTCATTGCACATTTTTACTTTCCCATTGAACTCAATAGGGAAGTTCTGCAATACAAGTCCATTTTCCCCACAACAATAACTGACAATCCTCATGACAAATAAGTTTTCTTATGGAAAATACCAGCAGCTTGTGAATCGTAAGGGGAAATATTTATCCATGTTGCTGCTACTGTAAAATACACACTATGGATTTTCTGACAGAAAAGTCACACCAATTCAGGTAAAAATTGATAATGTGTTAGATTTATTATTTGGGTAAAGATAAAATGAAACATTAGTATTAGACTACAATTACCACTATTACTGTAAGTATTCTGCATTACTTTAGAGAACTTTTCCTCTCATAGCCTGCAAAGAAACTTTGTGTTTGGTTTGTCCCAGGAATTTGTCACTAGTATCTTGGGCCCTAATACAACATCTAGAGCAGGTCCCCACTTACCATTCGCCACTCCTAATACTGGCATCTTTATGTGTCAGAGGGTGCAGAGGGTTGCTTTTATGTACCAAGCTCCTATTTGATTGATACCTTTGCACCCCTTCTAGCTATTCCCCTGCTTTGAAAATGATGTATGATTAATGACATCCTTAATAGCATTTAGTTTAGCATATTTCTGTTCAATGACTAACAACTACATGTGGTATTAATAAGATAGTTGGAATAAAGCCATCACATTACATGTAATCACTTCAAGTTATTGTTTGTAAAACCAGTAAGTAGATTACAAACTCTTGCATATTTTGTGGTAAAGTGATCTGGCAAAAATTAGTGAAAAATGTAGTTGGTTTTGGAATGTGTATACGATGCATGATTTAAAGATTTATACAACTAGCTGCACATTCCTGAAGTAAATACAAAGGAGGGTTGGTATTTTGGAAGGAGTCCCTTTACAAAAGCTATGCCATATAACCTACCTCAATGGAGCTGTGTCCTGTATATACAATTGTTTATCCTGTTGATTCTCAGAAACATATATCAATGTCATGCCCAATGGTGGCGCGCGTGGATTGAGGACCCACTGTGCCACAGGGCTGGACCTACCTAGGAAAGTGCATAGCTAAGCAGCTACCTGGTGTTCAATGGAGCTCCTGATGGCAGAAACAGACTAGGCTGTTAGCCACCAGGTACCACTCCTAGGCAGGCGCCAGTGCTGCAGCTGCCGATCCCAGGAGATGGGTTCGCTGCCACAAGGAGACGTGACCAAGGTCACTGACAAACAGGTAACGGAGACTGAAGGACTGTACAGACAACTTGACAACTTGAATATTGAAGATAGGTTCACACTCGGAGATATGAGGAAACCCTTTTGGAGCTAGCCGCACTAGGACCAAGGAAAACGGAAACAGGACTGGCAGCACCGGGACCAGAAGGCCGGGTATAGGTACCGCAGACTCGATTTCAGGATTAAGATACTGCTGAAGTGATCACAGGAACATGGACAAACTATAGTAGGCTCAGAGGAACACAGGATTAGGGAATAACTATAACAGACTAGGGATGGGAAACCTGGCAACATACAGTTGCACACACCAAACCCACTAAGACTAACTATAGGAGTTGTTCAGGCACCTTCCTATTTGGGAGGGTGCTTTCTATACAAGATAGTAATAATAATAATTTTATTTCTATAGCGCCAACATATTCTGCAGCAGTTTACATTTTAGAGGGACTTGTACAGACAATAGACATTACAGCATAACAATAAACACATAGATCAAAACAGATACCAAGAGGAATGAGGGCCCTGCTCGCAAGCTTACAAACTATGAGGAAAAAGGGGACACCCGAAAGGTGGATGGTAACAATTGCTTTCATTGTTCGGACCAGCCATAGTGCAATAATCGGGTGTTCATGTAATGCTGCATGAACCAGTTATTGGCCTAAGTATGTAACAGCACAGACACAGAGAGCTATAAATGCATAAAGCGTGATGAAACATGATGCAAGGAACCTGGTTATGGTAAAAATTTTGAATGGGCAACACAGGGATAGTTCGGTTAATGTGTTGAGGCGGTAGGCCAGTCTAAACAAGTGTATTTTTAGGGCACACTTAAAACTGAGGGGATTGGAGATTAATCACATTAACATGGGTAGTGCATTCCAGAGAATTGGCGCAGCATGTGAAAAGTCTTGGAAACGGGAGAGGGAGATTCTGATTATTGAGGATGCTAACCTCGGGTCATTAGCAGCTATTGGCTGGGAGATACATAGCAGGTCAGCACTTTAACTAAATGCCTCCCAGCTTTTAAGAGCAGATGCACCACCGTAGCACAGTGTGGCATGTACAGGGGAGGAGGAGGCAGCCCACGAGGACAGTGCTGTGGCTAGCGTGGTTAGTAAGCCGGCGTCCCTGCACAGTGGGAGGTGGGGAAGCATGTGGAGGCGCCGGCAAATGTTACAATCATTATGACCAGAATGACTCTAGTTCAAGGGAATCTGTCAGCAGGATTTCACTCCCCAAATTATTTATATGTGCGTGTAGCTCTTTCACAAACAAGTCCAGCAATACATTTATATGGCAAGTCCATTCCTACATTACTGAGAAAACAGTGTTTGCATTGATATCCAAATGAGGCTGTAGATCTGAAGCCTCTGTCACTCCAGCTGTATTCAACAAGCATGGCCGCCTCCTCATGCTTGACTGACAGGCTCTATGCTGTGTGACTTAAGGCAAAAGAGCCATCAGTAAAGCAGGAGGGAGCACCACTGGATGGGAAAAATGGCTGGAATGACACAGGCTTCGGATCTACAGCCTCATTTGGATATCAATTCAAATGCTGAATTCTCAGTTATGGAGGAACAAACTGTCCATATTAAGGTCTTGTCTTTGAAAGAGCTACATAGAGCTGGAGTGACAGAGGCTTCAGATCTTTCACCTCATTTTCATATTAATTAAAATGCTGATTTCTTAGTAATGGAGGAATAGACTGACCATGTAAAGGTACTGCTGGGCTAGTCTTTGAAAGGGCTACATGTACATATAAATAGTTTGAGGGTGAAATCCTGCTGACAGATTCCCTTTAACCCCTTTATCCCATATGACGTACTATCCCCTCGAGATGACCTGTGACTTAATTCCCAGTGACAGGATAGTACGTCATAGGCGATCGGCCGCGCTCACGGGGGGAACGTGGCCGATCACCGCCGGGTGACGGTCACGGACCGCTCCCGGCACATTAACCCCCGGCACCCTGCGATCAAAGATGATTGTAGCTTTCCGGCGGCACAGGGAAGCATCACGCAGGGAGGGGCTTCCCTGAGACCCTCAGAGCAACGCGATGTGATTGTGTTGCTCTGAGGGTCTCCTACCTCCTCCTCCCTGCAGGCCCGGATCCAAAATGGCCGCGAGGAGCCTTCCAGGTACTGCAGGGAGGTGGCTTTTAAGCGCCTGCTCAGAGCAGGCGCCGGGAAGCCTCTCTACAGTGCCTGTCAGATTGCTGATCTGACACAGTGCACTGCAAAGTGTCAGATCAGCTATCTGATAACATACAGTGATGTCCCCCACTGGGGCAATGTAAAAAAGTAAAAAAAAAAAATCTTTACATGTGTAAAAAAAAAAAAAAATTCCAAAATAAAGAAAAAATATATATATACAGTACAGACCAAAAGTTTGGACACATCTTCTCATTTAAAATTTTTTCTGCATTTTCATTACTATGAAAATTGTACATTCACACTGAAGGCATCAAAACTATGAATTAACACATGTGGAATTATATACTTAGCAAAAAACTGTGAAACAACTGAAATTATGTCTTATATTCTAGGTTCTTCAAAGTAGCCACGTTATTTGCTTTGATGACTGCTTTACACACTCTTGGCATTCTCTTGATGAGCTTCAAGAGGTAGTCCCCGGGAATGGTCTTCCAACAATCTTGAAGGAGTTCCCAGAGATACTTAGCACTTGTTGGCCCTTTTGCCTTCACTCTGCGGTCCAGCTTACCCCAAACCATCTCGATTGGGTTCAGGTCTGGTGACTGTGGAGGCCAGGTTATCTGGCGTAGCACCCCATCACTCTTCTTCTTGGTCAAATAGCCCTCACACAGCCTGGAGGTGTGTTTGGGGTCATTGCCCTGTTGAAAAATAAATGATGGTCCAACTAAACGCAAACCGGATGGAATAGCATGCCGCTGCAAGATGCTGTGGTAGCCATGCTGGTTCAGTATGCCTTCAATTTTGAATAAATCCCCAACAGTGTCACCAGCAAAGCACCCCAACACCATCACACCTCCTCCTCCATGCTTCACGGTGGGAATCAGGCATGTAGAGTCCATCCGTTCACCTTTTCTGCGTCTCACAAAGACACGGTGGTTGGAACCAAAGATCTCAAATTTGGTCTCATCAGGCCAAAGCACAGATTTCCACTGGTCTAATGTCCATTCCCTGTGTTTTTTAGCCCAAACAAGTCTCTTCTGCTTGTTGCCTGTCCTTAGCAGTGGTTTCCTAGCAGCTATTTTACCATGAAGTCCTGCTGCACAAAGTCTCCTCTTAACAGTTGTTGTAGAGATGTGTCTGCTGCTAGAGCTCTGTGTGGCATTGACCTGGTTTCTAATCTGAGCTGCTGTTAACCTGCGATTTCTGAGGCTGGTGACTCGGATTAACTTAGCCTCAGAAGCAGAGGTGACTCTTGGTCTTCCTTTCCTGGGGCGATCCTCATATGAGCCAGATTCTTTGTAGCGCTTGATAGTTTTTGCCACTGCACTTGGGGACACTTTCAAAGCTTTCCCAATTTTTCAGACTGACTGACCTTCATTTCTTAAAGTAATGATGGCCACTCGTTTTTCTTTACTTAGCTGCTTTTTTCTTGCCATAATACAAATTCTAACAGTCTATTCAGTGGGACTATCAGCTGTGTATACACCAGACTTCTGCACAACACAACTGATGGTCCCAACCCCATTTATAAGGCAAGAAATCCCACTTATTAAACCTGACAGGGCCCACCTGTGAAGTGAAAACCAATCCCGGTGATTATCTCTTGAAGCTCATCAAGAGAGAATGCCAAGAGTGTGCATAGCAGACATCAAAGCAAAAGGTGGCTACTTTGAAGAACCTAGAATATAAGACATAATTTCAGTTGTTTCACACTTTTTTGTTAAGTATATAATTTCACATGTGTTAATTCATAGTTTTGATGCCTTCAGTGTGAATGTACAATTTTTCATAGTAATGAAGATACAGAAAAATCTTTCAATGAGGTGTGTCCAAACTTTTGGTCTGTACTGTATATTCTTCCAATAAATACATTTCTTTATCTAAATAAAAAAAAAACAATAAAAGTACACATATTTAGTATCGCCGCATCCGTAACGACCCGACCTATAAAATTGTCCCACTAGTTAACTCCTGAACACCGTAAAAAAAAATGAGGCAAAAAACGACACTTTATTATCATACCTCCAAACAAAAAGTGGAATAACACGCGATCAAAAAGACGGATATAAATAAATATGGTACCGCTGAAAACGTCATCTTGTCCAGCAAAAAATGAGCCACCATACAGCATCATCAGCAAAAAAATAAAAAAGTTATAGTCCTCAGAATAAAGCGATGCAAAAATAATTATTTTTTATATAAAAATAGTCTTTATCATACAAAAGCGCCAAAACATAAAAAAATATAAATGAGGTATCGCTGTAATCGTTCTCACCTGAAGAATAAAACTGCTTTATCAATTTTACCAAATGTGGAACGGTATAAGCGCCCCCCCCCCAAAAAAAAGAAATTCATGAATAGCTGGTTTTTGTTCATTCTACCTCACAAAAATCAGAATAAAAAGCGATCAAAAAATGTCACATGCCCGAAAATGGTACCAATAAAAACATCAACTCGTCCCGCAAAATACAAGACCTCACATGACTCTGTGGAACAAAATATGGAAAAATTATAGCTCTCAAAATGTGAAGACGCAAAAACTATTTTATGCAATAGTGTGTGACGGCTGCCAATCATAAAAATCCGCTAAAAAAACTCGCTATAAAAGTAAATCAAACCCCCCTTCATCACCCCCTTAGTTAGGGAAAAATAATAACATTTTAAAAAATGTATTTATTTCTATTTTCCCATTAGGGTTAGGGTTGAGGCTAAAGTTAGGGTTAGGGCTAAAGTTAGGGTTAGGGTTGGGGCTAAAGTTAGGGTTAGGGCTGGGGCTAAAGTTAGGGTTAGGGCTAGAGTTAGGGTTGGAGTTAGGGTTAGGGTTGGGGCTTTGGGTTAAGGTTGGGGCTTAGGGTTAGGGTTGGGGCTAAAATTAGGGTTAGGGTTAGGGCTAAAGTTAGGGTTTGGATTACATTTACGGTTGGGATTAGGGTTAGGGGTGTGGTTAGGGTTATGGTTAGGGTTGGGATTATGGTTAGGGGGTGTTTGGGCTGAGTTTCAGTTAGAAATCGGGGGTTTCCACTGTTTAGGCACATCAGGGGCTCTCCAAACGCAACACGGCGTCTGATCTCAATTCCAGCCAATTCTGCCTTGAAAAAGTAAAACAGTGCTCCTTCCCTTCCGAGCTCTCCCGTGTGCCCAAACAGGGGTTTACCCAAACATATGGGGTATCAGCGTACTCAGGAAAAATTGGACAACTTTTGCGGTCCAATTTCTCCTGTTACCCTTGGGAAAATACAAAACCGGGGGCTAAAAAATAATTTTTGTGGGAAAAAAAAAAGATTTTTTATTTTCACGGCTCTGTGTTATTAACTGTAGTGAAACACTTGGGGGTTCAAAGTTCTCACAACACATCTAGATAAGTTCCTTGGGGGGTCTAATTTCCAATATGGGGTCACTTGTGGGGGGTTTCTACTGTTTAGGTACATCAGGGGCTCTGCAAATGCAACGTGATGCCTGCAGACCAATCCATCTAAGTCTGCATTCCAAACGGCGCTCCTTCCTTTCTGAGCTCTGCCATGCGCCCAAACGGTGGTTCCCCCCCATATGGGGTATCAGCGTACTCGGGACAGATTGGACAACAACTTTTGGGGTCCCATTTCTCCTGTTACCCTTGGGAAAATACAAAACTGGGGGCTAAGAAATAATTTTTGTGGAAAAAATTTTTTTTTTTATTTTCACGGCTCTGTGTTATAAACTGTATTGAAACACTTGGAGGTTCAAATTTTTCACAACACATCTAGTAAGTTCCTTAGGGGGTCTTCTTTCCAAAATGGTGTCACTTGTGGTGGGTTTCAATGTTTAGGCACATCAGGGGCTCTCCAAACGCGACATGGTATCCTATCTCAATTCCAGTCAATTTTGCTTTCCTTCCCTTCCGAGCTCTGCAATGCGCCCAAACAGTGGTATACCCCCACATATTGGATATCAGCATACTCAGGATAAATTTTACAACAAGTTTTGGGGCCCAATTTCTTCTGTTACCCTTGGGAAAATAAAAAATTGGGGGCAAAAACATCATTTTTGTGAAAAAATATCATTTTTTATTTTTACGGCTCTACATTATAAACTTCTGTGAAGCACTTGGTGGGTTAAAGTGCTCACCACACAACTAGATAAGTTCCTTAGGGGGTCTTCTTTCCAAAATGGTGCCACTTGTGGGGGTTACAATGTTTAGGCACATCAGAGGCTCTCCAAACCCGACATGGCGTCCCATCTCAATTCCAGTCAATTTTGCATTAAAAGTCAAACGGCACTCCTTCCCTTCCGAGCCCTCCCATGTACCCAAACAGTGATTTACCCCCACATATGGGGTATCAGTGTACTGAGGACAAATTGCACAACAACTTTTGGGGTCCAGTTTCTTCTGTTACCCTTGGGAAAATAAAAAATTTGGGCGAAAAGATAATTTTTGTGGAAAAATGATTTTTTATTTTTACGGCTCTACATTATAAACTTCTGTGAAGCACTTGGTGGGTCAAAATGCTCACCACACATCTAGATAAGTTCCTTAGGGGGTCTACTTTCCAAAGTGGTGTCACTTGTGGGGGTTTCAATGTTTAGGCACATCAGGGGCTCTCCAAACGCGACATGGTGTCCCATCTCAATTCCAGTCAATTTTGCATTGAAAAGACGAACAGCAATCCTTCCCTTCCCGAGCTCTGCCATGCGCCCAAACAGTGGTTTACCCCCACATATGGGGTATCAGTGTACTCATGACAAATTTTACAACAACTTTTGAGGTCCAATTTCTCCTTTTACGCTTGGTAAAATAAAACAAATTGGAGCTGAAGTAAATTTTTTGTGAAAAAAAGTTAAATGTTAATTTTTTTTAAACATTCCAAAAATTCCTGTGAAACACCTGAAGGATTAATAAACTTCTTGAATGGGATTTTGAGCACCTTGAGATGTGCAATTTTAAGAATGATGTCACACTTGGGTATTTTTTATCATATAGACCTATCAAAGTGACTTCAAATGTGATGTGGTCCCTAAAAAAAATGGTGTTGTAAAAATGAGAAATTGCTGGTCAACTTTTAACCCTTATAACTCCCTAACAAAAAAACATTTTGGTTCTAAAATTGTGCTGATGTTAAGTAGACATGTGGGAAATGTTACTTATTAAGTATTTTGTGTAACATATCTCTGGGATTTAAGGGCATAAAAATTCAAAGTTGTAAAATTACGAAATTTTCAACATTTTCGCCAAATTTCCATTTTTTCACAAATAATCGCAGGTAATATCAAATAAATTTTACCACTGTCATGCAGTACAATATGTCACGAGAAAACAATGCCAGAATCATTAGGATCTGTTGAAGCGTTCCAGAGTTATAACCTCATAAAGGGACAGTGGTCAGAATTGTAAAAATTGGCCCGGTCATTAACGTGCAAACCACCCTTGGGGGTTAAGGGATTAAGAATGTGAGAAATACAACTGTTGTCATATTATTTTCCTTACTGGCCGCACCAGAGTAAATAATTGAACTGTTTATCTGATCACTTACAGTGGGGGAAATAGGTATTTGATTCCTTCCTGAATTTGTAAGTTTGCCCACTGACAAAGACATGAACAGTCTAACATTTTAAGGGTAGGTTAATTTTAACATTGAGAGATAGAATATCAAAAATAAAATCCAGAAAATCACATAGTATAAATTACATAAATTTATTTGCATTTTGCTGTGAGAAATAAGTATTTGGTCCCTTACCCAACCATTAAGAGTTCTGGCTCCTACAGACCAGTTGGACGCTCCTAATCAACTTGTTATCTGCATTAAAGCCAGCTGCCTTACATAGTCACCTTTATAAATGACTCCTGTCTATAGACTCAATTAATCAGTCAGACTCTAACTCTACAACATGGGCAAGACCAAAGAGTTTTCTAAGGATGTCAGGGACAGGATCATAGACTTGCACAAAGCTGGAATGGGCTACAAAGCCATAAGTAAGATGCTGGGTGAGAAGGAGACAACTGTTGGTGCTTTAGTGAGAAAATGGAAGAAATACAAAATGACTGTCAATCGACATCGATCTGAGGTACAATGCCAAATCTCACCTCGTGGGGTATCCTTGATTATGAGGAAGGTGAGAGATCAGCCTAAAACTACATGGGGCAACTTGTTAATGATCTCAAGGCAGCTGGAACCACAGTCACTAAGAAAACCATTGGTAACACATTATGCTGTAAAGGTTTAAAATCCTGCAGTGCCCTCAAGGTCCCCCTGCTCAAGAAGGCACATGTGCAGGCCTGTCTGAAGTTTGCCACTGAACACCTGGATGATTCTGCGAGTGATTGGGAGAAGGTGCTGTGGTCAGATGAGACAAAAATGAGCTGTTTGGCATTAACTCAACTCGCTATGTTTGGAGGAAGAGAACTGCTGCCTATGACCCAAAGAACACTGTCCCCACTGTCACGCATTGAGGTGGAAACATTATATTTTGGGGGTGTTTTTCTGTTAAGGGCACATGACTACTTTACCGCATCAAAGGGATAATGGATGGAGCCATGTACCGTAAAATCCTGAGTGACAACCTCTTTCCCTCTGCCAGGACATTAAAAATGGGTTGTGGCTGGGTCTTCCAGCAAGACAATGACCCAAAACAAACAGCCAAGGCAACAAAGGAGTGGCTAAAAAAGAAGCACATTAAGGTCATGGAGTGGCCTAGCCAGTCTCCAGACCTTAATCCCATAGAAAACTTATGGAGGGAGTTGAAGATCTGATTTGCCAAGTGATAGCCTCAAAATCTTAATGATTTAGAGATGATCTGCAAAGAGGAGTGGACCAAAATTCCTCCTGACATGTGCTCAAACCTCATCATCAACTACTAAAAAAATCTGACTGCTGTGCTTGCCAACAAGGGTTTTGCCACCAAGTATTAAGGGATCAAATACTTACTTCTCACTGCAAAATGCAAATACATTTATATAATTGATGCAATATGATTTTCTGAATTTTATTTTTGACATTCTATTTCTCAATGTTAAAATTAACCTACCCTTAACCCCTTTCTGCCATCGGACGGAATAGTATGTCTGATGGCAGCATCGCCGCTTTGATGTGGGCTCCGGCGGTGAGCCCACATCAAAGCCGGGACATGTCAGCTGTTTTGAATAGCTGACATGTGTCCGCAATAGGCGCAGGTGGAATCGCGATCCACCTGCGCCTATTAACCGATTTTTGACTAGTTTCAAATTCTGACAGCGGCATTTAACAAGCGCTTCCGGTCATGTGGCTGGAAATGCGTGCCGCTACGTCATCATCTCGCGAGACCGCAATGCATTCTTGGGACCGGAGCGTCGCAAGGAGCATCGGTAAACGCCTGGGCTGGATCCAGGGGCTGACGGAAGGTGAGTATATAACTATTTTTTCTTTTAATTCTTTTTTTAACAGGGATATGGTGCCCACAATGCTACAGTTGTGGCCAAAAGTATTGACACCCCTGCAATTCTGTCAGATAATACTCAGTTTCTTCCTGAAAATCTTTGCAAACACAAATTCTTTGTTATTATCTTCATTTAATTTGTCTTAAATGAAAAAACACAAAAGAGAATGAAGCAAAAAGCAAAACATTGATTATTTCACACAAAGCTCCAAAAATGGGCCAGACAAAAGTATTGGCACCCTCAGCCTAATACTTGGTTGCACAACCTTTAGCTAAAATAACTGCGACCAACCGCTTCTGGTAACCATCAATGAGTTTCTTACAATGCTCTGCTGTAATTTTAGACCATTCTTCTTTGGCAAACTGCTCCAGGTCCCTGATATTTGAAGGGTGCCTTCTCCAAACTGCCATTTTTAGATCTCTCCACAGCTGTTCTATGGGATTCAGGTCCGGACTCATTGCTGGCCACCTTAGAAGTCTCCAGTGCTTTCTCTCAAACCATTTTCTAGTGCTTTTTGAAGTGTGTTTTGGGTCATTGTCCTGCTGGAAGACCCATGACCTCTGAGGGAGACCCAGCTTTCCCACACTGGGCCCTACATTATGCTGCAAAATTTGTTGGTAGTCTTCAGACTTCATAATGCCATGCACACGGTCAAGCAGTCCAGTGCCAGAAGCAGCAAAGCAACCCCAAAACATCAGGGAACCTCCACCATGTTTGACTGTAGGGACCGTGTTCTTTTCTTTGAATGCCTCTTTATTTCTCCTGTAAACTCTATGTTGATGCCTTTGCCCAAAAAGCTCTACTTTTGTCTCATCTGACCAGAGAACATTCTTCCAAAACGTTTTAGGCTTTTTCAGGTAAGTTTTGGCAAACTCCAGCCTGGCTTTTTTATGTCTCGGGGTAAGAAGTGGGGTCTTCCTGGGTCTCCTACCATACAGTCCCTTTTCATTCAGACGCCGACGGATAGTACGGGTTGACACTGTTGTACCCTCGGACTGCAGGGCAGCTTGAACTTGTTTGGATGTTAGTCGAGGTTCTTTATCCAACATCTGCACAATCTTGCGTTGAAATCTCTTGTCAATTTTTATTTTCCGTCCACATCTAGGGAGGTTAGCCACAGTGCCATGGGCTTTAAACTTCTTGATGACACTGCGCACAGTAAACACAGGAACATTCAGGTCTTTGGAGATGGACTTGAAGCCTTTAGATTGCTCATACTTCCTCACAATTTGGTTTCTCAAGTACTCAGACAGTTCTTTGGTCTTCTTTCTTTTCTCCATGCTCAATGTGTTACACACAATGACACAGGACAGAGGTTGAGTCAACTTTAATCCATGTCAACTGGCTGCAAGTGTGATTTAGTTATTTCCAAAACCTATTGGGTGAAACAGGTAAGTTACAGGTGCTGTTAAAGGGCCACTGTCACCCCCCCCCCCCCCAGCCGTTATAAACTAAAAGAGCCACCTTGTGCAGCAGTAATGCTGCAGTCTAACAAGGTGGCTCTTTTAGTTTTTGATTCATTTATTACCTCAAAAAAGCGTTTTAAAAATTGGCCACACATACCAGATATTATACCGGGAGGCGGTCCGAAGCGTCCTGTATGAATCCCCCAACTGCCGTCACTCATCTCTTCAGGGCCGATGGTCCCCGCCCCCTGAGCGCTGTTATTGTCTGAAATCCGGCGCCTGCGCTGTTCTTTCCTGCCTGGGGCCTGCGCAGTGTTTATTGTGAGTCACAGCACAGACGCAGGGTGCCTGACTGCGCCTGTGCGGGCAGTGCGGCCGCCCTGTTGCTGAATCCCCGCCCCGCACTGTGTTATTCATTATGCACAGTGCGGGGCTGGCATTCCTGGGCATGCGCACTGCACTGCATGTATATACACTAATCCTCACCAGCTTTTGGAATCTGGCAGCCGAAAATAACAATGCCGGAAGGCGGGGGAGCAGGGGGAACGTCAGACAAGGGAGAACGTCCAAGATGGGGGAGGGCCTAAACAGCGCAGTGCAGTGCGCATGCCCAGGAATGCCAGCCCCGCACTGTGCATAATGAATAACACAGTGCGGGGCGGGGATTCAGCAACAGGGCGGCCGCACTGCCCGCACAGGCGCAGTCAGACACCCTGCGTCTGTGCTGTGACTTACAATAAACACTGCGCAGGCCCCAGGCAGGAAAGAACAGCGCAGGCGCCGGATTTCAGACGATAACAGCGCTCAGGGGGCGGGGACCATCGGCCCTGAAGAGATGAGTGACGGCAGTTGGGGGATTCATACAGGACGCTTCGGACCGCCTCCCGGTATAATATCTGGTATGTGTGGCCAATTTTTAAAACGCTTTTTTGAGGTAATAAATGAATCAAAAACTAAAAGAGCCACCTTGTTAGACTGCAGCATTACTGCTGCACAAGGTGGCTCTTTTAGTTTATAACGGCTGGGGGGGGTGACAGTGGCCCTTTAATTACACAAATTAGAGAAGCATCACATGATTTTTCGAACAGTGCCAATACTTTTGTCCACCCCCTTTTTTATGTTTGGTGTGGAATTATATCCAATTTGGCTTTAGGACAATTCTTTTTGTGTTTTTCATTTAAGACAAATTAAATGAAGATAATAATACCAAAGAATTTGTGTTTGCAATCATCTTTAGGAAGAAACTGAGTATTATCTGACAGAATTGCAGGGGTGTCAATACTTTTGGCCACAACTGTATATACTGTGTGTGCTGTGTTAGATCCTGCATGGGCTGTTATATACGGCGTCTCTGTGCTATATACTACGTGGCTGTTGTATATATTACATGGCTGGGCAATATACTATATCGCTGTGCTCTATACTACGTGGCCTGTGTTATATACTGCATGGGCTGTGTTATATAACACATGGCTGTGCTATATACTACATAGCTGTGCAATATGTTACGTGGCTGTGCAATATATTACGTGGCTGGGCAATATACTACGTGGGCTGTGTTATATACTGCATGGGCTGTGTTATATACTATGTCTCTGTGCTATATACTACGTGGCTGTGGTATATATTACGTGGCTGGGCAATATACTACGTCGCTGTGCTGTATACTACGTGGCCTGTGTTATATACTGCATGGGCTGTGTTGTATACTATGACTCTGTGCTATATACTACGTGGCTGTGCAATATATTACGTGGCTGTACAATATATTACGTGGCTGGGCAATATACTACGTGTCTGTGCTATATACTACGGGGGCTGTGCTATATACTACGTGGCTGGGCAATATACTATGTGGGCTGTGCTATATATTACGTGGGCTGTTATATACTACATTGGGTGTGATATATATTACGTGGGCTGTGTTATATACTACGTGGGCTGTATGCTATATTTCTTTGCTGTATCTGTGCATCATGGATCGTGGTATGGAGGGGGGCCCACTGAGACTCTTTCACCCGGGGCCCTCAAAAACCAGGAGCAGGCCCTGGCTTCACTTATTGTTCGCGGCCGGGCGTGACCAATCAGAGACAGGCGCAGTCCGGCTGCGAATTGGCATGGAATTTGAATCACGCTTCGCTAATTGGTCGCACCCGGCCGGCCGAATCCTGTGTATAAATTGCATTATTCTGGAAACTTCATAAATAAACTACATATATATTCTAGAATACCCCATGCGTTAGAATCGGGCCACCATCTATCAGTTATATAAATGCCTGGAGTACCAGGAGTTACCTTTTCTGCCACCCTAGATCTATCTGGTATAAGGCAAAGTGGCTTATTGACACCACTGCAGCACATGACTTAGGAGACCCTAGCTCAGAGAATGGACCAGTTGGAGTCTATAGCGTGAATATGTTATTTGTATGCTTTCCACTCATATATGAAATTTCATCTATTTATATGATTTTCACACCAGACTCTTCAAAATGCAGCTACTAGAGTGATCTGGTGATTGACTTGGGTACTGCTCAAAATAACCAGAATGCCAGATGATTTTGCTAGTGGAAACCGGTTTAAAGGGAACCTGTCACCCCCCAGGGCCTATTAAAGTAAAAGAGCCACCTTCAGCAGCACTAAGGCTGCATTCTGTGAAGGTGGCTCTTATGTTTATTATCCCTAGGAATGCTGAAATCATGACTTTTATAAATTTTGCGCCATACCTGTATTGTGTCCCGGAGGTATGTTTTATCCCCCTGACTCAACCGCCTCGCAGCCGTCCATCATCCTGCTCTGTCCTCCATGCGCCACCTCTATTCTTTCTTGTGACGTCACCGACGCCTTCGATATGCAATCCGAGACCACCATTCTTTGTTCTCCTCTGGTCTGCTTAATCGCCATCTCTAATCCTTGTGCACAGGACATTCCAATGCTCTCTGTACAGCAAGCAATGATGTCCTGTTCTTCAATCAAGTGAAGCAATGACGCCTGTTCTTCAGTCAAGGGAAGCAATGATGTCCTGTTCTTCGGTCAAGGGAAGCAAGCAATGATGTCCTGTTCTTCGGTCAAGGGAAGCAATGATGTCCTGTTCTTCAGTCAAGGGAAGCAATGATGTCCTGTTCTTCAGTCAAGGGAAGCAATGATGTACTGTTCTTCAGTCAAGGGAAGCAATGATGTCCTGTTCTTCAGTCAAGGGAGGCAATGATGTCCTGTTCTTCGGTCAAGGGAAGCAATGATGTCCTGTTCTTCAGTCAAGGGAAGCAATGATGTCCTGTTCTTCAGTCAAGTGAAGCAATGATGTCCTTTTCTTCAGTCAAGGGAAGGGATGTTATTGAATGTGCTTTGAAAGACGTACTATTCCAGCCACCTGACTTCTGCAGCCAATCAGAAGCCTAAGTGGTAAGTTAGCCAAAGAATGGAGAATGGAACATCATTACTATTTGTCCTGTCAGAGAATACGGAAGTGGGGAGCTTGGACTCCATATGGATCAGAGCCGGTAAGTATTTGTCCTTATTAGGACATTTTTTAGAAGTCAGAGAATCCCTTTAAGCTACAATTCGCTAATAAAGTCAAACTAGAAAACCCAATTAATTCTGCTTTGTTGAAGTTTTAAGAATTTGTGCCTCACTATCTTCAACATTAGACATCCCAAATATGTGGTTGTTAGGTTCAGGTAAGCTCAAAATTGAAACGTCAGTTTTAGTTGGAGAGACTCGTTATTAACCACATTCCTTGTTTCAGCTTCAAACACAAACCTACCATGACGTTATTAGCCAGACTGGTTATCATGGAATTTGCAGTGTGAGGTCCACAGTATAATTTACAGCTGTATGCATACAAAGAGGATGATCATCACTCCATAAAAAAAACAATGTATTTTTAACTGTTTTGACATTCTTGGCAGCAGGATACTACAGCCTAATCCTATTATTAGTTGCTGTTTGTCCGTATTTGCAGATGGTAGCCATATACGCGATGACATGAAGTAGATTTTCAATGGATGTAAAAAGTTCAGGAAAAAATAACTTTCAGCAGAAGAAGTCTTGAATTTCTCTTTATTTATTTGAGTTGAAGGATAAATATTATTCTGGACAGTGATTTCAATAAAAACTGAAGCTGAGTAGTGTGCGTATGAACATATTCTTCTTGAAATATTCTTGGCTGGTTATTTCTGTTCTCAGAGTTTAATGGATTATTCAGGACAATATTTCTTCAGCTTAAATAAATGAAGTGAGACTTTGTAGCCGCTGATTGCATATATACAAAACTCTAGGAGACTAGACAAAGACAAGTGCAGGCTCAACATAATATTTGATATTACCTAAGATTAATCATTCATGTGAAATACTTATAGGGAATCTGTCACCAGGTTTTTGCTACCTAATCTGAGAGCCGCATAATGTAGACCCAGAGACCCATTCCTGCAAAGTGTCACTTATCGGGCTGCTTGCCATAGTTTTGATAAAATCACTATTTTATCCACAGGAAATTATCACTAGGCGTAAACTTGCTGCCATATAGTAAGTCCTTCATGATCATGAGCTCTGAATAATCCCACCACACCACTGATTGGAAGATTTCTAACTATGCACGGGGCAGCACTGTGGCGCAGTGGTTAGCAAACCCCACCCAGGACAACATCTGCAAAGAGTTTGTATGTTGTCCCCGTGTTTGCGTGGGTTTGCTCCGGGTTCTCAGGTTTCCTCCCACATTTCAAAGACATACTGTTAGGGAATTTAGATTGTGAGCCCCAATGGGGACAGCGATGATAATGTGTGTAAGGCGCTGCGGAATATGTTAGCGCTATATAAAAATAAAGATTATTTATTTATTATTATTATTCTTAGAAAGCTGCCAATCAGTGGTGTGTGTGGGGTTATACAGAGCTCAGCAGAGAACTAGTAGATCTGCAGCAGATAAAACAGGGATTTTATCAAAATGATAGCAAATCAGTAGGTGACACATCGCTGCAATCAGGGTTTCTGCTCCTACATCATGCTGCTCTCAGATGGGGTAGCAAAAACCTAGTGACAGATTACTTTTAAAAAGTAGCTACTTTAGTTATTCATTATTTTATAGCAATGACATATACCATAATGTCTCGACTAGGAAATCAAATTGTTTGTAGGTGCTGTTGGGATTCACTTTCTTTGTTAGGCATTAGGCCTTAGGCCGGTTTCACACGTCCTGATATTTCCAGTACCGGAAAAAACGGTACCGGAGATATCCGTGTCCATGTGTGTACTACGTGTGGCACACGTGTGCCACCCATGTGCCACATCAGTACCACACGGACAACCCACAGGGAAGTAGCACTACAGTAAGCGCTGTTCCCTGGCGGCTGGTGCTGAAGCCAGCTGTCATCATTCTCCCCTGCTCTGCTGGCAAGCAGATGAGAATGATGAGCGTCATATTAAAGACCGAACGACAGCAGGTGGGGGCTTTTGGGACTGTTACCCCCATCATCCCACACCTGCTGCCGCTAATAACAGTGACAGTAAGTGCGGATGAACGGGGTATTCCACAGCCGCTGGCTGCGATCGTTCGGAAATAAATGAATGAAAATCTCGACGTGGGTTCCCCCCTATTTTATTGAACCAACTAGACAAAGCTCACAGCTGGGGCCGCAACCCCCAACTGTCAGCATCTGCAAGGTTGGTTATCAAGAATAAAGGGGTCTCCACGCTGTTTTTTTTAATTATCTGCTGAAAAGTAGGGTGACAACCTTCGCTGGCAGGCAGGATTTCACTGGCAGGGAACAGATCAGCGGGGTACTGTTAAGTATACTATTTATTATCTAATTTTATCTTATTGGTGCCGATCAGTTCACTCGCCTTTTTCATCTCTCTGACACTTGCCTGTCCATATCGCTATATTCAGGTGCCCTGGTATTCCTACCCTTCACACCTAGTGAGCATGAGCGTGTGTATGACTCACTATAATAGGGATTTCTAGGACATTCAGGGGCAGCCACCGAGGAGCAGGGGCACCGTCACTCGTATATATATCTAGGGTGCCATCCTCTGCTGATAGACAGGTACTGAGACAAAGGAATCTATCATAGAGTGTACTCACAGAGCACGTTTTCATGTGTGCGTGTTTTTTGTTGTCTTTGTCCTTTTAATCAATTATATTAAAAGTTATATTTTGTCTTATATATCTAATTCACGGGGTTCCCCATGCTAGCCAACCCTTCTAACTTCCTAACAAAAAAAGTTATGTTTCAAAAATTGTGCTGATATAAATTAGAAATGTGGGAAATGTTATTTATGAACTATTTTGTGTGACACATCTCTCTGAATTAAAGGCATAAAAATTAAAAGTTTGAAAATTGCTAAATTTTAAAAATTTTCTCCAAATTTCTGATGTTTTTCACAAATAAAAGCAAGTCACATCTAAGAAATGTTACCACAATTATGAAGTACAATATGTCATAAGAAAACAATCTCAGAATCAGTGGGATCCATTCAGGGCTGGACTGGCCATCAGGCACTTCTGGCAAATGCCAGAAGGGCCGGTGGCAGTAGTGGGCCGCTCGCCAGCGCCGACTCCTCCCCACCCAGCGCCGACTCATCCCCCCAGTGCAGACTCGTCCCCCCCGCCAGCGCCGCCGCATTCAACTATACCAGCGAGAAGCCTGTACAGTTGAATGCAATGATGGAGGAGAGAGCGTCCGCTGACGCTCCCTCTCCCATCATTCCCCACTCTGCCTCTGACACTGCAGGTGTGCGATGATGTTATATCATCATGTACCTGCTGTGTGCCGGGCAGACTGTCACTGCAGCTGCTGAGACCGGAGCCAGGAGCAGCACGGGGCACCAGGAGAGGTGAGGAGAGTGTTTTTTTAAAATATATCAATGAGTGATAACTGGATTGTGGGGCTATTGGGGGGGCTGTATTACATTCTATGGGGGGCTGTATTACATTCTATGGGTCTGGCTGCATTACATTCTAAGGGGGCTGGCTGCATTACATTCTATGGGGCTGGCTGCATTACATTCTATGGGGCTGGCTGCATTACATTCTATGGGGGCTTGCTGCATTACATTCTATGGGGGCTGGCTGCATTACATTCTATGGGGGGCTGTATAACATTCTATGAGGGCTGTGCTGTATTACATTCTATGGGGGGCTGTATTACATTCTATGGGGGGCTGTATTACATTCTATGGGGGCTGTGCTGTATTTCATTCTATGGGGCTGTATTACATTCTATGGGGGGCTGTATTACATTCTAAGGGGGGTGGGCTGTATTACATTCTATGGGGGAGGGCTGTATTACATTCTATGGGGGGGCTGTATTACATTCTATGGGGAGGGCTGTATTACATTCTATGGGGGGCTGTATTACATTCTATGGGGGGGGCTGTATTACATTCCATGGGGGGCTGTATTACATTCTCAGGGGGCTACATTATATTCTATGGGGGGCTGTATTATATTCTATGGGGAGCTGCATTATACTATATGAGGAGGGCTGCATTTTATTCTATGGAGGGGCTACATTAAACTGTATGGGGGCTGCAATATGCTCTATGAGGGGCCTACCATATATTATATATGCAGGGGCTGCATTATACTATATGAGGGGGCTGCATTATATTCTCTGGGGGGGTTACATTATACTCAATATATTCTGTGGGGTGGCTGCATTATACTCTGGGGTGGCATCATTATACTATATGTGGGCTGCATTATACTGTATCGAGGACTATGGGGAATACATTATACTATATGAAGAACTATGGGGTGCATTATACTATGGGAAGTGAATTGTACTACATGGATGACAATGGTGGGCATTTGTTATGACCCCAATGGCAGAGGGTCTCAGAAATAAATACCAAGTCTGCAAACACAAAAAACCAGCTCATAGGGCAGTGGTAACTGGGCTGACCGTATATCAAATCCTAGCACCACAAATAGCAGCAGCCGGGGAACGTGCCTACGTTGGTTCTAGACATCTCGCGCCAGCCGGAGAACTAACTAACCCTAGAAGGGAAAAGATAGACCTTTCTTGCCTCCAGAGAAAAGACCCCAAAAGTTGGATACAAGCCCCCAACAAATAATAACGGTGAGGTAAGAAGAAAAGACAAACGTAAGAATGAACTAGGTATTTAGCAAAGAGAGGCCCACTGACTAATAGCAGAATATAGTAAGATGACTTATACGGTCAGCAAAAACCCTATCAAAATTTCCACGCTGGATATTCAAGAACCCCCGAACCGTCTAACGGCCCGGGGGGAGAATACCAGCCCCCTAGAGATTCCAGCAAAATCAGGAATCACATTTAGTACAAGCTGGACAAAAAATAAGAGCAATACAAATAACCAAAAAACAAGGAAGCAGGACTTAGCTTAATTTTGCAAAAACCAGGACCAGCAGACAGGAGCAAACAGAAAGGACTGATTACAATGATGCCAGGCACCAGACTGAGAATTCAGGAAGTTCAAATAGCAACACCCCTGGACTAACGACCCAGGTGGGTGCCAAACTGAGGAAAGACAATCCCAGAGTCATATCACTAGTGACCACAAGAGGGAGCCAAAAAAGTCTAATTCACAACAGGCATTATACTATATGGAGCACTATGAGGAATGTATTATACTATTTGGAGGACTGAGGAGTGTATTATACTATATGGAGGACTGTGGCAGTACATTATACTATATGGAGGACTGAGGAGTGTTTTATACTATATGGAGGAATTGCAGTGTATTTTAATATTTGGAGGACTATGAGGAGTGTATTATACTATATGGAGGAGTGTATTATACTATATGGAGGACCGAGGAGTGTATTATACTATATGGAGGACTGAGGAGTGTATTATACTATATGGAGGACTGAGGAGTGTATTATAGTACATGAAGGACTATGAGGAGCATATTATACTATATGGAGGAGTGTATTATACTATATGGAGGACTGAGGTGCACATTATAATATATGGAGGACTATGGGGTGTATTATACTAAACAAGCAAAATGCTGCCTATTCATCGAGTGATTGGATTGTTTATGTGGGAACAGAAATCCATGTTCTCAGCAGCACATCGCCGGTGTAAACTGTAGATGTGCTGCTGATAACATGATATTGTATGGGGACAGATTGATCTAATTGTGATTGTTCTGTTCCCTTCATTCTTTCTCAGTTGGTGTAAAGAGGCCGGGAAACAAGTGAACGACTTCAGTATTGTCGATCACACTCGTTTAGCGGCCTGAGATCAGCGCATGTAAATACAAGAGAAATGCTTCACAGGGAGACCGGGCAAGGATGATGACAGTTGTAGTTAGCACCCGGCGCCTGGGAATAGCGCTAACTCTACTGCTTTTCCCAGCTTCCAGAGCATTTAATTCTGGTATATGTAATGATTTTTAGGGTTGATGTCAGCTGTGTAATGTCAGCTGCTATTAATCCCTGGTATAAGTAATGGAGAGGTGTCTATCAGACACCCCCCACTACTAGCCCAGACCTGGTGAGACCCAGTGACTCTGAAGAGCGGTGACGGTAGTAACAATACCGCTCTTCACAGTCGCCGAGCTCAGCGCAAGACCCGAAATATCTGAAGAGCGGTGACGTTACTGATGTCATCGCTCTTCAGAGTCACCGGGTCTCGTGCTGCACAGTGGAACCAAAAGTGGCTGTAGGCATAAGTTTATGGAGCATCAGAATGGGGTTCCATAGCCTTTCGTCGTCTCAATCCCTTCATTATCTACGAGATCCAGTTATGTAGGTAAAGTAGCGGCTTTTCTTGGTACTGCAACTAAAAGCAATAAATAGGACTGAGCTGTAATGTTGGATACAGCTGTAACTATGTTATATAGTCGTGTTACACTCCCCTCACTTCTTGTAACCTACAAGTGTGAAAAGATATTTCACAGTCACCATGTGACAAGTGGGCCTGTGTAACTTCAAATGCCAGGGCTGAATTTTAGTCCCAGTCCGGCCCTGGATCCATTGAAGCGTTCCAGAATTATTACCACATAAAGTGACAGTGGTCAGAATTGTAAAACTTAGCCTGGTAATGAAGGTGAAAATAGGCTTTGGGGTGAAGGGGTTAAGACAGGTGTGCACAACGGAATGGTCCCCTTTATCCTTTAGATATAACAATTTATTGATGTTTTATATAAATCGAAATTAAGAATATTCCTTACTGGACTGCTAGAGATTCCTCCACATTGGGAAATATCCTGTGTGAAGTCAACGTATTATTTATGGAGAGAATTATTGGTCATGCTAGTCTTGCCTAGTTTTCTGCAGAATCTGCATTACGTAATGTGACATATTTATTTGGATCATGTGATCTGGCAGTTATTAGTAAAATATAAAAAAGAGGACTTTTTAATTTTTTGGATGATGTGATAAATAATTGATGATTGATTTTCAGATAAGTTTGCCAGTTTTGTGAAGTGCATGAAATATATTATGTAGTAACTGAGCTCAGGTGAAAGTTGCTGCTTCCAGTGATATTAAATCAAACTCCGACAGGGAGACAAAATGTTCTCTGCTGGCCCTCTCCTGTCCCATTCAAGAATGTAACTGCAGATTAATAAGTGAATATCATAGAAATTCATACCCAAACACTGAGGAGTCCATTACTGATGGGGAATATTCAATGTCTAATTTTTGTCAAGAAGAACTGGAAGAGCCAATAGTCTTATATGCAGTACATACGAAGTATGCAACTTTCCTTTCATGCGTAGTAGTATGGACTCAAGGGGTTGACACCAACATTCTGCAACTGCTGTTACCAGTGTTGGACTGGGGTAATAAGAGCGCACCAATAACATTGGCTCTGTGAGACCACTGTTCAGCTACATGCAAATATTACATTACCCTCTTTCACAAATTTGTCTATGATTCTTTATAATAATACATTGGGTGGTTTTTTAAATGAACAACTCTAATGGGGCTGAAAAAAGTGTTGAAATATTAAATACCGTTTTTTTTATTTATTTTTTTTAAGAATTGCACTTCTTATATAAAAAAAAAGTTGGGAAGTCGCTAAACAATCAGATTGACTTTTTAATTTTTTAAAAAGGCTATAAAAATGAAAACTTTTTAATTGCTTTTTTTATTGGCATTGGTTTCTGTTGCTTTTAGCTAAGCTACAGGGGTGAGAATACAGAGAGGAAAAATGAATTCTGTGAAATTAGAAGTGGTGTCTCCTATTTTCTAATGCTAACATGTTAAATAATATTACGATTGGTGGATGTTTGACTGCTAAGACCCTCTGGCCCTAAGAACCAAAAGACATGGGTCTCATGCCCCTCTGCATTTTCCGTACACAACTGCACTCCATGCCACCCACTTTATAGGGAACTGATACGATACACAGTCATGGATAGAGCTGTGTTGTGTCTTTCAACTTGAAATCATTGAAATGCACAAATATGTTGTGTCTTCCACTTAGAAGGACACTCATTGGAGCTGCTCAACCGGCTGGCTAATTGATGTAGGCATTCCCCCTTAGTGACAGAGCCACATTTTTTAAATCTGACCAGTGTCACTTTATGTGGTAATAACTCTGCAATGCTTCAACAAATCCCAGTGATTTTGAGAACGTTTTTTCGTGACACATTATACTTTATGATAATCGTAAATTTAGGTCAATATGTTTTGTGTTTATTTATAAAAAATATCAAAAATTTGGGAAAAATGTTAAACAATTTTCTAAATTTGAATGATTATCCCTTTAATCCAGATTGTCATACCACAGCAAAACATTAATAAATAACATTTCCCACATATCTGCTTTACATCAGCACCATTTGTAAAATGTTATTTTATTTTGTCAGCATTTTAGGAGGTTTAAAAATGTAGCAGCAATTTTTCATTTTTTCAAGGAAATTTACAAAATGTATTTTTTTAGGGACTTATCCATGTTTGAAGTGCCTTTAGGGGTCCCATATATTGGGAAACCCCCAAACGTGATACCATTTTAAAAACAGCACCCCTAGACATATTGAAAACTGCTGTCAGGTAGTTTATTAACCCTTCAGGTGCTTTAGGCCGGTTTCACACGTCAGTGGCTCCGGTACGTGTGGTGTCAGTTTTCTCACGTACCGGAGACACTGACACACGTAGACACATTAAAATCAATGTGTCTCTGCAGATGTCATTGATTTTTTGCGGACCGTGTGTCCGTGTGCAAAACACGGAGACATGTCAGTGTTCGTGGGAGCGCACGGATCACACGGACCCATTAAAGTCAATGGGTCCGTGTAAAACACGTACCGCACATGGATGCTGTCCGTGTGCAGTGCAAGAGACAGCGCTACAGTAAGCGCTGTCCCCCCAGCATGGTGCTGAAGCCGCCATTCATTTCTTCTCTCCAGCAGCGTTCGCTGGAGAGAAGGAATGAAAAATCATTGTTTTTTTATTTTTTGGCGTTTAAAATAAAGATCCTTGTCACCACCCCCCTCCCACCCACTGTGCGCCTGCCCGCTGGAAATAAAATACTCACCCCGCTCCCTCGATGCTTCCTCTCAGCGTCGCAGCTTGTCCTGTATGAGCGGTCACGTGGTGCCGCTCATTACAGTGGTGAATATACGGCTCCACCTCCCATAGGGGTGGAGCCGCATATTCATCACTGTAATGAGCAGTACCATGTGACCGCTCATACAGGAAGACGCTGCGGAACTGAGATGAAGCATCGAGGAAGCCGGGTGAGTATTTTATTTCCAGCGGGCAGGCGCACAGGGGGTGGGAGGGGGGTGGTGACAAGGATCTTTATTTTAAACACCAAAAAAATAAAAAACAATGATTTTTCATTCCTTCTCTCCAGCGAACGCTGCTGGGAAGAAGGAATGAATTCCGGCTTCAGCACCAGATGCAGGGGACAGCGCTTATCTCTAGCGCTGTCTCCTGCACGGTCCGTGTGGTACCCAGTCGGCAAATGGGCGGCACACGGCAGCCGCACGTGTGCCACACTGATGTGCTACGTGAGCACACGGACACAGATAACTCCGGACGTGTGGGACAGGCCTTACAGGAATTAATGCAAAGTGGTATGACAGAAATGAAAATGTGTATTTTTACAACCTAAATGCCTCTAACTTCTGAGCAGATTACTAGAGCTGTCAGACTGTAAGGCCACTATTTGGACGTGAATTGCCATGGCAAACATCAGGACCACACAATCATGATCTGAGGGCACCAGTTTCGATAAAGAGGAAGCTCCCACACTCTGTTAACCATTTAAAATGATGTAGTCACTATTGACAGCAGCATCTAAGGGGTTAATCAGATTTGGAAGGTGCAAATACTGATCGTGGCTGATACAGCAAGTTGTCAGCTATAGTGCACAACCGACAGCTGCTGGATTGTCACCTGAATGGGGAGGCTATTCTCTTATATCTCAGGTTAGTTAAAAGATATATTGGCTGTCATTAAGGGGTTAAGAACTGTACTTTATTATAGTACAATAAGTGGATATTTGAATATGTGTTATGTGAACCAAACAACATTGTTAAAGGGGTTGTATTAAGTTTGCAAGTTAAAGAATAGGAGGTAATGTCCCAATTGCTGGGGTTCTGATCACTGGGGGAAACACCATTCCCGAGAATGGGGTCTTTGGAGAAAAAAAAAAAATGAGAAAACCAGCTCACCTACTAGGCATTTGTTGTGGGGAAGCCCGGATGACGTGCAGTCTTCACGTGAGGCAATAGAACAAATAGAGGAGAAAATCCAGCTTCCAAAAATATCAAAATTTATTAAAGATAAAATCCAAAGTCCAAAAACATGGTTCACAGGAGAAGAAATAGCAGCAAGCTACATGTTTCGAACAATAAGTTCTTTTTCAAAGCTGCTCACCATGCACCAGAGTGAGGTTTAAATAGCAGCTGTGAAAATCACAGAAAATCACTCCACCACCTGATGCAGCAGTGATTATATACAATAAAAACGCAAAAATATCACAAAAAACATCACAAAAAAACAAAGAAATATATAATATACATATGTGAAATATATAGTACAACTAGACAATGTGAATCTCTCAGTAATGAAACATGATTTCCTTGCGAGCATTTAAGCCCATGGGATGGCAAGTGTTAAGGTAAAACATCCAATAAGCTTCACGCGTCATAAGACGTCTCTTCAAGTCTCCTCCTCTGGCTGTCACTCCAAGCCTCTCAATGCCGACAACCCGAAGGAATGCAGTATTTCTTTGATGACTGGTGATAAAATGCTTAGACGCATGAGACACAGAACGATTATTATTAGTGGACACAACAATATCAGTGATATGTTCAGAGATACGCGTCTTTAACATGCGAGTGGTACAACCTATGTAACTTAATTTGCATTTCATGCATGTTATCATATAAACCACATTCTTACTATTGCAGTTAATAAATTGCTGGATTTTATGTTCTTGTTTATCACTGCTATCAGTAAAAGAATGCGTGACAACAGAATGGGCACATGTGCGACATTTAGAAGCACCACAGTGATAAAAACCTATATGGTGTAACCATGTATGGGAGACTTTACTAGATTTAAATAGGCTGGGTGAGAGAATGTCAGACAAAGTGGTAGCCTTTTTTGCAATCACCTGACAGCCTGAAGATAGAATTTCAGAAAGAATCTCGTCCTCATATAAAATAGGAATGTTTTTCAAGATAAGAGATTTAATATCGTTGTATTGAGGACTATATTTGATAGAGCAAAAGGTTTTTTGATTTTGATACACTTTTTTCTCCTTATTTTTTGATACCAGCATATCGCTGCGTTTTTTTTGTTGTACTATATTTTTAGCTCTATCAAGAGCCCACTTAGAATAGCCTCTTTTTTCTAATTTTTTACAACACAGATCAGTCTCTTGCTTTAAAATACTGGCATCATTACAATTCCTGGTTATTCTGGTAAGCTCGCCCACTGGTATGGACTTTATTGTATGTCCAGGATGGCTGCTGGACGCATGTAAAATGCTATTGCCAGAGAGGGGTTTATGAAATGTGGAGGTGGTAATAACATGGCCCACAGTACTGCACAGTGTCAAGTCCAAAAAAGAGATCATGTGCGGATTATGACTGCATGTGAAGCGAAGATTGAAGTCATTAGAATTGAGATGGACAAGAAACTCTGGTATGGCAGACACATCGCCACTCCAGATGAGGAGTAAATCGTCGATGTATCTACCATACCAGAAAATGTCCATCGCAAATGGGTTGCAATCCGAATAAAAAAACAATTCCTCCCAATATGACATTACCAAGTTAGCAACAGATGGTGAGTGTTTACCTCCCATAGAAACTCCTTTGCATTGGAGAAAGAACTGCTGATCAAAGGAGAAATAATTATGAGTCATTAAGAAAAAGATAACCTGTATAACATAATTGCACAAATCAATAGTGTAGTTACTGTACTTATGCAGATGAAATTCTAGTGCTTGAATGACAATGTTATGTGGAATACAGGTATACAATGAAATGACATCACAACTTATCCATTGAAAACCATCACACCATGCAATATTAGAGAGCTGATGTAGAACATCTCTTGAGTCTCTCAAAAAACCTGGAACTCTCACAACCAATGGCTGTAGAAGAGAGTCAACCCATTGGCTTAGACGTTCTGTTAGAGAACCCATCCCTGATAATATAGGGCGCATTGGTGGAGGTGTAATACCTTTGTGTACTTTGGGTAAGCCATACATTGTAGGTATAGTGGGGCAATCAACCTTGAGATACTCAACATGTGTTCTGGTTAGAACACCCAAAGCTGCGCCTTCATCTATCAAGCTGAACAGTTCTTTTTTGTAAACCGATGTGGGATCTGAAGGCAGTTTTCTGTACGTTGTGGTGTCATTCAAGAGATTGTTCATCTGATCTTTATACATCAATGTGTCCATGACAACAATCAGGCCACCTTTGTCTGCCTTTTTTATAGTGATCTGGTCCATCTTTTTAATTTCCTGGAGAGCTCTGCGCTGCTTCCAATTTAAATTACCTTTATGTGTTCTGTGCTGGACATGTGTGTCTAAAGATCTCAGATCTCGTTCAATGACAGCTTGAAATCTGTCCATGCAGTCAACACGTGATTGAATAGGATAAAATGATGGATTTTTTGTTACAAATTGATCAGCTTGATTTACATCTCGGTTTAAAGATACATTAGACCCATTCAAGTCATTCAGATTTCTCAAAAGACATTGTTCATTAAACGTAAGGTCACAAAATTCATTCCTGACAGCAGAGGTATCCACAATGGAGGTAGATTCCTGTTTGAAAAAATGTCTTTTGACTGTCAAATTACGAATAAATCTGTTGATGTCTATCAATGTATGAAATAAATCAAACCGTTGATCCGGTGCATATTTGAGTCCCAAGGACAACACTTGCAATTGTTCAACTGAGAGATCACAACTAGAAATATTTAAAATATTAGAAAAATCACCTGAAAAAGATGTTACTTTCTGTTGCGGGTAGCCATGCGAAAGTTTCCTGCGGTGTTTGCGGCCCCCGCGCCTCTTGCGTTTTTTGAGTTAAATCTTCTTGGTCTACGGTAGTAGGTGTTGGTGTTATCCACATTTTGATTGATGTTTTCATCACCACCAGTTTCAATAGACCCATTATCCATAGAATCCATGTCTGAGGAACTGAAAGAAACTCGGCGCTCAGATAAGCCCCAGATAACCCCAGAGGGTTGCGCATTAAGAAAATTCCCACCACCACATATTCACAGCAGTTTGTGCAAGAGTGGAATATGATCCTAAGTAATTGCTCCATTCAGCTAATGCAATTAATCATGAAATATGAGGACACCAAGCTGAAAAATATTCAGTCAGAAATCAACAACATTAAAACTAGCTTGGAAAATAAAGACACTATTAAATATAATGAGGAATTAAAAAATATAAAAATATCTTTATTGAAAACAGAAGATTTAATCATGAGTCGCAAGAAAAATAAATTTCAACGTGACTTAAGAGATTATCAAACAAATCAGGTATATGAATGGGGTAGATGGCAGAAAGCACACAAAAGCCCTCGCCCAATCCTGAAACGTACTAATTCCTCTGATATATCTGAGCGCCGAGTTTCTTTCAGTTCCTCAGACATGGATTCTATGGATAATGGGTCTATTGAAACTGGTGGTGATGAAAACATCAATCAAAATGTGGATAACACCAACACCTACTACCGTAGACCAAGAAGATTTAACTCAAAAAACGCAAGAGGCGCGGGGGCCGCAAACACCGCAGGAAACTTTCGCATGGCTACCCGCAACAGAAAGTAACATCTTTTTCAGGTGATTTTTCTAATATTTTAAATATTTCTAGTTGTGATCTCTCAGTTGAACAATTGCAAGTGTTGTCCTTGGGACTCAAATATGCACTGGATCAACGGTTTGATTTATTTCATACATTGATAGACATCAACAGATTTATTCGTAATTTGACAGTCAAAAGACATTTTTTCAAACAGGAATCTACCTCCATTGTGGATACCTCTGCTGTCAGGAATGAATTTTGTGACCTTACGTTTAATGAACAATGTCTTTTGAGAAATCTGAATGACTTGAATGGGTCTAATGTATCTTTAAACCGAGATGTAAATCAAGCTGATCAATTTGTAACAAAAAATCCATCATTTTATCCTATTCAATCACGTGTTGACTGCATGGACAGATTTCAAGCTGTCATTGAACGAGATCTGAGATCTTTAGACACACATGTCCAGCACAGAACACATAAAGGTAATTTAAATTGGAAGCAGCGCAGAGCTCTCCAGGAAATTAAAAAGATGGACCAGATCACTATAAAAAAGGCAGACAAAGGTGGCCTGATTGTTGTCATGGACACATTGATGTATAAATATCAGATGAACAATCTCTTGAATGACACCACAACGTACAGAAAACTGCCTTCAGATCCCACATCGGTTTACAAAAAAGAACTGTTCAGCTTGATAGATGAAGGCGCAGCTTTGGGTGTTCTAACCAGAACACATGTTGAGTATCTCAAGGTTGATTGCCCCACTATACCTACAATGTATGGCTTACCCAAAGTACACAAAGGTATTACACCTCCACCAATGCGCCCTATATTATCAGGGATGGGTTCTCTAACAGAACGTCTAAGCCAATGGGTTGACTCTCTTCTACAGCCATTGGTTGTGAGAGTTCCAGGTTTTTTGAGAGACTCAAGAGATGTTCTACATCAGCTCTCTAATATTGCATGGTGTGATGGTTTTCAATGGATAAGTTGTGATGTCATTTCATTGTATACCTGTATTCCACATAACATTGTCATTCAAGCACTAGAATTTCATCTGCATAAGTACAGTAACTACACTATTGATTTGTGCAATTATGTTATACAGGTTATCTTTTTCTTAATGACTCATAATTATTTCTCCTTTGATCAGCAGTTCTTTCTCCAATGCAAAGGAGTTTCTATGGGAGGTAAACACTCACCATCTGTTGCTAACTTGGTAATGTCATATTGGGAGGAATTGTTTTTTTATTCGGATTGCAACCCATTTGCGATGGACATTTTCTGGTATGGTAGATACATCGACGATTTACTCCTCATCTGGAGTGGCGATGTGTCTGCCATACCAGAGTTTCTTGTCCATCTCAATTCTAATGACTTCAATCTTCGCTTCACATGCAGTCATAATCCGCACATGATCTCTTTTTTGGACTTGACACTGTGCAGTACTGTGGGCCATGTTATTACCACCTCCACATTTCATAAACCCCTCTCTGGCAATAGCATTTTACATGCGTCCAGCAGCCATCCTGGACATACAATAAAGTCCATACCAGTGGGCGAGCTTACCAGAATAACCAGGAATTGTAATGATGCCAGTATTTTAAAGCAAGAGACCGATCTGTGTTGTAAAAAATTAGAAAAAAGAGGCTATTCTAAGTGGGCTCTTGATAGAGCTAAAAATATAGTACAACAAAAAAAACGCAGCGATATGCTGGTATCAAAAAATAAGGAGAAAAAAGTGTATCAAAATCAAAAAACCTTTTGCTCTATCAAATATAGTCCTCAATACAATGATATTAAATCTCTTATCTTGAAAAACATTCCTATTTTATATGAGGACGAGATTCTTTCTGAAATTCTATCTTCAGGCTGTCAGGTGATTGCAAAAAAGGCTACCACTTTGTCTGACATTCTCTCACCCAGCCTATTTAAATCTAGTAAAGTCTCCCATACATGGTTACACCATATAGGTTTTTATCACTGTGGTGCTTCTAAATGTCGCACATGTGCCCATTCTGTTGTCACGCATTCTTTTACTGATAGCAGTGATAAACAAGAACATAAAATCCAGCAATTTATTAACTGCAATAGTAAGAATGTGGTTTATATGATAACATGCATGAAATGCAAATTAAGTTACATAGGTTGTACCACTCGCATGTTAAAGACGCGTATCTCTGAACATATCACTGATATTGTTGTGTCCACTAATAATAATCGTTCTGTGTCTCATGCGTCTAAGCATTTTATCACCAGTCATCAAAGAAATACTGCATTCCTTCGGGTTGTCGGCATTGAGAGGCTTGGAGTGACAGCCAGAGGAGGAGACTTGAAGAGACGTCTTATGACGCGTGAAGCTTATTGGATGTTTTACCTTAACACTTGCCATCCCATGGGCTTAAATGCTCGCAAGGAAATCATGTTTCATTACTGAGAGATTCACATTGTCTAGTTGTACTATATATTTCACATATGTATATTATATATTTCTTTGTTTTTTTGTGATGTTTTTTGTGATATTTTTGCGTTTTTATTGTATATAATCACTGCTGCATCAGGTGGTGGAGTGATTTTCTGTGATTTTCACAGCTGCTATTTAAACCTCACTCTGGTGCATGGTGAGCAGCTTTGAAAAAGAACTTATTGTTCGAAACATGTAGCTTGCTGCTATTTCTTCTCCTGTGAACCATGTTTTTGGACTTTGGATTTTATCTTTAATAAATTTTGATATTTTTGGAAGCTGGATTTTCTCCTCTATTTGGTCTTTGGAGAACCCTGTCTGAAGAGAGCAGAGGTCAAGCATGCTCATCTCAGCTCCATTCATTCTCTATAACAGGGGTGGGGAACCTTTTTTCTGACAAGGGTCATTTGGATATTTATACCATCTTTAAGGGGCCTTAGAAATTGGCACACTAACTCCACCCACAAAGTACGTCCTGATGCTGACGCTGGTGTCAGGACGTAATCCTTCTTCGCATGCACCTCTGTATAGCACATGCTCACAGAACAAGGGCCTGTGGTCGTCAAAACACAGGAGCCGGCCCAAGAATTGTGGTACCTGAAAATCTGCCCGGGAGCTGGATAAAAGGTCATAGCGGGCAGTAAACATCCTGCGCGTCTGAGGTTCCCCCACCCCTGCTCTATAAGATTGCCAGAGATTACCAAATGTTCTTGGCTTTCTGCTGCAGTCCCATACCGAAGAGTGAAAGTGTGCATGATCAAACTTCATTCAAACTGAGTTCTCCAGAGCCCCATTCCTGCGGTTAGTGAAGATCCCAGGGGTTAGACCCCCAGCAACCAGTGATATGGGATAAACGCCAAAGTCCAAAGTCGTATACTAACCAATGTATGGCCTGCTAATGTTTCAGGATCTTTCATATAAGGATCGCCACTGGCATGAAGCCTGTTTTCACTGCTTCCAGTGCAAGCGCTCATTGGTGGATAAACCATTTGCTGCAAAGGATGAGCATCTCATTTGTACGGAATGTTACTCTAATGAATATTCTTCCAAGTGCAATGAATGCAAGAAAACAATTATGCCAGGTAAGTTCATTATTGGGGATTTGTAAGAGGATGGAAAGAAAACGGAATTTTGTTCACCATTTCTGTATTTTTTTTTAAATTTTCACTACTGCAAATATTAATCGCTAATATTTATATCTGCATTAACCACCTTGTCTTTTAACACCATTTTATAATGTAGTATTGAGTATATTTTATCAAGAATAATAAAAAAATATTAGATTTGTTTGTGTGTCTTCATGTGTATTTTTTGCACATTTTGTTTCTCTCTGGCCTAATTTAATAGTTATGTTCCTTGTGGTAAGGATCTAAAAATTTGTTATTGCCATGCAGGAACACGCAAGATGGAATACAAGGGGAACAGCTGGCATGAGACTTGTTTTATTTGTGCCCGATGCCAGCAGCCAATTGGAACAAAAAGCTTCATCCCCAAAGAAAACCAAAACTTTTGTGTGCCATGTTATGAAAAGCAGTTTGCAATGCACTGCGTCCAGTGTAAAAAAGTAGGTGATCAAGATCCCCACAACATGTGTGTCTTTTCACTATATAGGAATTTATTAGTAAAAAGTAATAAACTGTGTCTCCATAAGGTCTCGCTCACACTAGTGTATAACACAGCCGAGAGCGATCTAAAGTTTTATTGGATATCACTCAGCCCAATGTCATACTATGGGGCAGTGTCAAATGCAATTTTTTTCTCATACTGACAGGGCTGCCACTAGGAATTTCAGGACCCCATACTGGAAAATTTTTTGGGGCCCATTGAGACTCCGCCTAGGCTCCATCCCAGCCCTGCCTCTCCCCCTCAAACTGTCCACAGTCCCACCGCCCTCTCTTGGAAAAAACTCCATTTGTGCACCACGTCCTCACCAATCACACATTAAAGGGAACCTGTCACCCCGTTTTTTCGGTATGAGATAAAAATACCGTTAAATAGGGCCTGAGCTGTGCATTACAATAGTGTATTTTGTGGACCCCGATTCCCCACCTATGCTGCCGAAATACGTTACCGAAGTAGTCGTTTTCGCCTGTCAATCAGGCTGGTCAGGTCAAAAGGGTGTGGTGTCCTCCCCCAGATCTTGCGTAGTTTTCCGTTGGTGGCGTAGTGGTGTGCGCATGCCCAAGGTCCCGAATCCTCTGCCAGGGGTGTGAAAACAACAGCGATGTCCGTTATTCCATTGGTGGTCGGTGGGCGCGGCCATCTTGCTTTGGCCGCAGAATCGGCGCTCTGCTGGCCGCGGCTTCAGGAAAATGGCCGCGGGCATCCGCGCGTGCGCAGATGGCTATCGCGGCGGCCATTTTCGTGAAGCAGAATTCGCATCTCGGCTTCACGAAAATGGCCGCCGCGATAGCCATCTGCGCACGCGCGGATGCCCGCGGCCATTTTCCTGAAGCCGCGGCCAGCAGAGCGCCGATTCTGCGGCCAAAGCAAGATGGCCGCGCCCACCGACCACCAATGGAATAACGGACATCGCTGTTGTTTTCACACCCCTGGCAGAGGATTCGGGACCTTGGGCATGCGCACACCACTACGCCACCAACGGAACACTACGCAAGATCTGGGGGAGGACACCACGCCCTTTTGACCTGACCAGCCTGATTGACAGGCGAAAACAACTACTTCGGTAACGTATTTCGGCAGCATAGGTGGGGAATCGGGGTCCACAAACTACACTATTGTAATGCACAGCTCAGGCCCTATTTAACAGTATTTTTATCTCATACCGAAAAAACGGGGTGACAGGTTACCTTTAACAGTTCCCATAACCAGATCACATACATAGCCAGGAGCTTTTGTTTTGGCCAAAACCTTTTTTAATCCACCACCATGACAAAGTCAAATCTTTTGGCCGAGCCCTACTCTACTCTATCCTATTAATAATTTGTTAAAATATCCAATACAATTTAGGTATATTTTTATTTACTTTTCAATGTTTAAAATGACTAATAATACCAGATACAAGGGCAAATACCACGGCACCATGAACACACAGCATATTACCATGTACAGGTAATACAGTGATCACCAGTGGCATTATACACAGGAGTTCTGTATATAGTGTCAGTGTACAGGTAATACAGTGATCACCAGTGACATTATACACGGGAGCTCTGTATATAGTGTCAGTGTACAGGTAATACAGTGATCACCAGTGACATTATACACAGGAGCTCTGTATATAGTGTCAGTGTACAGGTAATACAGCGATCACCAGTGACATTATACACAGGAGCTCTGTATATAGTGTCAGTGCATAGGTAATACAGTGATCACTAGTGACATTATACACAGGAGCTCTGTATACAGTGTCAGTGTACAGGTAATACAGTGATCACTGGTGACATTATACACAGGAGCTCTGTATATAGTGTGATTGTAAAAGTAATACAGTGATCACTGGTGACATTATACATAGAAGCTCTGTATACAGTGTCAGTGTAAAGGTAATACAGTGATCACTGGTGACATTATACATAGAAGCTCTGTATACAGTGTCAGTGTAAAGGTAATACAGTGATCACTGGTGACATTATACACAGGAGCTCTGTATATAGTGTGATTGTAAAAGTAATACAGTGATCACTGGTGACATTATACATAGAAGCTCTGTATACAGTGTCAGTGTAAAGGTAATACAGTGATCACTGGTGACATTATACATAGAAGCTCTGTATACAGTGTCAGTGTAAAGGTAATACAGTGATCACTGGTGACATTGTACACAGGACCTCTGTATATAGTATACAGTGTCTAGTGTCAGTGTACAGGTAACATACTAACTCACCAGTGACGTCTCTAGGTGAAGTCCTTCATCTTCATCCATCATAGACCACCATCACTTCTTCCAGCCAGGGCTCGTCTCTGCCGGAAATAACACAGTTATCTAGAGCACCGCTTGCAGAGCATATTATTTATTTTTTGCCAACTTCTACACTACACCAGATGAAGAAAAAAAGGCAACAGTGTCGCTCTGCACAATAACAGGACCCCCCCTCATTGAAAACAGTATCCTCAAAAAATAAAATATATGACTGCAGTAATAATATCCCTTAATTAGCCTCTAAGGTAATAATCCCCCCATCTGGTCCCCTTGTGTCTCATTCCTAGCTTCATCCATATGTTCTCTCATCCTGCCCTCATGAGTATCCATTCTCCTCAAGTGATCTCCCCATCCTGTCCCATATGATCACTCCATTCTGCCCCATCTGTCTCCATTCTGCCCCATCTGTCTCCATCCTGCCCCACCTGTCCCATGATCCTGCCCCACCTGTCCCATGATCCTGCCCCATCTGTCCCATGATCCTGCCCCATCTGTCCCATGATCCTGCCTCATCTGTGCCATGATCCTACCCCATCTGTCTCCATCCTGCCATAATCCTGCACCATGTGTCTCCATCCTGCCCCATGTTCGTGCCCCATACCTCCCTTTCTGTCTCCATCCCTCCCTATCTGTCTCCATCCTGCCCCATGATCCTGCCCCATGTCTCTGGAGCGCCCGCCAGGGCTGTGGGGTACTTGGGCCGGGTCCGACGGTTCTTAAGGAGGTGGTCACAGCAGCCATGACCCGGTCTGTGGCCCTGGGCATAAAATAAAAGTCAAATGAAATTAAAGGGGAATAAAGTTTATGGGGTGAATGTTCGTGACGCCACCTGTGGTGTTTGGCAATGGATGGCCGACGCTACTGTTCAGGTCCACTGGGGCAGTTGGTGACGCAGCAGAGTTGGTTCAGCTCTCCACTGGTAGAGCTAAGCACCAAGGCAGTTATGGTGTTAAATGTGATGGTAGTGGTTGTAGTGCAGGGCAGGTGGTGCAGCAATAAGTCAGAGGACACAGCAGGGTGCAGTTTCCACACTTTACTCACAGTTCTTATAGGCAGTTCCCAGCCTGGTGCTGTGTCCTCTGGGTTTGGGGTCCAGCCAGCTCTCAGGTAATTTGGAGCACACTTTGCCAGGAACCCCTTCATATGTTCCTTTCCTGGCCATCTCACTGCACTGGCTCCTGCCTCTCCTGCCCTGCGCCTTCACACACAGTGTCCCAAGCCAGCAGCCTCGGACCTTGTTGGGCGATGTCCTCCTGGTCCCCTTGATCCTATGTGGCCGCCTTTTCGGCGAATGTGTTTAGCGGTGGCTGTGGCACGTACAGTTACCACAACCTCCGGCTTGCTAGCTGAGCCTTGTAGTTCTCCACTAGTCTGGAGGCCGGTTCCCCCACTGCGACCTGATTCCTCCACCCAACTACGGTCGGCGTGGATTCGGGCCCCACTGGTGGATTCCTAACTACCCATGCCCCTAGGACCCCTTCTTCCTCTCTCACTCTCTGGAACTTCTCTCTGTCCTCCTTGTTTTCTCTCTGTTCTCTGGTGCTGGGATGAGCTCGTCCCTGCTCAAGTCCTCAGCTCCAACTCCCCTACTCACTGACTAACTCCTCCCTCTTGTTCCCATAACAACTCCTCACAACTGACACTCTCCCCACCCACACCTTCTACCTAGTCCCTCCCTGGCCTGGAGAGGTCTAGTGTTGGATGCTAGTGTGTGGGTACTGGGTAGTGTCCCCTCCTTACCCGAGAGCGGAGTACCACACCTCTGGTTGAGGTGCAGTACCTCTGTGGCGACTGGACCCTCAGGGGCGCCACATCTCCATCCTGCACCATGTCTCCATCCTGCCCATGATCCTGCACCATCTGTCTGTATTTTGCCCCATGTCTCCATCCTGTACCATGTGTCTCCCTCCTGCCCCATCCTGCACCATGTCACATGGCAATAGTTTTTAACTGAACCTACATCTCAAACGCAGGTTCAGTTACTGCACCAGCCGAATCCTGCTGCTGGGGCCCGGTGAGCAGAGCTCAATTATGCTACTGACACTCGACTTAAACTCTCATCCAAGTGTCATCTTAGTGTGATCTGATTCTCCTGGATGAAAGAATTGGAGCACATTGAGAAGACAGAGAACTCAATTTCTCCATTGTTTGAGGCCGTGAATATTGGACTGCACTCAGATGACAGCTGAGTGCAGTCCGATGTTTCACACACAATCATGGACTTGAGTGGGTGCATGTGATCCAAATTTCAGAGTCACTCAAGTCACAGCATACTGCAGATTATTTTTCCACAGATCAATTCAGTCTGTTGAAAAAAATCACATGTCTGCGCTGCCCCATAGTATAACATTGGGATGAGTGCTGTCTGATAAAACATCACATAGCACTCAGCCATGTTATACACTGGTGTAAGCGAGGTAAGACTCTTTATTCCCCCTGCAGATCTTCTCCTATTAGCCTCTAATGCTGGAGTCCAGCATCAATTACGTTTTTTTTTTGCAATACTGTCAAATCCTTTCATATACAGTGCCTTGCGAAAGTATTCGGCTCCCTGGAACATTTCAACCTTTTCCCACATATCATGCTTCAAACATTAAGATACCAAATGTAAATTTTTGGTGCAGAATCAACAAGTGGAACACAATTGTGAGGTTGAACTAAATTTATTGGTTATTTTAAATTTTTGTTGAAATTCAAAAACTGAAAAGTGGGGCGTGCAATATTGTTCGACCCCTTTAACTTAATACTTTGTTGCGCCACCTTTTGCTGCGATTACAGCTGCAAGTCGCTTGGGGTATGTCTTTGTCAGTTTTGTACATCCAGAGACTGAAATTTTTGCCCATTCTTTCTTGGCAAACAGCCCGAGCTCAGTGAGGTTTGATGGAGATCGTTTGTGAACAGCAGTTTTCCACAGATTCTCGAATGGATTGAGGTCTGGACTTTGACTTGGCCATTCTAACACCTGGATATGTTTATGTGTGAACCATTCCATTGTAGATTTTGCTTTCTGTTTGGGATCATTGTCTTGTTGGAAGACAAATCTCTGTCCCAGTCTCAGGTCTTTTGCAGACTCCAACAGGTATTCTCCAAGAATGGTCCTGTATTTGGCTCCATCCATCTTCCCATCAATTTTAACCATCTTCCCTGTCCCTGCTGAATAAAAGCAGGCCCAAACCATGATGCTGCCACCACCATGTTTGACTGTGGGGATGGTGTGTTCAGGGTGATGAGCTGTGTTGCCTTTTGTGCCAAACGTATCGTTTGGCATTGTTGCCAAAAAGTTCGATTTTGGTTTTATCTGACCAGAGCACCATCTTCCACATGTTTGGTGTGTCTCCCAGGTGGCTTGTTGCAAACTTTAAACAATATTTTTTATGGATATCTTTGAGAAATGGCTTTCTTCTTGCCACTCTTCCATAAAGGCCAGATTTGTGCAGTGTACGACTGATTGTTGTCCTATGGACAGACTGTCCCACCTCAGCTGTAGATCTCTGCAGTTCATCCAGAGTGATCATGGGCCTCTTGGCTTCATCTCTGATCAGTCTTCTCCTTGTTTGAGATGAAAGTTTAGAGGGACGGCCGGGTCTTGGTAGATTTGCAGTGGTATGATACTCCTTCCAATTCAATATGATCGCTTGCGCAGTGCTCCTTGGAATGTTTAAAGTTTTGGAAATCATTTTGTATCCAAATCCGCCTTTAAAGTTCTCCACAACAGTATCACGGACCTGCCTGTTGTGTTCCTTGGGCTTCATGATGCTCTCTGTGGTTCAAACAGAACCCTGAGACTATCACAGAGCAGGTGCATTTATACGGAGACTTGATTACACACAGGTGGATTATATTTATCATCATTAGGCATTTAGGACAACATTGGATCATTCAGAGATCCACAATGAACTTCTGGAGGGAGTTTGTTGCACTGAAAGTAAAGGGGCTGAATAATATTGCACGCCCCACTTTTCAGTTTTTGAATTTCCACAAAAATTTAAAATAACCAATAAATTTCGTTCAACCTCACAATTGTGTTCCACTTGTTGATTCTTCACCAAAAATTTACATTTGGTATCTTTATGTTTGAAGCATGATATGTGGGAAAAGGTTGAAAAGTTCCAGGGAGCTGAATACTTTCGCAAGGCACTGTACATATATTGTGCTTGTGACATGTGTACACTATGCATATATAGTGTGTTTTTATGTTACATGACATCTCTGGAAGGTGAATCTATTTCTCAGCTATAAATCCTGATGAGCACAGTGTCCTGGTGACCCCCTGCCCCAGGGGCGTAGCTAGAGCTTTTGCCGCCCGGGGCTGTTCCCGAGTTTGGCGCCCCCCCCCCCCCTAGAACGTATGCGATTTTCACACTCAGTCATGTGCCCACGAGCTCCTCTCCCTTAAGCTCCCAATGTTCAGTGAAAAACTGAGAGAAGCAGAAGAGAAGCTCGTTGTTACAGGACCATGAGTATGAAAATCGCATATGAGTGACGTGTCCATGTGTCGACGACTGGAACCTGCAGAGGTGAATCCTGACATCGCAGCTTCTGAATTCTCACAACTAATGCATTGCACACTTTTAGGATTCTCCCTTGCCGGTGGACAGTCATGTCAGCACAAGCATGCGATTTGTATACTTCCGACCACATTCCGACTAGACGTGCCTGGCCTCGCTCAGTTCATTTTCATAGAGTGAGGCCACACATGTCTAGTCAGCACGTGACCGCATGTATGTAAATCGCCAGCACCAGAGAATCCTGACAGTGTGCAGGGTGCACTGTGAGAACTCAGAAGTCTGCAGTCACAAAGAATGACTGCAGACTCATTACAAACCTGGACATCCCCTTTAATGCTCCTAACATAAATAAAAACATGAGAGTTAGTCAGTATCACAAATAACATTTACATCCAGGTACCTTATAGATGACGTCGCCTCTGGAGCCATTCTTCTTTTCTTCATCTTGTCCAGACCCCATGATGAGTTTTCTCATCCACAGCCGTCTCTGCAGACTTCCATCTTCTCCGCTCTTTTGCAGAAAGTCTCCACATGACGCCCTTAAAGATACAAGTGTCATTACAATGCTCCGGAATAAAAAATTTCCCCGCACTATATTGTCTGCACAAAATATGACCCCCACACTGTCCGTCTTATGGTACATGCTCTTCACACTGACCTCTCCTTTCTATACCGGACCCCTCTTCACACTGACCTCTCACACTGTGTCCCCCCTATTGGGCCCAGTATTTATACTGTACTCTCTCATCACACTCCCCCTCCTTTGTATACTGTCCCCTCCTGGCTGTGCCCTTACACTGTCCCCCATGCTACGCATGCACACATCCCAACACCCTCACTCCCCGTACTCTGTCCACATACGTTTTTCACATCGCTACTCATACTGTGTCCGCATACATTCCCCCGTTTGACCCCAAGCTGTCTGCACCCATCCCCCATACTGTTTCCTCATATATGCCCCCCCATCTCCCCCTTTGCTTTTCATTTTGTGTCCTCAGATCTCCCCCACACATTAAATCCCCCCATCCCCATGACAAATCTCCCCCCACACACAATAAATACCCCATCTCCACTCACATTAAATCTCCCCCCACAATAAATCCCCCCATCTCCACTCATATTAAATATCCCCAATCCAATAATATATCCCACTATCCCCACTCACATGAAATCCCCCCCCATCCCCACTCACAGTAAATCCCCCCCAGAATATATGCCCCCCATCCCCACTCACATTAAATCCCCCCCACAATATTTTCCCCCATGCCCACTCACAGTAAATCCCCCCCTGCACCTTCGGTGTCTTCAGCTCCACTCACAGTAAATCCCCCCCACAATAAATGCCCCCATCCCCACTCACAGTAAATCCCCCCCACAATAAATGCCCCCATCCCCACTCACAGTAAATCCCCCCCACAATAAATGCCCCCATCCCCACTCACAGTAAATCCCCCCCACAATAAATACCCCCATCCCCACTCACAGTAAATCCCCCCCACAATAAATGCCCCCATCCCCACTCACAGTAAATCCCCCCCACAATAAATGCCCCCATCCCCACTCACAGTAAATCCCCCCCACAATAAATGCCCCCATCCCCACTCACAGTAAATCCCCCCCACAATAAATGCCCCCATCCCCACTCACAGTAAATCCCCCCCACAATATATGCCCCCCTTCCCCACACAGTAAATTCCCCCCACAATATATGCCCCCATCCCCACACAGTAAATTCCCCCCCTGCACTTTCGGTGTCTTCAGCTCCACTGGAGCACTTACCACCGCTCTGCATCTCCTGCTCTGCCGCGCAGGTGAGTGACGTCAGCAGCGTGATCACATGACCTGATCACGCTGCTGGCCTCGCTCTGACCCGGCAGTCAGAGCTTCAATTGTACTCGCATCACAGATACGAGTACAATTGAACACTGGGAGCCGGCGCGCTGCAGCTTCTCTGTGCCGGCTGTCAGCTTGACAGTCGGCACAGAGAACAGCTGACTCCCAGCGCGGGGGGTGACAGAATGCAGCCGCCGGGGGAGACACTGCGGACCGCCGCTTTAGGCGGCCCGACTGCGCCCCCCTGCCGGCTGCTCCCCCCTAGATACGCCACTGACTCACCCCCGCATTGTGCCGCCCCCCGCATTGTGCCGCCCGGGGCGGCCCGCCCCCCCCGCACCCCCCTTCCTACGCCACTGCCCTGCCCCCTCGAGAGAAGGATAAGGCTGCTGTGCCCAATCTGCCCTCTGACAGGACACAACAGCTCAGTTCTGAAGACTGAAGATTTTCAGAGAAGTTTGGAGGATAAGTGACACTTGTGTGAATCTTGATAGGGGGCTGCTGTGTTCTGTCAGGGGGAAGATTGGGGGCAGATTGGGCACAGCCAGCATTATCCTTCTCTGCAGGAGGTGAGAGGGGGAGGGGGTCACCAGCACAGACCGCGCTGTGCTCTTATCAGGATCTATAGCTGACACATAGACAGGGGTCATGACATAGCAGCATCCTCAGTGAGCGGCTGCTGTGCTGATACTATGGCTGATGCAGTGACTGAGCACACAGCCGGCTCACTGAGGATGCGTCTGCTGCATGCGCTGACTGGAGCCTGTCAGGACACCATCCGCCAGCATAGGCTGTCTGGCTCAGGCGCTCAGGCTCCCAGCTGTGAGTTTTGTCTGGCTGGTTATCAAAATTAGGGGTGTACCTACACCGTTTTTTAAAAAAAATATATTTATTTATAGCGCAGGAGCGACAGATGAATACTCCCATCTGCAGCTCCTGCGCTCACTGTAATTAGCGGCAGTAGGTGTCTGATGATGGGGGCAGTAGTCCTATCATGTGACACCAGTGATCGGAGGTGAAGTTTACACCTCCGATCACAGCTGAGTGCTCCCGCTGTCTTCTGACAGCGGGGAGTCGCGGCTCTCTGACCGGCGCGGATGATTACCCCACCGATCAGAAGCGGTGTTTGCGGCGCTGTCATGCATATGACAGCATGGCAAACACTAATGTCGGGCGGGGGGGTCTGCTGCTGGATGACAGGCTGCATGAACACATCATGCAGCCTGTCATCTAGATGTAGCAGAGCCGGGTGTGATGATGTCACATCCGGCTCTCCTTGACTTCTCTGCAGCAAATTTTCTGCAAGAAAAGTCAACCTAGCGTATTTGCAGCGTTTTTTCACCACCCATTCAAGTCAATGGGTGAAAAACGCTGAAAAAACGCTGAAAGTGACATGCCCTATGTAAAAAAATACGCTGCAAAGCACAAAACACTGACCAAACAAAAACCCAATGTGTGTGCATGAGATTTTTTAAATCTTATAGGCTTTGCTGGTACTGTAAAAGCAGCTGAAAATTAGCATTAAAAAAGGCAGCAAAAAAAGGCAGCAAAAACGCCCTGTGTGAACTTACCCTAAGGGTACTTGTAAATCATTAGACTGCACTCGGATGTCTTCTGAGTGAAATCCGATGTAAGTGCACAGAGACAATGGAGACGATGGAGAAATTATGTTCTCCATCTTCTCCGCACCTGTAACACCCCAGGTAACCGGTTGTTACAGTGGCATTGCTTTCCTTTCGGGGAGGGTGATGCCATGCTTGGAAGCGAGGAAGGATCCCTTTAACAGGTAACAAGTACATGCAACACTGTTCTGACTCCAGGCCAAAAGAGGGAGCTCGAGACCCGGATTCAGGGGAACTTCCCTATATATTCTGGCATGGGGGAGGAGTTAGGCAGTCTGTCAGAGGGATAGAGGAGAGAGAGGAGTCAGACAGAGAGAGAGCCTGAGGAGTGGAAAGCTGGGGCAGTGTAGACAAGTGGTTCTGCAGCTCCTGGAAAGAGGAGAAACAGAACAGGCTGTAGGAGACTGATAGGGGAGAAGAGGTGAAGGAGAGGAAAGAGCTGGAGGGGAGCTGCGACTGAGCTCCCTCCACACTGAAGTGCAAGAATATCGGAGGCCGGAAGTCCAAGGTTATGGGGGTAACTGTATGCCCCACAGCAGAAACCGGTGGGCAGGAGATTTTAAGTCGCCTGTCCACCATTAACACCTGAAGGCACAGCAGCATATAGAGCCCGGAGTCGCAACCAGAGACATCTGTAAAAAGTGTCGAGTTGCCTGCCATGCAGGTAGTGTCCTACTCAAAGGGAGAAAGAGAGAGGGAGGACCTTGTGTGAAGCCTTAGGCAGCAAGGGACTACAACACAGCGCAGTAAGGAAGGCTTCCAACCCCACCTGGCTAGGGGGATTCCGAATCGCTTCCAAGCTGGCCGGACCTCACCAGTACCTGTGATCCGTACCCTGGACTGTGGCTGCATCATACCAGTAAAAGGTAAAGAGACAGCAACCTTGTGTCCTCTCATTCTTTTGTGCACTTCGCCATCTACCATCTTTACCTACTACACCGGGAGCCCTTGGGACTAAGCTTCACCTGTGGGAAGCCATACCATCCCTGCTGCAGTACCATCACCCCAGTGGACCCCTTTAAGCAGCGTCGGTCATCCCTGATCGAATACCACAGGTGGCGTCATGAACATTCTTTATTCCACAACCCCTTTTAAAGTCCTTCTCTTTAACTTGGACGCCCAGGGTCACGGACTGGGTCGCTCCCGCCGTGACTACCCCTTTAACGACCACCGGACCTGGCCCTAGTACCCCAGGGTCCTAGCGGGCGCTCCACACCTGTGATATGATTCTTTCAGGCAAGAGATTTGGATCACACACAGAGAACACTCGAATCAAAATCTGATTGAGTTTTATCCCATTGTCATTACCATAATCAGCCCAATTTTTTCACATGATAGAATATACGGCAGTGTGAACGAACTCTTAAAGAGAACGTGTCAGCAGGATTTAGCAATGTAAAGTAAATGTATGGTCATAATGGTGTGGTTAAACTGATTAAATTGATACCTTTGGTGAATCAAGAGGATTTGTGGTTCTTATTTTATCAGAATTTGACGTTTTCTTCTAATGATATTTCAGTGCACAAGGGTGGGACTGTGGGTAGGGTCTTCTCCTCCTGCTTCCGCCCCTCCATCTGCCTCTAGGGTTTCAATGTCAGGTCATCGTTTATTCAGTAATCTGCCTTCTATTCGACATTTCACTTGGGCGTGAGTGGCGCGTGCGCAGTTTGATTTCACGGCTGGTCTTCAAAAAATGGGACATGCGCAGTTCGAGATCTCGAATCAATGAAGTCTTCATTCATTTCAAACACATTAATTTCCCTATTGCTGTGCTTTAGAATGCTATTAACCTGTACATTAACCCTATATCTACAGGATAATAATGTTTGGGGACATGACAGGTTCCCTTTAATTTTAGCAATGTTACTCAGATGGAACATGAGGAAAGTATGATGGTCGACTTTTGGCTCTAGAGTCACAGTTCTCCATCATTATGTAAGATTTATTAGAAATATTAAAATATCATTAAAAAAGATATCAAGCAAGTCAGGACTTTAGTATACTCAATATCAAGCTGATAAAAATTCCATATATTCCCAAGTTTTCTATTTTTTCCATTCTTGGGAATGCTTTGTGGGAGATGTAATGGTTGCCATTAGGATTGTTATGCAGGTTTCCCAATTTCCTGAATGGCAAAGCAGGGAATAAATCACAGCCGAACTAGACAGATCTGCTATTCAGGAATCTAGTAATTCTTGGACACAACATCTGGGAGCTGTAACATTTGTTGTCAACACTCGTTTAACGAAACACATATGACTTAGTAAAAGCTCAACAGATTTTTTACGAGCTTTATATAGAAGAGGACAACATAAAGAGTAGATAAACTTTTATTGTAGTTAATCATAATTTTGGCCATCTTGGAAAGTTATGGAATTTTGCATGTCGATGGCTTCCAAAGCCATTCTTTTCCCTAGTCTACTTGGGTGTACAGGAGTAGAGGTGATGGCAGTGAAATAGTCAGCTTGGCATGTGCGTCTCACAAAAGCTGCATTTACACTGGCCAATAATTGATCATAATGCTAACGACCCATCATTCACGATGAATGTGTAACGTGATTGGGTTGAGAAAGTTAACGTGTCGTTCACGGTGTATGAAATCGTGTAGCGAAGCAAAAGAAAACTAATTACATTTTAGAGCGCTGTGTAATGTAAATGGAGACTGTTGACTCGTTTCAAGGCAATAAATAGCTCAGTAGCTTTTGGAGCACTGGAACGAGTACGTGTTTGTGATTTGCAAAAAAAAATTCACTTCACTAATTCGATTTCATTTTCTTGGCACAGTATCAACGGAGATGTTTTCGTACAATACTTTGTGAATTCATGCAACTGAAATAAATAGTGTCACTTAGACCTTGTTCGGACATCATTTTTTTTGCTGTCCATGAAAAACAGACCGGGTTTCATTACTGATTTTCACCAGAGTTTGATCCAAGTTTCATCAGTTTTTTTCACTGTGATCACAGTGCACAATGTTGTCATGATATGCTCACTTGCTATGAGCACCGACCACCAGGCGGCGCTCATAAGGATCCAACAACGGCAACCACAAGGGTCTCCTGCTGACCCCGGGTTGTCATGCCAACCCATCAGCGACCTGCACGTGCATGTTAAATGCCGCTGTCAGCGTGTGACAGTGGCATTGAACATGTTAACAGCTGCGGGTGAATTGTGATTCCACCTGCGGCAGTTCTGGGCACATGTCAGCTGATCAGATCAGCTGTCATGTGCCGGAAAAGGTGCGGGCTCTTCTCTGCAGCCCGCACTAAACAGGGGGAGGCGTCCAATGAGGGACTGTGTCCGTCATTGGACTTTAAGGGGTTTATGGTCTACCCTTAGGATAGGTCATCAATATCTGATCAGTGAGGTATGACACCTGGCACCCCAGCCATTTAGTTGTTCCTGGAGTCTATTGATTTGGATAGGGGCGGATGTGCAGTACCCGGCCGCAGCCACTATACCGTTGACGGAGCTGTCCTGGGTAGCTTTGCAACTGAGCTCATTGGGAACAAATGATAAGCTGGGTGCTGCACCACTATCGATCAGATATTGGTTAGGATAGGTCATTAATGTAAAAGTCCTGGACAAATCTGGGGACAAGCTGCTACATGAGATTGGATAAGCACAACACTCAGAGGATGAGACCGGCATTGACCCTTTCACTGCCAGCATCTGTACTCCAAATGGTTACATTCTGACATCAATGCAGTGAAAGGCACGCAAACAGATTGGGGAAAAGAAGGGGTTTGGAAGCCACAACATACAATTCTCTCACAGGAATGTAGACTAATCCCCTAATAAATTATTTTGCAAAGTTTCATAACATTGTGGACTTAAATAAATAAATACATTTATTAATGTTTAGTTACTGTTTAAGATCTTGTTTTTAAAGCATTTCATATCTTCAAGGTTAGTAAAACTTTTATTTCCAAAGGCTAAGATCTGTTATCAACTCTTTTTTTTAATTCAAGGCCATCACAACAGGAGGTGTCACCTATCGGGATCAGCCGTGGCATAAGGAATGTTTTATTTGTACGGGCTGCAAGAAACCATTGTCTGGGCAAAGATTCACTTCTCGGGATGAGTTTGCTTACTGCCTGAATTGCTTCTGCAATTTGTATGCCAAGAAATGTGCTGGATGCACCAGTCCCATAAGTGGTACATATGCGTAATTATTATATCTGACATTAAAAATGTTGGCTACTACTTTTAGAATGAATGGTGATTAGTGAAGAGCGAGTGTTCTCGTTGCTCTAGTTTTCCGAGCATGCTCCGGTGTTCTCCGAGTATCTTGGGCGTGCTCGTAAATTATGTTTGAGACCCCGCAACTGCATGATTTGTGGCTGCTAGACAGCCTGAATACATGTGGGGATTCCCTAGCAAACAGACAACCCCTGCATGTGCTCAGGTTGTCTAGCAGCAGCAAATCATGCAGCTGTGGGGACTCAAGCATAATCTACGAGTACGCCCAAGATACTCGGAGAACACCCGAGCATACTCAGAAAACTCGAGCAACGAGCATACTCACTCTTCACTAATCACCATTCCGAGCACGCCCAAGATACTCAGAGATCACCCGAGCATGCTCAGAGAACTCGAGCTATCTTTGGTGGGGCTGTGATCAGCCCTGGTAGTAGCCTTAAATGGGAGTTGAGCTGTGATATTCCACTCCATACCAAGATTAGTACAGCTGATATGGGAAAGCGACAAGTGTCAAACAAACCTAATCTAACCTATTCTTTTAAAACCCTTTTTAAAAAAATTAAAAAGCACTGAAAAGAATGAAATGTAGACAATTAATTATGATACAGAATATTAACGGGAGTAATATACTGTATATGTTTATTGGACTTGTATTTTATTCATATAAATCCCTGCTGTTTGTATGTATGAGTCCAGTGGGTGGTCCTAGTAGTGATTGACAACAATCTCCGCAGGCTCAGTCATACAGGGAAGACAGTCAATCACTGAATAGGACCGCCCACTGGACTCATATATATACCAAGGATTTCTATGAATAACATGCAAGTTTTAACTTAAACTTTTCCCACAGCAATATACATCAATCGTTTCGAGTTTGGCTGACTCAAATAAAAAGTTGGAAATTTACAAAAAATACTGCAATAAAAACACATAAAGCATACTAATTAGATGCCATCACATATTAGCAGCACCTGGAAAGAAAAGTATTAACTCTAGAATGGGATGTTGTGGACATGCATGTGTCCCATAGACAAACATGTAACATTTTTTTCTACAATAGTTACATCTATAACAATATTAGTGCAGAACCGGCTCTTAATGACTAGAGATGAGTGAACCGCAACTTAAAAGTTCTGGCTTCGGACCGGATAGTTAGTGTCTGGTGTTAAACCCTAAACATGGACTTCTCCCGGAAGACTTGTGAAATGTTCAGCGTTCCGTGGGAAGTCCATTGCAGAGAGAGAGAAAATTTTCCAGCTCAAAAGTTCGGGTCCCTTTTTTTGTATGAGGTTCAGGTTCTGGTTCAAGTTTGGGTACCTGAACCAAACTTTGGAATTAAGTTTGGATCGTGTACCAGAACCCTAACTTCCACGGGTCCACTCTTCCCTGATAATGACACAAAATACTCACAGGAGATGACTGATGTTAGTTTGTACTACTGAGAATCTTACACCACATCAGTATTATACTGATTTGAAGTATTCACCAGCCAAAAAAGGAGTACCGTATTTTTTGGCATATAAGACGCACTTTTTCCCCAAAAAAATTGTGAGGAAAATGGGGGGGTGCGTCTTATATTCGGAACGCAGGCTTACCGGCATTGTGGCGGCGACAGAGGTGCGGGCATGATGTGGCACGGTGAGCTGTATGGCGTGAGCAGGTCCCATCCATATTTGAGGTGAATCCGCGGCCCGGTATTGATGGAGAGCAGCAGCGCTGGTGAGTTACGGTATTTTCCGGTGGCGGCGGCCATCTTGCTGAGGCCGCGCGTGCGCAGATTCACTACTCTGCGTCCCAGGGCTTCAGGAAAATGGCCGCGGGAGGCCGCGCGTGCGCAGATGGAGATCGCGGCGGCCATTTTCCTGAAGCCCTGGGACGCAGAGTAGTGAATCTGCGCACGCGCGGCCTCAGCAAGAAGGCCGCCGCCACCGGAAAATACCGTAACTCACCAGCGCTGCTGCTCTCCATCAATACCGGGCCGCGGATTCACCTCAAATATGGATGGGACCTGCTCACGCCATATAGCTCACCGTGCCACATCATGCCCGCACCTCTGTCGCCGCCACAATGCCGGTAAGCCCGCCGCCACCAGGAAAACCACCCAGCTCTGCTGCTCTCCTTCACTACTGCTGTGGCGTCACCTCAAATGTGGAAGGGACCCTGGCCGCTGCCACCTGAGGAAGTGACCGCACGTCTGCCACCGCCACAGCAACCTCCCCATGGACACCAGGCCATGGCGTCGCCCACCTAAGCAGGATGGGACCCTGCTCAGGTGCACGCCGTTCCGCCCACCGCACCTCAGCATCACCTCACCTCTGCCACCACCATGCCTCCTGTGACCCTGCTCTGCCACTGCCTGCCCTCAGGTAAGAGATCTTAAATTCGGACAATAAGACGGACCCCCATCTTATAAAAAATCTTTTTTTCTGCATTTTTCACCCCAAATTTGGGGTGCATCTTATAGTACGGTGCGTCTTATAGGCCGAAAAATACGGTATGTGCAAAAAGAAAAAATGTTTAGACTGAAATGTCTCCTTTCAAATATGAATCCAATCTAAAATGATATTGGAAATAAGGTTTTCAACAAACAAGGTCTTCAAAGGGAAGCTGTCATGTTGAAAATGGTATCTAATCTGCAGGCAGGATATTCAAGAGCAGAAGGGAGCTTATTATATTTATATACATTTTTATGGGAAAGTTTCATTAAAACCTACATTTTATTTCTTGAAATATGAGAGGTTTGTATGCACATGAGCCGGTGGGTGGTCCTGTTCACGGTTTGATCTTATTCCCTCCATGACTGTACATCCAGAGATAGCTATTACTCACCAGTGGAACCACCCACTTAACATATATAGAGTGGAGTCTACTCAACACTGTTAAAATGCCAGGGTTGAGTAAAAATGTAATGTATAAAAACCATACCAAGAATAATTTAAAAACGTTTGCCATTCCAAAACTTTGATCTTCTTCTGACAAAGCCATTCTTTCATTTATTTGGAGTTATGCTTAGGGTCTTTGTCGTGCTGAAAGGTGAAATTCCTCTTCATGTTCTGTTTTTTCAGCAGAGGCCTGAAGGTTTTGATGTAAAATTGACAGCCGAAAAAAACAGCCCCAAAGCATATTTCTGCCTCCACCATGCTTCACTGGGGAGATGGGCTTCTTTTGGGGATGCACAGTGTTGGCTTTGTGCCAAATATACCTTTTAGAATTATGGACAAAAAATTACATTTTAGTCTCATCATGTCACAACAAGTTCTCTCACATACTTTTGGCAGATATAAGTTTTGGCAAAATATAGTTGGGCTTGGATGTTTTTCTTTGTATAAAAAGGCTTCCATCTTGCCATCCCACAACACACACACCAGACCTGAAGAATACGGGAGATTGTTGTAAAATGCAGTTCACAACCAGTAATTGTCACACATTCCTGCAGATTCTTTAATTTGCAATAGACCTTTTGGCAGCCTCTTGGACCAAATTTCTTCTTGCCTTTTCATTCATTTTTGAGATACATCCAGTTTTAGGTAACGCAACTTTTGTACCAAATTTAAGCCACTTCTTGATGACTGTATTCACAGTGTACCGTGGTATACCAAGTATGTATTTAATGTCTTGGAAATGTTGTTGTACCCTTCTTGTGACTGATAACTTTCAACAATGAGATCCCTTTGCTGTGTTGTATGCTGTTTACAGACCATATAACCATTAATCAGAATCCCTGCAAATGACGGTGGCTGCGTAGTGACTACTATTAAACATGAGTTTAAACGTGATTGGCTAATAGTGAACGCAACCATATTCCCAGTTATAAAAGGGGGTTCACACTTATGCAACCACATTGTTTTAGTTTGTTATTATAAATATTCCCTTCAAAATGGCTTCAGTTTGTTTCTCAATGGATTTGTGCAGATTATAGATGACATTAAAGGAGGAAAAAGTCCTGAAAAAAATTATTTTTTGTTTGATTTTTATACAAGATGAAAACCTGCCATTTTAACAGGGCTGTGTAGACTTTTTATATCCACTGTACATGCAAACACCAGGGTTTTCAATAAATAAAATGTAGATTCTTTCCCACAAACCTATTTATCTTTCTACTCAGCTTCTCCTTCTCTATACCATGCTGTCTGCAGATCACACCTATGTATAACTTGACAGGTTTCTTTCAAAGAATATACAGGAATCCTATAAGGCTACTTCCATGCTATATATATTGATATTCCCAGTATGTCGTTCATTTTGCAATACTTGGGAGATCTCTGGTCCTCTATATGAACATTAATATGTTCCTGTACTTATTCGCATATTATGTATTAGTTTTTGTAATATTGTTTTATGTTTGTGATTTCTTTCAAATACCAGGGCTTGGAGGAACGAAATACATATCATTTGAGGAACGTCAATGGCACAGTGATTGCTTTAATTGTAAGAAGTGTGCTATTTCCTTGGTGGGTCGTGGATTTCTTACCGAAAGAGATGACATTCTGTGTCCTGAATGTGGAAAGGATATATAAAAAGGAAATATGGAAAAGATAGACAAAAGCATAAGACTAACAAATCAACAATATAACATATATGCTTCAAGAAATATGTGCAAATTGTGTGCTTTTCCTTTCCCTATTACTGGGACCCAGGCGTGTTTGTCCTTGATATCCCTGAGCAGATTACATACGATAGATGATGCGAATTACAAATGTTAGAGCTTCATATAACTTTATAAGCTAGACGATTTCTGGCGTTATATTTTAGAAGTATATTTTATTACAGTGTGTACAATAGTACTGTGCTAATGTACAAACTTTATTGCTTTTTAGTTAATCACATACCGTATATATTTTCTCTTTTATTCATTGTGATGTTTATAAAAGCATATACCCTGTTCACAATGCATTTTTGCGTTACATCTGGGTTTTATGTCTGAATTTCCCGAGAAATGGGATTTAGACGGAACCCACAAGTGCCTTCTACATCCTGAACGGAGTTCAAATGGACTCAGTTTCTGTTTTTGTTATAAATGTGTCTGTCATTTCAGACTTGCACAAGACTGGAGTATATTATGTTCTTGTGCCCATCTAAATAATACAAACAGAGTTAATTTTCGGGGTTTCTGTCTATATCACATTTTTCTGGGATTCAGACAAAATCCGTGGACATAATGTAGAAATGCAGTGTAAACATGGCTGTAGTTGGAATGGAGAAAATATATGGGATTGGAAACATCAATTGATAAACTTTAAAATTTTCTTTCCTTACTGCACCTTGTTTCTACCCTGGCAGTTACAATGCGTCTATCATTGCAAGATGACAAAAATATATTCTGATATCAGCCTATTGCTGTAATGACATTACATAACTACCCTACTTGATGGCTAAAATACTAAAAGCCCCAAGGAAGATGAGACAGACCCACTCTAGGTCAATAGGACCCTTCATTATTTATCAGAATTCATATCAAGGCAAATTAACCATATATGTCCTACTCTGATATACTCTAATATGAACAGAAATAATGACGCTAATGTGATAATAGAGTTACACATAATGGCTCTCTTCATGTTTTCACTTTGCTTAGTAAAGCACATCAATGTCATGCTACCTTTTGGAGTTCCTCAGAGGTACCGCCTCTGGGTACCATGTTGCATGGTCCATTACCACCAGGATGTACTGGTGACTCCTGGCGGACTTAACTAAGGGCCTGACAAGGTTCATGGTAATCCCGTCAAATGGGACTTCGAATTATGGGCAATGGCACTAGGGGACTGCAGAACTGGGCATGGGAGCAGTTAGCTGACAGGTAGGTCAGGATCGCCAGAAATTAACACTGTCCCGGTGACACCTAGGCCAGTAGAACCTCTGAAGAATCTGCTCTTGCATTTTTTCTACTCATAGATGCCCAATGAAGACAAGAGAATGGGCCAGATCTAATACCCTACACCTATAGGTACCCGGCACAAACAACTGCTCTATCACTTCCCCTCTTGGTTTAGTGACCCGATAAAGCAGCTTCTTATTTAAAGTAAAATATGGAAACCTGGTGTCAGATCCCAGGTCTTGAGAAACCCCATTTATCACATTCACCATATCAAAAGCCCCTTTCAACGTAAGATCTTGCATTTGGGCAGTCCCATAATTTCCTCCAGAAACCCCCATCTCAGGAATCTCGTCCTCATGGGTCACTGTCTCGACCTCGTCGCCAGCAATGAAGCACAGGGGAAACTCATCCGCCTACGACTGCAATGGAGATTCTTCATTGGTGGACTGTCTGAGTTAGTGGGCACCTTCACCTTTTCCCACAATTCTCAGAGCAGGCTAAAGTCCCGCCTGATTATCATTGCGTGTAGCAAGTGTTTTACTACCCCAACCTCATAGGACTCAGTGCCACGGTTTGTTTTTATCATTACTCTGGCAACAGGGTAGTCCTTGGCATCACCGTGGATACAGCGGATGCCCACGTTTCCCTAGGATCAATGGTGGAGGGCCCTTACGAGGGTCATCAAACTCCCTGAGTCTAAGAGATCTGACACCAGCACCCCATTTATTGCCATGGGACATGCCTGCGGCCCCTCTCTGGGCTAATAGTCCACTCTGCAGGTGGGATAGGCATAGTATGAATATTGCCTCCCTAGCCTCCAGTCCATATGTTCAGAGAACATAGGACACCAAGCGGCCATGTGTGCAGGAAGTGACATCTCCTGCAGATCAAGTCTTTACCTGCGGCCTTTGGCAACTCCTCCACAACCCCTTGGGACCTTGCACTCAGGGCCGGCTCCAGGTTTTTTTTTGAGGGCCCCGGGCGAAAGAGTCTCAGTGGGCCCCCCCTCCCTTTAACACATACCACGATTCATGATGCCCAGATACAGCAGAGAAATATAGGTAGAGTACAATGCCAGATTTCACTTCTTACATGAGTGATAAGAATTCTGCAGTGTATATATATATATACAGGACAGGAGGAGTGGTACTGTGCAGTGTATATATAGAGGAGCAGTGGTACTGTGCAGTGTATATATACAGGGGAGTGGTACTGTGCAGTGTATATATACAGGGGAGTGGTACTGTGCGGAGTATATATAGAGGGGAGTGGTACTGTGCAGTGTATATATACAGGGGAGAGGTACTCTGCGGTGTATATATACAGGGGAGAGGTACTGTGCAGTGTATATATACAGGGGAGTGGTACTGTGCAGTGTATATATACAGGGGAGTGGTACTGTGCGGAGTATATATAGAGGGGAGTGGTACTGTGCAGTGTATATATACAGGGGAGTGGTACTGTGCAGTGTATATATACAGGGGAGAGGTACTGTGCAGTGTATATATACAGGGGAGAGGTACTGTGCGGTGTATATATACAGGGGAGAGGTACTGTGCAGTGTATATATACAGGGGAGAGGTACTGTGCGGTATATATATATACAGGAGGAGTGGTACTGTGCAGTGTATATATACAGGAGGAGTGGTACTGTGCAGTGTATATATACAGGGGAGTGGTACTGTGCGGAGTATATATAGAGGGGAGTGGTACTGTGCAGTGTATATATACAGGGGAGAGGTACTCTGTGGTGTATATACAGGGGAGAGGTACTGTGCAGTGTATATATACAGGGGAGAGGTACTGTGCGGTGTCTATATACAGGGAAGAGGTACTGTGCGGTGTATATATATACAGGGGAGAGGTACTGTGCAGTGTATATATATATACAGGAGAGAGGTACTGTGCGGTATATATATACAGGACAGGAGGAGTGGTACTGTGCAGTGTATATATACAGGAGGAGTGGTACTGTGCAGTGTATATATACAGGAGGAGTGGTACTGTGCAGTGTATATATACAGGAGGAGTGGTACTGTGCAGTGTATATATACAGGACAGGAGGAGTGGTACTGTGCAGTGTGTATATACAGGAGGAGTGGTACTGTGCAGTGTGTATATACAGGACAGGAGGAGTGGTACTGTGCAGTGTACATATACAGGACAGGAGGAGTGGTACTGTGCAGTGTATATATACAGGACAGGAGGAGTGGTACTGTGCAGTGTGTATATACAGGAGGAGTGGTACTGTGCAGTGTGTATATACAGGACAGGAGGAGTGGTACTGTGCAGTGTGTATATACAGGAGGAGTGGTACTGTGCAGTGTGTATATACAGGAGGAGTGGTACTGTGCAGTGTGTATATACAGGACAGGAGGAGTGGTACTGTGCAGTGTACATATACAGGACAGGAGGAGTGGTACTGTGCAGTGTATATATACAGGACAGGAGGAGTGGTACTGTGCAGTGTGTATATACAGGAGGAGTGGTACTGTGCAGTGTGTATATACAGGACAGGAGGAGTGGTACTGTGCAGTGTGTATATACAGGAGGAGTGGTACTGTGCAGTGTGTATATACAGGACAGGAGGAGTGGTACTGTGCAGTGTACATATACAGGACAGGAGGAGTGGTACTGTGCAGTGTATATATACAGGACAGGAGGAGTGGTACTGTGCAGTGTATATATACAGGAGGAGAGGTACTGTGCAGTGTATATATACAGGGGAGAGGTACTGTGCGGAGTATATATAGAGGGGAGAGGTACTGTGTGGTGTATATACTTCAACAGCCGCCCAGCCCAGGCCCCCAGCACCTGTCCTGTATATATATTATATACACTGTATCTATACAGGCTGTGCTGGGGGCCTGGGCTGGGCGGCTGCTGTAGTGTATATATATATATGTGTCAGCTGCAGCCGCCCAGCCCATGGCCGCCCCAGGTCACCCAGACTGTCAGAACATACAACGATAGTATGGCACTCACTCAGGTGCCGGTAGGAGCTCCTCCAGTCCGGAATCTGCCTGTGCCTGATTAGTTCAGCACTGCACCCCAGGAGAGCAGCAGAGCAGGAGAACTCTCCGCCCACAATGTCACGCTGGCTGTGTCCTTAACCCCTATGTGCCTGGCCCTGCACTGACTGAGAAGATGCTTGTGCCAGGCAGGGCAAATTGAAAGGGTAGAAAGGGTTAAAGCGGCCAGATGGATCTATGACTGCGTGTGTGGGCCCCCCTGTCTTGTCAGGGCCCCGGCACTTGCCCGGGTACGCCGGGTGCTGACGCCGGCCCTGCACACGTGTTCACTGAGAGGTAGACACAGGAACACTTTCTCTTTAAGATCTTCACTGGTTTATTATATATGCCGCATAAACTATGGTGAAGTTAAAATAAGCACGGCCCTTTGGGTACAAACAGGAAAACAAAACAAATTGATACTGAGTCGCCCGCCAGAGCCGTGGGGTACTCGGTACCGAGTCCGGTACTTAAAGGGGATGTCACGGTGGCGGCGACCCGGTCCGTGGCCCTGGGCGTCCAAGTAAAAGGCAAAGGTCTTTTAAGGGAGTTGTAATAAAGTTTGTGTTCGTGGCGCCACCTGTGGTATTCGGTCAGTTGGCTTAAAGGGGTCCTCTGGGGTGATGTTATGGCAGCTAAGATGATATAACTTCCCACAGGTGAAGTTGGGTCCCCAGGGCTCCCGGTGTGTAGATGAGGATGGTGAGTTGTGCAGTAAAGAACGGAGGACACAGGTTTGCAGTCGCTTTACATGGTTTACTAGAGACTTCAGGTATCCACAGTCCAGGGCACCAGATCACAGGTACAGGCAGGGTGTGGCCGGCTTGGAAGCGAATTCAGAGTCCCCTTTACCAGGTAGAGCTGAAATCCTTCCTACTAGCGCTTTAATGTAGTCCCTTGCTGCCTGTGGCTTCTATCAAGGTCCTCACAGTTCTCTCTGTCCTCCTTTAAGTTGGGACACAAACCCGTATGACAGGTGGCTCGAGCCTTTTTACAGAGTCTCTATCACCACCCGGGCTCTATGCACCACTGTGTCTCCTGGGTATTATGGCGGACAGGTTATGTGGAGTCCAGCTGTCCTGCCAGTTTCTGCTGTAAGTCTTGGAGTCCCTCACAACCTCGGTCTTCCGGCTACCGGGATCTGTGCTCTGCAGGGAGGTAGCCCAATCGCAGCTGTCCTCCCCATTTGTCACTCTCCTGTGCTTCGCTCTCCTGCATGCTCTCAACAATCTGTTCTTTCCTTCCGCATATCACTATCCAGGAGCTGCAGCACCTCTGGCTGCATGGCCCCTCAAACGTCTCTCTGCCTCAGACTGCTCCAGTCTGCTGTCTGGCACCAACTAACTAACTTTCCCTCCAGGCCAGAATATATATATATATATATGAGTTACCCTGAAAACCAGGTAAAGAGCTCCCCCTTCTGGCCTGGAGTGTGAACATGTTGTATGTTTGTGTATACCTGATAGAGAAGATCTTCCCTCTCTTCCAAGGGTGACATCACTCTCCCCGTGAAGAAAGCAATGCCACTGTAACAACCAGGACCCTGAGGTGTTATAATAATAACACAAAGCACAGTCCTTGTGGTAGCTGGGATCCTCCGGCTCACGGTTAGCAAAAAACACATGGTACAGGGATGCAAAAATTCAAACACTTCTCTGGCGTTATCCTCTCCAGACACACTAAACACTGAATGCCTCAAGAGGCCGACTATTTAAATTCCGGACCACACCTTGGGTTGGAGATAAGGTGGACAACCTCCCACCCGTTTTATGGTTATCCACAAAAACCCAGCCCTTAAAATGGCCTATTAATCCCTCTCAACACATAGTGTGCTGGAGCAAACTTTTGGGTTTCAAATCACTGAAGCTAGTAGCCTCAGTGAAACATACCTCCCCTGTAGCACTTTGAAAGTGACTTTGTCACAGTATATTGTATTTATAGATTCTCATCTTACAGGGGCTTTGTAAGGCTAGCAGCAGCAAAAAGGAGAGCTGTCATCTCTTTCGTATTTAGTAGCTTTTCCTACAAATTGTATGCAATCCATATAGATGTAGTGTAATTTATTACTTACCAATGCAGCATCTGTAGCTGAAACGCCTCTGTCTCACATGCAGTTTCATGACCATACTCCTAGCGTTTATTTCCCACTTGTGTGACATCCAATACCATAGTCACGTGTTTATATCTCCTCTCCCTAAAGAATGAGACAAAAACAAATTCCATCCTCCCTGTATCCGGAGGGGACATGATTCCCATACTGGGCAGCAGAAAGCACCAGACAGTGTCAATATGTAACAGAGCTATGTTGTCTGTGTACCTACCTCACACCTTGTAATACAAGGCATGGCATGCAGGCAGATTTATATTTTAAACCATTTTAAGCATCATTAGAAAGTCTAGAAAAGGATCATGGCTTAGAGAAAAAGAGGCTTAATATGCACCAATGTATGCTTAAAGTGAGGCATAAAATCAGTGGTATAACTAGAGTCCAAGGGTCCCCAGTGCAAGATTTGGACTCGGCCCCTCCCATCCTGGCACATATATAAAAATAAACAATTATACTCACCTTCCCTCCACTCCCCCAGTGTACGGCATCCTCTTCTGAAGCAAAGCCGTTGACTTCAGCGTGCAAGCGATGAGAGCGCAAATCGTCACTACCATGTGCCTGCAATAACAAGCACGCTGACGTCAGCTGCTGGCCTCTGAGTGGCCGGCAGCGGGTATTGATGTGCACAGACCTGATGAGTCTTTTCTCCTCCATACGCTTCTGCTGAATGTGAGTCCGAAGAGAGAGACTCTCCATTTCATCTTTGACCTAAAGTTCGGTCGAACCCGACCTTGCACGGATCTGCTCATCCCATATTGATAATCCTTCTCACGTGAGCTCTGCAACTTGACAACAACCATGCTGCACATAACCAGCTAAGATAATGTAAGCTAACTACTTCTGAGCTAAGGTAGCATTACATGGTGAGAATATACTGTAGACCCATGTCATTTGTTACTGCATGTTTTCGAAGTTTTATTAATCCCCAAATGCTGGGATGAATTACTTGATCACCAGCAGATCCTTCTTGAAAAGGGGTTGTCCAGATGGAAAATTCCTTTAAGGATGTTGATGTAAAAGAACAATTTCAATTAATTGAAAATTTAGGGCAATATTCTTAAATAATAAGTAATGTAATGTTTGTTATGTAAGGGAAACATTTTTCTTCTTTTTCAGTGTAACGTGGATACAAAATAAAGATATATATTGTAGAAGCAAAAGAAGAATTTATATAAAGATATATTTTAAATAGAACTTATTAGAATTCTATAGAAATACATAGTGCTACATTTCACAATAAAGATATTTTGTTGCATTTTTTTAATGGATCAGTGAATTGCCACAATGAAAAGAAACTACACATTGTCAGTATTATATCTGTTGGAATCAAATTGCACTATATAACATATTTCTGTATAAAAATAAAAAACTTCCAAAGAAAAACTTATATTTGTTTTTTAAGGCTGGGGTCAGACGAATGAATGAAAAATTAGACGATTTTCATTCGGATTGTTATGCGTGTCTCCGTATTTTACTTTCATGTGACATCTGTATGTATAGATCATCATTTTCAAAATGTACATGATCAAATACTGAAGCATTGAGAAGCAGCCATGTTACAAAAAACATTAACATAGGAAACCCAATTTAATCATCTTATTTTATATGGACTAACGATAAGGTATTCATAAAAATCGTATAGAGCACAGTTGTTTCATATGGATTCCAGTTTTTTACTTCAATGCACAGGTCTCATCTGATATATATATATATATATATATATATACACTCACCGGCCACTTTATTAGGTACACCATGCTAGTAACGGGTTGGACCCCCTTTTGCCTTCAGAACTGCCTCAATTCTTCGTGGCATAGATTCAACAAGGTGCTGGAAGCATTCCTCAGAGATTTTGGTCCATATTGACATGATGGCATCACACAGTTGCCGCAGATTTGTCGGCTGCACATCCCAAAGATGCTCCATACAAGGCAGGATGGATCCATGCTTTCATGTTGTTTACGCCAAATTCTGACCCTACCATCCGAATGTCGCAGCAGAAATCGAGACTCATCAGACCAAGCAACGTTTTTCCAATCTTCTACTGTCCAATTTCGATGAGCTTGTACAAATTGTAGCCTCAGTTTCCTGTTCTTAGCTGAAAGGAGTGGTACCCGGTGTGGTCTTCTGCTGCTGTAGCCCATCTGCCTCAAAGTTCGACGCACTGTGCGTTCAGAGATGCTCTTAGGCCTACCTTGGTTGTAACGGGTGGCGATTTGAGTCACTGTTGCCTTTCTATCAGCTCGAACCAGTCTGCCCATTCTCCTCTGACCTCTGGCATCAACAAGGCATTTCCGCCCACAGAACTGCCGCTCACTGGATTTTTTTTCTTTTTCGGACCATTCTCTGTAAACCCTAGAGATGGTTGTGCGTGAAAATCCCAGTAGATCAGCAGTTTCTGAAATACTCAGACCAGCCCTTCTGGCACCAACAACCATGCCACGTTCAAAGGCACTCAAATCACTTTTCTTCCCCATACTGATGCTCGGTTTGAACTGCAGGAGATTGTCTTGACCATGTCTACATGCCTAAATGCACTGAGTTGCCGCCATGTGATTGGCTGATTAGAAATTAAGCGTTAACAAGAAGTTGGACAGGTGTACCTAATAAAGTGGCCAGTGAGTATATATATATATATATATATATATATATATATATATATATATATATACACAGTATATATACACTCACCGGCCACTTTATTAGGTACACCTGTTCTACTTCTTGTTAACACTTAATTTCTAATCAGCCAATCAAGAATCCAAGGTCCAAGAATATCTGGATAAATTTATGATTGTGTATCTGGATGATATTTTGGTCTTTTCAGATGATTGGGAATCCCATGTGAAGCAGGTCAGGATGGTATTTCAGGTCCTGCGTGCCAATGCCTTATTTGTGAAGGGTTCCAAATGTCTCTTCGGAGTCCAGAAAGTGTCCTTTTTGGGCTTTATTTTTTCTCCTTCTTCTATTGAGATGGACCCAGTCAAGGTCCAGGCTATTCATGATTGGACTCAACCTACATCGGTTAAGAGTCTTCAGAAGTTCTTGGGTTTTGCTAATTTTTACCGTCGCTTCATTGCTAATTTTTCTGGTGTGGTTAGACCTTTGACGGATTTGACCAAGAAGGGTTCTGATGTGACTAACTGGTCTCCTGCGGCGGTTGAGGCCTTTCAGGAGCTGAAGCGCCGGTTTTCTTCGGCTCCAGTTTTATGTCAGCCAGATGTCTCTCTTCCCTTCCAGGTCGAGGTTGATGCTTCTGAAATTGGAGCAGGGGCTGTTTTGTCACAGAGAAGCTCTGATTGCTCTGTGATGAAGCCATGTGCCTTCTTTTCAAGAAAATTTTCGCCGGCTGAGCGAAATTATGATGTTGGTAATCGGGAGTTGTTGGCAATGAAGTGGGCATTTGAGGAGTGGCGACACTGGCTAGAGGGAGCTAAGCATTGTGTGGTGGTCTTGTCTGATCATACAAATTTGATTTATCTTGAGTCGGCCAAGCGGTTGAATCCTAGACAGGCTCGTTGGTCGTTGTTTTTCTCATGTTTCGATTTCGTGGTCTCGTACCTTCCTGGTTCGAAGAACGTGAAGGCTGATGCTCTTTCTAGGAGTTTTGTGCCTGACTCCCCTGGAGTTTCTGAGCCGGCTGGTATCCTCAAAGAGGGGGTAATTTTGTCTGCCATTTCCCCAGATTTGCGACGGGTGTTACAGGAATTTCAGGCGGATAGACCTGACCGTTGTCCATCAGAGAGACTGTTTGTCCCAGATAGATGGACCAGCAGAGTTATTTCCGAGGTCCATTCTTCAGTGTTGGCGGGTCATCCTGGGATTTTTGGTACCAGAGATTTGGTGGCTAGATCCTTCTGGTGGCCTTCCTTGTCGCGGGATGTGCGTTCCTTTGTGCAGTCCTGTGGGATTTGTGCTCTGGCTAAGCCTTGCTGTTCTCGTGCCAGTGGTTTGCTTTTGCCTTTGCCGGTTCCTAAGAGGCCTTGGACGCATATTTCCATGGATTTTATTTCGGATCTTCCAGTCTCTCAGAGAATGTCTGTCATCTGGGTGGTTTGTGATCGTTTTTCTAAAATGGTCCATTTGGTGCCCTTGCCTAAGTTGCCTTCTTCCTCCGATTTGGTTCCGTTATTTTTTCAGAATGTGGTTCGTCTGCATGGCATCCCTGAAAACATTGTCTGACAGAGGATCCCAGTTTGTGTCCAGATTTTGGCGGTCCTTTTGTGCTAAGATGGGCATTGATTTGTCTTTTTCGTCGGCCTTCCATCCTCAGACGAATGGCCAAACCGAGCGAACTAACCAGACCTTGGAAACTTATTTGAGATGTTTTGTTTCTGCTGACCAGGATGATTGGGTGACTTTTTTGCCATTGGCCGAGTTTGCCCTTAATAATCGGGCTAGTTCGGCTACTTTGGTTTCGCCTTTTTTTTGTAATTCTGGTTTTCATCCTCGTTTTTCCTCGGGTCAGGTTGAGTCTTCTGACTGTCCAGGGGTAGATTCTGTGGTGGATAGGTTGCAGCAGATTTGGAACCATGTGGTGGACAATTTGACGTTGTCACAAGAGAAGGCTCAGCGCTTTGCTAACCGTCGTCGCTGTGTGGGTCCCCGACTTCGTGTGGGGGATTTGGTGTGGTTGTCTTCTCGTTATGTTCCTATGAAGGTTTCTTCTCCTAAGTTTAAACCTCGTTTTATCGGTCCTTATAAAATTTTGGAAATCCTCAACCCTGTGTCATTTCGTTTGGCCCTCCCGTGTCATGAATCCCAATGGCTAGGGATAGCACAGGACAAGCAAAGTACAAATATATTACGGACGAGCTCTAGGGTGATGGAACCTGGGCTGACCGCTGCCCTACGCCTGACAAACGCAACTAGAGATAGCCAGGGAGCGTGCCTACGTTGGTTCTAGACGCCACGCACCAGCCTAAGAGCTAACTAGCACTGCAGAGAAAATAAAGACCTCACTTGCCTCCAGCGGAATGAACCCCAAAAGATATAGTTGCCCCCCACATGTATTGACGGTGAAATGAGAGGAAGGCACACACATAGAGATGATATATATAGTTTTAGCAAATTGAGGCCCGCTGTAAACTAGAAAGCAGAACGATACAAAAGGGGACTGAGCGGTCAGCAAAAAACCCTAATCAAAAAAACCATCCTGAGATTACAAGAACCCATGTGCCAACTCATGGCACATGGGGAGAACCTCAGTCCACTAGAGCTACCAGCTAGCATAGAGACATAATAAGCAAGCTGGACAAAAAACCAAACAACTGAAAATCAGCACTTAGCTTATCCTGAAAGATCTGGGAGCAGGTAGGCAGGAACCAAACAGAGCACATCTGAATACATTGATAGCCGGCAAGGGAAATGACAGAAAGGCCAGGTAAAATAGGAAACACCCAGCCACTGATGGACAGGTGGAAACCAAAGGCCGCAACCCACCAAAGTCACCCAGTACCAGCAGTAACCACCAGAGGGAGCCCACAAACAGAATCCACAACAGTACCCCCCCTTGAGGAGGGGTCACCGAACCCTCACGAGAACCCCCAGGGCGATCAGGGTGAGCTCTATGGAAGGCGCGGACCAAATCAGTCGCATGAACATCGGAGGCGACCACCCAGGAATTATCCTCCTGACCATAACCCTTCCACTTAACCAAATACTGGAGTTTGCGTCTGGAAACACGAGAATCCAAGATCTTCTCAACAACATACTCCAATTCTCCCTCCACCAGCACCGGAGCAGGAGGCTCAACCGAAGGAACAACGGGCACCTCATACCTCCGCAACAACGACCGATGGAACACATTATGAATAGCAAACGATGCTGGGAGATCCAAACGAAAAGATACAGGGTTAAGAATCTCCGAGATCCTATAAGGACCGATGAACCGAGGCTTGAACTTAGGAGAAGAGACCTTCATAGGGACAAAATGAGAAGACAACCACACCAAATCCCCAACAAGAAGTCGGGGACCCACGCGGCGACGGCGATTAGCAAACTGCTGAGTCTTCTCCTGAGATAACTTCAAATTGTCCACCACCTGATTCCAAATCTGATGTAGCCTGTCCACCACCACGTCCACTCCAGGACAATCCGAAGGCTCCACCTGACCAGAGGAAAAACGAGGATGAAACCCCGAATTACAAAAAAAAGGAGAGACCAACGTGGCCGAACTAGCCCGATTATTAAGAGCAAATTTGGCCAGTGGCAAAAAAGCAACCCAGTCATCTTGATCAGCAGAAACAAAACACCTCAAATAAGTTTCCAAGGTCTGATTAGTTCGCTCCGTCTGGCCATTCGTCTGAGGATGGAATGCAGACGAGAAAGACAAATCAATGCCCATCTTGGCACAAAACGTCCGCCAAAATCTAGACACAAACTGGGATCCCCTGTCAGAAACGATATTCTCCGGAATCCCATGCAAACGAACCACGTTCTGAAAAATAAAGGGACCAACTCAGAGGAGGAAGGCAACTTAGGCAAGGGCACCAAATGAACCATCTTAGAAAAGCGGTCACACACAACCCAGATAACGGACATTTTCTGTGAAACCGGGAGATCAGAAATAAAATCCATGGAAATGTGCGTCCAAGGCCTCTTCGGGATGGGCAAGGATAACAACAACCCACTGGCCCGAGAACAGCAAGGCTTAGCTCGAGCACACACTTCACAAGACTGCACAAAGGTACGCACATCCCTAGACAAGGAAGGCCACCAAAAAGACCTGGCCACCAAGTCTCTAGTACCAAATATTCCAGGATGACCGGCCAACACAGAAGAATGGACCTCGGAGATGACTCTACTGGTCCAATCATCCGGAACAAACAGTCTTTCTGGTGGACAACGATCCGGTTTATCCACCTGAAACTCCTGCAATGCACGTCGCAAGTCTGGGGATACGGCGGACAATATTACCCCATCCCTAAGGATACCAGTAGGCCCAGAGTCTCCAGGAGAGTCAGGCACAAAACTCCTGGAAAGAGCATCTGCCTTCACATTCTTTGAACCTGGCAGGTATGAAACCACGAAATTGAAACGAGAAAAAAACAACGACCAACGAGCCTGTCTAGGATTCAAACGCCTGGCAGACTCAAGGTAAATGAGATTCTTGTGATCAGTCAAGACCACCACACGATGTTTAGCACCCTCAAGCCAATGACGCCACTCCTCAAATGCCCACTTCATGGCCAAAAGCTCCCGATTACCCACATCATAATTGCGCTCGGCGGGCGAGAATTTTCTAGAGAAGAATGCACATGGCTTCATCACCGAGCCATTAGAACTTCTCTGTGACAAAACCGCCCCCGCTCCAATCTCGGAAGCATCAACCTCAACCTGAAAAGGAAGTGAAACATCTGGTTGACACAACACAGGAGCAGAAGAAAACCGGCGCTTAAGTTCCTGAAAGGCCTCCACGGCCGCAGGAGACCAATCAGCAACATCAGCACCCTTTTTAGTCAAATCAGTCAAAGGTTTAACAATACTGGAAAAATTAGCAATGAACCGACGATAAAAATTAGCAAACCCCAAGAACTTCTGAAGGCTCTTAACAGATGTAGGTTGTGTCCAGTCACAAATCGCCTGAACCTTGACGGGATCCATCTCAATAGTAGAAGGAGAAAAAATGTACCCCAAAAAAGAAATCTTCTGGACTCCGAAGAGACACTTTGAGCCCTTCACAAACAGAGAATTGGCCCGCAGAACCTGAAACACCTTCCTGACCTGTAGAACATGAGACTCCCAGTCATCAGAAAACACCAAAATATCATCCAAATACACAATCATAAACTTATCCAGATATTCACGGAAAATATTGTGCATAAAGGACTGAAAGACTGACGGAGCATTGGAGAGTCCAAAAGGCATTACCAAATACTCAAAATGGCCCTCAGGCGTATTAAATGCGGTTTTCCACTCATCACCCTGTTTTATCCGCACCGGATTATACGCACCGCGAAGATCTATCTTAGTGAACCACCTAGCCCCCTTAATGCGAGCAAACAAATCAGTCAATAATGGCAATGGATACTGATACTTGACTGTAATCTTATTCAGAAGGCGATAATCTATACAAGGCCTCAGGGAACCATCTTTTTTTGCCACAAAAAAAAAACCTGCTCCCAGAGGGGACGAAGATGGACGAATATGTCCCTTTTCCAAGGACTCCTTAATATAATTCCGCATAGCAGTATGCTCTGGCAGTGACAGATTAAGTAAACGACCCTTAGGGAACTTACTGCCAGGAATCAATTCTATAGCACAGTCACAATCTCTATGCGGAGGTAGCGAATTGAGCATAGGCTCCTCAAAAACATCCCTATAGTCAGACAAAAACGCAGGGATCTCAGAAGGAGTAGATGAAGCGATTGAAATCGGAGGTGCATCATCATGAACCCCCTGACATCCCCAGCTTAACACAGACATTGTTTTCCAGTCCAGGACAGGATTATGAGTTTGTAACCATGGCAGACCAAGCACTAGTACATCATGTAAATTATAAAGTACAAGGAAGCGAATCACCTCCTGATGAACGGGAGTCATGCGCATGGTCACTTGTGTCCAATACTGCGGTTTATTCATAGCCAATGGTGTAGAGTCAATTCCCTTCAGAGGAATAGGAACTTCCAGAGGTTCCAGACTAAAACCGCAGCGTTTAGCAAATGACCAATCCATAAGACTCAGGGCAGCGCCCGAATCCACATAGGCATCGACGGAAATGGAAGACAGAGAAAAAATCAGAGTCACAGACAAAATGAACTTAGGCTGCAGAGTACCAATGGCAAAAGATTTATCAACCCTTTTTGTGCGTTTAGAGCATGCTGATATAACATGAGCTGAATCACCACAATAGAAACACAATCCATTTTTCCGCCTATAATTTTGCCGTTCACTTCTGGACTGAATTCTATCACATTGCATAGTCTCAGGTGCCTGTTCAGAAGACACCGCCAACTGGTGCACGGGTTTGCGCTCCCGTAAACGCCGATCAATCTGAATGGCCATAGCCATAGACTCATTCAGACCTGTAGGCGTAGGGAACCCCACCATAATATCCTTAATGGCCTCAGAAAGACCATAAGCTCAGAAGCTATGTCTGTGTTGAGTTGGGGTTGCCAGGGAATTCATGGCGATGCTCCCTTGGTATCAATTGCTTCCTCTACTCCTTCTGAAGTCCCTGAGTTTTTGTCGGACTACCAGGATGTATTTGATGAGCCCAAATCCAGTGCCCTACCTCCTCATAGGGATTGTGATTGTGCTATAAATTTGATTCCTGGTAGTAAGTTCCCTAAGGGACGACTGTTTAATGTGTCTGTACCAGAGCATGCCGCTATGCGGAGCTATGTAAAAGAGTCTTTGGAGAAGGGACATATTCGCCCCTCCTCGTCCCCTCTTGGTGCGGGTTTCTTTTTTGTGGCCAAGAAGGATGGTTCGTTGAGACCCTGTATAGATTATCGCCTTCTGAATAAAATCACGGTCAAATTCCAGTATCCCTTGCCATTGTTGTCTGATCTGTTTGCTCGGATTAGGGGGTCTAGTTGGTTCACCAAGATAGATCTTCGCGGTGCGTATAATCTTGTGCGTATAAAACAGGGCGATGAATGGAAAACAGCATTTAATACGCCCGAAGGCCATTTTGAGTACTTGGTGATGCCTTTTGGACTTTCTAATGCCCCTTCTGTGTTTCAGTCCTTCATGCACGATATCTTCCGAGAATATCTGGATAAATTTATGATTGTGTATCTGGATGATATTTTGGTCTTTTCAGATGATTGGGAATCCCATGTGAAGCAGGTCAGGATGGTATTTCAGGTCCTGCGTGCCAATGCCTTATTTGTGAAGGGTTCCAAATGTCTCTTCGGAGTCCAGAAAGTGTCCTTTTTGGGCTTTATTTTTTCTCCTTCTTCTATTGAGATGGACCCAGTCAAGGTCCAGGCTATTCATGATTGGACTCAACCTACATCGGTTAAGAGTCTTCAGAAGTTCTTGGGTTTTGCTAATTTTTACCGTCGCTTCATTGCTAATTTTTCTGGTGTGGTTAGACCTTTGACGGATTTGACCAAGAAGGGTTCTGATGTGACTAACTGGTCTCCTGCGGCGGTTGAGGCCTTTCAGGAGCTGAAGCGCCGGTTTTCTTCGGCTCCAGTTTTATGTCAGCCAGATGTCTCTCTTCCCTTCCAGGTCGAGGTTGATGCTTCTGAAATTGGAGCAGGGGCTGTTTTGTCACAGAGAAGCTCTGATTGCTCTGTGATGAAGCCATGTGCCTTCTTTTCAAGAAAATTTTCGCCGGCTGAGCGAAATTATGATGTTGGTAATCGGGAGTTGTTGGCAATGAAGTGGGCATTTGAGGAGTGGCGACACTGGCTAGAGGGAGCTAAGCATTGTGTGGTGGTCTTGTCTGATCATACAAATTTGATTTATCTTGAGTCGGCCAAGCGGTTGAATCCTAGACAGGCTCGTTGGTCGTTGTTTTTCTCATGTTTCGATTTCGTGGTCTCGTACCTTCCTGGTTCGAAGAACGTGAAGGCTGATGCTCTTTCTAGGAGTTTTGTGCCTGACTTCCCTGGAGTTTCTGAGCCGGCTGGTATCCTCAAAGAGGGGGTAATTTTGTCTGCCATTTCCCCAGATTTGCGACGGGTGTTACAGGAATTTCAGGCGGATAGACCTGACCGTTGTCCATCAGAGAGACTGTTTGTCCCAGATAGATGGACCAGCAGAGTTATTTCCGAGGTCCATTCTTCAGTGTTGGCGGGTCATCCTGGGATTTTTGGTACCAGAGATTTGGTGGCTAGATCCTTCTGGTGGCCTTCCTTGTCGCGGGATGTGCGTTCCTTTGTGCAGTCCTGTGGGATTTGTGCTCTGGCTAAGCCTTGCTGTTCTCGTGCCAGTGGTTTGCTTTTGCCTTTGCCGGTTCCTAAGAGGCCTTGGACGCATATTTCCATGGATTTTATTTCGGATCTTCCAGTCTCTCAGAGAATGTCTGTCATCTGGGTGGTTTGTGATCGTTTTTCTAAAATGGTCCATTTGGTGCCCTTGCCTAAGTTGCCTTCTTCCTCCGATTTGGTTCCGTTATTTTTTCAGAATGTGGTTCGTCTGCACGGCATCCCTGAAAACATTGTCTGACAGAGGATCCCAGTTTGTGTCCAGATTTTGGCGGTCCTTTTGTGCTAAGATGGGCATTGATTTGTCTTTTTCGTCGGCCTTCCATCCTCAGACGAATGGCCAAACCGAGCGAACTAACCAGACCTTGGAAACTTATTTGAGATGTTTTGTTTCTGCTGACCAGGATGATTGGGTGACTTTTTTGCCATTGGCCGAGTTTGCCCTTAATAATCGGGCTAGTTCGGCTACTTTGGTTTCGCCTTTTTTTTGTAATTCTGGTTTTCATCCTCGTTTTTCCTCGGGTCAGGTTGAGTCTTCTGACTGTCCAGGGGTAGATTCTGTGGTGGATAGGTTGCAGCAGATTTGGAACCATGTGGTGGACAATTTGACGTTGTCACAAGAGAAGGCTCAGCGCTTTGCTAACCGTCGTCGCTGTGTGGGTCCCCGACTTCGTGTGGGGGATTTGGTGTGGTTGTCTTCTCGTTATGTTCCTATGAAGGTTTCTTCTCCTAAGTTTAAACCTCGTTTTATCGGTCCTTACAAAATTTTGGAAATCCTCAACCCTGTGTCATTTCGTTTGGCCCTCCCGGCATCGTTTACCATCCATAATGTGTTCCATAGGTCTTTGTTGCGGAGGTATGTGGTGCCTGTGGTTCCTTCTGTTGAGCCTCCTGCTCCGGTGCTGGTTGAGGGAGAATTGGAATACGTGGTGGAGAAGATCTTGGATTCTCGTATTTCAAGACGGAGGCTTCAGTATTTGGTTAAGTGGAAGGGCTATGGTCAGGAGGATAATTCCTGGGTTGTCGCCTCTGATGTTCATGCGGCCGATTTGGTTCATGCCTTCCATGTGGCTCACCCTGATCGCCCTGGGGGTTCTGGTGAGGGTTCGGTGACCCCTCCTCAAGGGGGGGGGTACTGTTGTGAACTGTTTCCGGGCTCCCTCCTGTGGTCGTGAGTGGTACTGTGTGAGTTCTCTCTTTGGGCTCCCCCTGGTGGCTCTTTTTGTTATTTTGCAGGTTTCTGGCTGGGATCAGCTGTCTCGTCATCTGCTAGTTAGGTTTCCTATTTAATCCAGCTGGTCCTTCATTCCTTGCCTGTTGTCGTTGTATTCAGTGCTATTCTGATTGCTCCTGTCTACATCCGTTATCAGTCTCTCCAAGAGAAGCTAAGTTTTGTTTGCTTATTTTTGCTCATCTGTGTTCAATATGTTTCTTAGTATATGATGAGTTTTGTCCAGCTTGCTAATATGTGATTTCCCAGCTTGCTGGTGCTCTGGGGTGCTGAGTTGCTCCCTCCACATCGTTAGTTGGTGTGGGGGTTCTCGCATTCTCTGCGTGGATATTTTTGCATAGGGTTTTTTACTGACCGCACAGATCCCTTGCTATTTTCTGCTATCTAGCGTTAGCGGGCCTCATTTGCTTAACCTGTTTCATCTCTGCGTTTGTCTTTTCCTCTTAACTCACCGTTATTATTTGTGGGGGGCTTCTATATCTTTGGGGTTATTTCTCTGAGGCAAGTGAGGTCTTTACTTTCTCTTTAGGGGTAGTCAGTTTCTCAGGCCGTGAAGAGACGTCTAGGATTTCAGGAAACGTTCCACGGCTGCCTATAGTGTGTGCGGTTAGGATCAGGTTTGCGGTCAGTCCAGTTACCACATCCCCAGAGCTCGTCCTATTTTCTTCTACTTAGCTGGTTAGATTTGTGATCCTCAGCCACTAGGATCATAACAGCTGTCCCTCTCATTCAACATCAATGTCATACTAGTCAAGGAAAAACAGATCAGGATCCAAAGGTAACGTTTCTTCTTGCGGAGATTTACACATAAAGCCTGACATGCCAAGGTGAAGAGATAGTCGATATTTACTTTTAGGATTGCTACTTCCTATAGGTGGCACTAGAATTCTACTTCTCTTCTTCTCTGAAAAGACAATTTGCATATTTCCCAGAGGAGCATTGCAGCTAAAAAGTCTCCTCACCTTGGCATATCAGGCTTGACATGTCAATCTGTGCAAGGAGAAAGGTTGCCCCTTGGATACTAGTCAAGGAAAATCAGCAAGCCAGACCCTCTCATTCAACATTAGTGTCATACCTTAAAAAATGCTCTTCTCATTGAATGAGCTAAAAAATATAGACACACTCCAAAATCTTAGAGTCTTCCTGGACTTGTGTTTTAACCGCAAAAGATGGCCAACTCTGTATTAATGCCTATAGATTTAGAATTGTGTCAGTTTGAGTAAGTACAGTGTGTAGGTATCCCAATTCATCTGTCCATTCACAGTGTATATTGACGATGTCTTATATTCACGAAAATCTGACTATAAATTAATGATGTCTTCTAAGTATGAAGATATGGAAAAATTATCATTTCCTTCCAAGGATTTGAATTGCACAGAATACTTTTTAGCTATTCTATGAAATAAAGTATGTACAGTACACTTCAACACAGAAACTGAAAGAAGAAAAAGGTCTAATTTCGCAAACAGGTTTATTGTTTGAAATTTATTTTCCCAGTGCGCCCTCTGGTGGAAATATTGTAAGTGTGTATAGGATATACTAAAACTGAACGATAACCATGAACTGCTATAATAAAAAGAATGGATTACTCAATAACATTGTTTTTATTATTTAATAGAAAAATAAATACTATCCAAATTTCAACAATTGTTAAAATTGTCTGACCGAAATATGAACCAAAAATTCAGCACTATGAATATACCATTAAATACAATATACATACAGTACAGACCAAAAGTTTGGACACACTTTCTCATTTAAAGATTTTTCTGTATTTTCATGACTATGAAAATTGTACATTCACACTGAAGGCATCAAAACTATGAATTAACACATGTGGAATTATATACTTAATAAAAAGTGTGAAACAACTGAAATTATGTCTTATATTCTAGGTTCTTCAAAGTAGCCACCTTTTGCTTTGATGACTGCTTTGCACACTCTTGGCATTCTCTTGATGAGCTTCAAGAGGTAGTCACCGGGAATGGTTTTCACTTCACAGGTGTGCCCTGTCAGGTTTAATAAGTGGGATTTCTTGCCTTATAAATGGGGTTGGGACCATCAGTTGTGTTGTGCAGAAGTCTGGTGGATACACAGCTGATAGTCCTACTGAATAGACTGTTAGAATTTGTATTATGGCAAGAAAAAAGCAGCTAAGTAAAGAAAAACGAGTGGCCATCATTACTTTAAGAAATGAAGGCCAGTCAGTCCGAAAAATTGGGAAAACTTTGAAAGTGTCCCCAAGTGCAGTGGCAAAAACCATCAAGCGCTACAAAGAAACTGGCTCACACGAGGACCGCCCCAGGAAAGGAAGACCAAGAGTCACCTCTGCTTCTGAGGATACGTTTATCCGAATCATCAGCCTCAGAAATTGCATGTTAACAGCAGCTCAGATTAGAGACCAGGTCAATGCCACACAGAGTTCTAGCAGCAGACACATCTCTACAACAACTGTTAAGAGGAGACTTTGTGCAGCAGGCCTTCATGGTAAAATAGCTGCTAGGAAACCACTGCTAAAGGACAGGCAACAAGCAGAAGAGACTTGTTTGGGCTAAAGAACACAAGGAATGGACATTAGACCAGTGGAATTCTGTGCTTTGGTCTGATGAGTCCAAATTTGAGATCTTTGGTTCCAACCACCGTGTCTTTGTGCGACGCAGAAAAGGTGAACGGATGGACTCTACATGCCTGGCTCCCACCGTGAAACATGGAGGAGGAGGTGTGATGGTGTGGGGGTGCTTTGCTGGTGACACTGTTGGGGATTTATTAAAAATTGAAAGCATACTGAACCAGCATGGTTTGCGTTTAGTTGGACCATAATTTATTTTTCAACAGGACAATGACCCCAAACAGATCTCCAGGCTGTGTAAGGGCTATTTGACCAAGAAGGAGAGTGATGGGGTGCTACGCCAGATGACCTGGCCTCCACAGTCACCAGACCTGAACCCAATCGAGATGGTTTGGGGTGAGCTGGACAGCAGAGTGAAGGCAAAAGGGCCAACAAGTGCTAAGCATCTCTGGGAACTCCTTCAAGATTGTTGGAAGACCATTCCCGGTGACTACCTCTTGAAGCTCATCAAGAGAATGCCAAGAGTGTGCAAAGCAGTCATCAAAGCAAAAGGTGGCTACTTTGAAGAACCTAGAATATAAGACATAATTTCAGTTGCTTCACACTTTTTTGGTAAGTATATAATTCCACATGTGTTAATTCATAGTTTTGATGCCTTCAGTGTGAATGTACAATTTTCATAGTCATGAAAATACAGGAAAATCTTTAAATGAGAAGGTGTGTCCAAACTTTTGGTCTGTACTGTATATAAAAAACATACTAAACACAGAATAATTAAAAGAGAACATGCAGAAGTTATTTAACTACAATTGTGGTCAACAATATTGGCACCCCTGAATATTAAGTATACTAAGTAAAATAACTCCTGAAATACTGAAGAGTTTAGTGAAACTGCCTGGATTCACATGACTATTAACCTATGAATGGTGGCTTTGCTTCTTAAAGGGATTGGCTGGTTAAAAAGACTGGTTTTATTCACGCTCCTTGTTCTTAATGGCAAAGTAAGAGAGCTTTTTGAGGAGACCAGAAATGCTATGGTCACCAAGCACAAGCAGTCTAAAGGGAACAAGACTATTTCCAAAGTTTGCTACTCATGCAACAGTAAAAAGCCTTTAAGGACGTGGTAAAAAGAGGAAAATTGATGAAAATCTGATGAAAGTTGATAAACTGCTTGATAAACCAACATGATAAACTTCAGTTTTGCAGCAAATACAAAAATACTTATTTATAATCAAGACTTCATTATAATTGTGAATAGGAGGCTGATACAGCACTCTTAATACTTTATGGAGGTAAATCCTGCTGTCAGGTTTCCTTTAAGGCCGGGTTCAGATGGCCATACTGGAAAACGGACAATTTGCCTTCAAAAATTGCACTGGCTACAGTAGGTCATTACATACATGGACTACATATGGACCAATAATATGCTTGACTGAGCAAGTCTTTACACTGACAGGCAATTACCGTATATTTGTAAATGAAAACATATAATTTTAGGGGAATATAGACCAGCAATAGTTACCATACATTTAGTTTACAAAAGGACAAACTGGATTTATCAGTACTGCAAGAACTAAGAAAGGGGTCTTCTTTCTATGAGTACAGAAATGTCAATCCTGACACCCCACTCTGAGCTTCAAAGGTTAGCAAATGGTGGTTATAACCAAGCTGAATATTTCCTATGTACTGTATGGAGGGGGTAGCTAGAGACACAGGATATTTGAAATGCAAGGCCCTGGCCCTTAAAATTAGCCCATCGTTCAGTCACAAACAGCAATTTTTAAATATTCCAACCCAGGCCGTCCTGGAAATATGAGCCCAGGACCGGGCTTATAAAAGATGGGTGGCACAATAGGAACACGTTCAAATGTGGGGGGGATTATTGTCTACCGATTGTGATCCATAAATCATTTCTCCTTCCCTCAAGGAGAGCATTAAGTTACTTACCGGTAACTGCATTTTTCGGAGGCCCATGACAGCACCCTTAGTTTCCTCCCTTAAAGATGGACAGCACCAAGAGAGAATTACAGAGATGTAAAACTAGCTTAGGGAGGGACTACAGCCTGCAGCACCCTTAACCCAAAAGGTGAGATCCGAGGAGGCACCCATGTCCAACCTATAATATTTAAAGAAGGTGGAAGGAGATGACCACGTGGCCGCCTTACATATTTGGTCAATGGAAACTCCCGATCTTTCTGCCCAGGAGGATGCCATGGCGGGAGTGGAATGCGCCCTCAGATTCTGTGGAGCTGGACCCCCACCTGCTGTATAAGCCAAAGAGATAGCCTCCCTAAGCCAACTTACTAACGTACATTTTGAGACTCTAAGACCTTTCCTAGGACATAGAAAGGACAAAAACAATGCATTGTCCTTTTTCCAAGGACTAGTAGCCGAGATATATTCTAGCAGGCATCTCTTAACATCCAGTGTATGAAGCTTTTCTTCCTTCTGGCTAGTAGGGTTAGAGAGAAAGGAAGGGAGAACTATCTCTTGTGACCTGTGGAAGTCCGACTCCGAAACAACTTTGGGCAAGTAAGCTGAATCCGGCATTAGGACTACTCTGTCATCTAAGAACTCCGTTTAAGGGGGAAGTCTAGAAAGTGCCTGAATATTACTTATTCTACGTGCAGAAGTTATAGCTACCAAAAAGGCAATTTTTAGGGATAGAACTTTAATTGAAGCAGATTCTAAGGGTTCAAATGGAGCCTGCGTCATAGCTCTAAGGACCAAGTTCAAGTCCCATGGTATGCACCTATCTCTGTGTATGGGCCTAGATCTACCAGCAGCTTTAATAAACCTAGAAACCCAGTAGTTGTTAACAATATCACAGGTAAACAGGGCACCAAGGGCTGAAACTTGAACTTTAAGAGTACTAGTGGAAAGGCCTAATTCAAGACCCTTCTGAAGAAATTCCAGAATCTGCCCTATAGGTACCCCCTCCTTGAGTCTAAACTCAGAAGAGGCTAGGAACTGTTTCCAGGTTTTAGCATAGATCTTTGCTGTAATCAGTTTCCTACTTTTCAGAAGGGTGTCTATGAAGTTCGGGGAGAACCCTTTATCCCTCAATAATGTCCTTTGAAATTCCACGCCATCAAATGGAGCCCTGTTACCTGTGGATGGTTGATCAGGCCCTGAGAGAGAAGATCCGGGAGGTCTGGAAGCACCCATGGATAGCATACTGACATAGTCCTCAGCCATGCAAACCAAGTTCTCCTGGGCCAAAATGGGGCAATTAGTATGACTCTTGCCCAGTCTTCCCTGATCTTCCTCACTACCAGGGGTAACAGGGATAATGGCGGGAATGCGTCAGCCAGGCTGAAGTCCCAATCTACCAGAGGATTCTCCTTGGGATTCAATGAACAGAACTTTCTTACTTTTCTGTTTTCTCTGGTGCCAAAGAGGTCTACCTCCGGTTGACCCTACCTGCGGACGATCTGGTTGAAGATGTCTACATTCAGAGACCATTCTCCCTGTCTTAGTATATTGCGGCTTAGAAAGTCCGCTTTTGCTTTGTCTTTTCCTCTGATATGTATTGCCGACAAAGATTGCAAATGCCTTTCTGCTGTTTGGAAAAGGCATTCTGCTACTTGCATCAGAGCACTGGATTGGGTCCCACCTTGGTGGTTGACGTAGGCCACTGTCACCTGGTTGTCCAAGAGAATTCTGACATGGTGACCCTGTAAGTACACGAGGAGCTTTTTAACTGATAGTTCTATTGCCAACAGTTCCTTCAGGTTAGATGAGGCTCCTATCTGGGAATCCCATTGACCCTGGACTACAATATCCACATATGGGCCCCCCAACCCGAGGGGCTAGTGTCTGTGGTTATTACATGGGATACACACCTTTCCCAGGGAACTCTCGAAGTAAAGTTGCCTCTTATATGCCATCACCTTAAGGAATTAAGGGTTGAAGAGCTCAATGTTAATTGACTCTGCAGGGACCCCCCCCAAGGCTCTATCAATAATTAGAACATCCCTCTGAAGAGGTCTAGTGATAAATTGAGCCCACCTGATGGCCGAGATACATGATGTCAGGGAACCCAATAGAGACATGACCTGCCTGAGGGTCATGGAGGGTCTATTTATTGCCCGCAAAACCTGATGACGAATGTGAATTATCTTATCCGGGGGTAAACGACTTTGCTGTTCTTCGGAATCTAATACTAGACCCAGGAACCTCTGGATTTTTAAGGGTTGTAACCGAGATTTTTCAGAGTTAATCAGCCAACATAAGTGTTCGAGCATGGACCTAGATTTTTCTATTTTTGACAGGCAATGATCCACAGAATTACCAATAATCAAGAAGTCGTCTAAGTAGGGGACAATGAGAATATCCGACTCCCGAAGATGGGCCATGACTTCGGCAACTACCTTCGTGAACACTCGAGGGGCAACTGAAAGACCAAAGGGGAGGGCCCTAAACTGGAAATGATGGACTAAGCCTCCTATGGATACTGCCACCCTCAGGAACCGCTGGAATTCTACATGGATAGGAACATGACAGTACGTGTCTTTCAAATCTACGACTGCCATGAAACAGTTTTGAAATAGCATTTTTATTGCCGAGCCGATTGATTCCATCTTAAAGGGTTGGGTGATCAGAAATTCATTAAGGGACCGGAGATTGATGATGGTGCTGAATGAGTTATCTGGTTTCAGAATTAAGAACAAGGGAGTAGAACCCTCTGCTCTTCTCGGATTCCGGAACCTCCATCAGGACCCTTTTTTGACATAGATTCATAATCTCTACTTCCAAGGCGGACTGTTCAAGGTGAGAAGACTGGAGGGGAGTTATCCTAAATCTATCCTCTGGGACCGAACGGAATTCAACTTTTAGTCCCATTGCTATTAAACTCCGCACCCAGTCACTGATGGTGATTCTTAACCAGGCCGGAAGGAAGGCCGACAACCTTCCCCCTACGGGGACTGCCAGTCATTAGGATGGTTTCTTCCTTTCTTTTGAAGAACACCTCAACATGAAGCCTGTACCTTTCCTTTTCCTATCATCCCACTTGGAACGGTCTCTCGAAGGTCTTCCTTTCTCAAACTTCTTCCTACCAAAGGAACGTCGGTAAGACCTGGATGATAAGTTAGGAAACTTCTTTTTCTTGTCCCCCGCCTTATAGAGTAGCTCGTCCAAGACTGTAGCAAACAGGTACTCCCCTTCACATGGGATAGTGCAGAGACTCGATTTTGCCTGGATGTCCCCTGGCTAGCACTTTAGCCACAAAGCTCTACAGGCCGCTTTGGAAAGGCCCGCTGGTCTAGCCTCCATTCTGACAGAGTCTATTGAAGCTTTAGACAGGAAGGCTGCAGAGTCTGGGTGAAGAGTGGAGAGACACACAATCCAAGCTGCTTGAGGTCTAGTGTGAAGTTTCCACAATCACAGATTTTTTGGGGAGGCATGTCATCTCCTGGTGTAGGTCCACTGTGTTATCAAGACCAAAGTCAGTGTAGCCGTCTACCAGGAAATTTTAGAGCACTTCATGCTTCCCTCTGCCAACAAGCTTTTTGGAGATGGAAATTTCATTCTCCAGCAGGACTTGGCACCTGTCCACACTGCCAAAAGTACCAATACCTGGTTTTAAAACAACAGTTTCACTGTGCTCGATTGGCCAGCAGACTCGCATGACCTTAACCCCATAGAGAATCTATAGGGTATTGTCAAGAGGAAGATGAGAGACACCAGACTCAACAATGCAGACAAGCTGAAGGCTGCCAGCAAAGCAACCTGGGCTTCCATAACACCGCAGCAGTGCCACAGGCTGATCGCCTCCATGCCATGCCGCATTGGTGCATAGGTTGATGCTAAAGAAACCCCGACCAAGTATTGAGTGCATTTACTGAACATACATTTCAGATTTTAAAATAATTTTTACAAGCTGGTGTTATAACATATTCTAATTACTGAGATAATGACTTCTGGGTTTTCATTGGCTGTAAGCCATAATCATCAACATTAACAGAAATAAACACTTGAAACAGATCACTCTGTAATGACTAATATATGAGTTTCACTTTTTGTATTGAAGAACTGAAATAAATTAACTTTTTGATGATATTCTTAGAAGCACTTGTATATAAAAAAATTTAATTTTCTTGATTTTTAGTTCCCCACCCCCCAAGAAACCCGCAACTTGTCCTGCAGAAAGTCCTCTCATGGTTTTACAGGACAATAAGAGTTAGGAGTCTCAGAATATGGTGACCTCCAAAAAAAGTTTTGTTTTTATCATGATTTTTTGTGCAAAAGACATAAAAAATCTAGTTAAAGGAAATCTATCACACCCCCGGAACGTATATGACCTATTAATATGTGCATACAGGTAATAGAAATGTTACACTAGTCCTACCTGTATGCCTCATATTAACCCCTTTACCCCCAAGGGTGGTTTGCACGTTAATGACAAGGCCAATTTTTACAATTCTGACCACTGTCCCTTTATGAGGTTATAACTCTGGAACGCTTCAACGGATCCCGGTGATTCTGACATTGTTTTCTCGTGACATATTGTACTTCATGATAGTGGTAAAATTTCTTTGATATTACCTGCGTTTATTTGTGAAAAAATGGAAATTTGGCGAAAATTTTGCAATTTTCCAACTTTGAATTTTTATGCCCTTAAATCACAGAGATATGTCACGCAAAATACTTAATAAGTAACATTTCCCACATGTCTACTTTACATCAGCACAATTTTGGAACCAAAATTTTTTTTTGTTATGGAGTTATAAGGGTTAAAAGTTGACCAGCAATTTCACATTTTTACAACACCATTTTTTTTTTTTTTAGGGACCACATCTCATTTGAAGTCATTTAGAGGGGTCTATATGATGGAAAATACCCGAGTGTGACACCATTCTAAAAACTGCACCCCTCAAGGTGCTCAAAACCACATTCAAGAAAATTATTATCCCTTCAGGTGTTTCACAGGAATTTTTGGAATGTTTAAATAAAAATGAACATTTAACTTTTTTTCACACAAAATTTATTTCAGCTCCAATTTGTTTTATTTTACCAAGGGTAACAGGAGAAAATGGACCCCAAAAGTTGTTGTACAATTTGTCCTGAGTACGCTGATACCCCATATGTGGGGGTAAACCACTGTTTGGGCGCATGGCAGAGCTCGGAAGGAAAGGAGCGCCATTTTACTTTTCAATGCAAAATTGACTGGAATTGAGATGGGACGCCATGTTGCGTTTGGAGAGCCCCTGATGTGCCTAAACATTGAAACCCCCCACAAGTGACACCATTTTGGAAAGTAGACCCCCTAAGGAACTTATATAGATGTGTGGTGAGCACTTTGACCCACCAAGTGCTTCACAGAAGTTTATAATGCAGAGCCGTAAAAATAAAAAATCATATTTTTTCACAAAAATGATCTTTTCGCCCCCAATTTTTTCTTTTCCCAAGGGTAAGAGAAATTGGACCCCAAAAGTTGTTGCGCAATTTGACCTGAGTACGCTGATACCCCATATGTGGGGGTAAACGACTGTTTGGGCGCATGGCAGAGCTCGGAAGGGAAGGAGCGCCGTTTGACTTTTCAATGCAAAATTGACTGGAATTGAGATGGGACACCATGTCGCGTTTGGAGAGCCCCTGATGTGCCTAAACATTAAAACCCCCCCACAAGTGACACTATTTTGGAAAGCAGACCCCCTAAGGAACTTATCTAGATGTGCTTTGAGAGCTTTGAACCCCCAAGTGTTTCACTACAGTTTATAACGCAGAGCCGTGAAAATAAAATTTTTTTTTTCAGAAAAATGATTTTTTAGCCCCCAGTTTTGTATTTTCACAAGGGTAACAGGAGAAATTGGACCACAAAAGTCGTTGTCCAATTTGTCTTGAGTACGCCGATACCCCGTAAGTGGGGGGGAACCACTGTTTGGGCGCATGGCAGAGCTCGGAAGGGAAGGAGCGCCATTTGGAATGCAGACTTAGATGGATGGTCTGGAGGCGTCACGTTGCATTTGCAGAGCCCCTGATGTACCCAAACAGTAGAAACCCCCCCACAAGTGACCCCATATTGGAAACTAGACCTCTCAAGGAACTTATCTAGATGTGTTGTGAGAACTTTGAACCCCCCAAGTGTTTCACTACAGTCTATAACGCAGAGCCGTGAAAATAAAAAATCTTTTTTTTTTCCCACAAAAATGATTTTTAGCCCCCCAAATTTTTATTTTCCCAAGGATAACAAGATAAATTGGACCCCAAAAGTTGTTGTCCAATTTGTCCCGAGTACGCCGATACCCCATATGTTGTGGTAAACCCCTGTTTGGGCGCACGGGAGAGCTCGGAAGGGAAGGAGCACTGTTTTATTTTTTCAACGCAGAATTGGCTGGAATTGAGATCGGACGCCATGTCGCGTTTGGAGAGCCCCTGATGTGCCTGAACAGTGGAAACTCCCCAATTCTACCTGAAACCCTAATCCAAACTCACCCCTAACCCTAATCCCAATGGTAACCCTAACCACACCCCTAATCCTGACACACCCCTAACTCTAATCCCAACCCTAATCCCAACCGTAAATGTAATCCAAATCCTAACCCTAACTTTAGCCCCAACCCTAACCCTAACTTTAGCTCCAACCCTAGCCCTAACGGGAAAATGGAAATAAATACATTTTTTTAATTTTATTATTTTTCCCTAAGGGGGTGATGAAGGGGGGTTTGATTTACTTTTATAGCGTTTTTTATAGCAGATTTTTATGATTGGCAGCTGTCACACACTAAAAGACGCTTTTTATAGCAAAAAAGTTTTTGCGTTTCCACATTTTGAGACCTATAATTTTTCCATATTTTGGTCCACAGAGTCATGTGAGGTCTTGTTTTTTGCAGGACGAGTTGACGTTTTTATTGGTAACATTTTCGGACACGTGACAGTTTTTGATCGCTTTTTATTCAATTTTTGTGAGGCAGAATGACCAAAAACCAGCTATTCATGAATTTCTTTTGGGGGAGGCGTTTATACCGTTCCACGTTCGGTAAAATTGATAAAGCAGTTTTATTCTTCGGGTCAGTACGATTACAGCGATATCTCATTTATATTTTTTTTATGTTTTGGCGCTTTTATACGATAAAAGCTCGTTTTTTGCGGGACAAGACGTTTTCAGCGGTACCATGGTTATTTATACCCGTCTTTTTGATCGTGTTATTCCACTTTTTGTTCAGCGGTATGATAATAAAGCGTTGTTTTTTGCCTCTTTTTTTTTTTTTTCTTACTGTGTTCACTGAAGGGGTTAACTAGTGGGACAGTTTTATAGGTTACGTTACGGACGCGGCGATACTAAATATGTGTACTATTGTTTTTTTTTTTTATTTAGATAAAGAAATGTATTTATGGGAATATATATATTTTTTTTCTTTATTTAGGAATTTTTTTTTTTTTTTTTTTTACACATGTGGAATTATTTTTTTTTACTTTGTCCCAGGGGGGGACATCACAGATCGCTGATCTGACAGTTTGCACAGCACTCTGTCAGATCAGCGATCTGACTTACAGCGCTGCAGGCTTCCCGGCGCCTGCTATGGACCCAGAAGTAGTCCCTGCAGGACCCGGATGCAGCCCCGCAGCCATTTTGGATCCGGGGCCTGCAGGGATAGGAGGTAAGAGACGCTCGGAGGTAAGAGACGCTCGGAGCAACGCGATCACATAGCGTTGCTCCGAGGGTCTCAGGGAAGCACTCAGGGAGCCCCCTCCCTGCGCGATGCTTCCCTATACCGCCGGAACACTGCGATCATGTTTGATCGCAGTGTGCTGGGGGTTAATGTGCCGGGGGGTGGTCCGTGGCCGCTCCTGGCACATAGTGCCGGATGTCAGCTGTGATAATCAGCTGACACCCGGCCGCGATCGGTTGCGCTCCCCCCGTGAGCGCAGCCGATCGCGCTGGACGTACTATCCCGTCGGCGGTCATACGGGCCCACCCCACCTCGACGGGATAGTACGTCCGGTCAGAAACGGGTTAATGGTCTTGCGGTGGAGAAACGTTATATTGTCTTTATGCTAATAATTTCTTCTAGGCTCCGGGGCGTGCGGTGCCTAGAAGGAAATCCCTGCCCCCTGTCCTCATTACAATACTACCCCCTCCTATGCATGTCAGTTATGGCCCCAGAATCCTGTGCCTGCACCCATACCTGATCCTCCCTTCTGTGGGCACTGCATTCAGGGATCTTCTGCGCAGGCACCCGAGAGTCACTGTGACCTCCGCCAGTGTGTCCCAATAATATGCCCTCCCCACATAATCATCGCTAAGAACCATGTGTACATAGCGATGACTATGCAGGAAGGAAGTGGGGAGAGAACCTTATCGGCGTGCACACCGGAGGTCACTGGAGCGGAAGCCACTGGCGCCTGCGCAGAAGATCCTTGAGTGCAGCACACTGTATTTCTGAGGGCGTGCAGGCGCAGGATTCTGGAGCCATAACTGACGCTGATGGGAGTGGGGGTAGTATTATAATGAGGACAGGGGGCAGGGATTTCTTCCAGGCAATGCACGCCCCAGAGCCTGGAAGAAATAATTAGCAATAAGGCAGAATATAACATTTCTCCACAACAAGACCATTAATATGAGGCAAACAGGTAGGACTAGTGTAACATTTTCATATTGATAGGTTATATACGTTCCAAAGTGGGGGGGGGGGGGAAGATTCCCTCTAAGTTTTGAATAAACCTGCAGAATAAAGATATGTCAAATATACCAAATGATATCTCAGTGTATTTATTGTACAGAAATAAAAATTAATAAAATATAAAAGTGGTATTGAAATAACTAACCTACAAAATGAAGATAAATTATACGCTGTTCACCAATCTGCACAAATTAAGTTTATGCTGTAATAAAACAAAATTGCCGTTTTTCATTACATTCGTACCCATAAAGAGATAATAAAAATTAGTTAATCATATGTAATCCAAAATGTTGCCACTGATCAATACAACTCATTTCACAAAAGAAAAAAAAAAAAAAAAGTCCTCGAAACAGCTACATTAATTTAAAAGTAAAAATAAAATGATCGCTCCTGGAATGAAACAATAGGAAAAAAAAATCATAATAAAAAAAAGGTTAGCTGTGTTCTAAATGCTGTCCTGAATTCTAAAAATAAACAGGTGATACATGTCCAATCATTTCTAAATATATTGGGGCTGATTCATCAAAACCGGCGCAGTGCAAGCTGACGCTATGCCAGTATTGACAAAGCACACGGTGCCAAATTCGTTAAGAGGGGCACGCTACTTAATGAATTTGGCACCTCTGGTAAGTAGCGTGGACACGCCAGAAATGCTACTCCAGGTCAGGGACAGGGAATGGAGCCATGCCCTTGCCCCCTCTCCAGCCATGCCCATGGAAACCTGAAAATTACAAAAGTCACAACATTTTTTAACAATTTTGGGACTTTTTGGTGTAAAAGCTTTGATGAAAGGGCCTCACTTATTTATTTTTATAATAAAACAATAAAAGATGCTAATAATGTTGACCACAACTCAACTGCATTAATCTATTTATGCTTTTCTAACCAAACTTTTAAATTCATCAACGAAGCAGAAAACACTAATTACCTATACACAATAAAATGTTAGATTGGTTGGGGCGGTCATTGGTGCTAATGTCACATCACATCTCCAACTACAGAACTCCCTGTGCCTTTCTATAGAGCTAAAGTCAGGTGCGCACCAAGCGCCTGTGTGGCATTTGAAAAGACATTCTTTTGCGGATGGACTTCCTTTAATGGAAACCAAGAAATTCTGACTAAGCCAATTCATTTTTCCTTTGCGTTTCCATCACTTTTAGCATCCTTCCCAACTGAACTATAGGGGCCATTGAAAATACCAGAGAACAAGACAGAACAGGAAAAATGCTAGTGTGAACAGCCTTACTTGTATCCTATAATACTATCTCCGTTACCGTGGGCTGACATTTAGATGGTATTAGTACGCAAGTTTGCTTTAGGCTACGATCGGACGGCCGTAGATTCTGTCATCTGAGAGAATTGGGCCTGTTTGATCCGATTCTCTTGGATGAGAACAAAATGTTTCCATTCCACGAGTCTGCGGAAATTGGACTACACTCAGGTGTCACCCGAAAATTGTGCATCAGCACTAACCCCATTGAATAATACTGGTCTGAATGAGATCCCATTAAAAAAAAAAAAAAAAAATGGATAACACTTGTGCGATATATACGCTGGTATGAGCGAGCTCTTGGGGTGATAATCATGAATAGAGTTGAGCACATTTTTCAAACTTTAGTTCCAATTACGATTGGTGGCAAATATTGTATTTGCAATATTCTGCAAACACAGCCGAATGTCACTGGAGTCAGTGGGAGAAGAAATTACCAAATATTTTCAGAACCGATCATCAAATATAAAATCGTCACAAATCGTACCAGTACGGCACGAATATGTCAAATCCAGACTCGGCGGCCGATTCCGAACATATTCGCTCAACTCTAATCATGAGCACCGAGTTTGAGGACACAATAATGGTTACTTGTTATAGTCTGAGTGAACCACTGAATTACAAATGTTCTTATTTATTAATATTTTTGGGGAATATTTTTCAATAGATTTTTCATTCATATTAAAAAAATATAATCACGATATTTTTGTGAATGACTAGATATAATTGCTGTCCAATTTTTTTAATTTTTTTTGTAATGTGTTCATCCTGTAGCTTTGGACTACTGGAAAAACAAGACGATTTTTATAGACAGACACTGATATTTATTGTACCATAGTTAGAAATGTTTTATTTTTTTTTACATGTCCTAAAGAAATCAGTATGAAGCGGTACTTAATTACTTTACCAATTACTAAGCCCATAAATCCCGCAATCCAAAAAGGTGTCCTCACAAAGAATAAAAATGACACCGCAATCCAAACAATTTAATAATATAAAAATAATAGTCATGTATTAACAGTTCTAAGAAACACACTACAATCACTAATAGGACCGTGTCAGTCTTCTTCTCCCCTCGCTCCATTGTCATAAGAGTCCACAGTAATAAATTAGTAACTGAACGTCTTAGGATGTGATCTACATGAGAGCGAGGGCTGCTGTTCTTGAAGAAAATGTCTAAGGTGAGAAACACTGAATAGATTCATGCACCGGAAACATTTCCTCTTCTGGTAGAAAAGTGTTGGCAATGTCTGTACATTTTTGCATCCATCATTCATCCAGGATTGATGTCCTAAAATCAGATCTCCTTCAGGTAAACTCATGGCCATGTAACATGGTGGATCTTCTTCTTCGCCTCTGTAGGTTTCTCCTCATTCTGGAAGAGAACGGGAAATTCTTAACGTGCCAATGATAAGAGTTCAGAAATTAGTAGTTTTACATATTTTTTCTTTTAATCCAAGACTCCTCAGCGCCTGGCGCATTACCAACTCCTCACTATTAGTTTATGGTTGCCACTATACAGGAACATTGCAGTAAACACGACGCAAGCACTAAATTCTCTAACAAGTACAATACATGTTCGATAATACTCTGCAGCAGTGATGTCAAGACTGCAGCGCACATGAATGCTGCAGGCAATCACTGGGCTCTACGTTGGCAGAGCCGATTGCCTGCGGTGGTCAAGTGCGCTGCAATGGTAACATTAAACCCGCAGCCTGTCAAAGATCAGAGAAGCAAGTAAGGTGTTGTATGTTATTTTCAACAAGCGCAATCTGATGCTCATGATCCAAACATAGTCCCGGAAATCCCATCTAATGGAAGTCAAGGGTTGGCAACTATTGTACAATATTTCATAGATATGTGATGCCTAAATAGGATATTTTTAAGTTCTTTGAAATAAGAGTATTTAGTGTCCTTTGTTTTATACTTCACTGGTCTCCGGTTTTCAATAACGGTCCAGAGATCTGAGTAGCTTTACTTCTATAACCTCCATTTTCCCCTCCAACCCCGTTCTCCATGTCAGCATAAGCTGAGATAGAAAGGCAGTTGATTAGCTAATGAACTGAGCCCGACAGGCACCATCTATCAAGCAGGTCATAGAAGGAAATGGAAAGGAAACGGTGTGGGACCCAAGGAGGACATGGAGCTCCTAGAAGGCAGAACTGCGCTCAAAACGATAAGGTAGAGGAGCTTTAGCGATTAAAGTGCACAAATCATTTCAGTAACTGCTTTTCTTTAATCTCGCTGGACTAAACCTTTAACCCCTTAGTGACAGAGCCAATTTGGTACTTAATGACCGAGCCAATTTTTACAATTCCGACCACTGTCACTTTATGAGGTTATAACTCTGGAACGCTTTATCGGATCCCGCTGATTCTGAGATTGTTTTTTCGTGACATATTGTACTTCATGTTAGTGGTAACATTTCTTCGATATTACTTGCGATTATTTATGAAAAAAAGGGAAATATGGCGAAAATTTTTAAAATTTTGCAATTTTCAAACTTTGTATTTTTATGCCCTTAAATCAGAGAGATATGTCACGAAAAATAGTTAATAAATAACATTTCCCACATGTCCACTTTACATCAGCACAATTTTGGAAACAAATTTTTTGTTAGTTAGGGAGTTAAGGGTTAAAAGTTGACCAGCAATTTCTCATTTTTACAACACCATGTTATTTTTAGGGACCACATCACCTTTGAAGTCATTTTGAGGGGTCTATATGATAGAAAATAACCAAGTGTGACACCATTCTAAAAACTGCACCCCTCAAGCTGCTCAAAACCACATTCAAGAAGTTTATTAACCCTTTACGTACTTCACAGGAACTGAAACACTGTGGAAGAAAAAAATGAACATTTAACTTTTTTTTGCAAACATTTTACTTCAGAACCATTTTTTTAAATTTTCACAAGTGTAAAAACAGAAATTTAACCACAAATTTTGTTGTGCAATTTCTCCTGAGTACGCCGATACCCCATATGTGGAGGTAAACCACTGTTTGGGCGCACCGCAGAGCTTGGAAGTGAAGGAGCGCCGTTTGACTGTTTCAATGCAGAATTGGCTGGAATTGAGATCGGACGCCATGTCGCGTTTGGAGAGCCCCTAATGTGCCTAATCAGTGGAAACCCCCCACAAGTGACACCATTTTGGAAACTAGACCCCTTAAGGAACTTATCTAGATGTGTGGTGAGCACTTTGAACCCCCAAGTGCTTCACAGAAGTTTATAACGTAGAGCCGTGAAAATAAAAAATCGTATTTGTTTTCACAAAAATGATTTTTTCGCCCACAAATTCTTATTTTCACAAGGGTAACAGGAGAAATTAGACCACAAATTTTGTTGTGCAATTTCTCCTGAGTACGCCGATACCCCATATGTGGAGGTAAACCACTGTTTGGGCGCACCGCAGAGCTTGGAAGTGAAGGAGCGCCGTTTGACTTTTTCAATGCAGAATTGGCTGGAATTGAGATCGGACGCCATGTCGCGTTTGGAGAGCCCCTGTGTGCCTAAACAGTGGAAACCCCCCACAAATGACACCATTTTGGAAACTAGACCTCTTAAGGAACTTATCTAGATGTGTGGTGAGCACTTTAAACCCCCAGGTGCTTCACAGAAGTTTATAACGTAGAGCCGTGAAAATAAAAAAAATAAAAATCGCATTTTTTCTACAAAAATTATCTTTTTGCCTCCAAATTTTTATTTTACCAAGGGTAACAGGAAAAAATGGACCCCAGAAGTTGTTGTACAATTTGTCCTGAGTACGCCGACACCCCATATGTGGGGGTAAACCACTGTTTGGGCGCATGGCTGAGCTCGGAAGCAAAGGAGCGCCATTTGACTTTTCAATGCAAAAATTGACTGGAATTGAGATCGGACGCCATGTCGCGTTTGGAGAGCCCCTGATGTGCCTAAACAGTAGATACCCCCCAAAAGTGACCCCATTTTGGAAACTAGACCCCCCATGGAACTTATCTAGATGTGTAGTGAGAACTTTGAATGCCCAAGTGTATCACAGAAGTTTATAATGCAGAGTCGTGAAAATAAAAAATATTTTTTTTTTTAACAAAAAAGATTTTTTAGCCCCCAAATTTTTATTTTCACAAGGGTAACAAGAGAAATTGGACACCAATATTTGTTCTCCAATTTGTCCTGAGTATGCTGGTACCCCATATGTGGGGGTAAACCACTGTTTGGGCACACGGCAGAGCTCGGAAGAGAAGGAGCGCCATTTTGGAATTCAGACTTTGATAGAATTGTCTGTGGGTGTTATGTTGCGTTTGCAGAGCCCCTGATGTACCTAAACAGTAGAAACCCCCCACAAGTGACCAAATTTTGGAAACTAGACCCCCTAAGGAACTTATCTAGATATGTGGTGAGAACTTTGAATGCTCAAGTGCTTCACAGAAGTTTATAATGCAGAGTAGTGAAAATAAAAAAATATTTTTTCCCCACAAAAAAGATTTTTAGCCCCCAAGTTTTTATTTTCACAAGGGTAACAGGAGAAATTGGACCCCAAAAGTTGTTGTCCAATTTATTCCGAGTACGCTGATGCCCCATATGTGGGGGTAAACCACTGGGCGCACGGCAGAGCTCAGAAGGGAGGGAGCACCATTTGACTTTTTTAGCGCAAAATTGTCTGTCGTGTTTGGAGAACCCCTGATGTACCTAAACAGTGGAAACCCCCCAATTCTAACTCCAACCCTAACTCCAACACACCCCTAACCCTAATCTCAACCCGATCCATAATCCTAATCACAACCCTAACGATAATCACAACCCTAACCCCAAAACAGCCCTAATCTCAACTCTAACCATAACCCTAATCAAAACCCTAAATCCATCACACCCCTAACCCTAATCTCAACCCTAACCTCAAACCTAACCCTAATCCCAATACACCCCTAACCCTAATCCCAACCCTAACCTTAACCCAACCCTAACCCTAATCCCAACCCTAATCCCAAACGTAACCCTAATCCCAACCGTAACCCTAATACCAACCCTAATCCAAACCCTAACCCTAATCCCAACTCTATCCCTAACTTTAGCCCCAACCCTAACCCTAATTTTAGCCCCAACCCTAGCCCTAACCCTAACTTTAGCCCCAATCCTAACACTAAATTTAACCCTAACCCTAGCCCTAACTTTAGCCCCAACCCTAACCCTAAGGCTACTTTCACACTTGCGTCGTGTGGCATCCATCACAATCCGTCGTTTTGGACAAAAAACGGATCCTGCAAATGTGCCCACAGGATGCCTTTTTTGCCCATAGACTTGTATTACCGACGGATGGCCACACGTCGCGTCCATCGTGCACTGGATCCGTTGTGTTTTGGCGGACCGTCGTCACAAAAGAAGTTCAATGTAACCTTTTTTTTGTACGTCGCGTCCGCCATTTCCGCGCATGCGTGGCCGTAACTCTGCCCCCTCCTCCCCAAGACATAGACTGGGCAGCGGATGCGTTGAAAAACTGCCCACGTTGTGCACAATTTTCACAACGTGCGTCGGTATGTCGGGCTGACGCATTGCGACCGCCCCGCACCGACGCAAGTGTGAAAGAAGCCTAAGGCTACTTTCACACTAGCATCGTACTCGGCCCATCGCAGTGTGTCGGGCCGACGTACCGACGCTAGCGTTGTAAGCGCCGCACAACGGGTGCAGAGGATGCTGTTTTTTCAACGCATCCGCTTCCCCATTGTGAGGTGCGGGGAGGCGGGACACGTCGCACAAAAAAAGTTACATGTAGCCTTTTTTTGTGCCGACGGTCCGCCAAAGCACGACGGATGCGACGTGTGGCAATCCGTCGCAATGTGTCGCTAATGCAAGTCAATGGAGAAAAAAACGCATCCTGGAAGCACTTTTGCAGGATGCGTTTTTTCTCCAACGACGCATTGCGACGGAAGCCAAAAAACGCTAGTGTGAAAGTAGCCTAACCCTAACCCTAGCCCTAAATTTAGCCCCAACCCTAGCCCTAACCCTACCCCTAACCCTAATTTTAGCCCCAACTCGTCTCTCCTGCCGGCCGGCAGATGGCGGGCGCACTGCGCATGCGCCCGCCATTTTCTTTGCAGAGGAAGAAGCCGGCCGGCAAGAGGAGACGCAGGAGGACCCGGGGACACTTGGTGAGTATGATAGGGTCCCCGAATCCCCCTATTTCTCTGTCCTCTGATGTGCAATCACATCAGAGGACAGAGAATTACAGATCGCTTTTTTTTTTTTTTTTGCGGTCGCCGGTAAACAGTTAATTACCGGCGATCGCAAAACAGGGGTCGGTAAAAACCGACCCCGATCATGTTCTTTGGGGTCTCGGCTACCCCCAGCAGCCGAGACCCCAAAGATCTTCCGGGTGCCGGGCGGCGGGCGCACTGCGCCCGCCATTTTTTCCCGGAAAAAAGATGGCAGCGCCCATCGGGAGCCACGAGGAGCACCGGGGGAGATAGGTGAGTATTGGGGGGCTATTGGGGGCCATCGGGGACACTATTTCTCTGTCCTCCGATGTGCGATCACATCGGAGGACAGAGAAATTAAATGGCAAATCTTTTTTTTTTTTTTTGTTGCGACCGCCGGTAAACGGTTAATTACCGGCGATCGCAACTCGGGGGTCGGTAAAAACCCCCCGAATCATGTTCTCTGGGGTCTCGGCTACCCTCGGCAACCGAGACCCCAGAGAAAATCCGACTTTGGGGGGCGCTATTCACTTTTTCCACAGCGCCGTTAATTAACGGCGCTGTGGTTTAAGTACCCTTAGCGGCCGCCGTTAAAAGGCGTATCGGCGGTCGTTAAGGGGTTAAAGAATATTTGCAGAGATATTCTAAAGATATATTATCACTGAATTTCTGCAGTAGTAAGCCGACCACATCTGAGCAACCCCTGGACACATACGCACTGAACAGTACAGCAGGACTCCTACAGAACTCATCAGCATAGAGCAGTGTTCCCCAACTCCGGTCCTCAAGAGCCACCAACAGGTCTTGTTTTCAGGATTTCCTTAGTATTGCACAGGTGATTGAATGCTTGCCTGCCCAGGTGATGCAATTATCACCTGTGCAATACTAAGGAAATCCTCAAAACATGACCTGTTGGTGGCTCTTGAGGACCGGAGTTGGGGAACGCTGGCATAGAGGATGAGAAAGATGCACTTACTACAGGGGAATGAACGTGAGTTCAGAGTACATTATAGAAGTTCTGGCTCGCTTTTCATGCTGACCGATGTCCTATATTACTGTTGTATACAAGTACACTCCAAAGGCCTTTATCAACTAGAAAGATGCTAGCGTATTTAGTTGCATTTACCAATCCACGACGTAGATACATACCATCACATCCGCGTCCTCCTTTGGAGCGGCCCTTTTTATTTTGACACTTCCACTGACTGGTGACTGGAATTTTACTTTCTCTGTTGCTGTGTTAGACCCTGGCCTGGTGGTAGTTGAATGTTCATGGTTTCCAGAAGGGACCTTGGCTTCTTTGCTGGCCGATGAGCTATTTTGGTGGGGCACAGGACTGGTGGGCACTGTTCCTGATCTTACTAATGTGCTGCTTTTTTCTGTGCTTGACTGATGGAGCCGCTGAGTTGCATGTCCATTCTCTGTCTTTTTCACCTTTATGCTTGTGCTGGTGGAGGCCCCATCAAATACTATAAGAGGGCGTTTTCTGATATTTTCAGCACTGGAACAGAAATACTGTTCATAGTCATTATGTAAGTTTATATTTGCATCAATCACATTTCAATTATGCTGTAGAAGGCTGAAATATTAACAAGTCTGCAGAGAAAACAAGGAGAACGTAAAAGCAGAACACACTGGTACAGCACTGCGACAAGCAGCCATATGTACAGACAGGTTGTGTAGATGCTGCAAAATAGGACAACTCACCACGGCTTCTGGCTGTCCCACTGGCCATATGCAATTGTTGCTTTACCTTTCACTAAGTATAGGAGTCGTCCCAAGACAAATGCCATGGCATATCTATATGCTATGGCTAGAATGAAGTAGCATCTGCATCATTAACCCCTTTCTGCCATCGGAAGGAATAGTACATCCGATGGCAGATCCCATGCTTTGATGAAGGCTCCCGCGGTGAGCCCACATCAAAGCCCGGACATGTCAGCTATTTTATACAGCTAACATGTGCCCGCAATAGTGGCAGGTGGAATCGCGATCCACCGGTTGCTATTAACTAGTTAAATGTCGCTGTCAAATGCTGGCATTTAACAAGCGCTTCCGGCTAGAAATGAGCACACCGGTGACCCCCGTCACGTGATCGGGGGACATCGGTATAACAACCAGAGGTCTCCTGAAGACCTCTATGGTTGTTGATGCCAGATTGCTGTGAGCGCCACCCTGTGGTCGGCACTCATAATGCTGTAATTCTTCTACATAGGAGCGATCTGAGCATCGGTCCTATGTAGCAAAGCCGATCAGGCTATGCCAGCTTCTAGCCTTCCATGGAGGCTATTGAAGCATTGCATAAGTAAAAAAAAACAAAAAAAAAGTTTAAAAAAAAAATATAAAAAGTTCAAATCACCCCCCTTTTGCCCCATTCAAAATAAAAAAAAATAAAAATCAAACCTACACATATTTGGTATCGCCGCATTCAGAATCGCCTGATCAATCAATAAACAAAAAAAGATTAACCCGTTTCGCTGAACGGCGTAGCAAGAAAAAAATTCCAAATGCCAGAATTACGTTTTTTTGGTCATCGCGACATTGCATTAAGATGCAATAACGGGCGATCAAAAGAACGTATCTGCACCAAAATGGTATCATTAAAAATATCAGCTCGGCGCGCAAAACATAAGCCCTCACCCAACCGGAGATCCTGAAAAATGGAGATGCTACGGGTCTCGGAAAATTGTGCATTTTTTTTTTTAAGCAAAGTTTGGAATTTTTTTTTCAACACTTACATAAAAAATAACCTAGACATGTTTGGTGTCTATGAACTCGGAATGACCGAGAGAATCATGATGGCAGGTCAGTTTTAGCATTTTGTGAAGCTAGCAAAAAAGCCAAACAAAAAACAAGTGTGGGATTGCTCTTTTTTTGCAATTTCACCGCAATTGGAATTTTTTTCCAGTTTTCCTAGTACACGACATGGTAAAACCAATGATGTCGTTCAAAAGTACAACTCGTCCCGCAAAAAATAAGCTCTCACATGGCCATATTGACAGAAAAATAAAAAAAGGTATGGCTCTGGGAAGGAGGGGAGCAAAAAACGAAAGCGCCACACCGAAAAAAGCTCCGGGGGTTAAATTGCAATGACCCCTGTCTTGTTTACTTCATACAGTCTGCAAAGGCAGACCAAGTGTCCAAAGCCAAGCGGAACCAAGAGGTGATAAATGGTGGTTAACTAGAGAGAATTACGGATAATCAAGCTTCAAGATTTAAAACCTACGCATTTCAAACGGGATAATCCTGTCATGTCTGAAACGCGTTGGTTTCTCCTTCAACACCTTGTTTTAAGTGTAACCAATAAATGATTAAGTTTAACTACTGGTGTTCCTAATCTTGAAAGCGGATTATCCGTATTTCTCTACAGTAGTCCAAAAAACACCTGGCGTTGGTGTGGTTCCCTGCTGCAGAGTTTTCCACATCAGAGAGGTGAGCTGGTGTCTGCTTTAATAAGCTTTGGTTACCTTACTGCTATCTTTCATTTATTACAGCAGTCAAGACTGTTCTATTCAACAGGACAGCCAGCTATGTGAAGGACTTACCCAATCTACAGCAGCAGAATGGTAGTAATTTTCTTCAATGAAGACTATGTGTAAAGTTGCTAAATTTTGAACTACGGAAGCAAATGAACAATAGCAAAGTCAGGGCAAATGTCTCTGCACTAAGCTTTCCTTTATATCTTTCCTGGTGCCCAGAGTACCAGGAGTCTCACCTCTTCTTGTATGGCTCTTCATGTTTCTTTATTCCCTTCTTACTTTCCATCAGTTTACCCCATCGGTTCTTGGGTAATTGTCTTTGGGGTAGAGGCATAGCATGCTGGACAAACAGCTCTGTTAACTTCTCCTTGTCATTCACAGAATCTTCAACTACAATGTTTTTCTGAAACAAAAATCAAATATTAGATATTTGTTAAATACTTAAAACATGCTGATATGTAATACAGTGAGGCTCCATTTACGTCCACGTATGTAGAAAACAAATGTACTCTCGCTACTAGTAAACAATCAGTAAGCTGTTACAGATTTTATTCCTATTATTTGGACATACATACTTTTTTACTTTCATCATAATAAACTGCTAATTACATATTTTTTGTCATTTAATTTAGTGCATCATTGATTCCATGGGGCTGTACATGAGAGAGGGGTTACATACAAAATACATACGGTATATATCTCGTACAGTAGATCACAGAGAACAGACTGGTACAGACGGGAGAGGGCCCTGCCTTTCAGGGCTTACAGTCTACAGGATTACGGGGAAGGAGACAGTAGGCTGAGGGATGGCAGTGGTGAGGTGGCAACAGTATCAGCACAGAGTGTAAGCTTTCTTAAAAAGATGGGTTTTCAAGTTCCCCTGAAAGTTCCTAACGTGGCAGATAAGATGTGTTGGGACACAAGATGTGGGGATACTCGGGAAAAGTCTTGGAAGCGGTTGGGTGAGGGGCGTATGTGTGTGGAGGAGAGAAGGAGGTCTTTACAGGATCGGAGGTTACATGTTGGAAGATTAGTTCGGAGATATACGGATGAGACAGATTATGGACTGCTTTGTAAGGGAGTGTTAGCAGTTTGAACTGGAAAAGTTGGGAAATTGGGAGCCATGGAAGAGATTTGCAGAGGGGAGAAGCAGAAGCATAGCGTGGAGAGAGGTGGATTAGTTGGGCAGCAGAGCTAAGGATGGAGTGGAGAGGGTGTGCTAGCCTGGAAGGACATAGGAGGATATTGCTATAGAGGAGGCAGTAGATGATGATGAGGGCATGCACTTTTAGTAGTTTCAAGGTTGAAAAAAGGAAGGATTCAGGAAATATTTTTGAGTTGGAGATGGTAAGAGCTTGAATGTGTGGTTTGAAGGACAGGGTAGAGTCGAGGGTTACTCCAACGCAACTGACTTTCGGTACAGGGGAAAGCATTATGTCATTTACTGTGATGGGTGAATAGGGTAGATGGATGCCAGATTGTAGGTCGTCAAAGAGTGAGTTAGAAGAGAGATGCGAGGAAAGTTCAGCATGGATATGTTTGAGGAGTTTGGAGGCGAATAGGAGCAGTGAAATGGGGAGAAAGCTGGATGCAGAGATCGGGTCGAGGTATGGTTTCTTCAGGAGATGTGTGAATGTGGCATGTTTTAGAGCAAAAAGGAAAGTACCAGAAGTTAGAGATAGGTTGAAGAGGTGGATTAGGGCCAGTAGAAACGTGGTGGTGAGATTGACAAGGAGGTGGAAAGGGTCAAATGCACTAGTGGGGAGGTGTGAGTGGGACAGATGAGCAAGCTCTCCTTCAGTGATGGTGGGGAGTAAGGTTGATGGAGGAGCAGGGGCCTGATATTTAGGGCTTGTTTCCACTTGCGAGAATCACGTCCGTGTCTCGCATGTGGAAACCAAGCTCTGGCGCCGGCACTTTGGAGCGGAGCGTGCAGCTCCATGTGTTCCTACGCGGCCGCACGCTCCGCTCTGGACTGCCGGCGCCACAGCTTGGTTTCCACATGCGAGACACGGATGTGATTCTCGCAAGTAGAAACAAGCCCTTATAGGGATTGTGGTGGATGGTCAGTAAATGTGAGACAAATTCGTCTGCAGAGAAGAGGGGGTTCTGAGGGGGAAGTGGAGGGCGGAGGAGTTAAAGGGTGTTGAATAAAGACGCTACAAGGGTGGTGAAGTAATCCTGTTTAGTAATGATTGGCAAGTTTGCTTGGTACTGGAGGGAGCAGAAGAGAGAGAGGCACTGTCTGTGTTGTGAAAATATGGAGGATAGTGGTAGAATAGATTCAAAGGACGTGTGTGTGCCAGATTTCTAAGTGGGTGCGCTACTTGCTGGACATGGGGGGGATGTGAGGAGGACAGGGATGCAAAAATGAGTACATGGAGGTCATATAGGGAGCAGAGACCGGTGATGATAAGGTCTAGTGTTTGTTCGGCAGTGTGGGTGGTTGTGGAGGACCACTGAATAAAACCAAAATGATGAAGTAAGTGACAGGAGCTTGGAGGCTGCAGACTGGCTGTCAATGAGGATTTTGAAGTCACCAATGACAATGGTGGGAATGTCAGCAGAAAATCTAGAAGCTAGGTGGAGTTGTCAATAAAAGGTGGTAGAAAGGCCTGGGGGTCCGTAAGTGGAGGTTAGAGGGAGAGTATATACAAACAGAATGCACTTCAAAAAGAAGCAAGGACGAGAGGGTAGATGTGGGAATGAGTTGAAGGTGCAATTGCTAGAAAGGAAATGACCCACTCCTCCACCTTGTCTATTGTCAGGGCGATGTGGGTCCAGTGATAAAGATCATAACACAGCACAGCAAGGGAGGCTATTTCGACGAGGTTTCAGCCATGCTTCGGTGAGGTCCAGGAAGCATATATTGCGAAAGGTAAAGAGGTCATGGATGGATTGGAGCTTACTGTGGATGGAACGGGAGTTCCAAAGCACTCCAGAGAAAGGGTGCGGCGGAGTGGGGGTCAAATTAATGGGTTTTATGGTGCAGAAATTGTGGTATTTTCTAGTAGGAGGGATATTTAGCGGGGGGGGGTATCATCAACTCTGGAGGGTCTAGAATTGGGAGATGCATCAAGGAGAGTAGCCAACTTGCTTTGTGTTTTGGTAGGAGGGATGTGAGGTTGAGGTGCAGGTCTGGAGAACAGGTAAGGTGTGAGGGTAAGAGAAAAGGTGAGAATTGTTTGGAGTGCATTGGGGTCTAAGGATATCGATGGGGAGCAAGAGTGCTTTCAGACTGCAGTTTGGCACCCGTTTTTGCTGTAGGGGCTTACGTCTGAACCACCCCACAAAACGTGATTCGGGCATATGTCCAGATGGGGCCAAAGACATTAAAGGGATTCTGTCACCTTTTTCGTATATAAGCTTCGGCCACCGCCATCAGGGGCTTCTCTACAGCATTCTGTAATGCTGTAGATAAGCCCCCAATGTAACCTGAAAGATAAGAAAAACAAGTTAGATTATACTCACCCAAGGGTGGTCTGGTGCAGTCCGGTCCGATGGGCGTTCGCAGGTCCGGGTCCGGCGCCTCCCATCTTCATGCGATGACGTCCTCTTCCTTGCTTCCTGTCGTGGCTCCTTGCAGGCGTACTTTGTTTGCCCTGTTGAGGGCAGAGCAAAGTACTGCAGTGCGCAGGCGCTGGGCCTCTCTGACCTTTCTCGGCATCTGCACACTGCAGTACTTTGCTCTGACCTCAACAGGGCAGACAAAGTACGCCTGCAAGGAGCCGCGACAGGAAGCAAGAAAGAGGACGTCATCGCATGAAGATGGGAGGCGCCGGACCCGGACCGCGATGTCCATCGGACCGGACCGCCCCCCAGGTGAGTATAATCTAAGTTGTTTTTCTTATCTTTCAGGATACATCGGGGGCTTACCTACAGCATTAAAGAATGCTGTAGAGAAGCCCCTGATGGCGGTGGCCGAAGCTTATATTCGAAAGCGTAGGTGACAGATTTCCGTTAATTGTGCCAACAGAGTGAAGGTGTACTCTGTTGTGCATCATTTTCAGGCATATATGTCTACTGGAGATGAACACTCAGATGTAGTAGACTGAGTCTGGGTGTCTGTCTCCAGTAGACGTACATGCCCGAAAATGATTTTGGCATATTTTTACACTTTTTTTTTTTAGTATACAGGATATTTAATTCAAAGATCAAATTTGGAGGTTTTTTTTTTTTAACAAGAAACACCTCAACAATTAACATTATACTTGTTTTTCCATGTGGAAAAGACCACCAGGTGCATTAGAGCAATAGGAAACGTATTCAAAGTGTCTGTTCTCACAACAAAAAAAACAAACTCTTCAAATACTCTTGCAATAAGATGCCTTTCATGCCAATGAGAAAACATGTTTATAGTGTACAAAGTGCTGCATTTTTCTATATGTTAAAAGAAGCTACTTCAATTCTTGAGGCTTCACTGCTAAAAAAAAAAAATAAATAAAGACACCAAATTGGAAAAGGGAAGCAGAAAAAAAACTACCAATACAGAAAAACTGCATAAAGAAATAACAAAAATTGCTAACGAAAAAAACTTATTTGGACGCACATTTTTTTCAGACAAAGAAATCCATGCATAAAATCCTCCAGAGTGAACATACCCTCAGTAGACCAATATAATCAGCATATGAAAACCACATCTACAAATCGGGGTCAGTTGGTGAAAGGAGCTTTAGGAGTATCCCATTATCATGGTGGACACAGTGTCGTGCAATGTGCCATCATTATCACATTGGGAAGAAGAGGCCGATGACCGGAGCCATGATTGTCAGCAAACCTCTAACATGCTTAGGAAAAGACTTGCTGCACAATTTACAATTCCAGCTGTTCTTGAGGCACAATGATGACTATGCCCATATAACTGGCACATGATCCAAGGCTAAATTTCCAGCCAAGCCGTGCAGCAGACATGTACAAGTATCCACTGGTGATAAGACGACCTGGTGGGAAATGTTCCATACACTGGAGCGTGGCTGTATGGGAATAGTACGGGGAAATGTATGGGGGCTGTATGGGAATTGTAAGGGAATTGGATGGGCGAGTATGGGGATGGATGGGCGAGTATGGGGATGGATGGGCGAGTATGGGGATGGATGGGCGAGTATGGGGATGGATGGGCGAGTATGGGGATGGATGGGCGAGTATGGGGATGGATGGGCGAGTATGGGGATTGTATGGGAGAGTATGGGGAATGTATGGGAGAATATGGGGAATGTATGGGAGAGTATGGGGATTGTATGGGATAGTATGGGGATTGTATGGGGATAGTATGGGGAATGTATGGGATAGTATAGGAGAGTATGGGGAATGTATGGGATAGTATGGGGAATGTATGGGATAGTATAGGAGAGTATGGGGAATGTATGGGATAGTATAGGAGAGTATGGGGAATGTATGGGATAGTATGAGAAATGTATGGGGAATGTATGGGATAGTATAGGAGAGTATGGGGAATGTATGGGATAGTATGGGGAATGTATGGGATAGTATAGGAGAGTATGGGGAATGTATGGGAGAGTATGGGGAATGTATGGGATAGTATAGGAGAGTATGGGGAATGTATGGGATAGTATGAGAAATGTATGGGGAATGTATGGGGATAGTATGGGGAATGTATGGGAGAGTATGGGGAATGTATGGGATAGTATAGGAGAGTATGGGGAATGTATGGGATAGTATGAGAAATGTATGGGGATAGTATAGGGAGAGTATGGGGAATGTATGGGATAGTATGAGAAATGTATGGGGAGAGTATGGGGAATGTATGGGGATAGTATGGGGAATGTATGGGGATAGTATGGGGAATGTATGGGAGAGTATGGGGAATGTATGGGATAGTATAGGAGAGTATGGGGAATGTATGGGATAGTATGAGAAATGTATGGGGAATGTATGGGAGAGTATGGGGAATGTATGGGAGAGTATGGGGATAGTATGGGATAGTATGAGAAATGTATGGGGATAGTAAAGGGAATGTATGGGGATAGTATGGGGAGAGTATAGGGAATGTATGGGGAGAGTATGGGGATAGTATAGGGAATGTATGGGGATAGTATGGGGAATGTATGGGATAGTACGAGCAATGTATGGGGAGAGTATGGGGAATGTATGGGATAGTATGGGGAATGTATGGGGTAGTACGAGCAATGTATGGGGAGAGTATGGGGAATGTATGGGATAGTATGGGGAATGTATGGGATAGTACGAGCAATGTATGGGGAGAGTATGGGGAATGTATGGGGATAGTATGGGGAATGTATGGGATAGTACGAGCAATGTATGGGGAGAGTATGGGGAATGTATGGGATAGTATGGGGAATGTATGGGGTAGTATGGGGAATGTATGGGGTAGTATGGGGAATGTATGGGGTAGTATGGGGAATGTATGGGATAGTATGGGGAATGTATGGGGTAGTATGGGGAATGTATGGGATAGTATGGGGAATGTATGGGATGCAGGTTGTCATCAGATCAGACCCAGGAACCCGGCTGCTGACAATCAGTAGTCAGGAGGCTCCCAGCGGCCCCTGGACATGGCAGAACAGTGACTTCTCGCTGGCATGGAGACCATGGCATATAACCCCAGTAGAGCAGATGACATGACAGCATGGCTGTACCCCGGAGGTGCCACCAGGACATATGGAAGTCTCACCTGCCCCAGTGACAGCAGCAGGAAATCCCTGGACAGCAGCTCCGGATGCAACAGAAAATCACTTTCCTGCTCCCCTGCCCTACCACCAACAGCAGCCATCATTAATCCTTCCCACCAAACCTTGCGGCCACCGGAAGTGGCATCATGGGTGTCGTGAAATTCGGTGCCTTTTCGAGCTAGGTGACTGCGCGAACCAGAAGCACCGAATGCCCATGTGCACAGCTGCTCGCCACAGAACAGGCCTGGCGGGCTAAGGAAATATTAATGTACTAGCCTCTACCATAAAGCAGTATACCCAGTGCCCACAGGAAACATGGCCGCCGGCGGTCTCAGCAGAGGATATCACGTGAGCGCCTCCAATGGCAGGATAGAAGGTCACGTGTCACTGAAGTGACGCCTCTTTCTGTAACACGTGACAGTGACAGAGAGGAGGCCCGGGGCAGCCAGAGCACAGCCAGGTACCGTCCCCCGTACACCCTGATATCCCGATATACGAGTGCTGTATCGGGACCCGCAGTGCTGGGGACCCTGCTATGGGCAGTGACACGTACACAATACATAGTGTGTGATATACGTCCATACCTGGGGCAGCCAGCGGTGGTCGCTGGGCAGGTGAGCCTCCGACTGGGTGCAATACTGTATGTATATAATGTGTACATACACACGCCTGGGTGCCATCCTGTGCCGCTGTGTGCCCCTGCTGGCTGCGGTGGTGCCTGTAGGAATGGCACTGATACTTATAAGGGGTATACTAACGTGCCATGATGTGTCAGTGCTGACGCTTGTCTGTAGGGGGCGACACTTCCAGCTCCTTCATGGGTGCTTTCGGCATTGCAGGTGTAGTAGAGGATGTAGGAAGGCTGAGAGCAGTAGTGATGGCGTATTACTCGTTATCCCGATAAACGGAAGGGGCTGAAGGGATTTCTCCTCCGTGGTCTTAGGCCCCTTTCCAGGGCCGGACTGGGACTAAAATTCAGCCCTGGCATTTGAAGTCACACAGGCCCACTTGTCGCATGGTTACTGTATAATATCTTTGTACACTTGTAGGCTACAAGAAGTGAGGGGAGTGTAACACGACTATATAACATATAATTACAGCTGTATCCAGCATTACAGCTCAGCCCCCATAGACTGTAATACAGCACAGCCCCCATAGACTGTAATACAGCACAGCCCCCATAGACTATAATACAGCACAGCCCCCATAGACTGTAATACAGCACAGCCCCCATAGAATGTAATGCAGCCAGCCCCATAGAATGTAATGCAGCACAGTCCCCATAGAATGTAATGCAGCACAGCCCCCATAGAATGTAATGCAGCCAGCCCCATAGAATGTAATGCAGCCAGCCCCATAGAATGTAATGCAGCACAGCCCCCATAGAATGTAATGCAGCCAGCCCCATAGAATTAAATGCAGCACAGCCCCATAGAATGTAATACAGCACAGCCCCATAGAATATAATGCAGCACAGCCCCATAGAATATAATGCAGCACAGCCCCATACAATATAATGCAGCACAGCCACCATACAATGTAATGCAGCCAGCCCCATAGAATATAATGCAGCACAAGCCCATAGAATGGAATGCAGCCAGCCCCATAGAATATAATGCAGCACAGGCCCATGGAATGGAATGCAGCCAGCCCCATAGAATATAATGCAGCACAGGCCCATGGAATGGAATGCAGCCAGCCTCCATAGAATGTAATGCAGGCAGCCACCATACAATATAATGCAGCACAGCCCCCATAGAATTTAATGCAGGCAGCCCCCATAGAATGTAATGCAGCACAGCCCCATAGAATATAATGCAGCACAGGCCCATAGAATGGAATGCAGCCAGCCCCATAGAATATAATGCAGCACAGGCCCATGGAATGGAATGCAGCCAGCCCCATAGAATATAATGCAGCACAGGCCCATGTAATGGAATGCAGCCAGCCCCATAGAATATAATGCAGCACAGGCACATGTAATGAAATGCAGCCAGCCCCATAGAATATAATGCAGCACAGGCCCATGGAATGTAATGCAGGCAGACACCTTACAATGTAATGCAGGCAGGCAGCCCCCATAGAATGTAATGCAGGCAGGCAGCCCCCATAGAATGTAATGCAGGCAGGCAGCCCCCATAGAATGTAATGCAGGCAGGCAGCCCCCATAGAATGTAATGCAGGCAGGCAGCCCCCATAGAATGTAATGCAGGCAGGCAGCCCCCATAGAATGTAATGCAGGCAGGCAGCCCCCCATAGAATGTAATGCAGGCAGGCAGCCCCCCATAGAATGTAATGCAGGCAGGCAGCCCCCCATAGAATGTAATGCAGGCAGGCAGCCCCCCATAGAATGTAATGCAGGCAGGCAGCCCCCCATAGAATGTAATGCAGGCAGGCAGCCCCCCATAGAATGTAATGCAGGCAGGCAGCCCCCCATAGAATGTAATGCAGGCAGGCAGCCCCCCATAGAATGTAATGCAGGCAGGCAGCCCCCCATAGAATGTAATGCAGGCAGGCAGCCCCCCATAGAATGTAATGCAGGCAGCCCCCCATAGAATGTAATGCAGGCAGGCAGCCCCCCATAGAATGTAATGCAGGCAGGCAGCCCCCCATAGAATGTAATGCAGGCAGGCAGCCCCCCATAGAATGTAATGCAGGCAGGCAGCCCCCCATAGAATGTAATGCAGGCAGGCAGCCCCCCATAGAATGTAATGTAGGCAGGCAGCCCCCATAGAATGTAATGCAGGCAGGCAGCCCCCATAGAATGTAATGCAGGCAGGCAGCCCCCATAGAATGTAATGCAGGCAGGCAGCCCCCATAGAAAGTAATGCAGGTAGGCAGCCCCCATAGAAAGTAATGCAGGCAGGCAGCCCCCCCCCCAATAGCTCCACAATCCAGTCATCACTCATTGATAAAAAAAAACAAACACTCTACTCACCTCTCTCCTCGTGTCCCGCGCTGCTCTGGCTCTGGTCTCAGCAGTCGCAGTCTGCCCGCCCGGTCACACAGCAGGTGCGCGATGATATGACGTCATCGCGCACCCGCAGTGTCAGCGGCAGGCAGAGCGGGGAATGATGGGAGAGGAAGCGTCAGCAGATGCTCTCTCCTCCATCATTGCATTCAACTGTACCGGCGTCTGACGCCGGTATAGTTGAATGCGGGGCCGGGAGTGTGCCGCGACAGCGTGGGGAGTGTGCCGACAGCGGCACATTCGAGCGGCCCACTACTGCCACCGGCCCTTCTGGCATTTGCCAGAACTGCCCTATGGCCAGTCCGGCCCTGCCCCTTTCACACATCAGGTTTTTGCCGTCAGGCACAATCTGGCGAGTTTTGAAAAAAACATCCGTTTTTTTCTCATAGGATTGCGCCTGATGGCCACATGTTTCATCCGTTTTTTGCTGGATCCGTCAAAAATTATTTTTCCGGTGGAGAAAACATACAGAGGAACAGTTTTCCTGTCCGGCGAAAAATGCACATCGACGGTTTCAGCAATAAACGGATGAAAAGTGGGGTGAAATGACTGGATCCAAGCTACCGATTCCGTTATTTTTACACTGAGCATGCCCCGTAGCTTCGTTATCCATTCTGGAGTCTCTCCCTCTCTTCCTCTTCCCGGAACAGGAAGTCCAAACTCTAGGCCCGGTAAGCAAAAACGGATCCAACGCATCCGTTTTTCACAATTTGCACCAGATCCGTTTTTTTTTTTTCAAAAATAGCCGGATTATGCCTGAAGGCAAAAAACTGATTGTGAAAGTAGCCTTAGGACTGCAATGCAGCATTACTCCCCAGGACCCTCCTGGATTTCGGCATTACTCCCCGGGACTCTCCTGGATTTCAGCATTACTCCCCAGGACCCTCTTGGATTTCAAAACGGATCCAACGCATCCGTTTTTCACAATTTGCAACAGATCCGTTTTTTTTTTCAAAAATAGCCGGATTATGCCTGAAGGCAAAAAACTGATGTGTGAAAGTAGCCTTAGGACTGCAATGCAGCATTACTCCCCAGGACCCTCCTGGATTTCGGCATTACTCCCCGGGACTCTCCTGGATTTCAGCATTACTCCCCAGGACCCTCTTGGATTTCAGCATTACTCCCTGGGACGCTCCTGGATTTCAGCGTTACTCCCCAGGACCCTCCTGGATTTTGGCATTACTCCCCGGGACCCTCCTGGATTTCAGCGTTACTCCCCAGGACCCTCTTGGATTTCAGCATTACTCCCCGGGACCCTCCTGGATTTCAGCATTACTCCCCGGGACCCTCCTGGATTTCAGCATTACTCCCCAGGACCCTCCTGGATTTCAGGATTACTCCCCAGGACCCTCCTGGATTTCAGCATTACTCCCCAGGACCCTCCTGGATTTCAGCATTACTCCCCAGGACCCTCCTGGATTTCAGGATTACTCCCCAGGACCCTCATGGATTTCAGCGTTACTCCCTAGGACCCTCTTGGATTTCAGCGTTACTCCCCAGGACCATCCTTGATTTCAGCATTACTCCCCAGGACCCTCCTGGATTTCAGGATTACTCCCCAGGACCCTCCTGGATTTCAGGATTACTCCCCAGGACCCTCCTGGATTTCAGCATTACTCCCCAGGACCCTCCTTGATTTCAGCATTACTCCCCAGGACCCTCCTTGATTTCAGCGTTACTCCCCAGGACCCTCTTGGATTTCAGCGTTACTCCCCAAGACCCTCTTGGATTTCAGCGTTACTCCCCAGGACCATCCTTGATTTCAGTATTACTCCCCAGGACCCTCCTGGATTTCAGCGTTAGGCCGGCGTCACACTGGCGTTTTAAACGGCCGAGTGCAATGCGATAAAAAATCGCATTGCACTCGGACCAATGTTAAGCTATGGGGCAGCTCCCACCAGCCGACTTTTTGTCGGCCGTTTTCCTCGGTCCGAGACAATCGCAGCATGCTGCGATTGTCTCGGACCGAGGAAAACTCTCGGCTCACTCGCACCCATATAAGCCTATGGGTGCGAGTGAGACAACGGACATCACTTGGATATCATCCGAGTGCTGTGCGTTATAAGCGGACCTCAGCAATGGAGGAGATGGAGAAATTCATTCCTCCGCAGCTGTGCTCCGATCCTCCCTGTGCGAGAGAATCGGAGCACAGACGCATGACACTCGGCTCCTGCTCTGCTACGAGCAGGAGCCGAGTGTCATTAGCATATCGCATCGGATGCAATATGCCAGTGTGACGCCGGCCTTACTCTCCAGGACCCTCTTAAATTTCGGCATTACTCCCCAGGACCCTCCTGGATTTCGGCATTACTCCCCAGGACCCTCCTGGATTTCGGCATTACTCCCCAGGACCCTCCTGGATTTCGGCGTTACTCCCCAGGACCCTCCTGGATTTCGGCGTTACTCCCCAGGACCCTCCTGGATTTCGGCGTTACTCCCCAGGACCCTCCTGGATTTCGGCGTTACTCCCCAGGACCCTCCTGGATTTCGGCGTTACTCCCCAGGACCCTCCTGGATTTCGGCGTTACTCCCCAGGACCCTCCGGGATTTCGGCGTTACTCCCCAGGACCCCAATAGCTCCACAATCCAGTCATCACTCATTGATAAAAAAAAACAAACACTCTACTCACCTCTCTCCTCGTGTCCCGCGCTGCTCTGGCTCTGGTCTCAGCAGTCGCAGTCTATCCGCCCGGTCACACAGCAGGTGCGCGATGATATGACGTCATCGCGCACCCGCAGTGTCAGCGGCAGGCAGAGCGGGGAATGATGGGAGAGGAAGCGTCAGCAGATGCTCTCTCCTCCATCATTGCATTCAACTGTACCGGCGTCTGACGCCGGTATAGTTGAATGCGGGGCCGGGAGTGTGCCGCGACAGCGTGGGGAGTGTGCCGACAGCGGCACATTCGAGCGGCCCACTACTGCCACCGGCCCTTCTGGCATTTGCCAGAACTGCCCTATGGCCAGTCCGGCCCTGCCCCTTTCACACATCAGGTTTTTGCCGTCAGGCACAATCTGGCGAGTTTTGAAAAAAACATCCGTTTTTTTCTCATAGGATTGCGCCTGATGGCCACATGTTTCATCCGTTTTTTGCTGGATCCGTCAAAAATTATTTTTCCGGTGGAGAAAACATACAGAGGAACAGTTTTCCTGTCCGGCGAAAAATGCACATCGACGGTTTCAGCAATAAACGGATGAAAAGTGGGGTGAAATGACTGGATCCAAGCTACCGATTCCGTTATTTTTACACTGAGCATGCCCCGTAGCTTCGTTATCCATTCTGGAGTCTCTCCCTCTCTTCCTCTTCCCGGAACAGGAAGTCCAAACTCTAGGCCCGGTAAGCAAAAACGGATCCAACGCATCCGTTTTTCACAATTTGCACCAGATCCGTTTTTTTTTTTTCAAAAATAGCCGGATTATGCCTGAAGGCAAAAAACTGATTGTGAAAGTAGCCTTAGGACTGCAATGCAGCATTACTCCCCAGGACCCTCCTGGATTTCGGCATTACTCCCCGGGACTCTCCTGGATTTCAGCATTACTCCCCAGGACCCTCTTGGATTTCAAAACGGATCCAACGCATCCGTTTTTCACAATTTGCAACAGATCCGTTTTTTTTTTCAAAAATAGCCGGATTATGCCTGAAGGCAAAAAACTGATGTGTGAAAGTAGCCTTAGGACTGCAATGCAGCATTACTCCCCAGGACCCTCCTGGATTTCGGCATTACTCCCCGGGACTCTCCTGGATTTCAGCATTACTCCCCAGGACCCTCTTGGATTTCAGCATTACTCCCTGGGACGCTCCTGGATTTCAGCGTTACTCCCCAGGACCCTCCTGGATTTTGGCATTACTCCCCGGGACCCTCCTGGATTTCAGCGTTACTCCCCAGGACCCTCTTGGATTTCAGCATTACTCCCCGGGACCCTCCTGGATTTCAGCATTACTCCCCAGGACCCTCCTGGATTTCAGCATTACTCCCCAGGACCCTCCTGGATTTCAGGATTACTCCCCAGGACCCTCCTGGATTTCAGCATTACTCCCCAGGACCCTCCTGGATTTCAGCATTACTCCCCAGGACCCTCCTGGATTTCAGGATTACTCCCCAGGACCCTCATGGATTTCAGCGTTACTCCCTAGGACCCTCTTGGATTTCAGCGTTACTCCCCAGGACCATCCTTGATTTCAGCATTACTCCCCAGGACCCTCCTGGATTTCAGGATTACTCCCCAGGACCCTCCTGGATTTCAGCATTACTCCCCAGGACCCTCCTTGATTTCAGCATTACTCCCCAGGACCCTCCTTGATTTCAGCGTTACTCCCCAGGACCCTCTTGGATTTCAGCGTTACTCCCCAAGACCCTCTTGGATTTCAGCGTTACTCCCCAGGACCATCCTTGATTTCAGTATTACTCCCCAGGACCCTCCTGGATTTCAGCGTTAGGCCGGCGTCACACTGGCGTTTTAAACGGCCGAGTGCAATGCGATAAAAAATCGCATTGCACTCGGACCAATGTTAAGCTATGGGGCAGCTCCCACCAGCCGACTTTTTGTCGGCCGTTTTCCTCGGTCCGAGACAATCGCAGCATGCTGCGATTGTCTCGGACCGAGGAAAACTCTCGGCTCACTCGCACCCATATAAGCCTATGGGTGCGAGTGAGACAACGGACATCACTTGGATATCATCCGAGTGCTGTGCGTTATAAGCGGACCTCAGCAATGGAGGAGATGGAGAAATTCATTCCTCCGCAGCTGTGCTCCGATCCTCCCTGTGCGAGAGAATCGGAGCACAGACGCATGACACTCGGCTCCTGCTCTGCTACGAGCAGGAGCCGAGTGTCATTAGCATATCGCATCCGATGCTCTCGCATCGGATGCAATATGCCAGTGTGACGCCGGCCTTACTCTCCAGGACCCTCTTAAATTTCGGCATTACTCCCCAGGACCCTCCTGGATTTCGGCATTACTCCCCAGGACCCTCCTGGATTTCGGCATTACTCCCCAGGACCCTCCTGGATTTCGGCGTTACTCCCCAGGACCCTCCTGGATTTCGGCGTTACTCCCCAGGACCCTCCTGGATTTCGGCGTTACTCCCCAGGACCCTCCTGGATTTCGGCGTTACTCCCCAGGACCCTCCTGGATTTCGGCGTTACTCCCCAGGACCCTCCTGGATTTCGGCGTTACTCCCCAGGACCCTCCTGGATTTCGGCGTTACTCCCCAGGACCCTCCTGGATTTCGGCGTTACTCCCCAGGACCCTCCTGGATTTCGGCGTTACTCCCCAGGACCCTCCTGGATTTCGGCGTTACTCCCCAGGACCCTCCTGGATTTCGGCGTTACTCCCCAGGACCCTCCTGGATTTCGGCGTTACTCCCCAGGACCCTCCTGGATTTCGGCGTTACTCCCCAGGACCCTCCTGGATTTCGGCGTTACTCCCCAGGACCCTCCTGGATTTCGGCGTTACTCCCCAGGACCCTCCTGGATTTCGGCGTTACTCCCCAGGACCCTCCTGGATTTCGGCGTTACTCCCCAGGACCCTCCTGGATTTCGGCGTTACTCCCCAGGACCCTCCTGGATTTCGGCGTTACTCCCCAGGACCCTCCTGGATTTCGGCGTTACTCCCCAGGACCCTCCTGGATTTCGGCGTTACTCCCCAGGACCCTCCTGGATTTCGGCGTTACTCCCCAGGACCCTCCTGGATTTCGGCGTTACTCCCCAGGACCCTCCTGGATTTCGGCGTTACTCCCCAGGACCCTCCTGGATTTCGGCGTTACTCCCCAGGACCCTCCTGGATTTCGGCGTTACTCCCCAGGACCCTCCTGGATTTCGGCGTTACTCCCCAGGACCCTCCTGGATTTCGGCGTTACTCCCCAGGACCCTCCGGGATTTCGGCGTTACTCCCCAGGACCCTCCGGGATTTCGGCGTTACTCCCCAGGACCCTCCGGGATTTCGGCGTTACTCCCCAGGACCCTCCGGGATTTCGGCGTTACTCCCCAGGACCCTCCGGGATTTCGGCGTTACTCCCCAGGACCCTCCGGGATTTCGGCGTTACTCCCCAGGACCCTCCGGGATTTCGGCGTTACTCCCCAGGACCCTCCGGGATTTCGGCGTTACTCCCCAGGACCCTCCGGGATTTCGGCGTTACTCCCCAGGACCCTCCGGGATTTCGGCGTTACTCCCCAGGACCCTCCGGGATTTCGGCGTTACTCCCCAGGACCCTCCGGGATTTCGGCGTTACTCCCCAGGACCCTCCGGGATTTCGGCGTTACTCCCCAGGACCCTCCGGGATTTCGGCGTTACTCCCCAGGACCCTCCGGGATTTCGGCGTTACTCCCCAGGACCCTCCGGGATTTCGGCGTTACTCCCCAGGACCCTCCGGGATTTCGGCGTTACTCCCCAGGACCCTCCGGGATTTCGGCGTTACTCCCCAGGACCCTCCGGGATTTCGGCGTTACTCCCCAGGACCCTCCGGGATTTCGGCGTTACTCCCCAGGACCCTCCGGGATTTCGGCGTTACTCCCCAGGACCCTCCGGGATTTCGGCGTTACTCCCCAGGACCCTCCGGGATTTCGGCGTTACTCCCCAGGACCCTCCGGGATTTCGGCGTTACTCCCCAGGACCCTCCGGGATTTCGGCGTTACTCCCCAGGACCCTCCGGGATTTCGGCGTTACTCCCCAGGACCCTCCGGGATTTCGGCGTTACTCCCCAGGACCCTCCGGGATTTCGGCGTTACTCCCCAGGACCCTCCGGGATTTCGGCGTTACTCCCCAGGACCCTCCGGGATTTCGGCGTTACTCCCCAGGACCCTCCGGGATTTCGGCGTTACTCCCCAGGACCCTCCGGGATTTCGGCGTTACTCCCCAGGACCCTCCGGGATTTCGGCGTTACTCTCCAGGACCCTCCTGGATTTCAGCCTGTCCCTTTGGCTGTATTGGCTCCTCAGTGCCGAGTCTGCTGGAGTGGCAGCAGATAGAAAAATCAGTATGCTGAGGCGCGGAGATGATACAGGTCTCGTTTGTGCGTTGACACCTATAGACTGGGCCAGGTAGACATGCCTGGCCTCACTGCTGGATGCTGATTAATGAGAAATCTCTGCTGATCTTTCCAGCCTAGAATTCGTTCATTGTATAGAATGTGGGTTACATTTACTGAAATGATGCCAGGAAGAAGGTAGCAGTTGTGCATTAGAGCCCTGAAGAGTGACAGCTGAGGGTCATTGCTTGCTATGGGCGTCTGCTCCACTTCTGCACAAGTGTTGAATCTCTGGCACATCGGTGTCACTGCGAAGGCTTCATCCCTCATTGTACTTTGGTTTAAAAGCTACATGGCTCCTATCACCAAATCCTGTCTGTCCTTGTTCCTTCACTACCAGTGATCCAACATTTCAGTTCTTGGCTTCTGTCCCGAGTTGTCGGCTCTCTGTTGCTGGAATGGTGCTGAATGCAGAGTTCTTCAGTGGAAGATTGCTAAACAGGAAGACTGCACTGAGCAGGAAAGCCTCCTTCCCCGTGTCATGAGTTGTCGGAGATAAGTTTCCTTTGACTGTACCATCAATGTCTAATTGCTGACCATTAGCAGCAGCCACTAAACCTTCCCCACTTCTCTGAGTGATATTCTGACCATACATATTTCTAACTTCAGAACGACACAAGTTGGGTAAACCGGAACCCTGCTAGACCCTGTGTCTGGGTGTCCACCTTCAGTAGTCGAATACACCCGAAAATTATGCATGTCAGAGCACACATTGACTCTATCAGCACCATTATACTCTATGGCCCTGTCGGCGCATACACCCAAACCCGTTTTGCTGGGGTCCTTAGATAAGCCCCAACATGACCAATAAACGTGTGCAAAAACGCTGTGTGACAGGAGCCTTACGTAGTGGTTTCCATAATTCCCCTTAGCGATAATGGGGATATATACCCAGCTGGGGTGATGCTGTTGTAATGGGGGACCATGTACCTGCACACAGCCACATTCCTCCTTGTGCCAGCCTTTGTCCAGCTTTTAATAGATGTCAATAGAAGTGAAGTTGTAATGGTTGAGTCACTAGAAAACTACAAGGAGGGCCTGGATTCTTCTCTTGAAAAATCTATTATAGGTTTTGGATACTAGATTCTGTGCTGGGACGTTGATCCAGGAAACTAGCCTGTTTGCCATAGGAGGAATCAGGAAATTTTTTTCCAACAAACCGCACTGTACTCCCCTCCCCCTTGTCCACCAGTGAGTCTCTGCCGCTGCTCCCTGTGATTGGCATTGGCTGTGGCGCTCATGTCACGTCGACGCTGCCATAGCCAATAATTAAGCTCAAGGACTGTGAGGGAGGCATTCTGTATATACTGGCAGAGCTGCCGAGCTCACTGGCTGCCATGCTGTTGACATGACGTCCGAGCCAAAGCCGTTGCCAGACACAGAGAAACTTTCTGGTGGACCTGGGGAGGGTGAGCATAGAATTTGTTTGTATCTGAAAGGAAACTATCCGTTTAATTTCTGTGTGGATTTTTTTCTGCATTATCTGGATGATTTTGGCAAAAAACCTGCTTCAAAAAGCACTCTTCTGCTTGCACTGTATTTTTTTGGTGTGTGTGTGTCAGGAAGGGGCAGAGTTTTTGAAAGAGCTTTTCTTTTCCTGAAGTGTTCTCTGAAACATTTTTGAAGCGTTTTGTAAGGCCATGTGCACACGATCTGGAACTAGCAGCTGATGTCTGCTGCGTCCAAAGCGCTGCCATCTATTCAACACAAGTGAATCCGCATGTGTTCACTGAACCGTGCAGATTTACTGCATCCAATACATTCTAGCATCTCCGCAAGAGAAATAGACATGCTGCGGTCTGGAGAGACGCACCGCATGCCCATCTCCACTGGCGATCTTGATGAATCTGGGTCACAGTGTGCGCATAGTCTTAGGCTATGTGCACACGATGCAGATTTAGTGCAGATCTGCATCAGAAAAAAACGCTGCAGATCTGTACTGTGATTTACAGTACAATGTAAATCAATGTGGAAAAAAAAAGCTGTGCACATGGTGCAGAAAAATACGCGCAGAAACGCTGCAGATTTCAAAGAAGTGCATGTCACTTCTTTTGTGCGTTTCTGCAGCGTTTCTGCACCCCTCCATTAATAGAAATCCGCAGTGGTAAAATCTGCAGAAAATCCGCACAAAAAACGCATCAAAAACACTGCCAGAAGATGCAGATTTTGTGCAGAAAATTCTGCACCAATTCTGCATCGTGTGCACACAGCCTTATGGTGCCTTTCTGAAGCGACTTTTCTGGAGGATTTTGGAGTGTGAACATGTCTTAATAGGCCGCAGGTTTTTCACCCACAATCTGGGTGGAAAATCTGTAGCATATTAGCCAAAAGTTAACTGCTAGGAAAACATTTAGCGGTACAGGGTCCTCTGCTCTATAATATTGCCTGCATTAGTTTAAATTATGTTAATTAAGATGGCTGCCATGCAACGCTTCATGTTCACCTCAACAGCTAGAATGTGTGTAGGGGATCTTGCCGGGTTTCTTCCTGTTACTGGTGACTCTCAGATGCATTACCCTGGAAGAATAGAGGTAATGCGGCGTGAGACAGCTTCCTACATTTCCCTTCTCATTTTCCGAGGATATTGCACGGCCTCATTCCAGTGAAACTGATCCCCTACAGCAATGGATTGTGGCTATTCATAGACAGAGGACCTATAAGTCTGTCAGGGTGGTGAAAGGCCTGTTATAAAGGAGATTGATTATTATTTTTCTTACCAGGAGTATAAGATAACTAGACTGTGGCCCGATTCTAACGCATCGGGTATTCTAGAATATGCATGTCCCCGTAGTATATTGACAATGATGATTCCAGAATTCGCGGCAGACTGAGCCCGTCGCTGATTGGTCGAGGCAACCTTTATGACATCATCGTCGCCATGGCAACCATTATGACATCTACGTCGATACTGTGCCCGTTGCTGATTGGTCGAGGCCTGGCGGCCTCGACCAATCAGAGACGCGGGATTTCCAGGACAGACAGACAGACAGACAGACGGAAAAACCCTTAGACAATTATATATATAGATGCTTTTTGGGCTAAGATTTTCTAGCCTTTGCTGACAGTATGGGATGCTGGGTAGTAAGGTGCTGAAGTGTTTGTATTTGCAGAAGCTTTGCTCATTATTTCCGTCTTTACCTTTCCAGGACGCCCTGGGGCTCTGTCTCTCCTTTTTGCCATGAGTGTGCAGGCGTTTAGACTGGTGTGCGCTTCCGACAAGGAACATCTTCCCCCAGGGATACAGATTGAGTGCTTGGAGTGCTGTGGGCATGACCTGTACATTGGCACTAATGACGGCTGCATTCACCATCTTCTGCTAGTAGAGGAGAACAACACTGCAGTGACTGCCCTGGGTCCGCCATCCGACCACCTTAACACTAGCTTCACCACCACCCGACAGCGGCAGAGACAGTTGGGATTAAAGAAGCCAATATGTGAACTGAGAGCAGCGTCCGCCCTGGGGCGACTCCTGGTGCTGTGTGACAATACCATATCTTTGCTGTGCAGCGACTCTCTTGAACCAGTTGCAGGAACAAAGATTCGAGGGGTGCTCAGCTTCACCCTCAATGAGAATCCAGTGAGTGGGGATCCCTTCAGCGTGGAGGTTTGTGTGATCTCCTCTAAGAGACGTACTGTGCAAATCTTCAGCGTGGCTCAGGAGCGGGTACATCTAGTACGGGAGGTCTCCACACCAGAGCAGCCTTGTGCCCTAGCAGCAGACGGGCATTTTTTGTGCCTGGCTCTCAGCAGCCGCTATGTTACCCTGAACTATGGTACTGGACACTGCCAGGATCTCTTCCCCTTTCCCAGTGAGCAGAAGAGGCCGATCATAAAGAGGATCAGCAGAGAGGAGTTTCTTCTGGCTGGACCTGGAGGATTAGGTAAAAAAAAATCACAATGTTTCCTTCTGACATTTTTATAATGCTGGGATTACCTGGTGATTTGGGGAGGGGAACAGGTCTTACGGCTGCTGCTATATTGCAGCTTAATGCAGGTGAATGATGTCGCTTTGTGCCCCAGAAGGCACAGCGACCGTGACAAGCAAGTTAAAAAAAAAAAAAAACCTGAGTTGGCCTTTTTGCTTGTCACAGTCGCTGTACCTTGCAAGTTGCAATTTAACTCAATTCACCTGCATCACGCTGCGATCTAGAGCGCATTTTTACTGCACAATCCCTTAATTTTGTATGTATTTAATATTATGCACTATCGGATAACACTTATGAATATTCAGCCTTTGTATTATGGTAACTTTGGTAACATCAATTTAGTGGATAATAATACAATCCTTGATGGGGTAAATGTTTTTTTTTTCTGGTCTGACAGTTTGTTAGCCCCGGACAGTCTTTGTTTACAAGATGCCAGCGTGTGACCGCTGCAGACGAGCATTGTCCTTAGTGGGTCAGTGCTGTTTTGCAGGCATCTGCTTTAGCGCCATAAGGCTGGGGTCACACTAGCGTTTGTGTACGCAGTTGCGTTCGGTGGGCACGTCAAGACGCCGCACGGGGACGCATCCGCATACAACGCAGACCACGCATGCCCCTGCGTACACAATGTTAAAGGTAGGTACGCAGGACGGATGCGGATCTGAAGGTAAGAAGTACGCAGCCCTATGCTGCGAACACAAAAGCTAGTGTGAATCCAGCCTAACACTGTGCTGAGTGCTAAGCGATGATTTATTGCATAGCACTCGGCTGTGTTATACGGTAGTGTGACTCCGGCCTAAAGGTACCGTCACACTAAACGATATCGCTAGCAATCCGTGACGTTGCAGCGTCCTGGCTAGCGATATCGTTGTGTTTGACACGCAGCAGCGATCAGGATCCTGCTGTGATATCGCTGGTCGTTGATTAAAGTTCAGAACTTTATTTGGTCGTCAGATCGCCGTGTATCGTTGTGTTTGACACCAAAAGCAACGATACCAGCGATGTTTTACAATGGTAACCAGGGTAAATATCGGGTTACTAAGCGCAGGGCCGCGCTTAGTAACCTGATGTTTACCCTGGTTACCAGTGTAAAATGTAAAAAAACAAACACTACATCCTCACCCTCTGATGTCTGTCACACGTCCCTCGCCGTCCGCTTCCTGCACTGACTGAGCGCCGGCCGTAAGTGAAAGCACAGCACAGCGGTGACGTCACCGCTCTGCTGTTAGGGCCGGCGCTCAGTCAGTGCAGGAAGCGGACGGCAGGGGACGCGAAGGTGAGTATGTAGTGTTTGTTATTTTACATTTTACACTGGTAACCAGGGTAAACATCGGGTTACTAAGCGCGGCCCTGCGCTTAGCAACCTGATGTTTACCATGGTTACCCAGGGACCTCGGCATCGTTGGTCGCTGGAGAGCGGTCTGTGTGACAGCTCTCCAGCGACCAAGCAGCGACGCTGCAGCGATCCGCATCGTTGTCTGTATCGCTGCAGCGTCGCTTAGTGTGACGGTACCTTAACAGTGCACATCTCAAGAGACAGGAGCGCACAGCTGTCTGAGTATAAACACAGAGCAGGGTACGGATTCAATAGAAAGCATAGCCTACAAAGGAGCTGGACCTCCACCAATCTGCATGCAAAGTGCCTGTCAGAGATGGGTAAAAAATGCTGTGAAAATGTAGTTACCGCTTAAGTACCAGTAGCTAACAAGTTAAATCTAACATATTTTTATTAAAGGGAGCCTGTACAATCCCTTAATATATTTTTAGTGGTCCCATTACAAGTGACACCTTTATTCTGTCATTAAAATCGTATGTGGAATGATATATACAAATACAAGATCAAGTAATGTAGTGTCACTCATTGTCTGCAAATAAACGCCAGACTTGTACAAGGAGGTGTTTACTCACCGAGCCTAGCTCAGTAGCTGCAGTCATGCCCTTGTGAGTGTTATTGGCAGCCGTTACGCTGCCCACATCTTAACAACCCACCTCCAGTCCTCATTATTGCCAGGCAGTTTGCTCTCCTCCTGGCATCTGTTTCCCTGCTCTGCACATAACTCTTGCACATAGCGCCTGCCTTGCAGATGCTTTGGCAGAGCTGTGACAAAGAAACATGAACTGCATGGGCATTAGTGAGGGTCAGAAGTGGGCTGGGAGGACCCACAGAGGGAGAGACTGCAGCTAATCAGGCTGGACTGGTGGGTGAATGCCTCCGTGGAGTAGTTTTTTTTTTTTTGTTTTTTTTTGCAAATAGCGGGCGACTGTGTGTAACTTGATTTTACACAGAATATGTGCATTTGTATAAAACGCTAAGCGTGATTTAAATACATTTAAATAACGTGATTTAATTAAAATTATTTTAAAGGGAATCTGTCACCAGTTTTTTGCCACTTTATCTGAGAACAGCATAATGTAGAGACAGAGACCCTGATTACAGTGATGTATCACTTTCTAGGCAGCTTGCTGTAATTTTGATAAAAACACTCTTTTATCAGCAGGAAATTATCACTAGAGGACTAGTAAATCTGCTGCTAGGTAGTCCTCTATATTCATGAGCTCTGTATAACCCTGCTATCCCCCCAGTAGCGTACATAGAAATTATTATGAATTACGCTATGTAATTTCAGTGTTACAATACCTTTCATTCAGTTTCTGAAATATCTTTTAATAAATCAGAATTATTTAGTCTTTGATCTGTTAAAGAGGAATAGGTATGAGCTTTAAGTGCTTGAAATATCCATTGTCTTACATCTTTGTAAATGTTACACCTGGTTTGGAATTGAGAGAAATTTAGTTTTTGATTAAGGTGACACTGATTCAGATATTTGCAGCGAGTGAATAAGTATTGTACATGTCACCAGTTTTCTAAGTAAATATATTTCTAAAGGTGCTATTAACATGAAATTCTCACCAGATGTCGGTAACAGCCCGTCCAATCCACACAGGCAATCAAACCATAGATTATCATAATCTACAGTGGGGCAAAAAAGTATTTAGTCATTCAGCAATAGTGCAAGCTCCACCACTTAAAAAGATGAGAGGCGTCTGTAATTTACATCATAGGTAGACCTCAACTATGGGAGACAAACTGAGAAAAAAAAATCCAGAAAATCACATTGTCTGTTTTTTTATCATTTTATTTGCATATTATGGTGGAAAATAAGTATTTGGTCAGAAACAAACAATCAAGATTTCTGGCTCTCACAGACCTGTAACTTCTTCTTTAAGAGTCTCCTCTTTCCTCCACACATTACCTGTAGTAATGGCACCTGTTTAAACTTGTTATGAGTATAAAAAGACACCTGTGCACACCCTCAAACAGTCTGACTCCAAACTCCACTATGGTGAAGACCAAAGAGCTGTCAAAGGACACCAGAAACAAAATTGTAGCCCTGCACCAGGCTGGGAAGACTGAATCTGCAATAGCCAACCAGCTTGGAGTGAAGAAATCAACAGTGGGAGCAATAATTAGAAAATGGAAGACATTCAAGACCACTGATAATCTCCCTCGATCTGGGGCTCCACGCAAAATCCCACCCCGTGGGGTCAGAATGATCACAAGAACGGTGAGCAAAAATCCCAGAACCACGCGGGGGGACCTAGTGAATGAACTGCAGAGAGCTGGGACCAATGTAACAAGGCCTACCATAAGTAACACACTACGCCACCATGGACTCAGATCCTGCAGTGCCAGACGTGTCCCACTGCTTAAGCCAGTACATGTCCGGGCCCGTCTGAAGTTTGCTAGAGCGCATTTGGATGATCCAGAGGAGTTTTGGGAGAATGTCCTATGGTCTGATGAAACCAAACTGGAACTGTTTGGTAGAAACACAACTTGTCGTGTTTGGAGGAAAAAGAATACTGAGTTGCATCCATAAAACACCATACCTACTGTAAAGCATGGTGGTGGAAACATCATGCTTTGGGGCTGTTTCTCTGCAAAGGGGCCAGGACGACTGATCCGGGTACATGAAAGAATGAATGGGGCCATGTATCGTGAGATTTTGAGTGCAAACCTCCTTCCATCAGCAAGGGCATTGAAGATGAAACGTGGCTGGGTCTTTCAACATGACAATGATCCAAAGCACACCGCCAGGGCAACGAAGGAGTGGCTTCGTAAGAAGCATTTCAAGGTCCTGGAGTGGCCTAGCCAGTCTCCAGATCTCAACCCTATAGAAAACCTTTGGAGGGAGTTGAAAGTCCGTGTTGCCAAGCGAAAAGCCAAAAACATCACTGCTCTAGAGGAGATCTGCATGGAGGAATGGGCCAACATACCAACAACAGTGTGTGGCAACCTTGTGAAGACTTACAGAAAACGTTTGACCTCTGTCATTGCCAACAAAGGATATATTACAAAGTATTGAGATGAAATTTTGTTTCTGACCAAATACTTTCCACCATAATATGCAAATAAAATGATAAAAAAACAGACAATGTGATTTTCTGGATTTTTTTTTCTCAGTTTGTCTCCCATAGTTGAGGTCTACCTATGATGTAAATTACAGACGCCTCTCATCTTTTTAAGTGGTGGAACTTGCACTATTGCTGAATGACTAAATACTTTTTTGCCCCACTGTATGTGCAATAATGAGAAATGACACAGGGAAAAAGTATTGAACACGCTTACTGACATTTATTTAAAGGGCACCTGTCAGCAGCAAAACCGTTATTCAGCTGTTAACCTGCAGATATGGGCTGTATATTAATATGGGCTGCAGGTTAATAGTGTCAATAACCTGCCTGGCACCTGCATGTAGCCAAATTCTGCAGGGAGAAAATTACCTGTATTCTCCCCAGCAGCATTCCCATTTAGTCACAGAGGCAGAACCTGTGCTGTTTCAGTAACTGCTCTGAGAATACAGAGCGGCGACTGTAACCGCTTCCCCTGGTCCTAACTGACACTGGCTCTAAATTGGGGCCGGCTGTCAATCAGGGCCAGGGGTGTAGTTACAGCCACCGCTTTCTATTCTCAGACTGATCACTGAACCAGCACCGGCGCCGCCCTCATGATCCAAACCGGATTCTGCCGGGGAGAATAAGTTAATGTTCTCCCTGCAGCATTCAGCTACATGCAGACACCGTGCAGTCAGTAACGGTATTAACCTTCAGATTAAGCCCAGATCTGCAGGTTAAGAGCATTTTGCTGGTGACGGGTTCCCTTTAGTAATTCGTACAAAAGCGTTTGTTAGTAATGACCGTTTCAAGATGCCTCCTGTTTCTAGCAGCTTTATTTTCTTTCTCTGAGACCAATTGAAAGTTCCCCTGGCTGTGTTTTGGGATCATTGTCTTGCTGAAATGTCCACCCACGTTTCATCTTCATCATCCTGGTAGATGGCAGCATCTACCATCTGAAGCTGTGGTTCCTTGGGCTGATGTCCTGTAGAGTCTCTCTGCAGATAGAGGCAGGCCCATTTTTATATTCCACAGGTCTAATTCATGGCATTCTCCCACAGGATTGGAGGAAGGCGAGTGAGGTAATCCCTCATTGTATTGTTCAATTAGCCTGCATATTTATCATTCAAGTTGTGCAGACTGGTGCACCGCAGGGGGCTAATGCAATACATATTCCACAAATTGGCATACAAGAGTCGACAGACATACTCATATAATAATAATAATAATAATAATAATCTTTAGCGCTAACATATTCCACAGCGCTTTACAGTTTTGCACACACTGTCCCCAATGGGGCTCACAATCTAAATTCCCTATCAGTATGTCTTTGGAATGTGGGAGGAAACCAGAGTACCTAGAGGAAACCCACACAAACACTGGGAGAACATACAAAGTCCTTGCAGATGTTGTCCTTGGTGGGATTAGAACCCAGGACTCCAGCGCTACAAGGCTGCAGTGCTAACCACTGAGCCACCGTGCTGCCCCATGAAACAATGTCTCATGTCCCTTGACCTACTGAACAAAGGAACAACATGTCTGGCATAATTAAAAATAATTCACCCCTGCACCAGTGACCAGACAGTGACAAGGTTGACACTGTGTTGTCACAGAGATCAAGGAGATCTCCAAACAAGTGAAGAACAAAGTTGTTGAGAAGTACAAGTCAGGGTTGAGTTATTAAAAAAAAAAAAAAAAAAAAAAAAAGTGTGTGTGTGTATGTATATATATATATGTATGTATGTATGTGTATATATATACTTCTGATGATCAGCTGGAGCATCATCAAATGGAATGAACTTGGTACCACAACAAGCCTGCCAAGAGAGGGCCACCCACCCAAATTCTCAGCTCGGGCAAGGTGGAAATTAATCAGAGATACAGCACAGAGACCAAAGGTATCCCTGAAGGAGCTGCAGAGGCCACCAAGTTAAATGCTATGTCTGGCGCCAAAACAACACAGCTCGTCACCCCAAGAACACCATCCCCACAGAGAAACATGGTGGTGGAAGTATTATGCCGTGGGGACCATGAAAATAGTCCAAGTCGAGAGATAGACGGATAATGCAAAATACAGGGATATTATTGAGCAAAGCCTGTTTGTCTGTCAGTGATTTGAGACTGGGACGGAGGTTCACCTTCCAACAAGACAATGACTCAACGCATACTGCTAAAGTAACATTCGAGTGGTATAAGGGGAAACGTGTAAATGTTTTGGAGTGGATTAGTCAAAGCCCAGACTTTAATCCAATTGAGAATCTGTGGTCAAAATTGAAGATTGCTATTCACCAGAGGAAGCCATCTAACTTGAGTAGAGGCAGTGTTGTCCTGAGGAATGGACAAAAATTCCAGTGGGAAGCTTCATGGATGTGGAAAGAGACTTATCTATCCAAAGTGACTTTCAGCTGCAATTGCAACAAAAGGAGGCTCTGCAAAGTACTGACTTTGGGTGAAAACTTATGCACACAGAAGTTTTCAGTTATTTTGTCCTATTTGTTAATTGCTTCACAATAAAAAAAAAACAACTAAATGTTCACAGTTGTAGTAGGCATGTTTTTTTACATGAACTGATGCAGACTGTCAAAAAATAGTAAAATTCCAGGTTGTGAGGTAACAAAACAAGAAAAATGCCAAGGGGATGAATACTTTCGCCAGCCACTGTAGATCCCCCTATAGGACATCTTGCCCTCACCTCCCCCAATTTGGTCAGATACATGTACACCATTAGCCGCTGGAGATTATTTTGTAGGGCTCTGACAGTTCTCCTGTTCCTGCTTTGAAAAAGGTGCAAATCCCAGTCCTTTTGCTGAGTTAATGCCCTTTTTATCTCTCTTCATGGAGCGGATTGTGCCTTGGTAACTGCTCTATACTCCTGTGACTGTGCTGGGAAGCACCGCAAACCTACTTGTGACAACACGTATGGATGTGCCATCCTGGAACTACTCGAGCAACCTGTATGGGCGTCACGTGCTGCCTCATGCTACTAGTAGTGACAGGGACACTAACAAAACTTGCAGTTGCCTCTCCTGCGCACCCGTTGACACTCCCTTATGTTTCCTAACTGGACAGATTGATATCCTTAAAGTTTATTGACCTGTGCTTATACTGTAATGTGCAAGGGTTGACTTAATTTTTTTAAAGGGAATCTGTCAGCAGATTTTTGCTATTTAACCTGCAAACTGCATAATATAGGGCAAGAGAACCTGATTCCAGGGATGTATCAGTTATTAGGCTGTGTTGTAGTTTTAATACAATTTTTTTTTATCAGTGATTATCACTAGAGGACTAGGTCTCACTTGGACTCCAGTCCAGCTGATCTTTGTAACCCCGTCTCCCCCACAGATTGACAGCTTTCTGACAATGCAGTGTACATAGGAAGCTGATGATCAAGGGTGTGGACGGAGTTATACAGGGATCAGCATTCAGATACCGGGTACATTTACAGCAGATAAAACAGGGATTCAAAACTACAAGCAGCCCAGTGATACATCGCTGGAATTGGGGTCTTTGCCCCTACAGCATGCTGCCATCAGATTCCCTTTAAAGAATGGATTTTTTTTCTGCTGACAGTTGGATTTTGAGATACAATTTATAAGGTGCAAGAACATTTAATCAACATAAATTCTCTTTTAAATGTTTCGGGAAGAATTTACTAAGCTAAATGTATCAGATCAGAGTTCTGGCCCCGTTTAGCCCAATTATCTGGCATACATTTCTTGCAGTACAGGTACTTTAGATCCTTTTTTGTTTTGCCACTCTGGACAATTCTTCCTGTATGTAACCTGACAGATTTGTCTCTGCCTTTTTAGGGATGTTTGCCACGGTAGCTGGAATCTCTCAGCGTGCACCCGTTCATTGGTCAGACAATGTTATTGGGGCGGCAGTTTCTTTTCCCTACGTGCTGGCCTTAGATGAAGAGTTTATCACGGTGCACAGCATGCTGGATCAGCAGCAGAAGCAAAGTCTGCCGTTCAAGGAAGGTATCATTCTGCAGGATTTTGAAGGTAACGGTCATGATTAGGTGTGTTTTACATAATATTGCAACTTTATAGATGATCATATTTTCCATTCCTGGTAACGATGCATTATACCTTAGCAAGTCTTGTGCCCCTTCATAGGTGACTCCTAAAGATCACAGTAAAGTGCATGGCTTGGTAAAGATGCTGTACTTAAAGGGCCAACACTTTGGAAGATCCATTAATCTGACACATGGGTAGCTTTGTTCACTATGCCAACAATTCCTGTTTTGTGATGATCGAGTGCTTCCCTTTGTGACAATTCCCATATGGTGACAGTAGGAAGAATTCCTGCCTTTCAGATGGCCTTGTAGTACAGTGTCTGGGAGCCAGGTGTGGCCACTCACCTGAAACTCCGCTTTGAGGAAATGGTCTCTCAACCTTTACACCTCTGCAGTGAGAAAATTGATTTGCATGCTACTGTTTCTGTGAAAATGGAGTCAATGGACAATTATTCTGTACTAGATGGTGGCCCGATTCTAACACATCGGGTATTCTAGAATATGCATGTCCACGTAGTATATTGCCCAGCCACGTTGCCCCCTGACGAAGGTGCCAACCGAAACGCGCGTTGGGGCGGTCGGGTAGACGCTCTGGGCCATCACCATCCCCTATAACGGCAGGTAATTGGTATACCTTTTATCACACATTCTATTTACCGCTCGCAGTGCAGCTATTGTTTATAGTTGGGGGTAGGACTATTATGTCCATATTCTATGTACCCCCTTGCTGCCTATCTTTATCATCTATTATGGCTTTGTTCTCTAACTGTAGGTAATTGGTATACTCCTTGCTATATAGTGCATCTGTTGCTTGCAGCGCAGCTATTGTGCAAGCTGGTGGTAGGGCTATTAGGTTCATATTTTGTATACCACCCTGCTGCTTATCCTTTTATTACATATCATGCGTTTTTACTTGTTCTCTGCCATCTATATACAATTGTATGGGATGATGTCTGCATAATAACTTATATATGTGCTTACTATATTGGGCCCATTGTGTGTTCTGCCGACCTTTAAGCGTTTCTTTTAAATCTCTTCAATTTTCATTGTTGTTGCTATAATCCTCTCACTATGTAATTTTGAATAAAATGTATACCTTTTTATTATATATTGGACTGCTCTTTATCGTGGGGTGTGTAGCCTCTGTTTTTGTTTGCCCAGCCACGTAGTATATTGCCCAGTGACGTAGTATACAGCACAGAGCCACGTAGTATATTGCACAGCGACGTAATATATTGCCTAGCCACGTAGTATATTGCCCAGTGACGTAGTATATTGCACAGCGACGTAGTATACAGCACAGAGCCACGTAGTATACTGCCCAGTCACGTACTATATTGCCCAGCCACGTAGTATATTGCCCAGTAACGTAGTATACAGCAGAGCCACGTACTATATTGCCCAGCCACGTACTATATTGCCCAGCCACGTAGTATATTGCCCAGTAACGTAGTATACAGCAGAGCCACGTACTATATTGCCCAGTGACGTAGTATATTGCACAGCGACGTAGTATATTGCCCAGCCATGTAGTATATTGCCCAGTGACGTAGTATACAGCACAGAGCCACATAGTATTGCACAGCGATGTAGTATATCGCCCAGCCACGTAGTATATCGCCCAGCCACGTAGTATATCGCCCAGCCACGTAGTATATCGCCCAGCCACGTAGTATATCGCCCAGCCACGTAGTATATCGCCTAGCTACGTAGTAGATTGCCCAGCTACATATGTCACAGGTTAAAAAATATAAAATAAACATGCTCACCTTCCGATCCGAGGGCCCATTGTAGTTCTAACATACTCACCATACTTGTAGTTCTGTCTCCTGTGCGCGGTACAGGCGGCAGTTTCCTGTCCCAGGGTGTGATGACGTCGCGGTCACATGACCGTGACGCCATGGCAGGTCCTTCTGTCATACGATCCTTGCTACCGGAACTTGCCGCTTGCACAGAGCGGTTACCGGAGGGTGGCGAGCAACGGGAAAGGCGGCGGAAGTTGAGTATATAATGATTTTTTATTTTTGTTTATTATTTTTAACATTCGATCCTTTTACTACTGACGCTGCATAGGCAGCCTCAATAGTAAAAACTTGGTCACACAGGGTTAATAGCAGCGGTAACGGAGTGAGTTACCCGCGGCATAACGCGGTCCTTTACCGCTGGCATTAACCCTGTGTGAGCCGTGACTGCGGGGAGTATGGAGCGGCCATCCGGCACTGACTGCAGGGGAGTAGGGAGGGACTAATCGGACTGTGCCCGTCGCTGATTGGTCGCGGCAGCCATGACAGGCAGCTGGCGAGACCAATCAGCGAATGAATAACCGTTACGGAAGTTGAGGACAGACAGACGGAAGTACCCCTTAGACAATTATAAATATATAGATCACCCGTTTGATCCTGTCTGACTATGCTGGAAGGACAGAAAATAATCTCTTCTGTCTTCTGCCTTTTCTATTCTGACACCTCTCTGCTCTGATTAAAGTAGTTTGATCATGAGACTGTGCCCACGCAAGGGCAGCTTTCAGGGTAGCTTGCAAGAAAATTCATGTGTCAGATTCATGTTACTGCGCTGTATTAATCTACCTATAAAGTGGTGGGAGCCACACAGTTTTCTGCATTATCATTTTTACTTGTGCTTTTGATATTTCCCTTGCTGAAAAAGGAAGAGTCATCTTCCCTCATTTTCACTTGTTTCACTCTCAGGACTGTATGTTCTTGCTTGCTTCCTCTTGTGTAACAGACTAGCATGTGTGTGTTTTGGCGATGGCAAAAGGGCCGCAAAAATGTCAGATTGGCAGTACTATAAAAGAGAATATCCTTGAAAAATCTGTAGCCCAAAGAATTGTCCATCTGATTACAGCACTCTTTATTAAGGTACCGTCTCACATAACGATTTACCAACGATCACGACCAGCGATACGACCTGGCCGTGATCGTTGGAAAGTCGTTGTGTGGTCGCTGGGGAGCTGTCACACAGACCGCTCTCCAGCGACCAACGATGCCGAGGTCCCGGGTAACCAGGGTAGACATCGGGTTACTAAGCGCAGGGCCGCGCTTAGTAACCCGCTGTTTACCGTGGTTAGCAGCGTAAAAGTAAAAAAAAACAAACCGTACATACTCACATTCCGGTGTCCGTCAGGTCCCTTGCCGTCTGCTTCCCGCTCTGACTGAGTGCCGCCGTAAAGTGAAAGCACAGCACTGCGGTGACGTCACCGCTGTGATCTGCTCTCACTTTCCGGCCGGCAGTCAGTCAGAGCGGGAAGCAGACGGCAAGGGACCTGAAGGACACCGGAATGTGAGTATGTACGGTTTTTTTTTTTTTACTTTTACGCTGCTAACCAGGGTAAACATAGGGTTACTAAGCGCGGCCCTGCGCTTAGTAACCCGATGTTTACCCTGGTTACAAGCGAACGCATCGCTGGATCACTGTCACACACACTGATCCAGCGATGACAGCGGGAGATCCAGCGATGAAAGAAAGTTCCAAACGATCTGCTACGACGTACGATTCTCAGCAGGATCCCTGATCGCTGCTGCGTGTCAGACACTGCGATATCGTATGGATATCGCTGGAACGTCACGGATCGTACCGTCGTAGCGACAAAAGTGCCACTGTGAGACGGTACCCTTAGGTAAATACATAGACGTGTGTCTGGTAGTAGATAAACTTCGCTGCATGTGATAAGGGAGCCTGAGTCGGATTACACTCCTTAGAACATGATGTGAAGAACAACTCTGCGCTCCGACAAAGAAGAACAGTCTGACCGAAACATCACTTCAACCTATTTTTGACAGCTAGAATAAAGCGTTCTTCAATGGCGAGTTCTTCTTACACATTGAAAAACATAGCTTTCAGATGACCACCATATCTAGGAAGCCCCTGCACAACGTGCATAAGTTGGGAAAAAAGGAAAAGCATTTAAGAGTTGCACACTCTGACTCTGCATTGTTTTAGCCTTCATCAGATTCACCAAGAGGGTGTGCATGTGTATACAGATGTAGGTGTGATACTTCACTTTTCTTCCATCTCTTTGTTGTGTAGCCTTTCACACTGACAAGAAGCCACTGAGGACCTGCCCTTTGGAAGTCATCTGAGTTACATCATCCCCTCTGAAATTTAACCCCTTCCCGACCTGTGACACAGCGTATGCGTCATGAAAGTCGGTGCCTTCCCGACCTGTGACGCATATGCTGTGTCACAGAATGATCGCGTCCCTGCAGATCGGGTGAAGGGGTTAACTCCGATTTCACCCGATCTGCAGAGACAGGGGGAGTGGTGCTTCAGCACAGGGGGGGTGGCTTCACCCCCCCGTGGCTACGATCGCTCTGATTGGCTGTTGAAAGTGAAACTGCCAATCAGAGCGATTTGTAATATTTCACCCAAAAAAACGGTGAAATATTACAATCCAGCCATGGCCGATGCTGCAATATCATCGGCCATGGCTGGAAAACCTAATCTGCCCCCACCCCACCCCACCGATCGCCCCCCCCAGTGCTCCGGTGCGCGGTCCGCCCCCCTAATAAGTTCTGTCCGCTCCTCCGTCCTCCTGTACGCTCCCCCCGTGCTCCGGTGCCCCCTCCCTGTGCTCCGGTCCCCCCCCCTGTGCTCCGGTCCCCCCCCCCGTGATCCGATCACCCCCCCTTCATACTTACCGGGCCTCCCGATGTCCGTCCGGCTTCTCCATGGGCGCCGCCATCTTCCAATATGGCGGGCGCCTGCGCACTGCGCCCGCAGAGTCTGCCGGCTGGCAGATTCATTTCAGAAGTATTTTGATCACTGCGATATAGCCTATCGCAGTGATCAAAATGAAAAAAAAGTAAATGACCCCCCTTTATCACCCCCATAGGGACAATAATAAAAATAAATAAAATATATATATATTTTTTTCTGCTAGGGTTAGGGTTAGAACTAGGGTTAGAATTAGGGTTAGAATTAGGGGTAGGGTTAGGGTTAGGGGTAGGGTTAGGGCATGTGCACACAGTGCGGATTTGGCTGCGAATCCGCAGCGGATTGCCGCGGATCCGCAGCGGATCGGCCGCAGATCCGCAGCGGATCGGCCGCGGATCCGCAGCGGATTGGCCGCGGATCCGCAGCGGATTGGCCGCTGAGAATTCGTAGCAGTTTTCCATCAGGTTTACAGTACCATGTACACCTATGGAAAACCAAATCTGCTGTGCCCATGGTGCGGAAAATACCGTGCGGAAACGCTGTGTATTTTCCGCAGCATGTCAATTTTGTGTGGATTCCGTAGCGTTTTACACCTGTTCCTCAATAGGAATCCGCAGGTGAAATCCGCACAAAAAAACACTGGAAATCCGCTGTAAATCCGTAGGTAAAACGCAGTGCCTTTTACCTGCGGATTTTTCAAAAATGGTGCGGAAAAATCTCACACGAATCCGCAAAGTGGGCACATAGCCTTAGGGTTAGGGTTGGAATTAGAGTTAGGGTACCGTCTCACAGTGGCACTTTGATCGCTACGACGGTACGATCTGTGACGTTCCAGGGATATCCATACGATATCGCTGTGTCTGACACGCAGCAGCGATCAGGGACCCTGCTGAGAATCGTACGTCGTAGCAGATCGTTTGGAACTTTCTTTCGTCGCTGGATCTCCCGCTGTCATCGCTGGATCGTTGTGTGTGACAGCTATCCAGCGATGCGTTCACTTGTAACCAGGGTAAACATCGGGTTACTAAGCGCAGGGCCGCGCTTAGTAACTCGATGTTTACCGTGGTTACCAGCGTAAAAGTAAAAAAAAAAAAAAAACGTACATACTCACATTTCGGTGTCCTTCAGATCCCTTGCCGTCTGCTTCCCGCTCTGACTGTCTGCCGGCCGGAAAGTGAGAGCACAGCACAGCAGTGACGTCACCGCTGCGCTCTGCTCTCACTGTACGGCGGCACTCAGTCAGAGTGGGAAGCAGATGGCAAGGGACCTGAAGGACACCAAAATGTGAGTATGTACGTTTTTTTTTTTTACTTTTACGCTGGTAACCACGGTAAACATCGGGTTACTAAGCGCGGCCCTGCGCTTAGTAACCCGATGTTTACCCTGGTTACCCGGGACCTTGGCATCGTTGGTCGCTGGAGAGCGGTCTGTGTGACAGCTCCCCAGCGACCACACAATGACTTTCCAACGATCACGGCCAGGTCGTATCGCTGGTCGTGATCGTTGGTAAATCGTTATGTGAGACGGTACCCTTAGGGTTGGAATTAGGGCTAGGGTTGGAAATAGGGTTAAGATTAGGCTTGTGGTTAGGGTTAAGGATAGGGTTAGGGTTGTGTTGGGGTTACAGTTGTGGGTAGGGTTGGGATTAGGGTTAGGATTAGGGTTGGATTTAGGGTTACGGGTGTGTTGGGGTTAGGGTTGTGGTTAGGGGTGTGTTGGGGTTAGGGTTGTGATTAGGGTTATGGCTACAGTTGGGATTAGGGTTAGGGGTGTGTTGGGGTTAGTGTTGAAGTTAGAATTGAGGGGTTTCCACTGTTTAGGCACATCAGGGGTCTCCAAACGCAACATGGCGCCACCAATGATTCCAGCCAATCTTGCGTTCAAAAAGTCAAATGGTGCGCCCTCCCTTCCAAGCCCCGACGTGCGCCCAAACAGTGGTTTACCCCCACATATGGGATACCAGCGTACTCAGGACAAACTGGGCAACAACTATTGGGGTCCAATTTCTCCTGTTACCCTTGCAAAAATAAAAAAATACTTGCTAAAACATAATTTTGAGGAAAGAACAATTATTTTTTATTTTCACGGCTCTACGTTATAAACTTATGTGAAACACTTGGGGGTTGAAAGTGCTCACCACACATCTAGATAAGATCCTTTTGGGGTCTAGTTTCCAAAATGGGGTCACTTGTGGGGTGTTTCTACTGTTTAGGCACATCAGGGGCTCTGCAAATGCAACGTGACGCCCGCAGACCATTCCATCAAAGTCTGCATTTCAAATGTCACTACTTCCCTTCCGAGCCCTGACGTGCGCCCAAACAGTGGTTTACCCCCACATATGGGGTACCAGCGTACTCACAACAAACTGGGCAACAAATATTGGGGTCCAATTTCTCCTGTTACCCTTGTGAAAATAAACAATTGCTTGCTAAAACATCTTTTTTGAGGAAAGAAAAATGATTTTTTATTTTCACGGCTCTGCGTTGTAAACTTCTGTGAAGCACTTGGGGGTTGAACGTGCTCACCACACATCTAGATAAGTTCCTTGGGGGGTCTAGTTTCCAAAATGGGGTCACTTGTGGGGGGTTTCTACTGTTTAGGCACATCAGGGGCTCTGCAAACATAACATGATTCCCGCAGACCATTCCATCAAAGTCTGCATTCCAAACCGTCACTACTTCCCTTCCGAGCCCCGCCATGTGCCCAAACAGTGGTTTACCCCCACATATGGGGTATCAGCGTACTCAGGAGAAACTGGACAACAACTTTTGGGGTCAAATTTTTCCTGTTACCCTTGGGAAAATTAAAAAATTCTGGGCTAAAAAAATATTTTTGAGGAAAGAAAACACATTTTTTATTTTCACGTCTCTGCGTTATAAACTTCTGTGAAGCACTTGGGGGTTCAAAGTGCTCACCACACATCTAGATAAGTTCCCTTGGGGGTCTAGTTTCCAAAGTGGGGTCAATTGTGGGGAGTTCCTACTGTTTAGGCACATCAGGGGCTCTGCAAACGCAACGTGACGCCCGCAGAGCATTCCATTAAAGTCTGCATTTCAAAACGTCACTACTTCCCTTCCGCTCCCCGATGTGTGCCAAAACAGTGGTTTACCCCCACATATGGGGTATCAGCGTACTCAGGAGAAACTGCACAACAACTTTTGGGGTCCAATTTCTCCTGTTACCCTTGGGAAAATAAAAAATTGTGGGTTAAAAAAATCACTTTTGAGGAAAGAAAAATAATTTTATATTTTCATGGCTCTGCGTTATAAACTTCTGTGAAGCACTTGAGGGTTCAAAGTGCTCACCACACATCTAGATTAGTTCCTTGGGAGGTCTAGTTTCCAAAATGGGGTCACTTGTGTGGGAGCTCCAATGTTTAGGCACACAGGGGCTCTCCAAACGTGACATGGTGTCCGCTAATGATTGGAGCTAATTTTCCATTCAAAAAGCCAAATGGCGTGCCTTCCCTTCCGAGCCCTGCCGTGCGCCCAAACAGTGGTTTACCCCCACATATGGGGTATCATCGTACTCAGGACAAACTGGACAACAACATTTGGGGTCCAATTTCTCCTATTATCCTTGGGAAAATAAAAAACTCCGGGCTAAAAATCATTTTTGAGGAAAGAAAAATATTTTTTTATTTTCATGGCTCTGCGTTATAAACTTCTGTGAAGCACCTGGGGGTTTTAAGTGCTCACTATACATCTAGATTAGTTCCTTGGGGGGTCTAGTTTCCAAAATGGGGTCACTTGTAGGGGAGCTCTAATGTTTAGGCACACAGGGGCTCTCCGAACGCAACATGGTGTCCACTAACGATTGGAGCTAATTTTCCATTGAAAAAGTCAAATGGCGCGCCTTCCCTTCCAAGCCTTGCCGTGCACCCAAACAGTGGTTTACCCCCACATATGAGGTATCGGCGTACTCAAGAGAAATTGCCCAACAAATTTTAGGATCCATTTTATCCTGTTGCCCATGTGAAAATGAAAAAATTGAGGCTAAAAAAATTTTTTTGTGAAAAAAAAGTACTTTTTCATTTTTTACGGATCAATTTGTGAAGCACCTGAGAGTTTAAAGTGCTCACTATGCATCTAGATAAGTTCCTTGGGGGGTCTAGTTTCCAAAATGGGGTCACATGTGGGGGAGCTTCAATGTTTAGGCACACAGGGTCTCTCCAAACGCGACATGGTGTCCGCTAACGATGGAGATAATTTTTCATTCAAAAAGTCAAATGGCGCGCCTTCCCTTCCGAGCCTTGCTGTGCACCCAAACAGTGGTTTACCCCCACATGTGAGGTATCAGTGTACTCAGGAGAAATTGCCCAATACATTTTAGGATCCATTTTATCCTGCTGCCCATGTGGAAATGAACAAATTGAGGCTAAAAGAAATTTTTTGTGAAAAAAAAAGTACTTTTTCATTTTTACGGATCAATTTGTGAAGCACCTGGGGGATTAAAGTGCTCACTATGCATCTAGATAAGTTCCTTGGGGCGTCTAGTTTCCAAAATGGGGTCACTTGTGGGGGAGCTCCAATGTTTAGGCACACGGGGGCTCTCCAAACGCGACATGGTGTCCGCTAAAGATTGGAGCCAATTTTTCATTGAAAAAGTCAAATGGCGCTCCTTCGCTTCCGAGCCCTGCCGTGCCCACAAACAGTGGTTTACCCCCACATATGAGGTATCAACGTACTCAGGACAAATTGGACAACAACTTTTGTGGTCCAGTTTCTCCTTTTACCCTTGGGAAAATAAAAAAATTGTTGCTAAAAGATCATTTTTGTGATTAAAAAGTTAAATGTTCACTTTTTCCTTCCATGTTGCTTCTGCTGTTGTGAAACACCTGAAGGGTTAATAAACTTCTTGAATGTGGTTTTGAGCACCTTGAGGGGTGCAGTTTTTAGAATGGTGTCACTTTTGGGTATTTTCAGCCATATAGAACCCTCAAACTGACTTCAAATGTGAGGTGGTCCCTAAAAAAAATGGTTTTGTAAATTTTGTTGTAAAAATGAGAAATCACTGGTCAAATTTTAACCCTTATAACTTCCTAGCAAAAAAAAAAATTATTTCCAAAATTGTGCTGATGTAAAGTAGACATGTGGGAAATGTTATTTATTAACTATTTTGTGTCACATAACTCTCTGGTTTAACAGAATAAAAATTCAAAATGTGAAAATTGCGAAATTTTCAAAATTTTTGCCAAATTTCCGTTTTTTTCACAAATAAACTCAGAAATTATCGACCTAAATTTACCACTAACATGAAGCCCAATATGTCACGAAAAAACAATCTCAGAACCGCAAGGATCCGTTGAAGCGTTCCTGAGTTATTACCTCATAAAGGGACACTGGTCAGAATTGCAAAAAATGGCAAGGTCATTAAGGCCAAAATAGGCTGGGTCATGAAGGGGTTAAACATACAGTGGAGAAAATAAGCATTTGATACACTGCCGATTTTGCAAGTTTTCCCACCTACAAAGAATGGAAAGGACTGTAATTGTTATCTTAGGTACACTTCAACTATGAGAGAGAGAATCTAAAAATAAAAAACAGAAAATCACATTGTTTTTACATAATTAACCCCTTAGGTGGTTTGCTCGTTAATGACCGGGCCAATTTTTACAATTCTGACCACTGTCCCTTTATGAGGTTATAACTCTGGAACGCTTCAACGGATCTTGGCGATTCTGACATTGTTTTCTCGTGACATATTGTACTTCATTATAGTGGTAAAATTTCTTCAGTATAACTTGCATTTATTTGTGGGAAAAAAAACGGAAATTTGGTGAAAATTTTGAAAATTTTGCAATTTTCCGACTTTGAATTTTTATGCCCTTAAATCACAGAGATATGTCACACAAAATAATTAATACGTAACATTTCCCACATGTCTACTTTACATCAGCACAATTTTGGAACCAAAATTTTTTTTTGTTAGGGAGTTATAAGGGTTAAAAGTTGACTAGCAATTTCTCATTTTTACAACACCAATTCACAAAAAAATTACTTCAGCTCCAATTTGTTTTATTTTATCAAGGGTAACAGGAGAAAATTGACCTCAAAAGATGTACAATTTGTTCTGAATACGCTGATACCTTATATGTGGGGGTAAACCACTGTTTGGGCGCATGGTAGAGCTTGGAAGGGAAGGAGCGCCGTTTGACTTTTCAATGCAAAATTGACAAATTGAGATGGGACGCCATGTTGCGTTTGGAGAGCCCCTGATGTGCCTAAACATTGAAACCCCCCACAAGTGACACCATTTTGGAAAGTAGACCCCCTAAGGAACTTATCTAGATGTGTTTTGACAGCTTTGAACCCCCAAGTGTTTCACTACAGTTTATAATGCAGAGTTGTGAAAATAAAAACTAATTGTTTTCCCACAAAAATGTTTTTTTAGCCCCCCAAATTTTTATTTTCCCAAGGGTAACAAGAGAAATTGGACCCCAATAGTTGTGGTCCAATTTGTCCTGAGTATGCTGATACCCCATGTGTTGGGGTAAACCCCTGTTTGGGCGCACGGGAGAGCTCGGAAGGGAAGGAGCACTGTTTTACTTTTTCAACGCAAAATTGGAATTGAGATCGGACGCCATGTCGCGTTTGGAGAGCCCTGATGTGCCTAAACAGTGGAAACCCCCAATTCTAGCTGAAACCCTATCCCAAACACATCCCTAATCCCAACCATAACCCTAACCACACCCCTAACCCTGACACACCCCTAACCCTAATCCCAACCGTAAATGTAATCCTAACCCTAACTTTAGCCCCAACCCTAACTGTAGCCCTAACCTTAACTTTAGCCCCAACCCTAACTGTAGCCCCAACCCTAGCCCTAACCCTAATGGGAAAATGGAAATAAATACATTTTTTTAATTTTTTTTATGTTTTCCTAACTAAGGGGGTGATGAAGGGGGGTTTGATTTACTTTTATAGCGGGTTTTTTTAGTGGATTTTTATGATTGGCAGCTGTCACACACTAAAAGACGCTTTTTATTGCAAAAAATATTTTTTGCGTTACCACATTTTGAGACCTATAATTTCTCCATATTTTGGTCCAAAGAGTCATGTTAGGTCTTGTTTTTTGCGGGACGAGTTGACGTTTTTATTGGTAACATTTTTGGACACGTGACATTTTTTGATCGCTTTTTATTCCGATTTTTGTGAGGCAGAATGACCAAAAACCAGCTATTCATGAATTTCTTTTTTGGGGGGGCGTTTATACCGTTCCACGTTTGGTAAAATGGATAAAGCAGTTTTATTCTTCAGGCCGGTATGATTACAGCGATACCTCATTTACATCATTTTTTTATGTTTTGGCGCTTTTATACGATAAAAACTATTTTTATTTTATAGAAAAAATAATTATTTTTGCATCGCTTTATTCTGAGGACTGTCCCGTTTTTTGCGGGACAAGATTGCGTTTTCAGCGGTACAATGTTTATTTATATCCGTCTTTTTGATCACGTGTTATTCCACTTTTTGTTCGGCGGTATGATAATGAAGCGTTTTTTTGCCTCGGGTTTTTTTGGTTTTTTTACGATGTTCACTGAAGGGGTTAACTAGTGGAACAGTTTTATAGGTCGGGTTGATACGGACGCGGCGATACTAAATATGTGTACTCTTATTGTTTTTTTTATTTATTTAAAGAAATGTATTTATGGGAACAATATATATATTTTTTTCTTTATTTAGGAATTTTTTTTTTTTACACATCTAATTTTTTTTTTTTTTACTTTGTCCCAGGGGGGACATTACTGTATAGTGACAGATCGCTGATCTGACACTTTGCAGAGCACTTTGTCAGATCAGCGATCTGGCGTGCCCTGCTCCTGGCTTACCAGCGCCTGCTCTGAGCAGCCCCGCGGCCATTTTGGATCCGGAGCCTGCAGGGAGGAGACGCTTGGTACAAGGTGAGCACATCGCCTTCTCTACCGATCGTTTCAGGGAAGCCCGCAGGGAGCCCCCTCCCTTTGCGATGCTTCCCTATGCCCCCGGGACACTGTGATTATGTTTGATCCCAGTGTGCCGGGGGTTAATGTGCTGGGAGCGGTCCATGACCGCTCCTGGCACATAGTACCGGATGTCAGCTGCGATAGTCAGCTGACACCCGGCCGCGATTGGATGCGCTCCCCCTGTGAGCGCGACCGATCGCATGACGTACTATCCCGTCCCTGGGAATTAAGTCCCAGGTCGCCTCGAAGGGATAGTACGTCATATGGGTTTAAGGGGTTAAATTGCATTTTTTTTTTTTAAGCATAAATAAGTATTTGATCACCTACCAACCAGCAAGAATTCTGGCACAGACTTGTTAGTTTTTCTTTAAGAAGTTCTCCTACTCTGCACTTACCTGTATTAGGCTACTTTCGTTGGACGACACACGACGAATTGCGACGTACCGACGCTAGCAGTGAATGCGCCGCACAACGGGGGCTGCGGATGCTGTTTTTCAACGCATCCGCTGCCCCATTGTGAGGTGCGGGGAGGCGGGGGCGGAGTTCCGGCCGCGCATTCGCGGTCGGAAAAGACAGGAACGACGCACCAAAAAACGTTGCAAGCAACGTTTTTTGGTGGCGACGGTCCGACACAACACGACGCAACCATCGCACGATGGTTGCGACGTGTGGCAATGCGTCACACTGCGTCGCTAATGCAAGTCAATGGAGAAAAAATGCATCCTGCAAGCACTCCAAAACGACGCATAGCGACGTGCAGTGCACGACGCTAGTGTGAAAGTAGCCTAAATTGAACCTGTCTGAACTCATTAGTTACCTGTATAACAGACACCTGTCCACACACTCAATCAATCACACTCCAATCTCTCCACCATGGCCAAAACCAAAGAGCTGTCCAATGACAACAGTGACAGAATTGTAGACCTGCACAAGGGTGGGATGGGCTACAGGACAATAGGCAAGCAGCTTGGTGAGAAGGCAACAACTGCTGGCACAATTATTAGAAAATGTAAGGCTAGGTTCACATTGCGTTAGGGCAATCCGTTTAGCGCTAGTGCTTGCGGATTGCGCTAACGCAATGTTTTTGTAGGGGCCGCATTTAGGGGTCGCGCTAACGTCCCCGCTCTCGCAGATCCCCGATCTGCGAGAGCGGGGAACGGACCTCGGGCGCGCCGCGGACGCTGCAAGCGGCGTCCGAGGCGCGCTACAAAAGAACGGCACATCGCTAGCGCGAGCCGAAAAAGGCACGCGCTAGTGATGCGCTACAGGCGAAATTTACATTGCTGTCAATGGGTGCGCTAACGGACCCGTTGCACGGCGTTAATTGCGACATTTTCGCCGTGCAACGCTGTCCGTTAGCGATCACCCACTAACGCAATGTGAACCTAGCCTTAGCGATCACCCACTAATGCAATGTGAACCTAGCCTAAGAAACACAAGATAACTGTCCATCTTCCTTGGTCTGGGGCTCCATGCAAGATCTCGCCTCGTGGGGTAAGAATGATTCTGACATAAGTTTCTGTACTAAATATTAAGTTCTGTTTTTCTATTGTATCAAATACTTATTTCATGCAATAAAATGCAAATTAATTATGTAAAAATCATACAATGTGATTTAAGATTCTGGCTCTCACAGTTGGTGTACCTATGATAAGACTAAATTCACACTAGGCATTTTTTGCAGTGTTTTTTTTAATGCAAATTTTTGCATGGTTTTTTGCACAATCAGCATGCACAAGAAACTAATCTTGCATGCGAAATCCGCAGCTAAAAACGCAAGAAAAACATGCATTTTTTTCTGCAGCTTCTTTTCTGCCAAGAGATCAAGTTTTGCAGCATAAAAAATGCTGAAAAACCCCTTAGTGTGAACTTACCCTAAAAATTACAGAACTCTCCATTCTTTGAAGGTGGGAAAACTTGCAAAATCGGCAGTGTATAAAATACTTAGTTTCCCCACTCGTACATGTGTGCAGCAGTGATAAGTGAACATGCTTGGGTAAGGCTTCTTTCACACTAGCGTCGGGCTCGGCCCGTCGCTGTGCGTCGGGCCGACGTTCCCGACGCTAGCGTGGTCTCCGCCGCACAACGGGGGCAGCGGATGCATTTTTCCAGCGCATCCGCTGCCCCATTGTGAGGTGCGGGGAGGTGGGGGCGGAGTTCCGGCCGCGCATGCGCGGTCGGAGAAGACGTTTACGACGGAGCAAAAAATGTTGCAAGCAACGTTTTTTGCTCCCGACGGTCCGCCACTGCACGACGCATCCGTCGCACGACGGGTGCGACGTGTGTAAATCCGTCGCAATGCGTCGTCTAATATTAGGCTATGGGGAAAAAACGCATCCTGCAAACACTTTTGCAGGATTCGTTTTTTCGGCAAAACGACGCATTGCGACGGATTTCAAAAAACGCTAGTGTGAAAGTACCCTAAGGTGTTATCCGATGATCGTGTGCTAACAGTGTGTCTTCGGCGTGCTTGAAAAATGAGTCCCCGCGGCTGCATGTCTCGCGGCTGTTAGTCGCAACACATACAGGGATTGCCTGTGTGTTAAGCAATCCCTTCATGTGTTGTGGCAGTCTAATAGCCATGGGGATTAGAACATATTTTTTGAGCACGCTGAAGACACTCCGTTAGCACCCGAGCATGCTCAGAATAACACCTTATCCCAGCACATTCACTCATCACTTGTGTGGAGTAATGCAGCCGGACTCTGATTCATGCCGCCCATCGCATGAAGTAGCTGGTAGTTTATCTTTTCAGCTATTATTGTATTCCTACTGCTCCCGAGTATTCAAGTTCTAATCCACCATACAGTTCCAGAAGTTCATAGGGTAATTATGTAGAGCAGCCTAAAGACACGTCTTTGGAGAATCCTGCTAGCCACACCCAATTGGTAAATGTTTTTAAGGGAACCTGTCAGCGGTTTTGGCCGATATAAGATGCGGCCAGTGCCTTTCAGGGCTTATACACAGCATTCTATAATGCTATATATAAGCCCCTAACCCGACCTGAAAGATAAGTAAAATAAGTTTTATTGTACTCACCCGGGGGTGCTGTACCTCTCTGACCTTTCCCAGCGCCTGCACACTGTAGTACTTTACTCTGCCCTCAACAGGGCATATAAGTACGCCTGCTCAGGAGCACAATGCCGGGGAGCCATGAAGCAAGCAGGAGGGTGGCATCGCAAGAAGATGGGAGGCCCCGCACCTGCGACACCCATCAGACCGGACCGAACCCCTGGGTGGGTGTAATAAAACTTATTGCAGGTCAGACCGGGGGCTTATCTACAGCATTATAGAATGCTGTAGATAGGTCCTGAAAGTTAGTGGCCATATCTTATATCGGCCAAACCTGGTGACAGGTTCCCTTTAACAATTTATACAAAATAAAAAGGCTCATATTCCAGGAATCGTATGGCGTATTAAAAAAAAAAAAAAAAGCAACAACAAAAAAAGCAGCAAAAAGCAAATCAGATGAGAAAGGGAGCAGTGGGAATATAATAATAGAAAACATTGGTCACTTTCGATCTGCTGACAGATCCTCTTCAGGAGCAAAGCCGTGCATGATATGTAATATAATAATTACTAATTCTATCTTTTATTTCCTCTGTTTTACAGGAAGGGTAATAGTAGCAACCAGTAATGGGGTGTATATATTAATCCCCTTACCTTTGGAAAAGCAGATACAGGATCTTTTATCAAACCAGAGAGTAGAAGAAGCTTTAGTGCTTGCCAAGGGTGCCCGGCACAATATTCCAAAGGAGAAATTTCAGGTGCGCACAATGTAATTGTACTGGATTCATTGTAAAGTATATATGTTTACTTTCTCTATGTCCTTCCTCATTCTCGGCTCTCTACCAGAGGCCTGGGAGTTTATATATACACTGGGTATTTCTCTATTAAACAATATCTACAGTCCAGTCCTTGTATATTACTTGTGCATTGCGTTATTTAATGCAAATGGTAGTGCGTTTCCTGTTTGGTCAGCCGGTTATAGAGAAGTGCACGATCCTGAGCTATGTACTGTGCAATAATAATGTATGCGTGATTGCCCAAATACCCTTATGGATGGCTGCAATGGCTTTGTTATGAATTACGCTGGTTTAAAGGGAATCTGTTATTGCCACCTAATGTGCAGACAGGGACCTTGATTCCAGCTGTGAGTCACTTCCCAGGCTGTTTGCTGTAGATTTGATAATGTCCTGTTGATAAATCTGTAATTTTATCACTAGAGGACTAGTAAACTGGCTTCCATGTAATCTTCCATTTTCAGGTACTCTGTATGACCCCATCTCCACCACAGCTTTCTGCCAATGCACATTGTACACAGAAAGCTGCCAATTAGTGGTTTACAGAGAACTGGTAGATAAGCAGCAGATAAATCAGGAATTTTACCAAAGCTGCAACGACCTGCACTGGAATCAAGGTCTCTGTCCTTACCACATACTATTGTCCGATGGGATAGCAAAACCTGGTGACAGACTCCCTTTTACAAACGTAAAGGTTCACATTCATATGTTGGTGAATAAACTTATTGTAAATTACTTCTGCTTCTTATAAATTCAGATTTTCATTTTTATATGGAGAAAGTCTTGTGAAAATTAAATTCCCAGTCACAAGAACCAGTGTAGAGGACTGGTCTGAGATCCAAACCCAAATTTTGTTGTGTGGTTTTAATCATGCTTCCTGTGGGTAAGCCACATTAAACAGCTGTTGGAAACAGAAACTCCTCAGCTCATTGAATTCCATATTTCAATCACACACTTGTTCTTTTATTGTTTTTTCTGTCACAAATAAGGACCACTACACTGGGCATATTGCATAGCAAAATTGTAAAGTAGGCTTCAGTGACACTGCGCCACTGAAGCCTTGGAAACCAAAACTGTTTCACAAAGGCTCCCAATGGGGGAAGGTAGACCCAAACTCATATCACTGTTACTGATGTTTATTAGACAGCTCCTGTTACCGTTTAAACAGAAAACGAGAGCCTCTATAGCTGCCCATGTGATGCTATGTCATCATGGAATAGATGACATTATAGTTTAAGGGAAGAGAAAGCAAAGAGAAATGGAAAAATCTAGATAATGTTTGAGCAGCGGTCAGGTGGTAGAATTCAGGGAAGTGAGTACACTATACAGGAAAGCAATGTACAGTGTTATAGACTGCAGGGATGGAATGATTTGCTTCAGCATGAGTGCTAAATGCACAAAGAATAGATCAATATGTAGGTTGGTAATGGGAGCAGTGGCTTTATAATAAAGTAGTTTTGTCTGGTGAATCTTCGGATCTGCTTTTTTTTTTTAAATTTGTTCACTACATCTAAACCACAGGTAGAATAACGCTTTACATGTGTTCTGTTTATTACAATAGATGTTAGATGTCTTTCAGAACTGAGAGCCACAATTGGCTTCTTTGTTCATCCAAATTTAGAGGTAACAGTATGTAGGAATATGTGTCCTTATATGTACAAGTGCTTCTCACAAAATTAGAATATCATCAAAAAGTTAATTTATTTCAATTCTTCGATGCAAAAAGTGAAACTCGTATATTATATAGAGTCATTACAAACAGAGTGATCTATTTCAAGTGTTTATTTGTTAATGTTGATGAGTATGGCTTACAGTTAATGAAAACCCAAAAGTCATTATCTCAGTTAATTAGAATACCGTATATACTCGAGTATAAACCGACCCGAGTATAAGCCAAGGCATCTAATTTTGCCACGGAAAACTGTGTAAGCTTATTGACTCAAGTATAAGCCGGGTATGCATTGTCCCCTCATTCCTATTCCGGTATGCGTGGTTCCCCCTCCCGTCCCGTCCTGCTCTGTGTGGCTCCCCCTGTTGTATGCATGGTTCCGGCTCCCCCCCGTCCCATCTTGTATGCATGACTCAGTTCTCCCCCGTCCCATCTTGTATGCATGGCTGGTCTCCCCCGTCCTCCCCCTTGTATGCATGGCTCGGCGTCCTCCCCCGTCATACTCGCCCTCCTCGCGCCGTCGCTGAACGTCCCTGCATCTCCATTGTCCCAGCATGGCAGCTTCTTCCTGTGCTGAGCCGTCAGGTGGTACCGCTCATTAAGGTCATGAATGTGTGCTCCACGCCTATGGGGGAGTGGAGTCGCCTGCATATTCATTACCTTAATGAGCGGTACCACCTGACCGCTGAGCACAGGAACAGGAAAGAGCTGCCGGAACAGAGATGCAGGAATGGAGATAAAGCGACGGAGGGTGAGTATTGATGTCTTCTGGAAGCCGGCGACTGCAACTGTCTCTGTGCTACAGCCGCCAACTCCCCCCTCCCCTCCGGCTTTCTGGACCATGACTCGTGTATAAGCTGAGGGGGGGGCGTTTTCAGCACAAAAAAAGTGCTAAAAATTTCGGCTTATACATGAGTATATATGGTAATAAGCAAAAAAACACCTGCAAAGGCTTCCGAATCGTTTAAAAAGGTCCCTTAGTCTGTTTCAGTAGGCTCCACAATCATGGGGAAGACTGCTGACTTGACAGATGTCCAGAAGGCAGTCATTGACACACTCCACAAGGAGGGTAAGCCACAAAAGGTCATTGCTAAAGAAGTTGGCTGTTCACAGAGTGCTGTATCCAAGCATATTAATGGAAAGTTGAATGGAAGGAAAAAGTGTGGTAGAAAAAGGTGCACAAGCAACTGGGATAGCCATTTCTGTATTGAAGAACTGAAATAAATTAACTTTTTGATGGTATTCTAATTTTGTGAGAAGCACCTGTATGTCTGTATGCGATGCAACACTATAACCCATATTGTAACCAAGGCCAAGGAAAAGACGAGGTTTCTTTTCTAAAGATTTTGGAAGCTGAAAATCCCATGTCCAGACCAGGCAGGACTTGATAATAGCACGGTTTATCTTCACCCGACAACTTGAAGAGCGCCTAGTATTCGTAAATGTGTGAGACCAAAGAGAAAAAAGTAGCGTTTAAAGGTAAGGATCACTACAAACAATATAACAAGTAACAATATTAATTATATTAAGACAATTAAAGTTAGACAAGCCACAAACAAATTAAAAACAATAAAAAAAAACCCCACAAGGTTAACAAATGAACAACAGTGAGGAGAGTCTTGTAAGTGCCCCACACACACAGACAAAGAGACCTTCCTCCACTATGTGCACCGGGAGTGTATTAATGAAATGAACTTCCCCTGAGGAAGCCACGCTGTGTGGCGATACGCGTGGGGTTTCTCCCCCTCCTCTATGATGTGACCGGGTTAGTTTCTTTCTCCAGGATCCAACAGGTCTTATGCAGTCTTAGGCCATGTGCACACGTTCAGGATTTTTCGCGTTTTTTCGCTATAAAAACGTGATAAAGACGCAAAAAAAACGCTTACATATGCCTCCTATTATTTACAGGGTATTCCGCATTTTTTGTGCAAATGTTGCGATTTCTTTCCGCAAAAAAATCGCATCGCGGAAAAAAAAGCAACATGTTCACTAAAAATGCGGAATTGCAGGGATTCCGCACACCTAGGAGTCCATTGATCTGCTTAATTCCCGCACGGGGCTGTGCACACCATGCGGGAAGTAAGCAGATTATGTGCGGTTGGTACCCAGGGTGGAGGAGAGGAGACTCTCCTCCACGGACTGGGCACCATATAATTGGTCAAAAAAAAAGAATTAAAATAAAAAATAGTCCTATACTCACCCTCTGATGGCCCCCGAAGTGTTCCCGCCTCTCCGGTGCATGCTCTCTCTTCGGTTCCTATAGATGGTGTGGTTCAGGACCTGTGATGACGTCACTGTCTTGTGATTGGTCGCGTGACCGCTCATGTGACTCACGCGACCAATCACAAGCCGTGACGTCATCACAGGTCCTGAACCACACCGGCATCTATAGGAACGGACGCCGCTGAGGAGATCGTCTGGGTGAGTATAACCATTTTTTATTTTTTTAAATTATTTTTAAACATTCTATCTTTTACTATAGATGCTGCATAGGCTGCATCTATAGTAACAAGTTGGTCACACTTGTCAAACAGTATGTTTGACAAGTGTGACCAACTTGTCAGTCAGTTTTCCAAGTGATGCTACAGATCGCTTGGAAAACTTGAGCATTCTCCAAGCTAATTACGCTTGCAGAATGCTAAAAAAAGCGAAAAAAACGGGAAAAAAACGCCAAAAAAAAAATGCGGATTTCTTGCCGAAAATTTCCGGTTTTCTTCAGGAAATTTCTGCAAGAAATCCGGACGTGTGCACATACCCTTACTCTTTCTTTTCCCTCCTTTAACCCTCTGTTTATTTTCCAGAGGGTGATTTATCTTTTTTAACCATCTCTCAGGATTACTGAACTGCTCTTAGGGGGTTATAAGCCTTATTTACTTAATCATCATTATTATTATTTTACCATATTTTGTGAGTCTGCAGGCCTTATCCTGTTATTTTTGTCTTTGGTACCACGATTGGATTTTGTCATCACATTTGCTGCTATCTGTTATTTGGCAGGATTTATCCTGGTGAGGCTCTTTAGCTCTGGTTACCATCCTGAGTAGCACACTCCCGGTGCACATAATGGAGGAAGGTCTCTTTGTCTGTGTGTGGGGCACTTACAAGGCCCTCCACACTGTTGTTCATTTGTTAACCTTGTGGCTTTTTTAATTGTTTTTTAATTTGTTTGTGGCTTGTCTAACTTTAATTGTCCTAATACAATTAATATTGTTATTTGTTATATTTTTTGTGGTGATCCTTACCTTTATACGCTACTTTCTTCTCTTTAGTCTCACAGTAGTAGTAGTAGTGCCTTCAGGTTTTTTGTCTCTAGTATTAGTAAATATTTAACTATAACCAGTTCTGTGCAATAGTTTTAGGCAGGTGTGGAAGTAAAAAAACTAAACAAACAAAAAAAACCTGTTAACAGTTTATTTATATCAACTCTGAAAATGCAAAGTGAATAAACAAAAATATAAATCAAATCAGTATCTGCTGTGATCGCGTTTTACCTTCAAAGTGGCTTCAATTTATTCTTATCCCTGATGATATTGCAAGGATCCTCCACCATGCTTCACTGTTGCCTGCAGACACTCATTATTGTACCACTGTCCAGCCCTGTGGTGAACAAACTGCCTTGCTTATTTTTTTTTTATTTTAATGTCCAGCTCAATCTCGAGCCTTGGGGACTGGTTGATGAAGGCTTTGCAGGAAGATCGATCTTTTGCTAGCCTAGATAGGTCCACCAGGGTTTTCTCCACCGTTATCTTGATAGTATCAATCCATCAAGTTGCTGGTTTTCCTCTTTGCTTTGTTTCTTCTATTCTTCCGACCATGATGGTCCTTCTCCAGTGATTGCTCTCTTCATATGGTGTGTCCTAAGTAGTTGAGTTGTAGCTTGGTGATCCTTGGTTCAAGTGACATGTCTGGCTTGATTTTTTTTTTTTTTTCCAAAATTGATTTATTTGCTCTTCTTGCCATTCATGGTGTTAATAACATCCCTGTCCAGCACCATATTTCGAAGGTGTGTATTGTTCTTCTGTCTTTGTTACAGCCAAATTTCACATTTTGTGTCATCAGTCCAGAGCACCGGCTGTCATTTTTTTGCATCTCCGTTCCTCTATTTTTGTGCACAGTTGAGTCTTGTTTCCATGTGGAAGTTATGATTTTTGTCCACAATTCTTCCATGAAGACCACTTTTGGCCAGACTTCTCAGACCATTAGATCGGTGTAGCAGAGTCTGTTTGTTACCAGATCTGAACTGAAGGCACTGCTGGACATCTTTTGATTTCGACGGGAAGTAATGATGATCTATCTTTCATCTGGTGCACTAATTTTCCTTGGCTGACTAGTACATCTACTGTCCTCAGTGTTGCCCATTTCTTGGTGTCTGTTTTATTAAGTCACTTTGCATTTTGGTAACTGACCAAAGATAAATGACTAATACTTCCATTTCTGAAAACATTTTTACTATGCAGCATTTTTTTCCACACCTGCCTAAAGCTTTTGTTTTGTATGTATGTTCTGGAATGAGTACATAGCTTCTTCTTATTGTAATATTAGTAATGCAGTAGCAGTCACATGCAACTTCTTGCCTTACAAGCTCAGTAACCAGTGCTTGTTCTCCACAGGTCATGTATAGAAGAATACTACAACAGGCTGGCTTTATACAATTTGCACAGCTTCAGTTTTTAGAAGCAAAGGAATTATTCAGGTAAATTAGCTGTAATTGCTCAGAATGTGATGTTAGTACCAGAGGTAATTAGGTGACATGGATTAGCATGGCTGTATAGTCATCTGTCCTGTCAGAAACTGAAAGTAAAAGTCAAAGGGGAAATTCACTACTTATATATAGAAGTATTCCAGGTTCTCCTCCCTTCACAGACTACACAGATCTCCTGTCCACAAAATGGCTGCTGGTGGAGGTTCACGTGACCTGTTCTTTCCATTGGCTTCCTCCAATTGAAAACCATCTTTCCCTTGTGCATTGTTATTGGAGAAGACTGATGAAGCGGTCTGGTCACATGACCCTCCATCAGCAGCCATTTTATGGATAGATCTGTGCAGTCTGTGAGGAAATCTGCGGTAACAGGAGCAGGAGGAGAGCCAGTCATACCTGTATAATAGTAAGTGCCACAGAATCAGGTCCTCAACACATCTGATAAAATAAAGATAATATGGCCAACCCCTTTAAACCCCTTTGACACTGCTTAGCGATTTCAGATATTAACAATGTGACAAAACCTTCCACATCCTTCTGAAAATTGCAAAATGTTCTTGCCTTTAATATATTCAATTTTGTTGTTAGATGTGTTTTGTTTTGTATTGCAGAAGCAGTCACCTTGACATCCGGGAACTCATCTCTCTGTACCCCCTTCTCCTACCATCCTCCTCTGCATTTATCCGTGCACATCCTCCCCTGCATGAATATGCCGACCTTAATCAGCTGACACGGGGAGACCAGGAAAAAGTCGCTACTTGTAAACGTTTTCTCATATCCTATTTAAGTGAAATCCGCAGCACAGAAGTGGCAAATGGCTACCAGGAAGATGTAGATACTGCCTTACTAAAACTTTATGCCGAAGTGGATCACGAGAGCCTGTTGGATCTGTTGGTCTCGGACAATTCCTGTGAAGTGTCAGACAGTGTGGTCTGGTTGGAGAAGCACAAAAAGTAAGTGGTGTGCAGATGGCCGTTAGTCACCGGCGTAATATGTGAAACTGTCCAGTTAGGACTGTGGGGCTGCAGACTCTAACGCTTACATATAAGAGCCTGTGCTTTTACTCCCTAGGGCAAAACATTAGAACTTAAAGCCTGTTTTCATTTCCGTAAGCAACTTATGGTTCCCACCTATTTTGCACCATAATTTTTCAGCCACACTCAACATTTCAAAAAGTGGAATTCACATAAATTTTAGCAAAACCAGTTCAAATGAACGGTAGAGTCACGGAAATTTCTGCACTAAATCTTCTCTATGGTGGGGAGATTCCCTAACACTGGCTGTTCCCCTATTCAAGCTGTAATGGCTGTATCTGAATAAAAATGTGCTCACGAGTAGAAGCACGCCTATGTACCCAAACTAGTGGTGAGGAAGATGGCTCACTCAGTCACCGGCTGATTTAGTGGTGGGACAATTTTTATTATTGACATTACAAATGAATCTTCTTTACTCGCAGAGGGTCAATCTCATGATATACACCCTCCTCCATCCATAGGAATGGAACTTACATATGCACGATTAGCTTCAGCTGCATGAAAAGATGTGCGTTGTACAATGGAAAGGCTGGTCATCTTTACCTTCTTCTGATGGTTTTTACATCGGAACAGTCTTTGAGCTCAGTGCTTGGCTGTGTTGGTGATGCCTACTGTTGACGTAACCGTCACCGCTGCTGTTATAACATTGAGCCCTAAGCTTCGGGTTTCATTTTCCTTACAAGATCCCTTGAGGTCCACTTTCCTGAAAGTAGAAAACGTCTTTAATAACATGGGGAACAACTGAACAATATATGGGACACCTATTCTCATTGCTGTACAGGCATGTGATGCATGGTATAATCCTGGCCTAGCACACATCTACAATTGGGCAGTTTGTCATCCCTACTGTAAAAGTGGCAAGTGCTGATCAGGTTACAGACTGGGAAGCTTGATCTATTGGGTCTGACAAGCTCTGCTACATTATTTATCTGCCTTAGTGCTAAGTAAACTAACACTAGTAAGGAATCTGAGCTTTCATAGTTTTCTCTATATTCTTTTCTGATTACAAATGGAGAGTTTACCCAAAATTCTCATGTGTTTTTCTCATTGCTGGTTTCCTTTCTATTATACGCATGTCAGAGTGACCTGAATGTTTCTTTCAGAAGATAGCAAGTCATTGTAACACCTTAGTAACTAAGCATTCATGGCTTAAGTGTCCAAAGACAGTGTAGTATCTTAGTTTTGGTTTATTGTAGAATCCTTTTAAATCAGTTTGAGAACCACCTCCTGTCTTACTGCCTAAGGCTACTCTGAAGAAGAGCCGCAGATGCCGTCAGGTTGGAGATGGTTCTCAGGGCTCTGGTCCAGCGGTGACCGATTATTAACATAGCCGGTTTATGTATTTTACTCACTTATATAGCGCCATAAATTTATACATCACCATTACCTTCATCATTGTCCCCATTGGAACTCGCAATGTGTTTGGAGTGTGGGACGTACCCGGAAGAAACCCTCGCAAACACGTAGAGGAAATACAAACTCTTTGCAGGACCCCAGTGCTGCAAGGGCTACACTGCTAACCACTGAGCCCCACTGTTGCCTATGGATTGGATTCTGTGAAATAATTGCCGCCAACTCTATTTATTAGCTAATAATTCAATGTGAAGGCTTGTTAAAAGGTAGTATCAGAACCAGTTTGCAATTGAGGCTTTCCCCCCCCCCCCCCAAAATCTTATATCTTACTCAAAATTAACTTTTCGCTTCTCTTTTCTGTTTGATCAAAGCGTATTTGCACTTAATATGAAATTGGCCATATATTAGGAGATCAGAAATTGGAGCAATAGTGAGACTTTTATGTATAATCACAGGAGCCAGTATGGGAAGAGTATTTCCTTGAGCATAATGAAAATTGCTCCTGGGTTTCTCTCGTTATTGTCAGGCTGATAAATATAATAGCCAGACATCAAACCTGCAGTGACACCATTGTATTGCTCTTAAAGTGATTTTCTAGTTTTGTTGTTCCATAAGCTTTTCCCACCCTCCCCAGGTGTAGCACTGCCTCTTTACCTCTCCTTCAGTCTAGAGGTGACATCATGACTGCTGCTGACTATCATGGTACGTAGCGGTGATACCCACACCTTGTACATCATATCGATCACCATCTGGTTGTAGGATTTAGGAATATGCCAGTGCAGTACAAAACCTGGCACATGCGCTGATACATGTGTGTGATGTCTACTATGTTATGTACATGGGGGAGACTGGGATCCAGGGAAGTGCAAGTGCTGAATTAAGGCTAGTTTCACATTTGCGTTTGTAGGAGCTGCGGACTTCCTCTGTGAAGCCCCGCCCTCGGCAGCACCTCCGCCGCTAGCTCCGCCTAATTCTGCATGCGGCCTGCGTACCTATCTTTAACATTAGGTACGCAGGTCGTGCCGCTGTATGCGGATGTTTCCGCATGTGTCGTTTTGCCGATGCGGGAAAAAAAAAATTGCTACAAGCTGCGTTCTACGCTGGTCGCCGCATTGTCAAAACGACGCATGCGGAAGCATCCGCATACAGCGGCACGACCTGCGTACCTAATGTTAAAGATAGGTATGCAGGCCGCATGCAGAAGTAGGCAGAGCTAGCGGCGGAGGTGCGGCCGATGGCGGGGCTTCACGGAGGAAGTCCGCAGCCCTCCGCAGCTCCTACAAACGCAAATGTGAAACTGGCCTTACAGTGTGATTTAGAGGAGTTTGATGGACACAAAGCAAACGGAACTGGACCAAATCAGACGAGAAAGAACATTAGAAAGTTCTATCTGATGGGAGTCTGGTTCAAGTTCAGCAAAACTGCTTTGTTTGTTTTTTTTTCCCAGAAAATACATGTAGAATAAGACCAAACGTAGGTGCCACGGTCAGGACCAGTGTACCCAACACCTGTGCCAGTTTTACCATAAATATAACTACATATAACAGAACGTGTTCATATTTTTTGCGTTTCAGGTACTTTGCGCTTGGTCTATTGTATCACTACAACAAGCAGGATGCCGCTGCTGTGCAGGTAGGTAATAAACCCCTTAGTGACATCCAATTTTATACTTAATGACCGGGCCAATTTTTACAATTCTGGGCACTGGCACTTTGAGGTTATAACTCTGAAACGCTTCAACAGATCCCACTGATTCTGAGGGTTTTTTCATGACACATTGTACTTCATGTTAGGTGTAAGATTTCTTTGATATGACTTGCATTTATTTATGAAGAAAAGGAAATTTTGAAAAAAATAGAACATTTTGCAATTTCAAATTCAAATTTTTAATTTTTGTGCCCTTAAATCAGAGAGTCATATTGCACAAAATAGTTAATAAATAACATTTCCCACACGTCTACTTTACATCAGCACAATTGTGTTAGGACATTATAAGGGTTAAAAGTTTACCAGCGATTTCTAATTTTTCTAGCAAGATTTACAAAACCATTTTTTTAGGGACCATCTCACATTTGAAGTGAGTTTGGGGTATGAATATAACAAAAATACCCAAACGTGACACTATTCTAAAAACTGCACCCCTCAAGGTGCGCACAACCACATTCAAGAAGTTTATTAACCCTTCAGGTGCTTCACGAAAACTAAAGCAATGTGGAAGGAAAAAATAAACATTTTACAAAAAAAATTACTTTGGAATCAAACTTTTTTTTATTTTCACAATGGTATCAGGAGAAAATGGACCACAAAATTTGTTGTTCAATTTCTCCTGAGTACGCCGATACCCCGTATGTGGGGGAAAGCCACTGTTTGGGCGCATGGCAGGGCTCAGAAGAGAGGGAGCACCGTTTGACTTTTTGAACGCAAAATTGGCTGGAATCAACGGCAGCCGCCATGTCACGTTTGGAGACCCCCTGATGGACCTAAACAGTGGAAACCCCCAATTCTATCTCCAACCCTAACCACAACATTAGCCCCAAGCCTAACCCTAACTGAAAAAATACATTTTTTTAATTTTATTATTTTTACCTAACTGGGGGGGGTGATAAAGGGGGTGTTGATTTACTTTTTTTTTTATCACTGTGATAGGCCCTATCAGAGTGATCAAAATGAACCAATAGGAAAAATCTCCCATTGTTGCCGGGTGCCGGCTGGCAGATCTCGGATGCGCTGCGCATGTGCCCGCCATTTCTTCCCGGAAAAAGATGCCGAGGGCTGGGGTACAGAGCCAGAGGGAACGGGGGATGCCGGAGGTACCGGGGGGCTCGGGGGACCTCATTTCTCTTCCATCTGGTATGCTAGATCATATCATAGGAGAGAGCAATAAATGGGAAATCAGATTTTTTTTTTTTTTTTGCAGTCGCTGTAATAACGGTGATCAAAACACTGGGAACAGTAAAAACCATCTCGAATCATGTTATCTGGGGTCTCCGCTACCTCTAGTAGCGGAGACCCCAGAGATTTTTCGGGGAGCTATAACCTTATTTCTCAGTGCCATTAAAAAGGGACGCTGATGAATAAGTACCCTTAACTGCCGCCATTAAAAGGCGTATCGGCGGTCGTTAAGGGGTTAAATTAACCAGACCTTTTTTTTTAAATTTATATAATACTGTACCTCAGTGTGCTTTTGTGAGTTCATCTTCCAGTGCACAGATCCATTAAGGGTATTCCCAGCGATGCCATCACCAACCTCTGGGACTCCACTGAGCCTGGGAATGACCTGGCAGCAGAGCTGGTATTTAGCGGCTACTCCTTTTCCCGCATGATTGGGGCTGTGGGCATTTCTCTGCACAATGGATGCTGGGGAGCTGCTGTAGAAAGAAACCGCGAAGGGGAAGTAGTACTAAACCAATGCTGAGGCTTCCTCGTTTTCATAAGTAGTGGGGGTTCCAGGGGTCAGAACCGTGCCGATTATAAAGTGATCGCATAGCCTAGTCCTCACTTAGGCTAGTTTTCACATTTACGTTTGTAGGAGTTGCGGAGGGCTGCGGACTTCCTCTGTGAAGCCCCGCCCTCCACAGCTAGCTCCGCCTACTTCTGCATGCTGCCTGTGTACCTATCTTTAACATTAGGTACGCAGGTCGTGCGGCTGTATGCGGATGTTTCCGCATGCGTCGTTTTGACGATGCGGAAAAAAAATTGCTACAAGCTGCGTTCTACCCTGGTCGCCGCGTCGTCAAAACGACGCATGCGGAAGCATCCGCATACAGCGGCACGACCTGCGTACCTAATGTTAAAGATAGGTACGCAGGCCGCATACCGGCCGAATGCAGAAGTAGGCGGAGCTAGAGGCGGGGGTGCGGCCGAGGGCGGGGCTTTACGGAGGAAGTCCGCACCCCTCCACAGCTCCTACAAACGCAAATGTGAAACCGGCCTAAGATGATAATACCCATTGTCGGGCCCATTTTTGTCCACTTGTCACTGTACTTAAGAAATTCCATAAATGAATAAAAAAATCATGTGAACAACCCATACAACCATTTAGTAAATAGAGATGTATAACTTAGAAGTATGTAACGAATTTAATGACCTCTTCCGATTTCTGCAGTTAGATTATATACATGTTTTGTACATACAAGTGTGACTTCTCCAGTGCACGGTGTGGAACATTGCAGCACCATATCAAATGTGTAGTTAGAAATTGTGTGACAAATTTCTGCTGATCCTCCATTACATATACAGTAATTTTAGTAGATTTCTACAGAAATCAATATGAAAGAAAAAAGAAAGTTGCTAGGTGTGAAACATTAGCAAGCTTGTAGCAGCCAGATTTCCTGCCTATAGTAGAGAATTGATTATAGTTTTACTGACAATAACAAATATCTGTGATTTGCATGGGATTTGACAAACTCTCTTATGAAAAGGGGTTGTCTATTTTCTTTTTTTTTTCTTACTCCATTGGCTTCCTCTGGTTAAAAATAATAAATTCAGCAGTATCAACTTCCGCTCCCAAACTGACTCTCTCCTGCAGTCTCCGGCCTTTGTTGATATGGCTGGAGTCCATCTAGTTCAACCCATAGCCTAACCTAACATGCCCTAACATGTTAATCCAGAGGAATGCAAAAAAAAAACCATGCGGCAAACACTAAGCTCCACATTGGGGGGAAAAAAAAATTCCTTCCCAACTCCACACACAGCAATCAGACTAGTTCCCTGGATCAACACCCTAACAAGGAATATAGTATATAGAACCGCCAACGGGCATACCCGTCAATCGCAGCTATTAATCTCTTAAATGCTGCTGTCAGCTGGTGCAGCGATCCAATTCGCTCACAGGTGACTGATGGGTTGCTATATACCCAAAAATAGTATCAATAAAAACATCACGATGCCACACAGAACGAGTCTAAAATATATATATATATATATATATATATATATATATATATATATATATATGTATGTGTATATGTATGTATGTATGTGTGTGTGTATATATATATATATATATATATATATATATATATATATATATATATATATATATTTTTTTTTTTTTGACACTTTACATTAAAAAAAAAAAAGTATGCACATTTTGCCAGTAAACAAAAAAACTACATTTTCATTTTTTCAAATTTTCCAGTACACCGTATGAAAAATCAGCAGGAAAATAGAAAAGTTATAGCTCTAGGAAAAAGGGGAGGGAAAAATGAAAGCACAAAAACAAAAAATCAGTTCTTAAAGGGATAAAGCATTATATTTACATAAGCGTTTTTAAGAAGAAATCTTTGTTTACCCCTTCTTACAGATTTGGGTAAGAATTGTGAACGGTGAGCTTGAAGACAACACTCGGCCAGACCTGTTTGAGTATATTGTGGACTTCCTGACTTTCTCCAAAGACCAGCATCTGGTGTGGCAATATGCAGACTGGGTTATGCAGAAAAGTGAGCAGGTTTGTGGTACTTGGCTTGGGTTAAGGCAGTAGGTTTTTTATGCATGCTCAAGAAGTACTCTCATTACCCATCAGTGAGCGTTTTGCTCAATCATCAGGTGATCGGAACCCTATTTACACAGCAAGATAATTGTGAAATTAACCCCTTTACCCCCAAGGGTGGTTTGCACGTTAATGACCAGGCCAATTTTTACAATTCTGACCACTGTCCCTTTATGAGGTTATAACTCTGGAACGCTTCAACGGATCCCGGTGATTCTGACATTGTTTTCTCGTGACATATTGTACTTCATGATAGTGGTAAAATTTCTTTGATATTACCTGCGTTTATTTGTGAAAAAAACGGAAATTTGGCGCCAATTTTGTAATTTTCCAACTTTGAATTTTTATGCAATTAAATCAGAGATATGTCACACAAAATACTTAATAAGTAACATTTCCCACATGTCTACTGTACATCAGCACAATTTTGGAACCAAAATTTTTTTTTGTTAGGGAGTCATAAGGGTTAAAAGTTGACCAGCAATTTCTCATTTTTACAACACCATTTTTTTTTAGGGACCACATCTCATCTGAAGTCATTTTGAGGGGTCTCTATGATAGAAAATAACCAAGTGTGACACTATTCTAAAAACTGCACCCCTCAAGGTGCTCAAAACCACAAGAAGTTTATTAACCCTTCAGGTGTTTCACAGGAATTTTTGGAATGTTTAAATAAAAATGAACATTTAACTTTTTTTTACAAAAAATTTACTTCAGCTCCAATTTGTTTTATTTTATTTTACCAAGGGTAACAGGAGAAAATGCACCCCAAAAGTTGTTGTACAATTTGTCCTGAGTACGCCGATACCCCATATGTGGGGGTAAACCACTGATTGGGCGCATGGCAGAGCTCGGAAGCGAAGGAGCGCCATTTGACTTTTCAATGCAAAATTGACAGGAATTGAGATGGGACGCCATGTTGCATTTGGAGAGCCACTGATGTGCCTAAACATTGAAACCCCCCACAATTGACACCATTTTGGAAAGTAGACCCCCTAAGGAACTTATCTAGATGTGTGGTGAGCACTTTGACCCATTAAGTGATTCACAGAAGTTTATAATGCAGAGCCGTAAAAATAAAAAATCATATTTTTTCACAAAAATGATCTTTTCGCCCCCAATTTTTTATTTTCCCAAGGGTAAGAAGAGAAATTGGACCCCAAAAGTTGTTGTACAATTTGTCCTGAGTACGCCGATACCCCATATGCGGGGGTATACCACTGTTTGGGCGCATGGGAGAGCTCGGAAGGGAAGGAGCGCCGTTTGACTTTTCAATGCAAAATTGACAGGAATTGAGATGGGACGCCATGTTGCGTTTGGAGAGCCACTGATGTGCCTAAACAGTGGAAACCCCCAATTATAACTGAAACCCTAATCCAAACACATCCCTAATCCCAACGGTAACCCTGACACACCCCTAACCCTAATCCCAACCCTATTCCCAACCGTAAATGTAATCCTAACCCTAACTTTAGCCCCAACCCTAACTGTAGCCTGGGAAAATGGAAATAAGTACATTTTAAAAATTTTTTAATTTTTCGCTAACTAAGGGGGTGAATAAGGGGGGTTTGATTTACTTTTATAGCGGGTTTTTTAGCGGATTTTTATGATTGGCAGCCGTCACACACTGAAAGACGCTTTTTATTGCAAAAAATATTTTTTGCATTACCACATTTTGAGAGCTATAATTTTTCCATATTTTGGTCCACAGAGTCATGTGAGGTCTTGTTTTTTGCGGGACGAGTTGACGTTTTTATTGGTACCATTTTCGGGCACGTCACATTTTTTGATCGCTTTTTATTCTGATTTTTGTGAGGCAGAATGACCAAAAACCAGCTATTCATGAATTTCTTTTGTGGAAGGCGTTTATACCGTTCCGCGTTTGGTAAAATAGATAAAGCAGTTTTATTCTTCGGGTCAGTACGATTACAGCGATACCTCATTTATATCATTTTTTTATGTTTTGGCGCTTTTATACGATAAAAACTTTTATAGAAAAAAATTATTTTTGCATCGCTCTATTTTGAGGACTATAACTTTTTTCTTTGACGCTGTATGGCGGCTCGTTTTTTGCGGGACAAGATGACGTTTTCAGCGGTACCATGGTTATTTATATCCGTCTTTTTGATCGCGTGTTATTCCACTTTTTGTTTGGCGGTATGATAATAAAGCGTTGTTTTTTGCCTCTTTTTTTTTTTTTTTTTTTTTTACGGTGTTAACTGAAGGGGTTAACTAGTGGGACAGTTTTATAGGTCGGGTCGTTACGGACGCAGCAATACTAAATATGTGTACTTTTATTGTTTGTTTTTTTTTATTTAGATAAAGAAATGTATTTATAGGAACAATATATTTTTATTTTTTTAAAAAAATTTTGGGGGATTTTTTTTGAATTTTCTTTACACATGTGAATATATTTTTTTTTTTACACTATAACATTGCCCCGGGGGAAGGGGGCATCATGTTATAGTGTAAGATCGCTGATCTGACAGTTTGCACAGCACTCAGTCAGATCGGCGATCTGACGTGCACAGCTCCTCCAAGCTTCCCGGCGCCTGCTCTGAGCAGGCGCTGTGAAGCCACCTTCCTTACAGGACCTGGATGCTGCGCCAATTTTGGATCCGGGCCTGCTGCAGGGAGGAGGAGGTAAGAGACCCTCGGAGCAACATGATCACATCGCGTTGCTCCTGGGGTCTCAGGGAAGCACGCAGCGAGCCCCTTCCCTGCGCGATGCTTCCCTATACCGCCGGAACACTGCGATCATGTTTGATCGCAGTGTGCCGGGGGTTAATGTTCCGGGGGCGGTCCGTGACCGCTCCTGGCACATAGTGCCGGATGTCAGCTGCGATAGTCAGCTGACACCCGGCCGCGATCGGCCGCGCTCTCCTCGTGAGCGCGGCCGATCGCATATGACGTACTATCCCGTCGGTGGTCATACGGGCCCACCCCACCTCGACGGGATAGTACGTCTAATGTCAGAAAGGGGTTAATGTTTTGAGGAATGCTCTTTCACGAGCATCTTAAATCTTTACACTGTTTGCACAATTATTAGGCAAGTGAGTATTTTGACTATATTGTCATTTTTATACATATTTTGCAACTCCAAGTTGTATAAACTTGAATTTTTTTTCTTGGGTGAAGCAGATCTGATGATGTGTATTTGTGTAATGAGGGAGGGTATGGCTTAAGGCTATGTGCACACGTTGCAGATTTTAATGCGGATCCGCAGTGTTTTTGAACGCGCGGAATTGCATCAAATCCGCAGTGTGGTGCACAAGCAATGTCAGTCTATGTGAAATTGACATTTGCTGTGCACATGCTGCGGAAAAAAACACGCGGAATTGCAGCATGTCAATTCTTTTTGCGGATCTGCAGCGTTTCTGCATCCATTGACTTCGATTGTGTCAGGGCAATCCGCAGCAAAACCGCAGGTTTAATAAAAATCTGCGGTTTTGCTGCGGATGTGCCTGCGAGAAATGCTGCAGATCGGGTGGGGGGGAGAGAGTGTGTGCGGAGAAGATGTGTGGGGCTGTGTGCTGGTGTTTGTGTCTGTCTGTGTGTGTCTGTGTGTGTCAGGCATCGTCCGATGGGACTACTAGTCCCATCCGGCTATGCCGGCTACAGTGACAAGTAGCCCGATGATGGGACAGCAGTAGTCCCATCATCCGGCTACTGTGTTCAAGTGTAAAAAAACACGCATACACACACATAGACATACAGTACATATAACATACAGTATATACTCACCATACATTCCCTGACAGAATTTATACCGCTTCTCCATGTTATGTAAATAAAAGCTTAATCTCAAATCTTTTTTTAATTCTTTGTACTTGACGCTGAGACACATTAAAGGTGCCATCCACCTCTGCAGTGGATCTGGTCTTTAGCCTCTTGATAATCCAGGCTTTGGTCACAGAGTGGATTTTTGGCATGTTGTCAGAGCTCAAGTTGCAGTTCAAGTGAAGGTCTGGGGTGCTGGGTTTCTTTTTATACACACACACACTAATTAACCGATCATTTACTGAGCACAGGTGAGGATGTAAACTAGGATTGGGTGCATTATGACCAGGCGACAAAACTTTTGTCTTGCCAAAATCTGACCATTCTGTGTCCATTAACTGATCAATATTTCTGCGTTGATGCCAATTTATTTTCTTAACCTAAACCACATTTTGGAGGGTTTCAGCTTTCAAAAGATTAATTTATACAACAAATGGATGAATTTAACGTCCGGTTATAAGCTTTTATTTACATAACATGGATAAGCGACACAACTTCTGTCAGGGAGTGTACAGCTAGTCCCCAAAGCCCTTGATCATATGTAAAAAATAAAAAAAAAATTAAAATAATAAACCAACGGTATACTCCCTGAACTGATGTAATCCATGTAATAACGAGTGTCCTGCGACGATCTCCCATGGAGAGCTGTCACATTGGCAGATCCGACCACTCTCCAGGGGCTTCGGGATACAATGACGGAAGCTCACCGTTATTAAAAAGAAGGATGGCTATATTGGTCACTGAGATTTTTTATTTTTTTTAAATGTATTTTTGTATATTTTGAGTTGTTTCCTTATTATTCTCATTATAACAGAAGTAAATAAACAATTGAGATGTGAAAAAAAATGTTTTCATTTAGTTGTGTAATAATTATACACACTAACAGTTACCTAATAATTATTCACACATAGATATTCTTCTAAGAAAGGTCCAAAATATGAGAACAAAGAAAAGCTGCACAGCCTCAAGTCTCTAGAGCATTAAATTACCGTGGCATAGATCTGAAGCTGAACTGGAGGTGCTTGCGTAGAAACAAAGTCTATAATAATAAAATACGGTAGAAAAAACGCCACAGCACTCACCAGGCTTGCAGTTTAAGTCTTCTTTATTAAATGACACACACAGGCATCTTCACGGCACGGGGGTGTGGAGAGAGTGCAGACACCTAACAGATGAAAACGACGACGGCCGTTTCGCGCTGGGGCAAAGCGCTTCTACGGGACCCGTAGAAGCGCTTTGCCCCAGCGCGAAACGGCCGTCGTCGTTTTCATCTGTTAGGTGTCTGCACTCTCTCCACACCCCCGTGCCGTGAAGATGCCTGTGTGTGTCATTTAATAAAGAAGACTTAAACTGCAAGCCTGGTGAGTGCTGTGGCGTTTTTTCTACCGTATTTTATTCTTCTAAGAAAGACAAAGCTTCACTTTTAGTTTCTGAAATATTAAAGGGACTGTCACCTGAATTTGCAGGGGACAATTTTCAGTCATATGGGCGGGGTTTTCGGGTGTTTGATTCACCCTTTCCTTACCCGCTGGCTGCATGCTGGCTGCAATATTGGGTTGAAGTTTACTCTCTGTCCTCCATAGTACACGCCTGCGTAAGGGAAGATTGCCTTGTGCAGGCATGTACTACAGAGGACAGAGAATGAAAATCAATCCAATATTGCAGCCAGCATGCAGCCAGCGGGTAAGGAAAGGGTGAATCAAACACCCGAAAACCCCGCCCATATGACTGAAAATTGTTCCCTCCAAATTCAGGTGACAGAGTCCCTTTAAGGTTTATTAACCTTTTGGATTGATCAATAGCATAGTAGTTGTTTAATAATAAATGCAATCGTCAAAAATACAAATTGCCTAATAGCTGTGCACACAGTGTACTCTCCTTATGGTATAACTATAATGATGAGAGCATTGTGGTTCCATATTTTCTGTAGTAACTCCATCCAGACCTCATCATTGGAGATGGAATTATGGAAAGCCAAGAGCAACTGAGCTCCACTGTTTCACTATCCTACTTCTATATTTCAGCCGCTCCAGCTGTTTCCGTAGCTCCATCTCCAGTTGTTGAGGCTTGGATAGACTTTTTTGCCTTTCTGAGCCATGAAAGGCTGAGATAGAAGTATCCCTTCCAGGATTTGTTCGACTGTAACTTTTATAGCCTTTTATTTCATACCTGCGTCAAAACTACAACAGCTTTAGGCTATGTACACACATTAAGTATTTGCTTGCAGAAATTTCTGCAAGGTTTCAGCATCTCTTGGCAGGAAAAACGGTGCGGAAAAAACGTGCGTTTTGTATGCGTTCTTTGTATGTGTTTTTACGTGTGTTTTTGTACACCAATGAATGCTTTATTGAGCTAAATAAATATACACTGCTCAAAAAATAAAGGGAACACTAAAATTCCACATCCTATATATCACTGAATTAAATATTCCAGTTGTAAATCTTTATTCATTACTAGATTGGCCCAATTCTAACGCATCGGGTATTCTAGAATATGTATGCATAATGTATAGCACAGCCCACGCAGTACATTGCGCAGCCCACGCAGTGCATTGCGCAGCCCACGCAGTACATTGCGCAGCCCACGCCGTGCATTGCGCAACCCACGCCGTGCATTGCGCAGCCCACGCCGTGCATTGCGCAGCCCACGCCGTACATTGCGCAGCCCACGCAGTACATTGCGCAGCCCACGCAGTACATTGCGCAGCCCACGCTGTACATTGCGCAGCCCACGTTGTATAGTCACATAGTATATTGCCCAGCTACGTAGTATATAGCACAGCCCATGTAGTATATTGCCCAGCCCACGCAGTATATTGCCCAGCCACGTAGTATATTGCCCAGCCCACGCAGTATATTGCCCAGCCCACACTGTATATAGCAATGTGGGCATGATATCCCTGTTAAAAAAAAGAAATAAAATAAAAAATAGTTATATACTCACCTTCCGGAGCGTAGCGGTTACCGACGCTGCTCGTGCGCTCTGGTCTCAAGAGTGCATTGTTGTCTCGCGAGATGATGACGTAGCGGTCTCGCGAGACCGCTATGTCATCATCTCGCGAGATCGCAGCATGGACCGGTTACCGGAGCGTCGCGAGCAGGAAAGGCCTGTTGTCGATCCGGGGGCCAACGGACGGTGAGTATATAACGATTTTTTATTTTTTAAATTATTTTTAACATTAGATCTTTTTACTATTCATGCTGCATAGGCAGCATGAATAGTAAAAAGTTGGTCACACAGGGTTAATAGCAGCGGTAACGGAATGCATTACACCGCGGCATAACGCGGTCCGTTACCGCTGCCATTAACCCTGTGTTAGGGCAGACTGGAGGGGATTATGGAGCGGGCACTGACTGCGGGGAGGAAGGAGCGGCCATTTTTCTGCCGGACTATGCCCGTCGCTGATTGGTCGTGGCTGTTTTGCCACGACCAATCAGCGACTTGGATTCCATGACAGACAGAGGCCGCGAACAATGAATATCCATGACAGACAGAAGGACGAACAGAAGGACGGAAGTGACCCTTAGACAATTATATAGTACATATAGTGGAATGTGTTGAGAACAAAAAAAACTAAAAATGATCAACCTAAATCACACCTTACAGGAGACAATAACTTACAGGAGACAGTCCACAGGTTGTCCATGGTTAAAAGAACAAACCAGGAAGGTAGTTACGAACAGAGGCAACTACCTGCCTTATGTACCCGGTGCAGGCTCACCGGCCCGGCCGGTGATTCGGCTGCTCCACATCATCAGAGCAGCTCTTCTTCTTCTAAGTTGCTCTGTTGAAGGAGCGTGAGTTCTGACCCCATGCTGATTGGCAGGCGGCTTTCCACAGTTAGGCAGCGGGGAGCTGGCTGTCATTCAACACTATGTCTGCAATCACATTCCGCCAACACAGTAGAGCGGAAGAGAAACCGTGGCGGTCTGGGATTACTCTGTGCCAGCAGAGAAGTGTGCCATTCACAACAGGCAGGTAATTGGTGACTACCTGCCTGTTAGTTCTTTGGCCATCGTAAAAAAACCCAGTTATCCTGAATAACCCTATTAAATCAATATCATTCACCAGTTCTACTGTAATTTCTTGTTACATCTTGTGAAATCTTTCAGGTTGGGGTACAGATTTTTACCAAACGGTCATTAGAAGAACAGATCCAGAGTGGCTTCTGTCCAGATAAGATCATCAGTCATCTCTGCAAGTACCGCAAGGCATTATTTATCTACCTGGAACATTTAGTCATGGAAAAGAAAATTCAGGTAACGACCTTATTAAATGCATAAAGTCCCAAATGATGTACATCTAACTTTATCTATGACCCTTGTATGTTTCCACTAAGATTCTGAAATCTCTGGTGCTATAAAGATTGCAGACAATGGAACTTGCTTTTTAATACAGTTTTGACATCTGTGTTGTTAATAACTGAAGCCACCTCGTAGTGCCAGGTCCATCGTGTTCGTCTTTTTGAGGTTGAGTATTACTGAATGCCGAGCTAGATTTCCCTTCATGCCACCATCCATATTTTTTTCTATATATTTGAGGCATACATTTTCCTGTGTTCTACAAAAAACTGTATACTGTGTGACAGGGTCACTGGCAAAGTATGTGAGGGGAGATGTGTATCACGAAGATTGCTATCTTCCGTGATGTGAAATCCAGAAGTTTCTCTCCAGCATGTTCTTTACTGAGGAGTTAATCGGCAATCGGCCATGACAGGTGTGACTGGGTGTACGGCAGAGCAAGAAGGGACAACAGGCCAAGGGATGATTCAACAGATTTATTATCAAGAACGCTGGAACAACACATGCAGGTAGATCTACAGAGTCCACAATTAGTCCAACGGAACAGGTTCGGGGGCACCTCCCGATAATCCTTGTGCCAGCTAACAAAGCAATAGTCCACACGAGTCCAAGGGATCCCAAAACAATCCCACGAACGACGAGATATGTCCTCAGCTCAAGTCTCGCCCCGTTCGCTTCCGCAGTCACAGACGGATGTGGGGTCTTGCCTCGGCTAAGAATCCCCACTCCTTCTCCTTCAAGGGTCAACTCACATCTGATCTCAAAAATAAGAATGGATTGTCTAAAGGTACCTTCACACTAAGCGACGCTGCAGCGATACAGACAACGATGCCGATCGCTGCAGCGTCGCGGTTTGGTCGCTGGAGAGCTGTCACACAGACTGCTCTCCAGCGACCAACGATGCCGAGGTCCCCGGGTAACCAGGGTAAACATCGGGTTGCTAAGCGCAGGGCCGCGCTTAGTAACCCGATGTTTACCCTGGTTACCAGTGTAAAATGTAAAAAAACAAACAGTACATACTCACTTTCGCGTCCCCCGGCGTCCGCTTCCTGCACTGACTGAGTGCCGGCCCTAACAGCAGAGCGGTGACGTCACCGCTGTGCTGTGCTTTCACTTTACGGCCGGCGCTCATTCAGTGCAGGAAGCGGACGGCGGGGGACGCGAAGGTGAGTATGTACTGTTTGTTTTTTTACATTTTACACTGGTAACCAGGGTAGACATCGGGTTACTAAGCGCGGCCCTGCGCTTAGTAACCCGATATTTACCCTGGTTACCACTGTAAAACATCGCTGGCATCGTTGCTTTTGCTGTCAAACACAACGATACACGGCGATCTGGCGACCAAATAAAGTTCTGAACTTTAACCAACGACCAGCGATATTACAGCGGGATCCTGATCGCTGCTGCCTGTCACACTCAACGATATCGCTAGCCAGGACGCTGCAACGTCACGGATCGCTAGCGATATCGTTCAGTGTGAAGGTACCTTTAAGGTACCGTCACACTAAACGATATCGCTAGCGATCCGTGACGTTGCAGCGTCCTCGCTAGCGATATCGTTTAGTTTGACACACAGCAGCGATCAGGATCCTGCTGTGATGTCGCTGGTCGCTGAATAAAGTCCAGAACTTTATTTGGTCGTCCGATCGCTGTGTATCGTTGTGTTTGACACCAAAAGCAACGATACCAGCGATGTTTTACACTGGTAACCAGGGTAAACATCGGGTTACCAAGCGCAGGGCCGCGCTTAGTAACCCGATGTTTACCCTGGTTACCAGCGTAAAAGTAAAAAAAACAAACGGTACATACTCACCCAGCGTCATACCTCCCCCAGCGTCTGCTTCCTGACACTGACTGAGCGCCGGCCCTAAAAAGTGAAAGTGAAAGCACAGCGGTGACGTCACCGCTCTGCTGTTAGGGCCGGAGCTCAGTCAGTGTCAGGATTCTCAGGAAGCAGAAGCTGGGGGACGCGCAGGTGAGCATGTACTGTTTGTTTTTTTTACTTTTACGCTGGTAACCAGGGTAAACATCGGGTTACTAAGCGCGGCCCTGCGCTTAGCAACCCGATGTTTACCCTGGTTACCCGGGGACCTCGGCATCGTTGGTCGCTGGAGAGCGGTCTGTGTGACAGCTCTCCAGCGATCAAAACAGCGACGCTGCAGCGATCGGCATCGTTGTCGCTATCGCTGCAGCGTCGCTTAATGTGACGGTACCTTTAGTCTATCCAGTATGTGCATTTGACTAGCCACCTGCTGTGAGGAAGAATGGCTATTCCTTCACTAGTGGTGTTGACAAAGCTTAATTACATTATAGCTTAGGGCTGCAAGTATTGGGGGAAGGAGACAGGTTAAGTTACATACATCCCATGACATTGCAAAGTGTACAGTAAATACAACCAAAGAGAAGTCGCACCACATCATGACATACTATACAAAATACAGGACAGGGAAAAAAATACATATCATGACAACAGGGTTGTTTTATTTTTGTGAATGTAAGAGATGGGTGGGAGGACTACTCGCCATATTTCTATAAACATAAGGATGAATGACCTCGGGGAGATCAAAACATCCAACACCGCGGAGACACCATCACTTGTTCCTCAACGCAGTGATCCAGAACACTGCCCCCATCCCTAAAGGGAAATATGCAAATGCATGTAGAAAAGCCACGGAGACACCATCACGTGTTTCTCAACGCAAGCAATGAATAGCCAGGTCTTTCACCGGGAAGGAACAACCACGGGAAGGGCAGCATCCAATAAAGGAAAACCACCTATGCCAAAACATGGTATCCATCCACAGACAGCTGTTTCGGGGTATTTGCCCCTCATCAGTGTGGAGTAGGAAACTGGCTATGTTTTGATCTCCCTGAGGTCATTCATCCTTATGTTTACAGTCTTTTCACTAGGCACTGCTCCTAATAGCCAGTTTCCTACTGTTCTAGGCATGTTCTTTACATGAACTGATGCAAACCTTAAAAAAACAAAAACAAAAAAAAACAGTGAAATTCTAGGTTGTGAGGTAGCAAAACACAAAACTGCCAAGGAGGAGTGAATACTTTTCACAAGCCACTGTATACACATGTTCATAACATTTGTACAAAAGTAGGAATCGGGTTACATAAATGTCTAATCTAAAATGCACATGTTTCACGTTTGTTTTAAAGAAGCACTCCCACTAACGTTTAGTCAGTAAATGTGTGCGTGCAGTGTGAGAGTATTAATATATTCACCTACCGCTGCTCTCTCCGGTGGTGTCACTGCTCTGCGGACGGTCACGCTGCGCCCTGTGTAACCTGAAAGTGCCCTCAGAGAGCAGCGGTAGGTCAGTATATTAACGCACACTACATTACATGCACATATGCACACATTTACTGAATGAAAAAGCTAGTGGGAGTGCTTCTCTAAGCAATAAAACAGTCACCCTTTCTTTCATAAATATGCCTCAATACTTGGTGGGAGGTAAAAACCAAAACAATGTACAGGTGAGCAGATGCTGTTGATGGATGTCACCTGCTGTGCTCATTTATATTTCCCCAATAATTATCTTATTAAATTGACCCTCAGAAAGCGCTTTACAGATATTCTTCGCATTCTATGCAGTTTGCTCTAGCGCATTTCTTTAAGAGATATTTGCATTTTTGTGTACAGAAAGAAAAATACCACACACACCTGGCTGTGCTGTATCTTGAAGAAATCCTACGTGTGAAGTCCATGGAGTCTCCAGACCAGGCTGAGCTAGGCGATCTGCGTCAGAGGTTTCAGAATCTCCTACAGCAGTCTGATCTGTATCGGGTCCTCTTACTTATCGGTGAGTGTGGGGCACAAGTTGCCAGAAGGCAGGAGGGCAGTGTGCGGGACAGGTTAGTCCTGGGTGTATCAGCGATCCTCAAAGACAAAATTATTCTGTTTCCTGCCATTTCTGTATGTATTTTCTATTGTGTAAACTACTAAATGTTTTTTTCAAACAATTTGTCTAATTAGTATGTAGTTTGTATGTTGATAAGTGTGTACAGAGTACCTACATGTGAGGAGAGCCCACTGATAGTGACCACCCTGAATGTCCTTGCTCTTGTAGTATCAAGCCTGGTCCTCCTGCCTAGCGCAGACGTTCAAGCATGCTATCTACATTTCTAAACTGCATTTTATTGGGAAAGATCAGCATCGGACCAAGTAAAGTTGTTTTCTTTATAGGAATATTAAATAGGTACGGTATTCTAGAATGGCTGTTTTCTTTACAAACTTCCTGATTGGGCCATTTTCAGTTTTGCGCTGTGGTTTTTTCCTACCCTTCTTCCAAGAGTGATAACCTTTTTTAAGTCAAAGAAGCAATATGGAAAGTAATTTTTTACATGGTGAGCTGTAAGTTTTATTGGTATTATTTTGGGGTACCTACAATATTTTGATTACTTTTTATTGCACTCTTTTGGGGGGGTGTTTTATTCTTTACTGTTATTACAACATTATAATTTGATATATTAGACTTTAAACGACATGGCAAGTCCAAATATTCTTATTTTAAAATATTTTTTTTAATGTTAATAAAAATTTGAACTTCTTTTAATAGTTTCCCTTGGGCACTTAAACCTGCACTAATTTGTTCTACTGCATTATATACTGTAATACATGAATCCGGGTTGCAAAGGGGAGGGCTAAGATGGATGTGACAGGCCTTCACTAGGCCTTCACAATAGCAACCCACCGTCACTTTCTGACTGCATGGCAGGGAAGAAGGGGTGATGGGTGTCAGACCGGAACCATCCCCACTGGATTTCAAAACTTGAATGCTGTTGTCAGATCTGTTGTTAGCTCTTGTATAATGCTGCCAGCACCCACCATGAGTCAGTTCCATATTAATGCACGGACTGATAATAGATTCACCCTGGATGAAGCTATTGGAGAAACGTGTGTCTTTTTTGCTGAGTTAACTAATGACCGAGCCATTGTGCGTTTCCTTTTACTGTTCTCTCCATTTTTGTGCAGAATTTTGGCGGTATCTGTTGCTGATATATGTAGGAGGGCATGATTTACAGACTACATTAAGAACTTGCACTTAATACTTTCCTTTACATTTGGAATGATATTGATTTATTATTATTATTATTATTATTATTATTATTTATTTATTTATTTATATAGCGCCATTAATTCCATGGTGCTGTACATGAGAAAAGGGGTTACGTACAGAGTTATAATTATCGTTTACAGTAAACAAATTTACACTGACATACTGGTACAGAGGGGAGAGGACCCTGTCCTTGCGGACTACTGATATTGTGCACCTTGTCCCTATTTAAACTTTCGGTATGTTGTCTTATGTATTAGTTCGTCCAGCTTCTCTCACACACTTGTTTTTGTGTCTGCCTTGTTGTATACAGTGGCTTGTGAAAGTATTCACCTTTTTCTTCTACCTCACAACCTGGAATTTCACAGTTTGTTTTTTTGTAGGGTTTGAACCAATTCATGTGAAGAACATGCCTACAACTGTGAACATTTGGTTATTTGGTTTTATTGTGAAGCAAACAACAAATATTACAAAATAACTGAATACTTCAGTGTGCATAACTATTCATCCCCCTAAAGTCAGTTCTTTGTAGAGCCTCCTTTTGCAGCAATTATAGCTGCAAGTCACTTTGTTAAAGTCTTTATGAGCTTTCCACATCTTGCCACAGGGATTTTTTTTTCCCATTCTTCAAAGCAAAACTGCTCCAGCTCCTTCAAGTTAGATGGCTTCCTCTGGTAAACAGCAAACTTCAAGTCTGACCACAGATTCTCAATTGCATTATGGTCTAGGCTTTGACTAGGCCACTCCAAAACACATGTTTCCCCTGAAATCGCTCAAGTGTTGCTTTAGTTGGTATGCTTTGGGTCATTGTCTTGTTGGAAAGTGAACCTCCGTCCCATTCTCAAATCACTGACAGACTGAAACAGGTTTTGCTGAAGAATATCCCTGTATTTCTCAACATCCATCTTCCCCTTGACTTAGACCATTTTCCCTGTCCCTGTTGCAAGAAAACATCCCCACAGTATGATGTTGCTACCACCATTTTTCACTATGGTGAGTGATGGTGCTCTTGAGATTATGAGTGGTGTTGGCTTGACGCCAGGCCTAGAGTTTACCTTGATGGCCAAAAAATTCAATCTTGGTCTCATCTGACCAGGGCAACATCCTCCACACAATTGGGGAGTCTCCCAACTAGCCTTACAATTTCTGTGTAATTAACATCTTCTTTCTGCCACTCTTACAAAGAGCCACCTCTATAGAGTGGCTTATTGTGGTCGTATGGACAGATACTCCAGTCTCTGCTTGGGAACTTAGAATCTCCTTTAGGCTTAACCTTGGTCTTTGTGCTGCCTCTCTGATTAATGCCTTCCTTGTCTATGCTGAGAGTTTTGGTGGGCAGTAGTGATGAGCGATTGCATTGTTGCTCGGGTCTCCCCTAGCACGCTCGGGTGATCTCCGAGTATTTGTTAGTGCTCGGAGATTTACTTCGTCGCCTCAGCTGCATGATTTACGGCTGCTAGACAGGCTGAATACATGTGAGGAATGCCTGTTTGTTAGGGAATTCCCACATGTAATCAAGCTGTCTAGTAGCTGTAAATCATGCAGCTGAGGCGACAAAAACTAAATCCTAGAACACTAACAAATACTCGGAGATCGCCCGAGCAACAATGCTATTCGCTCATCACTGGTGGCAGCTCTTAGTTCATACATCAAATCTGAAACGAGTCGCATTCCCTGATACTTTTAAGGCTTTTTTCCTGTATATACCTGAGTGTTTAGAGCGTAAGAACTGTTGCTGGCACAAAGTAACCATATCTTGATGCCGTACCTTGCTGGCATACTCGGTATATATTGTTTGAACGGGCACCTACCTCAGAATGCCACAAGTTGTTCATCCACAGAGACATTTTCACCTGTATTGTATAATTTTGGAAGAATCTCTATCAATTTATCCCAAACTTTTCTAATAGCGGCTAGTTATTAGAGAATTATCTGATGTTAGCAAATGCCAATTTTTCTGCCTGGGCAGAAGGCTGCAAGTTCCAAATTACATTATTGTTTTTAAACTGACTTGCTTGTATCAGACTAGTTGTCTGGGTATCGTGCTTCATCAATTTCAACATCAGAAATACTTTCCCCACCACTTATCTGGTCCTAATCTTCAGACACTTTCTCCAGTTGGATATATTCTTCAGAATCTGAGGCATTGGCAAGCTTTTCCAATTCTGCTTCGCTCAATGGACGTCTTCGCCACATTTTTATACAACTTTCCAAATAATGGACACACACGACTTTCATGGGGTAAAATAGCACTATATTGAGTAAATAGGAATAATAATAATAATAATAATAATAATAAAATCCCAGAAAACACTAACTAGTTTAGCAAGACTAATAGCTTATATAATACAAACAGACCTACACAGATCTGTACTCAAATCCCATCCATCTACAGTAACTTGAAAATGTATCGAGTGCAGGGACTGGAGAAATCAATAAACAATAGTAGATGCAATAGATAATCCACAATGGTACTATAAAGCGTTTATGTAGCTGAAAATATGGCAGGAGATCTGTTTAACACTATCTGGTCATCTGGACCCAAACAGTACATATGTAACAATCATTATTTCATACAAAGAACTTAAAAAAAACACTCATGATGACCACACCTATCCATAAACAAAGTCAACTAACCACGATTTGCAATCCTCATAACAATATGTAGCTTCACAAACTTTTTTCTGGTCAAATACACCAAAACTGTACAGTAGGGTTAAAGGGGATATCCTGGACTTTTAAAAAAGAAAGGCATGTAGTTACTAACAAAGGCAGCTACCTGTCTGCGCCGGATATCGACCGCTCCTGCCAGAGATTCAGCTACTCCCTGTCAACAGAGCAGGAGTTTCTCTTCCTGTTGACAGGACGGGACTACTGGGGTCATGCTGATTAACAGAAAGCTCTCCACTGCCTAATTGGGTGAAGCCGGCTGTCAATCATCATGACAGAGGGCACTTTAGCCGAAACGTGCATTGGGGTGGTGGCTCCGCAACACTAAGGTAATTATGTCCCTTGCAGGACTGTTGTTTAATTGCTGATACTGTTTATATTATTATACATACCTTGGGATATCAGTGTGCGGTGTTTCCCTATTCAGACAAATATGTACAATGTATTACTTGACTAGATATGGAAATCCTCAGCCACATTCTAATCTCCTGAGCTATCTTATACATATTTTTGCCATTCATATTATATGTACATAGTTACATAGTACTATTCCTCTGTTGTTGTGCCACATTCTGGTCATAGTTTGTCATCACACTATTTTTATATGTATGTACTCTTTTTAATTGAATTAGTAAAAAATACTTTTTATCTTTACACCTTATAAAGATTGTATAGATCACACATTCTGCAGTGTACAAGAGCAGCCTGAATGTCTTTTGTCATCTGTTTAGAGTAAGGTTACCATCGTAAAAGTAAAATAAAACAAACCGTACATACTCACATTTCGGTGTCCGTCAGGTCCCTAGCCGTCTGCTTCCCGCTCTGACTGAGTGCCGCCGTAAAGTGAAAGCAGAGCACAGCGGTGACTTCACCGCTGTGCTCTGCTCTTACTTTCCGACTGGCAGTCAGTCAGAGCGGGAAGCAGACTGCGAGGGACCTGACGGACACCGAAATGTGAGTATGTACGTTTTTTTTTGTTTTTTTTTTACTTTTACGATGGTAACCAGGGTAAACATCGGGTTACTAAGCGCGGCCCTGCGCTTAGTAACCCGATGTTTACCCTGGTTACAAGCGAACGCATCGTTGGATCTGTGTCACACACACCGATCCAACGATGACAGCGGGAGATCCAGCGACTAAAGAAAGTTCCAAACGATCTGCTACGATGTACGATTCTCAGCAGGGTCCCTGATCGCTGCTGCGTGTCAGACACAGCGATATCGTATGGATATCGCTGGAACGTCACGGATCGTACCGTCGTAGCGACAAAAGTGCCAATGTGAGACAGTACCCTAAAACAGTATGAGACATATGAAATTTTAATATGCCCAATCCTTTCTTCTTCCAAACCTAAGTGGTGCAGAGGCTTCTTTCCCTATTGTTAAAAGATGTACTTTGGGACATAATTTATTGTGTGCAGTCAACCTAAACTTCTACTTACACATTAATTTAATTTTTTTATCTTTTCACCCTTCAGATAAACTCAAAGGCACAGATCTGCACATGGAGCGGGCAATATTACACGGGAAGCTGGAGGAACATGATCAAGCTTTAAATATTTTAGTTCATCATTTGAAAGAGTTTGCTGCTGCTGAGAACTATTGTATATGGAACTCCCTAGGTAGAGATGCCTCTTATCGTAAGAGACTCTTCCAGCTCCTTCTTTCTTCCTACCTCACACAGTCAACCCCTGACAATTCACTGACTGTGGCTGCTGTGGACTTGTTGAATAGTCACCCTACAGAGTTTGATGCTTGCAGTGTTTTGCGGCTATTACCAGAAAGCTGGTCTGTGCAGCTTCTTTCTCCGTTTCTAGCTGGAGCCATGAGGGAGCACGTTCATGCATTAAGGATGTCCCAAATGGCACTAGGACTTGCGAGGGCAGAGAATAACATTTATAAGAAAGAAAAGGTATAAAATATTTTTTGGGGGATTACATTCAGATGACTTTATTTTAAACTAAGGGCCCAATTAAATCAAGTCTTGATGAGGTGACGTGATGGAGTCAGATGCTCCTGATTCATGAAAAGGTGCATTCCTTTTCATGAATCTGGAGCATCTGTCAAATGGTGTGCTATGCCAGAATTCTCACTCCAGTCAGGTACTGGTGTGAGATTTCTGGCTTCGGCAACCCCACAGCCTGTTATGAATTAGATGGACTGTGGTGTCATGTCCCCATCCCACCCAAGCTCAGCCTGTTTCGGCAAAGCTGAGAGAAACTGGCGTGAAGACACCGAACGTCACAAAATTTAGGCACAATATCTAAATTTTGTGACTTTTTAGAGCTTTTATGGTAGAATTCTGGCGTGAAAGCCTTGATGAATCAGGCCCTAAGTATTCCGTTTAAATGATTATCACAATTTTGAGGGTTAATACAAAATTTAATTCTTAATTTTTTTTTTCAGCTGAATATGAGTCAGAAGCCAGTAATTCTTTCTGAGAAGAAATTTTGCCATTTGTGCCGGAAGCCATTCCAAGAACCAATGTTCGTCAGAAACGCCAATGGGCATATTGTCCATACCCATTGTGCTACCAGCCTGCATGTTAACAGCAGCATTGACGGCCACATGTCCAACCCTAATAAACGAACTTGAGATAAAAGCATTGAGCCGGGAATAGCTGCTGTTACTTCTCACAATAAGATCTCCATGGAGGAGAGCTGAGAAGCGTCCATGTGATGTAATGAAAACAGTAATCCGACATTTGTGAAGGAAGAAGTCGGTGGTTATGACTTGGAATGAGGAGGGTGCAGGGACAATGTTAGGCATTTGTAATGAAGATGGACCTCGTATGAATCATTATTTTGAACTTATTCAAATGAAGCTTTTTGCATTTTTAAAGGTATTTGCACTGAATATATTTTGCATATGCTGTGAGGGGGGGTATCTAAACAATGCTCGTACACTATGGGTTTAGACATGTTTTAGGGAAAAAAATGATTTTTGTCGGTATAAGCAACTATGGTGGAGGTGATTATTGGCAGAGTTCATTATGGATGTCATTTTGCTTTGTACCACTTCTCTCCCACCAGATGAAACCATGATTGCTCAAAACATTCCACAGTAGGAGGTCAACTGTACCACGGGTTCTTTTATGTGTCCTGCAGAAGAAGAGACGTCTTACTGTATATTACGTTTTTTCCCTGTAAAGTTCAAATCAAGTCATGGTATTAAAGATGATTTCAGTGTGCTGCGACCTGATAATTTATAATTTATTGGAAATGAATTGGCCTCTTTACATTTTTTATTGGTCTACTTAATATGCAGAATGTATAAGCCGATGGGTACCATGCGTTATTTCTCCAATAACCCTGCAGCATCACAGGAGGATGTCACCCCACCATAATAGGGACAGAAAACACAAAGAAGTCAAATGGCCCCCACAACATCTTTCCAGTGTTTTTTTTTTTTCTGTCCCTATTGGGATGAAGAGGTCATCCTGCCGTGCTCTGTGGCCGCCAGCAGAGATGGTTTTTTATGTGAATGAGAGCCAGACAGCGGAAAACAATTGCTGTGCCTTTCCTCTCCATGCTGTTCCTGTCTCCTCAGGACTTTTCTGCACTTTCAGGTAAAGTTGAATGATCTTGGGCTGGGGGCCTCCCCGAGCTCCCCAGCCTCACTCCTTCCCCTCTCCTGTGTGCCGGTGCGCATGGCTGGAGGTGACACCGGGCTCTTCCATATAACGTCGCTTCCAGTTGCTTTCCACTCTGGACTTCATGTGTAATTCGCGCACGATTGCTGGAAGTGACGTCAGACACCACTTCTGTACAGCGTCGCCCTAACCTACACCCACCCTTAGGTAGGACACGTCCTTAGAAATCATGGAGGGCTTACGTTCTTCCCGCTCCGCGGCTGCAGAACCCGACAATTATCCAGTCCCAGTAAGTTTTCTGGCATTGGTGAGTTCCTCTCGGTGTATGTTATATGTATATCTTAGTCTTATTTCTCCTACCCTCTTCTCCAGAGGGACAGGGATCCTGCAACAAAGAGTAAAACTGAAATGGCAAGCTGTAAATGTGCAATATGTGCTAAGAAGCTTTCATCCTCCCAGAGAAAACCACTATTCCTGGGGTGCACACATACGATGACTAAGGAGGAGCAGCTTTATTTAAAGGAGTTGTCCGATCAAAACTGATAAGTCTGCTGTCTCTCTGTGTGACTGCAGATTATGTATCTTTCCCCAGGGCATGCACTGTTTCACTCCCTTAAGGGGACAATACATGTTTGGATTAGCTCTGGGTGATTTATTGGAAAAGGCCTCAGATAGGAAGAAATATTTGCCTAAACTGAAGAACTTCAGGAAGAGATACTTTTGGCATCCCCAAGAACAATGATCTCAATACAAAGGGAAGGGGAAGTCAGGCCAATGGAGTTACCTCAAAGGAGAACTGGCAGAAATATTTTTCTCCCAGAAACAGCGACAGAACAAGCAATGATGCCAGAAGAGTAGAGGGTTGCTTTTTAGAACTCCTCCCTCAGTGGCACACGATTTGTTCAAGTCCATGGATCCTAAGTAGTGATGAACGAATATACTCGTTACTCGAGATTTTCCGAGCACGCTCGGGTGTCCTCCGAGTATTTTTTTGTGATCGGAAATTTAGTTTTTATTGCCGCAGCTGAATGATTTACATCTGTTAGCCAACATAAGTACATGTGGGGATTCCCTAGCAACCAGGCAACCCCCACATGTACGTACGCTGGCTAACAGATGAAAATCATTCAGCTGCGGCAATAAAAACTAAATTTCCGAGCACTAAAAAATACTCGGAGGACACCCGAGCATGATCGGGAAATCTCGAGTAACGAGTATATTCGCTCATCACTAATCCTAAGGTCTGTCGTGGAAGGAGTGAAGATGGAGTTCACTTCCCACCCTCCACAAAAGTTGAGAATAACTCACCTTTCTTCTCCAAAATTGCCAAACAATTAAATGTCCAGTCTGCAAGGTTTACTCTCTTCAGGAGTAATCTCTCCAGTTCCAGAAGCAGAAAAAAGCAGGGGTCATTACTCTCTGCTTTTCCTGGTAAAAAAAAAAAAAACGTGGCGTCTATACAATAATCATTAACCTAAAACCTGTGTACAAATACATTGTTTACAAAAAGTTCAAGATGGAGTCCATAAAGTTTACTGTCCTCCTGATCGGGCAGAACTACATCATGGCAACCATCGATTTACAGGACTTGTATTATCATGTCCCCATCCATTCAGCCTACCAGAAATTCTTAAGTTTTGCGGTTACCCAAGGGAGACAAATACACTTTCAGCTCAATGTTCAGCCGTTCAGAATACCGTTAGCACCTTGAAAGTTTACAAAGATCATAGCGGAGGTTGTAGTTTTCATCAGAAAACCGAATATCTGCATCATCCCTGATCTCGAAGCCTTCCTACTCATGGCTCAGTCTGTACTGCTGCTCAGAGAACATCTACAGAAAACAATTCAGATTTTGATGTCCCTAAGATGTCTGGTGAACCATCAAAAGTCAGACTTGGTCCCTTCCACTGAAAAAACCTTCGGTGTTCTACTGGACTCCCGGAAACAAACATCCTTCTTGCCAAAGGAGAAACAAATCCAATCCAAAATACATTTCCTGCTGAGCCACATAATGCAAAAGAAATTTGAGTAACCATAAACCACCAGTAAGGTTTAAAAAAAACATTAGAAAAGGTTCATTAAAAATAGTTAAACAGTAAACAATATGAGATCCATCAAGCCAATACAAAATATCAAGCAATGTATAGGAAATACAAAACCTATACACCCAGTCACCATATATAGTAGAAGTCCAATAGACATAGAGTGAGACAAAAGGCTGGTTTATAGGTTGAAGTTCTTGCCCATAATGAGGGGAGGAAGGGAGATTTGGTGGGGCTCTGCCAGCCCTGCCTTGATGCGTGTTTCGCATACAGCTTTCTCAAGGGGAGTTGTCAACTGGTTAAATCCTATCTGGTGCATATGTAGGGTGTCCACAGGTGCCCAATTAAAAGCAGCGCAAGAGCATTGTCGCTCCTGTCATTATAGTGCTACGCTCCACTGTCATCACAGCGGCGCACGCATGTTGGGCCAAAGGCCCAATAACGTCAAATACAAGAGTGCGTCACTTATTAATGACTAGGTGGCGCAAAAAGGACGATAAAGCGCATGCTTACATCGGCAGCCATTTTCAAGGAGTCCAGAGGAAGCAACCATATATACGGCTGTATCTAGATACATTAGAGGGAGATCTCCAAGAAGGGGGGAGGGGAAGTGGAGCTGAACAGGGAGGGACAAAGAGCACAACAATGCCCAGTGGTATAGATCAAAGGTATGCAACATAAACATCCGTGTGCAAGAGATGACTGTGTATAATTAAGCAACCATCACATATAATGACAGTAAACAGGCTGACAGATAAAGTGGCATAATAGATGAAAAAATAAAAAAATGTTTTGTTTGTAATCCAAGACGGAATAAAAATTTAGGAGATATACAATGGCAGTGTAGAATAGGTTATGTGTATCTAAACAAATCGGCGCAAACAAGATAGAAATAATGTGAGATATTGAAAGTTAAAACCACCCCCACATTACTCACGCGGTATAATGCACAGTATCCATATACAGCTCTGGTAAAAATTGAGACCACTGCAAAATTTTCAGTTTGATTTTTCTCTTTATAGGTATATTTTTGAGTAAAATGTAAATTGCTCTTTTATTCTATAAACTACTGACAACATGTTTTTGAATTTCCAAGCACTAAATTTTGTATGAGAAATGGTCAAAATAACAAAAAAAGCAGTACTTGCAGACCTCAAATAATGCAAAAAAAAACCAAACAAGTTTATAATCTTTTAGAAACAACAATACTAATGTTTTAAATCAGGAAGAGTTCAGAAATCAATATCTTGTGGAATGACCATGATTTTTAATCACAGCTTTCATGCGTCTTGGCATGCTTTCCACCAGTCTTTCGCACTGCTTTTGGGTGACCTTATGCCACTCCTGGTACAAAAATGCAAGCAGTTTTTCTTTGATGGCTTGTGACTATCCATCTTCCTCTTGATTACGTTCTAGAGGTTTTCAATGGGGTTCAGGTCTGGAGATTGGGCTGGCCATGACAGGGATTTGATGTGGTGGTCCTTCATACACACCTTGATTGACCTAGCTGTGTGGCATTGTGCATTGTCCTGCTGGAAAAAAACAGTCCTCAGAGTTGGGGAACATTGCCTGAGCAGAAGGAATCAACTGTTTTTCCAGGATAACCTTGTATGCGGCTTGATTCATATGTCCTTTGCAAAGATTAACCTTCCCAATTCCAGCCTTGCTGAAGCATCCCCAGATCATCACCGATCCTCCACCAAATTTCACAGTGGGTGCAAGTCACTGTGTCTTGTACGCCTCTCCAAGTCTTAGTCTAACCATTACACGACCAGGCATGGGAAAAGCTGAAATTAGACTCATAATTAAACTAGAAGAAGAGGGGATGGGAAGAAAAACATTGGATTCGAACATGAAGCCAGAAAATATGCTGATGAAGGATATGAGGTGCGGCAAAGAAGATCCAAGATAACATACTCAGAAGGGAGGTAAAAAAAAATCTAAAACAATTGACAGGGAGGAGATTGGAACCACACAAAATCCCTTAAACTGCATGCTCGCAAACACCAGAAGCCTGACAAAATGGAAGAACTAGAAGGAGAAATATCTACAGGTACCTATGACATAGTGTCATGTCGGACGCTGTTCACACTAGGGCGTCCGACAGACAGCAGTAATTCCACTTATGTCCACTACACGCTCAGTGGCGTCGGCTAGATTTTATCCAGCTTGCTCGGGGTTAATCTAGCTGGTAATCAGGTTGGAGGCTGGGTCACGCCCACGGCCTTTAAATAGTCACGCTGGACTTTGGGCGTCACCGATTATAGCTTGAGCTTTATGCCTGGTGATTCCGGTCTGGAGTGGTGGTCTCGTAGGAATATCGTATCTGGTGGTATATAATCCTTTGTCATATTCCTCCTTCCTATTTGTATTTGTTTTGCCCTGTGCACGTTATAGTGTATTCCTGTGTGTCTGCGGCGTGGTGCGTTTTTTCAGTTTTCCCTGTCTGTGCTTTCTGTGGGGATTGGTGTGTGGTCTCTTCACTGGGTGGCGGGTGGTGGTTTCAGCTTAGGGCTGAAACAGGAGTCCGGGTCAGGCCTGGCGGCCCAGACATGCACACCTTTAGTGTAACTTCTGGGAAAGGGACAGACAGGGTTTCCCTAGCCTGAGGGATATTGCAGGGGCCCGGGTAACCAGCCTTAGTCTACCCAGTTCCCCCGTGACATTATAATCGGCCTAAAAAAAAATAATATATATATATATATATTTGCATGTCATGGATCCCATGACTTCCATAAACTGCCAGTTGAGGGCGCTGTTCTTACAGGTCACTGAATTGAAGGGGGCAGTTCAGCAACAGGGTCTTGTGGTATCTAATGTGCAAGTGGAAACTGCAGGTAGAGTTGCAGAGCCAAAAATCCCTTTACCTGAGAGGTTTGCTGGGGAACGCAGTAAATTTGTTGTTTTCCGTGAAGCTTGCAAATTGTATTTTCGTATGCGCCCGCTTTCCTCAGGTAATGAGTAATGAGGCTCAGTGTGTGGGCTTGGTTTTGTCATTACTGAACGGAGACCCCCAAGCATGGGCGTTTTCATTACCTTCTGATTCAGCTGCATTTAACTCAGTGGAGAGATTTTTTTTCTGCTCTTGGACATATTTATGATGATCCTGACAGATTGGCTCTAGCAGAATCTAAAATACGTGCTCTCTGCCAGGGGGAGCGAATGGCGGAGGATTACTGTTCTGAATTTCGCCGCTGGGAGGTGGACACACAATGGAATGACCCGGCGCTGTGGAGTCAGTTTGTATGTGGGGTTTCGACAAGGGTTAAACAAGCCCTTCTGATGTATGAGACCCCTGCTTCTCTAGAGTCTGCCATGAGTCTTGTTGTCCGCATTGATCGCCGTTTGTGTCAGGGGGCGCTAGAGACGCCGCCTATGGGGGAGGGCGTAGGTGCATGTGAGGTTGCTGCAGGTGAGCCCACGGAGCCTATGCAAATCGCAGGGGTGTCACGTCAGCAAGCCCCGTCGCTCAGGAAGCAGGGACTCTGTTTTTGGGGCATTATGTAAATGCTTGTCCTCTGTTTTCTAAAAAAAAAAAGCACAACGGCGGAAATCTACTAAGCTCATAGGGTGTGGAGGAGGCCAATCTGAGCTTATGCATATCCTCCATGGTGGTATCTCAATGTAGGCTCCCTGCCAGAGTTATAGTTGCTGGCAGAGAGCTGCCAATCACTGTCTTTGTGGATAGTGGTTCGGCTACTAATCTCATTGATGAGGAGTTTGCGCGCACGGCCGGGTTCACGGTTGAAAAATTGCCTCATCCTATCCGGGTGGTCACCATCAATGCTACCCCTCTCCCACAGGGGGAGATTACTGAGTTTGTGGCTGAGGTTAAACTCCACATTGGGGTCCTACATTCTGAGCAGGTTACATGTAGGGTGCTCCGTAATCTTCCTGCACAAATGGTTCTGGGTTTTCCATGGTTATCTATGCACAACCCGGTGATTGACTGGAAAACTCAGGACATAATTCAGTGGAGCGGATTTTGCCAGGAGAATTGCCTGGCCACATGTGTGTCCGCTGTGACTCCAAGCATTCCTGAGTCACCGCTGGATTTCGCGGATGTGTTCTCAGAGAAGGGTTGCTCAGAATTGCCACCACATCGCCCCTATGACTGTACTATTAGGTTTAAACCAGGGGCTAAATTGCCGAAAGCTAGGATGTTCAACATCTCTGGTCCTGAGAGGAAAGCTTTAAAAGATTACATTGCTGAGAGTCTGAGCAAAGGGCACATCAGCCTTCGTCCTCGCCGGTGGCAGCGGAGTTCTTCATTAACCCCTTCCCGACCCATGACGCCGTGGCGTCATGGAATGATCGCGTCCCTGCAGATCGGGTGAAGGGGTTAACTCCTATTTTACCCGATCTGCAGGGAGAGGGGGAGTGGTACTTCAGCCCAGGGGGGGTGGCTTCACCCCCCGTGGCTACGATCGCTCTGATTGGCTGTTGAAAGTGAAACTGCCAATCAGAGCGATTTGTAATATTTCACCTAAAAAACTGGTGAAATATTACAATCCAGCCATGGCCGATGCTGCAATACCATCGGCCATGGCTGGAAAACCTGAAGTGACCCCCCCCCCCACCCCACCGATTGCCCCCCCAGTGCTCCGTTATGGGGTCCGGTCCCCTCCGTCCTGTGCTCCGCTCCCCCGTCCTCCTGCCCGCTCCCCCCTGCTCCTATGTCACCCCCCGGTGCTCCGACGCCCCCCCCGTGCCCCGATCTCCCCCCCCTTATACTTACCGAGGCTCCCGGTGTCGGTCCGTCTCCTCGCTGGGCGCCGCCATCTTCCAAAATGGCGGGCGCATGCTCAGTGCGCCCGCCGAATCTGCCGGCTGGCTGATTCATTACAGGTACATTTTGATCGCTGTGGTAGGTTCTAACACAGCGATCAAAATAAAAAAATAATAAATAAACCCCCCCCCTTTATCACCCCCATAGGTAGGGACAATAATAAAATAAAGAAAAATTTTTTTTTTCTTTTTCCACTAGGGTTAGGGTTAGAACTAGGGTTAGAACTAGGGGTAGGGTTAGGGGTAGGGTTAGGGTTACGGGTAGGGTTAGGGTTAGGGGTAGGGTTATGGCATGTGCACACAGAGCGGATCGGCCGCGGATCCGCAGTGGATCGGCAGCGGATTGGCCGCGGATCCGCAGCGGATTGGCAGCGGATCCGCAGCGGATCGGCAGCGGATTGGCCGCGAATTGGCAGCGGATTGGCCACGGATCCGCAGCGGATTGGCCGCGGATCCGCAGCGGATTGGCCGCTGCGAATTCGAAGCAGTTTTCCATCAGGTTTAAAGTACCATGTACACCTAAGGAAAACCAAATCCGCTGTGCCCATGGTGCGGAAAATTCCATGCAGAAACGCTGCATTGTATTTTCTGCAGCATGTCAATTCTTTGTGCGGATTCCGCAGCGTTTTACACCTGTTCCTCAATAGGAATCCGCAGGTGAAATCCGCACAAAAAAACACTAGAAATCTGCAGTAAATCCGCAGGTAAAACGCAGTGCCTTTTACCTGCAGATTTTTCAAAAATCGTGCGGAAAGATCTCACACGAATCCGCAACGTGGGCACATAGCCTTAGGGTTAGGGTTGGAATTAGAGTTAGGGTTGGAATTAGGGCTAGGGTTTGAAATGGGGTTAAGATTAGGCTTGTGGTTAGGGTTACGGATAGGGTTAGGGGTGTGTTGGGGTTACAGTTGTGGTTAGGGTTGGGATTAGGGTTACGGTTGGGATTAGGGTTAGGATTAGGGTTGGAATTAGGGTTACGGCTGTGTTGCGGTTAGGGTTGTGGTTAGGGGTGTGTTGGGGTTAGGGTTGTGATTAGGGTTATGGCTACAGTTGGGATTAGGATTAGGGGTGTGTTGGGGTTAGTGTTGAAGTTAGAATTGAGGGGTTTCCACTGTTTAGGCACATCAGGGGTCTCCAAACGCAACATGGCGCCACCATTGATTCCAGCCAATCTTGCGTTCAAAAAGTCAAATGGTGCTCCCGCCCTTCCAAGCCCCGACGTGCGCCCAAACAGTGGTTTACCCCCACATTTGGGGTACCAGCGTACTCAGGACAAACTGGCCAACAACTGTTGGGGTCCAATTTCTCCTGTTACCCTTGCAAAAATAAAAAATTACTTGCTAAAACATAATTTTTGAGGAAAGAACAATTATTTTTTATTTTCACGGCTCTGCGTTATAAACTTCTGTGAAGCACTTGGGGGTTGAAAGTGCTCACCACACATCTAGATAAGTTCCTTCGGGGGTCTAGTTTCCAAAATGGGGTCACTTGTGGGGTGTTTCTACTGTTTAGGCACATCAGGGGCTCTGCAAATGCAATGTGACGCCCGCAGACCATTCCATCAAAGTCTGCATTTCAAATGTCACTACTTCCCTTCCGAGCCCTGACGTGTGCCCAAACAGTGGTTTACCCCCACATATGGGGTATCAGCGTATTCACAACAAACTGGGCAACAAATTTTGGGGTCCAAATTCTCCTGTTACCCTTGTGAAAATAAAAAATTGCTTGCTAAAACATCTTTTTTGAGGAAAGAAAAATGATTTTTTATTTTCACGGCTCTGCGTTGTAAACTTCTGTGAAGCACTTGGGGGTTGAACGTGCTCACCACACATCTAGATAAGTTCCTTGGGGGGTCTAGTTTCCAAAATGGGGTCACTTGTGGGGGGTTTCTACTGTTTAGGCATATCAGGGGCTCTGCAAACGTAACATGATGCCCGCAGACCATTCCATCAAAGTCTGCATTCCAAAACGTCAATACTTCCCTTCCGAGCCCCGGCATGTGCCCAAACAGTGGTTTACCCCCACATATGGGGTATCAGCGTACTCAGGAGAAACTGGACAACAACTTTCGGGGTCCAATTTCTCCTGTTACTCTTGCAAAAATAAAAAATTCTGGGCTAAAAAAATATTTTTGAGGAAAGGAAACACATTTTTTATTTTCACGGCTCTGCGTTATAAACTTCTGTGAAGCACTTGGGGGTTCAAAGTGCTCACTACACATCTAGATAAGTTCCCTTGGGGGTCTAGTTTCCAAAATGGAGTCAATTGTGGGGAGTTCCTACTGTTTAGGCACATCAGGGGCTCTGCAAACGCAACGTGACGCCCGCAGAGCATTCCATCAAAGTCTGCATTTCAAAACGTCACTACTTTCCTTCCGAACCCCGACGTGTGCCAAAACAGTGGTTTACCCCCACATATGGGGTATCAGCGTACTCAGAAGAAACTGGACAACAACTTTTGGGGTCCAATTTTTCCTGTTACCCTTGGGAAAATAAAAAATTGTGGGCTAAAAAATCATTTTTGAGAAAAGAAAAATTATTTTTTATTTTCATGGCTCTGCGTTATAAACTTCTGTGAAGCACTTGGGGGTTCAAAGTGCTCACCCCACATCTAGATTAGTTCCTTGGGAGGTCTAGTTTCCAAAATGGGGTCACTTGTGCGGGAGCTCCAATGTTTAGGCACACAGGGGCTCTCCAAACGCGACATGGTGTCCGCTAATGATTGGAGCTAATTTTCCATTCAAAAAGCCAAATGGCGTGCCTTCCCTTCCGAGCCCTGCCGTGCGCCCAAACAGTGGTTTACCCCACATCTGGGGTATCATCGTACTCAGAACAAACTGGACAACAACATTTGGGGTCCAATTTCTCCTATTACCCTTGGGAAAATAAAAAATTCTGGGCTAAAAATCATTTTTGAGGAAAGAAAAATTATTTTTTTATTTTCATGGCTCTGCGTTATAAACTTCTGTGAAGCACCTGGGGGTTATAAGTGCTCACTATGCATCTAGATAAGTTCCTTGGGGGGGTCTAGTTTCCAAAATGGGGTCACTTGTAGGGGAGCTCCAATGTTTAGGCACACAGGGGCTCTCCAAACGCGACATGGTGTCCGCTAACGATTGGAGCTAATTTTCCATTCAAAAAGTCAAATGGCACGCCTCCCCTTCCGAGCCTTGCCGTGCACCCAAACAGTGGTTTACCCCCACATATGAGGTATCGGCATACTCAGGAGAAATTGCCCAACTAATTTTAGGATCCATTTTATCCTGTTGCCCATGTGAAAATGAAAGAATTGAGGCTAAAAGAAATTTTGTGTGAAAAAAAAGTACTTTTTCATTCTTGCGGATCAATTTGTGAAGCACCTGGGGGTTTAAAGTGCTCACTATGCCTCTAGATGAGTTCCTTGGGGGGTCTAGTTTCCAAAATGGGGTCACTTGTGGAGGAGCTCCAATGTTTAGGCACACAGGGGCTTTCCAAACGCGACATGGTGTCCGCTAACGATGGAGATAATTTTTCATTCAAAAAGTCAAATGGCGCTCCTTCCCTTCCGAGCCCTGCCGTGCGCCCAAACAGTGGTTTACCCCCACATATGAGGTATCAGCGTACTCAGGACAAATTGGACAACAACGTCCGTGGTCCAGTTTCTCCTTTTACCCTTGGGAAAATAAAAAAATTGTTGCTAAAAGATCATTTTTGTGACTAAAAAGTTAAATGTTCATTTTTTACTTCCATGTTTCTTCTGCTGCTGTGAAACACCTGAAGGGTTAATAAACTTCTTGAATGTGGTTTTGAGCACCTTGAGGGGTGCAGTTTTTAGAATGGTGTCACTTTTGGGTATTTTCAGCCATATAGAACCCTCAAACTGACTTCAAATGTGAGGTGGTCCCTAAAAAAAATGGTTTTGTAAATTTTGTTGTAAAAATGAGAAATCACTGGTCAAATTTTAACCCTTATAACTTCCTAGCAAAAAAAAATTTGTTTCCAAAATTGTGCTGATGTAAAGTAGACATGTGGGAAATGTTATTTATTAACTATTTTGTGTCACATAACTCTCTAGTTTAACAGAATAAAAATTCAAAATGTGAAAATTGCGAAATTTTCAAAATTTTTGCCAAATTTCCGTTTTTTTCACAAATAAACTCAGAAATTATCGACCTAAATTTACCACTAACATGAAGCCCAATATGTCACGAAAAAACATTCTCAGAATCGCTAGGATCCGTTGAAGCGTTCCTGAGTTATTACCTCATAAAGGGACACTGGTCAGAATTGCAAAAAACGTCAAGGTCATGAAGGGGTTAAAAAGAAAGATGGCGGACTACGCCCGTGTCTGGATTTCAGGGACTTAAACCAGATTACGGTTCGTGATCCATACCCTATGCCACTGATACCTGATTTGTTCAACCAGGTGGCTGGTGCTAAGTGGTTTTCCAAGCTTGACCTCAGGCGGGCTTACAACCTCATAAGAGTCCGTCAAGGTGATGAGTGGAAGACGGCTTTTAATACTCCTGAGGGTCATTTTGAAAATTTGGTGATAGCCATTTGGGTTGACAAACGCGCCTGCAGTTTTTCAACATTTCATAAATGATGTATTCTCGCATGTTCTGGGGAAATTCGTTATTGTGTACCTAAATGATATTCTCATTTATTCATGCGGCCGTGATACTCATTTAGAGCATGTGAGGCAGGTGTTACAGCTTCTCAGGGAAAATAAGCTCTATGCAAAACTTGAGAAATATGTATTTTCGGTTCAGGAGTTGCCTTTCTTGGGTTATATTGTGTCTGCTTCAGGGTATAAAATGGACGCCGCTAAGGTGCAAGCGGTGCTGCATTGGGAACGGCCTGATAACCTAAAAGCACTCCAGCTGTTCCTTGGGTTTTCCAACTATTATAGAAAGCTTATCAAAGATTTTTCTACCATTGCTAAACCGCTTACTGACATGATGAAAAAGGGTACCAATTTCTCTGCCTGGCCTGAGGCTGCTGTGTGCGCATTTGAATTTCTGAAGAACAGTTTTACTTCGGCCCCCATTCTGGTGCAACCGGACGTATCAAAACCATTTACCGTGGAAGTTGATGCGTCTGAGGTTGGAGTGGGGGCGGTGCTGTCACAAGGCTCATCCTTGCGCCTACTTTTCCAAGAAGCTGTCATCTGCCGAACGTAATTACGATATCGGCAACAGGGAGTTGCTGGCTATCAAGTTGGCTTTTGAGGAATGGCGACACTTTTTGGAGGGGTTGGTCCATCAGGTTACAGTTATCACTGACCATAAAAATCTGCTGTATTTGGAGTCAGCCAAGCGTCTGTCCCCCAGGCAGGCTCGCTGGGCATTGTTTTTCACGCGCTTCAACCTTTTTGTTACGTATGTTACGTACCGACCTGGGTCTAAGAACACTAAGGCGGATGCTTTGTCCAGGTGTTTTCCGGGGGGAGAACCTCGGGAAGATCCGGTACCCCTCCTCCAAAAGGGTGTAGTGGTCTCGGCTCTCACGACCGAGGTTGAGGCTGAGATTGCCGAGGCTCAGGTGGAGGTACCACCAGAGCTTCCCATTAACAAATCGTTTGTACCGCTCCATCTTCGCCTAAAGGTGTTGGGTGAGCATCATGATGCTGTCCTGGCTGGCCATCCAGGGGTTAGGGGTACCTTGGAGTTGGTGTCACATCAGTTTTGGTGGCCCAAAATCCGACAGGACGTGGTCTCGTACATATCAGCATGTACCACATGCGCTAGGGCTAAGACGTCCCGCTGTCATCCTGCTGGCACACTACATCCTCTCGGGGTACCCAGTAGGCCATGGACGGAGATTTCCATGGATTTTATCACAGATTTGCCCTCCTCTGCTGGGAACACGGTCATTCTGGTGGTTGTTGATCGGTTCTCAAAGATGTCGCACTTTGTGTCCTTGCCTTCGTTGCCTAACGCTAAGACTCTGGCTCAGGTATTTGTGCAGGAGGTGGTCAGACTTCACGGGGTCCCGTCTGATATCGTGTCTGATAGGGGTACTCAGTTTGTGGCAAAATTTTGGAAAGCTTTTTGCTCACGGCTGGGGATCAAGTTGTCGCATTCTTCTGCGTTTCATCCTCAGTCAAATGGTCAGACCGAGCGTATGAACCAGAATTTGGAGCAGTACTTACGCTGTTTTGTTTCTGACAATCAGGAGTGGTTGACGTTCCTTCCTTTGGCTGAGTTTGCTATAATCACCATCAGGAATCGTCTGGGGAGTCCCCGTTCTTTTGTTTATGGGCTCCATCCTCAGTTTTGTAGTCTGCGTCAGGGGGGCTCTACTGGTGTCCCGGAGGAGGACCAGTTAGGAGCAGAACTGTCATCCGTTTGGAGGAGAGTGAAACTGCGCTTGCTAAACGTAGGTGCAAGGTACAAACGAGTGGCTGACAGTAAACGTGTGACAGGTCCGGACCTGAGTGTGGGTGACTGGGTGTGGTTGTCCACAAAAAACATAAAACTCAAGATTCCATCCTTGAAATTGGGTCCAAGGTTTATTGGTCCATTTAGGGTTGCCGCCATCATTAACCCGGTAGCCTACCATTTGACGCTCCCTACGGTATATAAAATACACAACGTGCTCCACAGATCTTTATTAAAAAAGGTGGTGGGTTCTGTGGACACGGCGCCTATGCCACCTCCAGTCTTGGTGGATGGCAATTTGGAGTTTGAAGTCTCCAAGGTGGTTGACTCTCGTGTAGTGCGCCGCACATTACAGTACCTGGTACACTGGCGTGGTTATGGTCCGGAAGAGAGGTCCTGGGTACCAGCCTCGGACATACATGCGGACCGGCTGGTCAGTATGTTTCACCGCCGCCATCCGGACAAGCCGGGTCCTATAAGTCGTGAGGGCCCTGGGGTCCCTCGTAGAAGGCGGGGTACTGTCATGTCGGACGCTGTTCACACTAGGGCGTCCGACAGACAGCAGTAATTCCACTTACGTCCACTACACGCTCAGTGGCGTCAGCTAGATTTTATCCAGCTTGCTCGGGGTTAATCTAGCTGGTATTCAGGTTGGAGGCTGGGTCACGCCCATGGCCTTTAAATAGTCGCGCTGGACTTTGGGCGTCACCGATTATAGCTTGAGCTTTATGCCTGGTGAATCCGGTCTGGAGTGGTGGTCTCGTTGTAGGAATATCGTATCTGGTGGTGTATAATCCTTTGTCATATTCCTCCTTCCTATTTGTATTTGTTTTGCCCTGTGCACATTATAGTGTATTCCTGTGTGTCTGCGGCGTGGTGCGTTTTTTCAGTTTTCCCTGTCTGTGCTTTCTGTGGGGATTGGTGTGTGGTCTCTTCACTGGGTGGCGGGTGGTGGTTTCAGCTTAGGGCTGAAACAGGAGTCCGGGTCAGGCCTGGCGGCCCAGACATGCACACCTTTAGTGTAACATCTGGGAAAGGGACAGACAGGGTTTCCCTAGCCTGAGGGATATTGCAGGGGCCCGGGTAACCAGCCTTAGTCTACCCAGTTCCCCCGTGACACATAGTGGGAATAACCGAGGCATGGTTAGATGAAAGCTATGACTGGGCAGTTAACTTACAGGGCTGCAGTCTGTTTAGAAAGGATCATAAAATTTGGATAGGAGGAGGGGTTTGTCTTTATGTAAAGTCTTGTCTAAAGTCCACTTTAAGGGAGGATATTAGCGAAGGGAATGAGGATGTCGAGTCTATATGTGTCGAAATACATGGAGGGATAAATAGTAACAAAATTCTCATTGGGGTCTGTTACAAACTCTCAAATATAACAGAAATCATGGAAAGTCTACTACTAAGGCAGATAGATGAAGCTGCAACCCATAATGAGGTCCTTCTTATGGGGGACTTTAACTACTGGATATTAACTGGGAAACAGAGACCTGCAAATCCTATAAAGGCAACAGGTTTCTGCTAATAACCAAGAAAAATTATATCTTTCACAATTGGTGCAGAATCCAACCAGAGGAGCAGCTCTTTTAGACCTAGTACTATCTAATATACCTGACAGAATAACAAATCTGCATGTCGTTGGCCATCTTGGAAATATCGACCACAATATTGTACAGTTTCACTTGTGTTTCACTAAGGGGACTTGTCAGGGAGTCAAAAAAACACTAAACTTTAGGAAGGCAAAGTTTGACCAACTTAGAGATGCCCTTAATCTGGTTGACTGGGACAATGTCCTCAGAAATAAGAATACAGATAATAAATGGGAAATGTTTAAGAACGTTCTAAATAGGCACTGTAAGCAGTTTATACCTTATGTGAATAAAAGGACAAGAAATAGGAAAAACCCAATGTAGCTAAACAAAGAAGTAAGAGGGGCAAGTAACAGTAAAAAGAACGCATTTAGACTACTAAAGCAGGATGGCACCGTTGAAGCTCTAAAAAACTATAGGGAGAAAAATACTTTATATGAAAAACTGATTAAAGCTGCGAAAAAGGAAACAGAGAAGCACATTGCTAAGGAGAGTAAAACTAATCCCAAACTGTTCAACTATATCACTAGTAAAAGAATCAAAAGTGAAAATGTAGGACCCTTAAAAAATTGTGAGGAAAGAATGGTTGTAGATGACAAGGAAAAAGCTAATATATTAATCACCACCTCCACGGTATTCACGATGGACAATAAAATGCTAGGTGAAATGTCGAGAGACAAAGAAAACCCTATATTAAGGGTCACCAATCTAACCCAAGAAGAGGTGGGAAACCGGCTAAATAAGATTAAAAAAGATAAATCTCTGGGTCCGGATGGCATACACCTACGAGTACTAAGAGAACTAAGTAATGTAATCGACAAGCCATTATTTCTTATATTTAGGGCTATAGCGACGTGGTCTGTTCCACAGGACTGGTGCATAGCAAATGTGGCAATATTCAAAAAAGGCTCTAAAAGTGAATATGGAAATTATAGGCCAGTAAATCTAACGTCTATTGTTGGTAAAATATTTGAAGGTTTTCTGAGGGATGTTATTCTGGATTATCTCAGTGAGAATAACTTTAACTCCATATCAGCATGCGCAGGGCCATATTTGGCCTTCATGCTGCCCTAGGCACTTTTCGTGGTCGCACCCCTTACTGACGTCACACACTGAGTATGTGCACACGACATCTATTTAAGGCAGATCTACTCTGTAAAACGCTTTAAAATGCGCTAATTGAACACTAAAAGAATTAACGTCTGCACTTGCTGTGCACAGGTTCAGTCTTTTGAGTGTTTTTTTAACACCTACAGCTTTTCAAAGTCATCAAGAGATTAAAATAGGTGACCTAACCATTGCTTCAGTGAGGAGAGGCCTAGTGATATAGAGACATGCTATCTGCTCTTTCACCCCTCCTCTTTACTGAAGGTGTTCAAAGGGAAGCCAAGAGCAGACAGGTAGCAGGTGTCAGAGCGAGCCTGCAGCCACATTGTGTGCACCCACGCTGACACTTGGAGCGTGCTGCTGCACTCATCCAGTGTCGCTAGTTTCACACTTGCATTTTTTTTCCAAATCAGGCAAAATCCGTTTTTTCAGCGACATCCTGATCCTTTCAGGATCCAGTTTTTGACCATTCACTTTAATGGTGTCAGGTAGAATCCAGTTACTTTAGGTTGCTTCCTGACACCATTAAAGTGAATGGACAAAAAAAACTGGATCCTGATAGGATCAGGATTTGGCTGAAAAACCTGATTTTGCCTGACTTGAAAAAAACACAAGTGTGAAACCAGCCTTGGTGAGTAAGCACAGGCTTGCAAGCTGATTTTAGATAGCACTCACTTTTACTAACTGAGCGCTGACAATAAAGACAGGCTTTAGTATACAAATATGAGAGTGCTGCGAAACACCCTCATTTGAATATTAAATAAAGTAGATTTTACTTTATGGAGCCAATAAAAACTATTCTATAGGAATATGTCCCATAATCCCCATTCTAAAGTGTCAACCTCCCCCAAATCCCCAGCCTGCATAGCACCAGAATCCCCTGTTCACCAGTATATAGCAGAACCAGCCTCCCCTGTTCACCAGTATATAGTAGCTCCAGCCTCCCCTGTTCACCAGTATATAGCAGCTCCAGCCTCCCCGTTCACCAGTTTACAGCAGCTCCAGCCTCCCCTGTCACCAGTGTATAGCACCAGCCTCTTCTGTCACCAATATATAGCACCAGCCTCCCATCACCAGTATATAGCTCCAGCCTCCCCTGTCACCAGTATATAGCACCAGCCTCCCCTGTCACCAGTATATAGCACCAAACTCCCCTGTCACCAGTACTTCCTAGGTCAGTGAGCTCCCTCCATCGAAATGAATATGGAGGTGCGTCCCCCCCACTGGAAAAACAACAGATTTCATGGGTTGTCTAATGGAGGGCAGGGGAGGTTAAATAAAAAAATGTTCTTCCCTACCTTGGTGCCGCCCACTGCAGCCTGGCACCCTAGGCACATGCCCTCCAGTGCCTAGTGGCAAATACGGCCCTGACTATGGGTTCATGAGGAATCGCTCCTGTCAAACCAATCTAATCAGTTTTTATGCCGAGGTAAGCTATAGACTGGACCAAGGTGACTCATTGGACGTGTGTCACGAGGTCCTTCTCCGGTACCACACAATCAACAGAGCCAGTTAAGAGTGAACAATCCCAAAACCTTTATTTAGGCAAAAATACGAAAGGTCTATATACGATCCACCACACAAAGGATAAAATTGTCCAGAACACGAATGCAGTTCAGTAACAGGATAAAAGTACAACAATCCAGCAGACAGAGGATAGCATAGTCCATATACTCTTCTTTTTCTCTGAGATGCTGTGTACACACATCATAGTTCCACACAGGACTGATCTGTGTCTCACCTCCCTGATATTTACAAGTCCCTCTCCTCATTCACAGGTCAGGAGGGGGAAGGTCACAGGGGCTCATTGTTTCAACAAGCTAGGTCAACATGTCATTAGCATATTAGCAAACAATACTGTGGGGGCTGATATCAGATGACAGCAACAGCCATTCATCAAACAACTCATCCTACAAGAGAACACCATGAAAACAAGTAAAATAGAAATATACAGAAAAATTATACCCACATAGCATATCACACCATCACAACCTCTCCCCCCTCATAATAAGTGAGCACGCTATGAGGTCTACACAGACCTCTGGCCTGCTCACTTTAGTCCACATTGCTCAATAGTTTATAGTTCCTTGTAAAGTGGCAGGGGTTGCAATAATCATGAGCACTTGTCCATAAATTCCCGGGTCCCGGCTTTATGGTCATACCAGGCTTTTTGACTGGATTGGGCCATTCGCTGATGTTCATTAGCCAAGGTAGCTAGCTGGGCGAGACAGTCTCTGAACTCTAGAACATAGGGAATGATGGGCGTTCCGGTGTCTGCGATATCTCCCTCCGATTGTTCTTTCAGAAGAGTGAGAGGCTCACGGACCTTCTGCTCCCACAAAATGACTTTGTAACTCCCCAATGTCATTTCCAAGGAGGATATCTGCAGGAAGTCCTCCCATAACTCCAATCCAACACAGTTTTTCTCCAAAACCATAATCCAAATGCACCAACGCTTGCTGTATATATTTTCGGACACCCCGTGCCAGGACAATGGGAATTCCCGGGCCCTGGTGAATGGCCTCGGGTCGAACCACATGGTGGTCAGCGATAGTCAGGAATTCCCCCATGTCTCTAAATCCCGACACTTTGTATCCATCAAGACATCCTGCAGGTGGCAATGCCGTTGCTCTGTATTTCTGATGGACAAAGGCCTGAGTCTACGCTTGAGGAGGGGTATCTATGGTGGGTGGTAGTATGGTGGTAGCTTTTCCTCAGGTGGGATGGCGTGCACAAGATGTACTAGATGAGGTGGGGCTCCCTCCGAATCCTTGAGGGACAGCCAGACTGCAAATGTCCAGGTTGCCCACACCCATAACATCTCTCTGTGATACCCCCAGGTCGTGGTCGGAACTGTCGGGGCCCAGGATTGTGAGGTGTGATTGCCATCGACTTGTGACTAGGTGGAACGGCAGATATAATCAGAGGGGGACGGGGAGCAGGAGCAGACCGTGGTTCATTGTCCAGAAGCCTCCTCCATTGTGGTCAGATAGTAAGGGCTTCATCTGCCAGGGCTCCAGCTCTATCCACAGTGCACGGCGTGCGCTCCCGAACCCATTCCCATACCTCTGCAGGGCACTTAGCAAGAAATTGTTCTATAAGGAACGTCTGTATAACATCTTCCATAGTAAAGGCGTTTTCTGTTTCCAGCCATCTCCGACATGCCTGGGACATCTTATGTGCATACATCCTAAACGATCCCCCCGTAGTGCATGGGAGGTCTCGAAACTTGGCCCTATATGAGTCTGGGGTGATAGCGTGGTAATCCAGAATAGTCTGCTTTACATTGTTATAATCCCAATTACGCTGTGAGTCAATGGTTCGGTAAGCCTCCGCCAGGCTACCGTTCAGGAGTCCCACTAATAAACGTATCCAGCCAGAGTGGGGCACCTCCATCACAGCACGCTGCTGCTCAAAGTCCTTGAAGAACCTCTCCACATCTCCAGAAGCCTCATCAAATGGCTTAAACTCTTTCCGGATGATCCGTACAGGCTCCCGGATCGTTGGGTTTACATTCCACATTGCGTTACTCCCTCTTTCAAGCTCCATTGCTTCTTGTCTCCACTGTGCCCAGCGGGCAGCCTCCTCCTTGTACTCCTGAGAGACACCTGGGCCCAGAATCGCCATCTCTTCTTCGTACACCACCTACTGGCTTTTTGGGGTGGGGGTCCTCATCTCCAGTGCTCGTCCTTCAGACATATGGGAGGAGGTGGCCGGGCTGGCACCCACCAGTAGGTCAATTAAGGACTCTTTAGTCAGTCCCTGGTAGTTCAGGCCCAAGTCTCTGGCTTTCTTCTGTAAACTGGATACAGTCCAACTTCTGTACTCACTCTGTGGGTGGTTCTCCATTACGTTACGCTCTGTTGATCCCACCGCTGCCACCAGTTGTCACGAGGTCCTTCTCTGGTACCACACAACAGAGCCAGCGAAGAGTGAACAATCCCAATTACACCCACATAGCATATCACACCATCACAACCTGGTATATCTTGATTTTTCCAAATCGTTTGATACCATGCCACACAAGAGGTTGGTACACAAAATGAGAATGCTGGGTCTGGGGAAAATGTGTGTACATGGGTAAGTAACTGGCTTAGTGATAGAAAGCAGAGGTTGGTTATAAATGGTATATTCTCTAACTGGGTTGCTGTGACCAGTAGGGTACCACAGGGCTCGGTTTTAGGACCTATTCTCTTCAACATGTTTATTATTGATCTGGTAGAATGTTTACACAGTAAAATATTGATATTTGCAGATGATACAAAACTATGTAAAGCAGTCAATACAAGAGAAGATAGTATTCTGCTACAGATGGATCTGGATAAGTTGGAACTTGGGCCGAAAAGTGGCAGATGCGGTTTAACAATGATAAATGTAAGGTTATACACATGGGAAGAAGGAATCAATATCACCATTACACACCTGAACGGGAAACCACTCCGTAAATCTGACATAGAAAATGACTTGGGGATCCAAGTTAATGACAAACTTACCTGGAGCAGCCAGTGCCAGGCAGCGGCTGCCAAGGCAAAGAGGATCATGGGGTGCATTAAAAGAGGTTTGGATACACATGATGAGAGCATTATACTGCCTCTGTACAAATTCCTGGTTAGACCGCATATGGAGTACTGTGTACAGTTTTGGGCACCGGTGCTCAGGACGGATATAATGGAACTAGACCGAGTACAAAGGAGAGCAAAAAAATTAATAAAAGCGATGGGGGGAACTACAATACCCAGAGAGATTAGCAAAATTAGGATTATTTAGTCTAGAAAAAAGACGAATAAGGGGAGATCTAATAACCATGTATAAGTACAATATAAGGGGACAATACAAATATCTCTCCGAGGATCTGTTTATACCAAGGAATGTGACGATCACAAGGGGGCATTCTCTGGGTCTGGAGGAGGGAAGGTTTTTCCACCAACATAGAAGAGGATTCTTTACTGTTAGGGCAGTGAGAATCTGGAATTCCTTGCCTGAGGAGGTAGTGATGGCGAACTCAGTCGAGGGGTTCAAGAGAGGCCTGGATGGCTTCCTGGAGCGTAACAATATTGTATCTTACAGTTATTAGGTTCTTTAGAAGGATGTAGATCTGGGGATTTATTCTGATGGAATATAGGCTGAACTGGATGGACAAATGTCTTTTTTTCGGCTTCGCTAACTATGTTAGAGAAGATTACCTTACTCCAGTCCTCTATAGTCCAATCCTTATGGTCTTTGGCAAACTTCAGCCTGGCTCTCCTTTGCTTCTCACTGATGAAAGGCTTTTTTATAGCTTTACATGACTTGAGCCCTGCCTCTAGGAGCCTATTATGAACTGTTCTTGCCGTGCACTTCACCCCAGCTGCCATTTGCCATTCCTTCTGTAGGTCACTTGATGTCATCTTGTGGTTGCCGAGTGACATTTGAATAAGATGACGGTCATCCCGGTCAGTGGAGAGTCATTTTTGCCCTCTGCCGGTCTGTAGGTTTATTGTCCCCAATGTCTGCTGCTTGACCTTGTTGTAATGGACTGCTGTCTTAGAAATTTTAAGGATGGAGGCAACATGATGCTCACTGTATCCCTCTGCTAGTAAAGTCAGAATTGAGCCCTTTTTTTCTTCACTCAAGACTTTTCTTTTCAACTCCTTTAGCATGCTTAAAAGTTATCTTTTCATTCCTATTACTTTTGGGATATTACTAGCACTTGTTTTGCCATCCAGCTTGTCCTATTGCAATAGGATTGTGAACACTACAGCAGTGTTTTTTTATACTTTCCTTCATGAAATAAGATGTGGTTCAGGTGATCACCTAATCAGAAGCACATTAAGTATAATGAGGTGTACTCTGGTTGGAATTCAACTGACACTGGGATGGAATGGCTGTCAGACATGTAGAGAAGCTGATTTTTTATAAAACTGTGCAGTGGTCTCTTAACTTTTGCCAGAGCTGTGTATCCCCCATACATATCCAAAATATGAGAAAATAAAAGCATATTATGATCCAATGCATGATAAGATTTCATGAAATTCACAATGACGGTGTGAAATAAGTGATACACAGGGCTGGACTGGCCATCTGGCAAATGCCAGAAGGGCCTGTCTGGTCATGGGCTGCCTTGTCTGCTACGATGTTAACAGCATCGGCGTTCTCAAGATACCCATACTGTTAAGAGTTATGATGGTGCACAAAGTTGCTGACTCCGTCACTTACCCCAGCAGGCCATGGGTATCATTAGACATATTGGTCTTGTAGTAAATCTTACTTTCCTCCATCCAGGGTAATATTGGTAATATATCCCATCTGATTCATGGGGACGGGGTCAACATGGGCCTGTGTGATTTCAAATGCCAGGACTGAATTTCAGCCCCAGTCCGTACCTGGTGATACATGACAAGTCCAATATACAGTGCCTACAAGTAGTATTCAACCCCCTGCAGATTTAGCAGGTTTACACATTTGGAATTAACTTGGCATTGTGACATTTGGACTGTAGATCAGCCTGGAAGTGTGAAATGCACTGCAGCAAAAAAGAATGTTATTTCTTTGTTGTTGTTTTTTTTAAATTGTGAAAAGTATTTTCAGAGGGTCATTTATTATTCAACCCCTCAACCCACCAGAATTCTGTTTGGCTCCCCTAAAGTATTAAGAAGTAGTTCAGGCACAAAGAACAATGAGCTTCACATGTTTGGATTAATTATCTCTTTTTTCAGCCTTTTCTGACTATTTAAGACCCTCCCCAAACTTGTGAACAGCACTCATACATGGTCAACATGTGAAAGAAAAAGGAGCATTCCAAGGCCATCAGAGACAAGATCGTGGAGGGTCACAAGGCTGGCAAGGGGTACAAAACCCTTTCCAAGGAGTTCGGCCTACCTGTCTCCACTGTTGGGAGCATCATCCGGAAGTGGAAGGCTTATGGAACTACTGTTAGCCTTCCACGGCCTGGACAGCCTTTGAAAGTTTCCTCCCGTGCCGAGGCCAGGCTTGTCCGAAGAGTCAAGGCTAACCCAAGGACAACAAGGAAGGAGCTCCGGGAAGATCTCATGGCAGTGGGGACATTGGTTTCAGTCAATACCATAAGTAGCGTACTCCACCGCAATGGTCTCCGTTCCAGACGAGCCCGTAAGGTACCTTTACTTTCAAAGCGTCATGTCAAGGCTCGTCTACAGTTTGCTCATGATCACTTGGAGGACTCTGAGACTGACTGGTTCAAGGTTTTCTGGTCTGATGAGACCAAGATCGAGATCTTTGGTGCCAACCACACACGTGACGTTTGGAGACTGGATGGCACTGCATACGACCCCAAGAATACCATCCCTACAGTCAAGCATGGTGGTGGCAGCATCATGCTGTGGGGCTGTTTCTCAGCCAAGGGGCCTGGCCATCTGGTTCGCATCCATGGGAAGATGGATAGCACGGCCTACCTGGAGATTTTGGCCAAGAACCTCCGCTCCTCCATCAAGGATCTTAAGATGGGTCGTCATTTCATCTTCCAACAAGACAACGACCCAAAGCACACAGCCAAGAAAACCAAGGCCTGGTTCAAGAGGCAAAAAATCAAGGTGTTGCAGTGGCCTAGTCAGTCTCCTGACCTTAACCCAATTGAAAACTTGTGGAAGGAGCTCAAGATTAAAGTCCACATGAGACACCCAAAGAACCTAGATAACTTGGAGAAGATCTGCATGGAGGAGTGGGCCAGGATAACTCCAGAGACCTGTGCCGGCCTGATCAGGTCTTATAAAAGACGATTATTAGCTGTAATTGCAAACAAAGGTTATTCCACAAAATATTAAACCTAGGGGTTGAATAATAATTGACCCACACTTTTATGTTTAAAATTTATAAAAATTTAACTGAGCAACAAAACTTTTTGGTTTGTAAGATTTATGCATCTGTTAATAAATCCTGCTCTTGTTTGAAGTTTGAAGGCTCTAACTTATTTGCATCTTATTAAACCTGCTAAATCTGCAGGGGGTTGAACACTACTTGTAGGCACTGTACAAGAATGTTGGGAATTGAAAAAACCCCACCCTTCATCCCACAATATAAAACACAGTACCCAGCTGTATGCCCCCCCCCCCCCCTTCTCACTACAAATAAAATGGAAAAATTTTCCCCCCATTTCTGATGGAAGATTAGACAAGTAGTAGTCGATAGAGCCAGAAATCAGTATCCTTAAGAATTGCATGGTCAGTCCATGGCGTTATTACTTGTATATTCAGTTCTATTATCTGCATGCAGAATTTTTAGTATTCTCTCAAACTTGTTATATACTTCAACGAGATATATTTCAAGTTTCTCTGGAACTTTATCTTTGCTGTGAAGCAGATCGACAACACTATATCTGTAATAATCATTGATAAATGTGAGCAATATCTCTTCTTTCCAGGAGCTTGAGTACTAATTGGACCAGAAACATCTGTGTGTACTAAGTCCAACGCTGTTCTGATTTTGTAGTACTATTCGTAGGAAAGGATTTACTTGACATTTTCCCCTTAAGGCAGCTAGCACATTTCATTGTCTGATTACTCAGATCGACTGTAATATGATCAGCAAGTTGTTTTTAAATGAACTTTCTTAGGCCGGGGTCACACTAGAGAGGAATATGGACGTATGAGGTGCAAAAACAAAGCATTGCACTCGGACCAATGTTTCTCTATGGGGCAGCTCCTATCTGCCGTATATTTCTCGGCCGTATTTTACGGGTTGAGAAAATCGCAGCATGCTGCGTTTGTCAGCATATTGCGCAAAAAATCTGCCTATGGGAGTGAGAAAAATACAGATTACACACAGACCATGCGTGTGACTTGGGAGAAATACGCACCGGTGTCCTATAGAAAAGCCGGTAATTCAGTGCAGTGTACAGTAAAATCACACTGACAGGTTAGCATAGAATAGATAAAATTAAAGTCTACACATAGAATAGGTATATATTATATATATATGTCATTGACACACATATATATATATATATACTGTGTATATATATTTATATTTAATACAGAGCTAGATAGCAGAAAAGCCGGTAATTCAATTGCTGGCTTTTGCTATCTCCTTATCAAACCCGACAGGATATGAGACATGGTTTACATACAGTAAACCATTTCATATCCCTTATATGAAGGGACGATTTGTACTTTTGAACGACATCATTGGTTTTACCATGTCGTGTACTAGAAAATGGGAAAAAAATTCCAAGTGCGGTGAAATTGCAAAAAAAGTGCAATCCCACACTTGTTTTTTGCTTGGCTTTTTTGCTAGGTTCAGTAAATGCTAAAACTGACCATTATGATTCTGCAGGTCATTACGAGTTCATAGACACCTAACATGACTAGGTTATTTTTTACTTAAGTGGTGAAAAAAAATTCCAAACTTTGCTAAAAAAAAAAAATTGCGCCATTTTCCGATACTCGTAGCGTCTCCATTTTTCATGATCTGGGGTCGGTTGAGGACTTATTTTTTGCATGCCGAGCTGGCGTTTTTAATGATTCCAATTCGGTGCAGATACGTTTTTTTGATCGCCCGTTATTGCATTTTAATGCAATGTCGCAGCGACCAAAAAAACGTAATTCTAGCATTTCGATTTTTTTTCTCGTTACACCGTTTAGCGATCAGGTTAATGCGTTTTTTTTATTGATAGATCAGGCGATTGTGAACGTGGTGATACCAAATATGTGTAGATTTGATTTTTTTTTATTGATTTATTTTGATTGGGGCGAAAGGGGGGGTGATTTAAACTTTTATATTTTTTTATTTTTTTCACATTTTTTTTTAACTTTTGCCTCACTTAGTATTATCATAGTGAAAGCAACACAGTTAGTCAATTATATTGCATTTCTACTCTTCTGCCATAATACCTACTCAGCAGTGGTGCCACTTATATCTTTTTGGCTCACTATTTGAACACACCTGTGGCTACCAGTTTTAGACTTTTGCATGTTTTATAAGCATTATATCCTTTCTTTTTTCTCTAATAAAGATTGTTATACTACTTGTTCTATGTACGCATTTTTTCTTATATGATTTTATCTATATAGCGTTGAACGTATGTCTACTACCAGTTACTTTGGATGCTGCACTCTTTCCACTAGTGTTTTTTGATTATAGTGTTGGTGCGTAATTATAGCTGGGGGTAACTATTTGATTTTCAAATATCCCATACCTGTCCGCCGTACAGTCATGTCCCACGATGTAAATCCATCTGAAGGGGTTAAATAAATTTACAACCAGGAGCCTGCTAATGCAGCTGCCCCGGCTGTAAAAACTGGGGAATGAATGGAATGCAGCTTCATTGATTTGCGGTGCTGCTCCCCCCGGTGGCATAAACTCATATGAACCCTAGTGTGGGAATTTTTCTGAATATTTTCTCTATGTAAACCATGTATCAAATCCTGAATACTGAAATACCAGTTGGAAGCTGCATTATCTTTGTTCCTGAATAAGTATATATTCACTGTTGCACGGCTGGACAGTACAGAGATTATTCTGCTGCCAACACCCCTATCAGATGCAACCTTACAATGCTGAGTGAAGTGCTTCTGGGCCATCTGATGGCTGCCATTAGTGGTTTACAATGATGTAACAGGTACATAGGCAGCAAGTTGGCTCAGTGGTTACTGGCTAGAGCCATTGTCTTGCATATCTGAGATTTTAGGTTCTTTCTGCACTCCGGTAGATATAGACAGGGAAGTTAGATTGTAAGCCCCAATTGGAACAGTGTGTTGACAGAATAACACATCTCATTAGGGTTTGGGGCCATTTGGCTAAATCCTAGTGCATTATACTACTTAGGACTCACTAACAATAGGGACCAGGGCTTCTGAAGAGTCTTAAATAAAATAGGGGGCAGGTAAAAATAGGTGGAATGGTGGTAAGAGATAGAAAGGCAGTGATTAACAGTAAAGTTAGAGGGGGGTAGAAATTTTTTTTTTTTTTTTTTAAAGTGCAGGTGGTGGCGGGACATGACACGAGCTTGACGCAGATAGACTCATCACAGAGAGGATCAATGGAAGATAACATTATATGCAAACTGGAGAATAGTAAGTTATAAAGGGTATCAAATAGATAGTATAACAAGATTTTTTCCCCAGTGCATATATGGACACAATACAGGACTAACTGCAAAATTCATAAAGACTAAGACAAAGCACCAAAAGGCAGTTTTTGTGGTCCAAAAAGGTGAATAAAATTTAATTTATTTATTATTGTATACAAAACAGGTAAAATGGCATAGCGGGAAAGGTAAAACAGCAATGCAGCACATATGAGCAAACAAGGGTGGTAAACGGCCCACCCCAACGCGCGTTTCGGAAAGATTCCTCCCTCAGTGGGCCCCACTGACGGCGCGGAGTCTGGAGTCGGCACTGACGGTATGCTCACTATCATTCCCCCTTTGGTGCTATCTTTTCCTCACTGCTGCGCTAGCGCACATGGTCTCTTGTAAGCCTATTGTAGGCTGTGATGTGTATTGACCATGTTAAGTTATATGAGTTATATGATTTCATTGGGGGATCTACTTTGATACCTATCTCCAAGACTAACTTTCTGTGCCGTTAACCGCCCTTGTTTGCTCATGTCGGGGTCGTAAAACGACAATTACCCTTCCTTCACCAGTCATTCCAAATTAAAGTATGAGCCGAGCATTTGGTACCGGGTAAGAATGACTCAGACAAGGTGCTGATTCAATCTCAATTGAATGCCCGTGCATCTACTCATGTCTGCAACGGTCACAACAACTGGCTTTATTCTAAAATACACAATACTATATTGAGTGTTAGGGGAAGGCGTGCATTAGGCGGGGTTTAAGCTAGCATTCAGTCTTTCTGATTTGTTCTGACGTCTTCTGGTGTATTCCTCCTTTTCTTCACATTCCTTAAGTTTCGATTTCCAAAGAAATGACTTAACCCTTCGGTCACTAACCTGAAACGAAACTGAACACTGGCAACCATCTTTAAATACAATTACATATGCATTAGCAAGGAATTAGGAAAAACTTATTGTTTCACAGTATAAGAGTATAAAAGTACAAAAAGATATATAAGAAATATATTTTCACCTTGACAATCCCCCCTAAACACTAAGTTTTTCCCTTAAAGAAAGATCCTTCGAGACTGTCCATGTGATGGGAAAAGGGGAGGTGGATTTCTTCATCCAGACACCTCAGAAACTCTCCCCTAACGAGAGGCCTCCAGTGTAATTCAGTGTAATTCTCTTAGGTCGGGTTGCAGCACGGGTCATACAAGTGTTAGGGCCCAAGCCCTCAACTATATCCTGAAAGGCATCACAGCTATAATTGACAAATCTTTGTTCACTGTAATATATATAATTGATCCATTCAACATTTTTATTAATCTGCACCTGTGGGATTATAGAAGCAATGCCGGCATAAGTCTGGTTCTGGGCTTTAAATTGGTCAGGCACCCCCCTTGGCACTCCAATGGCATCAATATATACTAGTGGATCTTCTTCATAACTCATGTGGAGCTGATCGAGACTTCTCCTCTTTCTGGTAGGTTCATCAGGTATCTTTGGTGTACATATATTGTGTATATTTAATTAGCAAATCAGTATCTAGAGAACTGTTCTCTTTGCAGAAACTTGTCTTGAAGATCCCTACTAGTGTACCTGTGGTGTCGTGGGAATTATAGCAGGTGTAATTGTCAGCTAATACGGTTACTTCTCCTGGGACCTTTAGTTTGGGTTTCTCATGAATTAGTGGGACGTAATCTGGACAATCAGTGGACTTCAAACCTTTCAACAGATTCATGACACAGGCAGTGGTGTTGTCATCAGGAAAAAGCAATGCATGCGTGTATAGATGTGTATTCGCAGCAACACAAGCAATACATCCTACAGAGATATTCTGGACTCTTACATTGTATCTCACCCATTCTAACCATAGATTTTTCCTTGGGGCTGTTTGTGTTTCTATGGAGAAAACCTCTTGCCAACTGAGACCTGGAATGGGTATCACTTCATTAACTACATTTTGCAAACGCTCACCTGGGCCTGTTTTAGGTGTACTGGTAACAGGGGCCTTGGTTGGTCTAGAGCTAATATCCTGGAGCTGTATATGGCCTAAATACGCATGGGGTCCAGCACTAAATACATAATTATAATTCCTTCCCAATACGAACGTCTGCAGATCAGCAGATTGGGGGCTTTCAAGATTTAGGAGGAGGGGGTGACAACTTTTACCCCATTTACAGCCTCTAGGTGGTTGCAGAAGGGCTGTTAGATGCATTCTCTCACGAAGACTCCTACCCGTCCCATCCTTGGGAACATGGCTTCACTAGGTTTATATCCCCAATCATCTCCCGTATTCCAGGCAGCATCTGTCCAATAATAACAGTTATTGTTGTCATTTCTGGTGACACATATATAAAACTGGATGATTCCCTCTACCACCCGTCCAGTCTCAAGGCACTTGACTACATCTCAGAAATCAAATCGCCAGATATTCACCGGGGCTGTCAGATTTACCCAGAGAATAGTGGGACCAGAATTCTTATTTTTACAATAGGGGCCGAAGAGGTAGGGGCAAGGATGGCCCTCAGTTCCAGGACCAAAAACAACAGCCACATTTCCCTTCAGTCACTACTGTGACTAAACACTGGTTCGGTCTCTTTTACAATGTGAGGCGTGGATCCAAGTGCTCTTTCCTTCAAGTTTTACTGCAGTGGGGGTAACCAGGATCACCGTGTGGGGTCCTTCAAATCTTGGCTGGAGACAATCTCTGCCCACAAACTTTTTCACATACACCAGGTCTCCTGGCACAAAGGGATGGTGTCCAGGAACCTTGTCTGGGTCTGGAAGAGAACTGAAGACAGTTAAATGCACTTTGGCAAGGTGTCCATGTAAGGCCTGCACATAGCTAGTCAAGTCCTGGTACTTGAGCTGCAACTGTTGTGGAAAGAAACATCCAAGATTGGGGCTCCTGCCAAACAGATTCTCATACGGTGACAGTCCTGTCTTCCTGTTTGGGGTATATCTTACTGAAAACAAAGCCAGAGGAAGGCATTCTGTCCATGGTTTACCAGTCTCTGCCATTGCCTTCTGGATTTTAAGCTTAAGAGTTCCATTTAGTCTCTCCACTCTTCCACTGCTCTGCAGATGGTATGGACTATGCAATGCTTGACTTACCCCCAGTGCTGCCATTACCTCTGACATGATCTCTCCAGTAAAATGGGAGCCCTGATCGCTTTCAATGACTTCAGGAACTCCATACCTGCATATGATCTCAGCCATCAGTTTCTTTGCCGTTGTCTTAGCCGTAGCTTTGGCCACTGGGTAGGCTTCTGGCCAACCTGAAAATAAATCAATGCAGACCAACACATACTCATACGTCCCTACCCTGGTTAACTGAATATAATTAATCTGCAGTCTCTGGAATGGGTAAAGGGCCGGGGAGTGTGTTTGGATGGAGTTTTCACTGTCCTACTCTGATTATGTGTGGCACATATCATGCAGCTCTGTACCTGCCTTTCTGCGCAGGTGGAAAACCCGGGGGCAATCCATTGTTTCTGTAGGGTGTCACACATGGCCGTCTTCGAGTGGTGCACATTCCCGTGCAGAACCTGTGCCATCATGGGGTACAGTACCTGTGGTAGGCAGACCTTTTCACCCCTCCCCCATAGTCCAGTGACGGTATCAGAGCAAGCCCCTATCTTTTGCCACCTATTTTTCTCCTCCTTACTTGCCTGTTCTTGTAACTGGGCTAAGATGTCTTTCAACACATGTGGAGATGGTGGGGTGTCTAGGTGATGTACTCTAGAGGCCACAGGAGGGCTTGCTGCTTTCTTGGCAGCCTGGTCTGCCAGTGCGTTACCCTTTTGTCCGTCCATCAGTGCCTTTGGTATGTGCCTTTACCTTTATGATGCCTGCTTGGGTGGGAAACTGTAGTGCATTCATAAGTTGCTGGACTGCCTCAGCATGTTTAAAGGGGTGGCCATTTGCTGTCAGAAAAGCCCTGGCTCTCCAGATAGGCCCATAACCGTGTGCAATGTCAAAGGCATACCTGGAATCAGTGTAGATATTTACAGTCTTACCTTCTGCTAGTTTGCACGCTTCTATGAGCGCCTTGAGCTCTGCTTCTTGTGCAGACATATGAGCTGGCATTGACTCTGCCTTGATTACCTCATGTTCTGAGACCACAGCATATCTGGTACAGTAGCATCCTCGGTCATCTTGGTGACGGGATCCATCTACAAAAATCTCAAAATCAGCATTAGAATAGGCACACTAGAGACCAGCCGTTTCCTGAGACATCAATTCTAGACAATCATGTGGTTTGGAAACCTAATCTTGTTCCTCTGGATCCATTCTAGAAAGAAAAAGTGTCCTTTAGTGTCCTTTTTCATGTCACCTACTCCTCCTCCCTTTGGATCCAGGGGAACTAGGAGAAAAGTAGCGGGGTTCAGAACAGCGCACCTTTTCAAAGTCACATTAGTAGGCATGAGAATAGCACACTGAAGTCGCAGCTGTCCAGCCATGGACATGTGGCCAGGTTGTACTTGGTTAAAAATACTATGTACATCGTGTGGAGTGTGGACCATCAGTGGGTGATCCAAAACAATCTCTGAAGACTTGTGTAGCAACAGCTGGACAGACAACACGGCCCGAACACAGAAGGGGCTTCCTCTTGCCACCGTATCCAGGCGGCCACTATAATAAGCAACAGGTCTCTGTTTGTCTCCATGAAGCTGAATCAGCACACCTGTAGCATGTCCTGCAGGTGAGCTCTGTCTGCAATACTGTGCAGTAGTGCTCAGGTGTCTTGGAATCATATACGGGGCCTGCAGTGTGTAACACTGTATCACAGGGCAAATTCCCTCCCTGGGTAGTCATAGCATCTCCTGGATGCAAGGGGCCATAAATGATAAAGTAGGCCTGACACTCTTGGGCTATGGCTGGCCCCCCTTTGGCTATCTGCTGGGCCAAACAACCTCTATGTGACAGGGTAGAGTTGACTGGGTTCACTATGGCTCCTGCCTGGTGGGTAATTATGTCCCCATACCCCACTGAGAAAAGAACCTGGGATTCCTGAGGTGTAATGTAGTAGCGTGAATGACAGGGGAACCAACTTCAGGTTCTTGGAGAGTCTGGCCTTGTGTGAAGGTTTCACTGGAAGAGGAGATGTAGAGGCCTTTCCGGGCTGGGAGGTCTGGCATTTACACCGATTAAAACAAGCTCTTGGTCTGAAAATTGACATGGGGCTGGGGAGGGAGTTAGATTCCTATACAGGGTTAAAGGCGTATTGCAGTGTGAAGCTGGACTTGCATGTACGATAGGAGGGGGCAGAAGCTGGAGTCTGTTACATGGAGATAAGAAACACTGACCTCGCAGCTGCAGCGGTGGGGGCCAGTGAGCGAGCAAGAATCACTACGGCTAGTGATTTAACCCCTGCCTTTCTTGCTGGGCTAAATTATTTTGGAAACTTTTTACTATTTTCAATACATCATCCGGAGTGGAAATCTCAATATCGGATCTACTACAAAAAGGTATAAATGGGCTTTTTACTACAATGGGAATCCCAGATCTTTAAATACTACCATAAGACACCCATAGAACTTCTCGGCAGTCCAGGATATATCGGTGCCTTTTACCAATCTTTCAATTACTTACAAGTTTTCATCTAAGACTAGGCAGGTCTATTTCACTTTCAATTTCATACAGTACTTAAATCTCTCAGTGTGTACTAAACCAAGGACAGAGAAAACTTTGGAATGCAATACATTGCCCCCCTTTCTGTAGCCCACAGCACCGAGGGGAAAAATTGCAAGCAAGGTCGCGCAGGGGCTCACACAGCCCCTCCCATCTAGTAACACGGTGATAAGAAAAATCACTGCATTCCACAGCGCACAAGGGAGAATACAAAAGCCCAGATGTATGCCCCCCTTACTCCAGCACGTAGCGCAGATAAGGAGAATGGAGAAGAACTGACAAATCTCGCAGCGGTCCGCTCCGCCCCTCCCATCTAGTACACAGCACTGATACAAAGCTCCGTATCCTCTACAAAGTCACAAATTACAGCAGTTTTCAGACCTAATTTTCTACAAAACTTTCCTATAATCCTCCGTGGTCTGGGCGGAGCCCCAAGGACGGTCCGTACACACACACATGGCAGGTCTCCACCCAGGTTGGATTCTGCACAACACAAACAGGACACCCCTACGCTTCTGGAGATCTCTTTCCGCCGCCATTACAGGGCGGTGGCTGGGACTACATTTTCATCATCAGTGGCACGGCGGCCATTTTACAATCTGTAAGATCACAGTTCACAGGCATTTTATAACCAAACACGGGCTCTGTATTGTCTGATCCTTCCTCTCCATCAACCTATTTTCATCCTTTGCTCTTTAAGCCTCGCGCAACTCGCAGATAAGCTTCTTGACTGTCTCTTGCCCTCCCGTGACCATTGTCTTGACTTCCACAGCATCCTCATCTAACTTGTGGGGCACAGACTTCTTTTGCTGTAAGATACGCAGCATGACTCACAGAATACTACGCCCTGCTATAGCTCAGGATCGCTGGCAGCGATCTTCAACGCTGGTGTTCTGCAATACGGAAACTCGCTCAACGTATTAGAAAAAAAAAGGAGCCTCGCGCTCAATATTTTCTGTCCCTAACCTGAACACCAGCGATTAACAGACTATCCTGCCACGATATTCTAAACAGTCGGGAGGCGGTCTCCTAGTGAGAGCCCTCCACAGAAATACAGGTGGTCCCTGCTCGGGACGTCTTAATTACCTAGCTGGTACAATATCACAGAGGCTGCGTCTCCTATCCCTTCTCTAAGCTGCCCCACAATCTACAACTGGCTCAATTTTTCAGTCCACTTCACTACTAGACAATAGTCACGGGTAGGGTGGTTGAACGGAGTACAATGACCGGTGGGGGAGGTGTGGTGTACAGAGGTCGCACAGGATGCGACGTCTCTCAGTTGCTGGTTCAGAGCGTGGCACAGGATCACGTTTGATCTCACCACTCGATCATTCACCTCCCGGACCCAAGGAGACTACAGACAAACCAATAACGGCTGAGACACTAGCAAGTGTGACATATACAGTGTACATGATCGCCACTTACCGTGTTCAGAGGGTGATCAGTCCTCGAGGTCAGCCACTACGGGTATCATCCACAGACATCCAGGCATGGGTCCAGAGGGTCTCGGATCGCTGGCCACGCCCCCCGTTGGGCTGCCAAAATTGTCGGGGTCGTAAAACGACAATTACCCTTCCTTCACCAGTCATTCCAAATTAAAGTATGAGCCGAGCATTTGGTACCGGGTAAGAATGACTCAGACAAGGTGCTGATTCAATCTCAATTGAATGCCCGTGCATCTACTCATGTCTGCAACGGTCACAACAACTGGCTTTATTCTAAAATACACAATACTATATTGAGTGTTAGGGGAAGGCGTGCATTAGGCGGGGTTTAAGCTAGCATTCAGTCTTTCTGATTTGTTCTGACGTCTTCTGGTGGATTCCTCCTTTTCTTCACATTCCTTAAGTTTCGATTTCCAAAGAAATGACTTAACCCTTCGGTCACTAACCTGAAACGAAACTGAACACTGGCAACCATCTTTAAATACAATTACATATGCATTAGCAAGGAATTAGGAAAAACTTATTGTTTCACAGTATAAGAGTATAAAAGTACAAAAAGATATATAAGAAATATATTTTCACCTTGACACTCATATGTGCTGCATTGCTGTGTTACCTTTCCCGCTATGCCTTTTTACCTGTTTTGTATACAATAATAAATTAAATTTTATTCACCTTTTTGGACCACAAAAACTGACTTTTGGTGCTTTGTCTTAGTCATCACAGAGAGGGCCTTGTAATGATTGGAGTCAAACAAGACAAGGTTTCTCATGTGTTTGTGTTAACCCCTTCCCGACATGTGACGGTATAGTACGTCACATGTCGGGACCCCCGCTTTGATGTGCGCTCCGGCGGTGAGCGCACATCAAAGTCGCGACATGTCAGCTGTTTTTTACAGCTGACATGTGCGCGCAATAGCGGCGGGTGAAATCGCGATCACCCGCCGCTATTAACTAGTTAAATGCCGCTGTCAAACGCAGACAGCGGCATTTAACTACCGCATCCGGCCGTGCGGCCGGATATGAGCGCATCGCCGACCCCTGTCACATGATCGGGGGTCGGCGATGCTCCTCCATTGTAACCATAGAGGTCCTTGAGACCTCTATGGTTACTGATTGCCGGTGGCTGTGAGCGCCCCCCTGTGGTCGGCGCTCACAGCACACCTGCATTTTAGCTACATAACAGCGATCTGATGATCGCTGTTATGTAGCAGAGCCGATCGGGCTGTGCCTGCTTCTAGCCTCCCATGGAGGCTATAGAAGCATGGCAAAAGTAAAAAAAAAAAGTTTTTAAAAATGTGAAAAAAATAAAAAAAACATAAAAGTTTAAATCACCCCCCTTTCGCCCCAATCAAAATAAATCAATAAAAAAAAAAAAAAACCTACACATATTTGGTATCGCCGCGTTCAGAATCGCCCGATCTATCAATTAAAAAAAAGCATTAACCTGATCGCTAAATGGCGTAATGAGAAAAAAATTCGAAACGCCAGATTTACGTTTTTTTGGTCGCCACGACATTGCATTAAAATGCAATAACGGGCGATCAAAAGAACGTATCTACACCAAAATGCTATCATTAAAAACGCCAGCTCAGCACGCAAAAAATAAGCCCTCACCCGACCCCAGATCACGAAAAATGGAGACGCTACGAGTATCGGAAAATGGCGCAATTTTGTTTTGTTTTGTTTTTTGCAAAGTTTGGAATTTTTTTTCACCACTTAGGTGAAAAATAACCTAGTCATGTTAGGTGTCTATGAACTCGTAGTGACCTGGAGAATCATAATGGCAGGTCAGTTTTAGCATTTAGTGAACCTAGCAAAATAGGCAAGCAAAAAACAAGTGTGGGATTGCACTTTTTTTGCAATTTCACTGCACTTGGAATTTTTTTCCCGTTTTCTAGTACACGACATGCTAAAACCAATGATGTCGTTCAAAAGTACAACTCGTCCCGCAAAAAATAAGCCCTCACATGGCCAAATTGACGGAAAAATAAAAAAGTTATGGCTCTGGGAAGGAGGGGAGCGAAAAACGAAAACGGAAAAACGGAAAAAGCTCCGGGGGTGAAGGGGTTAAATAAAAGATCACACCAGCTATAATTTTGCTGAAACTAAATGTGATGTGTGTTTATATGGGGATGAGTTTCTAGAGGATTAGTCTGTGCAGTCATTTTGGTTTTGCACTGAAGGTACATTTGAGGTCTTCAAAAACATGACCAATTTTAGAGAAGCGTTTTTTTAGTCCCTGGTTCATCTTACCACTGTGTTTCTGATTCTTACTCATCTACACAATATAAACTTTGAGACATTTCTCATCTATCCAGACACCTTGCAAACTGTAAGTTCCTCCAAAGATGGTTACATGTTACCTTTGATGTCTTACCTGTAAGGTTACTGTCAATCCTCCAGAAAATGGGAGGAAAAAACATCTTCAAAGTCACATGATGAGGATTTAAAACCATACTGTCAATTATACCAGTTCTCCTCCATTGTAAAGGCTATGCTGACAAAATAAAGACATAACTTAGAATCATAGGATGTTAGAGTTGGAAGGGACCTCCAGAGTCATCATGTCCAACCATCTTCTTAGATGGTTTAGTGAATCTGCATTAAGACAGATGTCTGTCCAGCCTTTGTTTGAAGACTTCCATTGAAGGAGAACTCGCCAAGTCTCATGGCAGCGTTCCACTAATGGATCACCTTCACTGTCAAAAAGTTTTTTTCTAATCTCTATCTTCTCTTTTAGTTCATTCAATTGCTTCTCATGTGCAAATGGAAATAATGATAATTTCTCTACACTGTGGCATCCATTCCAGATGGTAGAAGCTAATAGACAATTGATTATAGTAAAACATAACCCCCCAAAAATGTTAGTTCTCTTGTAATTGGTGGCTTGTTATTTATCCATTCCCATCTCAAAAATTGTCTTCTCCATTTGGTAAAATCACAGAAGTTCTCCTACACTTTCAAGAATGTTTTAAGAAAAAGTTGAGAATGAAAATTTCAGAATTACTAAAACCGGTTACATCCGTGGGTTTCCTCCAGGTTCTCCAGTTTCCTTTCACACTCCAAAAACATAGTGATAGGGAATTTAGATTATGAGCCCCAATGGGGACAGGGATGACAATGTCTGTAAATCGCTGCAGAATATGATAGTGCTTTATAAGTAAAGCATAATAATAGTATTTTTGCTAAGTGTTTGTTTTGTGTCTAGGTAAAGAACACTATGCCAAAAGTGATTCCCTTCCTTATGCCTGTGGAAATTATTTTGTCCTGTGGATTCCAGTCTCCGAGCCAAGCTGGTACAATGCTCCAATTAAATTTTGCCCATTGCAAGCCTTGAGCTCTTTGTTCTTTTCCTTTCCTCTGGCGTTGGCAATTTCAATCCTTATGCTAAGAATATTTTTTGGGAGGTGTCTTCTCAGCAGTTGGAGATATCAGTTTGTTTTGCCAGATTACTTTCAACTGGGTAAGAGCTCTACAATAAGTGATGGGTCTAAGCTAATCCTAGATTTGGGAATTTTCCAGCATAAAATCAAAGCTTTAATTGATTCTACTACTTTTCTAAAAGTAGCGGCTAATCATAGTTGGTGACTGATAACCCTGATGATCAGCTGAGAGAAGCTGCAAACAACCACACGGAATGATTAAGTATGAGTTGGCCACTCTTTCCAAAGTCTCTTAACTTTACTTTTCAACATCTGCTGACCAATGATAAGTCAAAAGTACAAGCGATGAAACTTTGTAATAGATGTTATCACAGAAAAAAAAATTTCTCCAGACAAAGACACCCAGAGATTACATTGTTACTTGTTTTACAATAATGAATTGCAGCCTTACAATATTCCATTGTCTTTTATTTCATTACCATCTCCTTTGCAGGTACACCAATCTCCTATACAACCACAACAACCAGCCCATTCTTATCTGGTGCTCTGACTTGACTCATATTCCATATCTGAAATACTGAACATTTTCTAAGAAATAAAACAACTTGTTTTTGGATGTTTAAACAGACTCTGAATGCAAAAAAATAACTGGGCAAACCAAGCACAGGTACTTGGTACAATCATTGGTGCTGAGATAGATGGAAATTAAGTAGATGGGAAGGGGCACTGAATGGTCAGCCACGCTATGGGTGCACTAAGTACCTCTGCTTGTTTTCATCAATCATTTTGGACTGACAGACTCACTGATGGATACAGACAGAAGAGGCACCTGTGAAAGAACAATATATGGGCCTTTTGCAGTCCAATATCTCATCATAATGCACAATTCCACCTGCTTTTGAGATAGAAGTGGGCCCCTTACCTCTTGGGTACCTGCTCGACTGCACAGGTTGTGGAAGGGTGTGGACTGTAATGTGTTCCTGCCCTTGAAAACAACAATCACATCATGTGTACAGTGTCATGTGGTCTTACATATATAGTTTAATGGTAATGCACAATGTGAATAGTGGTATACAGTGGGACGGAAAGTATTCAGACCCCTATAAATTTTTCACTCTTTTGTTTCATTGCAGCCATTTGGTAAATTCAAAATAGTTAATTTTTTTCTCATTAATGTACACTCTGCACCCCATCTTGACTGAAAAAAAAACAGAAATGTAGACATTTTTGTACATTTATTAATAAAGAAAAACTGAAATATCACATTGTCATAAGTATTCAGACCCTTTGCGCAGACACTCATATTTAAGTCACATACTACCATTTTCTTTTGATCCCCCTTGAGATGGTTCTACTCCTTCATTGGAGTCCAGCTGTGTTTAATTAAACTGATAGGACTTAATTTGGAAATGCATACACCTGTCTATATAAGACCTCACAGCTCACAGTGCATGTCAGACCTAATGAGAATCATGATGTCAAAGGAACTGGCCAAGGAGCTCAGAGACTGAACTGTGGCAAGGCACAGTTCTGGACAAGGTTGCAAAAGAATTTATGCAGTACTCAAGGTTTAGAAACCTTGAGCACAGTGGCCTCCACAATCCTTAAATGGAAGAAGCTTGGGACCACCAGGTCTGGCCGTCCATCCAAACTGAGCAATCATGGGAGAAGAGCCTTGGTGAGAGAGGTAAAGGAGAACCCCAAGATCACAGTGGCAGAGCTCCAGAGATGCAGTAGGGAGATGGGAGAAAGTACCACAAAGTCAACTATCAACTGAAGCTCTCCACCAGTCGGGCCTTTATGGCAGAGTGTCCCGACAGAAGCCTCTCCTCAGTGCAAGACATATGAAAGCCCGCATAGAGTTTGCTAAAAAAACACATGAAGGACTCCCAGACTATGAGAAATAAGACTCTTTGGTCTCAAGAGATGAAGCTAGACATTTTTGGTGATAATTCTAAGAGGTATGTGTGGAGAAAACCATATACTGCTCATCACCTGCCCAATACAATCCCAACAGTGAAACATGGTGGTGGCAGCATCATGCTATGGGGGTGTTTTTCAGCTGCAGGGACAGGACAACTTGTTGCCATTAAAGGAAACATGAATGCGGCCAAATACAGAGATATCCTGGATGAAAACCTCTTCCAGAGTGCTCTGGACATCAGACTTGGCCGGAGGTTCACCTTCCAACAAGACAATGACCCTAAGCACACAGCACACAGAGCCCTGACCTAAACCCAATTGAGCATCTCTGGAGAGAACTGAAAATGTCTGTCAACCAACGCTCACCATCCAACTTGACGTAACTAGAGAGGATCTGCAAGGAAGAATGGCAGAGGATCCCCATATCCAGGTGTGAAAAACTTGTTGCATCATTCCCAAGAAGACTCATGGCTGTACTAGCTCAAAAGGGTGCATCTACCCAATACTGAGCAAAGGGTCTGAATTCTTATGACCATGTGATATTTCAGATTTTTTTAATAAATTTTCAAATATTACTACATTTCTGTGTTTTTCAGTCAAGATGGGGTGCAGAGTGTACATTAATGAGAAAAAATAAACTTTTTTGAATTTACCAAATGGCTGCAAAGAAACAGAGTGAAAAATTTAAAAGGATATGAATACTTTCCGTACCCACTGTAGTTTTCACCCACACATGGGGTATTAGCACACTCAGGAGAAATTGCAATTTTTGTGTCCATTTTCTTCTGTTACCTTTGAGAAAATTAAAAAATTGGGGCTAAAAAACATTTTGCTGGAAAAATGTGATTTTTTTACATTTTATTAGCTCTACGTTATAAACTTTTGTGAAGCACCTGGGGGTTCACCCCATATCCAGATAAGTTCCTTGAGGGATCTAGTTTCCAAAATGATGTCACTTGTGGGGAGTTTCCATCTATGGACGGCACTGAGAACATCACCCTTGTGCCCAATGTGGGCCGTGCCAACGGGCTGATTATTGACTATGTGGAGAGGAGGCTTTATTGGAAGGACCTTGACACCAATCTCATCGAGTCCTCCAGCATGCGAGAGTCCAATCTCATTGAGTACTCTCAGTGGTCTGGGGGCCGTGCTGGCTCGGTGGTCTGGGGCTGTGCCATCCCTCTAGGTGGTCTGGAGGCTGCGCCGCCCCTCTAGGTGGTCTGGAAGCTGTGCCGGCCCTCTAAGTAGTCTGGGGGCCGATCCGGCCCTCTCAGATGTCTGGGGGCCGCGCCAGCCATCTAGGCGGTCTGGGGCAGCGCTGGCCCTCTAGGTGGTCTGGGGGCCATGCCGGCCCTCTAGGTGGTCTGGGGGCCACACCAGCCCTCTCGGTGGTCTGGGGCCGAGCCGGCCCTCTAGGTTGTCTGGGGCCCCGCCGGCCCTCTCGGTGGTCTGGGGGCCACGCCGGCCCTCTAGGTTGTCTGGAGGCCGCGCCGGCCCTCTAGGTGGTCTGGAGGCCGCATCGGCCCCCTAGGTGGTCTCCCGCTCTGCTTCGGTGCACTGCGTACCCATAACACGCAGCATTTCCTTTTCTATGTTTATGTACTGGACAGAGTGGGATGGAAAACCCAAGATAGACAGGGCATCTATGGAAGGCACCAATCGCATCACCCTGGTGCCCAATGTGGGCCGCGCCAACGGGTTGACTATTGACTACGCGGAAATGAGGCTTTATTGGATGGACCTTGACACCAATCTCATCGAGTCCTCCAGCATTCGAGACCAATCTCATCGAGTCATCCTCTCGGTGGTCTGGGGGCTGCGCTGGCCCTCCAGGTGGTCTGGGGCCGCGCCAGACCTCTCGGTGGTCTGTGGGGCCACGCCGGCCCTCTCCATGGTCTGGGGGCCAAGCCGGCCCTCTCCATGGTCTGGGAGCCGTGCTGGCCCTCGAGGTGGTCTGGGGGCCACACCGGCCCTCTCGGTCGTTTGGGGGCCTCACCGGCCCTCTAGGTGGTGTGGGGGCCGTGCTGGCCCTTTAGGTGGTCTGTGGGCCGTGCTGGCCTTCTAGGTGGTGTGGGCGCCGACCCGGCCCTTTAGGTGGTCTGGGGGCCACACCGGCCCTCTAGGTGGTGTGGGGGCCTCACCGGCCCTTTAGGTGGTGTGGGGGCCTCGCCGGCCCTTTAGGTGATCTGGGGGCCGCACTGGCCCTCTAGGTGTTCCGGGGACTGCGCCGTCCCTCTCTATGGTCTGAGGGCCGTGCCGGCCCTCTTGGTGGTCTGGGGGCTGCGCCAGTCCTCTGTGGTCTGGGGCCCGCACCGGCCCTCTCCATGGTCTGGGGCCATGCCGGCCCCCTAGGTGGTGTGGGGGCCGCGCCGGCCCTCTAGGTGGTCTGGGGGCCACACCGGCCCTCTAGGTCGTGTGGGGGCCTCACCGGCCCATTAGGTGGTGTTGGGGCCTCGCTAGCCCTTTAGGTGATCTGGGGGCCGCACTAGCCCTCTAGGTGTTCTGGGGACTGCGCCGTCCCTCTCTATGGTCTGGGGGCCGTGCCGACCCTCTCGGTGGTTTGGGGGCCATGCCGGCCCTCTAGGTGGTGTGGGGGCCGCGCTGGCCCTTTAGGTGGTCTGTGGGCCGTGCTGGCCCTCTGGGTGGTCTGGGGGCCTTGCTGGCCCTATCGGTGGTCTGGGAGCCGCTCCGGCCCTCTCGGTGGTGTGGGGGCTGCGCCGGCCCTCTCAGAGGGGTCTCCCGCTCTGCTTTGGTGCACTGCGTACCCATAATATGCTACATTTCCTTTTCTAGGTTTATGTACTGGACAGAGTGGAGTGGAAAACCCAAGATCGACAGGGTATCTATGGACGGCACCGAGCGCATCACCATGGTGCCCAATGAAGGCCGCGCCAACGGGCTGACTATTGACTATGTGGAGAGGAGGCTTTATTGGACGGACCTTGACACCAATCTCATTGAGTCCTACAGCATGCAAGTCCAATCTCATTGAGTCCTCTCGGTGGTCTGGGGGCCGTGCCGGCCCTCACAGTGGTCTGGGGGCCGTGCCGGCCCTCTAGGTGGTCTGGAGGCTGCGCTGGCCCTCTAGGTGGTCTGGGGGCCACATCGGCCCTCTAAGTGGTCTGGGGCTGCGTTGGCCCTCTCGGCAGCCTGGGGGCCGCACTGGCCCTCTAGGCAGTCTGGGGGCTGTGCCAGCCTTCTCGGTAGTCTGGGGGCTGCGTTGGCCCTTAGGTGGTCTGGGGCAGCACCGACCATTTAGGCAATCTGAGGGCTGCACCGGCCCTCTTGGTGGTCTGGGGGCCGCGTCCACCCTATAGGTTGTCTGGAGCTGCGCCGGACCTCTAGGTTGTCTGGGGCACAGTCCTTCTTGGTGGTCTGGGGGCCGTGCCAGCCCTCCTGGTCGTCTGGGGGCCACGCCATCCCTCTAGGTGGTCTGGGGGCCACACTAGCTATCTAGGTAGTCTGGGGGCCACGCCGGCCCTCTAGGTGGTCTGGGGGCAGCGTAGGCCCTGTCTGTGGTCTGGGGTATGCGCCGGACCACTAGGCAGTCTGGGGGCTGCGCCGGCCCTCTAGGTGGTCTGGGGGCTGCGCCGGCCCTCTAGGTGGTCTGGAGCAGCACCGGCCCTCTAGGTGTATCTGGGTGCCACGCTGGCCCTCTCGGTGGTCTGGGGGCCATGCTGACCCTCTTGGTGGTCTTGGGGCCGCGCCGGCTCTCTAAGTGGTCTGGGGGCTGCTCCGGCCCTCTCGGCTGTCTGGGGGCCCGCCAGCCCTCTCGGTGGTCTGGGGGCTGCCCCGACCCTTTTGGTTGTCTGGGGTCGTGACGGCCCTCTCGGAGGGGTCTCCCACTTTGTTTCGGTGCACTGCGTACCCATAACATGCAGCATTTCCTTTCCTAGTTTTATGTACTGTACAGAATGGGCTGGAAAACCCAAGATCAACAGGGTATCTATGGATGGCACCAAGCGAATCATCCTGGTGCCCGATATGGGCTACGCCAACAGGCTGACTATTGACTACATGGAGAAGTTTTATTGGACGGACCTTGACACCAATCTCATCGAGTCCTCCAGCATGCGAGTCCAATTTCATCGAGTCCTCCTCTCGGTGGTCTGGGGGCCACGCCGACCCTCGTGGTCTTGGGGCTACGCCGGCCCTCTAGGTGGTCTGGGGGCCGTGCCGGCTCTCGGTGGTCGGGGGGCCGCGCCGACCCTCTCAGAGGTCTGGGGGTCGCGTAGGCCCTCTCGGAGGTCTGGGGGCCGCACCGGCCCTCTGGGTAGTCTGGGGGCCGTTTAAGCCCTCTAAGTGGTCTGGGGGCCGCACCGGCCCTCTTGGAGGTGTCTCCTGCTCTGCTTCGGTGCACTGTGTACCCATAACATGTAGCATTTCCTTTTCTAGGTTTATATACTGGACAGAGTGAGGTGGAAACCCCAAGATCGACAGGGCATCTATGGACGGCACCGAGCGCATCACCCTGGTGCCCAATGTGGGCCACGCCAACAGGCTGACTATTGACAACACGGAGGGGAGGCTTTATTGGACAGACCTTGACACCAATCTCATCGAGTCCTCCAGCATACGAGTCCAATCTCATCGAGTTCTCCTCTCGGTGGTCTGGGGGCCACGCTGGCCCTCTCGGTGGTCTGGGGTCCATGCCGGCCCTACAGGGGGTCCATGCCGGCCCTACAGGTGGTCTGGGGGCTGCGCCGGCCCTCTCGGTGGTCTGGGGGCCGCACAGGCCCGCGCTGGCCCTCTCAGTGGTCTGGGGGCCGCGCTTGCCCTCTCAGTGGTCTGGGGGCTACGAAACTCAAATGAGGATGTTAGCTTTAGTAACCATTCACACCCAATTGTGACAACATGCATGTTGCATGTTATCAGGCCAAAATCACCAGGGTATGTGAACTTTTGATCAGGGTAATTTGGTTGTTTTGGATTGTCATTATGATTTAAAAAAAGAAAACACAGTAGTTTGACAATAAATTACATAGTAACATAGTAATTAAGGTTGAAGGAAGACTTTAAGTCCATCTAGTTCAACCTATAGCCTAACATGCCCTAACATGTTGATCCAGGGGAAGGCAAAAAAAACCCATGTGGTAAGAGTAAGCTCCACCATGGGGAAAAAAATTCCTTCCCGACCCCACATACGGCAATCAGACTAGTTCCCTGGATCAACGCCCTATCAAAGAATCTAATATACATACCCTGTACCATTATACTTTTCCAGGAAGGTATCCAGTCCCCTCTTAAATTTAAGTAATGAGTAATGACTAGTGTTGAGCATTCCGATACCGCAAGTATCGGGTATCGGCCGATACTTGCGGTGTCGGAATTCCGATACCGGGATTCCGATACTTGCCGCGTATCGGATACCGGAATCGGAAGTTCCAAGATTCAAAATGCAGAAATTCAGCCAATGAGAATGATTCCAAGTGTGGGCACATCCTGTTTAGCATGGAGGGCATGAAACTACTGGCAAGGCTGTGATTGGCTGCTGAAATGATGTCATGCTGCAGTTTAAAAGTCGCTGGCGCCATTTTGCGATCACTCTGCTGTGAATTCAGTTAGTGACAGGACGCTGTTTGCTGACTGAGGGACAGTTTAGAGATAGCGATTTGCTTCTTTGTGCTTTCCAAAGGCTAATTTAGCAACCGCTGTGTTCACCTACTATTCACCTTGCTTTTGCCTTGTAGCGCTGTTTTCACAGCGATCTGCAAGGTCTGTGTGTGTGTGTGTGTGTGAGTGCAGCCCACTCTCTAGTCTGAGTGCAGCCACATAGGCCATCCATAGCTGGTTGTATTCAGTTCAGGGAGGGTGGTTCATTGCCTCATACTGTTCTTTTTTTTTTTTTTTTTTTTTCAAGTAGTGTAGTCTGCTGCTAATTTATTCAAAAAAATCCTATTAGTGTCTTTCCACCCGTCTCCAGCTAATTTGTGGAAAAACACTATATAGGATAAAGTAGAGGAGGGTTTTTGGGCCTTGCAGCGCCGTTTACGGCTGTCTGCACGGTCTCCGTGTGACTGCAGCTCGCCCTGTAGTCTGTGAGCAGCCATAGCCTGGTTGTCTCCAGCTCAGGGTTGTTCACTGCGTCATACCGCCAAATCAATTTTAATTTTTTTTCAAGTAGTGTAGTCTGCTGCTAATTTATTTAAAAAAATCCTATTAGTGTCTTTCCACCCGTCTCCAGCTAATTTGTGGAAAAACACTACATAGGATAAAGTAGAGGAGGGTTTTTGGGCCTTGCAGCGCCGTTTACGGCTGTCTGCACGGTCTCCGTGTGATTGCAGCTCGCCCTGTAGTCTGTGAGCAGCCATAGCCTGGTTGTTTCCTGCTCAGGGTTGTTCACTGCGTCATACCGCCAAATCAATTTTCTTTTTTTTTCAAGTAGTGTAGGTTGCTGCTAATTTATTTAAAAAAATCCTATTAGTGTCTTTCCACCCGTCTCCAGCTAACTTGTGGAAAAACACTACATAGGATAACGTAGAGGAGGGTTTTTGGGCCTTGCAGCGCCGTTTACGTCTGTCTGCACGGTCTCCGTGTGACTGCAGCTCTATCTGTTGTCAGTTCAGCCCCCAAAAAAGAAATAAATAATAAAGTTCACCAAACACACCAGTTACACCACTTTACATTTGTGTAGGCCACATTAGCTCATATTAAAGTCTAGTCCACACTTTAGAAAATTAGTGTTTCTTATACCTGTTAGGAGGAGTTGCTCAGGAATAAGCACACAAATCCGTTAGTACTTTTCTGCTTATCTTTATCAGTCAACCAAGATGAAGAAGGCAGTGAGTAAGGCACGTGGGCGTGGGCGTGGGCGCGGAGCAGGGAGGGGACGTGGGGATTCTGTGCCTGCTGCGGGCACCGGTGACTCATCAGCACCCACTTTCACCAGGCAACAGTCGTTCATGCGCAGCTTTGTGTCAGAGCGCCGTACACCGCTGCTGCGTCAAGAACAAATTGAAGCTGTTGTCGGATGGATGGCAGCTAATGCATCAACTTCCATTAGTGCCACATCCTCTCAGACACAGAGCACTGGAGAGCAGCCATCTGTCTCTTCACCACCTGCCAAATTGCCCAGGCAGACAGAGAGCCCAGGACAGGAGCTGTCTCTACTTCTGTTCTCTGAATCTCTTGGCTTGGAAACAGGGGGCCAGCCAAGCAGCATTGGAGAAATGGAAGAAGAGGCAGGGTGCAGTGATGCCCAACAGCTTTTTCTGTCTTCCTCTGAAGAGGCGGGTGGGCCAGTGGCTCCGGTCACCACATCGCAGGCCGCATCAGCTGATGATGACACTCAGGTGCCACTTACTGGTGCGTGCTCTGCTGCTGAGACTACCCAGGAGGAGCAGTTGGGGGCAGAGGGTAGTGTAGATGATGAGGTCCTCGACCCATCTTGGCGTGAGGGACAGGAAGGTGGTGGGAGCAGCTCTGAGGAAGAGATTCCCCGTACGGCCCAAAGAGGGAGAGGGAGGGGGAAGACTGCGGATCCTGCAGCCTCCGCTTTGTCACCCGTTAGGAGCATGTCTCTTCCAAAAGCCAAAAAGGGCGCTCCCAAGACTTGCAGTGCCTGGTCCTTTTTTGACACAGTTGCAGATGACATTTGCTATGTCAGATGCAACGTGTGTCATCAAAAAGTCAAAAGAGGTCGAAATGTCAGCAACCTCAATACCTCCAACATGTGGAAACATGTGCGCAACAGGCACCCGGCGGAGTTAGAAAAACACACTGAAGAGGTAGGCCAACCAACAGCGGCAGCTACCACCTCTTCAGCTCGTGTTGCCTCTTCCTCTAGCTCACACGCAGCTGGTTCGGCTTCCTCCCAGGATCGCCGTGGAAGAACCTCTGGCCCTGTTGTCCAGAGACCCGCTGTAATTCCACCCGCAGCACCACTTTCCCAGTCATCCACACACTCCCAGCCCAGTCTACAGCCATCGGTAGTACAGGCATGGGAGAAAAGGCGGCCTTTCTCGTCAAACCACCCACGAGCACAGGCTCTGACTGCAGGCATTGCCAAACTTCTGTCACTGGAAATGCTGTCATTCAGGCTGGTGGAGACTGACAGCTTCCGTGACTTGATGTCATTGGCAGTCCCACAGTACAATGTGCCCAGCCGCTTTTACTTCAGCAGGCAAGCCGTCCCTGCCCTGCACAAGCATGTGGAGGGACACATAAAACACGCGCTACTGAACGCCGTCAGTAGCAAGGTCCACCTCACCACCGATGCGTGGACCAGTCAACATGGACAGGGGCGATACCTTTCCCTCACTGCCCATTGGGTTAATGTCGTTGAGCCGGGTACAGACCGTGCGAGTGGCGCAGGACGTGTCCTGCCCACTCCAAGGATTGCAGGAATCCATTCTGTACGCATTGACTCCTCCTCTTACACCAGTTCCTCAGAATCATCGCTGCAGGAGCCGTCACAGTCCACCTCCACATGGACCCGTGATGAACGTGTACCTGTTACGACCGACATGAGCACAGCCGTGGCCAAACGTCAACAGGCCGTGTTGAAATTAATTTTTTGGGGGAATCGTAGCCACACAGCGCAGGAGCTCTGGAATGCCATCAAGCAGGAGAGCGATGTGTGGTTTGTGCCAGCGAATCTCCAGCCAGGCATGGTAGTGTGTGATAATGGCCGAAATCTGGTGGCAGCTCTGGGCCTCGGCAACCTCACTCACATCCCATGTCTGGCACATGTGCTCAATTTGGTTGTGCAGAGCTTTTTGAGGGACTATCCGGATCTTGATGCACTGCTGCACAAGGTCCGCCTAGAGTGTGCTCACTTGCGGCGTTCCAGCACGGCAAAAGCGCGCATTGCGGCTCTGCAGCGCCGACACCGCCTGCCGGAACATCGCATCATATGTGACCTACCTACCAGGTGGAATTCCACGTTACATATGTTGGAGCGGTTGTGTGAGCAGCAGCAAGCTGTAATGGAGTACCAGCTGCTTCAGGCGCAAAAAAGTCGCAGTCAGCGCCGTACAGACTTCACAACCACAGAGTGGGCCACTATGAATGACGTCTGCCAGGTTTTGCGTCCCTTTGATTATTCCACGCGGATGGCGAGTGCAGATGATGCACTAGTCAGCATGACTGTCCCCCTTATCTGCCTGCTTGAAAAATCACTGCAAGCGCTAAGGGATGATGTTGTGGAAGAGGTGGAGGATGAGGATTCACCATTTCCATCATCTTCTGGACAGTCAGCGCCACGTGGTTCCTCACAAACGCGTAGGCAGGGGACAGTTTGTGAGGAGGATGAGGAGGAGTCAATGGAGGAGGAAGACGTCCGTCCAGAGGAGGGAGTTACCGAATTGTCCAGTACTCAGTGTGTACAGCGAGGGTGGGGTGATGACGAGCAGGCAGAGATCACGCCTCCAGCAGGGGACAGCGTTTCTTGGGCAGTTGGCAGTCTGCAGCACATGGTGGATTACATGCTGCAGTGCCTGAGAAACGACCGCCGCATCGCCCACATTCTCAACATGTCTGATTATTGGGTGTTCACCCTCCTCGATCCTCGCTACCGGGACAACGTAGAAAGCCTCATCACACCGTTGAACCGGGAGCGAAAAATGCGGGAGTACCAAGACACACTGGTCAATTCCATCATCTTCTCCATTCCAACTGAGAGAAGTTCTGCTAGTGCATTCCAAAGCAGCTCAGTGCGTCCAGGCAGTGGTGGAGGCTCTGCACAAAGAGGGAGCAGAAGCAGTGCCTCTGCCCAAGGCAAGACCAGTATGGCCCAACTGTGGCACAGTTTTCTGTGCCCCCCACAAAAGTCTACACCATCACAGACGGCTCCAGTCAGCAGGAGGCAACGGTTCCGTCAGATGGTGACAGACTACATGTCTTGCCCTCTTGCTGTACTCCCAGACGGCTCTTCCCCTTTCAAGTTTTGGGTCTCAAAGCTGGATACATGGCCAGAGCTAAGCCAGTATGCATTGGAGGTGCTGTCTTGCCCTGCGGCCAGTGTATTATCGGAACGTGTCTTTAGTGCTGCAGGTGGTGTACTAACTGACCGTCGCATGCGACTATCCTCCGATAACGTTGACCGGCTTGCTTTCCTGAAAATGAACAAGGCCTGGATCTCGCAGGAATTTGCCACTCCTCCTCCTGATTAAATAATTAGGTCACTGTATACGTTATCCAGGTCTCCTGTTGTGTTCATCTTTCTACCACCTGAACTTAAATTCCTGGGCTCCAACACCGCCAGTTGAGGCTCAGAAGTGCCGTCTGCACAGTCAAAACATACGACCCAGTGTTATTGGGTTTCAGTAACGTCAGCTGATCCCCAGCTGTGTAGCCGGCAATGTGTCATGCGACCGCCACGCTGACACAACAACTGAAATGTAAGGGAATCTGTCCCCCCCCCCAAGGCGTTTGTTACTGAAAGAGCCACCTTGTGCAGCAGTAATGCTGCACAAGGAAAAGGTAGCTATTTTTGTTTAGCACCTTGCACACGCAGAACTTAACACTTATAAAATGTGTCCACTGATACCGTAACACCGTCCCGGAGGTGGGACTTTCCTTCGTAATGTGACGCAGCACAGCCGTCATTCCTACCCCCCCGGCGCCGCGCACCGGCTCCTCAGCGTTGTTTGATTCCGTCCCGGAGCCTGCGCTGTTATGTTATCCCGTGGCCAGGCACACTTAGCGCTGCCCGTCTTCTGGCATCATTTGGTGTCAGGATGGCTGCGCCTGTGCGGCCGCGCTGGCAGAGAGCCCGCCTCGCAGTGTCTTCTGATTTAATCCCACTGGGGGCCTGGGATCCATGGACATGCGCAGTGCATATCTGAACCTCCACCTCTCACTCATCTCCCTATGGCTTCTTCAGACTGTTCGGTGTCAGCTGGTCCCTAATAGCATGCCACGGCCGTGACACCGCACAGTCTTAAGAAGCCGTAGGGAGGGGAGTGAGAGGCGAGGATATGCACTGCGCATGTCCATGGATCCCAGGCCCCCAGTGGGATTAAATCAGAAGACACTGCGAGGCGGGCTCTCGGCCAGCGCGGCCGCACAGGCGCAGCCATCCTGACACCAAATGATGCCAGAAGACGGGCAGCGCTAAGTGTGCCTGGCCACGGGATAACATAACAGCGCAGGCTCCGGGACGGAATCAAACAACGCTGAGGAGCCGGTGCGCGGTGCCAGGGGGGTAGGAATGACGGCTGTGCTGCGTCACATTACGAAGGAAAGTCCCACCTCCAGGACGGTTTTACGGTTGCAGGGGACACATTTTATAAGTGTTTAGTTCTGTGTTTGCAAGGAGCATGATGAAAAGAGCCACCTTTTCCTTTTGCATCTTTTGTGCTGCACAAGCTGGCTCTTTCAGCTACAAACGCCTTGGGGGGGGGTTAAAGGTTCCCTTTCGACTTTCTCAGGCTTCGGCCTACATTGTGTTCCTCTGCTTTTCCACCTGTCCCTGGGCTCCAACACCGCCAGTTGCCGTCCAGAAGTGCTGTACGCACAGTCAACAGTCGCTCCTCTGTTATTGGGGTTCAGTAACGTCAGCTGTTCCCCTGCTGTGTGTGTGGCAATCCCTCCTACCTCCTCCAACCTCCTCCTCCTCCACCTGTCCCTGGGCTCCAACACCGCCAGTTGCCGTCCAGAAGTGCTGTATGCACAGTCAACAGTCCCTCCTCTGTTATTGGGGTTCAGTAACGTCAGCTGTTCCCCTGCTGTGTGTGTGGCAATCCCTCCTACCTCCTCCAACCTCCTCCTCCTCCACCTGTCCCTGGGCTCCAACACCGCCAGTTGCCGTCCAGAAGTGCTGTACGCACAGTCAACAGTCGCTCCTCTGTTATTGGGGTTCAGTAACGTCAGCTGTTCCCCTGCTGTGTGTGTGGCAATCCCTCCTACCTCCTCCAACCTCCTCCTCCTCCACCTGTCCCTGGGCTCCAACACCGCCAGTTGCCGTCCAGAAGTGCTGTACGCACAGTCAACAGTCGCTCCTCTGTTATTGGGGTTCAGTAACGTCAGCTGTTCCCCTGCTGTGTGTGTGGCAATCCCTCCTACCTCCTCCAACCTCCTCCTCCTCCACCTGTCCCTGGGCTCCAACACCGCCAGTTGCCGTCCAGAAGTGCTGTACGCACAGTCAACAGTCGCTCCTCTGTTATTGGGGTTCAGTAACGTCAGCTGTTCCCCTGCTGTGTGTGTGGCAATCCCTCCTACCTCCTCCAACCTCCTCCTCCTCCACCTGTCCCTGGGCTCCAACACCGCCAGTTGCCGTCCAGAAGTGCTGTACGCACAGTCAACAGTCGCTCCTCTGTTATTGGGGTTCAGTAACGTCAGCTGTTCCCCTGCTGTGTGTGTGGCAATCCCTCCTACCTCCTCCAACCTCCTCCTCCTCCACCTGTCCCTGGGCTCCAACACCGCCAGTTGCCGTCCAGAAGTGCTGTACGCACAGTCAACAGTCCCTCCTCTGTTATTGGGGTTCAGTAACGTCAGCTGTTCCCCTGCTGTGTGTGTGGCAATCCCTCCTACCTCCTCCAACCTCCTCCTCCTCCACCTGTCCCTGGGCTCCAACACCGCCAGTTGCCGTCCAGAAGTGCTGTACGCACAGTCAACAGTCCCTCCTCTGTTATTGGGGTTCAGTAACGTCAGCTGTTCCCCTGCTGTGTGTGTGGCAATCCCTCCTACCTCCTCCTACCTCCTCCTCCTCCACCTGTCCCTGGGCTCCAACACCGCCAGTTGCCGTCCAGAAGTGCTGTACGCACAGAGCCAAACACCTCGCCAATGTGTTAGTGGGGTTCAGCACCGCCAGCTGTTCCCCTGCTGTGTATATGGCAACGTGTACTGCGACCGCCATGCAGGCACAACAAGTTAAATTTAAGGGAACCTGTCCCCCCCCCCCCAGGTGTTTGTTACTGAAGGAGCCACCTTGTGCAGCAGTAATGATGCAAAGGGAAAAAGTGCCTCTTTTCGTGGTGCTCCTTGCAGATGCTGAACCTAACACTTATGAAATGTGTCCCCTCACAGCGTTCAACCGTCCGGTAGGTGGAACTTTCCTTTGTCATGTGACGCAGCACAGCCGTCATTTTTACCCCCTTGGCGCCGTGCGCCGCCTCCTCAGCGTTGTTTGAATCTGTCCCGGAGCCTGCGCTGTTAGGTTACCCCTTGGCCATGCACACATTTTGCGCTGCCCGTCTTCTGACATCATTTGCTGTCAGGCTGGCTGCGCCTGTGTGGGTGCGCTGTCCGAGATTCAGCCTCGCAGTGTCGTGTAATGTTATCCCACCGCGGGCCTGGGATCCGTGGCCATGCGCAGTGCATATCCTCGCCTCTCACTCCCCTCCCTACGGCTTCTAAAGACTGTTCGGTGTCAGCTGATCCCTAATAGCATGCCACGGCCGTGACACCGCACAGTCTGAAGAAGCCGTAGGGAGGGGAGTGAGAGGTGAGGATATGCACTGCGCATGGCCACGGATCCCAGGCCCGCGGTGGGATTACATTAGACGACACCGCGAGGCTGAATCTCGGACAGCGCACCCACACAGGCGCAGCCAGCCTGACAGCAAATGATGTCAGAAGACGGGCAGCGCAAAATGTGTGCATGGCCAAGGGGTAACCTAACAGCGCAGGCTCCGGGACAGATTCAAACAACGCTGAGGAGGCGGCGCACGGCGCCAAGGGGGTAAAAATGACGGCTGTGCTGCGTCACATGACAAAGGAAAGTTCCACCTACCGGACGGTTGAACGCTGTGAGGGGACACATTTCATAAGTGTTAGGTTCAGCATCTGCAAGGAACATAATTAAAAGGGCTAAGTTTACCTTTTCCAGCATTAGTGGTGTACACGATGGCTCTTCCAGCTACAAACGCCTGGGGGGGGGGGGTTAAAGGTTTCCTTTCAACTTGCTCCAGTGCAGGCTTCGGCCTACACTCCGCTCCCCCTGCTCCTCCTGCTGACCCTGGGCTCTAACACCGCCAGTTGGGGCCCGGTACTGCTAGCTGCACAGAGAAAAACACCAGCCAATGTGTCAGTGGGGTTCAGCACCGCCAGCTGTTCCCCTGCTGTGCAGCCGGCAACGTGTCCTGCAACTGCCACGCAGGCACAACAGACCCAAAAGCTGCCGCCAGTGCAGGCTTCGGCCTACACTCTGCTCCATCTCCTCCTCCTGCTGACCCCGGGCTCCAACACCGCCAGTTGGGGCCCGGTACTGCTAGCTGCACAGAGAAAAACACCAGCCAATGTGTCAGTGGGGTTCAGCACCGCCAGCTGTTCCCCTGCTGTGCAGCCGGCATCGTGTCCTGCAAAAGCCACGCAGACACAAGAACTGAAATTGAAGGGAACCTGTCCCCCCTCCCCCAGGCGTTTGTACGTTTTAAAGGCCACCTTGTACAGCGGTAATGCTGCATGTGTGCAAGGTGGCTCATAAACGTATTCTCCTCGCACATGTGGAACTGAAAACACGTCTAAAATGTGTCCTCTGTGTGACCATTTAACCGTCCCGGTGGTGTGACTTTCCTTTGTAATGACACGCTGCAACCCCCTTGGTAGCGCTGCCCGTCTTCTGGCATCATTGTTTGGCTGCCTGCGCCTCTGCGGCCGCCCTGAGCCACACAACGCCCCTCGGTGTCTTATTTATTGGGACTGCGAGGGTGTGATTGACGGGCATGATCAGTGCATCAGTTCGCCTGTCCCTCATCTCCTTCCGCCTTCTGCGGACTGTGCGGCTTCATGGCCGTGGCATGCGATAAGGGACCAGATGACGCCGCACAGTCTGAAGCGGGTGTAAGGACCCGAGTGTGAGAGGCGAACATATGTGCTGCGCCAGGCCCTGCATCCCAGCCCCGCAGTGTTTTAACAATGTTAAGACACTGCGGGGCTGGGATTCATGGTCATCGCGAACCGCACCGGCCGACATTAAATGATGCCAGAACATGGGCAGCGCTAGGCCAGGGGATAACACGACAGCGCAGACTCCTGTACAGCAAATAACAACGCTCAGGAGGCTGCACCCAGCACCAAGGTGGGATTCTTGACATCTGTGCTGCGTCTCATTACAAAGGGAACTCGCGCCTCCAACACAGTTTGACTGTTTAAAGGGCTAAATGTTATACGTGTTTCATTCAGCGTGTGCAAGGAGCGAAATTAAAAGAGCAACCTTTGACTTGTGCAGCACTACTGCTGCATAAGCTGTGGCTCTTCTACTTTGTAACCCCTGAGGGGGGGTTAAAGGTTACCTTTGAAATTGGTTCAATTAGGCTTCGGCCTACACTCTGCTCCCCCTGCAGAGCCCTGGGCTCCAACACCGCCAGTTGGGGCCCGGTACTGCTAGCTGCACAGAGAAAAACACCAGCCAATGTGTCAGTGGGGTTCAGCACCGCCAGCTGTTCCCCTGCTGTGCAGCCGGCAACGTGTCCTGCAACTGCCACGCAGGCACAACAGACCCAAAAGCTGCCGCCAGTGCAGGCTTCGGCCTACACTCTGCTCCATCTCCTCCTCCTGCTGACCCCGGGCTCCAACACCGCCAGTTGGGGCCCGGTACTGCTAGCTGCACAGAGAAAAACACCAGCCAATGTGTCAGTGGGGTTCAGCACCGCCAGCTGTTCCCCTGCTGTGCAGCCGGCATCGTGTCCTGCAAAAGCCACGCAGACACAAGAACTGAAATTGAAGGGAACCTGTCCCCCCTCCCCCAGGCGTTTGTACGTTTTAAAGGCCACCTTGTACAGCGGTAATGCTGCATGTGTGCAAGGTGGCTCATAAACGTATTCTCCTCGCACATGTGGAACTGAAAACACGTCTAAAATGTGTCCTCTGTGTGACCATTTAACCGTCCCGGTGGTGTGACTTTCCTTTGTAATGACACGCTGCAACCCCCTTGGTAGCGCTGCCCGTCTTCTGGCATCATTGTTTGGCTGCCTGCGCCTCTGCGGCCGCCCTGAGCCACACAACGCCCCTCGGTGTCTTATTTATTGGGACTGCGAGGGTGTGATTGACGGGCATGATCAGTGCATCAGTTCGCCTGTCCCTCATCTCCTTCCGCCTTCTGCGGACTGTGCGGCTTCATGGCCGTGGCATGCGATAAGGGATCAGATGACGCCGCACAGTCTGAAGCGGGTGTAAGGACCCGAGTGTGAGAGGCGAACATATGTGCTGCGCCAGGCCCTGCATCCCAGCCCCGCAGTGTTTTAACAATGTTAAGACACTGCGGGGCTGGGATTCATGGTCATCGCGAACCGCACCGGCCGACATTAAATGATGCCAGAACATGGGCAGCGCTAGGCCAGGGGATAACACGACAGCGCAGACTCCTGTACAGCAAATAACAACGCTCAGGAGGCTGCACCCAGCACCAAGGTGGGATTCTTGACATCTGTGCTGCGTCTCATTACAAAGGGAACTCGCGCCTCCAACACAGTTTGACTGTTTAAAGGGCTAAATGTTATACGTGTTTCATTCAGCGTGTGCAAGGAGCGAAATTAAAAGAGCAACCTTTGACTTGTGCAGCACTACTGCTGCATAAGCTGTGGCTCTTCTACTTTGTAACCCCTGAGGGGGGGTTAAAGGTTACCTTTGAAATTGGTTCAATTAGGCTTCGGCCTACACTCTGCTCCCCCTGCAGAGCCCTGGGCTCCAACACCGCCAGTTGGGGCCTGGTACTGCTAGCTGCACAGAGAAAAACACCAGCCAATGTGTCAGTGGGGTTCAGCACCGCCAGCTGTTCCCCTGCTGTGCAGCCGGCAACGTGTCCTGCAACTGCCACGCAGGCACAACAGACCCAAAAGCTGCCGCCAGTGCAGGCTTCGGCCTACACTCTGCTCCATCTCCTCCTCCTGCTGACCCCGGGCTCCAACACCGCCAGTTGGGGCCCGGTACTGCTAGCTGCACAGAGAAAAACACCAGCCAATGTGTCAGTGGGGTTCAGCACCGCCAGCTGTTCCCCTGCTGTGCAGCCGGCATCGTGTCCTGCAAAAGCCACGCAGACACAAGAACTGAAATTGAAGGGAACCTGTCCCCCCTCCCCCAGGCGTTTGTACGTTTTAAAGGCCACCTTGTACAGCGGTAATGCTGCATGTGTGCAAGGTGGCTCATAAACGTATTCTCCTCGCACATGTGGAACTGAAAACACGTCTAAAATGTGTCCTCTGTGTGACCATTTAACCGTCCCGGTGGTGTGACTTTCCTTTGTAATGACACGCTGCAACCCCCTTGGTAGCGCTGCCCGTCTTCTGGCATCATTGTTTGGCTGCCTGCGCCTCTGCGGCCGCCCTGACCCACACAACGCCCCTTGGTGTCTTATTTATTGGGACTGCGAGGGTGTGATTGACGGGCATGATCAGTGCATCAGTTCGCCTGTCCCTCATCTCCTTCCGCCTTCTGCGGACTGTGCGGCTTCATGGCCGTGGCATGCGATAAGGGATCAGATGACGCCGCACAGTCTGAAGCGGGTGTAAGGACCCGAGTGTGAGAGGCGAACATATGTGCTGCGCCAGGCCCTGCATCCCAGCCCCGCAGTGTTTTAACAATGTTAAGACACTGCGGGGCTGGGATTCATGGTCATCGCGAACCGCACCGGCCGACATTAAATGATGCCAGAACATGGGCAGCGCTAACAGCGCTAGGCCACGGGATAACACGACAGCGCAGACTCCTGTACAGCAAATAACAACGCTCAGGAGGCTGCACCCAGCACCAAGGTGGGATTCTTGACATCTGTGCTGCGTCTCATTACAAAGGGAACTCGCGCCTCCAACACAGTTTGACTGTTTAAAGGGCTAAATGTTATACGTGTTTCATTCAGCGTGTGCAAGGAGCGAAATTAAAAGAGCAACCTTTGACTTGTGCAGCACTACTGCTGCATAAGCTGTGGCTCTTCTACTTTGTAACCCCTGAGGGGGGGTTAAAGGTTACCTTTGAAATTGGTTCAATTAGGCTTCGGCCTACACTCTGCTCCCCCTGCAGAGCCCTGGGCTCCAACACCGCCAGTTGGGGCCCGGTACTGCTAGCTGCACAGAGAAAAACACCAGCCAATGTGTCAGTGGGGTTCAGCACCGCCAGCTGTTCCCCTGCTGTGCAGCCGGCAACGTGTCCTGCAACTGCCACGCAGGCACAACAGACCCAAAAGCTGCCGCCAGTGCAGGCTTCGGCCTACACTCTGCTCCATCTCCTCCTCCTGCTGACCCCGGGCTCCAACACCGCCAGTTGGGGCCCGGTACTGCTAGCTGCACAGAGAAAAACACCGGCCAATGTGTCAGTGGGGTTCAGCACCGCCAGCTGTTCCCCTGCTGTGCAGCCGGCATCGTGTCCTGCAAAAGCCACGCAGACACAAGAACTGAAATTGAAGGGAACCTGTCCCCCCTCCCCCAGGCGTTTGTACGTTTTAAAGGCCACCTTGTACAGCGGTAATGCTGCATGTGTGCAAGGTGGCTCATAAACGTATTCTCCTCGCACATGTGGAACTGAAAACACGTCTAAAATGTGTCCTCTGTGTGACCATTTAACCGTCCCGGTGGTGTGACTTTCCTTTGTAATGACACGCTGCAACCCCCTTGGTAGCGCTGCCCGTCTTCTGGCATCATTGTTTGGCTGCCTGCGCCTCTGCGGCCGCCCTGACCCACACAACGCCCCTCGGTGTCTTATTTATTGGGACTGCGAGGGTGTGATTGACGGGCATGATCAGTGCATCAGTTCGCCTGTCCCTCATCTCCTTCCGCCTTCTGCGGACTGTGCGGCTTCATGGCCGTGGCATGCGATAAGGGATCAGATGACGCCGCACAGTCTGAAGCGGGTGTAAGGACCCGAGTGTGAGAGGCGAACATATGTGCTGCGCCAGGCCCTGCATCCCAGCCCCGCAGTGTTTTAACAATGTTAAGACACTGCGGGGCTGGGATTCATGGTCATCGCGAACCGCACCGGCCGACATTAAATGATGCCAGAACATGGGCAGCGCTAACAGCGCTAGGCCAGGGGATAACACGACAGCGCAGACTCCTGTACAGCAAATAACAACGCTCAGGAGGCTGCACCCAGCACCAAGGTGGGATTCTTGACATCTGTGCTGCGTCTCATTACAAAGGGAACTCGCGCCTCCAACACAGTTTGACTGTTTAAAGGGCTAAATGTTATACGTGTTTCATTCAGCGTGTGCAAGGAGCGAAATTAAAAGAGCAACCTTTGACTTGTGCAGCACTACTGCTGCATAAGCTGTGGCTCTTCTACTTTGTAACCCCTGAGGGGGGGTTAAAGGTTACCTTTGAAATTGGTTCAATTAGGCTTCGGCCTACACTCTGCTCCCCCTGCAGAGCCCTGGGCTCCAACACCGCCAGTTGGGGCCCGGTACTGCTAGCTGCACAGAGAAAAACACCAGCCAATGTGTCAGTGGGGTTCAGCACCGCCAGCTGTTCCCCTGCTGTGCAGCCGGCAACGTGTCCTGCAACTGCCACGCAGGCACAACAGACCCAAAAGCTGCCGCCAGTGCAGGCTTCGGCCTACACTCTGCTCCATCTCCTCCTCCTGCTGACCCCGGGCTCCAACACCGCCAGTTGGGGCCCGGTACTGCTAGCTGCACAGAGAAAAACACCAGCCAATGTGTCAGTGGGGTTCAGCACCGCCAGCTGTTCCCCTGCTGTGCAGCCGGCATCGTGTCCTGCAAAAGCCACGCAGACACAAGAACTGAAATTGAAGGGAACCTGTCCCCCCTCCCCCAGGCGTTTGTACGTTTTAAAGGCCACCTTGTACAGCGGTAATGCTGCATGTGTGCAAGGTGGCTCATAAACGTATTCTCCTCGCACATGTGGAACTGAAAACACGTCTAAAATGTGTCCTCTGTGTGACCATTTAACCGTCCCGGTGGTGTGACTTTCCTTTGTAATGACACGCTGCAACCCCCTTGGTAGCGCTGCCCGTCTTCTGGCATCATTGTTTGGCTGCCTGCACCTCTGCGGCCGCCCTGAGCCACACAACGCCCCTCGGTGTCTTATTTATTGGGACTGCGAGGGTGTGATTGACGGGCATGATCAGTGCATCAGTTCGCCTGTCCCTCATCTCCTTCCGCCTTCTGCGGACTGTGCGGCTTCATGGCCGTGGCATGCGATAAGGGATCAGATGACGCCGCACAGTCTGAAGCGGGTGTAAGGACCCGAGTGTGAGAGGCGAACATATGTGCTGCGCCAGGCCCTGCATCCCAGCCCCGCAGTGTTTTAACAATGTTAAGACACTGCGGGGCTGGGATTCATGGTCATCGCGAACCGGACCGGCCGACATTAAATGATGCCAGAACATGGGCAGCGCTAGGCCAGGGGATAACACGACAGCGCAGACTCCTGTACAGCAAATAACAACGCTCAGGAGGCTGCACCCAGCACCAAGGTGGGATTCTTGACATCTGTGCTGCGTCTCATTACAAAGGGAACTCGCGCCTCCAACACAGTTTGACTGTTTAAAGGGCTAAATGTTATACGTGTTTCATTCAGCGTGTGCAAGGAGCGAAATTAAAAGAGCAACCTTTGACTTGTGCAGCACTACTGCTGCATAAGCTGTGGCTCTTCTACTTTGTAACCCCTGAGGGGGGGTTAAAGGTTACCTTTGAAATTGGTTCAATTAGGCTTCGGCCTACACTCTGCTCCCCCTGCAGAGCCCTGGGCTCCAACACCGCCAGTTGGGGCCCGGTACTGCTAGCTGCACAGAGAAAAACACCAGCCAATGTGTCAGTGGGGTTCAGCACCGCCAGCTGTTCCCCTGCTGTGCAGCCGGCAACGTGTCCTGCAACTGCCACGCAGGCACAACAGACCCAAAAGCTGCCGCCAGTGCAGGCTTCGGCCTACACTCTGCTCCATCTCCTCCTCCTGCTGACCCCGGGCTCCAACACCGCCAGTTGGGGCCCGGTACTGCTAGCTGCACAGAGAAAAACACCAGCCAATGTGTCAGTGGGGTTCAGCACCGCCAGCTGTTCCCCTGCTGTGCAGCCGGCATCGTGTCCTGCAAAAGCCACGCAGACACAAGAACTGAAATTGAAGGGAACCTGTCCCCCCTCCCCCAGGCGTTTGTACGTTTTAAAGGCCACCTTGTACAGCGGTAATGCTGCATGTGTGCAAGGTGGCTCATAAACGTATTCTCCTCGCACATGTGGAACTGAAAACACGTCTAAAATGTGTCCTCTGTGTGACCATTTAACCGTCCCGGTGGTGTGACTTTCCTTTGTAATGACACGCTGCAACCCCCTTGGTAGCGCTGCCCGTCTTCTGGCATCATTGTTTGGCTGCCTGCGCCTCTGCGGCCGCCCTGACCCACACAACGCCCCTCGGTGTCTTATTTATTGGGACTGCGAGGGTGTGATTGACGGGCATGATCAGTGCATCAGTTCGCCTGTCCCTCATCTCCTTCCGCCTTCTGCGGACTGTGCAGCTTCATGGCCGTGGCATGCGATAAGGGATCAGATGACGCCGCACAGTCTGAAGCGGGTGTAAGGACCCGAGTGTGAGAGGCGAACATATGTGCTGCGCCAGGCCCTGCATCCCAGCCCCGCAGTGTTTTAACAATGTTAAGACACTGCGGGGCTGGGATTCATGGTCATCGCGAACCGCACCGGCCGACATTAAATGATGCCAGAACATGGGCAGCGCTAACAGCGCTAGGCCAGGGGATAACACGACAGCGCAGACTCCTGTACAGCAAATAACAACGCTCAGGAGGCTGCACCCAGCACCAAGGTGGGATTCTTGACATCTGTGCTGCGTCTCATTACAAAGGGAACTCGCGCCTCCAACACAGTTTGACTGTTTAAAGGGCTAAATGTTATACGTGTTTCATTCAGCGTGTGCAAGGAGCGAAATTAAAAGAGCAACCTTTGACTTGTGCAGCACTACTGCTGCATAAGCTGTGGCTCTTCTACTTTGTAACCCCTGAGGGGGGGTTAAAGGTTACCTTTGAAATTGGTTCAATTAGGCTTCGGCCTACACTCTGCTCCCCCTGCAGAGCCCTGGGCTCCAACACCGCCAGTTGGGGCCCGGTACTGCTAGCTGCACAGAGAAAAACACCAGCCAATGTGTCAGTGGGGTTCAGCACCGCCAGCTGTTCCCCTGCTGTGCAGCCGGCAACGTGTCCTGCAACTGCCACGCAGGCACAACAGACCCAAAAGCTGCCGCCAGTGCAGGCTTCGGCCTACACTCTGCTCCATCTCCTCCTCCTGCTGACCCCGGGCTCCAACACCGCCAGTTGGGGCCCGGTACTGCTAGCTGCACAGAGAAAAACACCAGCCAATGTGTCAGTGGGGTTCAGCACCGCCAGCTGTTCCCCTGCTGTGCAGCCGGCATCGTGTCCTGCAAAAGCCACGCAGACACAAGAACTGAAATTGAAGGGAACCTGTCCCCCCTCCCCCAGGCGTTTGTACGTTTTAAAGGCCACCTTGTACAGCGGTAATGCTGCATGTGTGCAAGGTGGCTCATAAACGTATTCTCCTCGCACATGTGGAACTGAAAACACGTCTAAAATGTGTCCTCTGTGTGACCATTTAACCGTCCCGGTGGTGTGACTTTCCTTTGTAATGACACGCTGCAACCCCCTTGGTAGCGCTGCCCGTCTTCTGGCATCATTGTTTGGCTGCCTGCGCCTCTGCGGCCGCCCTGACCCACACAACGCCCCTTGGTGTCTTATTTATTGGGACTGCGAGGGTGTGATTGACGGGCATGATCAGTGCATCAGTTCGCCTGTCCCTCATCTCCTTCCGCCTTCTGCGGACTGTGCGGCTTCATGGCCGTGGCATGCGATAAGGGATCAGATGACGCCGCACAGTCTGAAGCGGGTGTAAGGACCCGAGTGTGAGAGGCGAACATATGTGCTGCGCCAGGCCCTGCATCCCAGCCCCGCAGTGTTTTAACAATGTTAAGACACTGCGGGGCTGGGATTCATGGTCATCGCGAACCGCACCGGCCGACATTAAATGATGCCAGAACATGGGCAGCGCTAACAGCGCTAGGCCACGGGATAACACGACAGCGCAGACTCCTGTACAGCAAATAACAACGCTCAGGAGGCTGCACCCAGCACCAAGGTGGGATTCTTGACATCTGTGCTGCGTCTCATTACAAAGGGAACTCGCGCCTCCAACACAGTTTGACTGTTTAAAGGGCTAAATGTTATACGTGTTTCATTCAGCGTGTGCAAGGAGCGAAATTAAAAGAGCAACCTTTGACTTGTGCAGCACTACTGCTGCATAAGCTGTGGCTCTTCTACTTTGTAACCCCTGAGGGGGGGTTAAAGGTTACCTTTGAAATTGGTTCAATTAGGCTTCGGCCTACACTCTGCTCCCCCTGCAGAGCCCTGGGCTCCAACACCGCCAGTTGGGGCCCGGTACTGCTAGCTGCACAGAGAAAAACACCAGCCAATGGGTCAGTGGGGTTCAGCACCGCCAGCTGTTCCCCTGCTGTGCAGCCGGCAACGTGTCCTGCAACTGCCACGCAGGCACAACAGACCCAAAAGCTGCCGCCAGTGCAGGCTTCGGCCTACACTCTGCTCCATCTCCTCCTCCTGCTGACCCCGGGCTCCAACACCGCCAGTTGGGGCCCGGTACTGCTAGCTGCACAGAGAAAAACACCGGCCAATGTGTCAGTGGGGTTCAGCACCGCCAGCTGTTCCCCTGCTGTGCAGCCGGCATCGTGTCCTGCAAAAGCCACGCAGACACAAGAACTGAAATTGAAGGGAACCTGTCCCCCCTCCCCCAGGCGTTTGTACGTTTTAAAGGCCACCTTGTACAGCGGTAATGCTGCATGTGTGCAAGGTGGCTCATAAACGTATTCTCCTCGCACATGTGGAACTGAAAACACGTCTAAAATGTGTCCTCTGTGTGACCATTTAACCGTCCCGGTGGTGTGACTTTCCTTTGTAATGACACGCTGCAACCCCCTTGGTAGCGCTGCCCGTCTTCTGGCATCATTGTTTGGCTGCCTGCGCCTCTGCGGCCGCCCTGACCCACACAACGCCCCTCGGTGTCTTATTTATTGGGACTGCGAGGGTGTGATTGACGGGCATGATCAGTGCATCAGTTCGCCTGTCCCTCATCTCCTTCCGCCTTCTGCGGACTGTGCGGCTTCATGGCCGTGGCATGCGATAAGGGATCAGATGACGCCGCACAGTCTGAAGCGGGTGTAAGGACCCGAGTGTGAGAGGCGAACATATGTGCTGCGCCAGGCCCTGCATCCCAGCCCCGCAGTGTTTTAACAATGTTAAGACACTGCGGGGCTGGGATTCATGGTCATCGCGAACCGCACCGGCCGACATTAAATGATGCCAGAACATGGGCAGCGCTAACAGCGCTAGGCCAGGGGATAACACGACAGCGCAGACTCCTGTACAGCAAATAACAACGCTCAGGAGGCTGCACCCAGCACCAAGGTGGGATTCTTGACATCTGTGCTGCGTCTCATTACAAAGGGAACTCGCGCCTCCAACACAGTTTGACTGTTTAAAGGGCTAAATGTTATACGTGTTTCATTCAGCGTGTGCAAGGAGCGAAATTAAAAGAGCAACCTTTGACTTGTGCAGCACTACTGCTGCATAAGCTGTGGCTCTTCTACTTTGTAACCCCTGAGGGGGGGTTAAAGGTTACCTTTGAAATTGGTTCAATTAGGCTTCGGCCTACACTCTGCTCCCCCTGCAGAGCCCTGGGCTCCAACACCGCCAGTTGGGGCCCGGTACTGCTAGCTGCACAGAGAAAAACACCAGCCAATGTGTCAGTGGGGTTCAGCACCGCCAGCTGTTCCCCTGCTGTGCAGCCGGCAACGTGTCCTGCAACTGCCACGCAGGCACAACAGACCCAAAAGCTGCCGCCAGTGCAGGCTTCGGCCTACACTCTGCTCCATCTCCTCCTCCTGCTGACCCCGGGCTCCAACACCGCCAGTTGGGGCCCGGTACTGCTAGCTGCACAGAGAAAAACACCAGCCAATGTGTCAGTGGGGTTCAGCACCGCCAGCTGTTCCCCTGCTGTGCAGCCGGCATCGTGTCCTGCAAAAGCCACGCAGACACTTGCTCTTGTACCTTCTGCTCCCCATCCTGGTTCCAGTACCGTCAGCTGGTTCCGGGCAGAGCCTTTGGCTTAGGTGCCTCCCTCTGGGTATCCGAGTTCCACCAACGTCAGGTGGTCCTTGGTAGTGCTTTCAGGCACGGGTACCTCCTGCTTAGTAACCGGGTTCCAGTAATGTCAGCTGGTCCTCGGTAGTTCCATTGGCTCTTGGACCTTCGGCTACCCATCCGGGTTCCAGCACCGTCAGCTGGTTCTCGGCAGTGTCTTTTGCTCTTGTACCTTCTGCTCCCCATCCTGGTTCCAGTACCGTCAGCTGGTTCCGGGCAGAGCCTTTGGCTTAGGTGCCTCCCTCTGGGTATCCGAGTTCCACCAATGTCAGGTGGTCCTTGGTAGTGCTTTCAGGCACGGGTACCTCCTGCTTAGTAACCGGGTTCCAGTAACGTCAGCTGGTCCTCGGTCGTTCCATTGGCTCTTGGACCTTCGGGTAGCCATCCGAGTTCCAGTTCCATCAGCTGGTTCTCGGCATTTTCTCAGCCTTCTTGTACCTTCTGCTACATTTCCAAGTTCAAGAGACTAAACACGATGACCCGGAAGACCACCCCTAAGATGACGACGACACCAGAGACGACAACCACCGTGATGACGACGACCCTGGAGACGATGACCCCGAAGACCACCCCGATGACGACGACCCCGGAGACGACGACCCTGAAGACCACCCCGATGACGACGACCCCGGAGACGACGACCCTGGAGACGACGACGACCTGGAAGACCGAGAAGCAGAAGAACAAGAGGCTGCAGAACAAAGAGCAGAAGAACATTAAGCATAACACTAAATATCAGAGCAAAAAATATTATCTAAATTATAAGCAGAAGAAGACTAAGCAGTGTATGGGGGTGAGTCCGTTCCTCCTCGTGGTGCCCCTGGATAAAGCCTGATGCTGCAGGCCAAACTGAACGCGGACAAATGTAACTCTTTTGTGACAGGCAGAACGGAAGGTGTAATCTTCAAACTTTTATAGATAACAACTACGGGAATGCCTGTCACAAATAAGAATATGATGAAGAAGTAGAATATGATGAAGATAATAGTAAAATAAAAAGAATATGAACAATGTAACCAAAAAAATAATAGGTAGAAGATGAAGAAGAAGATGAATAAGGTGAAGAAGTTGATGTCAAAGAAGCTGATGATGAGGATAATGAAGAAGAAAGTGTGGGAGAAGTAAAAAAGAAGGTGAAGGGCGTGGAAGTAGTGAAACATCAATATCTGACAAAATAAAAAAAAAAATTAACATAGTCAAAATCTTTCTACCGCCGAACGTCATAAAAAACCCCCAAAATCCTGCTATTCTATTACATTGGGCTAAACCTCTGTGCCTTTAATGTCTCCGCCACGTCCCCCAATACATCCTACATTATTCTTAGTTGTTTTCCTTCATGTAGAATGAACCTACAAGTTTATAAAGGGTTTATTTTAATTCCGATATTTTCGTCCCATTGACTTGCATTGGGATCGGGTATCGGTATCGGATTGGATCCGATATTTTGACAGTATCGGGCGATACTTTCCGATACCGATACTTTCCGATATCGGAAAGTATCGCTCAACACTAGTAATGACTCACTCATTACAACATCATACGGCAGAGAGTTCCATAGTCTCACTGCTCTTACAGTAAAGAATCCGCGTCTGTTATTATGCTTAAACCTTTTTTCCTCCAGACGTAGAGGATGCCCCCTTGTCCCTGTCACCGGTCTATGATTAAAAAGATCATCAGAAAGGTCTTTGTACTGTCCCCTCATATATTTATACATTAACATAAGATCACCCCTTAGCCTTTGTTTTTTCAAACTAAATAGCCCCAAGTGTAATAACCTATCTTGGTATTGCAGACCCCCCAGTCCTCTAATAACCTTGGTTGCTCTTCTCTGCACCCGCTCCAGTTCAGCTACGTCTTTCTTATACACCGGAGACCAGAACTGTGCACAGTATTCTAAGTGTGGTCGAACTAGTGACTTGTATAGAGGTAAAATTATGTTCTCCTCATGAGCATCTATTCCTCTTTTAATGCATCCCATTATTTTATTTGCCTTTGTAGCAGCTGCCTGACACTGGCCACTGAATATGAGTTTGTCATCCACCCATACACCCAGGTCTTTTTCATTGACGGTTTTGCCCAGAGTTTTAGAATTAAGCACATAGTTATACATCTTATTACTTCTACCCAAGTGCATGACCTTACATTTATCCCCATTAAAGCTCATTTGCCATTTATCAGCCCAAGCTTCTAGTTTACATAAATCATCCTGTAATATAAAATTGTCCTCCTCTGTATTGATTACCCTGCAGAGTTTAGTGTCATCTGCAAATATTGAAATTCTACTCTGAATGCCCCCTACAAGGTCATTAATAAATATGTTAAAAAGAAGAGGGCCTAATACTGACCCCTGTGGTACCCCACTGCTAACCGCGACCCAGTCCGAATGTGCTCCATTAATAACCACCCTTTGTTTCCTATCCCTGAGCCAGCTCTCAATCCACTTACACATATTTTCCCCTATCCCCATTATTCTCATTTTATGTAACAACCTTTTGTGTGGCACCGTATCAAAAGCTTTTGAAAAGTCCATATACACTACATCCACTGGGCTCCCTTGGTCCAGTCCGGAACTTACCTCTTCATAGAAGCTGATCAAATTAGTCTGACATGAACGGTCCCTAGTAAACCCGTGCTGATACTGGGTCATGAGGTTATTCCTCTTCAGATACTCCAGTATAGCATCCTTTAAAATGCCCTCCAGGATTTTACCCACAGTAGAGGTTAAACTTACTGGCCTATAATTTCCGAGTTCAGTTTTTGTCCCCTTTTTGAATATTGGCACCACATTTGCTATACGCCAGTCCTGTGGTACAGACCCTGTTATTATGGACTCTTTAAAGATTAAAAATAATGGTCTATCAATGACTGTACTTAATTCCTGCAGTACTCGGGGGTGTATCCCATCCGGGCCCGGAGATTTGTCAATTTTAGTGATTTTTAGACGCCGCCGTACTTCCTGCTGGGTTAAGCAGGTAACCTTTAATTGGGAATTTTTATCACTAGTCATATTGGCTGCCATGGGATTTTCTTTTGTAAATACTGATGAAAAAAAGTCATTTAGCATATTGGCTTTTTCCTCAACTTCATCCACCATTTCACCCAGACTATTTTTAAGGGGGCCAACACTATCATTTTTTAGTTTCTTACTATTTATGTAGTTAAAGAATATTTTGGGATTATTTTTGCTCTCTCTGGCAATGAGTCTCTCTGTCTCAATCTTTGCTGCCTTGATTTGCTTTTTACAGAATTTATTTAATTTTCTGTATTTATTTAATGCCTCCTCACTACCTACTTCCTTTAATTCTCTAAATGCTTTCTTTTTGTCCCTTATTGCGCCCCTTACAGCTCTATTTAGCCATATTGGTTTCCTCCTATTTCTAGTATGTTTATTCCCATATGGTATATACTGTGCACAGGTCCTATCCATGATGCTAATAAACGTCTCCCATTTTCTTTGTGTATTTTTATGCCTCAGGATATCGTCCCAGTTAATTGCACCAAGATCCTCTCTCATCCGTTGGAAATTTGCCCTCCTGAAGTTTAGTGTCCTTGTCACCCCTCTACTACACATCTTATTAAAGGAGACATGAAAACTTATTATTTTGTGATCACTATTCCCCAAGTGACACCCCAACCCTTATATTTGATATGCGGTCTGGCCTGTTGGTTAATATTAGGTCTAGCAGTGCCCCCCTCCTTGTTGGGTCCTGAACCTGTTGTGAAAGGTAATTGTCTCTCATAGTTGTCAAAAACCGATTACCTTTACTGGAATTGCAGGTTTCTGTTCCCCAATCTATTTCAGGGTAGTTGAAGTCCCCCATAATAATGACTTCTCCTTGAGTCGCAGCTTCATCTATTTGCTTTATGAGGATATTCTCCATTGCTTCCATTATTTTTGGAGATTTATAACAAACCCCTATCAGTAATTTATTATTTTTTCCCCCTCCCCTTATCTCCACCCACAGGGACTCTACATTTTCATTAGATTCACCTATATTATCACGCAGGATGGGTTTTAAGGTCGATTTTACATACAGACACACCCCACCCCCTCGCTTATCTGTACGGTCATTTCTGAAAAGGCTATAGCCCTCCAAGTTAACAGCCCAGTCATGGCTCTCATCCAGCCATGTTTCAGATATCCCCACCATGTCATAATTATGCTCCAACAACATTAATTCTAATTCGTCCATTTTGTTGGCGAGGCTTCTGGCATTAGTATACATGCACTTGATGTTCCTCTCTGTACCTCTATTCTTTCTTAAATTACTAACTGTTCTAACCTCACCCCCATGCCACCGCCACCCCCAACTTCCTTATTTGTGCCCAGGTCTCTATCTGCACTATCTTCCCCTCCTATAATATGAATACCCTCCCCCCCAATCCCTAGTTTAAACACTCCTCCAACCTTCTAGCCATTTTCTCCCCCAGCACAGCTGCACCTTCCCCATTGAGGTGCAGCCCGTCCCTAGCGTAGAGCCTGTAGTCAACTGAGAAGTCGGCCCAGTTCTGCAGGAACCCAAACCCCTCCTTCCTACACCAATTCTTAAGCCACTTATTAACCTCCCTAATCTCCCGTTGCCTCTCTGGCATGGCACGTGGTACAGGCAGTATTTCGGAAAATACCACGTTGGAAGTCCTTGCTTTCAGCTTGCAGCCTAATTCCCTGAAATCATCTTTAAGGACCTTCCACCTACCTCTAACTTTGTCATTTGTGCCAATGTGCACCATGACCGCTGGGTCCTCACCAGCCCCTCCCAATAACCTGTCAACCCGATCAGCGATGTGTCGGACTCGAGCACCAGGTAGACAGCACACCATCCGACGATCCCTGTCTTTGTGACAGATTGCCCTATCTGTTCCCCTGATAATTGAGTCCCCCACTACCAGCACCTGTCTGGCCTGCCCTGCTCTCCTATTTCCCTCCTTACTGGAGCAGTCACTCCTCCGGCTTTCAGAGGACATGCCTGGCTGCAGCAGTGCTACCCCTGTACTGGCACCCCCCTCATCTGCCAACTTAGCAAACTTATTGGGGTGTGCCAGATCAGGACTAGCCTCCTTGGCACTCTTCCCTCTACCCTGCCTTCTATCTGTCACCCAGCTAACTGCCTCACTGTCCTGCAGCTCCATCCTACCATCCCCCCCCTCATCTATCCCATTGAGCGTCTGCTCAGTGAGCAGAAGACTCCTCTCCATATTGTCTATGGATCTCAGTGTTGCCAGTTGCACATTTAGATCCAGAATCTGGGCTTCCAAATGCACAATGTGTTCACATCTCGCACAGCAGTATGCACCCTCGACCGGCTGATCAAGGATTGCATACATGTGGCAAGATGTGCACTGGATGGCATTAACAATAGTGGATCCCCAATGCAATCCCCATTTCCTAATGGGGATTGCAGCACACAAACGTTAATTAAAAATAAATACAAAGTATTAAAAAAAAACAAAAAAAAAAACAACAACAAAAAAAACAGACAGCAATTCCTCCCTTGGAAACTCGCTGATTCCAAAGTCACTGAATCACAAGTCACACTTACCGCCGTCCACACTTACGCTCAGGTCACACTCAGCTCGCTCACACTCGCTATGCTGAAGATTTATAATTTTTTTTTCTCTCTATTTCCCTTCAACAACAAGCCACCTTGCTGTTCAAATGCACTTTCAAAAAAAGCAAAAAAAATTGCTTCACCCAACCATTAACCATGAGTGGAGAAAAGGTTTTGGTGTTGTCATTCATATTCTCTGAAAAAAGGCCAAGAAAGCAAAAATTCTGCAGGGGTATGTTAACTTTTGAGCACAACTGTATGTGCAGCCTGGCCTCCATATGTGCAACCTGGCCCATATATGTGCAGCCTGGCCTGTTGTGAATTCTGCTCTTGGGCTCCCTCCGGTGGTTATAAGTGGTAGCACTGCTGTCTCTGGATCGCAGCATTTATCAGGTGTGTTCACTTTTTGCAATTCTGACTATTTAGTCTTGCTTGACCCTTTAGTCAGTGCCAGTTGTCCATTGTTCCTGGAGGATTCACATCCCTGCCTGGTCTCTCCTGCTTTGCTGTTCATTTCAACAAAGATAAGTTCTGGCCTTGATTTTTGCTGTCCACATGCTGTGGCCTTATTGTTCAGTTATTTTCCATGTTATTGTCTTGTCCAGCTTGGTCTGTATAAGGATTTGTTTAGCCAAGCTGGTATCTCTGGAGATGCAGATATACCCTCCATATCTTTAGTTAGATGTGCAGACTTTGTATTTTCTGTGGTGGATATTTTCTAGTGTTTTAATACTGACCGCATAGTACTCTGTCCTATCCTTTCTATTTAGCTAGAAGTGGCCTCCTTTGCTAAATTCTGATTTCAGTCTGTGTATGTTTTTTCCCTCTCTTCTCACAGTCAATATTTGTGGGGGGCTGTCTATCCTTTGGGGATTTTCTCTGAGGCAAGATAGTTTTCCCTTCTCTATCTCTCGGGGTAATTAGTCCTCCGGCTGTGTCGAGATGTCTAGGGAGTGATAGGTACATTCCACGGCTACTTCTATTTGCGGTGTTAAGTTCAGGGTCTGCGGTCAGTACAGGTACCACCTTCTCCGGAGAACGTCTCATGCTGCTCCTAGGCCACCAGATCATAACAGTACAACTGGCCAACAATGAGTTAACTGCATCTCAGAAGAAGGGAAGGAAAGTGCTGAGCCATTTTTTTTTCTGTAGTCTGTTGTGTTTTTGTTTTTCCCTCTTTACCTCTGGGTGGCTCAGGAGTTCGGCGCTGGTATGGATGTTCAGGGATTGGCTTCTCGTGTGGATCAACTTGCTGCTAGAGTACAGGGTATTTCCGATTATATCGTTCAGACTCCAGTTTTAGAGCCTAGAATTCCAACTCCTGATTTGTTTTTTGGGGACAGGTCCAAATTTTTGAGCTTTAAAAATAACTGTAAACTGTTTTTTGCTCTGAAACCCCGTTCCTCTGGTGATCCCATCCAGCAGGTTAAAATTGTTATATCTCTGCTGCGTGGTGACCCCCAGGATTGGGCATTTGCCCTGGAACCTGGGAATCCGGCGTTGTTTAATGTAGACACCTTTTTCCAGGCGCTTGGGTTATTGTATGATGAGCCTAATTCAGTGGATCATGCTGAGAAAACCTTGTTGGCCCTGTCAGGGTCAAGAAGCGGCAGAATCATATTGCCAGAAATTTAGAAAATGGTCTGTACTGACTAAATGGAATGAGGATGCCTTGGCGGCAATTTTCAGAAAGGGTCTTTCTGAATCCGTTAAGGATGTTATGGTGGGGTTCCCCACGCCTGCTGGTCTGAGTGATTCTATGTCTCTGGCCATTCAGATTGATCGGCGCTTGCGCGAGCGCAGAGTTGTGCACACTATGGCATTGTCTTCCGAGCGGAGTCCTGAGCCTATGCAGTGTGATAGGATTGTGCCTAGAGCTGAACGACAAGGATTCAGACGTCAGAATAGGTTGTGTTTTTACTGCGGCGATTCTGCTCATGTTATTTCTGATTGCCCTAAGCGTACCAAGAGAATCGCTAGTTCTGTTACCATCAGTACTGTACAACCTAAATTTCTGTTATCTGTGACCCTGATCTGCTCATTATCGTCATTTTCTGTCATGGCATTTGTGGATTCAGGCGCCGCTCTAAACCTAATGGACTTAGAATTTGCCAGACGTTGTGGTTTCCCCTTGTAGCCTTTGCAGAGTCCTATTCCTTTGAGGGGCATTGATGCTACACCGTTGGCTAAAAATAAACCTCAGTTTTGGACACAGCTGACCATGTGCATGGCGCCAGCCCATCAGGAAGATTGTCGTTTTCTGGTGTTGCATAATTTGCATGATGCTATTGTGCTGGGTTTCCCATGGTTACAGGTACATAATCCGGTATTAGATTGGAAATCTATGTCTGTGACTAGTTGGGGTTGTCAGGGGGTTCATGGTGACGTTCCTTTGATGTCAATTGCCTCCTCCCCCTCTTCTGAAATTCCTGAGTTTTTGTCAGATTTCCAGGATGTATTCAATGAGCCCAAGTCCAGTTCCCTTCCACCGCATAGGGACTGTGATTGTGCTATTGACTTGATTCCAGGCTGTAAGTTCCCTAAGGGCCGACTTTTCAACCTGTCTGTGCCAGAACATACCGCCATGCGGAGCTATGTTAAGGAGTCCTTGGAGAAGGGGCATATTCGGCCATCTTCTTCACCATTGGGAGCAGGTTTTTTTTTGTTGCCAAGAAGGATGGCTACTTGAGACACTGTATTGATTATCGCCTCTTGAATAAGATCACGGTCAAATTCCAATACCCTTTGCTTTCTGATCTGTTTGCTAGGATTGAGGGGGCCAAGCACCGTATTGTGGTCTTGACCGATCATAAGAATGTGATTTACCTCGAGTCTGCCAAACGGCTGAATCCTAGACAGGCTCGATGGTCCCCGTTTTTCTCCCGTTTTGATTTTGTGGTCTCGTATCTTCCGGGTTCTAAGAATGTTAAGGCTGATGCCCTCTCTAGGAGCTTTTTGCCTGATTCTCCTGGGGTCCTTGAGCCGGTCGGCATTCTGAAGGAAGGGGTGATTCTTTCTGCCATCTCTCCTGATTTACGACAGGTTCTTCAGGAATTTCAGGCTGATAAACCTGACCGCTGTATAGTGGGGAAACTGTTTGTTCCTGACAGATGGACTAGTAAAGTGATTTCGGAGGTTCATTGTTCTGTGTTGGCTGGTCATCCTGGGTTTTTTGGTACCAGAGATTTGGTTGGTAGGTCCTTTTGGTGGCCTTCTTTGTCACGGGATGTGCATTGTTTTGTGCAGTCCTGTGGGACTTGTGCGTGGGCCAAGCCTTGCTGTTCCCGCGCTAGTGGGTTGCTTTTGCCTTTGCCGGTCCCTGAGAGGCCCTGGACGCATATTTCTATGGATTTTATTTTGGATCTTCCGGTTTCCCAGAGGATGTCGGTTATCTGGGTGGTTTGTGACCGGTTTTCTAAGATGGTTCATTTGGTACCTTTGCCTTAATTACCTTCCTCTTCTGATTTGGTTCCGTTGTTTTTTCAGCATGTGGTTCGTTTGCATGGCATTCCGGAGAATATTGTGTCCGATAGAGGTTCCCAGTTTGTTTCTAGGTTTTGGCGGGCCTTTTGTGCTAGGCTGGGCATTGATTTGTCTTTTTCGACCACATTTCATCATCAAATGGCCAAACCGAGCGAACTAATCAGACTTTGGAAACTTATTTGAGATGCTTTGTGTCTGCTGATCAGGATGATTGGGTGGCTTTCTTGCCATTGGCCGAGTTTGCCCTTAATAATCGGGCTAGTTCTGCTACCTTGGTCTCACTCTTCTTTTGTAACTCTGGTTTTCATCCTCGTTTTTCTTCAGGGCAGGTTGAGCCTTCTGATTGTCCTGGGGTGGACTCTGTGGTTGACAGGTTGCAGCAAATTTGGGCTCAGGTTGATGACAATTTGGTGTTGTCTCAGGAGGGGGCTCAGCGTTTTGCTAACCGTCGTCGGTGTGTTGGTTCCCGGCTTCGGGTTGGGGATTTGGTCTGGTTGTCTTCCTGTCATGTTCCTATGAAGGTTTCTTCCCCTAAGTTTAAGCCTCGGTTTATTGGCCCTTATAGGATTTCTGAGATTATCAATCCAGTGTCTTTTCGTTTGGCCCTTCCAGCCTCTTTTTCCATCCATAATGTTTTTCATCGATCTTTATTGCGGAAATATGTGGTGCCCGTTGTTCCCTCTGTTGATCCTCCTGCCCCGGTGTTGACTGATGGGGAGTTGGAGTATGTGGTTGAGAAGATTTTGGATTCTCGTTTTTCGAGGCGGAAGCTTCAGTATCTTGTCAAATGGAAGGGTTATGGCCAGGAGGATAATTCTTGGGTTGTTGCCTCCGATGTTCATGCTGAGGATTTGGTTCGTGCCTTTCATTTGGCTCGTCCGGATCGGCCTGGGGGCTCTGGTGAGGGTTCGGTGACCCCTCCTCAAGGGGGGGGGGTACTGTTGTGAATTCTGCTCTTGGGCTCCCTCCGGTGGTTATAAGTGGTAGCACTGCTGTCTCTGGATCGCAGCATTTATCAGGTGTGTTCACTTTTTGCAATTCTGACTGGGCTATTTAGTCTTGCTTGACCCTTTAGTCAGTGCCAGTTGTCCATTGTTCCTGGAGGATTCACATCCCTGCCTGGTCTCTCCTGCTTTGCTGTTCATTTCAACAAAGATAAGTTCTGGCCTTGATTTTTGCTGTCCACATGCTGTGGCCTTATTGTTCAGTTCTTTTCCATGTTTTTGTCTTGTCCAGCTTGGTCTGTATAAGGATTTGTTTAGCCAAGCTGGTATCTCTGGAGATGCAGATATACCCTCCATATCTTTAGTTAGATGTGGAGATTTTGTATTTTCTGTGGTGGATATTTTCTAGTGTTTTAATACTGACCGCATAGTACTCTGTCCTATCCTTTCTATTTAGCTAGAAGTGGCCTCCTTTGCTAAATTCTGATTTCAGTCTGTGTATGTTTTTTCCCTCTCTTCTCACAGTCAATATTTGTGGGGGGCTGTCTATCCTTTGGGGATTTTCTCTGAGGCAAGATAGTCTTCCCTTTTCTATCTCTCGGGGTAATTAGTCCTCCGGCTGTGTCGAGATGTCTAGGGAGTGATAGGTACATTCCACGGCTACTTCTATTTGCGGTGTTAAGTTCAGGGTCTGCGGTCAGTACAGGTACCACCTTCTCCGGAGTACGTCTCATGCTGCTCCTAGGCCACCAGATCATAACACTGGCCCCCATATGTACAGCCTGGCCCCCGTATGTACAGTCTGGCCTCTGTATGTCTATCCTGGTTCCATATTCCTCTTGTCTTGGCCCCCTCTATATCCATCCTGGCCCCCCATATAGCCATCCTGGCCCCCATATATCCATTCTGGCCCCCATATATCCATCCTAGCCCCCATATATCCATCTTGGCCCCCATATATCCATTCTGACCCCCAATATATCCATCCTGGCCCCCTATATATCCATCCCAACCCCCATATGTCCCTTGTCTTCATGGGTTCCAGTTTAGCAATTCCAGGAGATTTTGAAGATGTTTCAGAATGTGGCAGAATGTCGTTTTCTGGTGTTGCATAATTTGCATGATGCTATTGTGCTGGGTTTCCCATGGTTACAGGTACATAATCCGGTATTAGATTGGAAATCTGTCTGTGACTAGTTGGGGTTGTCAGGGGGTTCATGGTGACGTTCCTTTGATGTAAATTGCCTCCTCCCCCTCTTCTGAAATTCCTGAGTTTTTGTCAGATTTCCAGGATGTATTCAATGAGCCCAAGTCCAGTTCCCTTCCACCGCATAGGGACTGTGATTGTGCTATTGACTTGATTCCAGGCTGTAAGTTCCCTAAGGGCCGACTTTTCAACCTGTCTGTGCCAGAACATACCGCCATGCGGAGCTATGTTAAGGAGTCCTTGGAGAAGGGGCATATTCGGCCATCTTCTTCACCATTGGGAGCAGGTTTTTTTTTGTTGCCAAGAAGGATGGCTACTTGAGACACTGTATTGATTATCGCCTCTTGAATAAGATCACGGTCAAATTCCAATACCCTTTGCTTTCTGATCTGTTTGCTAGGATTGAGGGGGCCAAGCACCGTATTGTGGTCTTGACCGATCATAAGAATGTGATTTACCTCGAGTCTGCCAAACGGCTAAATCCTAGACAGGCTCGATGGTCCCCGTTTTTCTCCCGTTTTGATTTTGTGGTCTCGTATCTTCCGGGTTCTAAGAATGTTAAGGCTGATGCCCTCTCTAGGAGCTTTTTGCCTGATTCTCCTGGGGTCCTTGAGCCGGTCGGCATTCTGAAGGAAGGGGTGATTCTTTCTGCCATCTCTCCTGATTTACAACGGGTTCTTCAGGAATTTCAGGCTGATAAACCTGACCGCTGTATAGTGGGGAAACTGTTTGTTCCTGACAGATGGACTAGTAAAGTGATTTCGGAGGTTCATTGTTCTGTGTTGGCTGGTCATCCTGGGTTTTTTGGTACCAGAGATTTGGTTGGTAGGTCCTTTTGGTGGCCTTCTTGATGTTTCAGAATGTGGCACGTGGGTTTCAAGCATCTTTTCCTTAGATTGTTCTTTGAAACTCTATTCGGGTGGAAAGGAGATGAAGTTATCGAGAGAGGACGGCAAATCTTTACCAGTGAGTTCACCTTTGATCCAACTGGATAAGCCGGCAGAGAAGACAGCGAGGAGAGAATCATCAGCAAATAGGGTGCAGAACTGGATGGCACAATGTCTCACAGGGTGAGTCCCATGTCTGAGCAGCATGGAATCAGTGGTGGAGTGTAAGCAGACAGGAAAGTTGGTAGGGAATGTATCATAAGGTGATCCTGCTCCCACAATAGCGCACCCCACGTCAAAGCGCACCCAGACAGCAATGAGAAAATGTACACCACTTTGGATCAGTTAGATAAACTGCATTGGCTTACGTCTTGGCAGATCACAATGGGCAATACTGTATAATGGGCACACATGATGCTCCATACTGTATAATTGCAATGTAGCTCAGCTCTGCGAACTCTGCATGCACTCAGACAACACCACTATCTACTGGCTCCACTCCATAACTGCTGTAGTATATAAAGGATACATATATGAATACTGTTCCTATGACTAACAGGCTGCACTGGATTGCTCTAACTGCTGCCACTACTCCTGGTTATAATGCCTTGTACTGTAAGCACAGCAGGGCCAACTGCTTGTATGTTTGCAACACACACGAATGTCCTCTCTCCCTCTCTGAACCACTGCCCCGGAAGATATGGAGGGGGAGTGGCCTAATATAAGGGAGATTGTCGGCTGCTTCTCCTGCTGGCTGTCAGGAGAAGTAGAGTCCCGTGCGGGACTGAGGGGCACAGCCTCAAAATCAGGACCGTCCCACAGTATGAGGGACGGTTGGTAGCTATGCCGTAGATGACAGTGTGAGACCAGACTCCCAGAAAACTCACTTGTACCAGGGTTTCAGCAGGGGTATCAGACCGGCTAATGGTTTGAATTTTCATAGCTGGCTGACTAGATGCACTGGAACCTTAGCTTCTCCCTGATAATACTTTAAAAAGTATTGTCTCACCTGTCTTCCAGCTGAATCGTCAAAAGGAGGTTCTCCTTTAAATTAGGATTCAGCGCTTTTTTTTCAAATCTCCCAGAAGTGCATTCCACGGTAGAATGCATTCTGGGTACTAGAGGCCTGTGCGTCATTCCTCTGTAACCGGAAGTCTCCTTGAATCTTCAGAGAATATTGGAGCAAAGCACAGGGATGGGCAGTATGAGCCGAGAGCCCCCCTGGAGAAGCGGCTCACTCCAGGAGCCACAGCTCAGCTGGACAGGCTGTGGGACCCCTTGTTTGGTGGGGTGTCGGCCTCCGGACCTCCTGCAGGAGGAAGGGGAGAGATGACGAGGATACCGTCCCATTCCTCCTGCATCTGGCATCAAGAGCTCCTGCTCACTGGAAGATGTCAGGTACACCTCTTCTGCGTCTGTCCCCGATAGGGACAGGAAAAACACTGGGGGTGGTGGATGGAGGGTCCTTTTAGCCTCTTGTGTGTTCCTGTCCCTATCAAGGATAAGGGCAACCTCCTGACGGTGCTGTCAGGAGGGATGTCCTGGAAATAATGTTACATTATTAATTCTCTCTCAACTATGTTATGTATTAGTGAACTTGATTAATCGCTTTTTTTATTCCTCTATCCATGCTTGCTTTTACTCAACTTTACTAAATGCTCACATGCACTTTAAGGGCTCCTACTCACTTGCGAGCAACTCGGATGAGTCTCGTATGTTTATGCTCTGCACCCGGAACTCAGATTGGAGCATGCGGAGGCATAGGCATACTCCTCTGTGCCAGGTGCAGTGCCGGGGTATTGCCGTGGGAGACTCATCCGAGTCTCGCCCAAGTGAGTAGGAGCCCTTAAGGTTCCTCTTTTTCTTACCAATTCACTCAAGCCAAATCTCAGAAAACTGTTGCGTTTGAAACTCGGCAATAGCATACTTCCTTCTGTCTTGTTTATATTGCTGGAAGTTGTTTCTCCAATATGTAGATTTTTCTGCTGTCATATTTTAACACATGAAATAAAAAAATCTACAATTTCAATGCGTTTTGGATGTAGATTGGAAGCTGGATCAATCTTTTTTCTCAACATTTTGGGGTACATAAAATTTTTCAATAGCTTTCAGTACAAGGCTGGGATCACATTCCTGTGTTTTGCGCTGAGCACTTAAGTTAGGTTTCCGTGTAATTCCCACAAAAATGCAATTCTGACGAACCCCTCCCCCCGATGGAACCACTCACTCTAATGAGGCAGATGGAGACACTTTGGAGTCTTCTCCGGTGGTATCCATCTTTTTCGGTGTTCACAGAACTGAGATGGTTCACATTTGTATGCTAAAAAGACACCTAAAATAATGGCACACTGCCGGAACAGAAACCAGACGAAGTCCAAAATAACTTCATCTACCACATTAGTGAGTTGTTCCGTTGAGGTTTTGTTTGATTTTCACAGTAACCCCGGCGTAAGCGCTCAGCGGAGAGCTCAGGATAAATGTTTTTTTTTCTCCAGTATTTACCGTAATAAATAACCTGCCCGTTTTATAGATCAGGTTTTTCTGGATGCGGCAAAACCAATTATGTGTACTTTGTTTTGTTTATCCTTGTTTTATCAGAAATGTTAGTTTTAGTGGCGAAACAGGATTTCGGAATTTTTATGCCCTTTGTGTTTAACACATTTTTTCACTAAGTTCCACTGTGGCACACATATATTTTTCAGTTTGATCTTTGGTCTCATGCATTGCAGTGCCTGAGACCTGTCAGTGACTCACTGACTCTGCCTGTAAGGCCAGTCTCACACGTCCAGATATTTCCGGTACCGGAAGAAATGGTCCCGGAGCTATCCGTGTCCGTGTGTGTACGTAGGCCATCCGTGTGTCCGGTGTGTCCGTGTTTATCATCCGTGTATTGAAACAATTTGTTTCAATTTTAACCCTATGACTTTAAAAACAGCACACGGACAGCATCCGTGTGCGGTACGTGTTTACACGCACCCATTGACTTTAATGGGTCCGTGTAATCCGTGCGCTCCCACGAACACTGACATGTCTCCGTGTTTTGCACACGGACACACGGTCCGTGAAAACACGCTGACATGTGCAGAGACACATTTATTTTAATGTGTCTACGTGTGTCATTGTCTCCGGTACGTGAGGACACTGTCACCACACGTACCAGAGCCACTGACGTGTGAAACTGGCCTAAGAGCCAGCTTATGACTGGGTCTCACAGGCCACCGTACCCTGGAGTCACCCGATAAACTCAGGGTACCATGGCAACAATTGGAACACGCAATTATGATCACGGGAAGGGGGTCTTTTAACCACTTAGATATCGCTGTCAGTATAGCAGTACATAAGGGGTTAAATGTCCCCGATTGTTCTGGATCCAGCCAGGGCCAATATGAGCTGTCATGTGTGGAATAGTGGAATATTGGCGGCACTATTCTTCTTATTCCCAATCGCGGTTTTAAAGTTACGATAAGGGAATAAGGTCCTTTAACAGTGGCCGTTTTTATGCGTATCAGCGATCTTCAGGGCTGGTGCAGACGACCGTATATCTTGGACAACGGCTATCCATGACTTTGATGGATAGCATTCATACATATATAATTCTATAGGGCTGTGCACATGTCCAATTTTTTTCCCCAAGAACCTAGTGTTCTGAAACAAAAAATAAATAAATAATTGCAGCATGCATGATTGAGAATCAGATGAGCCATCGCCCCTTCGCCATTATGGGTCTGTGGAGAGAAAAAAAGAAAGGAATCGGACCACATTTGGCTGACATCCGATTTTCACTGACTGAAATTATAGAGGAGGTGAAGAAACCTTTTTTTTCACTCCACCTGTGTGAAAATTGGATTACTGTTGTCTGCACCTGCCCTAATACTGAAAGTGGCTATACACGTGATAGCTCTCATCTTATAACTTTCTTTTCTGACTCTTACATACACAGCTAAGTTTTAACGTCTTTTTTCAAGGGAAAAGCAGAGAAAGTAGCTGTCAAGCACTTGTAGTGGATTATCTCTCAGACAACAGTAGTGCTGAATAAAGTTCAAACTGCCAGACCCTTATGTCCAATATCATCTGTCCAGGGAGAGTCAGAAAGCCTCAATACAGATTAGAGTGTTGTTCGATTTCACATGTATCAGTAGGTACAGCCATCTTACTTATGGGGCCTTTAGTTTTGGTAATGTATTGAATTGGGCATATATATTAAAATTGTAAGTGAAAAATTTACTAGAATGCCTGAAGTACAACAAACTTTTGAAGGCACTCTGCAAAACAAAAAGCAAAAGACATAGTAGAAATAAATGAAAATGCTACGTTTATTACTTCATTATTGCAAATGGTTGGGCAACCTGTTCTTGATTGCTTAGTTATCTTTCTCTTACAAATATGTACAATAAGTCAGTGCAATCCTATTATATTCGATTTCTTATTCCATAAAATAATTAACACATTGGAACTCTACAAATGGCATCAAGAGAAGCATGTTTTGTAAGAGCATGGAGCACATTTATTTTCCAGAAAGGAAAAGAGATATGTGCAAAAGTATCAGGCAAAAGTGTTCTGTGCTTGTTCAACAACAATCCCTGAAGAGATTTCTTAGACAGCCGATTGATGTTCGTTACAAACATAGATTGTACTAGGACGTATTCTTCTCCGTGTCCTCCCTGGAAATTTCGGAAAGATCTTAAATGTTTTCGGCATAAATTCCATGCAGGACTCACGAAACTTCTTTATCCTCCAGCAGTATATGACGGGGTTGAACACAGATTTCAGGTAACTGAGCCACAAAATGCAAGTGCTGATGATGTAAAATGAGGAACTGTAGTAGAAAGTTCTACTGAAGACAGACAATAGACTGAATACTGAATGTGGAAGCCAGCAAAGTGAGAACCCAATAAAGAGAATCAGTATGGTAGTGAAGGCTCTGGTCTTGAAACTCATGTCCACATTCAGTTGATGAGGCCTTTGTAGTCCCATCAACCCTAACTTGCTTACTTGGCTGAGGCACAAGCTCTCTGCATGGTTGTGAATTCTGACAGCATTTTGTCTCACCGTGTTTAGGATGCATAGGTAAGAGTATAGCATAATACTGAAAGGGATGAAGAACACTGCTACCACTAGCATTACTGCATATGCCCTATCAGCCAAAAATTCTGTATATCCCAAAACACATTGAGGTGCTCGTGTTGGAACTTCAACCAATGTCCACCCTACAACAGATGGGAAGGAAATACAAAAAGAAAATATCCAAGAGGTGATAATCATTATTTTAGCACGGTGTGGGTTTAATTTATCCTGTCTTTGAACAATGATCAGGAAACGATCAACACTGATTATGAGCAGGATGGCAACTCCTTCTAATACGAAGAACCAATATAGCATGGCTGATATCTGACAAAACTGAGAACCAAAGTGCCAGCTCCCAGTGATAATGGTCACTGCAGTAAAAGGCATGCAGAACAATGACAACATGATGTCAGAGAACGCAAGAGTTGCAAGAAGAAGGTTGATTGCAGATCGCATAGCTGGCTTTTGATAGACAATAAGGCAAACAATGGCATTGCCCAAAAACGCAATGGAAATCATTAATGCCATTATTATTGCCATTAATATCCTGAGTGGAGTAGGGAATGCATTAAAACTGGAGTCCTGGCTCCCTGTTGTCACATTCATACTAGAATAGGTGCAGTAGCCCAGAGGCGTGCTATTGCAGCTCATAGTAACAAGCAGAATATCCTTCTATTTGCATTTTTTATTGACTTGTAGACTCAACAAAACAGACGTTCTTGAAGACACAAAAAAGCACAGTGAGGTCAAAAATACTCTGTTGTAAAAAAATCACAGTAATAAGCAAGTGCTAGTCAAAAGATGTAAAGAAAACAGGGTATTTAGTTGATACGTTTTTTTGCAAAAAAATGTATACTAAGCTGCTCCACCAAATCGCCAAGGTATACCCTTATAGAGCAGTCCTAACTAATGTATGCAATCCCTATCTGATGTATTTAAAACCTGATTATCTGTATAGTACCTGTATAAGCAGGGTTCAGAGAGAAAAAAATATACATGTGGACATGCAGGATGGAACAGCTTAAATGCAAATGACCCACAGAGGAGTGGTGGACTCCCCAGTCTTGTAGAAACAAGAGAACAATTATAGAACCAGAAACACATGGGCTACTTGCACACTGAACAAGTCTGTAGGAACCTGTTCAGACCACCAGAAAACTTGAAGACACAAAAAAGCACAGTGAGGTCAAAAATACTCTGTTGTAAAAAAATCACAGTAATAAGCAAGTGCTAGTCAAAAGATGTAAAGAAAACAGGGTATTTAGTTGATACGTTTTTTTGCAAAAAAATGTATACTAAGCTGCTCCACCAAATCGCCAAGGTATACCCTTATAGAGCAGTCCTAACTAATGTATGCAATCCCTATCTGATGTATTTAAAACCTGATTATCTGTATAGTACCTGTATAAGCAGGGTTCAGAGAGAAAAAAATATACATGTGGACATGCAGGATGGAACAGCTTAAATGCAAATGACCCACAGAGGAGTGGTGGACTCCCCAGTCTTGTAGAAACAAGAGAACAATTATAGAACCAGAAACACATGGGCTACTTGCACACTGAACAAGTCTGTAGGAACCTGTTCAGACCACCAGAAAACTTGAAGACACAAAAAAGCACAGTGAGGTCAAAAATACTCTGTTGTAAAAAAATCACAGTAATAAGCAAGTGCTAGTCAAAAGATGTAAAGAAAACAGGGTATTTAGTTGATACGTTTTTTTGCAAAAAAATGTATACTAAGCTGCTCCACCAAATCGCCAAGGTATACCCTTATAGAGCAGTCCTAACTAATGTATGCAATCCCTATCTGATGTATTTAAAACCTGATTATCTGTATAGTACCTGTATAAGCAGGGTTCAGAGAGAAAAAAATATACATGTGGACATGCAGGATGGAACAGCTTAAATGCAAATGACCCACAGAGGAGTGGTGGACTCCCCAGTCTTGTAGAAACAAGAGAACAATTATAGAACCAGAAACACATGGGCTACTTGCACACTGAACAAGTCTGTAGGAACCTGTTCAGACCACCAGAAAACTTGAAGACACAAAAAAGCACAGTGAGGTCAAAAATACTCTGTTGTAAAAAAATCACAGTAATAAGCAAGTGCTAGTCAAAAGATGTAAAGAAAACAGGGTATTTAGTTGATACGTTTTTTTGCAAAAAAATGTATACTAAGCTGCTCCACCAAATCGCCAAGGTATACCCTTATAGAGCAGTCCTAACTAATGTATGCAATCCCTATCTGATGTATTTAAAACCTGATTATCTGTATAGTACCTGTATAAGCAGGGTTCAGAGAGAAAAAAATATACATGTGGACATGCAGGATGGAACAGCTTAAATGCAAATGACCCACAGAGGAGTGGTGGACTCCCCAGTCTTGTAGAAACAAGAGAACAATTATAGAACCAGAAACACATGGGCTACTTGCACACTGAACAAGTCTGTAGGAACCTGTTCAGACCACCAGAAAACTTGAAGACACAAAAAAGCACAGTGAGGTCAAAAATACTCTGTTGTAAAAAAATCACAGTAATAAGCAAGTGCTAGTCAAAAGATGTAAAGAAAACAGGGTATTTAGTTGATACGTTTTTTTGCAAAAAAATGTATACTAAGCTGCTCCACCAAATCGCCAAGGTATACCCTTATAGAGCAGTCCTAACTAATGTATGCAATCCCTATCTGATGTATTTAAAACCTGATTATCTGTATAGTACCTGTATAAGCAGGGTTCAGAGAGAAAAAAATATACATGTGGACATGCAGGATGGAACAGCTTAAATGCAAATGACCCACAGAGGAGTGGTGGACTCCCCAGTCTTGTAGAAACAAGAGAACAATTATAGAACCAGAAACACATGGGCTACTTGCACACTGAACAAGTCTGTAGGAACCTGTTCAGACCACCAGAAAACTTGAAGACACAAAAAAGCACAGTGAGGTCAAAAATACTCTGTTGTAAAAAAATCACAGTAATAAGCAAGTGCTAGTCAAAAGATGTAAAGAAAACAGGGTATTTAGTTGATACGTTTTTTTGCAAAAAAATGTATACTAAGCTGCTCCACCAAATCGCCAAGGTATACCCTTATAGAGCAGTCCTAACTAATGTATGCAATCCCTATCTGATGTATTTAAAACCTGATTATCTGTATAGTACCTGTATAAGCAGGGTTCAGAGAGAAAAAAATATACATGTGGACATGCAGGATGGAACAGCTTAAATGCAAATGACCCACAGAGGAGTGGTGGACTCCCCAGTCTTGTAGAAACAAGAGAACAATTATAGAACCAGAAACACATGGGCTACTTGCACACTGAACAAGTCTGTAGGAACCTGTTCAGACCACCAGAAAACTTGAAGACACAAAAAAGCACAGTGAGGTCAAAAATACTCTGTTGTAAAAAAATCACAGTAATAAGCAAGTGCTAGTCAAAAGATGTAAAGAAAACAGGGTATTTAGTTGATACGTTTTTTTGCAAAAAAATGTATACTAAGCTGCTCCACCAAATCGCCAAGGTATACCCTTATAGAGCAGTCCTAACTAATGTATGCAATCCCTATCTGATGTATTTAAAACCTGATTATCTGTATAGTACCTGTATAAGCAGGGTTCAGAGAGAAAAAAATATACATGTGGACATGCAGGATGGAACAGCTTAAATGCAAATGACCCACAGAGGAGTGGTGGACTCCCCAGTCTTGTAGAAACAAGAGAACAATTATAGAACCAGAAACACATGGGCTACTTGCACACTGAACAAGTCTGTAGGAACCTGTTCAGACCACCAGAAAACTTGAAGACACAAAAAAGCACAGTGAGGTCAAAAATACTCTGTTGTAAAAAAATCACAGTAATAAGCAAGTGCTAGTCAAAAGATGTAAAGAAAACAGGGTATTTAGTTGATACGTTTTTTTGCAAAAAAATGTATACTAAGCTGCTCCACCAAATCGCCAAGGTATACCCTTATAGAGCAGTCCTAACTAATGTATGCAATCCCTATCTGATGTATTTAAAACCTGATTATCTGTATAGTACCTGTATAAGCAGGGTTCAGAGAGAAAAAAATATACATGTGGACATGCAGGATGGAACAGCTTAAATGCAAATGACCCACAGAGGAGTGGTGGACTCCCCAGTCTTGTAGAAACAAGAGAACAATTATAGAACCAGAAACACATGGGCTACTTGCACACTGAACAAGTCTGTAGGAACCTGTTCAGACCACCAGAAAACTTGAAGACACAAAAAAGCACAGTGAGGTCAAAAATACTCTGTTGTAAAAAAATCACAGTAATAAGCAAGTGCTAGTCAAAAGATGTAAAGAAAACAGGGTATTTAGTTGATACGTTTTTTTGCAAAAAAATGTATACTAAGCTGCTCCACCAAATCGCCAAGGTATACCCTTATAGAGCAGTCCTAACTAATGTATGCAATCCCTATCTGATGTATTTAAAACCTGATTATCTGTATAGTACCTGTATAAGCAGGGTTCAGAGAGAAAAAAATATACATGTGGACATGCAGGATGGAACAGCTTAAATGCAAATGACCCACAGAGGAGTGGTGGACTCCCCAGTCTTGTAGAAACAAGAGAACAATTATAGAACCAGAAACACATGGGCTACTTGCACACTGAACAAGTCTGTAGGAACCTGTTCAGACCACCAGAAAACTTGAAGACACAAAAAAGCACAGTGAGGTCAAAAATACTCTGTTGTAAAAAAATCACAGTAATAAGCAAGTGCTAGTCAAAAGATGTAAAGAAAACAGGGTATTTAGTTGATACGTTTTTTTGCAAAAAAATGTATACTAAGCTGCTCCACCAAATCGCCAAGGTATACCCTTATAGAGCAGTCCTAACTAATGTATGCAATCCCTATCTGATGTATTTAAAACCTGATTATCTGTATAGTACCTGTATAAGCAGGGTTCAGAGAGAAAAAAATATACATGTGGACATGCAGGATGGAACAGCTTAAATGCAAATGACCCACAGAGGAGTGGTGGACTCCCCAGTCTTGTAGAAACAAGAGAACAATTATAGAACCAGAAACACATGGGCTACTTGCACACTGAACAAGTCTGTAGGAACCTGTTCAGACCACCAGAAAACTTGAAGACACAAAAAAGCACAGTGAGGTCAAAAATACTCTGTTGTAAAAAAATCACAGTAATAAGCAAGTGCTAGTCAAAAGATGTAAAGAAAACAGGGTATTTAGTTGATACGTTTTTTTGCAAAAAAATGTATACTAAGCTGCTCCACCAAATCGCCAAGGTATACCCTTATAGAGCAGTCCTAACTAATGTATGCAATCCCTATCTGATGTATTTAAAACCTGATTATCTGTATAGTACCTGTATAAGCAGGGTTCAGAGAGAAAAAAATATACATGTGGACATGCAGGATGGAACAGCTTAAATGCAAATGACCCACAGAGGAGTGGTGGACTCCCCAGTCTTGTAGAAACAAGAGAACAATTATAGAACCAGAAACACATGGGCTACTTGCACACTGAACAAGTCTGTAGGAACCTGTTCAGACCACCAGAAAACTTGAAGACACAAAAAAGCACAGTGAGGTCAAAAATACTCTGTTGTAAAAAAATCACAGTAATAAGCAAGTGCTAGTCAAAAGATGTAAAGAAAACAGGGTATTTAGTTGATACGTTTTTTTGCAAAAAAATGTATACTAAGCTGCTCCACCAAATCGCCAAGGTATACCCTTATAGAGCAGTCCTAACTAATGTATGCAATCCCTATCTGATGTATTTAAAACCTGATTATCTGTATAGTACCTGTATAAGCAGGGTTCAGAGAGAAAAAAATATACATGTGGACATGCAGGATGGAACAGCTTAAATGCAAATGACCCACAGAGGAGTGGTGGACTCCCCAGTCTTGTAGAAACAAGAGAACAATTATAGAACCAGAAACACATGGGCTACTTGCACACTGAACAAGTCTGTAGGACATCAGATAGGGATTGCATACATTAGTTAGGACTGCTCTATAAGGGTATACCTTGGCGATTTGGTGGAGCAGCTTAGTATACATTTTTTTGCAAAAAAACGTATCAACTAAATACCCTGTTTTCTTTACATCTTTTGACTAGCACTTGCTTATTACTGTGATTTTTTTACAACAGAGTATTTTTGACCTCACTGTGCTTTTTTGTGTCTTCAAGTTTTCTGGTGGTCTGAACAGGTTCCTACAGACTTGTTCAGTGTGCAAGTAGCCCATGTGTTTCTGGTTCTATAATTGTTCTCTTGTTTCTACAAGACTGGGGAGTCCACCACTCCTCTGTGGGTCATTTGCATTTAAGCTGTTCCATCCTGCATGTCCACATGTATATTTTTTTCTCTCTGAACCCTGCTTATACAGGTACTATACAGATAATCAGGTTTTAAATACATCAGATAGGGATTGCATACATTAGTTAGGACTGCTCTATAAGGGTATACCTTGGCGATTTGGTGGAGCAGCTTAGTATACATTTTTTTGCAAAAAAACGTATCAACTAAATACCCTGTTTTCTTTACATCTTTTGACTAGCACTTGCTTATTACTGTGATTTTTTTACAACAGAGTATTTTTGACCTCACTGTGCTTTTTTGTGTCTTCAAGTTTTCTGGTGGTCTGAACAGGTTCCTACAGACTTGTTCAGTGTGCAAGTAGCCCATGTGTTTCTGGTTCTATAATTGTTCTCTTGTTTCTACAAGACTGGGGAGTCCACCACTCCTCTGTGGGTCATTTGCATTTAAGCTGTTCCATCCTGCATGTCCACATGTATATTTTTTTCTCTCTGAACCCTGCTTATACAGGTACTATACAGATAATCAGGTTTTAAATACATCAGATAGGGATTGCATACATTAGTTAGGACTGCTCTATAAGGGTATACCTTGGCGATTTGGTGGAGCAGCTTAGTATACATTTTTTTGCAAAAAAACGTATCAACTAAATACCCTGTTTTCTTTACATCTTTTGACTAGCACTTGCTTATTACTGTGATTTTTTTACAACAGAGTATTTTTGACCTCACTGTGCTTTTTTGTGTCTTCAAGTTTTCTGGTGGTCTGAACAGGTTCCTACAGACTTGTTCAGTGTGCAAGTAGCCCATGTGTTTCTGGTTCTATAATTGTTCTCTTGTTTCTACAAGACTGGGGAGTCCACCACTCCTCTGTGGGTCATTTGCATTTAAGCTGTTCCATCCTGCATGTCCACATGTATATTTTTTTCTCTCTGAACCCTGCTTATACAGGTACTATACAGATAATCAGGTTTTAAATACATCAGATAGGGATTGCATACATTAGTTAGGACTGCTCTATAAGGGTATACCTTGGCGATTTGGTGGAGCAGCTTAGTATACATTTTTTTGCAAAAAAACGTATCAACTAAATACCCTGTTTTCTTTACATCTTTTGACTAGCACTTGCTTATTACTGTGATTTTTTTACAACAGAGTATTTTTGACCTCACTGTGCTTTTTTGTGTCTTCAAGTTTTCTGGTGGTCTGAACAGGTTCCTACAGACTTGTTCAGTGTGCAAGTAGCCCATGTGTTTCTGGTTCTAAAACAGACGTTCTTGTTGTCATGTGTCAGATGAATGCTGTCCCATCTCTTTCCACATCGTGATATATCTGGTAAGAAAACAAGAAAGCCTCATGAAGAAAATAGATGCAAACAATAAAGTGAAGGCGATTACTCAACACTTTACTCAAGAAGCAAACCCCAGGAGACATTTATTGCTCCACTTCTAGAAGTCAGGCTGACTGGAAGGTAGAGCGCTGAATAGTATGTTCTCAGCAATAACAGCAGGCTCCCACTCCCCCTACATGCCGACTATTTATATGTGGCCTAAAGGACTGATACCATTTAGCCACAGTACACAGTATCCTGACACTTGTCATCATATATGACATTGTCTACCAATCTCTGTCAATAATGCAATAATGTATAATCTTTGCTGTAGTCTTTAAAGTGTATATATTTTTATTATTTTTTAATACACAAAGCAAACCACTCCAGGTTTTGTTTTTTCTTATTTCAGCGCTGGGGTTGTGCCACTATTGTAAGTTTCCGGACTCTAGTAATATAGATACCAGTCATAGTTTTCAGCTGTTCGCGCAGCCATTCCAGTCTCGATCTGCCATCCTATGACCATAACTTCTGACGTCTGAAATCAGAGGTAACGGTCACGAGCTTTCACTGTAAGTAAAAGAAAGCTTTATTCTGGCTCTCATAGACTTACATTCGGTACTGACTTCCGGCTGTGTAGCAAACACTGGAGTGATCCAGCAGGTCAAAACCTGCAAAAGACAGAAGCAGTTCTGATAAAAGATGAAGACAGCGGCTGATAAATATATTACTAGGGGCAGGGAACTTACATTAGTAGCACCACTCTAGCATTAAAAAAACAAAACGCTGGAGTGGTGCTTTAAAGACAGCATTACTTACCCTCTGCCGGTTTGCTGTTGCCCTCGTCAATGCTGACAGCTGCGATATCAAGAGTACAGCATGTGAGCGATTGGCTGCAGTGCTCACATGCCGTAGTCAGGGCCGTATTTACCACTAGGCACTTGAGGGCACGTGCCTAGGGCGGGGACAATGCAGGGGGCGGCACCTGAGCAAGGTTTTTTTTTAATTTTTACAAGTCCTGGGTCACCTCCCGACCGACCAAACCCCCCCCCCCCCCGGACGCCCGCCCGCCTCCCACCCACCCTCCTTTAAGACGAAACTCACCTTGCTCCAGCGATGCCTGGTCTCGGCGCGTACACAGCTCGTCCTGAATGAGCGGTCATGTGGTACCGCTCATTAAGGTCATGAATATGTGCATATTCATGACCTTAATGAGCGGTATCACATGAACACTCACGCAGGAAGAAGGTGCTGCGCCGGGAGTCGGGACAGAGCGAGATGTGGGACAGGTGAGTATGAGGGACGGGGGATGGGGGGATGAAGGACATAAGCCGGCGCGCCATGCAAGATGGGAGCAGGAGCGGGAGCGGGGGGGGGGGGGTGGTGGAGAGATAAGCCATGCATTCAGGGGGGGAATATGAGCCATGCATTCAGGGGGGGGGGAATATGAGCCATGCATTCAGGGGGGGATATGAGCCACGCATTCAGGGGGGGGAATATGAGCCATGCATACAGGAGGGGAAATATGAGCCATGCATTCAGGGGGGGATATGAGCCATGCATACGGGGGGGAATATGAGCCATGCATACAGGGGGGGGGATATGAGCCATGCATACGGGAGTGGGAATATGAGCCATGCATACAGGAGGGGGAAAATGAGCCATGCATTCAGGGAGGAATATGAGCCATGCATTCAGGGGGGGGAATATGAGCGATGCATTCAGGGGGGAATATGAGCCATGCATACAGGAGGGGGAATATGAGCCATGCATACGGGAGGGGGAATATGAGCCATGCATACAGGAGGGGGAAAATGAGCCATGCATTCAGGGGGGAATATGAGCCATGCATTCAGGGGGGGGGGGAATATGAGCGATGCATTCAGGGGGGAATATGAGCCATGCATACAGGAGGGGGAATATGAGCCATGCATACAGGGGGGGGATATGAGCCATGCATACAGGAGGGGGAATATGAGCCATGCATACAGGAGGGGGAATATGAGCCATGCATACAGGAGGGGGAAATGAGCCATGTATATGGGATGGGAGGGAGATGAGCCATGCATACAGGAGGGGGGGGGGGTCATTATACAGTATTGAGCATCATGTGTGGCCGTTATACAGTATGGAGCATCATGTGTGGCCGTTATACAGTATGGAGCATCATGTGTGGCCAATGGCTATTATACAGTATGGAGCATCATGTGTGGTCATTATACAGTATGGAGAATCATGTGTGGCCATTATACAGTATTGAGCATCATGCGGGATCATTATACAGTATGGAGAACTGTGTGTGGCCGTTATACAGTATGGAGCACTGTGTGGCCATTATACACTATGGAGCATCATGTGTGGCCATAAAACACTATGGAGCATCATGTGTGGCCATTATACAGTATTGAGCATCATGTGTGGCCATTATACAGTATGCAGCACTGTGTGGCCATTATACAGTATGGAGAACTGTGTGTGGCCATTATACAGTATGGAGCATCATGTGTGGTGGCCGTTATACAGTATTGAGCATCATGTGTGGGCATTATACAGTATGGAGCATCATGTGTGGCCATTATACAGTATGGAGCACTGTGTGGCCATATTTTTTGGTTTATAATTATTGTATATAAAACAGTGTGATCAGCAGTGCTAAATGGCTGTGGTTGGGACGTGGATATGGGTGTGACTAGTTGTGAAATGGGTGTGGTCAGAGGCGTGGCCTAAAATTTGCCGCGCCGCAAACTTTATACCTCCTTCCCTTCTTCAAAAGTTGGGAGGTATGGTACCACATTTGCCAGATCATGGCAAGTGCCGCAAATCCTATAGGGAATGAATGAGGCCGAACGCAGTGTTGCCGTAAGTGATCCGTTATGCGGCAGATGCAGAAAAACTGCCGGATCTGCTGCAAAAGGCGACTTTCACATCAGCGATTCTTGCCAAAGTCACTGCCGATAGTGTCATACTCACCAAAGGGGGAGGCAGCACTAAAAGTGCCTAGGGCAGCAGAAACTCTAAATACGGCCCTGGCTGTAGTCATCATGACACAAACGCTGTAGCAATTTTAAACAAGAGCTGGGCACTGGTGGAAAGTCAGTGTTTGAGCAGAAGGGAGTAACTAAGGCTGACTTTGTTATGGTAAAGCAAAAATATTACACAAATTACACATCTAAGGCTAAAAACCGTGGCAGTGGTTGGCTACACCAGACTGGGGACTGACAAGCAGCAGAAATTACCAGACTGTGGACATTTAGCTCTGCATTTACAGTAGACTGATAACTAAACAGAAGTGTAGTATACTGAGGACTTTCTGGCAGTTACATCCTTATATACAGTACCATGATGGAGCCATTCTCCGCTCAGTTGATTATGATGCAGACCTCTCGTTCCTCTCAGATCTCATTCAGATGTCTGCATTCAGATGTCTGTATTTCACGTATGTGCTCCATACATATTTTTTTAACACGTACACGATAGAACACGTACCCATTAGTCTATGGGTCTATTCACATGTCTGTTTTCTTGCGGACTAAGTAAAAAAATAAAATAAAATAAATGTCCCACTAGTTAACCCCTTCGGTGAACACCGTAAAAAAATAATAAAAAAAAACTTGGCAAAAAACTATGCTTTTTCATCACACCGCCGAAAACAAAAAGTGGAATAAATGATCAAAAAGTTGATTCTAAATAAAAATGATATTGCTAAAAACATAATCTTGTCCCGCAAAAGACAAGCCACAATACAGTTCCGTCAGTGGAGAAATTAAAAAAGTTATAGCTCTCAGAATACTGTGATGCAAAAACAATTATTTTTTCTAAAAAAATGTTTTCATTGTGTGAAAGAAGCAAAACATAAAAAAATTATATAAATGTGATATCGCTGTAATCGCACTGACCCAAATAATAAAGCTGCCTTATCACTTTTAACACCAAAAGAACAGCATAAAAAAACCAATTCCTGTATTGCTAGTTTTTGTTAATTTTGCCTCAAAAAATGTCATGTGCCCGAAAATGGTACCAATAAAAGCGTCAACTTGTCCTGCCAAAAACAAGCTCTCACATGATTGTCAGCAGAAATCTAAAAAAAAAAAGACAGCTCCCTGAATATGATGATGCAAAAACTTTTTTGGATAAAAAAACTGCTTTTTTTCAGTGTGTACCAAACATAAAAAAAACTATATAAATCTAGTGTCACTGTAATCGCACGTATCTGAAGAATTAAGCCATCTAAATCACTTAAACCGCCACAAGGAACAGTGTAAAAAATAAATAAAACCAATTCTTGACCTGCTGTTGATTTATTCTGCCTCCCAAAAATTACAGTAAGGCTCGGCTCACATGTATCCTGCGCTCTACGCAGCACTTACAGCAGGGTCTCCATTTTAATACTTAAACACTTGATGTAGACAGAACCCACAAAGGACTATTTCCTTTTATGATGCAGATAAAGTTACTTTCTACTCTCTCTGACCTGTGATCTGGCGGTGTCCGTCTATTAAAGCTGGCACAAAAGTGTGGTCGGCCACTGTTTTGTGTATGTCAGAAAAGAAGGATACCGCTGAACAGAAGCCAGACATAGTGCAGAGTAAGGCACACTACAGAGGAATATGGACGAGGGAGAGGCGTAAAAACAATGCATTGCACACGGACTAATGTTTCTCTATGGGGCAGCTTCCATCAGCCGTATATTTCTCGGCCGTATTATACGGGCTGAGAAAATCGCAGCATGCTGCGTTTGTCAGCGTATTCCTCCAAAAATACGCCAATGAAAGTCTACGGATTACACACGGACCATGCGTTTGACTTGGGAGAAATACGCACCAGTGTTCTATAGAAAAGCCGGAAATTCAGTGCGGTGTACAGTAACATCACACTGACAGGTTAGAATAGAATAGATAAAATTAATGTCTACTCATAGTATAGGGAGCTATATACATATTTAATACAAAGCTAGATAGCAGAAAAGCCAGTAATTCAATTGCCGACTTTTGCTATCGCCTTATCAAACCCGACAGGATATGAGACTTGGTTTACATACAGTAAACAATTTCATATCCGTTATATTTTTACATATTCCTCACCAATAATGCTAGCAGTGTGTATGTGCAAAAATTGGGAGCTCTAGGTGTTAAAATAAAGGGTTAAATCACGGAAAAAAATGGAGTGGCCTCCCGCGCAATTTTCTCCTCCAGAGTGGGAAAGCCAGTGACTGAGGGCAGATATTAATAGCCTAGAGAGGGACCATGGTTATTGGCCCCCCTGGCTAAAAACATCCTGTCGGGTTTGGTAAGGAGATAGCAAGAGCCGGCAATTGAATTACCGGCTTTTCTGCTATCTAGCTCTGTATGAAATATAAATATATATATGTCTCACTGATTATATATATATATATATATATATATATATATATATATATATATATATATATATATATAATGTTTCACGAATATTTGAGCCCATGGATCCATTCTATGTACAGTATATATATATATATATATATATATATATATATATATATATATATATATAGGCTGTATATATATTACCGGCTTTTCTGCTATCTAGCTCTGTATGAAATATAAATATATATATGTCTCACTGATTATATATATATATATATATATATATATATATATATAAAATGTTTCACGAATATTTGAGCCCATGGATCCATTCTATGTACAGTATATATATATATATATATATATATATATATATATATATATATATATATATATATATATATATAGACTGTATATATATTACCGGCTTTTCTGCTATCTAGCTCTGTATGAAATATAAATATATATATATATGTCTCACTGGTTATATATATATATATATATATATATATATATATATATATAATGTTTCACGAATATTTGAGCCCATGGATCCATTCTATGTACAGTATATACATATATATATATATATATATATATATATATATATATAGACTGTATATATGTTTTCACGAATATTTGAGCCCATGGATCCATTCTATGTCAATTTTGCAAGCCAGCACGGATGCCATATGGAGCTTTACATGTGCAAAATACGTAGCCACACCTTGCCAACGTATGGCATATGTATAACTGTTCAGGGAACATTTCTGCGTATTTGGTCCGTACAAAATAGACCGTATATTTATACATTGTGTGTGACTCCAGCCTAACACTGCTGCCTCATTATAGTGAATGGATCCCTCGGGGGTTTCATATGAATCACGTCATTCAGAGATTTAGATGGAAACCCCGAAGTGCTCTGCGTAGAGCACAAGAAAAATGTGATCCAAAATGTTTTGCAAAATGTACCCAATAAAAGATTCAACTTACTCCACAAAAAAAAAAGCTCCACTCGGGTTCGTCATTTGTCAATGGAAATAGGGGGTGCTTCTACATTATCGGTAGCACAAAGGCTCTGAGAAAGCGCTATGGCTTCCCCCAAAATCTTCACTACACCTCTAGATATAGGGGCATAGTTTCCAAAATGTGGTCACTTGAGGGGGGATTCTGGTCTTCTCGCACTTAGGGGCTCTGCATATGGAGTCTGCAAACTATTGTACAAAAATGTGTTCTTTAAGAGTCAAATAGCGCTTCCTCCCTCCTGAGTCTCGCCATATGGCTAAGCAGTACTGTACAGCCACATATAGGGTATCTACTATATAACTGTCTAAGGGTCACTTCTGTCTTTCTGTCTGTCTGTCACGGATATTCATTGGTCGCGGCCTCTGTCTGTCATGGAAATCCAATCGCTGATTGGTCGTGGCAAAACGCCCACGACCATTGCCACAACCAATCAGCGACGGCCATAGTCTGGCAGCGAAATGGACGCTGCTTTACTGCCCTGTAGTCAGCGCTGAGCGCTCACACAGGGTTAATGCCAGCGTTAACAGACCGCGGTGTAACGCACTCCGTTCACGCAGCTATTAACCCTGTGTGACCAAATTTTTCAAAAGATCTAATGTTACAAATAATAATAATAAAAAAAAAAAAAAAGGTTATTCTCACCATCCAACGTCGCTCGCTGTCCTCGGCAGTGCAAGCGGCAGGTTCCGGTGCCAAGGATGCTATGCGAGAAGGACCTGTCATGACGTCACGGCATGTGACGGCGACGTCATCACAGGTCCTGCGCTCATACCAACCCTGGGACCGGAAGCTGCCGAGTGCACCGCACACAGGCGCCAGGACTTCAAGGGGCCTTCGGAAGGTGAGTATATGTTTATTTTTTATTTTAAGTCTTTTTTAACCACGCATATAGTGCCCGCATTGCTATATACTACGTGGGCTGTGTTACATACTGCGTGGGCTCTGTTATATACTACATCTCTGTGCTATATACTATGTAGCTGGGCAATATACAATGTGACTGTCCAATATACTACGTGGCTGTGCAATATACTACTTGCTCTGTGCTATATACTAAGTAGCTGTGCAATATACTATGTGGCTGTGTCGGTTCTGTTATATACTACGTTGACTGTGCAATATACTACGTGGCTCTGTTATATACTACATGGCTGTGCAATATACTATGTAGCTATGCAATATACTATGTCCCTCTACAATATACTACGTGGCTATGTTATATACTACATGGCTCTGCTATATACTACGTCACTGACCAATATACTGCATAGCTGTGCAATACACTACGTAGCTGTGCAATACACTACGTGACTGTGTTATATACTACGTGGCTGTGCAATATACTACGTGACTGTTATATACTACGTGGCCCTACAATATACTACGTGGCTATGTTATATACTACGTGGCTCTGCTATATAATACGTGGCTGACCAATATACTATGTGCCTGTGCAATACACTACGTGGCTATGTTATATACTACGTAGCTATGTTATATACTACGTCAGTTCTGTTATATACTACGTCGACTGCGCAATATACTACGTGGCTCTGTTATATACTACGTGGCTGTGCAATATACTACGTAGCTATGCAATATACTACGTCCCTCTACAATATACTACGTGGCTATGTTATATACTACGTGGCTCTGCTATATACTACGTCGCTGACCGATATACTGCATAGCTGTGCAATACACTACGTAGCTGTGCAATACACTACGTGACTGTTACATACTACGTGGCTGTGCAATATACTACGTGGCTCTACAATATACTACGTGGCTATGTTATATACTACGTGGCTCTGCTATATACTACGTGGCTGACCAATATACTACGTGCCTGTGCAATACACTACGTGGCTATGTTATATACTACGTAGTTATGCTATATACTATGTTGGTTGTGTTATATACTACGTCACTGTGCAATATAGTACGTAGCCTGTGCTATATACTACCTACATATTCTAGAATACCCGATACATTAGAATCGGGCCACCATCTAGTTTATACATATTAGTCCATGGGGTAGCAAGCAGGTCTGGTTCCGGCTCTCCACCTTGGTAAGGATAATTTAGCACTTTATTTGATCCTATTGCCCTTATAGACTGGTAATGTTTACATGCACTCAGGCACTTTGCAGCTTTACATCTAGGGGTCATCATATTGCCAGAATCCGTCCCTTCCTCAGCCCACAATCTACTAAAACTCTTGTGCATGCCCTCATCATCTCCCACCTCGACTACTGCAACACCCTCCTCTGTGGCCTCCCCGCTAACTTTCTTGCACAACTCCAGTCTGTCCTCAACTCTGCTGCCTGGCTAATCCACCTCTCTTCTCACCTGTTTCTCCCCTCTGCAAATCCCTCCACTGGCTCCCAATTCCCCAACGAATCCAGTTCAAACTCAAACTACTAACACTGATCTACAAAGCCATCCACAACCTGTCCCCTCCCTATATCTCTGAACTAATCTCCCAATATCTTCCCTCATGTAATCTTCGATCCTCCCAAGACCTCCTACTCTCCTCCACACTTACTCGTTCCTCACACAATCGCCTCCAAGATTTCTCCTGAATATCCCCCATCCTCTGAAATTCCACACCTCAACACATCCGATTATCCACCACCCTCGGATCCTTCAGACGGAACCTGAAAACCCGTCTCTTCAGGAAAGCCTACAACCTGCAATAACCATTCTGCCGCCTCACCACCACCCGAGCTGCCGCCTCACCATCACTAGAGCTGCTGCTCCCCCGACCTTCTTTCTCCTCCCCATTACCCCGTAGAATGTAAGTCCGCAAGGACACGGGTCCTCTCCCCTCTGTACCAGTCTGTCATTGTAAATTTGTTTACTGTAAACAATATCTATAACTCTGTACGTAACCCCTTTCTCATGTACAACACCATGGAATTAATGGTGCTATATAAATAAATAATAATATTGTCTATACTCATTTATTTGCACGTGAACACTTTAGAAATATAATATAGTAATGACAATTGTACTTCTGGCCCAAAGAATTTTAGGAGCTACATTACCTTTAGGGTTTTTTGCAGTGATTGATTTCATTGGTACCATGTGTAGATTTTGAACCAGACCTGTTTAATTTGACAGGAGGCATCCTCATCAATTTTTGAAAATTTTGCTTGAATTTTTGTATTATAAAGTATTTATTGTTATACATTCCTTTGTCTGTCCAGTAGTTTTGGATGGTTTGGTTCATACATATGGGGTATTGCCACGTTTAGCAGAAATTGTGGAACAAATTTTGGTGCCATTACTACCAATTTTTCCTGTGTGAAAATGTAAAATCTGGGGCTAAAACAAAATTTTGGTGGTAAAAAATGCAAATATTTTTTCTTCACTGCCCATTGGTATAAGGTTGTGTAATACACCAGCACTGTCAAAATCGCTGGACCTCTAGATACATTCATTGAGATGTAGTTTTTAAAATCGGGTCACTTATGGAGGTGGTGGGGTTCTGCTGTTCTGGCACCTCAGAGGCTCTTCTAGTGGGTCATGACACCTGCAAACCATAACAGCCTAATCTGTACTATGACATGCTTTCCCCTTATATGTGGGGTATTGGTGTAATCAGGAGAAATTACAAAACAAATTGTGAGGCTCATTTTTTCCCCTTAGCCTAATAAAAGTTAAAAACTTGGGGCTAAAACAACATTTAGTAGTAAAAATGTAATTATATTTTCTTTACCCCCCCCAATGGTATAAATCTCTCTGAGGCACAGGTGTTGTCCACATGCTCACTGCACCTAGATGAATAAAGAGGTGTGATTTGTAAAATGGGGTCTCTAATGAGGGGTGGTGGCATCATGCAACCATGCAGCCTGCCATCTAGATGTAGCAGAGCAAGACCCGTCGTGAGACAAATGGATTAGCAGCATCTCTGCGGAAAGGTGAGAAATATTGTTGTTTGCTTTTTTCAAACTCTTTTACAGATGACGAGGGCATCGGGGAATGGGCGAGGTCGTTAGTATGGTTTAATTAAGATTATTAAAGGAGTCTGTGTCATTCTTTCAATTAAAGACTATATTCTGGGTGTCTGTGTTTTTATATAACATGACTATGGGATTAATAAAGGGGGCGTCTTTTGACGCCTCTCCAGTAGTAACCTTGGGGCTTGATGTCACCTGACAATACAAAGGTGACATCAACCCCCCCCCCCAACTATCACCCCACTTGCCACCACTACAGGGCAAATGGGAAGAGCGAAGCTAAGTGCCAGAATTGGCACATCTTAGAGATGCACCTTTCTGGAGTGGCTGAGAGCTGATGTTTTTAGCCTGGGTGGGCCAGTATCCATGGCCACTTCCTAGGCTATTAAAAATATTAATTAATTCTGGTTATTAATTATAGGGGGACCCTATATCATTTTTTTTTAGGGTCCCCCCTTTAATAGCCAGTAAAGTATACAGTTGTGATATTAATAGCCTGGGAAGCTCCACAGATATTACCCCCTTCCCAGGCTATAAACATCGGCTCCCAGCCGTCGGCTGTCCCTCTGCTGGTATATATATATATATATATATATATATATATATATATATATACACAGTCATGGCCAAAAGTATTCACACCCCTGCAATTCTGTCAGATAATACTCAGTTTCTTCCTGAAAATGATTGCAAACACAAATTCTTTGGTATTATTATCTTCATTTAATTTGTCTTAAATGAAAAAAAACACAAAAAGAATTGTTCTAAAGCCAAATTGGATATAATTCCACACCAAACATAAAAAGGGGGTGGACAAAAGTATTGGCACTGTTCGAAAAATCATGTGATGCTTCTCTAATTTGTGTAATTAACAGCACCTGTAACTTACCTGTGGCACCTAACAGGTGTTGGCAATAACTAAATCACACTTGCAGCCAGTTAACATGGATTAAAGTTGACTCAACCTCTGTCCTGTGTCCTTGTGTGTACCACATTGAGCATGGAGAAAAGAAAGAAGACCAAAGAACTGTCTGAGGACTTGAGAAACCAAATTGTGAGGAAGCATGAGCAATCTCAAGGCTACAAGTCCATCTCCAAAGACCTGAATGTTCCTGTGTCTACCGTGCGCAGTGTCATCAAGAAGTTTAAAGCCCATGGCACTGTGGCTGACCTCCCTAGATGTGTACGGAAAAGAAAAATTGACAAGAGATTTAAGCACAAGATTGTGCGGATGTTGGATAAAGAACCTCGACTAACATCCAAACAAGTTCAAGCTGCCCTGCAGTCCGAGGGTACAACAGTGTCAACCCGTACTATCCGTCGGCATCTGAATGAAAAGGGACTGTATGGTAGGAGACCCAGGAAGACCCCACTTCTTACCCCGAGACATAAAAAAGCCAGGCTGGAGTTTGCCAAAACTTACCTGAAAAAGCCTAAAACGTTTTGGAAGAATGTTCTCTGGTCAGATGAGACAAAAGTAGAGCTTTTTGGGCAAAGGCATCAACATAGAGTTTACAGGAGAAAGAAAGAGGCATTGAAAGAAAAGAACACGGTCCCTACAGTCAAACATGGCGGAGGTTCCCTGATGTTTTGGGGTTGCTTTGCTGCCTCTGGCACTGGACTGCTTGACCGTGTGCATGGCTTTATGAAGTCTGAAGACTACCAACAAATTTTGCAGCATAATGTAGGGCCCAGTGTGAGAAAGCTGGGTCTCCCTCAGAGGTAATGGGTCTTCCAGCAGGACAATGACCCAAAACAAACTTCAAAAAGCACTAGAAAATGGTTTGAGAGAAAGCACTGGAGACTTCTAAGGTGGCCAGCAATGAGTCCAGACCTGAATCCAATAGAACACGACGGGCACAGTCTGCCGCGAATTCTGGAATCATCATTGTCCATATACTACGGGGACATACATATTCTAGAATACCCGATGCGTTAGAATCGGGCCACAATCTAGTATATATATATATATATATATATATATATATATATATATATATATATATATATATATATATATATATATATATATATATATATATATATATATATATATATATATGTCACTGACATCTATATATCTATGTATTCTATGCGGATATGTCTATTCTATTCCAACCCGTCAAGCTGTGATATCATTGTACGCGGCACATGGATTGCTGGCTTATAGATATATATATATATATATATATATATATATATATATATATATATATATATAATGTGCTTTGACAAATATTTCCTCTAAAAACGATGTGTAAATGACAGAGAATTGCTGTATGTAAAAGTTCATATTAAAATCGCATTGCAATTGCACTGCATTCGGATGCTAGGTGTGGAAAATCAGATTGTACTCGCGTGACACTCACATTACACTGGTGCGACTCTCGGCAGGGAGACTCGGACCAATTTTTCATACGTTTAGTGTGACTCTGGCCTTAGTCAGAGTGTCTGGCGTAATACATTCCTGAAAATAAGCACAGCACAAGAGAAGTATTGGGATGTTCGGATTATGGAGGATCATAGTCTTAGATCAGTTGTGGAGCAGAGAGCATAGGTAGGGTGATAGACAGAGATCAGAGTGGAGATGTAGAATGGTGCAGAACTGTGGAGAGCTTTGATGAGAGAAAAGTTTGTATTGTATTCTGTCGAAGTTTTTAAGATGCAGGTAACATGAGTGAGTAACTGGATTTAAGAAATAAAGGAAAGTTCTGTGCCCAATATCCACTGTGTCAGAGCGTACTGCTTTGGAGCTATGGTTGAACCAACCAAGGAAATTGCAATATCGGATATACGTAGGTTAGTCGAAGGAAGAAACATGAGATAGATTCCGCTTCAGATAGAGGGAGGACATGATGTTCGAGACAGCGGACAGACAATCCCTAGTATTTTGTATTCAGGTGGGGGTGATGTCAGGAGACTATGTGTATGTATAATTGGGTGTCATCAGCCTAGAGATGGTACTTGAAACCAAATCAGCTGATGGTTTGTCCAATAGTGGCGGTGTATAGAGAGAAGAGGAGGAGGCCTAGGACTGAGCTCTGAGGAACCCTGATAGTAAAGGGAAAATTAGGAGTAAGAGCCAGCAAAAGATACAATGAAGGAGGAGTCAGAGAAGTAGGAGGAGAACCAGGAGAGAACGGTGTCCTTGAGGCTGATGGAGCGGAGCATAGTGAGGGGGAGCTGATGATCCACAGTGTTGAATACAGCAGAGAGATCCAGGAGAAACAGCAGGGAGTAGTGACAATAAGACTTAGTTGTTAGAAGACCATTAGAGACCTTAGTGAGGGCAGTTTCAGTAGAGTGTAAAGAGCGGAAACTGGATTGTAAAGAGAAGAGAGTGATCTGAGAGATAGCGGAATAGACGGGAGTGGACCAGGCGTTCCAGGAGTTTAGTGATGAATGTGAGATTAGAGACAGGTCTGTAGAGGGATGCTTTGTTTTTGTTATACATCTGAGGCTCCTGACTGATCCCCCAAAAGATTACGAACGTTTACACTACGTTCTTTTCTTATAAGTATGGTGTGAAGAAACCAGATTGTATCTTAATTTCCTAGACACCCATGTTTTTGTAAACCAAAAGGAACTGACTTTTTATCTGCACATTGGCTTGTGAATTTAAGTATTTATAGCTGGTGGGTCAAGAAGACAGACTTGCCAACTGATATACTATCTAACATACTGTGTAAGGGTACCGTCACACATTGAAATTTCCATCGCTACGACGTTACGATTCGTGACGTTCTAGCGATATCGTTACGATATCGCAGTGTCTGACACGCAGCAGCGATCAGGGATCCTGCTGAGAATCGTACGTCGTAGCAGATCGTATGGAACTTTCTTTCGTCGCTTGATCACCCGCTGACATCGCTGGATCGTTGTGTGTGACAGCGATCCAGCGATGTCTTCGCTTGTAACCAGGGTAAACATCGGGTAACTAAGCGCAGGGCCGCGCTTAGTAACCCGATGTTTACCCTGGTTACAAGCGTAAACGTAAAAAAACAAACCGTACATGCTCACCCGTCGGTGTCCTTCAGGTCCCTTGCCGTCTGCTTCCTGCTCTGAGTGCCGGCCGGAAAGTGAGAGCAGATCACAGCGGTGCTGCGATCTGCTCTCACTGTACGGCTGCACTCAGAGCAGGAAGCAGACGGCAAGGGACCTGAAGGACACCGACGGGTGAGTATGTACTGTTTGTTTTTTTACGTTTACGCTGGTAACCAGGGTAAACATCGGGTTACTAAGCGCGGCCCTGCGCTTAGTTACCCGATGTTTACCCTGGTTACCCGGGGACTTCGGCATCGCTCCAGCGCCGTGATTGCAACGTGTGACCGCAGTCTACGACGCTGGAGCGATATTCATACGATCGCTGCGACGTCACGGATCGTGCCGTCGCAGCGATGAAAATTTCAATGTGTGACGGTACCTTAAGTCTGTAATAGTGACTTGTACATAGTGTGTGCTTATCTTTGTTTATTGATGTGTACTGATATGCTAAGTGCGCATTGAAACCTGGAACCAGCTTGGTGACTTCTAAATCAGAGAGAGAAAGACTGTGCAAATAGATTGAATGGTCAAGTAGTACTACATGATCACATCACCATTGTTTACCTTATCTTGATGTTGAACTGAAGGGCACTGGGTAATTCTAAAAATAGCTTACCTGCCTTGGGTATAAAAAGCCTCAGAGATCACATCATTAGAGCTGAAGTAACAGAGCTACCAGCCGGACTCTATCCAGGATCTTAGCCGAGGGTCTGTCGGACCCGGCTGAAGAACACAGGACTGCTCTAGGATATCGCTCTACGCTTGTCGTTACCTCCTCTCTGCATGCATACCACAGATGGAGTAGCGACCCTGGGAGCTCTGACATAACATCTACCATTATCTTGGCGAGTCAGCGGAAGGGTGAGGCCCTGTAATGTGCACCATCTTGGGGTAATTGCTGAGATTGTTCTGTTTGCTTTTGTGTGTTGTGGTTCAATAAAGTATTGCCACACTGTTTTACCTTAACCCTGTGTTGTCTGTGTAGTGTATTGCCCACCGGGAGATAGAGCGGGCGTTCAGGGGTATGAGCCCTGGTCCATGCAGTCTTGCTAAAGACAGCCGGGCCAGCGGACGAGAGCACCCACTGACCCCGTTCCTCCACAATTGGTGGCAGCAGTGGGACACTACTCAGCACGGCGGAACCGGGGAAGCTGCAGGGGACTGGTGTTTGTAGACACCGTCCAGGGCTTCACAACCAGGGAGGCATACAGACAGACCCAGCAGACCATTGATGAGGCATACACAGTAGGTTTCGGACACCACCATGTCCAACCCCACCAACTCGGCCTTGGGAAGAGGACCAGAGTGAATTTAAAGCCGTAACAAGAAACAACAACTACAGAAGCTGTGCCAGCTTAGACGGATTGAATACCGGCTACGGACACTCGGTCGAATTTGATCAAGGAATTAGTTTGTTGGGATGCCCAGAACGTTGTGGAGGACGATGAAGACTCTGCTGAGATGGACCCAGTGGAATTGCCAGAGCCAGGACCCTGTGCCGGTCTGGAATCTACCCAGTCACCTACAGCCCGAATCCAGGAGTTGTTGGTTGAATTGGGACCTGGAGCCTCAAGTGGTGAAAGAGCTTGTATTATGGAATCAGTGTTGGGAGTTCCAGTACCCCTACAGCCAGCATTGGACCCTAACCCCATGGTAATCCCCCAAAAAAGAACACAGCTTCGCTACAGAGAGGTGCCAGTGTTTAAAGGGAACTTGTCACCTGAATTTGGCGGGACCAGTTTTGGGTCATATGGGCGGGGTTTTCGGGTGTTTGATTCACCCTTTCCTTACCCGCTGGCTGCATGCTGGCCGCAATATTGGATTGAAGTTCATTCTCTGTCCTCTGGAGTACACGCCAGCGCAAGGCAATATTGTCATCACCTGAAGCCAAGCGACACCCTGATGTGGATCCTTCTGCCATTCATCCAGAGGATACCCAACACTCCAAGCACCCATCAACCCCCTCTGAGCCGACGGCGGTAAGTACACTTGACGAGACTTGTCATTGACTGGGGGGAGACAGGTCGCAAAGAGTTTAGGGAAGCCTAACTCACAGACCCCACCCTAGAATTTGCCCGCAGTACAGCTGCTCGACCTGGGGAAACAAATCAGGGAGAGATGTATAGATGGGAAAATGGACTGCTATATAGGGAAAAGCCCGCATCATGCCCAGAGAAACCCTGGACCCGTGTCCATCAGCTCTTGGTGCCTCAGCAGTATCGGCCCAAACTCCTGCGCTTGGTACGACGTTCCTGCAGCTGGGCACATGGGGGTGAAAAAAACCCGGGCTCAACTACTGAGTAATTTCTGTTGGCCAAAGGTTGCTCAAGAGGTGCGGAAGTACTGAGCCTCTTGTCCAGTTTGTCAACGGATGGGGGGAGCACCCTGTCGTGCCCCGCTCCAATCCATGCCCTTGACAGGTGAACCGTTCCAGAGGGTTGCCATCGATTTAGTGGGTCCTTTAGCTATCCCCAGCTGCAGCGGAAAGAGGTTCATCCTCATCCTGGTTGACTTTGCCACCCGCTATCCAGAGACCATTGCCCTGTCATCCATAGATGCAGAGCACGTGGCTCAAGCTCTACTGGACATTTTTAGTCAAGTAGGGTTTCCACAGGAGGTATTAACAGACCAGGGGACCCAGTTCCAAAGTGAGCTGATTCAGACCCTCTGGGAGAAACATGGTGTCCGCCCCATGCGTACCACCCCGAAACTAATGGGCTGTGTGAGCGTTTCAATGGAACGCTCAAGCAGCTCATTAGTCGGTATGTGGAGTCCGAGGGAGGGGACTGGGAGAAAAACCTGCAGCAGCTCCTGTTTGCCTACCGGGAGGTGCCGCAGGATTCTACCGAGTTTTCTCCTTTTGAATTGCTGTATGGACGAAAAGTATGAGGGTCGTTAGAGCTAGTAAGAGAGAGTTGGGAGGGCACTTTTCCCACAGAAGAGGTTACCATTCTGGAGTATGTCCAAAAGTTTAGGGAGAAGATGAGGTGCCTCATGGCCTTAGCCCTTGGGAATTTAGAAATAGCTCAGGAAAGGCAACGACGGTATTACAATCGTACTGCCAGAGTGCGAGAATTTACCTGTGGACAGAAAGTTCTAGTACTAGTTCCAGTACGCAAAAACAAGCTGCAATCCATGTGGGCCGGTCCATTCACATCACCAGGAAATGTGGGGAGACTGACTACACTGTAGCTTTGGTTCGAGTGGGTGTTCGTGAAAGGACCTATCATGTTAACAGGCTAAAAGCTTATGAGGAAAGGGAAGTTACCAATTTAGTAGTTTGTTGTCCTCATTTAGATGACCCAGATTTGGACCAGATCCCGGACTTATTGGTGGAATCCAAAAGAGGAATGGGGGTAGCAGATGTCCCATTGGGGAAGTGGCTTGGTCCATCACAGAAGCAAGAAATAACAGATCTACAGATGGAACATATGGCTCCCTGTTCACGAGTCAGCCTGGTCGAACGCCCTTGGTCCAGCATCATGTCAACACTGGGGTAGCCACACCACTCAGACAACCGGCCTACCAGGTGACACCTCCAGTGTTGGCAATGATGAAGGCCGAAGTGGATGACATGTTGAATGGGGGTCAGGTCATAGTTCCTTCCCATAGCCCATGGGCAGCCAGTGTAGTGTTGGTGCCCAAGAAAGACTAGTACTTGCTTCTGTGTGGACTATAGGCGACTCAATGAGGTCACCGTTACTGATGCGTACCCCATGCCTCGGGTGGATGAACTACTAGACAGATTAGGCGGATCTCGGTTCATATCTACCATCAATTTGAGCAAGGGATACTGGCAGATCCTACTCACAAAGGAGGCTCAAGAGAAGTCGGCATTCATCACCCCTTTTGGCCTCTATGAATTTACCAGCATGCCCTTTGGGATAAAGAATGCCCCGGCTACCTTCCAAAGGATGGTGGACCAGTTACTAGAGGGATGTCAGGGGTATGCCCAAGCCTACCTGGATGACATCGCTATCTTCAGCGATACCTGGGAAGAGCATATTCAACATGTGTCACAGGTGCTGCAGAGGGTAGCAAATGCCCATCTTACCATCCGACCTGACAAGTGCCAAATGGGGATGTCCGAGGTACTATACCTTGGACATCGGGTAGGAAGTGGGTGCATTTGTCCCGAACCTGCAAAAGTAGAAGCCATTACCCAGTGGCCTCGCCCAGCCAACCATAAGCAGGTACGCGCCTTTCTAGGGACTGCAAACTATTATCGAAAGTTTATCCCCAATTACAGTACAGTAGCAAAGCCTCTCACAGACCTTACCACCAAACGATATGCCCGCAATCTCATCTGGACCCCAGAGTGCGAGTCCGCATTCCTCCTGTTGAAAACCCAGCTAGCACTAAGCCGAGTCCTGATTGCTCCTGACTTCCGCCGTCAGTTCATTGTCCAAACAGACGCATCGGACACCGGATTGGGAGTCGTACTCAGTCAAGTGGGGGTCGATGATCAGGAACACCCGGTTGCTTACGTTTCCCGGAAATTGTTGGACCGGGAGAAAGCATACGCCACAGTAGAAAAAGAGTGCTTGGCCATATTCTGGGCCTTAAAGAAATTGCAGCCCTACCTCTACGGCAAGGAATTCACAGTCATAACTGACCATAATCCTTTAAGTTGGCTAAATTGGACTGCTGGGGACAATGGACGTTTACTCAGGTGGAGTCCAGCCTTACAGTCCTATAATTTTTCTGACTCCCATAAAAAGGGCAAAGATCATGGAAATGCCGATGGACTGTCCCGACAAGTAGAGAAGGATGACCGGAAGCCTATCATATCTGGTTAATTAAGATGGGGGAGCAATGTGAAGAAACCAGATTGTATCTTAATATACTATCTAACATACTGTGTAAGTCTGTAATAGTGACTTGTACATATTGTGTGTTTATCTTTGTTTATTGATGTGTACTGATATGCTGAGTGCGCATTGAAACCTGGAACCAGCTTGGTGACTTCTAAATCAGAGAGAGAAAGACTGTGCAAATAGATTGAATGGTCAAGTAGTACTACATAATCACATCATCATTGTTTACCTTATCTTGATGTTGGACTGAAGGGCACTGGGTAATTCTAAAAATAGCTTATCTGCCTTGGGTATAAAAAGCCTCAGATCACATCATTAGAGCTGAAGTAACACAGAGCTACCAGCCGGACTCTATCCAGGATCTTAGCTGAGGGTCTGTCGGACCCGGCTGAAAAACACAGGACTGCTCTAGGATATCGCTCTACGCTTGTCGTTACCTCCTCTCTGCGTGCATAACACAGATGGAGTAGAGACCCTGGGAGCTCTGACATAACATCTACCATTATCTTGGCGAGTCAGCGGAAGGGTGAGGCCCTGTAATGTGAACCATCTTGGGGTAATTGCTGAGATTGTTCTGTTTGCTATTGTGTGTTGTGGTTCAATAAAGTATTGCCACACTGTTTTACCTTAACCCTGTGTTGTCTGTGTAGTGTATTGCCCACGGGGAGATAGAGCGGGCGTTCAGGGGTATGAGCCCTGGTCCATGCAGTCTTGCTAAAGACAGCCGGGCCAGCAGACGAGAGCACCCACTGACCCCGTTCCTCCACATATGGCGTCTCCTGACTATCCCCATTAGATGAGGCAGGATTTACACAAAAGCCCCAAAAACTCGAAACAAGAGTATGTTCAGACGTTGCATTTTTTCTTGGACTAAAAACCAGAGCGCGTTGGCAGGAAAAACACAGTGTACAATATGCACAATTTAACATGCAAAAACACTGAAAGGATTGATATTCTGTGTCTTGCCAAAGACGCAACAGGGATCAAGTTACACAAGGAAAAACCGGGTGCATGAGATTTCAGAAAGCTCCTAGTTTACGCTGGTACTGTGAAAAGCTTCTTATTTGATGCATCAGAAGTGCCATGTGTGAACATACCCCAGTGTCCGATCATTACTGGCATGTTTCAATGTTTCCTGCAATTACACCTTTGATTTTAATGGGGTTTTCAGAGACTGGACGTTATCAGTTTGGCCACAGACACAAGAAGCCCCTGTGCAAAAAATATAAGGGCCTTTTACAGCCCAATAGCTCAGCGTAATGCACAATCCCACCTTTGTAGGTAGATGTGGACCCCCTTTACCCTCTGTCGTCTGCGCAGGTCACACTATGGCCGCCCCTGAGTATGGCGCTATTCACACTATGGGTCACAGCCTCCGTGCGGTTTTCCTCACAAAACATGATGGAAGCCCGGATAGACCCTATGAAAGTCTTGGAGGCTCAGTGCTGGGACTTTGGGGACATCAAGCAATGCATCAGCGTCATGGCGCCCACTAGTATGAGGCGCAGTCGCCGTCTGTCACGATAACAGACCACAATATTCTTCCCTGTGATATGAGGAAAGCTGACATGTTCTGTTACCACTGAAGTCCATGGAAAACCGCAGCAGGAATCCGTGTGTGAATCCATGGCAACCTGCAGGACAGCCTGGGATGTCGGCGCCTGTGGTGCGAGCTGACCTCAGTATCACTAGTATCGTGATATATAATATCGTGGAGCGGCGCCATCCCCCATGTCCGCACACCGCATCTGCCTGACAAGAAGCCCCGGCCCAGCTACTAGTGCCACCATGGCTCCCGGCACATGCCCGCCTCCTGCCCCGCCAGGTACCTGCAGCACAGCTGGAGCCCCCGCAGTCTGCCATGATCCTCACCACTGAAGAGCTTCTAGGGGTGGTCCCTGCATCAGTGCGCGGCTGCGGCTGCTCCATGCCCCCCAGTCACTGCCTGCTCCGGTGTGCACGCAACGGGAACAGTCAGGGCTTCGTCGTGTGTTGTCACCGTGCCAGGCCGCCAGTGTGTATGTATGTGGAACAGCGGCGCATTATCACACCATTGTGAGGCCCCGCTCTGAACTCCTGCTGCTTCCCGCAGCCACCACTAGGGGGAGTGCATACAGATTTTACAGGTTCCATTGGGTTCTGTGGCAGCTGTATGCGTTCATGTGCACCGAGCTCCCCCTGGTGGTGGCTACAAGGTGTTAGTTCCCTCATTGCTGTGTGAGGAGCGGGGCTGTGGGGATTCCTGGAGACTCAGCAGTGGATCGGAATAGAACCACTTCTGGGGTAAAGACATTAGGTACATCTGCCTATAACTGCTCCATAGCACCATTCTACTGCATTGGCCTTTGCAGATCCCTTACACTTACATCTACCTTTTTGTGTGTACCAAGTGGTGACTAGTGACAACTGTATCATTTAAATCCAGCAGCTCCGCGGGAGGAAGAAAGTTAATTTTCAGAAAGGCAGCCGGGCACCTTTCTATCACTATTAACCTGCAGAAGAGCCCCATAACAGCAGGTAAATAGCATTATCCAACATTACGTATTAATGTTACATCCAATAGGAGCTGTGTAACATGCAGTTGCCGGGCCACAATCCCGCACCTGCGTCCTGCACTATTAGGGTATGTGTCCACGGTCAGGATTTGGTCAGGATTTTACATCAGTATCTGTAAGCCAAAACCAGGAGTGGGTGATAAATACAGAAGTGGTGCATATGTTTCTATTATACTTTTCCTCTAATTGTTCCACTCCTGGTTTTGGCTTACAAATACTGATGAAAAATCCTGACCAAATCCTGATGCAATCCTGAACGTGGACTCATACCCTTATCCGTACCTTATCCGTCCTTCTAAGGGCAGTGCATTCATCCTTTTTCTGAGAAGGTGACGGTGCTGGTGCCTTTGCAGAAGAAGGATGAAGACACTGCTCATAGAAGGACGGATAAGGTACGGATAATCTACACAACAGAAAAAAAGGAGAGCACCGCTAAAAATTAATATGGGGTCACCTGAAGCATGTACGAAGTAGTAAGAAACCAAAAGAAAAAGAGCATGCTACACACAGGGATCACCAAAAGGTATAATAATAATAATAATAATAATAATAATAATAATAAAGCCTTTATTAGTACAAGCTACAGAGGCGTAGCTAGGGTTTCAACTTAGGGGGGGCGAAACATCTGAGTGGGCCCCTAACCAGCTAACCCTGATTACAGTTACGGTTACGCACTCTAATTGTGAATATAGTGGAACCTCAGAATATGACCGCTCTGTTATTGAAACTAAATCTATATACAAAAACGAACATTGATTTTACCGCCATATTGTGACGATATGCAACTTTGATGGTCGCAATACTCTGAGTGCCCCTATAACAATACAGTAATGCTTAAGTGCCCACTTTACATTTAATAATGTCCCCTAAGTTCCCCCATGTACTGCTCCATTATACACAGTATGGTGAGCTCAAAGCTTCCATATACACAGTATAAGGCCCCCACAGCTCCCCTATACACAGTATGATGATTCTATAACTCCCCGATACACCGTATGATGTTCTCACTGCTCCCCCTTGCACAGAATAATGCTGACAGAGATCCACTATAGAAAGTATAATGCCCCCCAGAGCTCCCCTATATACAGTGTAATGGGCTAACAGCTCCCATATGCACAATATGCCTTCACAGTTCCCTATACACAGTATGGTGGGTCCACAGCTCCCTTATAAACAGTATGATGGGCCTGCAGCTTCCGTCAAACAGTATGATGTCCCTCACCGTTCCCCTTTACACATTATGATGGGGCCACAGCTTCCTTATACAGTATGATGGGCCCACAGCTCCCTTATCACAGTATGCTGGGCCCGCAGCTTCCTTATACACAGTATGATGGGCCCGCAGCTCCCTTATACACAATATGATGGGCCCGCAGCTCCCTTATACACAGTATGATGGGCCCGCAGCTCCCTTATACACAGTATGATGGGCCCGCAGCTCCCTTATACACAGTATGATTGGCCCGCAGCTCCCTTATGCACAGTATGATGGGCCCGCAGCTCCCTTATACACAGTATGATGGGCCCGCAGCTCCCTTATACACAGTATGGTGGGCCCACAGCTCCCTTATCACAGTATGATGGGCCCGCAGCTCCCTTATACACAGTATGATGGGCCCACAGCGCCCGTATACACAGTATGATGGGCCCGCAGCTCCCGTATACACAGTATGATGTGTGCACAGCTTCCTTATACACAGTATGATGGGCCCGCAGCTCCCTTATAGTTGATGTGTGCACAGCTTCCTTATACACAGTATGATGGGCCCGCAGCTCCCTTATACACAGTATGATGGGCCCGCAGCTCCCTTATACACAGTATGATGGGCCCACAGCTCCGTCATGATTTGGCAGTCTGCAGTCACATAAAGTGACTGCAGACATTTATTCCAAGCCTTTATCAACTTTATAGTAATAAATTGCTTATTATTAAATTATTAAAGCACCACTCTAGCAGGGTTTTTTTTCACCGCTGGAGTGGTGCTTTAAGCGCAAGTCCCCTGCCCCATTCATTTACTCATCCTCCGGCTTCACTATTTTGTGGCACTGCTGCAGTGCCGCTGCTCAAACTTGTGAGCGCAGCTTCTGACAGGCCAGAAGTGAAAATCTATGTCACAAGCGCTCAATGTAAGACACATACACAGTATGAAGGGCCCGCAGCTCCCTTATACATAGTATGATGGGCCCGCAGCTCCCTTATACACAGTATGATGGGCCCGCAGCTCCCTTATACACAGTATGATGGGCCCGCAGCTCCCTTATACACAGTATGATGGGCCCGCAGCTCCCTTATACACAGTATGATGGGCCCGCAGCTCCCTTATACACAGTATGATGGGCCCGCAGCTCCCTTATACACAGTATGGTGGGCCCGCAGCTCCCTTATCACAGTATGATGGGCCTGCAGCTTCCTTATACACAGTATGATGAGCTCGCAGCTCCCTTATACAGTATGATGGGCCCACAGCTCCCTTATCACAGTATGATGGGCCCACAGCTCCCTTATACACAGTATGATGGGCCCACAGCTCCCTTATACACAGTATGATGGGCCCACAGCTCCCGTATACACAGTATGATGGGCCCGCAGCTCCCGTATACACAGTATGATGTGTGCACAGCTCCCTTATACACAGTATGATGGGCCCACAGCTCCCGTATACACAGTATGATGGGCCCGCAGCTCCCGTATACACAGTATGATGTGTGCACAGCTTCCTTATACACAGTATGATGGGCCCGCAGCTCCCTTATAGTTGATGTGTGCACAGCTTCCTTATACACAGTATGATGGGCCCGCAGCTCCCTTATACACAGTATGATGGGCCCGCAGCTCCCTTATACACAGTATGATGGGCCCGCAGCTCCCTTATACACAGTATGGTGGGCCCGCAGCTCCCTTATCACAGTATGATGGGCCTGCAGCTTCCTTATACACAGTATGATGAGCCCGCAGCTCCCTTATACAGTATGATGGGCCCACAGCTCCCTTATCACAGTATGATGGGCCCACAGCTCCCTTATACACAGTATGATGGGCCCGCAGCTCCCTTATACACAGTATGATGGGCCCACAGCGCCCGTATACACAGTATGATGGGCCCGCAGCTCCCGTATACACAGTATGATGTGTGCACAGCTTCCTTATACACAGTATGATGGGCCCGCAGCTCCCTTATAGTTGATGTGTGCACAGCTTCCTTATACACAGTATGATGGGCCCGCAGCTCCCTTATACACAGTATGATGGGCCCGCAGCTCCCTTATACACAGTATGATGGGCCCACAGCTCCGTCATGATTTGGCAGTCTGCAGTCACATAAAGTGACTGCAGACATTTATTCCAAGCCTTTATCAACTTTATAGTAATAAATTGCTTATTATTAAATTATTAAAGCACCACTCTAGCAGGGTTTTTTTTCACCGCTGGAGTGGTGCTTTAAGCGCAAGTCCCCTGCCCCATTCATTTACTCCTCCTCCGGCTTCACTATTTTGTGGCACTGCTGCAGTGCCGCTGCTCAAACTTGTGAGCGCAGCTTCTGACAGGCCAGAAGTGAAAATCTATGTCACAAGCGCTCAATGTAAGACTATGAGGCTATGTGCACACGTTGCGGATTCGTGTGCGGAATTTTCCACACCGTTTTTGCAAAAGCCACAGGTAAAATGTGCTGCGTTTTACATGCGGATTTACCGTGGATTTCCTGTGTTTTTAGTCCGGATTTCACCTGCATTTTTACACCTGCGGATTCCTATACAGGAGCAGGTGTAAAACGCTGTGGAATCCGCACAAAGAATTGACATGCTGCAGAAAATACAACGCAGCGTCTCCGTGCTGTATTTTCTGCACCATGTGCACTGCGGATTTGTTTTACTATAGGTTTACATGGTACTGTACACCGCATGGAAAACTGCTGTGAATCCGCACTGTGTGCACATAGCCTGAGAGTGAGAAGGAGGCCAGAACGAGGCTCCCACAGACTCACATTGATGAGTGACCTCTGCGCTGCTCCATGAAACACTGGAGCCTCGGAAAGGCCACAAACTGCAGGACACGGAGCCGAGCGGAGACTAAAACAGATGAGAACGCCAGAAGGTGAGTATCAGACAGGGGGCAGGGGACGTAGATTTTCAGCACCGCTCCAGCAGTGAAATTAAAAATAATGCTGGAGTGGTGCTGTAAATGTGATGCAGCTCTTGGTTACTGTATGGGGGCTTCGTATACCAATACTCATAAAGACCCAGGTGGTACGTATCAAAAGCCCCCTAACCCCCCATCTCCAGCCTCCCCAGACAGCAAATATTACATGTGATGGAGTACATATAATATCATAACAAAACATTATAATATTCAGCCCCCAGTGCCCTGCCCCTCCTCCCCCACTTCAGCCCCAATACCCCCATCATCTCACATCCACCCCCTCAGTGCCCTGACCCACCTTCAGCCCCCACAACACCCCCATGGTCTTACATTCACACCCCAGTGCCCTGTCTCCCCTCCCCCACAATACCCCCATGGTCTCACATCCACCCCCTCAGTACCCTGTCCCCCCTCACCCACTTTCAGCCCCCACAATACCCCAATGGTCTCACATTCACATCACAGTGACATACCTGAATTTAATAAACCTAATAAGTTCCATCCCCAGCACTGATAAAGTTTGCAGGAAAGGACCAGGAAGTGTCTAGGTGAAATGCAAATTATGCAAAAGCATGCCTGAGCCAATCCCAGCGTGCACAGAGTGAAGAAAACTGCAGCCAGGGAAAAGCTTCATGATCAGGTCAGAGGGGCGAAACCATTCACTGCAGGGGGGAGACTCTGCAGCTGGCCACTGTGCTAGCAGCGTGCAGAGTCTCTGTCAGACCAGAGAAGACATTATACAGCTCTGCTCCTATGCCGTGTTCTGCCTCAGCACAGAAGTGGCCCTGCCCTGGCTCCCGGTGGGCCCCTTCATGTGACAGGGCCCGGGGCGATGGCCACCTCTGCCCCCCCAGTAGCTACGCTACTGACAAGCTACAAAAAAGGTTTAAAACAATTAAAAGAGTCAAACACGACTAAACACAGATACACCCATAATAGGGCAAAACAAAGATCTGTCATTCAAATGACCAATAGTAAGAATAATATTAATCATATACAAATTATTGGGTCCAGGATACAAGAATATAATATAATATCCCCACAAAACCACATAGATTATAATGTCCCCATGGACCCACATATAATATAATATCTCCACAAGCCCACATATAATATAATGTCCCCATGGATCCACATATAATATAATGTCCCCACAGAGCCACATGTAATATAATAACCCCACAGAGCCACATGTAATATAATATCCCCACAGAACCACATACAATATAAAGTTCCCACAGACCCACATACAATATAATGTCCCAACGGACCCACAGTAATATAATATCCTCACATATAATATAATGTCCCCATGGACCTACATATAATATATAGTGATGGGCGAGCACTAAAATGCTCGGGCGTTCTTTGCTCGGGTCGAGCAGATTGGAATACTCGGGTACTCGACCCGAGCAACGAGCCCAATGTTAGTCTATGGGAAACCTAAGTATTTTACCGAAATCCCCCCGTGGGGTCCTTTTAACCCCTTCACCCCCAAGGGTGGTTTGCATGTTAATGACCGGGCCAATTTTTACAATTCTGACCACTGTCCCTTTATGAGGTTATAACTCTGGAACGCTTCAACGGATCTTGGCGATTCTGACATTGTTTTCTCGTGACATATTGTACTTCATGATAGTGGTAAAATTTCTTCGATATAAGTTGCGTTTACTTGTGAAAAAAACGAATATTTGGCGAAAATTTTGAAAATTTCGCAATTTTCCAACTTTTAATTTTTATGCCCTTAAATCACAGACATATGTCACGCAAAATACTTAATAAGTAACATTTCCCACATGTCTACTTTACATCAGCACAATTTTGGAACCAAAATTTTTTTTGTGACGGAGTTATAAGGGTTAAAAGTTGACCAGCAATTTCTCATTTTTACAACACCATTTTTTTTTAGGGACCACATCTCATTTGAAGTCATTTTGAGGGGTCTATATGATAGAAAATACCCAAGTGTGACACCATTCTAAAAACTGCACCCCTCAAGGTACTCAAAACCACTTTCAAGAAGTTTATTAACCCTTCAGGTGTTTCACAGGAATTTTTGGAATGTTTAAATAAAAATGAACATTTAACTTTTTTTCACACAAAATTTATTTCAGATCCAATTTGTTTTATTTTACCAAGGGTAACAGGAGAAAATAGACCCCAAAATTTGTTGTACAATTTGTCCTGAGTACGCTGATACCCCATATGTGGGGGTAATCTACTGTTTGGGCGCATGGCAGAGCTCGGAAGGAAAGGAGCGCCATTTGACTTTTCAATGCAAAATTGACTGGAATTGAGATGGGACGCCATGTTGCATTTGGAGAGCCCCTGATGTGCCTAAACATTGAAACCCCGCACAAGTGACACCATTTTGGAAAGTAGACCCCCTAAGGAACTTATCTAGATGTGTGGTGAGCACTTTGACCCAACAAGTGCTTCACAGAAGTTTATAATGCAGAGCCGTAAAAATAAAAAATCATATTTTTTCACAAAAATGATCTTTTCGCCCCCAATTTTTTATTTTCCCAAGGGTAAGAGAAGAAATTGGACCCCAAAAATTGTTGTGCAATTTGTCCTGAGTACGCTGATACCCCATATGTGGGTGTAAACCATTGTTTGGGCGCAGGGCAGAGCTTGGAAGGGAAGGAGCGCCATTTGACTTTTCAATGCAAAATTGACTGGAATTGAGATGGGACGTCATGTTGCGTTTGGAGAGCCCCTGATGTGCCTAAACATTGAAACCCCCCACAAGTGACACCATTTTGGAAATTAGACCCCCTAAGGAACTTATTTAGATGTGTGGTGAGCACTTTGACCCAACAAGTGCTTCACAGAAGTTTATAATGCAGAGCCGTAAAAATAAAAAATCATATTTTTTCACAAAAATGATCTTTTCGCCCCCATTTTTTTATTTCCCCAAGGGTAAGAGAAGAAATTAGAGCACAAAAGTTGTTGTGCAATTTGTCCTGAGTACGACGATACCCCATATGTGGGGGTAAACCACTGTTTGGGCGCATAGCAGAGCTCGGAAGGGAAGGAGCGCTATTTTACTTTTCAATGCAAAATTGACTGGAATTAAGATGGGATGCCATGTTGCGTTTGCAGAGCCCCTGATGTGCCTAAACATTAAAAACCCCCACAAGTGACACCATTTTGGAAAGTAGACACCCTAAGGAACTTATCTAGATGTGTTTTGAGAGCTTTGAACCCCCAAGTGTTTCACTACAGTTTATAACGCAGAGCCGTGAAAATAAAAATTCTTTTTTTTTTCACAAAAATGAATTTTTAGCCCCCAGTTTTGTATTTTCACAAGGGTATCAGGATAAATTGGACCTCAAAAGTTGTTGTCCAATTTGTCCTGAGTATGCTGATACCCCATATGTGGGGGGGAACCACTGTTTGGGCGCATGACAGAGCTCGGAAGGGAAGGAGCGCCATTTGGAATGCAGACTTAAATGGATTGGTCTGCAGGCGTCACGTTGCATTTGCAGAGCTCCTGATGTACCCAAACAGTACAAACCCCCCACAAGTGACCCCATATTGGAAACTAGACCCCCCAAGGAACTTATCTAGATGTGTTGTGAGAACTTTGAACCCCCAAGTGTTTCACTACAGTTTATAACGCAGAGCCGTGAAAATAAATTCTTTTTTTTTTTCACAAAAATGATTTTTTAGCCCCCAGTTTTGTATTTTCACAAGGGTATCAGGATAAATTGGACCTCAAAAGTTGTTGTCCAATTTGTCCTGAGTATGCTGATACCCCATATGTGGGGGGGAACCACTGTTTGGGCGCATGACAGAGCTCGGAAGGGAAGGAGCGCCATTTGGAATGCAGACTGAAATGGATTGGTCTGCAGGCGTCACGTTGCATTTGCAGAGCCCCTGATGTACCCAAACAGTACAAACCCCCCACAAGTGACCCCATATCGGAAACTAGACCCCCCAAGGAACTTATCTAGATGTGTTGTGAGAACTTTGAACCCCCAAGTGTTTCACTACAGTTTACAACGCAGAGCCGTGAAAATAAAAAATCTTTTTTTTCCCACAAAACTTATTTTTTGGCCCCCAGTTTTGTATTTTCCCAAGGGTAGCAGGAGAAATTGGACCCCAAAAGATGATGTCCAATTTGTCCTGAGTACGCTGATACCCCATATGTTGGGGTAAACCCCTGTTTGGGCACACGGGAGAGCTCGGAAGGGAAGGAGCACTGTTTTCCTTTTTCAACGCAGAATTGGCTGGAATTCAGATCGGATGCCATATCCCGTTTGGAAAGCCCCTGATGTGCCCGAACAGTGGAAACCCCCCAATTATAACTGAAACCCTAATCCAAACACACCCCTTACCCTAATCCCAACAGTAACCCTAACCACTCCTCTAACCCAGACACACCCAACCCTATTCCCAACCGTAAATGTAATCCAAACCCTAACCCTATCTTTAGCCCCAACCCTAACTGTAGCCCCAACCCTAGCCCTAACCCTAGCAATAACCCTAGCCCTATCACTAGCCCTAACACTAGCCGTAACACTAGCCGTAACACTAGCCCTGACCCTAACCCTAGCCCTAACCCTAGCAATAACCCTAGCCCTATCACTAGCCCTAACACTAGCCGTAACACTAGCCGTAACACTAGCCGTAACACTAGCCGTAACACTAGCCCTGACCCTAACCCTAGCCCTAACCCTAGCCCTAACCCTAGCCCCAACCCTAGCCCTAACCACAACCCTAGCCCTAACCCTAGCCCTAACCCTAGCCCTAAACCTAGCCCCAACCCTTGCCCCAACCCTAGCCCTAACCCTAGCCCTAACCCTAACCCTTGCCCTAACCCTAACCCTAACTCTAGCCCTAACCCTAACCCTAATGGGAAAATGGAAATAAATACATTTTTAAATTTTTTTATTTTTCCCTAACTAAGGGGGTGATGAAGGGGGGTTTGATTTACTTTTATAGCGGGTTTTTTAGCGGATTTTTATGATTGGCAGCCGTCACACACTGAAAGACGCTTTTCATTGCAAAAAATATTTTTTGCGTTACCACATTTTGAGAGCTGTAATTTTTCCATATTTGAGTCCACAGAGTCATGTGAGATCTTGTTTTTTGCGGGACACGTTGACGTTTTTATTGGTAACATTTTCGGACACGTGACATTTTTTGATCGCTTTTTATTTCGATTTTTGTGAGGCAGAGTGATCAAAAACCAGCTATTCATGAATTTCTTTTTGGGGAGGCGTTTATACCGTTCCGCGTTTGGTAAAATTGATAAAGCAGTTTTATTCGTCGGGTCAGTACGATTACAGCAATATCTCATTTATATCTTTTTTTTATGTTTTGGCGCTTTTATACGATAAAAACTATTTTATAGAAAAAATAATTATTTTGGTATCGCTTTATTCTCAGGACTATAACTTTTTTATTTTTTTGCTGATGATGCTGTATGGCGGCTCGTTTTTTGCGGGACAAGATGACGTTTTCAGCGGTACCATGGTTATTTATATCAGTCTTTTTGATCGCGTGTTATTCCACTTTTTCTTCGGCAGTATGATAATAAAGCGTTGTTTTTTGCCTCGTTTTTTTTTTTTTTTTTCTTACGGTGTTTACTGAAGGGGTTAACTAGTGGGCCAGTTTTATAGGTCGGGTCGTTACGGATGCGGCGATACTAAATATGTATACTTTTATTGTTTTTTTTTTTATTATTTAGATAAAGAAATGTATTTATGGGAATAATATTTTTTTTTTTCTTCATTATTTTGGAATATTTTTTTTTTTTTTTTTTTTTTTTTTTTTTACACATTTGGAATTTTTTTTTTTAACTTTTTTACTTTGCCCCAGGGGGGGGACAATACAGATCGGTGATCTGCCAGTTTGCACAGCACTCTGACAGATCACCGATCTGCGAGAAGTGCAGGCTGCTTCACAGTGCCTGCTCTGGTCAGGCTTCTGTGAAGCCACCTCCCTCCCTGCAGGACCCGGATCCGCGGCCATCTTGGATCCGTGTCTGGAGCAGGCAGGGAGGGAGGTAAGACCCTCGCAGCAACGCGATCACATCGCGTTGCTGCGGGGGGCTCAGGGAAGCCCGCAGGGAGCCCCCTCCCTGCGCGATGCTTCCCTGCACCGCCGGCACATCGCGATCATGTTTGATCGCGGTGTGCCGGGGGTTAATGTGCCGGGGGCGGTCCGTGACCGCTCCTGGCACATAGTGCCGGATGTCAGCTGCGATATGCAGCTGACACCCGGCCGCGATCGGCCGCGCTCCCCCCGTGAGCGCGTCCGATCGCGTATGACGTACTATCCCGTCGGTGGTCATACGGGCCCACCTGTCATGATCTCCATGGCCAGAGAACTAGCATAAGCCTCAATAGGAACAAGCTCTTGGAAGATGTAACTATACTGACCATGAACTAAACCTACCGCATCATCTAGAAGTAGCCAGGTAGCATGTCCTACTTTTTATCCCTATATGCCCAGCGCCGGCCGGAGAACTAAATAATGCTAGCAGAGGGAAATATAAGACCTGACTCACCTCTAGAGAAATGCCCAAAAAGGAGACAGAAGCCCCCCACATATATTGGCGGTGATATGAGATGAAACAACAAACGCAGCAGGAAAATAGTTTTAGCAAATTTGAGGTCCGCTTTCTAGATAGCAGAAGACAGAAAGCATACTTTCATGGTCAGTAGAAAACCCTAACAAAACACATCCAGAAATTACTTTAGGACTCTGGCATTAACTCATAATACCAGAGTGGCAATTCCTGATCAACAAGAGCTTTCCAGACACAGTAACGAAACTGCAGCTGTGAACTGGAACCAAAATACAAAAACAAAACATGGACGAATGTCCAACTTATCTAGTAGATGTCTGGGAGCAGGAACAAGCACAGAGAGGCTTCTGATAACATTGTTGACCGGCAAGCATCTAACAGAGAAGCCAGGTTATATAGCGACACCCAGATCTAATCAGAACAGGTGAACAGGGAAGATGATGTCACAAGTCCAATTCCACCAGTAGCCACCGGGGGAGCCCAGAATCCAAATTCACAACAGTACCCCCCCCTCAAGGAGGGGGCACCGAACCCTCACCAGAACCACCAGGGCGATCAGGATGGGCCCTATGAAAGGCACGAACCAGATCAGAGGCATGAACATCAGATGCAGTGACCCAAGAATTATCCTCCTGGCTGTATCCCTTCCACTTGACCAGATACTGGAGTCTCCGTCTGGAAACACGGGAGTCTAGGATTTTTTCCACAACGTACTCCAACTCACCCTCAACCAACACCGGAGCAGGAGGCTCAACGGAAGGCACAACCGGTGCCTCATACCTGCGCAATAACGACCGATGAAAAACGTTATGAATAGAAAAGGATGCAGGGAGGTCCAAACGGAAGGAAACAGGGTTAAGAATCTCCAATATTTTATACGGACCGATGAACCGAGGCTTAAACTTAGGAGATGAGACCCTCATAGGGACAAAACGAGAAGACAACCACACCAAATCTCCAACACAAAGCCGAGGACCAACACGACGGTGACGGTTGGCAAAAAGCTGAGTCTTCTCCTGGGACAACTTTAAATTGTCCATCACCTGCCCCCAGATATGATGCAATCTCTCCACCACCGCATCCACTCCAGGACAATCCGAGGATTCCATCTGACCGGAGGAAAATCGAGGGTGGAACCCCGAATTACAGAAAAACGGGGACACCAAAGTGGCAGAGCTGGCCCGATTATTGAGGGCGAACTCCGCCAATGGCAAAAAAGCAACCCAATCATCCTGGTCAGCAGACACAAAACACCTCAGATATGTCTCCAGGGTCTGATTAGTCCGCTCGGTCTGGCCATTAGTCTGAGGGTGAAAAGCAGACGAAAAAGACAAATCTATGCCCATCCTAGCACAGAATGCCCGCCAAAATCTAGACACAAATTGGGTTCCTCTGTCAGAAACGATATTCTCAGGAATACCATGCAAACGAACAACATTTTGAAAAAACAGGGGCACCAACTCGGAAGAAGAAGGCAATTTGGGCAGGGGAACCAAATGGACCATCTTAGAAAAACGGTCACACACCACCCAGATGACAGACATCTTCTGAGAAACAGGCAGATCTGAAATAAAATCCATCGAGATGTGTGTCCAAGGCCTCTTAGGAATAGGCAAGGGCAACAATAATCCACTAGCCCGAGAACAACAAGGCTTGGCCCGAGCACAAACGTCACAAGACTGCACAAAGCCTCGCACATCTCGTGACAGGGAAGGCCACCAGAAGGATCTTGCCACCAAATCCCTGGTACCAAAAATTCCAGGATGACCTGCCAATGCAGAAGAATGTACCTCAGAGATGACTCTACTGGTCCAATCATCAGGAACAAACAACCTATCAGGCGGACAACGATCCGGTCTATCCGCCTGAAACTCCTGCAAGGCCCGCCGCAGGTCTGGAGAAACGGCTGACAAGATAACTCCCTCCTTAAGAATACCTGTGGGGTCAGAGTTGCCGGGTGAATCAGGCTCAAAACTCCTAGAAAGGGCATCCGCCTTAACATTCTTAGAACCCGGTAGGTACGATACCACAAAATTAAACCGAGAGAAAAATAATGACCAGCGCGCCTGTCTAGGATTCAGGCGCCTGGCGGTCTCAAGATAGATCAAATTTTTGTGGTCAGTCAATACCACCACCTGATGTCTGGCCCCCTCGAGCCAATGGCGCCACTCCTCAAACGCCCACTTCATGGCCAAAAGCTCCCGATTCCCAACATCATAATTCCGCTCAGCGGGCGAAAATTTACGGGAAAAGAAGGCACAAGGCCTCATCACGGCGCAGTCAGAACTTTTCTGCGACAACACTGCCCCAGCCCCGATCTCAGAAGCGTCGACCTCAACCTGAAAAGGAAGAGTCACATCAGGCTGACGCAACACAGGGGCAGAAGAAAAACGGCGCTTAAGCTCCTGAAAGGCCTCCACAGCATCAGGGGACCAATTAGCAACATCAGCACCCTGTCTAGTCAAATCGGTCAATGGCTTAACGACATCCGAAAAACCAGAAATAAATCGACGATAAAAGTTGGCAAAGCCCAAAAATTTCTGAAGACTTTTAAGAGAAGAGGGCTGCGTCCAATCACAAATAGCTTGAACCTTGACAGGATCCATCTCAATGGAAGAGGGAGAAAAAATATATCCCAAAAAGGAAATTCTCTGAACCCCAAAAACGCACTTAGAACCCTTGACACACAGAGAATTAGACCGCAAAACCTGAAAAACCCTCTTAACTTGCCGGACATGAGAGTCCCAATCATCCGAAAAAATCAGAATATCATCCAGATACACTATCATAAATTTATCCAAAAAATCGCGGAAAATATCATGCATAAAGGACTGGAAGACTGAAGGGGCATTAGAAAGACCAAAAGGCATCACCAAATACTCAAAGTGGCCCTCGGGCGTATTAAATGCGGTTTTCCACTCATCCCCCTGCCTGATCCGCACCAAATTATACGCCCCACGGAGATCAATCTTAGAGAACCACTTGGCCCCCTTTATGCGAGCAAACAAATCAGTCAGCAACGGCAATGGGTATTGATATTTAACCGTGATTTTATTCAAAAGCCGATAATCAATACATGGTCTCAAAGAGCCGTCTTTTTTTGACACAAAGAAAAAACCGGCTCCTAAGGGAGATGACGATGGACGAATATGTCCCTTTTCCAAGGACTCCTTTATATATTCTCGCATAGCAGTATGTTCAGGCACAGACAGATTAAATAAACGACCCTTTGGGTATTTACTACCCGGAATTAAATCTATAGCACAATCGCACTCACGGTGCGGAGGTAGTGAACCCAGCTTGGGTTCTTCAAAGACGTCACGATAATCAGACAGGAACTCAGGGATTTCAGAGGGAATAGATGATGAAATGGACACCAAAGGTACGTCCCCATGAGTCCCCTTACATCCCCAGCTCAACACAGACATAGCTCTCCAGTCAAGGACTGGGTTGTGAGACTGCAGCCATGGCAATCCCAGCACCAAATCATCATGTAGATTATACAGCACCAGAAAGCGAATAATCTCCTGGTGATCCGGATTAATACGCATAGTTACTTGTGTCCAGTATTGTGGTTTATTATTAGCCAATGGGGTGGAGTCAATCCCCTTCAGAGGAATAAGAGTCTCCAAAGGCTCTAAATCATACCCACAACGATTGGCAAAGGACCAATCCATAAGACTCAACGCGGCGCCAGAGTCGATATAGGCGTCCGTAGTAATAGATGACAAAGAGCAAATCAGGGTCACAGACAAAATAAACTTAGACTGTAAAGTGCCAATGGGAACGGATTTATCAAGCTTTTTAGTACGCTTAAAGCATGCTGATATAACATGAGTAGAATCCCCACAATAGAAACACAACCCATTTTTCCGTCTAAAATTCTGCCGCTCGCTTCTGGACAGAATTCTATCACACTGCATGTTTTCTGGCGTCTTCTCAGTGGACACCGCCAGATGGTGCACTGGTTTGCGCTCCCGCAGACGCCTATCGATCTGAATGGCCATTGTCATGGACTCATTCAGACCCGCAGGCACAGGGAACCCCACCATAACATCCTTAATGGCATCAGAGAGACCCTCTCTGAAAGTAGCCGCCAAGGCACACTCATTCCACTGAGTAAGCACAGACCATTTACGGAATTTTTGGCAGTAAATTTCAGCTTCATCTTGCCCCTGCGATAGGGACATCAAAGTTTTTTCTGCCTGAAGTTCCAAATGAGGTTCCTCATACAGCAAGCCCAAGGCCAGAAAAAACGCATCCACATTGAGCAACGCAGGATCCCCTGGTGCCAATGCAAAAGCCCAATCTTGAGGGTCGCCGCGGAGCAAGGAAATCACAATCCCAACCTGCTGTGCAGGGTCTCCAGCAGAACGAGATTTCAGGGACAAAAATAACTTACAATTATTTCTAAAATTCTGAAAGCTAGATCTATTCCCTGAGAAGAATTCCGGCAAAGGAATTCTCGGCTCTGATACCGGAGCATGAACAACAAAATCTTGCAAACTTTGTACTTTCGTGGCGAGATTATTCAAACCTGCAGTTACACTCTGTAGATCCATTATAGACAGGTGAACATAGAGCCATTCAAAGATTAGAAGGAGAGAGAAAAAAAAGAAAGACTGCAGCATAGACAGACTGGCAAGTGATCCAATTAAGAGCACACTAACTACTAGAGAAAAAAAAAAAAAAAAAAAAAAAAAAAATTTTCAGCAGACTTCTTATTTCTCTCCTTTCTCAGCCAAGGATTTTAACCCTTTAGTGGGCCGGTCAAACTGTCATGATCTCCATGGCCAGAGAACTAGCATAAGCCTCAATAGGAACAAGCTCTTGGAAGATGTAACTATACTGACCATGAACTAAACCTACCGCATCATCTAGAAGTAGCCAGGTAGCATGTCCTACTTTTTATCCCTATATGCCCAGCGCCGGCCGGAGAACTAAATAATGCTAGCAGAGGGAAATATAAGACCTGACTCACCTCTAGAGAAATGCCCAAAAAGGAGACAGAAGCCCCCCACATATATTGGCGGTGATATGAGATGAAACAACAAACGCAGCAGGAAAATAGTTTTAGCAAATTTGAGGTCCGCTTTCTAGATAGCAGAAGACAGAAAGCATACTTTCATGGTCAGTAGAAAACCCTAACAAAACACATCCAGAAATTACTTTAGGACTCTGGCATTAACTCATAATACCAGAGTGGCAATTCCTGATCAACAAGAGCTTTCCAGACACAGTAACGAAACTGCAGCTGTGAACTGGAACCAAAATACAAAAACAAAACATGGACGAATGTCCAACTTATCTAGTAGATGTCTGGGAGCAGGAACAAGCACAGAGAGGCTTCTGATAACATTGTTGACCGGCAAGCATCTAACAGAGAAGCCAGGTTATATAGCGACACCCAGATCTAATCAGAACAGGTGAACAGGGAAGATGATGTCACAAGTCCAATTCCACCAGTAGCCACCGGGGGAGCCCAGAATCCAAATTCACAACACCCACCCCACCTCGACGGGATAGTACGTCAGATGTCAGGAAGGGGTTAAGCTCTAAAAACGTCTGAAAATGATGGAAACACTGCTCAAATGACACGAGAACATCATGGGAATCGCCCCTGGAAGCATTTCTGACTCCTAGGTCACAGCTATAAGCAATGTTGTCAGAGTTTCATGCCATTTTTACAGGTGCACCAAAAAACATACAAAAACTAAACCAAAATGGTTTTTGCTGGGAAATATGTTAAGGCACATCCTTTCTAGGTTAATGACTTGTATATAAGGCAAAATAATTAACCCCAGACCAAAATGTTCCTCCACCACTTGGGCTTTGTTCACACGCAGCGTTTTTGATGCGTTTTTCAACAGCCTGAGGCTGTGTCGTACTCCAAGTCGCACAGCAGAACTGGAAGGACAGAGGATTGCAAGTTTTTTGTCCGCACCCACACCCGAATGTGCAGCCGTACACAGAGAGCCCTGGTCATGATAGAGACCCTGTGAAAAGGCTCGCATTGCCCACTATATGGGTTACTGTCCCTGGACAGGAGAGAGAGGACTTTGTAAGGGAGCCACAGGCAGCAAGGACCTCACACAGTAGCGTAGCTACTAGGGGGGCAGAGGGGGCCATCCCCCCGGGCCCTGTCACATGAAGGGGCCCACCGGGAGCCAGGGCAGGGCCACTTCTGTGCTGAGGCAGAACACCACATAGGAGCAGAGCAGTATAATGTCTGCTCCTATCTGACAGAGACTCTGCACGCTGCTAGCACAGTGGCCAGCTGCAGAGTCTCCCCCCTGCAGTGAATGGTTTCACCCCTCTGACCTGATCATGAAGCTTTTCCTGGCTGCAGTTTTCTTCACTCTGTGCACGCTGGGATTGGCTCAGGCATGCTGGGTCCTAGTGCCCACAATTTGCATTTCACCTAGACACTTCCTGGTCCATTCCTGCAAACTTTATCAGTGCTGGGGATGGAACTTATTAGGTTTATTAAATTTAGGTATGTCACTGTGATGTGAATGTGAGACCATTGGGGTATTGTGGGGGCTGAAAGTGGGTGAGGGGGGACAGGGTACTGAGGGGGTGGATGTGAGACCATGGGGGTATTGTGGGGGAGGGGAGACAGGGCACTGGGGTGTGAATGTAAGACCATGGGGGTGTTGTGGGGGCTGAAGGTGGGTCAGGGCACTGAGGGGGTGGATGTGAGATGATGGGGGTATTGGGGCTGAAGTGGGGGAGGAGGGGCAGGGCACTGGGGGCTGAATATTATAATGTTTTGTTATGATATTATATGTACTCCATCACATGTAATATTTGCTGTCTGGGGAGGCTGGAGATGGGGGGTTAGGGGGCTTTTGATACGTACCACCTGGGTCTTTATGAGTATTGGTATACGAAGCCCCCATACAGTAACCAAGAGCTCCATCACATTTACAGCACCACTCCAGCATTATTTTTAATTTCACTGCTGGAGCGGTGCTGAAAATCTACGTCCCCTGCCCCCTGTCTGATACTCACCTTCTGGCGTTCTCATCTGTTTTAGTCTCCGCTCGGCTCCGTGTCCTGCAGTTTGTGGCCTTTCCGAGGCTCCAGTGTTTCATGGAGCAGCGCAGAGGTCACTCATCAATGTGAGTCTGTGGGAGCCTCGTTCTGGCCTCCTTCTCACTCTCAGGCTATGTGCACACAGTGCGGATTCACAGCAGTTTTCCATGCGGTGTACAGTACCATGTAAACCTATAGTAAAACAAATCCGCAGTGCACATGGTGCAGAAAATACAGCACGGAGACGCTGCGTTGTATTTTCTGCAGCATGTCAATTCTTTGTGCGGATTCCACAGCGTTTTACACCTGCTCCTGTATAGGAATCCGCAGGTGTAAAAATGCAGGTGAAATCCTCACAAAAAAACGCAGGAAATCCACGGTAAATCCGCATGTAAAACGCAGCACATTTTACCTGTGGCTTTTGCAAAAACGGTGTGGAAAAATCCGCACACGAATCCGCAACGTGTGCACATAGCCTCATAGTCTTACATTGAGCGCTTGTGACATAGCTTCTAACTTCTGGCCAGTCAGAAGCTGCGCTCACAAGTTTGAGCAGCGGCACTGCAGCAGTGCCACAAAATAGTGAAGCCGGAGGAGGAGTAAATGAATGGGGCAGGGGACTTGCGCTTAAAGCACCACTCCAGCGGTGAAAAAAAACCCTGCTAGAGTGGTGCTTTAATAATTTAATAATAAGCAATTTATTACTATAAAGTTGATAAAGGCTTGGAATAAATGTCTGCAGTCACTTTATGTGACTGCAGACTGCCAAATCATGACGGAGCTGTGAGCCCATCATACTGTGTATAAGGGAGCTGCGGGCCCATCATACTGTGTATAAGGGAGCTGCGGGCCCATCATACTGTGTATAAGGAAGCTGTGCACACATCAACTATAAGGGAGCTGCGGGCCCATCATACTGTGTATAAGGAAGCTGTGCACACATCATACTGTGTATACGGGAGCTGCGGGCCCATCATACTGTGTATACGGGCGCTGTGGGCCCATCATACTGTGTATAAGGGAGCTGCGGGCCCATCATACTGTGTATAAGGGAGCTGTGGGCCCATCATACTGTGATAAGGGAGCTGTGGGCCCATCATACTGTATAAGGGAGCTGCGGGCTCATCATACTGTGTATAAGGAAGCTGCAGGCCCATCATACTGTGATAAGGGAGCTGCGGGCCCACCATACTGTGTATAAGGGAGCTGCGGGCCCATCATACTGTGTATAAGGGAGCTGCGGGCCCATCATACTGTATATAAGGGAGCTGCGGGCCCATCATACTGTGTATAAGGGAGCTGCGGGCCCATCATACTGTGTATAAGGGAGCTGCGGGCCCATCATACTGTGTATAAGGGAGCTGCGGGCCCATCATACTATGTATAAGGGACCTGCGGGCCCATCATACTGTGTATAAGGGAGCTGCGGGCCAATCATACTGTGTATAAGGGAGCTGCGGGCCCATCATACTGTGTATAAGGGAGCTGCGGGCCCATCATACTGTGTATAAGGGAGCTGCGGGCCCATCATACTGTGTATAAGGGAGCTGCGGGCCAATCATACTGTGTATAAGGGAGCTGCGGGCCCATCATACTGTGTATAAGGGAGCTGCGGGCCCATCAAACTGTGTATAAGGGAGCTGCGAGCCCATCATACTGTGTATAAGGGAGCTGCGGGCCCATCATACTGTGTATAAGGGAGCTGCGGGCCCATCATACTGTGTATAAGGGAGCTGTGGGCCCATCATACTGTGTATAAGGGAGCTGCGGGCCCATCATACTGTGTATAAGGGAGCTGTGGGCCCATCATACTGTGTATAAGGGAGCTGCGGGCCCATCATACTGTGTATAAGGAAGCTGTGCACACATCAACTATAAGGGAGCTGCGGGCCCATCATACTGTGTATAAGGAAGCTGTGCACACATCATACTGTGTATACGGGAGCTGCGGGCCCATCATACTGTGTATACGGGAGCTGTGGGCCCATCATACTGTGTATAAGGGAGCTGTGGGCCCATCATACTGTGTATAAGGGAGTTGCGGGCCCATCATACTGTGTATAAGGGAGCTGTGGGCCCATCATACTGTGTATAAGGGAGCTGTGCACACATCATACTGTGTATACGGGAGCTGTGGGCCCATCATACTGTGTATAAGGGAGCTGCGGGCCCATCATACTGTGTATAAGGAAGCTGTGCACACATCAACTATAAGGGAGCTGCGGGCCCATCATACTGTGTATAAGGAAGCTGTGCACACATCATACTGTGTATACGGGAGCTGTGGGCCCATCATACTGTGTATAAGGGAGCTGCGGGCCCATCATACTGTGTATAAGGGAGCTGTGGGCCCATCATACTGTGATAAGGGAGCTGTGGGCCCATCATACTGTATAAGGGAGCTGCGGGCTCATCATACTGTGTATAAGGAAGCTGCAGGCCCATCATACTGTGATAAGGGAGCTGCGGGCCCATCATACTGTGTATAAGGGAGCTGCGGGCCCATCATACTGTGTATAAGGGAGCTGCGGGCCCATCATACTGTGTATAAGGGAGCTGTGGGCCCATCACACTGTGTATAAGGGAGCTGCGGGCCCACCATACTGTGTATAAGGGAGCTGCGGACCCATCATACTGTGTATAAGGGAGCTGCGGGCCCATCATACTGTGTATAAGGGAGCTGCGGGCCCATCATACTGTGTATAAGGAAGCTGCGGGCCCATCATACTGTGATAAGGGAGCTGTGGGCCCATCATACTGTATAAGGAAGCTGTGGCCCCATCATAATGTGTAAATAATACTGTTTGACGGAAGCTGCAGGCCCATCATACTGTTTATAAGGGAGCTGTGGACCCACCATACTGTGTATAGGGAACTGTGAAGGCATATTGTGCATATGGGAGCTGTTAGCCCATTACACTGTATATAGGGGAGCTCTGGGGGGGCATTATACTTTCTATAGTGGATCTCTGTCAGCATTATACTGTGCAAGGGGGAGCAGTGAGAACATCATACGGTGTATCGGGGAGTTATAGAATCATCATACTGTGTATAGGGGAGCTGTGGGGGCCTTATACTGTGTATATGGAAGCTTTAATCAGAACCTCCCACTCCCGTCTCCAAGACTTTACACGTGCGGCGCCGATTCTTTGGAATGCACTACCTAGGTTAATACAATTAATCCCCAATCCCCACAGTTTTAAGCGTGCCCTAAAAACTCATTTGTTCAGATTGGCCTACCGCCTCAACGCATTAACCTAATTATCCCTGTGTGGCCTATTAATAAAAAAACAACAACATAATCACGTTCCTCCATCATGTTCTCATACACTTTATGCAGTTAATAGCCTCTGTGTCTGTACTGTTACATACTTAGGCAGTTAACTGGTTCATGCAGCTTTACATGAACACCCGAGCCTTACACTATGGCTGGTCCAAATAACTAAAGCAATTGTTACCATCCACCTCTCGTGTCTCCCCTTTTCCTCATAGATTGTAAGCTTGCGAGCAGGGCCCTCATTCCTACTGGTATCTGTTTTGAACTGTGATTTCTGTTATGCTGTAATGTCTATTGTCTGTATAAGTCCCCTCTATAAGTTGTAAAGCGCTGCGGAATATGTTGGCGCTATATAAATAAAATTATTATTATTATTATTATTATTATTATTATTATTTGAGCTCACCATACTGTGTATAATGGAGCAGTACATGAGGGAACTTAGGGGACATTATTGAATGTAAAGTGGGCACTTAAGCATTACTGTATTGTTATAGGGGCACTCAGAGTATTGCGACCATCAAAGTTGCATATCGTCACAATATGGCGGTAAAATCAATGTTCGTTTTTGTATATAGATTTATTTTCAATAACAGAGCGGTCATATTCTGAGGTTCCACTATATTCACAATTAGAGTGCGCAACCGTAACTGTAATCAGGGTTAACTGGTTAGGGGCCCACTCAGATGTTTCGCCCCCCCAAAGTTGAAACCCTAGCTACGCCTCTGACCTCACACAAGAGCGCAAGCAGGGAGTCTTACAAACCTCACCCTGGAGAGGGATCCACCATTGCCTCTGAGCTGGCCGGACCACATCAACACTTGTTGCTAGCAACTGGCCCTGGGGACACAGCTTCACCTGTGGACAGCATCACCATATTTGCTGCAGTACCATCGCCCCAGAGGACCCCTTTAAGCAGCGTCGGTCACCCGAGTACCACAGGTGGCATCACAAACTTTTATTATTTTCACTATCCCTTTAAAGATTTTCCCTTTTACCTGGGCGCCCAGGGCCATGGACCGGGTCGCTGCCACCGTGACCACCCCTTTAATAATGACCGGACCCGATACCGAGTACCCCAGTGCCCTGGCGGGCGTTCCAATTTTGGCATCACAAACAGGATGGACCGACCCATTGAACTGGATCCTGTGCGCCTTGGATTGTATTGGACTGTGTAATGGCCACCATTGTTGCACCACGAGGCGGATAAAGGATGAAGAAGATGTGTTGCCATGGGTGGAGTTCAAGAACAGGCGTGAAAGCTGGACCCGCCCACTGTAAAGACTTTAATACCAACAAAACATGTCCGTCAGGAGGACGGATCCACCCCCGGAGATGGCTGGTGGGAAAGTGGAGCAGAGACCGCCCACAAAGTGAAAAGAAGGAGGAAGACGGGGGAAAGTGTGGTCTCAGCATCGGCTGCAACCCGGTGAGAGTGATGGCGGACAGCAGTGGAGAGCCGCCGGGACTTGCTGACACCAGAGAGGATGTACCCAGGCAGCCACAAGAAAACCCAGACCTGATGACCACCTTGGATCCGGACAACTCCTGTGGACCCAGATGACAGCAGTGGCCGCATGGAAGGAGTCACTGGTCAGGAGGATGACGATCGCACAGCCTCAGACCTTACCACCTGCGCTCACAGCCCCAGTGGAGCTGGAAAGAGAGGCACTGCTGAGAAAGATGGCGGCCCCGATGAAAGACCCGGCGCCTGCACCTTTAACCCCAGCGGAGCTGGAAAGCAAGATGCTGCTGGAGGAGACGACAACACCACAGCACCAGGCCTTGTGACCAGCGCACCTGACCCTAGCGGAGGCGGAGAAAGATACCGGCATCGGGGAGACAGGTGTGGAAACTGCCCCGATAGCTGAGGAAACCCTGGTGGGACCCCTAGAACCCACGCAACAACTATAACCTGGGACCGCATGACAGACCTGGGGGGTATACTTACTGACCCGCTGGTGCCTGAACCCTCGCCCCTGAAAGCATGCAGGCAGCAGGAGGCCATATGCTGGAGACACCCTAAATTAGACCTGGTCGGGTTCCCAGAAGAGGCTCAAACAGCAGCCAACCATGTGGAAATAATGGAAAAAGAAGAATACTGCCGGTGACAGATTTTGAAGTTAGTTGCTGAAGATAAGGAACGTAGAGCTAAATGGGAAGTTATGGAGGAAAGAAATATGCTAGCTAAAGCCTGGTCCCGCAAAACTAGACCTGCAGATAGAGGACCATTCAAAAAAGGAATAGTGGTCACCTTTAACTTGGACAGAGGATGAGGGTTTATTAAGGAACATGGAGAAACTGCTGAATTGTTTGTCAACCGCAGAGACGTGGAGTCACATCTCAAGGGACACCCTGACCGTGACCTATACCCGAGAGATAAGGTAACCTTTACCCGGCACCATGGCGAAAGGGGATATTATGCCTTACATGTAAAAAGGTGCACAGAAGAGCGTGCCTATACCGGTGTAGCCACTGAGAACGGAGTGCATAACCAGGCTACACAAACCCCAGTTGCTGGACTGTTTTCAGTTGAATCACCAGTTGTGACATTTGCAAACGAACTTCCCCAGTCAGGAAGCAGTAGACACCAGGATCTACCTTGGAAGAAGAATAAATAAATTGAGATACAGAGTTATCTGATTTAAAACTGTTTTGATCATGTTTATTAATGTTTATTAAAAGTTTAAAAATACAGTAGGGTAATGAAAGGTGAATACCTGAGAACTTTCCTCTGTAAATAGTTGGCACCTCTTAAGGTGCCCCTTATTGGTTTTACCACGTGTCGATAGCGTGTGTGGAACCCCTGTTTGCTCCTAAGACCTGAAGAAAAACCGTCTGGTGTGACTGAAGACCAGGTCTGGATGACAAGCCTTGTAGCCCGCCCAAGTCCAATGTTGGGGTTTTATGATGGGTCCCCTGCATCATTGTTGTTATTGGTGCACAAGGACACCCTATGTTGAAATGTTTGCAATTTTCACATGTTTGTACTTTTCAAATGTCTGCAAATTTGTAAATATGTTATGCAACGTTTTAAGAACCGTACCTCCCATAAAGGGAAGCCTAAGTTTAACCTGTTTAACATGTTGACAGGCATGTCCAAAAATGTTTGCATTCTTAATCTGTATTGTTGTTTTTATTTTCCCAGTCCGGGAGTACTGGAGTTAACGGGGGTGGGGAGTGTAACACCAAAGGTAACTGGTTGTTACAGTGATGTTGCCTTCCTTTCGGGGAGGGTAATATCGTGCTTAGAGGCAAGGAGGATTCCCTTTACCAGGTAAAGCACTTACATGCAACACATTCTGAATCCAGGCCAGAAGGGAAAGCTCTGAACCTGGATTCAGAAGAGCTTCTCCAGATATATATATATATTCTGGTCTGGAGGAGGATTTAGTTAGTCTGTCAGAGGGAGAGACAGAGAGAGGAGTGAGAGAGAAGAGAGTGGGGCCATGCAGCCACGTGTGTGCTTCAGCTCCAGAAGCAGAAGAGAACCTGAAGGGTTGCAGTGCTAGTGAGCATTTGAGTCGAGAAGCAAAGGAGAAGCAAGGAGCTCAGATCCCGAGTGCAGGAACCGGGTACCGGGAGCCCGAGGCTGTGTCGTACTCCAAGTCGCACAGCAGAACCGAAAGGACAGAGGATTGCAAGTTTTCTGTCCACACCCACACCCGAAGGTGCAGCAGTACACAGAGAGCCCGGGTCATGATAGAGACCCTGCAAAAAGGCTTGCATTGCCCACCATGCGGGTTACTGTCCCTGGATAGGAGAGAGAGGACTGTAAGGGAGCCACAGGCAGCAAGGACCTCGTACAAGAGCGCAAGCAGGGAAACTTACAAACCTCACCTGGGAGAGGGATCCACCATTGCCTCTGAGCCGGCCGGACAGTGTCATTACCTGTTGCTGGTACCCCGGACTGCGGCTGTCTACCAACAGTAAACCAGTTAAAGACATTGCAATCCTGTGCCCTTCATTTATTCTGGCATCACACCACTCTGGCCAAATACATCAGGATCCCTGGGGACCCAGTTTCACCTATGGGAAGCGTCACCATCGTTGCTGCAGTAGCATCGCCCCAGAGGACTCCTTTAAGCAGCGTCGGTCACCCCTGACCGAGTACCACAGGTGGCGTCACAAACTCTTATTATTTTCACAATCCCTTTAAAGACTTTCCCTTTTACTTGGGCGCTCAGGGCCACGGACCGGGTCCCTGCCACCATGACCACCCCTTTAATAATGACCGGACCAGGTACCGAGTACCCCATCACCCTGGCGGGTGTTCCACATACGCAGCTCTCGTGTCTACTCAGCGTGAGATGGTTGAAAGATGATGTATTCCGTTTTGTCCATGTCCACTTTTTGAAAGCGAGCAGAAAAGAGGGATGAAATAGCGGGAAGACGTGTGATTTGGGTCAGTAAAGAGGTGAAGTCAGGTACAGATAGGTAGATCTTTGTGTCATTGGCGTACTGATAATATTGCAAACCGTGTCATTGCATGAGCTGTTCCAGGCCGAAGGTGTAGATGGAAAAGAGTAGGGGTCCTAGAACTTAGACTTGGAGGACACCGAAAGACAGGAGTCGAGGGGAGGAGGTGAAGACACTGAATGTCCCCATAACAGTCTTGTTGTTTTTTAAAGACTCTGCCGATAACCCTAAAAAGGCCATTTGCACCACCGGCCGTGTCCGCATCAGCAAGGGTAGCAAAACTACCAGCCTAACAAGCAAAGAAAAAATGGGGGCACCACAGTCAATGGGACTCAAACCAAGACCTGAAAAAACGCCAATAATATGTAGAGAGAAACAGATAGGCCTTATAAATGGGAGTCACCACCAATTCTGATACAAAGCATGGCTTTATTAAACATGGAAATAAGAGACAGAACACACTAAAAACATTTAAAACCAAAGAGGGATACAAGATACCCCCATAATTGCAAACAAGCCCAGAATGAGGCAAAAAAGCCGCACCTCCCCAGTTAGAGTATAATACACATGCCCAATGATTGTGGCCTCAATAACCGCATAATAAAATGACAAATGTGGCCCGACCTGTACCGTAAGAAAATCCTGCCTGGCACCCTATGGAGAAAAAAAAAACATGAATGCCGTGAATGCCGCAATAATACACAAGTGGCAATAATATACACAGTACAGAACCAGTCAAACAGTTGGTGAGGATAATGCACAACCGGCTGATAAGATAATGCACAATCGGCTGATAAGGAGGTGAGTATACTAACCAATTTTAATATCCACCATGTATACAACCGACCACCTAGACGCACATGAGCCCCAAATGAAGACTCAAGACTGGCAAATCCTATGGGTGCCACTGTGAGGTAGAGTCAGGCAGAGTCAGATAGCATCAATAGGGCATGAGTGTTATGATCCTTAATGGCTGAGGATCACAAATAGACCAGCAAGTGAATAAACTAAGGACGAGCTCTAGGGAGATGGTAACTGGACTGATCGCAAATCTGAACCTATCCAAAACAACTAGAGGTATTCTAGGCTCAGACATAGGACTGTGAACAACAAAATCCTGAATACTTTGAACCCTAGCAGCAAGATGATCCAGACTGGAAGCCAAGCTCTGGACATCCATGTCAGCAGCTGAACTCAGAGCCACACCAAGATTAAGAGGAGGAGAGAAGCTAGCACAGCAGCTAGACACACGGCAACAAGAAAAAAAAAAAATTCTCAAGGCTTCTTTTCTCCTGCTTCTGCCATGCAATTAACACTTTGTTGGCCGGCTGTACTGTTATGATCCTTAATGGCTGAGGATCACAAATAGACCAGCAAGTGAATAAACTAAGGACGAGCTCTAGGGAGATGGTAACTGGACTGATCGCAAATCTGAACCTATCCAAAACAACTAGAGGTAGCCGGTGAACGTGCCTAAAAAGTTCCTAGACATCTCGAGCCAGCCTGAGGAACTAGCTACCCCTAAAGAGAAAGAAAGACCTCGCTTGCCTCCAGAGAAATAATCCCCAAAGATATAGAAGCCCCCAACAAATATTAACGGTGAAGTAAGAAGAAGGCACATACATAGGGATGAAATCAGATTCAGCAAAAGAGGCCCACTAGTACTAGAAAGCAGAAAATAGAGCAGGGGTCTATGCGATCAATAAAAAACCCTTACAAAATATCCATCCTGAGATTTCAAGAACCCACACACCAACTAACGGTGCGTGGGGAGAAACTCAGCCCACTAGAGCAACCAGCAAGCGAGGGAATTACATTTTAGCAAGCTGGAACAGAAAACATGAAAAACACTGCTGATAAAAAAATGAGCAAACAAAACTTAGCTTGAGCTGGATGGACTGGGAGCAAGGTAGTCAGAAGGAATCTGAGTAGCACTGAATACATCGACAGCCAGCAACAAATGAAAGTAAAACAGAGCTATATAGGAACCTCCCAGAGGATAACGAACCAGCTGATAGCCAGAGACCAGCAGGATAACAGACAAAGCCACCAGGGGGAGCCCAAAGCAAAAGTCACACCATACCACCAGTGACCACAAGAGGGAGCCTGAACACAGAGTTCACAACACATGAGTACCCTATAGGGAATGGAGGTGCGGACAGCAGGCACCCAACGCGTGTCGCCACACACTGGTGGCTTCGTCAGGGGTTCTGTACCGTTTATATTATTGCCACTTGTGTATTATTGCGGCATTCACGGCATTCATGTTTTTTTCTCCATAGGGTGGCAGGATTTTCTTATGGTACAGGTCGGGCCACATTTGTCATTTTATTATGCGGTTATTGAGGCCACAATCATTGGGCATGTGTATTATACTCTAACTGGGGAGGTGCGGCTTTTTTGCCTCATTCTGGGCTTGTTTGCAATTATGGGGGTATCTTGTATCCCTCTTTGGTTTTAAATGTTTTTAGTGTGTTCTGTCTCTTATTTCCATGTTTAATAAAGCCATGTTTTGTATCAGAATTGGTGGTGACTCCCATTTATAAAAACTACCAGCCTAACCACCACCAGCATCACCAGACACATGGCAGGAAAGCACTCGAGTTTGTTGACCAAAAAACAGGCTCCATGGACAGTGTCTGCGGGTGATAACACTGCTTCTTCTGCTGTTGTGCGTGCAAACCAGTACCCTGTCCATGGTGCATGCAAAGATGCCTCCTGCCCTGCATCTGTAGTTGCACACAAACTCAACTAGCACCATCAAGAAGCACATCCACGTCCTTGTACGCAGCCAACGCCACACAGGTCACATTACTAAATTCACACATTTCTCATCTGCTTGCGCTCGAAATGTTGCATTTTAGGCTCATCAGAGATGGAAGCTTTCAGCAACCTGATGGTGGTGTCCGTCACAAGGTACTCAGTCCCCATCCGAGTTCGCATTACACAAGCACGTGTCCCACAACAGTACCCGGACCCTCCACAATGCACTTACTGGGAAACTGCACCTAACCATGGACATGTGGACAAGTGCTTGTGGGCAGGGACGGTACATCTCGCTGATGGCACACTGGGTCTAGCGTAGAGGAAGCCATGACCCAGTCGGACATTGGGAGACCATGTCACAGATGTATGGAGGAGACAGGTTGTGGAAAGCTTTGTATGTCATAGTTAGGCTTTTGAACTGTAGCCTCTGGGCAATAGGAAGGCAGTGAAGGGCCTGGCAGAGAGGAGAGGCTGGGGAATAATGGAGGGACAGTTGAATTACTCGGGCAGCAGAATTTAGGATAGATTGGAGTGGTGCAAGAGTGCTAGAGGAGAGGCCAGAGAGTAGAAGGTTGCAATAGTCAAGGCGGGAGATGATGAGGGTGTGCACAAATGTTTTTGCAGTCTCTTAGAATGTACGGATCCGGGAAATGTTTTAGAGTTGTAGTGGGCAGGAGGAGGCAAGGGCTTGGATATGTAGCTTGAAAGGGAGGGCAGAGTCGAGGATCACCCCAAGGCACCGAACGTGCAGGACTATTTGTCCCGGTGTGCTGTCCCAGCATTACACAGGCACGTATCCCACAACATTACACATGCCCTCCACAATGCTGTTACTGGGAAAGTCCACCTAACCACAGACATGTGGTAAGTGCTTGTGGGCAGGGAAATTACATCTTGCTGGCTGCACACTGAGTTATCATAGTGGAAGCCGGGACCCAGTCCGACCTTGGGTTTGTGCATGTCCTCCCAACCCCGAGTATTGTGGGCCCTACGTCAATCTGGGTTTCCCCCACAGTCTACAGCTCCTGCACCTCCTCTTCAGCCTCCATCTCTGAAAGTAGCACATCAGTTACAAGCTGAAAGTACTGCAGCACTGCCTCATCCCAGCAGCAACAGGTTGTGCTGAAGCTAATTTCCTTAGGTGACAAAACGCACAATGCTGAAGATTTGTGGACAGTTCTGAAAGGCAGTCAGATCTGTGGCTGAACCCGCTGAACCTACAGCCAGGCATGGTCGTGTGTGACAATGGCCCGAACCTGTTGGCTGCTCTTGGTGAGGCGAGCTCACCATTCCTGGCCCATGTGCTTAACCTCATTTTTCAACGGTTTATGAAAAGCGACACAGAGCTCCCGGATCTGTTAAGGAAAGTACGACGCCCTGCGTACCCATTTTAGAAAGTCAGTTAGAGCTTCAACCGCCCTTGCCATGCTTCAGCAGCGTTTGCAGCTTCTGGCTCACCAACTGGTGTGTGATGTCCCCAAGCGTTGGAACTCTACACTGCAGATGTTGGAAAGGGTTTGTGAGCAGAAGAGAGCAGTTGGTGGCTACCATCCTCAACACGGCCGTCGGTATTCAGTTCTGACTTCACTCATAAGATCTCTGTAGTGGACATGGATGTCAGACATATGTACCATGTACCATTATGATGCCATAATTAACGTCTCCATCCTGCTTCTCTATCTAATAATTATATTTATATTTATTTATATACCGCCAACATATTTGCAGTTTAACAGTTTCAAGCACAACAGTCAGAAGTAACAACGCTAACAATAATACAATAATGAAACCAAAATAAAAAAGACCCTGCTCATGACAGCTTACAATCTACACTAAGTAACAACGATAGCAATAATTAAACAAAAAAAAAAGATCCTGCTCGTGACCACTTACAATCTACAATGAGGTGGGGGAGATAAAAACTACACGGGTGTATTTACAATGATGATGTATTTACAATGATAGTACTGAGGTTAGTTGAAAGTTGTTGAGGCCTGAGGACAAGGAGGAGGAGGAGAGAATGGTCACTCGTCCTCTTGGTAAGGACACGGAAGTATTGACTTACCAGTCTTGCACGCATGGTTGCACGTTTATGGTACGCTGCCTTTCCCGTCACCCTTGTGTTCTCAAAATTTTGGGTGACAAGCAATACTGATTGGTGACACTTCTAGACCCACGCTACAAAGAGAACTTTATATCTCTTATTCCAGAGACAGACAGGTGTACTAAAATGTTGGAGGACCAGAGGGCCCTTCTTGCGGAATAATTAAAAAAAATCACATCTGAAAACCCTGGCAGCAGAGGTCACAGACACAGTTCGTTGGCAAAGCAAGGAGTACAGGTGAGATAGACTCAACTCCACTTTGGACACTACAGATAGGCCAGGCACCTGACTGAGATAACAGACTGTTTCAATATGTGGCCTGTATTTTTTAAAAAAATTTTAACCACAAAATGCTGTATAGACCAAGGGTAGCAGACCAAAAACTGCAATGTATGCCTGAAAAGCAAGGATTTGGACACCACAGATAGACCGGGCATCTGACTGAGATAACAGACTGTTTCGTTATGTGGCCTTTATTTTTTTTATTTTTTTAACCACAAAATACTGTATAAATCAAGGGTAGCAGACAAAAAAGTGTAAAGTATGCCTGAAAACCAAGTATTTGGAGACCACAGATAGACCAGGCGTTGGACGGAGATAACAGACTGATCAAAATGTGGCCTTGATTTTTTTGGCCCACCAAAATTGTGTCAATGAATAGGCTATGACACTAAAAAAAAAATTGGTGTACTAAAACTGTAAAATATTTTGCGCAATGGTATGTGATGTGTGTGGCGTACAAATCACAGTGATAAATATAAGAATTGTGGCTAAATATTTTTGGGCCAGCTACAGATTTTTGGTGAGCAAAATGGTGTCCAAAAATGTTGTAAGACACTCCAAAAAATACTATAGTACAAAAAAAGGCCAAAATTTTCTGCGCACTCACATCTGATGCATGGGACAAAAATTTTTCTTTTAAATTGTTAGATTTTCACGCTCTTGTATTGAAATGACCTGGCTGTAGTCTATAGTGTGACCAAGCAAATAAATATAGAAAAAAGGGGGTTATGGATTGCTTTGTAATAAAATTAGCAGGGATAAGGTGCACAAAAAATAAAAATCCTAGCCACGGATACCTGCAGCTAGGTATTTATAAAATACGCAACAGCGGACAGTAATGGAACCTTTTGATGTATGCAGTGAGATCTATATACTCAAATACAGTGCCTGCATGCCTTGCACTCATGTGGATATATACACATAGACTCCCCTGCCTACCTAGCGCTGCAATTTATGTACCCCCGAATTAGCCCTAAAAAGGACCGTTGGTTTGTCAGGATTTGTGGATTGAACACTAGTAGACACACACTAATTAATAAAAGTAAGAATCCGACCCTATCTCAGCAGCAGCTCTCCCTACATTAGCTGACTCCGGAGCAGAATGCGGCAAGCAGGGCGGCACCAGGTCTCTTATAGACCTGATGACGCTGTGCGGCCAGCCAATCACTGTAATACCACAACAAAGATGGCTGCGGCATTACAGTGCATGGCAGACAATCCCTGCATGTTCATTGGCGCTCTAAAAAGCGCTAAAATTTGAAGGAGGAGACCCGAGCTCCCACCAAACAATCCCAGAAATGCTCGGTGTTCGCCGAGTACACCAAGCACAGTGATACTTGGGCGAGTAGTGGCGAGCACGTTCACTCATCACTAATAATATAATATCCCCACATATAATATAATGTCCCTAGGACCAACATATGATATAATGTATCCCACAGACCCACATAATAATATAATGTCCCCACAGACCCACATATAATATCCACACAGACCCACATATACCGTATATACTCGAGTATAAGCCGAGATTTTCAGCCCAAATTTTTGGGCTGAAAGTGCCCCTCTCGGCTTATACTCGAGTCACGGTCGGCGGTGCGGTCGGCGGGTGAGGGGGAGAGGGTGCTGAGGCATACTCACCTAGTCCCGGCGATCCTGGCGCTCCCCCTGCCTGTCACACTGTCTTCGGGTGCCGCAGCTCTTCCCCTGTTCAGCGGTCACGTGGGACCGCTCATTAGAGAAATGATTATGGACTCCACTCCCATAGGGGTGGAGCCGCAAATTCATTTCTCTAATCAGCGGTGCCGGTGACCGCTGACAGAGGAAGAGCTGCGGCACCCGAAGACAGTGTGACAGGCAGGGGGAGCGCCGGGACTAGGTGAGTATGTCATATTCACCTGTCCACGTTCCACCCGCCGGGCGCCGCTCAGTCTTCCCATCCTCTTGCTCTGACTGTTCAGGTCAGAGGGCGCGATGACGCATATAGTGTGCGCGCCGCCCTCTGCCTGATCAGTCAGGTAAAACACTAAGGTGGAACAATATAAGGTCACCAACATAGTATTTAAACCCAGATAGGGTATATTCAGTACAGAAAAACTGGGACCAAGGGCAGGAACATATAGGACCACTGCCTAAATTAATCAACAACCAAAGGAAAAAGAAGCAGCATAAAGTCCAGATAAATATGTAAACAAACTTTATTAACAATTTATTACAGGTTTAAAATGAGCAGAGGGAAGTGGTCCCCGTGCTGTACTCAGCACGCACCTACAGAAACAGGGGGTATGTGCCTGTAGTATATATATGCCCACATTATAGCCAAGGCTAGTATAGCAGAAAGTTAAAGTGACTGTGCATAGGATTCAAAGAAGCCTGCATTGGACACACAGGTCCATAAGATTAGCTGACAAGCATATTTCATACTAAGTATATAATATTATACATACCAGGTAATGTGGAAATAAGTCACGGCGTGGATTGGCACTTCACCCCTGTATCCCCCGACGCACATTTCGGCTATCGCCTTTCTCCCCCTTGAGAAAGGCGATAGCCGAAACGTGCGTCGGGGGATACAGGGGTGAAGTGCCAATCCACGCCGTGACTTATTTCCACATTACCTGGTATGTATAATATTATATACTTAGTATGAAATATGCTTGTCAGCTAATCTTATGGACCTGTGTGTCCAATGCAGGCTTCTTTGAATCCTATGCACAGTCACTTTAACTTTCTGCTATACTAGCCTTGGCTATAATGTGGGCATATATATACTACAGGCACATACCCCCTGTTTCTGTAGGTGCGTGCTGAGTACAGCACGGGGACCACTTCCCTCTGCTCATTTTAAACCTGTAATAAATTGTTAATAAAGTTTGTTTACATATTTACAGTGGGGCAAAAAAGTATTTAGTCAGTCAGCAATAGTGCAAGTTCCACCACTTAAAAAGATGAGAGGCGTCTGTAATTTACATCATAGGTAGACCTCAACTATGGGAGACAAACTGAGAAAAAAAAATCCAGAAAATCACATTGTCTGATTTTTTAACATTTAATTTGCATATTATGGTGGAAAATAAGTATTTGGTCAGAAACAAAATTTCATCTCAATACTTTGTAAAATATCCTTTGTTGGCAATGACAGAGGTCAAACGTTTTCTGTAAGTCTTCACAAGGTTGCCACACACTGTTGTTGGTATGTTGGCCCATTCCTCCATGCAGATCTCCTCTAGAGCAGTGATGTTTTTGGCTTTTCGCTTGGCAACACGGACTTTCAACTCCCTCCAAAGGTTTTCTATAGGGTTGAGATCTGGAGACTGGCTAGGCCACTCCAGGACCTTGAAATGCTTCTTACGAAGCCACTCCTTCGTTGCCCTGGCGGTGTGCTTTGGATCATTGTCATGTTGAAAGACCCAGCCACATTTCATCTTCAATGTCCTTGCTGATGGAAGGAGGTTTGCACTCAAAATCTCACGATACATGGCCTCATTCATTCTTTCATGTACCCGGATCAGTCGTCCTGGCCCCTTTGCAGAGAAACAGCCCCAAAGCATGATGTTTCCACCACCATGCTTTACAGTAGGTATGGTGTTTGATGGATGCAACTCAGTATTCTTTTTCCTCCAAACACGACAAGTTGTTTTTCTACCAAACAGTTCCAGTTTGGTTTCATCAGACCATAGGACATTCTCCCAAAACTCCTCTGGATCATCCAAATGCTCTCTAGCAAACTTCAGACGGGCACGGACATGTACTGGCTTAAGCAGTGGGACACGTCTGGCACTGCAGGATCTGAGTCCATGGTGGCGTAGTGTGTTACTTATAGTAGGCCTTGTTACATTGGTCCCAGCTCTCTGCAGTTCATTCACTAGGTCCCCCTGCGTGGTTCTGGGATTTTTGCTCACCGTTCTTGTGATCATTCTGACCCCACGGGGTGGGATTTTGCGTGGAGCCCCAGATCGAGGAAGATTATCAGTGGTCTTGTATGTCTTCCATTTTCTAATTATTGCTCCCACTGTTGATTTCTTCACTCCAAGCTGGTTGGCTATTGCAGATTCAGTCTTCCCAGCCTGGTGCAGGGCTACAATTTTGTTTCTGGTGTCCTTTGACAGCTCTTTGGTCTTCACCATAGTGGAGTTTGGAGTCAGACTGTTTGAGGGTGTGCACAGGTGTCTTTTTATACTGATAGCAAGTTTAAACAGGTGCCATTACTACAGGTAATGAGTGGAGGAAAGAGGAGACTCTTAAAGAAGAAGTTACAGGTCTGTGAGAGCCAGAAATCTTGATTGTTTGTTTCTGACCAAATACTTATTTTCCACCATAATATGCAAATTAAATGTTAAAAAAACAGACAATGTGATTTTCTGGATTTTTTTTTCTCAGTTTGTCTCCCATAGTTGAGGTCTACCTATGATGTAAATTACAGACGCCTCTCATCTTTTTAAGTGGTGGAACTTGCACTATTGCTGACCGACTAAATACTTTTTTGCCCCACTGTATCTGGACCTTATGCTGCTTCTTTTTCCTTTGGTTGCTGATCAGTCAGGGCAGAGAGACGCCGGGACGGGACGCTGAGGAGCTGCAAGCAAGAGAGGTATGTGTTTTTTTTTATTATTGCAGCAGCAGCGTTATATATGGCACAGATTTATGTGGAGCATCTATGGGGCAACGGTGCAGAGCACTATATATGGCACAGATTTATATGGCACATCTATGGGGCAACGGTGCAGAGCATTATATATGGCACAGATTTATATGGCACATCTATGGGGCAACAATGAACAGTACAGAGCATATATGGCACAGCTTAATAAGGAGCATGTATGGGGCAATAATGAACAGTGCAGAGCATATAAGGCACAGCTTAATAAGGAGCATCTATGGGGCCATAATGAACAGTGCAGAGCATATATGGCACTGCTTTATAAGGAGCATCTATGGGGCAATAATGAACGGTGCAGAGCATTGTATATGGGGCATCTATGGGGCCATAATGAATGGTGCAGAGCATTCTATATGGCACAGCTATATATGGAGCATCTATGGGGCAATAATCAACGGTATGGAGCATTATATATGGCACAGCTTTATATGGAACCTCCTTTGGGGCAATAATGAACGGTATGGAGCATCTATTTTTATTTTTGAAATTCATCGGTAGCTGCTGTATTTTCCACCCTAGGCTTATACTCGAGTCAATAAGTTTTCCCAGTTTTTTGTGGCAAAATTAGGGGGGTCGGCTTATACTCGGGTCGGCTTATACTCGAGTATATACGGTAATATGTCCCCAGGACCCACATATGATATAATAGATCCCACAGTCAAACATACTGTATAATATAATGTCCCTACAGAGCCACATATAATATAATGTCCTCAATGGACCCACATATAATATAATGTATACCACAGACCCACATAAAATATAATGTCCACACAGGCAAACATATAATATAATGTCCCCACACAGACCCACATATAATATAATGTTCCCACAGACCCACATATAATATAATGTTGCCTTGGACCCACATATAATATAATATCCCCACAGACCCACATATAATATAATATCCCCACAGACCCACATATAATATATAGTCCCCACAGACCCACATATAATATAATGTCCCCACAGACCCACATATAATATCCCTACAGAACCACATGTAATATACTATCCCCACAGACCCACATGTAATATAATATCCCCACTGACCCACAATCTCTCTTTATGACATCATCGTATTCTCCCTTATTACATAGCTCCATCTGCCAGTCGCACCAGTTGCAGCCCATCACTTCAGCAGAGCAGTCGTCACCTCGGCAGATGTGTCCAAATAAGACCAGCATTTTCTACAGGCCACAGATGGAAGATTGGGATTTACTAAGTGACGGGTAAGTATGTATGTTGATTGTGTGTCTTTGAAACATATATTTATATATATACATGTACTTTTATATGATGTATGTGTTTATACAGTGTATTTAGAGGTGAGTATGTATGTGTGCAGTGTATATAAATGTGTGTAGTGTATATAAGGGGGATGTGTGAACATGCGTGGAGAGAGTTTATAAAGTCTATATCCATCTGTATGTAGCGTATATATGGCAGATTTCTGTATATGCAGCATATATAGATGTGGGGTATAGCAATACCAATGTATGTGCATTTGTCAGTGTAGTGTATATATGGTGTATACACATGTGTAATGTATAGCTTTATTCCAGTAGCTCTTATACTCCCTCTAGTGGTGGCAGCAGGTAGTCATCATGTAATCTTTTACATCGCTGTATACAGTATATAGTGGAATCGACTCTCTACATCTGATAAAACGAGCGCTGGTAACTATTAGTACCAGGATTATATATATATATATATATATATATATATATATATATATATATATATATATATATATTAGTCATGTTGTGATTAATGATATAGTGATTATGCCATAGTGATATTTAGTGAGTAGTTTAATCGAGAGTTACCTCTAAATAAATATTTATTCCAAATTATAAAACATATTACGATATCTTCAATGCAGTGAAAATAATGCATTTCTGTAGGAGATATTGCTGTTCTAGTCCTGGGCTTCTATCGTCTCTTATGACATCACCGCCTTCTCTTTATGACATCACCGCCTTCTCTTTATGACATCATCACCTTCTCCCTTATTACATAGCTCCATCTGCCAGTCGCACCAGTTGCAGCCGATCACTGGAGCAGAGCAGTCGTCTTCCCGGCAGATGTCATTCCCTTCGGTGCCAAACAAGACCAGCATTTTCCTTAGGCCACAGATGGAAGATTGTGATTTACTAAGTGATGGATAAGTACCAATGACCCGTTTCCGTATTCCTCCCCTCCACTGTCTTCCCTGTGGTATAACTTTCTAGGACCCCCGTACAATGGCTGCAGTACTGCAGGATATAAGGATTGCAGCAGGTGTCACCCCTCACCCCAGGATCATATCTTCTTACTGTGTGGACTGTGGGAGAAATGATAAAAGCATTATCCCATATTACTGCCGCCATCCTGGGGACACATTCACACACTATCCCATATTACTGCCGCCATCCTGGGGACACATTCACACACTATCCCATATTAATGCCGCCATCCTGAGGACACATTCACACACTATCCCATATTACTGCCGCCATCCTGGGGACACATTCACACACTATCCCATATTAATGCCGCCATCCTGAGGACACATTCACACACTATCCCATATTACTGCCGCCATCCTGGGGACACATTCACACACTATCCCATATTACTGCCGCCATCCTGGGGACACATTCACACACTATCCCATATTAATGCCGCCATCCAGAGGACACATTCACACACTATCCCATATTACTGCCGCCATCCTGGGGACATATTCACACACTATCCCATATTACTGCCCCCATCCTGGGGACACATTCACACACTATCCCATATTACTGCCGCCATCCTGGGGACACATTCACACACTATCCCATATTACTGCCGCCATCCTGAGGACACATTCACACACTATCCCATGTTATCCCATATTACTGCCGCCATCCTGAGGACACATTCACACACTATCCCATGTTACTGCCGCCATCCTGGGGACACATTCACACACTATCCCATATTACTGCCGCCATCCTGGGGACACATTCACACACTATCCCATATTACTGCCGCCATCCTGGGGACACATTCACACACTATACCATATTACTGCCGCCATCCTGGGGACACATTCACACACTATCCCATATTACTGCCGCCATCCTGGGGACACATTCACACACTATCCCATATTACTGCCGCCATCCTGGGGACACATTCACACACTATCCCATATTACTGCCGCCATCCTGGGGACACATTCAGCTAGAAGGGATATGGAGGAGGCTGTTTTTTTGATAGGTGTAATTTAAACATTTTGCTAATAATTTATTTAAAGCATCATATTTTTCTAACTATTCCACACACCTTAATTTAAAACACCACAGGTTTCGATAATAAAATAGAAAAAGGACTTTTGCAACTAATTAAGATTTCCTGGAGGTGTAAATTAGTAGAGGATTTCATAACACTAACTTTACTGCTGTAGGGTAGAATAGAGTGGATATTATTATTATTATTATACATTTTTATAGCGCCATTTATTCCAAGCCGCTTTACATGTGAAATACGGGGCAAATATAGACAAATACATTAAACATGAGCAAAAAACAAGGCACACGGGTACATAAAGAAGGGAGGGAGGACCCTGCCCGCGAGGGTGCACAGTCTGCAGGGGATTGGTGATGATACACTAGGAGAGGTTAGAGCTGGTTGTGCGGCGGTTCAGTAGGGTGATAGTAGGGTGGATATAGATCTAATGTTAGTATTTCTGTGCAGCATGTATACTATACACATATAACTTAATAGCAGGCAATTTATATGCATTCTCTGCAGCACACACATAATCACATCACTGCTGCATGCACAGTAGATGCCCACTAAGCTCTGCTATGCATGCACATAGCTCTGCTACATACATACACACAGTTCAGTTACACACAGCTGTCCTACATACACACATCTCTGCTGTACATACACAAATCACTCCAACATACTTAGAGCGCAGGTACATGCAAACACGCAGCTCTCTTACGTTTAAATGCACATAGCTTCTCTACGTACAGTGCCTTGCGAAAGTATTCGGCTCCCTGAATCTTTTCAACCTTCTCCCACATATCATGCTTCAAACATAAAGATACCAAATGTAAATTTTTGGTGAAGAATCAACAACAAGTGGAACACAATTGTGAAGTTGACCGAAATATATTGGTTATTTTAAATTTTTGTGGAAATTCAAAAACTGAAAAGTGGGGCGTGCAATATTATTCGGCTCTTTTACTTTCAGTGCAGCAAACTCACTCCAGAAGTTCATTGTTGATCTCTGAATGATCCAATATTGTCCTAAATGCCTAATGATGATAAATATAATCCACCTGTGTGTAATCATGTCTCCGTATAAATGCACCTGCTCTGTGATAGTCTCAGGGTTCTGTTTGAAGCACAGAGAGCATCATGAAGACCAAGGAACACAACAGGCATGTCCATGATACTGTTGTGGAGAAGTTTAAAGCCGGATTTGGATACAAAAAGATTTCCAAAACTTTAAACATCCCAAGGAGCACTGTGCAAGCCATCATATTGAAATGGAAGGAGTATCATACAAATCTACCAAGACCCGGCCGTCCCTCTAAACTTTCATCTCAAACAAGGAGAAGACTAATCAGAGATGCAGCTATGAGGCCCATGATCTCTCTGGATGAACTGCAGAGATCTACAGCTGAGGTGGGACAGTCTGTCCATAGGACAACAATCAGTCGTACACTGCACAAATGTGGCCTTTATGGAAGAGTGGCAAGAAGAAAGCCATTTCTCAAAGATATCCATAAAAAGTGTTGTTTAAAGTTTGCAACAAGCCACCTGGGAGACAAACCAAACATGTGGAAGAAGGTGCTCTGGTCAGATGAAACCAAAATCAAACTTTTTGGTAACAATGCCAAACGAGATATGTTGGCGTAAAGGCAACACAGCTCATCACCCTGAACACACGATCCCCACTGTCAAACATGGTGGTGGCAGCATCATGGTTTGGGCCTGCTTTTCTTCAGCAGGGACAGGGAAGATGGTTAAAATTGATGGGAAGATGGATGGAGCCAAATACAGGACCGTTTTTGAAGAAAACCTGTTGGAGTCTGCAAAAGACCTGAGACTGGAACTGAGATTTGTCTTCCAACAAGACAATGATCCCAAACAGAAAGCAAAATCTGCAATGGAATGGTTCACAAATAAAAGTATCCAGGTGTTAGAATGGTCCAAGTCAAAGTCCAGACCTCAATCCAATCGAGAATCTGTGGAAAGAGCTGAAAACTGCTGTTCAGAAACGATCTCCATCAAACCTCACTGAGCTCGGGCTGTTTGCCAAGAAAGAATGGGCAAAAATTTCAGTCTCTGGATGTACAAAACTGAAAGAGACATATCCCAAGCGACTTACAGCTGTAATTGCAGCAAAAGGTGGCACAACAAAGTATTAAGTTAAATGGGCCGAATAATATTGCACGCCCCACTTTTCAGTTTTTGATTTTCCACAAAAATTTAAAATAACCAATAAATTTCATTCAACTTTACAATTGTGTTCCACGTGTTGTTGATTCTTCACCAAAAACTTACATTTGGTATCCTTATGTTTGAAGCATGATATGTGGGAAAAGGTTGAAAAGTTCCAGGGAGCCGAATACTTTCGCAAGGCACTGTACATGGCCACTCACACAAAAATCTTATATGTACGCATATGGCTCCAGTATTACAAACATACACACAAGTACTGTAAACATTACGACATTTTGAAGTTCCTTTCAGGAATGTGACTGATCACATGATGTGAAAGGTCCTTAACTACATAGGACATGCAGTATCCTTGCAGGTCCCAATATCTTACTCTCCTGTACCGCACTGATCAGATAGATCAGTGTTGGTCAGGCACAGAGAGAACAGTTCTCTCAGTGATCAGGAAGGATTCTGTCAGCATTCTCCTCATTCAGAATAAGCTGCCTCCGGACAGTGAAATGCATACAAGTTTTTGCAAGATTTTTCTTTGCTAAAAAGTGTATCTTATTGTCTAATAGTTACTATAGCTAAAAAGTACATTTGTTTACAGTTCATTTTTGCCATCAAAACCAAGAGTTTTTCCATGCAGGGTTCTTTTGTGGTGCCTTTTTCACTGATAAGGTGTCACAGTCTTGTGTATAATTTTAATATTCTTCCAGTAAACTTTATGAGCCTGGAAGCCTATTTAAAAGGCATATTGAGATGTACTTGGGACCCGTTAAATATCATTGATGGTGCCAAGTTCTGGAGATAGATGGCTCCTATAGATGAAGGCCACGCCATTATGTACTAATACCTATAAAAAAAATAAAGTCATGTAGGTCAGGCATAGAGAAAATGGAAGTTTTGTAAATACATATTACAAATATTGTTTAATGGGCAGACCTGACATGTAGAGTTTGAATGATATACAGTTAGGTCCATATATATTTGGACAGAGACAACATTTTTCTAATTTTGGTTATAGACATTACCACAATGAATTCTAAACAAAACAATTTAGATGCAGTTGAAGTTCAGACTTTCAGCTTTCATTTGAGGGTATCCACATTAAAATTGGATGAAGGGTTTAGGAGTTTCAGCTCCTCAACATGTGCCACCCTATTTTTAAAGGGACCAAAAGTAATTGGACAATTGACTCCAAGGCTATTTCATGGACAGGTGTGGGCAATCCCTTCGTTATGTCATTCTCAATTAAGCAGATAAAAGGCCTGGAGTTGATTTGAGGTGTGGTGCTTGCATTTGGAAGGTTTTGCTGTGAAGTAAACATGCAGTCCAAGGAGCTCTCCATTCAGGTGAAACAAGCCATCCTTAAGCTGTGAAAACAGAAAAAACCCATCCGAGAAATTGCTACAATATTAGGAGTGGCAAAATCTACAGTTTGGTACATCCTGAGAAAGAAAGAAAGCACTGGTAACTCATCAATGCAAAAGACAACAGTGGTGGATGATCGCAGAATAATCTCCGTGGTGAAGAGAAACCCCTTCACAACAGCCAACCAAGTGAACAACACTCTCCAGGAGGTCGGCGTATCAATATCCAAATCTACCATAAAGAGAAGACTGCATGAAAGTAACTACAGAGGGTTCACTGCACGGTGCAAGCCACTCATAAGCATCAAGAATAAAAAGGCTAGACTGAACTTTGCTAAAAAACGTCTAAAAAAGCCAGCACAGTTCTGGAAGAACATTCTTTGGACAGATGAAACCAAGATCAACCTCTACCAGAATGATGGAAAGAGTAAAGTATGGCAAAGGCGTGGTACAGCTCATGATCCAAAGCATACCACATCATCTGTAAAACACGGCCGGAGGCAGTGTGATGGCTTGGGCATGCATGGCTGCCAGTGGCACTGGGTCACTAGTGTTTATTGATGATGTGACACAGGACAGAAGCAGCCGAATGAATTCTGAGGTATTCAGAGCCATACTGTGTGCTCAGATCCAGCCAAATGCAGCAAAACTGATTGGCCGTCGTTTCATACTACAGATGGACAATGTCCCAAAACATAAAGCCAAAGCAACCCAGGAGTTTATTAAAGCAAAGAAGTGGAATATTCTTGAATGGCCAAGTCAGTCACCTGATCTCAACCCAATTGAGCATGCATTTCACTTGTTAAAGACTAAACTTCAGACAGAAAGGCCCACAAACAAACAGCAACTGAAAACCACCGCAGTGAAGGCCTGGCAGAGCATCAAAAAGGGGAAAACACAGCGTCTGGTGATGTCAACGAGTTCAAGACTTCAGGCAGTCCTTGCCAACAAAGGGTTTTCAACCAAGTACTAGAAATGAACATTTTATTTAAAATTATTGAATCTGTCCAATTACTTTTGGTCCCTTTAAAAACAGGGTGGCACATGTTAAGGAGCTGAAACTCCTAAACCGTTCATCCAATTTTAATGTGGATACCCTCAAATGAAAGCTGAAAGTCTGAACTTCAACTGCATCTGAATTGTTTTGTTTACAATTCATTGTGGTAATGTCTATAACCAAAAATAGAAAAATGTTGTCTCTGTCCAAATATATATGGACCTAACTGTAACTTCCAGCTACTTTAGCTAAATTAGAAGCAAATTGTTTGAAGTTTACTTCTACCTAAATGGTAGAAAACACACCTATCTTGGTGATGGTTAGGACACCTAGAGGGGATATGGAGGAGGCTGTTTTTTTTGATAGGTGTAATTTCAACATTTTGCTAATAATTTATTTAAAGCATCATATTTTTCTAACAATTGCACAAACCTTAATTTAAAACACCACAGGTTTCGATAGTAAAATAGGAAAAGCACTTTTGCAACTAATTAAGATTTCCTGGAGGTGTAAATTTCTAGAGGATTTCATAACACTAACTTTACTGCTGTAGGGTAGAATAGAGTGGATAAAGATCTAATGTTAGTATTTCTCTGCAGCATGTATACTATACACATATAACTTAATAGCAGGCAATTTATATGCATTCTCTGCAGCACACACATAATCACATCACTGCTGCATGCACAGTAGATGCCCACTAAGCTCTGCTATGCATGCACATAGCTCTGCTACATACATACAAACAGTTCAGTTACACACAGCTGTCCTACATACACACATCTCTGCTGTACATACACAAATCTCTCCAACATACTTACAGCGCAGGTACATGCAAACACGCAGCTCTCTTACGTTAACATGCACATAGTATTCCTACGTACAGTGCCTTGCGAAAGTATTCGGCTCCCTGAATCTTTTCAACCTTTTCCCACATATCATGCTTCAAACATAAAGATACCAAATGTAAATTTTTGGTGAAGAATCAACAACAAGTGGAACACAATTGTGAAGTTGACCGAAATATATTGGTTATTTTAAATTTTTGTGGAAATTCAAAAACTGAAAAGTGGGGCGTGCAGTATTATTCTGCTCGTTTACTTTCAGTGCAGCAAACTCACTCCAGAAGTTCATTGTAGATCTCTGAATGATCCAATGTTGTCCTAAATGCCTAATGATGAGAAATATAATCCACCTGTGTGTAATCAAGTCTCCGTATAAATGCACCTGCTCTGTGATAGTCTCAGGGTTCTGTTTGAAGCACAGAGAGCATCATGAAGACCAAGGAACACAACAGGCAAGTCCATGATACTGTTGTGGAGAAGTTTAAAGCCGGATTTGATAACAAAAAGATTTCCAAAACTTTAAACATCCCAAGGAGCACTGTGCAAGCCATCATATTGAAATGGAAGGAGTATCATACAAATCTACCAAGACCCAGCCATCCCTCTAAACTTTCATCTCAAACAAGGAGAAGACTAATCAGAGATGCAGCTATGAGGCCCATGATCTCTCTGGATGAACTGCAGAGATCTACAGCTGAGGTGGGACAGTCTGTCCATAGGACAAAAATCAGTCGTACACTGCACAAATGTGGCCTTTATGGAAGAGTGGCAAGAAGAAAGCCATTTCTCAAAGATATCCATAAAAAGTGTAGTTTAAAGTTTGCAACAAGCCACCTGGGAGACACGCCAAGCATGTGGAAGAAGGTGCTCTGGTCAGATGAAACCAAAATCGAACTTTTTGGTAACAATGCCAAATGAGATATGTTGGCGTAAAGGCAACACAGCTCATCACCCTGAACACACAATCCCCACTGTCAAACATGGTGGTGGCAGCATCATGGTTTGGGCCTGCTTTTCTTCAGCAGGGACAGGGAAGATGGTTAAAATTGATGGGAAGATGGATGGAGCCAAATACAGGACCGTTTTTGAAGAAAACCTGTTGGAGTCTGCAAAAGACCTGAGACTGGAACTGAGATTTGTCTTCCAACAAGACAATGATCCCAAACAGAAAGCAAAATCTGCAATGGAATGGTTCACAAATAAAAGTATCCAGGTGTTAGAATGGTCCAAGTCAAAGTCCAGACCTCAATCCAATCGAGAATCTGTGGAAAGAGCTGAAAACTGCTGTTCAGAAACGATCTCCATCAAACCTCACTGAGCTCGGGCTGTTTGCCAAGAAAGAATGGGCAAAAATTTCAGTCTCTGGATGTACAAAACTGAAAGAGACATATCCCAAGCGACTTACAGCTGTAATTGCAGCAAAAGGTGGCACAACAAAGTATTAAGTTAAATGGGCCGAATAATATTGCACGCCCCACTTTTCAGTTTTTGATTTTCCACAAAAATTTAAAATAACCAATAAATTTCATTCAACTTTACAATTGTGTTCCACGTGTTGTTGATTCTTCACCAAAAACTTACATTTGGTATCCTTATGTTTGAAGCATGATATGTGGAAAAAGGTTGAAAAGTTCCAGGGAGCCGAATACTTTCGCAAGGCACTGTACATGGCCACTCACACAAAAATCTTATATGTACGCATATGGCTCCAGTATTACAAACATACACACAAGTACTGTAAACATTACGACATTTTGAAGTTCCTTTCAGGAATGTGACTGATCACATGATGTGAAAGGTCCTTAACTACATAGGACATGCAGTATCCTTGCAGGTCCCAATATCTTACTCTCCTGTACCGCACCGATCAGATAGATCAGTGTTGGTCAGGCACAGAGAGAACAGTTCTCTCAGTGATCAGGAAGGATTCTGTCAGCATTCTCCTCATTCAGAATAAGCTGCCTCCGGACAGTAAAATGCATACAAGTTTTTGCAAGATTTTTCTTTGCTAAAAAGTGTATCTTATTGTCTAATAGATACTATAGCTAAAAAGTACATTTGTTTACAGTTCATTTTTGCCATCTATGTTGGTCAAAACCAAGAGTTTTTCCATGCAGGGTTCTTTTGTGGTACCTTTTTCACTGATAAGGTGTCACAGTCTTGTGTATAATTTTAATATTCTTCCAGTAAACTTTATGAGCCTGGAAGCCTATTTAAAAGGCATATTGAGATGTACTTGGGACCCGTTAAATATCATTGATGGTGCCAAGTTCTGGAGATAGATGGCTCCTATAGATGAAGGCCACGCCATTATGTACTAATACCTGTAAAAAAATAAAGTCATGTAGGTCAGGCATAGAGAAAATGGAAGTTTTGTAAATACATATTACAAATATTGTTTAATGGGCAGACCTGACATGTAGAGTTTGAATGATATAACTTCCAGCTACTTTAGCTAAATTAGAAGCAAATTGTTTGAAGTTTACTTCTACCTAAATGGTAGAAAACACACCTATCTTGGTGATGGTTAGGACAGCTAGAGGGGATATGGAGGAGGCTGGTTTTTTTTTTGATAGGTGTAATTTAAACATTTTGCTAATAATTTATTTAAAGCATCATATTTTTCTAACAATTGCACAAACCTTAATTTAAAACAACAAAAGGTTTCGATAGTAAAATAGGAAAAGCACTTTTGCAACTAATTAAGATTTCCTGGAGGTGTAAATTTCTAGAGGATTTCATAACACTAACTTTACTGCTGTAGGGTAGAATAGAGTGGATAAAGATCGAATGTTAGTATTTCTCTGCAGCATGTATACTATACACATATAACTTAATAGCAGGCAATTTATATGCATTCTCTGCAGCACACACATAATCACATCACTGCTGCATGCACAGTAGATGCCCACTAAGCTCTGCTATGCATGCACATAGCTCTGCTACATACATACACACAGTTCAGTTACACACAGCTGTCCTACATACACACATCTCTGCTGTACATACACAAATCTCTCCAACATACTTACAGCGCAGGTACATGCAAACACGCAGCTCTCTTATGTTAACATGCACATAGTATTCCTACGTACAGTGCCTTGCGAAAGTATTCGGCTCCCTGAATCTTTTCAACCTTTTCCCACATATCATGCTTCAAACATAAAGATACCAAATGTAAATTTTTAGTGAAGAATCAACAACAAGTGGAACACAATTGTGAAGTTGACCGAAATATATTGGTTATTTTAAATTTTTGTGGAAATTCAAAAACTGAAAAGTGGGGCGTGCAGTATTATTCTGCTCGTTTACTTTCAGTGCAGCAAACTCACTCCAGAAGTTCATTGTAGATCTCTGAATGATCCAATGTTGTCCTAAATGCCTAATGATGAGAAATATAATCCACCTGTGTGTAATCAAGTCTCCGTATAAATGCACCTGCTCTGTGATAGTCTCAGGGTTCTGTTTGAAGCACAGAGAGCATCATGAAGACCAAGGAACACAACAGGCATGTCCATGATACTGTTGTGGAGAAGTTTAAAGCCGGATTTGATAACAAAAAGATTTCCAAAACTTTAAACATCCCAAGGAGCACTGTGCAAGCCATCATATTGAAATGGAAGGAGTATCATACAAATCTACCAAGACCCAGCCATCCCTCTAAACTTTCATCTCAAACAAGGAGAAGACTAATCAGAGATGCAGCTATGAGGCCCATGATCTCTCTGGATGAACTGCAGAGATCTACAGCTGAGGTGGGACAGTCTGTCCATAGGACAAAAATCAGTCGTACACTGCACAAATGTGGCCTTTATGGAAGAGTGGCAAGAAGAAAGCCATTTCTCAAAGATATCCATAAAAAGTGTAGTTTAAAGTTTGCAACAAGCCACCTGGGAGACACGCCAAGCATGTGGAAGAAGGTGCTCTGGTCAGATGAAACCAAAATCGAACTTTTTGGTAACAATGCCAAATGAGATATGTTGGCGTAAAGGCAACACAGCTCATCACCCTGAACACACAATCCCCACTGTCAAACATGGTGGTGGCAGCATCATGGTTTGGGCCTGCTTTTCTTCAGCAGGGACAGGGAAGATGGTTAAAATTGATGGGAAGATGGATGGAGCCAAATACAGGACCGTTTTTGAAGAAAACCTGTTGGAGTCTGCAAAAGACCTGAGACTGGAACTGAGATTTGTCTTCCAACAAGACAATGATCCCAAACAGAAAGCAAAATCTGCAATGGAATGGTTCACAAATAAAAGTATCCAGGTGTTAGAATGGTCCAAGTCAAAGTCCAGACCTCAATCCAATCGAGAATCTGTGGAAAGAGCTGAAAACTGCTGTTCAGAAACGATCTCCATCAAACCTCACTGAGCTCGGGCTGTTTGCCAAGAAAGAATGGGCAAAAATTTCAGTCTCTGGATGTACAAAACTGAAAGAGACATATCCCAAGCGACTTACAGCTGTAATTGCAGCAAAAGGTGGCACAACAAAGTATTAAGTTAAATGGGCCGAATAATATTGCACGCCCCACTTTTCAGTTTTTGATTTTCCACAAAAATTTAAAATAACCAATAAATTTCATTCAACTTTACAATTGTGTTCCACGTGTTGTTGATTCTTCACCAAAAACTTACATTTGGTATCCTTATGTTTGAAGCATGATATGTGGGAAAAGGTTGAAAAGTTCCAGGGAGCCGAATACTTTCGCAAGGCACTGTACATGGCCACTCACACAAAAATCTTATATGTACGCATATGGCTCCAGTATTACAAACATACACACAAGTACTGTAAACATTACGACATTTTGAAGTTCCTTTCAGGAATGTGACTGATCACATGATGTGAAAGGTCCTTAACTACATAGGACATGCAGTATCCTTGCAGGTCCCAATATCTTACTCTCCTGTACCGCACCGATCAGATAGATCAGTGTTGGTCAGGCACAGAGAGAACAGTTCTCTCAGTGATCAGGAAGGATTCTGTCAGCATTCTCCTCATTCAGAATAAGCTGCCTCCGGACAGTAAAATGCATACAAGTTTTTGCAAGATTTTTCTTTGCTAAAAAGTGTATCTTATTGTCTAATAGATACTATAGCTAAAAAGTACATTTGTTTACAGTTCATTTTTGCCATCTATGTTGGTCAAAACCAAGAGTTTTTCCATGCAGGGTTCTTTTGTGGTACCTTTTTCACTGATAAGGTGTCACAGTCTTGTGTATAATTTTAATATTCTTCCAGTAAACTTTATGAGCCTGGAAGCCTATTTAAAAGGCATATTGAGATGTACTTGGGACCCGTTAAATATCATTGATGGTGCCAAGTTCTGGAGATAGATGGCTCCTATAGATGAAGGCCACGCCATTATGTACTAATACCTGTAAAAAAGTAAAGTCATGTAGGTCAGGCATAGAGAAAATGGAAGTTTTGTAAATACATATTACAAATATTGTTTAATGGGCAGACCTGACATGTAGAGTTTGAATGATATAACTTCCAGCTACTTTAGCTAAATTAGAAGCAAATTGTTTGAAGTTTACTTCTACCTAAATGGTAGAAAACACACCTATCTTGGTGATGGTTAGGACAGCTAGAGGGGATATGGAGGAGGCTGTTTTTTTTTTGATAGGTGTAATTTAAACATTTTGCTAATAATTTATTTAAAGCATCATATTTTTCTAACAATTGCACAAACCTTAATTTAAAACAACAAAAGGTTTCGATAGTAAAATAGGAAAAGCACTTTTGCAACTAATTAAGATTTCCTGGAGGTGTAAATTTCTAGAGGATTTCATAACACTAACTTTACTGCTGTAGGGTAGAATAGAGTGGATAAAGATCTAATGTTAGTATTTCTCTGCAGCATGTATACTATACACATATAACTTAATAGCAGGCAATTTATATGCATTCTCTGCAGCACACACATAATCACATCACTGCTGCATGCACAGTAGATGCCCACTAAGCTCTGCTATGCATGCACATAGCTCTGCTACATACATACACAGTTCAGTTACACACAGCTGTCCTACATACACACATCTCTGCTGTACATACACAAATCTCTCCAACATACTTACAGCGCAGGCACATGCAAACACGCAGCTCTCTTACGTTAACATGCACATAGTATTCCTACGTACAGTGCCTTGCGAAAGTATTAGGCTCCCTGAATCTTTTCAACCTTTTCCCACATATCATGCTTCAAACATAAAGATACCAAATGTAAATTTTTGGTGAAGAATCAACAACAAGTGGAACGCAATTGTGAAGTTGACCGAAATATATTGGTTATTTTAAATTTTTGTGGAAATTCAAAAACTGAAAAGTTGGGCGTGCAGTATTATTCTGCTCGTTTACTTTCAGTGCAGCAAACTCACTCCAGAACTTCATTGTAGATCTCTGAATGATCCAATGTTGTCCTAAATGCCTAATGATGAGAAATATAATCCACCTGTGTGTAATCAAGTCTCCGTATAAATGCGCCTGCTCTGTGATAGTCTCAGGGTTCTGTTTGAAGCACAGAGAGCATCATGAAGACCAAGGAACACAACAGGCATGTCCATGATACTGTTGTGGAGAAGTTTAAAGCCGGATTTGGATACAAAAAGATTTCCAAAACTTTAAACATCCCAAGGAGCACTGTGCAAGCCATCATATTGAAATGGAAGGAGTATCATACAAATCTACCAAGACCCAGCCATCCCTCTAAACTTTCATCTCAAACAAGGAGAAGACTAATCAGAGATGCAGCTATGAGGCCCATGATCTCTCTGGATGAACTGCAGAGATCTACAGCTGAGGTGGGACAGTCTGTCCATAGGACAACAATCAGTCGTACACTGCACAAATGTGGCCTTTATGGAAGAGTGGCAAGAAGAAAGCCATTTCTCAAAGATATCCATAAAAAGTGTAGTTTAAAGTTTGCAACAAGCCACCTGGGAGACACACCAAGCATGTGGAAGAAGGTGCTCTGGTCAGATGAAACCAAAATCGAACTTTTTGGTAACAATGCCAAATGAGATATGTTGGCGTAAAGGCAACACAGCTCATCACCCTGAACACACAATCCCCACTGTCAAACATGGTGGTGGCAGCATCATGGCTTGGGCCTGCTTTTCTTCAGCAGGGACAGGGAAGATGGTTAAAATTGATGGGAAGATGGATGGAGCCAAATACAGGACCGTTTTTGAAGAAAACCTGTTGGAGTCTGCAAAAGACCTGAGACTGGAACTGAGATTTGTCTTCCAACAAGACAAAGATCCCAAACAGAAAGCAAAATCTGCAATGGAATGGTTCACAAATAAAAGTATCCAGGTGTTAGAATGGTCCAAGTCAAAGTCCAGACCTCAATCCAATCGAGAATCTGTGGAAAGAGCTGAAAACTGCTGTTCAGAAACGATCTCCATCAAACCTCACTGAGCTCGGGCTGTTTGCCAAGAAAGAATGGGCAAAAATTTCAGTCTCTGGATGTACAAAACTGAAAGAGACATATCCCAAGCGACTTACAGCTGTAATTGCAGCAAAAGGTGGCACAACAAAGTATTAAGTTAAATGGGCCGAATAATATTGCACGCCCCACTTTTCAGTTTTTGATTTTCCACAAAAATTTAAAATAACCAATAAATTTCATTCAACTTTACAATTGTGTTCCACGTGTTGTTGATTCTTCACCAAAAACTTACATTTGGTATCCTCATGTTTGAAGCATGATATGTGGGAAAAGGTTGAAAAGTTCCAGGGAGCCGAATACTTTCGCAAGGCACTGTACATGGCCACTCACACAAAAATCTTATATGTACGCATATGGCTCCAGTATTACAAACATACACACAAGTACTGTAAACATTACGACATTTTGAAGTTCCTTTCAGGAATGTGACTGATCACATGATGTGAAAGGTCCTTAACTACATAGGACATGCAGTATCCTTGCAGGTCCCAATATCTTACTCTCCTGTACCGCACCGATCAGATAGATCAGTGTTGGTCAGGCACAGAGAGAACAGTTCTCTCAGTGATCAGGAAGGATTCTGTCAGCATTCTCCTCATTCAGAATAAGCTGCCTCCGGACAGTAAAATCCATACAAGTTTTTGCAAGATTTTTCTTTGCTAAAAAGTGTATCTTATTGTCTAATAGATACTATAGCTAAAAAGTGCATTTGTTTACAGTTCATTTTTGCCATCTAAGTTGGTCAAAACCAAGAGTTTTTCCATGCAGGGTTCTTTTGTGGTGCCTTTTTCACTGATAAGGTGTCACAGTCTTGTGTATAATTTTAATATTCTTCCAGTAAACTTTATGAGCCTGGAAGCCTATTTAAAAGGCATATTGAGATGTACTTGGGACCCGTTAAATATCATTGATGGTGCCAAGTTCTGGAGATAGATGGCTCCTATAGATGAAGGCCACGCCATTATGTACTAATACCTGTAAAAAAGTAAAGTCATGTAGGTCAGGCATAGAGAAAATGGAAGTTTTGTAAATACATATTACAAATATTGTTTAATGGGCAGACCTGACATGTAGAGTTTGAATGATATAACTTCCAGCTACTTTAGCTAAATTAGAAGCAAATTGTTTGAAGTTTACTTCTACCTAAATGGTAGAAAACACACCTATCTTGGTGATGGTTAGGACAGCTAGAGGGGATATGGAGGAGGCTGTTTTTTTTTTGATAGGTGTAATTTAAACATTTTGCTAATAATTTATTTAAAGCATCATATTTTTCTAACAATTGCACAAACCTTAATTTAAAACAACAAAAGGTTTCGATAGTAAAATAGGAAAAGCACTTTTGCAACTAATTAAGATTTCCTGGAGGTGTAAATTTCTAGAGGATTTCATAACACTAACTTTACTGCTGTAGGGTAGAATAGAGTGGATAAAGATCTAATGTTAGTATTTCTCTGCAGCATGTATACTATACACATATAACTTAATAGCAGGCAATTTATATGCATTCTCTGCAGCACACACATAATCACATCACTGCTGCATGCACAGTAGATGCCCACTAAGCTCTGCTATGCATGCACATAGCTCTGCTACATACATACACAGTTCAGTTACACACAGCTGTCCTACATACACACATCTCTGCTGTACATACACAAATCTCTCCAACATACTTACAGCGCAGGCACATGCAAACACGCAGCTCTCTTACGTTAACATGCACATAGTATTCCTACGTACAGTGCCTTGCGAAAGTATTAGGCTCCCTGAATCTTTTCAACCTTTTCCCACATATCATGCTTCAAACATAAAGATACCAAATGTAAATTTTTGGTGAAGAATCAACAACAAGTGGAACGCAATTGTGAAGTTGACCGAAATATATTGGTTATTTTAAATTTTTGTGGAAATTCAAAAACTGAAAAGTTGGGCGTGCAGTATTATTCTGCTCGTTTACTTTCAGTGCAGCAAACTCACTCCAGAACTTCATTGTAGATCTCTGAATGATCCAATGTTGTCCTAAATGCCTAATGATGAGAAATATAATCCACCTGTGTGTAATCAAGTCTCCGTATAAATGCACCTGCTCTGTGATAGTCTCAGGGTTCTGTTTGAAGCACAGAGAGCATCATGAAGACCAAGGAACACAACAGGCATGTCCATGATACTGTTGTGGAGAAGTTTAAAGCCGGATTTGGATACAAAAAGATTTCCAAAACTTTAAACATCCCAAGGAGCACTGTGCAAGCCATCATATTGAAATGGAAGGAGTATCATACAAATCTACCAAGACCCAGCCATCCCTCTAAACTTTCATCTCAAACAAGGAGAAGACTAATCAGAGATGCAGCTATGAGGCCCATGATCTCTCTGGATGAACTGCAGAGATCTACAGCTGAGGTGGGACAGTCTGTCCATAGGACAACAATCAGTCGTACACTGCACAAATGTGGCCTTTATGGAAGAGTGGCAAGAAGAAAGCCATTTCTCAAAGATATCCATAAAAAGTGTAGTTTAAAGTTTGCAACAAGCCACCTGGGAGACACACCAAGCATGTGGAAGAAGGTGCTCTGGTCAGATGAAACCAAAATCGAACTTTTTGGTAACAATGCCAAATGAGATATGTTGGCGTAAAGGCAACACAGCTCATCACCCTGAACACACAATCCCCACTGTCAAACATGGTGGTGGCAGCATCATGGCTTGGGCCTGCTTTTCTTCAGCAGGGACAGGGAAGATGGTTAAAATTGATGGGAAGATGGATGGAGCCAAATACAGGACCGTTTTTGAAGAAAACCTGTTGGAGTCTGCAAAAGACCTGAGACTGGAACTGAGATTTGTCTTCCAACAAGACAAAGATCCCAAACAGAAAGCAAAATCTGCAATGGAATGGTTCACAAATAAAAGTATCCAGGTGTTAGAATGGTCCAAGTCAAAGTCCAGACCTCAATCCAATCGAGAATCTGTGGAAAGAGCTGAAAACTGCTGTTCAGAAACGATCTCCATCAAACCTCACTGAGCTCGGGCTGTTTGCCAAGAAAGAATGGGCAAAAATTTCAGTCTCTGGATGTACAAAACTGAAAGAGACATATCCCAAGCGACTTACAGCTGTAATTGCAGCAAAAGGTGGCACAACAAAGTATTAAGTTAAATGGGCCGAATAATATTGCACGCCCCACTTTTCAGTTTTTGATTTTCCACAAAAATTTAAAATAACCAATAAATTTCATTCAACTTTACAATTGTGTTCCACGTGTTGTTGATTCTTCACCAAAAACTTACATTTGGTATCCTCATGTTTGAAGCATGATATGTGGGAAAAGGTTGAAAAGTTCCAGGGAGCCGAATACTTTCGCAAGGCACTGTACATGGCCACTCACACAAAAATCTTATATGTACGCATATGGCTCCAGTATTACAAACATACACACAAGTACTGTAAACATTACGACATTTTGAAGTTCCTTTCAGGAATGTGACTGATCACATGATGTGAAAGGTCCTTAACTACATAGGACATGCAGTATCCTTGCAGGTCCCAATATCTTACTCTCCTGTACCGCACCGATCAGATAGATCAGTGTTGGTCAGGCACAGAGAGAACAGTTCTCTCAGTGATCAGGAAGGATTCTGTCAGCATTCTCCTCATTCAGAATAAGCTGCCTCCGGACAGTAAAATCCATACAAGTTTTTGCAAGATTTTTCTTTGCTAAAAAGTGTATCTTATTGTCTAATAGATACTATAGCTAAAAAGTGCATTTGTTTACAGTTCATTTTTGCCATCTAAGTTGGTCAAAACCAAGAGTTTTTCCATGCAGGGTTCTTTTGTGGTGCCTTTTTCACTGATAAGGTGTCACAGTCTTGTGTATAATTTTAATATTCTTCCAGTAAACTTTATGAGCCTGGAAGCCTATTTAAAAGGCATATTGAGATGTACTTGGGACCCGTTAAATATCATTGATGGTGCCAAGTTCTGGAGATAGATGGCTCCTATAGATGAAGGCCACGCCATTATGTACTAATACCTGTAAAAAAAATAAAGTCATGTAGGTCAGGCATAGAGAAAACGGAAGTTTTGTAAATACATATTACAAATATTGTTTAATGGGCAGACCTGACATGTAGAGTTTGAATGATATAACTTCCAGCTACTTTAGCTAAATTAGAAGCAAATTGTTTGAAGTTTACTTCTACCTAAATGGTAGAAAACACACCTATCTTGGTGATGGTTAGGACAGCTAGAGGGGATATGGAGGAGGCTGTTTTTTTTTTGATAGGTGTAATTTAAACATTTTGCTAATAATTTATTTAAAGCATCATATTTTTCTAACAATTGCACAAACCTTAATTTAAAACACCACAGGTTTTGATAGTAAAATAGGAAAAGCACTTTTGCAACTAATTAAGATTTCCTGGAGGTGTAAATTTCTAGAGGATTTCATAACACTAACTTTACTGCTGTAGGGTAGAATAGAGTGGATAAAGATCTAATGTTAGTATTTCTCTGCAGCATGTATACTATACACATATAACTTAATAGCAGGCAATTTATATGCATTCTCTGCAGCACACACATAATCACATCACTGCTGCATGCACAGTAGATGCCCACTAAGCTCTGCTATGCATGCACATAGCTCTGCTACATACATACACACAGTTCAGTTACACACAGCTGTCCTACATACACACATCTCTGCTGTACATACACAAATCTCTCCAACATACTTACAGCGCAGGTACATGCAAACACGCAGCTCTCTTACGTTAACATGCACATAGTATTCCTACGTACAGTGCCTTGCGAAAGTATTCGGCTCCCTGAATCTTTTCAACCTTTTCCCACATATCATGCTTCAAACATAAAGATACCAAATGTAAATTTTTGGTGAAGAATCAACAACAAGTGGAACACAATTGTGAAGTTGACCGAAATATATTGGTTATTTTAAATTTTTGTGGAAATTCAAAAACTGAAAAGTGGGGCGTGCAGTATTATTCTGCTCGTTTACTTTCAGTGCAGCAAACTCACTCCAGAAGTTCATTGTAGATCTCTGAATGATCCAATGTTGTCCTAAATGCCTAATGATGAGAAATATAATCCACCTGTGTGTAATCAAGTCTCCGTATAAATGCACCTGCTCTGTGATAGTCTCAGGGTTCTGTTTGAAGCACAGAGAGCATCATGAAGACCAAGGAACACAACAGGCATGTCCATGATACTGTTGTGGAGAAGTTTAAAGCCGGATTTGGATACAAAAAGATTTCCAAAACTTTAAACATCCCAAGGAGCACTGTGCAAGCCATCATATTGAAATGGAAGGAGTATCATACAAATCTACCAAGACCCAGCCATCCCTCTAAACTTTCATCTCAAACAAGGAGAAGACTAATCAGAGATGCAGCTATGAGGCCCATGATCTCTCTGGATGAACTGCAGAGATCTACAGCTGAGGTGGGACAGACTGTCCATAGGACAACAATCAGTCGTACACTGCACAAATGTGGCCTTTATGGAAGAGTGGCAAGAAGAAAGCCATTTCTCAAAGATATCCATAAAAAGTGTAGTTTAAAGTTTGCAACAAGCCACCTGGGAGACACACCAAGCATGTGGAAGAAGGTGCTCTGGTCAGATGAAACCAAAATCGAACTTTTTGGTAACAATGCCAAATGAGATATGTTGGCGTAAAGGCAACACAGCTCATCACCCTGAACACACGATCCCCACTGTCAAACATGGTGGTGGCAGCATCATGGTTTGGGCCTGCTTTTCTTCAGCAGGGACAGGGAAGATGGTTAAAATTGATGGGAAGATGGATGGAGCCAAATACAGGACCGTTTTTGAAGAAAACCTGTTGGAGTCTGCAAAAGACCTGAGACTGGAACTGAGATTTGTCTTCCAACAAGACAATGATCCCAAACAGAAAGCAAAATCTGCAATGGAATGGTTCACAAATAAAAGTATCCAGGTGTTAGAATGGTCCAAGTCAAAGTCCAGACCTCAATCCAATCGAGAATCTGTGGAAAGAGCTGAAAACTGCTGTTCAGAAACGATCTCCATCAAACCTCGCTGAGCTCGGGCTGTTTGCCAAGAAAGAATGGGCAAAAATTTCAGTCTCTGGATGTACAAAACTGAAAGAGACATATCCCAAGCGACTTACAGCTGTAATTGCAGCAAAAGGTGGCACAACAAAGTATTAAGTTAAATGGGCCGAATAATATTGCACGCCCCACTTTTCAGTTTTTGATTTTCCACAAAAAGTTAAAATAACCAATAAATTTCATTCAACTTTACAATTGTGTTCCACGTGTTGTTGATTCTTCACCAAAAACTTACATTTGGTATCCTTATGTTTGAAGCATGATATGTGGGAAAAGGTTGAAAAGTTCCAGGGAGCCGAATACTTTCGCAAGGCACTGTACATGGCCACTCACACAAAAATCTTATATGTACGCATATGGCTCCAGTATTACAAACATACACACAAGTACTGTAAACATTACGACATTTTGAAGTTCCTTTCAGGAATGTGACTGATCACATGATGTGAAAGGTCCTTAACTACATAGGACATGCAGTATCCTTGCAGGTCCCAATATCTTACTCTCCTGTACCGCACCGATCAGATAGATCAGTGTTGGTCAGGCACAGAGAGAACAGTTCTCTCAGTGATCAGGAAGGATTCTGTCAGCATTCTCCTCATTCAGAATAAGCTGCCTCCGGACAGTAAAATGCATACAAGTTTTTGCAAGATTTTTCTTTGCTAAAAAGTGTATCTTATTGTCTAATAGATACTATAGCTAAAAAGTACATTTGTTTACAGTTCATTTTTGCCATCTATGTTGGTCAAAACCAAGAGTTTTTCCATGCAGGGTTCTTTTGTGGTGCCTTTTTCACTGATAAGGTGTCACAGTCTTGTGTATAATTTTAATATTCTTCCAGTAAACTTTATGAGCCTGGAAGCCTATTTAAAAGGCATATTGAGATGTACTTGGGACCCGTTAAATATCATTGATGGTGCCAAGTTCTGGAGATAGATGGCTCCTATAGATGAAGGCCACGCCATTATGTACTAATACCTGTAAAAAAAATAAAGTCATGTAGGTCAGGCATAGAGAAAATGGAAGTTTTGTAAATACATATTACAAATATTGTTTAATGGGCAGACCTGACATGTAGAGTTTGAATGATATAACTTCCAGCTACTTTAGCTAAATTAGAAGCAAATTGTTTGAAGTTTACTTCTACCTAAATGGTAGAAAACACACCTATCTTGGTGATGGTTAGGACAGCTAGAGGGGATATGGAGGAGGCTGTTTTTTTTTTGATAGGTGTAATTTAAACATTTTGCTAATAATTTATTTAAAGCATCATATTTTTCTAACAATTGCACAAACCTTAATTTAAAACACCACAGGTTTTGATAGTAAAATAGGAAAAGCACTTTTGCAACTAATTAAGATTTCCTGGAGGTGTAAATTTCTAGAGGATTTCATAACACTAACTTTACTGCTGTAGGGTAGAATAGAGTGGATAAAGATCTAATGTTAGTATTTCTCTGCAGCATGTATACTATACACATATAACTTAATAGCAGGCAATTTATATGCATTCTCTGCAGCACACACATAATCACATCACTGCTGCATGCACAGTAGATGCCCACTAAGCTCTGCTATGCATGCACATAGCTCTGCTACATACATACACACAGTTCAGTTACACACAGCTGTCCTACATACACACATCTCTGCTGTACATACACAAATCTCTCCAACATACTTACAGCGCAGGTACATGCAAACACGCAGCTCTCTTACGTTAACATGCACATAGTATTCCTACGTACAGTGCCTTGCGAAAGTATTCGGCTCCCTGAATCTTTTCAACCTTTTCCCACATATCATGCTTCAAACATAAAGATACCAAATGTAAATTTTTGGTGAAGAATCAACAACAAGTGGAACACAATTGTGAAGTTGACCGAAATATATTGGTTATTTTAAATTTTTGTGGAAATTCAAAAACTGAAAAGTGGGGCGTGCAGTATTATTCTGCTCGTTTACTTTCAGTGCAGCAAACTCACTCCAGAAGTTCATTGTAGATCTCTGAATGATCCAATGTTGTCCTAAATGCCTAATGATGAGAAATATAATCCACCTGTGTGTAATCAAGTCTCCGTATAAATGCACCTGCTCTGTGATAGTCTCAGGGTTCTGTTTGAAGCACAGAGAGCATCATGAAGACCAAGGAACACAACAGGCATGTCCATGATACTGTTGTGGAGAAGTTTAAAGCCGGATTTGGATACAAAAAGATTTCCAAAACTTTAAACATCCCAAGGAGCACTGTGCAAGCCATCATATTGAAATGGAAGGAGTATCATACAAATCTACCAAGACCCAGCCATCCCTCTAAACTTTCATCTCAAACAGGGAGAAGACTAATCAGAGATGCAGCTATGAGGCCCATGATCTCTCTGGATGAACTGCAGAGATCTACAGCTGAGGTGGGACAGACTGTCCATAGGACAACAATCAGTCGTACACTGCACAAATGTGGCCTTTATGGAAGAGTGGCAAGAAGAAAGCCATTTCTCAAAGATATCCATAAAAAGTGTAGTTTAAAGTTTGCAACAAGCCACCTGGGAGACACACCAAGCATGTGGAAGAAGGTGCTCTGGTCAGATGAAACCAAAATCGAACTTTTTGGTAACAATGCCAAATGAGATATGTTGGCGTAAAGGCAACACAGCTCATCACCCTGAACACACGATCCCCACTGTCAAACATGGTGGTGGCAGCATCATGGTTTGGGCCTGCTTTTCTTCAGCAGGGACAGGGAAGATGGTTAAAATTGATGGGAAGATGGATGGAGCCAAATACAGGACCGTTTTTGAAGAAAACCTGTTGGAGTCTGCAAAAGACCTGAGACTGGAACTGAGATTTGTCTTCCAACAAGACAATGATCCCAAACAGAAAGCAAAATCTGCAATGGAATGGTTCACAAATAAAAGTATCCAGGTGTTAGAATGGTCCAAGTCAAAGTCCAGACCTCAATCCAATCGAGAATCTGTGGAAAGAGCTGAAAACTGCTGTTCAGAAACGATCTCCATCAAACCTCGCTGAGCTCGGGCTGTTTGCCAAGAAAGAATGGGCAAAAATTTCAGTCTCTGGATGTACAAAACTGAAAGAGACATATCCCAAGCGACTTACAGCTGTAATTGCAGCAAAAGGTGGCACAACAAAGTATTAAGTTAAATGGGCCGAATAATATTGCACGCCCCACTTTTCAGTTTTTGATTTTCCACAAAAAGTTAAAATAACCAATAAATTTCATTCAACTTTACAATTGTGTTCCACGTGTTGTTGATTCTTCACCAAAAACTTACATTTGGTATCCTTATGTTTGAAGCATGATATGTGGGAAAAGGTTGAAAAGTTCCAGGGAGCCGAATACTTTCGCAAGGCACTGTACATGGCCACTCACACAAAAATCTTATATGTACGCATATGGCTCCAGTATTACAAACATACACACAAGTACTGTAAACATTACGACATTTTGAAGTTCCTTTCAGGAATGTGACTGATCACATGATGTGAAAGGTCCTTAACTACATAGGACATGCAGTATCCTTGCAGGTCCCAATATCTTACTCTCCTGTACCGCACCGATCAGATAGATCAGTGTTGGTCAGGCACAGAGAGAACAGTTCTCTCAGTGATCAGGAAGGATTCTGTCAGCATTCTCCTCATTCAGAATAAGCTGCCTCCGGACAGTAAAATGCATACAAGTTTTTGCAAGATTTTTCTTTGCTAAAAAGTGTATCTTATTGTCTAATAGATACTATAGCTAAAAAGTACATTTGTTTACAGTTCATTTTTGCCATCTATGTTGGTCAAAACCAAGAGTTTTTCCATGCAGGGTTCTTTTGTGGTGCCTTTTTCACTGATAAGGTGTCACAGTCTTGTGTATAATTTTAATATTCTTCCAGTAAACTTTATGAGCCTGGAAGCCTATTTAAAAGGCATATTGAGATGTACTTGGGACCCGTTAAATATCATTGATGGTGCCAAGTTCTGGAGATAGATGGCTCCTATAGATGAAGGCCACGCCATTATGTACTAATACCTGTAAAAAAAATAAAGTCATGTAGGTCAGGCATAGAGAAAATGGAAGTTTTGTAAATACATATTACAAATATTGTTTAATGGGCAGACCTGACATGTAGAGTTTGAATGATATAACTTCCAGCTACTTTAGCTAAATTAGAAGCAAATTGTTTGAAGTTTACTTCTACCTAAATGGTAGAAAACACACCTATCTTGGTGATGGTTAGGACAGCTAGAGGGGATATGGAGGAGGCTGTTTTTTTTTTGATAGGTGTAATTTAAACATTTTGCTAATAATTTATTTAAAGCATCATATTTTTCTAACAATTGCACAAACCTTAATTTAAAACACCACAGGTTTTGATAGTAAAATAGGAAAAGCACTTTTGCAACTAATTAAGATTTCCTGGAGGTGTAAATTTCTAGAGGATTTCATAACACTAACTTTACTGCTGTAGGGTAGAATAGAGTGGATAAAGATCTAATGTTAGTATTTCTCTGCAGCATGTATACTATACACATATAACTTAATAGCAGGCAATTTATATGCATTCTCTGCAGCACACACATAATCACATCACTGCTGCATTCACAGTAGATGCCCACTAAGCTCTGCTATGCATGCACATAGCTCTGCTACATACATACACACAGTTCAGTTACACACAGCTGTCCTACATACACACATCTCTGCTGTACATACACAAATCTCTCCAACATACTTACAGCGCAGGTACATGCAAACACGCAGCTCTCTTACGTTAACATGCACATAGTATTCCTACGTACAGTGCCTTGCGAAAGTATTCGGCTCCCTGAATCTTTTCAACCTTTTCCCACATATCATGCTTCAAACATAAAGATACCAAATGTAAATTTTTGGTGAAGAATCAACAACAAGTGGAACACAATTGTGAAGTTGACCGAAATATATTGGTTATTTTAAATTTTTGTGGAAATTCAAAAACTGAAAAGTGGGGCGTGCAGTATTATTCTGCTCGTTTACTTTCAGTGCAGCAAACTCACTCCAGAAGTTCATTGTAGATCTCTGAATGATCCAATGTTGTCCTAAATGCCTAATGATGAGAAATATAATCCACCTGTGTGTAATCAAGTCTCCGTATAAATGCACCTGCTCTGTGATAGTCTCAGGGTTCTGTTTGAAGCACAGAGAGCATCATGAAGACCAAGGAACACAACAGGCATGTCCATGATACTGTTGTGGAGAAGTTTAAAGCCGGATTTGGATACAAAAAGATTTCCAAAACTTTAAACATCCCAAGGAGCACTGTGCAAGCCATCATATTGAAATGGAAGGAGTATCATACAAATCTACCAAGACCCAGCCATCCCTCTAAACTTTCATCTCAAACAAGGAGAAGACTAATCAGAGATGCAGCTATGAGGCCCATGATCTCTCTGGATGAACTGCAGAGATCTACAGCTGAGGTGGGACAGACTGTCTATAGGACAACAATCAGTCGCACACTGCACAAATGTGGCCTTTATGGAAGAGTGGCAAGAAGAAAGCCATTTCTCAAAGATATCCATAAAAAGTGTAGTTTAAAGTTTGCAACAAGCCACCTGGGAGACACACCAAGCATGTGGAAGAAGGTGCTCTGGTCAGATGAAACCAAAATCGAACTTTTTGGTAACAATGCCAAATGAGATATGTTGGCGTAAAGGCAACACAGCTCATCACCCTGAACACACGATCCCCACTGTCAAACATGGTGGTGGCAGCATCATGGTTTGGGCCTGCTTTTCTTCAGCAGGGACAGGGAAGATGGTTAAAATTGATGGGAAGATGGATGGAGCCAAATACAGGACCGTTTTTGAAGAAAACCTGTTGGAGTCTGCAAAAGACCTGAGACTGGAACTGAGATTTGTCTTCCAACAAGACAATGATCCCAAACAGAAAGCAAAATCTGCAATGGAATGGTTCACAAATAAAAGTATCCAGGTGTTAGAATGGTCCAAGTCAAAGTCCAGACCTCAATCCAATCGAGAATCTGTGGAAAGAGCTGAAAACTGCTGTTCAGAAACGATCTCCATCAAACCTCGCTGAGCTCGGGCTGTTTGCCAAGAAAGAATGGGCAAAAATTTCAGTCTCTGGATGTACAAAACTGAAAGAGACATATCCCAAGCGACTTACAGCTGTAATTGCAGCAAAAGGTGGCACAACAAAGTATTAAGTTAAATGGGCTGAATAATATTGCACGCCCCACTTTTCAGTTTTTGATTTTCCACAAAAAGTTAAAATAACCAATAAATTTCATTCAACTTTACAATTGTGTTCCACGTGTTGTTGATTCTTCACCAAAAACTTACATTTGGTATCCTTGTGTTTGAAGCATGATATGTGGGAAAAGGTTGAAAAGTTCCAGGGAGCCGAATACTTTCGCAAGGCACTGTACATGGCCACTCACACAAAAATCTTATATGTACGCATATGGCTCCAGTATTACAAACATACACACAAGTACTGTAAACATTACGACATTTTGAAGTTCCTTTCAGGAATGTGACTGATCACATGATGTGAAAGGTCCTTAACTACATAGGACATGCAGTATCCTTGCAGGTCCCAATATCTTACTCTCCTGTACCACACCGATCAGATAGATCAGTGTTGGTCAGGCACAGAGAGAACAGTTCTCTCAGTGATCAGGAAGGATTCTGTCAGCATTCTCCTCATTCAGAATAAGCTGCCTCCGGACAGTAAAATGCATACAAGTTTTTGCAAGATTTTTCTTTGCTAAAAAGTGTATCTTATTGTCTAATAGATACTATAGCTAAAAAGTGCATTTGTTTACAGTTCATTTTTGCCATCTAAGTTGGTCAAAACCAAGAGTTTTTCCATGCAGGGTTCTTTCGTGGTGCCTTTTTCACTGATAAGGTGTCACAGTCTTGTGTATAATTTTAATATTCTTCCAGTAAACTTTATGAGCCTGGAAGCCTATTTAAAAGGCATATTGAGATGTACTTGGGACCCGTTAAATATCATTGATGGTGCCAAGTTCTGGAGATAGATGGCTCCTATAGATGAAGGCCACGCCATTATGTACTAATACCTGTAAAAAAAATAAAGTCATGTAGGTCAGGCATAGAGAAAATGGAAGTTTTGTAAATACATATTACAAATATTGTTTAATGGGCAGACCTGACATGTAGAGTTTGAATGATATAACTTCCAGCTACTTTAGCTAAATTAGAAGCAAATTGTTTGAAGTTTACTTCTACCTAAATGGTAGAAAACACACCTATCTTGGTGATGGTTAGGACAGCTAGAGGGGATATGGAGGAGGCTGTTTTTTTTTTGATAGGTGTAATTTAAACATTTTGCTAATAATTTATTTAAAGCATCATATTTTTCTAACAATTGCACAAACCTTAATTTAAAACACCACAGGTTTTGATAGTAAAATAGGAAAAGCACTTTTGCAACTAATTAAGATTTCCTGGAGGTGTAAATTTCTAGAGGATTTCATAACACTAACTTTACTGCTGTAGGGTAGAATAGAGTGGATAAAGATCTAATGTTAGTATTTCTCTGCAGCATGTATACTATACACATATAACTTAATAGCAGGCAATTTATATGCATTCTCTGCAGCACACACATAATCACATCACTGCTGCATTCACAGTAGATGCCCACTAAGCTCTGCTATGCATGCACATAGCTCTGCTACATACATACACACAGTTCAGTTACACACAGCTGTCCTACATACACACATCTCTGCTGTACATACACAAATCTCTCCAACATACTTACAGCGCAGGTACATGCAAACACGCAGCTCTCTTACGTTAACATGCACATAGTATTCCTACGTACAGTGCCTTGCGAAAGTATTCGGCTCCCTGAATCTTTTCAACCTTTTCCCACATATCATGCTTCAAACATAAAGATACCAAATGTAAATTTTTGGTGAAGAATCAACAACAAGTGGAACACAATTGTGAAGTTGACCGAAATATATTGGTTATTTTAAATTTTTGTGGAAATTCAAAAACTGAAAAGTGGGGCGTGCAGTATTATTCTGCTCGTTTACTTTCAGTGCAGCAAACTCACTCCAGAAGTTCATTGTAGATCTCTGAATGATCCAATGTTGTCCTAAATGCCTAATGATGAGAAATATAATCCACCTGTGTGTAATCAAGTCTCCGTATAAATGCACCTGCTCTGTGATAGTCTCAGGGTTCTGTTTGAAGCACAGAGAGCATCATGAAGACCAAGGAACACAACAGGCATGTCCATGATACTGTTGTGGAGAAGTTTAAAGCCGGATTTGGATACAAAAAGATTTCCAAAACTTTAAACATCCCAAGGAGCACTGTGCAAGCCATCATATTGAAATGGAAGGAGTATCATACAAATCTACCAAGACCCAGCCATCCCTCTAAACTTTCATCTCAAACAAGGAGAAGACTAATCAGAGATGCAGCTATGAGGCCCATGATCTCTCTGGATGAACTGCAGAGATCTACAGCTGAGGTGGGACAGACTGTCTATAGGACAACAATCAGTCGCACACTGCACAAATGTGGCCTTTATGGAAGAGTGGCAAGAAGAAAGCCATTTCTCAAAGATATCCATAAAAAGTGTAGTTTAAAGTTTGCAACAAGCCACCTGGGAGACACACCAAGCATGTGGAAGAAGGTGCTCTGGTCAGATGAAACCAAAATCGAACTTTTTGGTAACAATGCCAAATGAGATATGTTGGCGTAAAGGCAACACAGCTCATCACCCTGAACACACGATCCCCACTGTCAAACATGGTGGTGGCAGCATCATGGTTTGGGCCTGCTTTTCTTCAGCAGGGACAGGGAAGATGGTTAAAATTGATGGGAAGATGGATGGAGCCAAATACAGGACCGTTTTTGAAGAAAACCTGTTGGAGTCTGCAAAAGACCTGAGACTGGAACTGAGATTTGTCTTCCAACAAGACAATGATCCCAAACAGAAAGCAAAATCTGCAATGGAATGGTTCACAAATAAAAGTATCCAGGTGTTAGAATGGTCCAAGTCAAAGTCCAGACCTCAATCCAATCGAGAATCTGTGGAAAGAGCTGAAAACTGCTGTTCAGAAACGATCTCCATCAAACCTCGCTGAGCTCGGGCTGTTTGCCAAGAAAGAATGGGCAAAAATTTCAGTCTCTGGATGTACAAAACTGAAAGAGACATATCCCAAGCGACTTACAGCTGTAATTGCAGCAAAAGGTGGCACAACAAAGTATTAAGTTAAATGGGCTGAATAATATTGCACGCCCCACTTTTCAGTTTTTGATTTTCCACAAAAAGTTAAAATAACCAATAAATTTCATTCAACTTTACAATTGTGTTCCACGTGTTGTTGATTCTTCACCAAAAACTTACATTTGGTATCCTTGTGTTTGAAGCATGATATGTGGGAAAAGGTTGAAAAGTTCCAGGGAGCCGAATACTTTCGCAAGGCACTGTACATGGCCACTCACACAAAAATCTTATATGTACGCATATGGCTCCAGTATTACAAACATACACACAAGTACTGTAAACATTACGACATTTTGAAGTTCCTTTCAGGAATGTGACTGATCACATGATGTGAAAGGTCCTTAACTACATAGGACATGCAGTATCCTTGCAGGTCCCAATATCTTACTCTCCTGTACCACACCGATCAGATAGATCAGTGTTGGTCAGGCACAGAGAGAACAGTTCTCTCAGTGATCAGGAAGGATTCTGTCAGCATTCTCCTCATTCAGAATAAGCTGCCTCCGGACAGTAAAATGCATACAAGTTTTTGCAAGATTTTTCTTTGCTAAAAAGTGTATCTTATTGTCTAATAGATACTATAGCTAAAAAGTGCATTTGTTTACAGTTCATTTTTGCCATCTAAGTTGGTCAAAACCAAGAGTTTTTCCATGCAGGGTTCTTTCGTGGTGCCTTTTTCACTGATAAGGTGTCACAGTCTTGTGTATAATTTTAATATTCTTCCAGTAAACTTTATGAGCCTGGAAGCCTATTTAAAAGGCATATTGAGATGTACTTGGGACCCGTTAAATATCATTGATGGTGCCAAGTTCTGGAGATAGATGGCTCCTATAGATGAAGGCCACGCCATTATGTACTAATACCTGTAAAAAAATAAAGTCATGTAGGTCAGGTATAGAGAAAATGGAAGTTTTGTAAATACATATTACAAATATTGTTTAATGGGCAGACCTGACATGTAGAGTTTGAATGATATAACTTCCAGCTACTTTAGCTAAATTAGAAGCAAATTGTTTGAAGTTTACTTCTACCTAAATGGTAGAAAACACACCTATCTTGGTGATGGTTAGGACAGCTAGAGGGGATATGGAGGAGGCTGTTTTTTTTTGATAGGTGTAATTTAAACATTTTGCTAATAATTTATTTAAAGCATCATATTTTTCTAACAATTGCACAAACCTTAATTTAAAACACCACAGGTTTTGATAGTAAAATAGGAAAAGCACTTTTGCAACTAATTAAGATTTCCTGGAGGTGTAAATTTCTAGAGGATTTCATAACACTAACTTTACTGCTGTAGGGTAGAATAGAGTGGATAAAGATCTAATGTTAGTATTTCTCTGAAGCATGTATACTATACACATATAACTTAATAGCAGGCAATTTATATGCATTCTCTGCAGCACACACATAATCACATCACTGCTGCATGCACAGTAGATGCCCACTAAGCTCTGCTATGCATGCACATAGCTCTGATACATACATACACACAGTTCAGTTACACACAGCTGTCCTACATACACACATCTCTGCTGTACATACACAAATCTCTCCAACATACTTACAGCGCAGGTACATGCAAACATGCAGCTCTCTTACGTTAACATGCACATAGTATTCCTACGTACAGTGCCTTGCGAAAGTATTCGGCTCCCTGAATCTTTTCAACCTTTTCCCACATATCATGCTTCAAACATAAAGATACCAAATGTAAATTTTTGGTGAAGAATCAACAACAAGTGGAACACAATTGTGAAGTTGACCGAAATATGTTGGTTATTTTAAATTTTTGTGGAAATTCAAAAACTGAAAAGTGGGGTGTGCAGTATTATTCTGCTCGTTTACTTTCAGTGCAGCAAACTCACTCCAGAAGTTCATTGTAGATCTCTGAATGATCCAATGTTGTCCTAAATGCCTAATGATGAGAAATATAATCCACCTGTGTGTAATCAAGTCTCCGTATAAATGCACCTGCTCTGTGATAGTCTCAGGGTTCTGTTTGAAGCATAGAGAGCATCATGAAGACCAAAGAACACAACAGGCATGTCCATGATACTGTTGTGGAGAAGTTTAAAGCCGGATTTGGATACAAAAAGATTTCCAAAACTTTAAACATCCCAAGGAGCACTGTGCAAGCCATCATATTGAAATGGAAGGAGTATCATACAAATCTACCAAGACCCAGCCATCCCTCTAAACTTTCATCTCAAACAAGGAGAAGACTAATCAGAGATGCAGCTATGAGGCCCATGATCTCTCTGGATGAACTGCAGAGATCTACAGCTGAGGTGGGACAGACTGTCCATAGGACAACAATCAGTCGTACACTGCACAAATGTGGCCTTTATGGAAGAGTGGCAAGAAGAAAGCCATTTCTCAAAGATATCCATAAAAAGTGTAGTTTAAAGTTTGCAACAAGCCACCTGGGAGACACACCAAGCATGTAGAAGAAGGTGCTCTGGTCAGATGAAACCAAAATCGAACTTTTTGGTAACAATGCCAAATGAGATATGTTGGCGTAAAGGCAACACAGCTCATCACCCTGAACACACGATCCCCACTGTCAAACATGGTGGTGGCAGCATCATGGTTTGGGCCTGCTTTTCTTCAGCAGGGACAGGGAAGATGGTTAAAATTGATGGGAAGATGGATGGAGCCAAATACAGGACCGTTTTTGAAGAAAACCTGTTGGAGTCTGCAAAAGACCTGAGACTGGAACTGAGATTTGTCTTCCAACAAGACAATGATCCCAAACAGAAAGCAAAATCTGCAATGGAATGGTTCACAAATAAAAGTATCCAGGTGTTAGAATGGTCCAAGTCAAAGTCCAGACCTCAATCCAATCGAGAATCTGTGGAAAGAGCTGAAAACTGCTGTTCAGAAACGATCTCCATCAAACCTCGCTGAGCTCGGGCTGTTTGCCAAGAAAGAATGGGCAAAAATTTCAGTCTCTGGATGTACAAAACTGAAAGAGACATATCCCAAGCGACTTACAGCTGTAATTGCAGCAAAAGGTGGCACAACAAAGTATTAAGTTAAATGGGCCGAATAATATTGCACGCCCCACTTTTCAGTTTTTGATTTTCCACAAAAAGTTAAAATAACCAATAAATTTCATTCAACTTTACAATTGTGTTCCACGTGTTGTTGATTCTTCACCAAAAACTTACATTTGGTATCCTTATGTTTGAAGCATGATATGTGGGAAAAGGTTGAAAAGTTCCAGGGAGCCGAATACTTTCGCAAGGCACTGTACATGGCCACTCACACAAAAATCTTATATGTACGCATATGGCTCCAGTATTACAAACATACACACAAGTACTGTAAACATTACGACATTTTGAAGTTCCTTTCAGGAATGTGACTGATCACATGATGTGAAAGGTCCTTAACTACATAGGACATGCAGTATCCTTGCAGGTCCCAATATCTTACTCTCCTGTACCGCACCGATCAGATAGATCAGTGTTGGTCAGGCACAGAGAGAACAGTTCTCTCAGTGATCAGGAAGGATTCTGTCAGCATTCTCCTCATTCAGAATAAGCTGCCTCCGGACAGTAAAATGCATACAAGTTTTTGCAAGATTTTTCTTTGCTAAAAAGTGTATCTTATTGTCTAATAGATACTATAGCTAAAAAGTACATTTGTTTACAGTTCATTTTTGCCATCTATGTTGGTCAAAACCAAGAGTTTTTCCATGCAGGGTTCTTTTGTGGTGCCTTTTTCACTGATAAGGTGTCACAGTCTTGTGTATAATTTTAATATTCTTCCAGTAAACTTTATGAGCCTGGAAGCCTATTTAAAAGGCATATTGAGATGTACTTGGGACCCGTTAAATATCATTGATGGTGCCAAGTTCTGGAGATAGATGGCTCCTATAGATGAAGGCCACGCCATTATGTACTAATACCTGTAAAAAAATAAAGTCATGTAGGTCAGGCATAGAGAAAATGGAAGTTTTGTAAATACATATTACAAATATTGTTTAATGGGCAGACCTGACATGTAGAGTTTGAATGATATAACTTCCAGCTACTTTAGCTAAATTAGAAGCAAATTGTTTGAAGTTTACTTCTACCTAAATGGTAGAAAACACACCTATCTTGGTGATGGTTAGGACAGCTAGAGGGGATATGGAGGAGGCTGTTTTTTTTTTGATAGGTGTAATTTAAACATTTTGCTAATAATTTATTTAAAGCATCATATTTTTCTAACAATTGCACAAACCTTAATTTAAAACAACAAAAGGTTTTGATAGTAAAATAGGAAAAGCACTTTTGCAACTAATTAAGATTTCCTGGAGGTGTAAATTTCTAGAGGATTTCATAACACTAACTTTAATGCTGTAGGGTAGAATAGAGTGGATAAAGATCTAATGTTAGTATTTCTCTGCAGCATGTATACTATACACATATAACTTAATAGCAGGCAATTTATATGCATTCTCTGCAGCACACACATAATCACATCACTGCTGCATGCACAGTAGATGCCCACTAAGCTCTGCTATGCATGCACATAGCTCTGCTACATACATACACACAGTTCAGTTACACACAGCTGTCCTACATACACACATCTCTGCTGTACATACACAAATCTCTCCAACATACTTACAGCGCAGGTACATGCAAACACGCAGCTCTCTTACGTTAACATGCACATAGTATTCCTACGTACAGTGCCTTGCGAAAGTATTCGGCTCCCTGAATCTTTTCAACCTTTTCCCACATATCATGCTTCAAACATAAAGATACCAAATGTAAATTTTTAGTGAAGAATCAACAACAAGTGGAACACAATTGTGAAGTTGACCGAAATATATTGGTTATTTTAAATTTTTGTGGAAATTCAAAAACTGAAAAGTGGGGCGTGCAGTATTATTCTGCTCGTTTACTTTCAGTGCAGCAAACTCACTCCAGAAGTTCATTGTAGATCTCTGAATGATCCAATGTTGTCCTAAATGCCTAATGATGAGAAATATAATCCACCTGTGTGTAATCAAGTCTCCGTATAAATGCACCTGCTCTGTGATAGTCTCAGGGTTCTGTTTGAAGCACAGAGAGCATCATGAAGACCAAGGAACACAACAGGCATGTCCATGATACTGTTGTGGAGAAGTTTAAAGCCGGATTTGATAACAAAAAGATTTCCAAAACTTTAAACATCCCAAGGAGCACTGTGCAAGCCATCATATTGAAATGGAAGGAGTATCATACAAATCTACCAAGACCCAGCCATCCCTCTAAACTTTCATCTCAAACAAGGAGAAGACTAATCAGAGATGCAGCTATGAGGCCCATGATCTCTCTGGATGAACTGCAGAGATCTACAGCTGAGGTGGGACAGTCTGTCCATAGGACAAAAATCAGTCGTACACTGCACAAATGTGGCCTTTATGGAAGAGTGGCAAGAAGAAAGCCATTTCTCAAAGATATCCATAAAAAGTGTAGTTTAAAGTTTGCAACAAGCCACCTGGGAGACACGCCAAGCATGTGGAAGAAGGTGCTCTGGTCAGATGAAACCAAAATCGAACTTTTTGGTAACAATGCCAAATGAGATATGTTGGCGTAAAGGCAACACAGCTCATCACCCTGAACACACAATCCCCACTGTCAAACATGGTGGTGGCAGCATCATGGTTTGGGCCTGCTTTTCTTCAGCAGGGACAGGGAAGATGGTTAAAATTGATGGGAAGATGGATGGAGCCAAATACAGGACCGTTTTTGAAGAAAACCTGTTGGAGTCTGCAAAAGACCTGAGACTGGAACTGAGATTTGTCTTCCAACAAGACAATGATCCCAAACAGAAAGCAAAATCTGCAATGGAATGGTTCACAAATAAAAGTATCCAGGTGTTAGAATGGTCCAAGTCAAAGTCCAGACCTCAATCCAATCGAGAATCTGTGGAAAGAGCTGAAAACTGCTGTTCAGAAACGATCTCCATCAAACCTCACTGAGCTCGGGCTGTTTGCCAAGAAAGAATGGGCAAAAATTTCAGTCTCTGGATGTACAAAACTGAAAGAGACATATCCCAAGCGACTTACAGCTGTAATTGCAGCAAAAGGTGGCACAACAAAGTATTAAGTTAAATGGGCCGAATAATATTGCACGCCCCACTTTTCAGTTTTTGATTTTCCACAAAAATTTAAAATAACCAATAAATTTCATTCAACTTTACAATTGTGTTCCACGTGTTGTTGATTCTTCACCAAAAACTTACATTTGGTATCCTTATGTTTGAAGCATGATATGTGGGAAAAGGTTGAAAAGTTCCAGGGAGCCGAATACTTTCGCAAGGCACTGTACATGGCCACTCACACAAAAATCTTATATGTACGCATATGGCTCCAGTATTACAAACATACACACAAGTACTGTAAACATTACGACATTTTGAAGTTCCTTTCAGGAATGTGACTGATCACATGATGTGAAAGGTCCTTAACTACATAGGACATGCAGTATCCTTGCAGGTCCCAATATCTTACTCTCCTGTACCGCACTGATCAGATAGATCAGTGTTGGTCAGGCACAGAGAGAACAGTTCTCTCAGTGATCAGGAAGGATTCTGTCAGCATTCTCCTCATTCAGAATAAGCTGCCTCCGGACAGTAAAATGCATACAAGTTTTTGCAAGATTTTTCTTTGCTAAAAAGTGTATCTTATTGTCTAATAGATACTATAGCTAAAAAGTACATTTGTTTACAGTTCATTTTTGCCATCTATGTTGGTCAAAACCAAGAGTTTTTCCATGCAGGGTTCTTTTGTGGTACCTTTTTCACTGATAAGGTGTCACAGTCTTGTGTATAATTTTAATATTCTTCCAGTAAACTTTATGAGCCTGGAAGCCTATTTAAAAGGCATATTGAGATGTACTTGGGACCCGTTAAATATCATTGATGGTGCCAAGTTCTGGAGATAGATGGCTCCTATAGATGAAGGCCACGCCATTATGTACTAATACCTGTAAAAAAATAAAGTCATGTAGGTCAGGCATAGAGAAAATGGAAGTTTTGTAAATACATATTACAAATATTGTTTAATGGGCAGACCTGACATGTAGAGTTTGAATGATATAACTTCCAGCTACTTTAGCTAAATTAGAAGCAAATTGTTTGAAGTTTACTTCTACCTAAATGGTAGAAAACACACCTATCTTGGTGATGGTTAGGACAGCTAGAGGGGATATGGAGGAGGCTGTTTTTTTTTTGATAGGTGTAATTTAAACATTTTGCTAATAATTTATTTAAAGCATCATATTTTTCTAACAATTGCACAAACCTTAATTTAAAACAACAAAAGGTTTCGATAGTAAAATAGGAAAAGCACTTTTGCAACTAATTAAGATTTCCTGGAGGTGTAAATTTCTAGAGGATTTCATAACACTAACTTTAATGCTGTAGGGTAGAATAGAGTGGATAAAGATCTAATGTTAGTATTTCTCTGCAGCATGTATACTATACACATATAACTTAATAGCAGGCAATTTATATGCATTCTCTGCAGCACACACATAATCACATCACTGCTGCATGCACAGTAGATGCCCACTAAGCTCTGCTATGCATGCACATAGCTCTGCTACATACATACACACAGTTCAGTTACACACAGCTGTCCTACATACACACATCTCTGCTGTACATACACAAATCTCTCCAACATACTTACAGCGCAGGTACATGCAAACACGCAGCTCTCTTACGTTAACATGCACATAGTATTCCTACGTACAGTGCCTTGCGAAAGTATTCGGCTCCCTGAATCTTTTCAACCTTTTCCCACATATCATGCTTCAAACATAAAGATACCAAATGTAAATTTTTAGTGAAGAATCAACAACAAGTGGAACACAATTGTGAAGTTGACCGAAATATATTGGTTATTTTAAATTTTTGTGGAAATTCAAAAACTGAAAAGTGGGGCGTGCAGTATTATTCTGCTCGTTTACTTTCAGTGCAGCAAACTCACTCCAGAAGTTCATTGTAGATCTCTGAATGATCCAATGTTGTCCTAAATGCCTAATGATGAGAAATATAATCCACCTGTGTGTAATCAAGTCTCCGTATAAATGCACCTGCTCTGTGATAGTCTCAGGGTTCTGTTTGAAGCACAGAGAGCATCATGAAGACCAAGGAACACAACAGGCATGTCCATGATACTGTTGTGGAGAAGTTTAAAGCCGGATTTGATAACAAAAAGATTTCCAAAACTTTAAACATCCCAAGGAGCACTGTGCAAGCCATCATATTGAAATGGAAGGAGTATCATACAAATCTACCAAGACCCAGCCATCCCTCTAAACTTTCATCTCAAACAAGGAGAAGACTAATCAGAGATGCAGCTATGAGGCCCATGATCTCTCTGGATGAACTGCAGAGATCTACAGCTGAGGTGGGACAGTCTGTCCATAGGACAAAAATCAGTCGTACACTGCACAAATGTGGCCTTTATGGAAGAGTGGCAAGAAGAAAGCCATTTCTCAAAGATATCCATAAAAAGTGTAGTTTAAAGTTTGCAACAAGCCACCTGGGAGACACGCCAAGCATGTGGAAGAAGGTGCTCTGGTCAGATGAAACCAAAATCGAACTTTTTGGTAACAATGCCAAATGAGATATGTTGGCGTAAAGGCAACACAGCTCATCACCCTGAACACACAATCCCCACTGTCAAACATGGTGGTGGCAGCATCATGGTTTGGGCCTGCTTTTCTTCAGCAGGGACAGGGAAGATGGTTAAAATTGATGGGAAGATGGATGGAGCCAAATACAGGACCGTTTTTGAAGAAAACCTGTTGGAGTCTGCAAAAGACCTGAGACTGGAACTGAGATTTGTCTTCCAACAAGACAATGATCCCAAACAGAAAGCAAAATCTGCAATGGAATGGTTCACAAATAAAAGTATCCAGGTGTTAGAATGGTCCAAGTCAAAGTCCAGACCTCAATCCAATCGAGAATCTGTGGAAAGAGCTGAAAACTGCTGTTCAGAAACGATCTCCATCAAACCTCACTGAGCTCGGGCTGTTTGCCAAGAAAGAATGGGCAAAAATTTCAGTCTCTGGATGTACAAAACTGAAAGAGACATATCCCAAGCGACTTACAGCTGTAATTGCAGCAAAAGGTGGCACAACAAAGTATTAAGTTAAATGGGCCGAATAATATTGCACGCCCCACTTTTCAGTTTTTGATTTTCCACAAAAAGTTAAAATAACCAATAAATTTCATTCAACTTTACAATTGTGTTCCACGTGTTGTTGATTCTTCACCAAAAACTTACATTTGGTATCCTTATGTTTGAAGCATGATATGTGGGAAAAGGTTGAAAAGTTCCAGGGAGCCGAATACTTTCGCAAGGCACTGTACATGGCCACTCACACAAAAATCTTATATGTACGCATATGGCTCCAGTATTACAAACATACACACAAGTACTGTAAACATTACGACATTTTGAAGTTCCTTTCAGGAATGTGACTGATCACATGATGTGAAAGGTCCTTAACTACATAGGACATGCAGTATCCTTGCAGGTCCCAATATCTTACTCTCCTGTACCGCACCGATCAGATAGATCAGTGTTGGTCAGGCACAGAGAGAACAGTTCTCTCAGTGATCAGGAAGGATTCTGTCAGCATTCTCCTCATTCAGAATAAGCTGCCTCCGGACAGTAAAATGCATACAAGTTTTTGCAAGATTTTTCTTTGCTAAAAAGTGTATCTTATTGTCTAATAGATACTATAGCTAAAAAGTACATTTGTTTACAGTTCATTTTTGCCACCTATGTTGGTCAAAACCAAGAGTTTTTCCATGCAGGGTTCTTTTGTGGTACCTTTTTCACTGATAAGGTGTCACAGTCTTGTGTATAATTTTAATATTCTTCCAGTAAACTTTATGAGCCTGGAAGCCTATTTAAAAGGCATATTGAGATGTACTTGGGACCCGTTAAATATCATTGATGGTGCCAAGTTCTGGAGATAGATGGCTCCTATAGATGAAGGCCACGCCATTATGTACTAATACCTGTAAAAAAATAAAGTCATGTAGGTCAGGCATAGAGAAAATGGAAGTTTTGTAAATACATATTACAAATATTGTTTAATGGGCAGACCTGACATGTAGAGTTTGAATGATATAACTTCCAGCTACTTTAGCTAAATTAGAAGCAAATTGTTTGAAGTTTACTTCTACCTAAATGGTAGAAAACACACCTATCTTGGTGATGGTTAGGACAGCTAAGGGGATATGGAGGAGGCTGTTTTTTTTTTGATAGGTGTAATTTAAACATTTTGCTAATAATTTATTTAAAGCATCATATTTTTCTAACAATTGCACAAACCTTAATTTAAAACACCACAGGTTTTGATAGTAAAATAGGAAAAGCACTTTTGCAACTAATTAAGATTTCCTGGAGGTGTAAATTTCTAGAGGATTTCATAACACTAACTTTACTGCTGTAGGGTAGAATAGAGTGGATAAAGATCTAATGTTAGTATTTCTCTGCAGCATGTATACTATACACATATAACTTAATAGCAGGCAATTTATATGCATTCTCTGCAGCACACACATAATCACATCACTGCTGCATGCACAGTAGATGCCCACTAAGCTCTGCTATGCATGCACATAGCTCTGCTACATACATACACACAGTTCAGTTACACACAGCTGTCCTACATACACACATCTCTGCTGTACATACACAAATCTCTCCAACATACTTACAGCGCAGGTACATGCAAACACGCAGCTCTCTTACGTTAACATGCACATAGTATTCCTACGTACAGTGCCTTGCGAAAGTATTCGGCTCCCTGAATCTTTTCAACCTTTTCCCACATATCATGCTTCAAACATAAAGATACCAAATGTAAATTTTTGGTGAAGAATCAACAACAAGTGGAACACAATTGTGAAGTTGACCGAAATATATTGGTTATTTTAAATTTTTGTGGAAATTCAAAAACTGAAAAGTGGGGCGTGCAGTATTATTCTGCTCGTTTACTTTCAGTGCAGCAAACTCACTCCAGAAGTTCATTGTAGATCTCTGAATGATCCAATGTTGTCCTAAATGCCTAATGATGAGAAATATAATCCACCTGTGTGTAATCAAGTCTCCGTATAAATGCACCTGCTCTGTGATAGTCTCAGGGTTCTGTTTGAAGCACAGAGAGCATCATGAAGACCAAGGAACACAACAGGCATGTCCATGATACTGTTGTGGAGAAGTTTTTAAAGCCGGATTTGGATACAAAAAGATTTCCAAAACTTTAAACATCCCAAGGAGCACTGTGCAAGCCATCATATTGAAATGGAAGGAGTATCATACAAATCTACCAAGACCCAGCCATCCCTCTAAACTTTCATCTCAAACAAGGAGAAGACTAATCAGAGATGCAGCTATGAGGCCCATGATCTCTCTGGATGAACTGCAGAGATCTACAGCTGAGGTGGGACAGACTGTCTATAGGACAACAATCAGTCGTACACTGCACAAATGTGGCCTTTATGGAAGAGTGGCAAGAAGAAAGCCATTTCTCAAAGATATCCATAAAAAGTGTAGTTTAAAGTTTGCAACAAGCCACCTGGGAGACACACCAAGCATGTGGAAGAAGGTGCTCTGGTCAGATGAAACCAAAATCGAACTTTTTGGTAACAATGCCAAATGAGATATGTTGGCGTAAAGGCAACACAGCTCATCACCCTGAACACACGATCCCCACTGTCAAACATGGTGGTGGCAGCATCATGGTTTGGGCCTGCTTTTCTTCAGCAGGGACAGGGAAGATGGTTAAAATTGATGGGAAGATGGATGGAGCCAAATACAGGACCGTTTTTGAAGAAAACCTGTTGGAGTCTGCAAAAGACCTGAGACTGGAACTGAGATTTGTCTTCCAACAAGACAATGATCCCAAACAGAAAGCAAAATCTGCAATGGAATGGTTCACAAATAAAAGTATCCAGGTGTTAGAATGGTCCAAGTCAAAGTCCAGACCTCAATCCAATCGAGAATCTGTGGAAAGAGCTGAAAACTGCTGTTCAGAAACGATCTCCATCAAACCTCGCTGAGCTCGGGCTGTTTGCCAAGAAAGAATGGGCAAAAATTTCAGTCTCTGGATGTACAAAACTGAAAGAGACATATCCCAAGCGACTTACAGCTGTAATTGCAGCAAAAGGTGGCACAACAAAGTATTAAGTTAAATGGGCCGAATAATATTGCACGCCCCACTTTTCAGTTTTTGATTTTCCACAAAAAGTTAAAATAACCAATAAATTTCATTCAACTTTACAATTGTGTTCCACGTGTTGTTGATTCTTCACCAAAAACTTACATTTGGTATCCTTATGTTTGAAGCATGATATGTGGGAAAAGGTTGAAAAGTTCCAGGGAGCCGAATACTTTCGCAAGGCACTGTACATGGCCACTCACACAAAAATCTTATATGTACGCATATGGCTCCAGTATTACAAACATACACACAAGTACTGTAAACATTACGACATTTTGAAGTTCCTTTCAGGAATGTGACTGATCACATGATGTGAAAGGTCCTTAACTACATAGGACATGCAGTATCCTTGCAGGTCCCAATATCTTACTCTCCTGTACCGCACCGATCAGATAGATCAGTGTTGGTCAGGCACAGAGAGAACAGTTCTCTCAGTGATCAGGAAGGATTCTGTCAGCATTCTCCTCATTCAGAATAAGCTGCCTCCGGACAGTAAAATGCATACAAGTTTTTGCAAGATTTTTCTTTGCTAAAAAGTGTATCTTATTGTCTAATAGATACTATAGCTAAAAAGTACATTTGTTTACAGTTCATTTTTGCCATCTATGTTGGTCAAAACCAAGAGTTTTTCCATGCAGGGTTCTTTTGTGGTGCCTTTTTCACTGATAAGGTGTCACAGTCTTGTGTATAATTTTAATATTCTTCCAGTAAACTTTATGAGCCTGGAAGCCTATTTAAAAGGCATATTGAGATGTACTTGGGACCCGTTAAATATCATTGATGGTGCCAAGTTCTGGAGATAGATGGCTCCTATAGATGAAGGCCACGCCATTATGTACTAATACCTGTAAAAAAAATAAAGTCATGTAGGTCAGGCATAGAGAAAATGGAAGTTTTGTAAATACATATTACAAATATTGTTTAATGGGCAGACCTGACATGTAGAGTTTGAATGATATAACTTCCAGCTACTTTAGCTAAATTAGAAGCAAATTGTTTGAAGTTTACTTCTACCTAAATGGTAGAAAACACACCTATCTTGGTGATGGTTAGGACAGCTAGAGGCGATATGGAGGAGGCTGTTTTTTTTTTGATAGGTGTAATTTAAACATTTTGCTAATAATTTATTTAAAGCATCATATTTTTCTAACAATTGCACAAACCTTAATTTAAAACACCACAGGTTTTGATAGTAAAATAGGAAAAGCACTTTTGCAACTAATTAAGATTTCCTGGAGGTGTAAATTTCTAGAGGATTTCATAACACTAACTTTACTGCTGTAGGGTAGAATAGAGTGGATAAAGATCTAATGTTAGTATTTCTCTGCAGCATGTATACTATACACATATAACTTAATAGCAGGCAATTTATATGCATTCTCTGCAGCACACACATAATCACATCACTGCTGCATTCACAGTAGATGCCCACTAAGCTCTGCTATGCATGCACATAGCTCTGCTACATACATACACACAGTTCAGTTACACACAGCTGTCCTACATACACACATCTCTGCTGTACATACACAAATCTCTCCAACATACTTACAGCGCAGGTACATGCAAACACGCAGCTCTCTTACGTTAACATGCACATAGTATTCCTACGTACAGTGCCTTGCGAAAGTATTCGGCTCCCTGAATCTTTTCAACCTTTTCCCACATATCATGCTTCAAACATAAAGATACCAAATGTAAATTTTTGGTGAAGAATCAACAACAAGTGGAACACAATTGTGAAGTTGACCGAAATATATTGGTTATTTTAAATTTTTGTGGAAATTCAAAAACTGAAAAGTGGGGCGTGCAGTATTATTCTGCTCGTTTACTTTCAGTGCAGCAAACTCACTCCAGAAGTTCATTGTAGATCTCTGAATGATCCAATGTTGTCCTAAATGCCTAATGATGAGAAATATAATCCACCTGTGTGTAATCAAGTCTCCGTATAAATGCACCTGCTCTGTGATAGTCTCAGGGTTCTGTTTGAAGCACAGAGAGCATCATGAAGACCAAGGAACACAACAGGCATGTCCATGATACTGTTGTGGAGAAGTTTAAAGCCGGATTTGGATACAAAAAGATTTCCAAAACTTTAAACATCCCAAGGAGCACTGTGCAAGCCATCATATTGAAATGGAAGGAGTATCATACAAATCTACCAAGACCCAGCCATCCCTCTAAACTTTCATCTCAAACAAGGAGAAGACTAATCAGAGATGCAGCTATGAGGCCCATGATCTCTCTGGATGAACTGCAGAGATCTACAGCTGAGGTGGGACAGACTGTCTATAGGACAACAATCAGTCGTACACTGCACAAATGTGGCCTTTATGGAAGAGTGGCAAGAAGAAAGCCATTTCTCAAAGATATCCATAAAAAGTGTAGTTTAAAGTTTGCAACAAGCCACCTGGGAGACACACCAAGCATGTGGAAGAAGGTGCTCTGGTCAGATGAAACCAAAATCGAACTTTTTGGTAACAATGCCAAATGAGATATGTTGGCGTAAAGGCAACACAGCTCATCACCCTGAACACACGATCCCCACTGTCAAACATGGTGGTGGCAGCATCATGGTTTGGGCCTGCTTTTCTTCAGCAGGGACAGGGAAGATGGTTAAAATTGATGGGAAGATGGATGGAGCCAAATACAGGACCGTTTTTGAAGAAAACCTGTTGGAGTCTGCAAAAGACCTGAGACTGGAACTGAGATTTGTCTTCCAACAAGACAATGATCCCAAACAGAAAGCAAAATCTGCAATGGAATGGTTCACAAATAAAAGTATCCAGGTGTTAGAATGGTCCAAGTCAAAGTCCAGACCTCAATCCAATCGAGAATCTGTGGAAAGAGCTGAAAACTGCTGTTCAGAAACGATCTCCATCAAACCTCGCTGAGCTCGGGCTGTTTGCCAAGAAAGAATGGGCAAAAATTTCAGTCTCTGGATGTACAAAACTGAAAGAGACATATCCCAAGCGACTTACAGCTGTAATTGCAGCAAAAGGTGGCACAACAAAGTATTAAGTTAAATGGGCTGAATAATATTGCACGCCCCACTTTTCAGTTTTTGATTTTCCACAAAAAGTTAAAATAACCAATAAATTTCATTCAACTTTACAATTGTGTTCCACGTGTTGTTGATTCTTCACCAAAAACTTACATTTGGTATCCTTGTGTTTGAAGCATGATATGTGGGAAAAGGTTGAAAAGTTCCAGGGAGCCGAATACTTTCGCAAGGCACTGTACATGGCCACTCACACAAAAATCTTATATGTACGCATATGGCTCCAGTATTACAAACATACACACAAGTACTGTAAACATTACGACTAGTGTTGAGCATTCCGATGCTGCAAGTATCGGGTATCGGCCGATACTTGCTGTATCGGAATTCCGATACCGGGATTCCGATACTCTTGTGGTATCGGGTATCGGGTATCGGAACAACATTAATGTTAAAATGTGTAAAATAGAGAATTAAAATAAAAAATATCGCTATACTCACCTGTCCGACGCAGCCGGGACCTCAGCGCAGGAACCGGCAGCGTTGTTTGTTTAAAATTCCCGCTTTTACATGGTTACGCGAAGTCCCGGCTTGTGATTGGTCAGGGCGGCCATGTTGCCGGGCCGCGGACCAATCGCAGCAAGCCGTGACGAAAATACGTCACGGCTTGCTGTGATTGGTCCGCGTCCCGGCAACATGGCCGCCATTAACCAATCACAAGCCGTGACGTCACGGGAGGCTGGAAACGCGCTCATTTTAAAAAGGGCGCGTGTCCAGCCTCCCGTGACGTCACGGCTTGTGATTGGTTGCGTCGCGGTCAACCAATCACAAGCCGGGAGGCTGGACACGCGCCCATTTCAAAATGAGCGCGTCCAGCCTCCCGGCTTGTGATTGGTTGATCGCGGCGCAACCAATCACAAGCCGTGACGTCACGGGAGGCTGGACACGCGCCCATTTCAAAATGAGCGCGTCCAGCCTCCCGGCTTGTGATTGGTTGATCGCGGCGCAACCAATCACAAGCCGTGACGTCACGGGAGGCTGGACACGCGCCCATTTTAAAATGAGCGCGTGTCCAGCCTCCCGTGACGTCACGGCTTGTGATTGGTCAGGGCGGCCATATTGCCGGGACGCGGACCAATCACAGCAAGCCGTGACGTAATTTCGTCACGGCTTGCTGTGATTGGTCCGCGTCCCGGCAACATGGCCGACCTGACCAATCACAAGCCGGGAATTCACGTAACCAAGTAATAGCGTGAATTTTAAACAAACAACGCTGCCGGTTCCCTCGCTGAAGTCCCGGCTGCGTCGGACAGGTGAGTATAGCCATATTTTTTATTTTAATTCTTTCTTTTACACATTTATATGGTTCCCAGGGCCTGAAGGAGAGTTTCCTCTCCTTCAGACCCTGGGAACCATCAGGAATACCGTCCGATACTTGAGTCCCATTGACTTGTATTGGTATCGGGTATCGGTATCGGATTGGATTCCGATACTGTGACGGTATCGGCCGATACTTTCCGATACCGATACTTTCCGATATCGGAAAGTATCGCTCAACACTAATTACGACATTTTGAAGTTCCTTTCAGGAATGTGACTGATCACATGATGTGAAAGGTCCTTAACTACATAGGACATGCAGTATCCTTGCAGGTCCCAATATCTTACTCTCCTGTACCACACCGATCAGATAGATCAGTGTTGGTCAGGCACAGAGAGAACAGTTCTCTCAGTGATCAGGAAGGATTCTGTCAGCATTCTCCTCATTCAGAATAAGCTGCCTCCGGACAGTAAAATGCATACAAGTTTTTGCAAGATTTTTCTTTGCTAAAAAGTGTATCTTATTGTCTAATAGATACTATAGCTAAAAAGTGCATTTGTTTACAGTTCATTTTTGCCATCTAAGTTGGTCAAAACCAAGAGTTTTTCCATGCAGGGTTCTTTCGTGGTGCCTTTTTCACTGATAAGGTGTCACAGTCTTGTGTATAATTTTAATATTCTTCCAGTAAACTTTATGAGCCTGGAAGCCTATTTAAAAGGCATATTGAGATGTACTTGGGACCCGTTAAATATCATTGATGGTGCCAAGTTCTGGAGATAGATGGCTCCTATAGATGAAGGCCACGCCATTATGTACTAATACCTGTAAAAAAATAAAGTCATGTAGGTCAGGTATAGAGAAAATGGAAGTTTTGTAAATACATATTACAAATATTGTTTAATGGGCAGACCTGACATGTAGAGTTTGAATGATATAACTTCCAGCTACTTTAGCTAAATTAGAAGCAAATTGTTTGAAGTTTACTTCTACCTAAATGGTAGAAAACACACCTATCTTGGTGATGGTTAGGACAGCTAGAGGGGATATGGAGGAGGCTGTTTTTTTTTGATAGGTGTAATTTAAACATTTTGCTAATAATTTATTTAAAGCATCATATTTTTCTAACAATTGCACAAACCTTAATTTAAAACACCACAGGTTTTGATAGTAAAATAGGAAAAGCACTTTTGCAACTAATTAAGATTTCCTGGAGGTGTAAATTTCTAGAGGATTTCATAACACTAACTTTACTGCTGTAGGGTAGAATAGAGTGGATAAAGATCTAATGTTAGTATTTCTCTGAAGCATGTATACTATACACATATAACTTAATAGCAGGCAATTTATATGCATTCTCTGCAGCACACACATAATCACATCACTGCTGCATGCACAGTAGATGCCCACTAAGCTCTGCTATGCATGCACATAGCTCTGATACATACATACACACAGTTCAGTTACACACAGCTGTCCTACATACACACATCTCTGCTGTACATACACAAATCTCTCCAACATACTTACAGCGCAGGTACATGCAAACATGCAGCTCTCTTACGTTAACATGCACATAGTATTCCTACGTACAGTGCCTTGCGAAAGTATTCGGCTCCCTGAATCTTTTCAACCTTTTCCCACATATCATGCTTCAAACATAAAGATACCAAATGTAAATTTTTGGTGAAGAATCAACAACAAGTGGAACACAATTGTGAAGTTGACCGAAATATGTTGGTTATTTTAAATTTTTGTGGAAATTCAAAAACTGAAAAGTGGGGTGTGCAGTATTATTCTGCTCGTTTACTTTCAGTGCAGCAAACTCACTCCAGAAGTTCATTGTAGATCTCTGAATGATCCAATGTTGTCCTAAATGCCTAATGATGAGAAATATAATCCACCTGTGTGTAATCAAGTCTCCGTATAAATGCACCTGCTCTGTGATAGTCTCAGGGTTCTGTTTGAAGCATAGAGAGCATCATGAAGACCAAAGAACACAACAGGCATGTCCATGATACTGTTGTGGAGAAGTTTAAAGCCGGATTTGGATACAAAAAGATTTCCAAAACTTTAAACATCCCAAGGAGCACTGTGCAAGCCATCATATTGAAATGGAAGGAGTATCATACAAATCTACCAAGACCCAGCCATCCCTCTAAACTTTCATCTCAAACAAGGAGAAGACTAATCAGAGATGCAGCTATGAGGCCCATGATCTCTCTGGATGAACTGCAGAGATCTACAGCTGAGGTGGGACAGACTGTCCATAGGACAACAATCAGTCGTACACTGCACAAATGTGGCCTTTATGGAAGAGTGGCAAGAAGAAAGCCATTTCTCAAAGATATCCATAAAAAGTGTAGTTTAAAGTTTGCAACAAGCCACCTGGGAGACACACCAAGCATGTGGAAGAAGGTGCTCTGGTCAGATGAAACCAAAATCGAACTTTTTGGTAACAATGCCAAATGAGATATGTTGGCGTAAAGGCAACACAGCTCATCACCCTGAACACACGATCCCCACTGTCAAACATGGTGGTGGCAGCATCATGGTTTGGGCCTGCTTTTCTTCAGCAGGGACAGGGAAGATGGTTAAAATTGATGGGAAGATGGATGGAGCCAAATACAGGACCGTTTTTGAAGAAAACCTGTTGGAGTCTGCAAAAGACCTGAGACTGGAACTGAGATTTGTCTTCCAACAAGACAATGATCCCAAACAGAAAGCAAAATCTGCAATGGAATGGTTCACAAATAAAAGTATCCAGGTGTTAGAATGGTCCAAGTCAAAGTCCAGACCTCAATCCAATCGAGAATCTGTGGAAAGAGCTGAAAACTGCTGTTCAGAAACGATCTCCATCAAACCTCGCTGAGCTCGGGCTGTTTGCCAAGAAAGAATGGGCAAAAATTTCAGTCTCTGGATGTACAAAACTGAAAGAGACATATCCCAAGCGACTTACAGCTGTAATTGCAGCAAAAGGTGGCACAACAAAGTATTAAGTTAAATAGGCCAAATAATATTGCACGCCCCACTTTTCAGTTTTTGATTTTCCACAAAAAGTTAAAATAACCAATAAATTTCATTCAACTTTACAATTGTGTTCCACGTGTTGTTGATTCTTCACCAAAAACTTACATTTGGTATCCTTGTGTTTGAAGCATGATATGTGGGAAAAGGTTGAAAAGTTCCAGGGAGCCGAATACTTTCGCAAGGCACTGTACATGGCCACTCACACAAAAATCTTATATGTACGCATATGGCTCCAGTATTACAAACATACACACAAGTACTGTAAACATTACGACATTTTGAAGTTCCTTTCAGGAATGTGACTGATCACATGATGTGAAAGGTCCTTAACTACATAGGACATGCAGTATCCTTGCAGGTCCCAATATCTTACTCTCCTGTACCACACCGATCAGATAGATCAGTGTTGGTCAGGCACAGAGAGAACAGTTCTCTCAGTGATCAGGAAGGATTCTGTCAGCATTCTCCTCATTCAGAATAAGCTGCCTCCGGACAGTAAAATGCATACAAGTTTTTGCAAGATTTTTCTTTGCTAAAAAGTGTATCTTATTGTCTAATAGATACTATAGCTAAAAAGTGCATTTGTTTACAGTTCATTTTTGCCATCTAAGTTGGTCAAAACCAAGAGTTTTTCCATGCAGGGTTCTTTCGTGGTGCCTTTTTCACTGATAAGGTGTCACAGTCTTGTGTATAATTTTAATATTCTTCCAGTAAACTTTATGAGCCTGGAAGCCTATTTAAAAGGCATATTGAGATGTACTTGGGACCCGTTAAATATCATTGATGGTGCCAAGTTCTGGAGATAGATGGCTCCTATAGATGAAGGCCACGCCATTATGTACTAATACCTGTAAAAAAATAAAGTCATGTAGGTCAGGTATAGAGAAAATGGAAGTTTTGTAAATACATATTACAAATATTGTTTAATGGGCAGACCTGACATGTAGAGTTTGAATGATATAACTTCCAGCTACTTTAGCTAAATTAGAAGCAAATTGTTTGAAGTTTACTTCTACCTAAATGGTAGAAAACACACCTATCTTGGTGATGGTTAGGACAGCTAGAGGGGATATGGAGGAGGCTGTTTTTTTTTGATAGGTGTAATTTAAACATTTTGCTAATAATTTATTTAAAGCATCATATTTTTCTAACAATTGCACAAACCTTAATTTAAAACACCACAGGTTTTGATAGTAAAATAGGAAAAGCACTTTTGCAACTAATTAAGATTTCCTGGAGGTGTAAATTTCTAGAGGATTTCATAACACTAACTTTACTGCTGTAGGGTAGAATAGAGTGGATAAAGATCTAATGTTAGTATTTCTCTGAAGCATGTATACTATACACATATAACTTAATAGCAGGCAATTTATATGCATTCTCTGCAGCACACACATAATCACATCACTGCTGCATGCACAGTAGATGCCCACTAAGCTCTGCTATGCATGCACATAGCTCTGATACATACATACACACAGTTCAGTTACACACAGCTGTCCTACATACACACATCTCTGCTGTACATACACAAATCTCTCCAACATACTTACAGCGCAGGTACATGCAAACATGCAGCTCTCTTACGTTAACATGCACATAGTATTCCTACGTACAGTGCCTTGCGAAAGTATTCGGCTCCCTGAATCTTTTCAACCTTTTCCCACATATCATGCTTCAAACATAAAGATACCAAATGTAAATTTTTGGTGAAGAATCAACAACAAGTGGAACACAATTGTGAAGTTGACCGAAATATGTTGGTTATTTTAAATTTTTGTGGAAATTCAAAAACTGAAAAGTGGGGTGTGCAGTATTATTCTGCTCGTTTACTTTCAGTGCAGCAAACTCACTCCAGAAGTTCATTGTAGATCTCTGAATGATCCAATGTTGTCCTAAATGCCTAATGATGAGAAATATAATCCACCTGTGTGTAATCAAGTCTCCGTATAAATGCACCTGCTCTGTGATAGTCTCAGGGTTCTGTTTGAAGCATAGAGAGCATCATGAAGACCAAAGAACACAACAGGCATGTCCATGATACTGTTGTGGAGAAGTTTAAAGCCGGATTTGGATACAAAAAGATTTCCAAAACTTTAAACATCCCAAGGAGCACTGTGCAAGCCATCATATTGAAATGGAAGGAGTATCATACAAATCTACCAAGACCCAGCCATCCCTCTAAACTTTCATCTCAAACAAGGAGAAGACTAATCAGAGATGCAGCTATGAGGCCCATGATCTCTCTGGATGAACTGCAGAGATCTACAGCTGAGGTGGGACAGACTGTCCATAGGACAACAATCAGTCGTACACTGCACAAATGTGGCCTTTATGGAAGAGTGGCAAGAAGAAAGCCATTTCTCAAAGATATCCATAAAAAGTGTAGTTTAAAGTTTGCAACAAGCCACCTGGGAGACACACCAAGCATGTAGAAGAAGGTGCTCTGGTCAGATGAAACCAAAATCGAACTTTTTGGTAACAATGCCAAATGAGATATGTTGGCGTAAAGGCAACACAGCTCATCACCCTGAACACACGATCCCCACTGTCAAACATGGTGGTGGCAGCATCATGGTTTGGGCCTGCTTTTCTTCAGCAGGGACAGGGAAGATGGTTAAAATTGATGGGAAGATGGATGGAGCCAAATACAGGACCGTTTTTGAAGAAAACCTGTTGGAGTCTGCAAAAGACCTGAGACTGGAACTGAGATTTGTCTTCCAACAAGACAATGATCCCAAACAGAAAGCAAAATCTGCAATGGAATGGTTCACAAATAAAAGTATCCAGGTGTTAGAATGGTCCAAGTCAAAGTCCAGACCTCAATCCAATCGAGAATCTGTGGAAAGAGCTGAAAACTGCTGTTCAGAAACGATCTCCATCAAACCTCGCTGAGCTCGGGCTGTTTGCCAAGAAAGAATGGGCAAAAATTTCAGTCTCTGGATGTACAAAACTGAAAGAGACATATCCCAAGCGACTTACAGCTGTAATTGCAGCAAAAGGTGGCACAACAAAGTATTAAGTTAAATGGGCCGAATAATATTGCACGCCCCACTTTTCAGTTTTTGATTTTCCACAAAAAGTTAAAATAACCAATAAATTTCATTCAACTTTACAATTGTGTTCCACGTGTTGTTGATTCTTCACCAAAAACTTACATTTGGTATCCTTATGTTTGAAGCATGATATGTGGGAAAAGGTTGAAAAGTTCCAGGGAGCCGAATACTTTCGCAAGGCACTGTACATGGCCACTCACACAAAAATCTTATATGTACGCATATGGCTCCAGTATTACAAACATACACACAAGTACTGTAAACATTACGACATTTTGAAGTTCCTTTCAGGAATGTGACTGATCACATGATGTGAAAGGTCCTTAACTACATAGGACATGCAGTATCCTTGCAGGTCCCAATATCTTACTCTCCTGTACCGCACCGATCAGATAGATCAGTGTTGGTCAGGCACAGAGAGAACAGTTCTCTCAGTGATCAGGAAGGATTCTGTCAGCATTCTCCTCATTCAGAATAAGCTGCCTCCGGACAGTAAAATGCATACAAGTTTTTGCAAGATTTTTCTTTGCTAAAAAGTGTATCTTATTGTCTAATAGATACTATAGCTAAAAAGTACATTTGTTTACAGTTCATTTTTGCCATCTATGTTGGTCAAAACCAAGAGTTTTTCCATGCAGGGTTCTTTTGTGGTGCCTTTTTCACTGATAAGGTGTCACAGTCTTGTGTATAATTTTAATATTCTTCCAGTAAACTTTATGAGCCTGGAAGCCTATTTAAAAGGCATATTGAGATGTACTTGGGACCCGTTAAATATCATTGATGGTGCCAAGTTCTGGAGATAGATGGCTCCTATAGATGAAGGCCACGCCATTATGTACTAATACCTGCAAAAAAAATAAAGTCATGTAGGTCAGGCATAGAGAAAATGGAAGTTTTGTAAATACATATTACAAATATTGTTTAATGGGCAGACCCGACATGTAGAGTTTGAATTATATAACTTCCAGCTACTTTAGCTAAATTAGAAGCAAATTGTTTGAAGTTTACTTCTACCTAAATGGTAGAAAACACACCTATCTTGGTGATGGTTAGGACAGCTAGAGGGGATATGGAGGAGGCTGTTTTTTTTTGATAGGTGTAATTTAAACATTTTGCTAATAATTTATTTAAAGCATCATATTTTTCTAACAATTGCACAAACCTTAATTTAAAACAACAAAAGGTTTCAATAGTAAAATAGGAAAAGCACTTTTGCAACTAATTAAGATTTCCTGGAGGTGTAAATTTCTAGAGGATTTCATAACACTAACTTTACTGCTGTAGGGTAGAATAGAGTGGATAAAGATCTAATGTTAGTATTTCTCTGCAGCATGTATACTATACACATATAACTTAATAGCAGGCAATTTATATGCATTCTCTGCAGCACACACATAATCACATCACTGCTGCATGCACAGTAGATGCCCACTAAGCTCTGCTATGCATGCACATAGCTCTGCTACATACATACACACAGTTCAGTTACACACAGCTGTCCTACATACACACATCTCTGCTGTACATACACAAATCTCTCCAACATACTTACAGCGCAGGCACATGCAAACACGCAGCTCTCTTACGTTAACATGCACATAGTATTCCTACGTACAGTGCCTTGCGAAAGTATTAGGCTCCCTGAATCTTTTCAACCTTTTCCCACATATCTGTTGTGAAATTGGATTTTGGGCTCCCCCGGTGGCCACTGGTGGAATTGAACTGGTGTGCATCATCCTCTCTGTTCACCTGTTTCCATCAGGATGTGGGAGTCGCTATTTAGCCTTGCTCCTCTGTCACTTCCATGCCGGTCAACATTGTAATCAGAAGCCTTTCTGTGCATGTTCCTGCTGCTAGACAACTCCCAGCTAAGTTGGACTTTAGTCCTTGTTTGTTTTTGCATTTAGTTCCAGTTCACAGCTGTAGTTTCGTTTCTGTGTCTGGAAAGCTCTTGTGATCTGAAATTGCCACTCTGATGTTATGAGTTAATACTAGAGTCTTAAAGTAATTTCAGGATGGTATTTTGATAGGGTTTTCAGCTGACCATGAAAGTGCCCTTTCTGTCTTCCTGCTATCTAGTAAGCGGACCTCAATTTTGCTAAACCTATTTTCATACTACGTTTGTCATTTCATCTAAAATCACCGCCAATATTTGTGGGGGCCTCTGTCTGCCTTTCGGGGAAATTTTTCTAGAGGTGAGCCAGGACTATATTTTCCTCTGCCAGGATTAGTTAGTCCTCCGGCCGGCGCTGGGCGTCTAGGGATAAAACGCAGGCTACGCTACCCGGCTACTGTTAGTTGTGCGACAGGTTTAGTTCATGGTCAGTTTAGTTTCCATCCTTCCAAGAGCTAGTTCTGATGTTTGCTGGGCTATGTTCTCTTGCCATTGAGAACCATAACAGTTTGACCGGCCTCAAAAAGGGTTAAATTAATTGACAGAGAAAGGAGAGAAAAGAGAAGTCTGCTGAAGATTTTTTTTTTTTTTTTTTTCCTTCAGTTCTGAGTGTGCTTGTAATTGAATCTCTTGCAAGTCTGCCTATATTGCAGCCTTTCTCTCTCTCTCTCCTTCTAATCCTGGAATGGCTCTGTGTTCACCTGTTTAAAATGGATATTCAGAGTTTAGCTGCAGGTTTGAATAATCTCACCACGAAAGTTCAAAATTTACAAGATTTTGTTGTTCATGTTCCTATATCTGAACCTAGAATTCCTCTGCCTGAATTTTTCTCGGGGAATAGATCTTGCTTTCAAAATTTCAAAAATAATTGCAAGTTGTTTTTGTCCCTGAAATCTCGCTCTGCTGGAGATCCTGCTCAGCAGGTCAGGATTGTGATTTCCTTGCTCCGGGGCGACCCTCAGGATTGGGCTTTTGCATTGGCTCCAGGGGATCCTGCGTTGCTCAATGTGGATGCGTTTTTTCTGGCCTTGGGGTTGCTTTATGAGGAACCTCAGTTAGAACTTCAGGCGGAAAAGGCCTTGATGTCCCTATCTCAGGGGCAAGACGAAGCTGAAATATACTGCCAGAAATTCCGTAAATGGGCTGTGCTTACTCAGTGGAATGAGTGCGCCCTGGCGGCGAATTTCAGAGAGGGTCTCTCTGATGCCATTAAGGATGTTATGGTGGGGTTCCCTGTGCCTGCGGGTCTGAATGAGTCCATGACAATGGCTATCCAGATCGATAGGCGTCTGCGGGAGCGCAAACCTGTGCACCATTTGGCGGTGTCTACTGAGAAGACGCCAGAGAATATGCAATGTGATAGAATTCTGTCCAGAAGTGAACGGCAGAATTTTAGACGAAAAAATGGGTTGTGCTTCTATTGCGGTGATTCAACTCATGTTATATCAGCATGCTCTAAGCGTACTAAGAAGCTTGATAAGTCTGTTTCAATTGGCACTTTACAGTCTAAGTTTATTCTATCTGTGACCCTGATTTGTTCTTTATCATCTATTACCGCGGATGCCTATGTCGACTCTGGCGCCGCTTTGAGTCTTATGGATTGGTCCTTTGCCAAACGCTGTGGGTATGATTTGGAGCCTCTTGAAACTCCTATACCCCTGAAGGGGATTGACTCCACCCCATTGGCTAGCAATAAACCACAATACTGGACACAAGTAACTATGCGGATTAATCCGGATCACCAGGAGATTATTCGCTTTCTTGTGCTGTATAACCTACATGATGTGTTGGTGCTTGGATTGCCATGGCTGCAATCTCATAACCCAGTCCTTGACTGGAAAGCTATGTCTGTGTTAAGCTGGGGATGTAAGGGGACGCATGGGGACGTACCTGTGGTTTCCATTTCATCATCTATTCCCTCTGAGATTCCTGAATTCTTGACTGAATATCGTGACGTTTTTGAAGAACCTAAGCTTGGTTCATTACCTCCGCACCGGGAGTGCGATTGTGCCATAGATTTGATTCCGGGTAGTAAATACCCTAAGGGTCGTTTATTTAATCTGTCTGTGCCTGAACATGCTGCTATGCGAGAATATATAAAGGAGTCCTTGGAAAAGGGACATATTCGTCCTTCGTCATCTCCCTTAGGAGCCGGTTTTTTCTTTGTGGCTAAGAAAGATGGCTCTTTGAGGCCGTGCATTGATTATCGGCTTTTGAATAAAATCACGGTTAAATATCAATATCCGTTGCCACTGCTGACTGATTTGTTTGCTCGCATAAAGGGGGCCAAGTGGTTCTCTAAGATAGATCTCCGTGGGGCGTATAATTTGGTGCGAATTAAGCAGGGGGATGAGTGGAAAACCGCATTTAATACGCCCGAGGGCCACTTTGAGTATTTGGTGATGCCTTTTGGTCTTTCAAATGCCCCTTCAGTCTTTCAGTCCTTTATGCATGACATTTTCCGTGATTATTTGGATAAATTTATGATTGTGTATCTGGATGATATTTTGATTTTTTCGGATGACTGGGACTCTCATGTCCAGCAGGTCAGGAGGGTTTTTCAGGTTTTGCGGTCTAATTCCTTGTGTGTGAAGGGTTCTAAGTGCGTTTTTGGGGTTCAGAAGATTTCCTTTTTGGGATATATTTTTTCCCCCTCTTCCATCGAGATGGATCCTGTCAAGGTTCAGGCTATTTGTGATTGGACGCAACCCTCTTCTCTTAAGAGTCTTCAGAAATTTTTGGGCTTTGCTAACTTTTATCGTCGATTTATTGCTGGTTTTTCTGATGTTGTTAAACCATTGACTGATTTGACTAAGAAGGGTGCTGATGTTGCTGATTGGTCCCCTGCTGCTGTGGAGGCCTTTCGGGAGCTTAAGCGCCGCTTTTCTTCCGCCCCTGTGTTGCGTCAGCCTGATGTTGCTCTTCCTTTTCAGGTTGAGGTCGACGCTTCTGAAATCGGAGCTGGGGCGGTTTTGTCGCAGAGAAGTTCCGATTGCTCCGTGATGAGACCTTGTGCTTTTTTCTCGCGTAAATTTTCGCCCGCCGAGCGGAATTATGATGTTGGGAATCGGGAGCTTTTGGCCATGAAGTGGGCTTTTGAGGAGTGGCGTCATTGGCTTGAGGGGGCTAGACATCAGGTGGTGGTATTGACTGACCACAAAAATCTAATTTATCTTGAGTCCGCCAGACGCCTGAATCCTAGACAGGCGCGCTGGTCGTTGTTTTTCTCTCGGTTTGATTTTGTGGTATCCTACCTGCCGGGTTCTAAGAATGTTAAGGCGGATGCCCTTTCTAGGAGTTTTGAGCCTGACTCCCCTGGTAATTCTGAACCTACAGGTATCCTTAAGGATGGAGTGATATTGTCTGCCGTTTCTCCAGACCTGCGGCGGGCCTTGCAGGAGTTTCAGGCGGATAGACCTGATCGTTGCCCACCTGGTAGACTGTTTGTTCCTGATGATTGGACCAGTAAAGTCATTTCTGAGGTTCATTCTTCTGCGTTGGCAGGTCATCCTGGAATCTTTGGTACCAGGGATTTGGTGGCAAGGTCCTTCTGGTGGCCTTCCCTGTCTCGAGATGTGCGAGGCTTTGTGCAGTCTTGTGACGTTTGTGCTCGGGCCAAGCCTTGTTGTTCTCGGGCTAGTGGATTGTTGTTGCCCTTGCCTATCCCGAAGAGGCCCTGGACGCACATCTCGATGGATTTTATTTCGGATCTTCCTGTTTCTCAGAAGATGTCTGTCATCTGGGTGGTGTGTGATCGTTTCTCTAAGATGGTCCATTTGGTTCCCCTGCCTAAGTTGCCTTCTTCTTCCGAGTTGGTTCCTCTGTTTTTTCAAAATGTGGTCCGTTTGCATGGTATTCCGGAGAATATCGTTTCTGACAGAGGTACCCAATTCGTGTCTAGATTTTGGCGAGCATTCTGTGCTAGGATGGGCATAGATTTGTCTTTCTCGTCTGCTTTCCATCCTCAGACTAATGGCCAGACCGAGCGGACGAATCAGACCTTGGAGACATATTTGAGGTGTTTTGTGTCTGCAGATCAGGATGATTGGGTTGCTTTTTTGCCTTTAGCGGAGTTTGCCCTCAATAATCGGGCCAGCTCTGCCACCTTGGTGTCTCCCTTTTTCTGTAATTCGGGGTTTCATCCTCGATTTTCTTCTGGTCAGGTGGAATCTTCGGATTGTCCTGGAGTGGATGCTGTGGTGGAGAGGTTGCATCAGATTTGGGGGCAGGTAGTGGACAATTTGAAGTTGTCCCAGGAGAAGACTCAGTTTTTTGCCAACCGCCGGCGTCGGGTTGGTCCTCGGCTTTGTGTTGGGGACTTGGTGTGGTTGTCTTCTCGTTTTGTCCCTATGAGGGTTTCTTCTCCCAAGTTTAAGCCTCGGTTCATCGGCCCGTACAAGATATTGGAGATTCTTAACCCTGTGTCCTTCCGTTTGGACCTCCCTGCATCTTTTTCTATTCATAATGTTTTTCATCGGTCATTATTGCGCAGGTATGAGGTACCGGTTGTGCCTTCCGTTGAGCCTCCTGCTCCGGTGTTGGTTGAGGGCGAGTTGGAGTACGTTGTGGAAAAAATCTTGGACTCCCGTGTTTCCAGACGGAAACTCCAGTATCTGGTCAAATGGAAGGGATACGGTCAGGAGGATAATTCTTGGGTGACTGCCTCTGATGTTCATGCCTCCGATTTGGTCCGTGCCTTTCATAGGGCTCATCCTGATCGCCCTGGTGGTTCTGGTGAGGGTTCGGTGCCCCCTCCTTGAGGGGGGGGTACTGTTGTGAAATTGGATTTTGGGCTCCCCCGGTGGCCACTGGTGGAATTGAACTGGTGTGCATCATCCTCTCTGTTCACCTGTTTCCATCAGGATGTGGGAGTCGCTATTTAGCCTTGCTCCTCTGTCACTTCCATGCCGGTCAACATTGTAATCAGAAGCCTTTCTGTGCATGTTCCTGCTGCTAGACAACTCCCAGCTAAGTTGGACTTTAGTCCTTGTTTGTTTTTGCATTTAGTTCCAGTTCACAGCTGTAGTTTCGTTTCTGTGTCTGGAAAGCTCTTGTGATCTGAAATTGCCACTCTGATGTTATGAGTTAATACTAGAGTCTTAAAGTAATTTCAGGATGGTATTTTGATAGGGTTTTCAGCTGACCATGAAAGTGCCCTTTCTGTCTTCCTGCTATCTAGTAAGCGGACCTCAATTTTGCTAAACCTATTTTCATACTACGTTTGTCATTTCATCTAAAATCACCGCCAATATTTGTGGGGGCCTCTGTCTGCCTTTCGGGGAAATTTTTCTAGAGGTGAGCCAGGACTATATTTTCCTCTGCCAGGATTAGTTAGTCCTCCGGCCGGCGCTGGGCGTCTAGGGATAAAACGCAGGCTACGCTACCCGGCTACTGTTAGTTGTGCGACAGGTTTAGTTCATGGTCAGTTTAGTTTCCATCCTTCCAAGAGCTAGTTCTGATGTTTGCTGGGCTATGTTCTCTTGCCATTGAGAACCATAACACATATCATGCTTCAAACATAAAGATACCAAATGTAAATTTTTGGTGAAGAATCAACAACAAGTGGAACACAATTGTGAAGTTGACCGAAATATATTGGTTATTTTAAATTTTTGTGGAAATTCAAAAACTGAAAAGTTGGGCGTGCAGTATTATTCTGCTCGTTTACTTTCAGTGCAGCAAACTCACTCTAGAACTTTATTGTAGATCTCTGAATGATCCAATGTTGTCCTAAATGCCTAATGATGAGAAATATAATCCACCTGTGTGTAATCAAGTCTCCGTATAAATGCACCTGCTCTGTGATAGTCTCAGGGTTCTGTTTGAAGCACAGAGAGCATCATGAAGACCAAGGAACACAACAGGCATGTCCATGATACTGTTGTGGAGAAGTTTAAAGCCGGATTTGGATACAAAAAGATTTCCAAAACTTTAAACATCCCAAGGAGCACTGTGCAAGCCATCATATTGAAATGGAAGGAGTATCATACAAATCTACCAAGACCCAGCCATCCCTCTAAACTTTCATCTCAAACAAGGAGAAGACTAATCAGAGATGCAGCTATGAGGCCCATGATCTCTCTGGATGAACTGCAGAGATCTACAGCTGAGGTGGGACAGTCTGTCCATAGGACAACAATCAGTCGTACACTGCACAAATGTGGCCTTTATGGAAGAGTGGCAAGAAGAAAGCCATTTCTCAAAGATATCCATAAAAAGTGTAGTTTAAAGTTTGCAACAAGCCACCTGGGAGACACACCAAGCATGTGGAAGAAGGTGCTCTGGTCAGATGAAACCAAAATCGAACTTTTTGGTAACAATGCCAAATGAGATATGTTGGCGTAAAGGCAACACAGCTCATCACCCTGAACACACAATCCCCACTGTCAAACATGGTGGTGGCAGCATCATGGTTTGGGCCTGCTTTTCTTCAGCAGGGACAGGAAAGATGGTTAAAATTGATGGGAAGATGGATGGAGCCAAATGCAGGACCGTTTTTGAAGAAAACCTGTTGGAGTCTGCAAAAGACCTGAGACTGGAACTGAGATTTGTCTTCCAACAAGACAATGATCCCAAACAGAAAGCAAAATCTGCAATGGAATGGTTCACAAATAAAAGTATCCAGGTGTTAGAATGGTCCAAGTCAAAGTCCAGACCTCAATCCAATCGAGAATCTGTGGAAAGAGCTGAAAACTGCTGTTCAGAAACGATCTCCATCAAACCTCACTGAGCTCGGGCTGTTTGCCAAGAAAGAATGGGCAAAAATTTCAGTCTCTGGATGTACAAAACTGAAAGAGACATATCCCAAGCGACTTACAGCTGTAATTGCAGCAAAAGGTGGCACAACAAAGTATTAAGTAAAATGGGCCGAATAATATTGCACGCCCCACTTTTCAGTTTTTGATTTTCCACAAAAATTTAAAATAACCAATAAATTTCATTCAACTTTACAATTGTGTTCCACGTGTTGTTGATTCTTCACCAAAAACTTACATTTGGTATCCTTATGTTTGAAGCATGATATGTGGGAAAAGGTTGAAAAGTTCCAGGGAGCCGAATACTTTCGCAAGGCACTGTACATGGCCACTCACACAAAAATCTTATATGTACGCATATGGCTCCAGTATTACAAACATACACACAAGTACTGTAAACATTACGACATTTTGAAGTTCCTTTCAGGAATGTGACTGATCACATGATGTGAAAGGTCCTTAACTACATAGGACATGCAGTATCCTTGCAGGTCCCAATATCTTACTCTCCTGTACCGCACCGATCAGATAGATCAGTGTTGGTCAGGCACAGAGAGAACAGTTCTCTCAGTGATCAGGAAGGATTCTGTCAGCATTCTCCTCATTCAGAATAAGCTGCCTCCGGACAGTAAAATCCATACAAGTTTTTGCAAGATTTTTCTTTGCTAAAAAGTGTATCTTATTGTCTAATAGGTAGTATAGCTAAAAAGTACATTTGTTTACAGTTCATTTTTGCCATCTAAGTGGGTCAAAACCAAGAGTTTTTCCATGCAGGGTTCTTTTGTGGTGCCTTTTTCACTGATAAGGTGTCACAGTCTTGTGTATAATTTTAATATTCTTCCAGTAAACTTTATGAGCCTGGAAGCCTATTTAAAAGGCATATTGAGATGTACTTGGGACCCGTTAAATATCATTGATGGTGCCAAGTTCTGGAGATAGATGGCTCCTATAGATGAAGGCCATGCCATTATGTACAAATACCTGTAAAAAAAATAAAGTCATGTAGGTCAGGCATAGAGAAAATGGAAGTTTTGTAAATACATATTACAAATATTGTTTAATGGGCAGACCTGACATGTAGAGTTTGAATGATATAACTTCCAGCTACTTTAGCTAAATTAGAAGCAAATTGTTTGAAGTTTACTTCTACCTAAATGGTAGAAAACACACCTATCTTGGTGATGGTTAGGACAGCTAGAGGGGATATGGAGGAGGCTGTTTTTTTTTTGATAGGTGTAATTTAAACATTTTGCTAATAATTTATTTAAAGCATCATATTTTTCTAACAATTGCACAAACCTTAATTTAAAACACCACAGGTTTTGATAGTAAAATAGGAAAAGCACTTTTGCAACTAATTAAGATTTCCTGGAGGTGTAAATTTCTAGAGGATTTCATAACACTAACTTTACTGCTGTAGGGTAGAATAGAGTGGATAAAGATCTAATGTTAGTATTTCTCTGCAGCATGTATACTATACACATATAACTTAATAGCAGGCAATTTATATGCATTCTCTGCAGCACACACATAATCACATCACTGCTGCATGCACAGTAGATGCCCACTAAGCTCTGCTATGCATGCACATAGCTCTGCTACATACATACACACAGTTCAGTTACACACAGCTGTCCTACATACACACATCTCTGCTGTACATACACAAATCTCTCCAACATACTTACAGCGCAGGTGCATGCAAACACGCAGCTCTCTTACGTTAACATGCACATAGTATTCCTACGTACAGTGCCTTGCGAAAGTATTCGGCTCCCTGAATCTTTTCAACCTTTTCCCACATATCATGCTTCAAACATAAAGATACCAAATGTAAATTTTTGGTGAAGAATCAACAACAAGTGGAACACAATTGTGAAGTTGACCGAAATATATTGGTTATTTTAAATTTTTGTGGAAATTCAAAAACTGAAAAGTGGGGCGTGCAGTATTATTCTGCTCGTTTACTTTCAGTGCAGCAAACTCACTCCAGAAGTTCATTGTAGATCTCTGAATGATCCAATGTTGTCCTAAATGCCTAATGATGAGAAATATAATCCACCTGTGTGTAATCAAGTCTCCGTATAAATGCACCTGCTCTGTGATAGTCTCAGGGTTCTGTTTGAAGCACAGAGAGCATCATGAAGACCAAGGAACACAACAGGCATGTCCATGATACTGTTGTGGAGAAGTTTAAAGCCGGATTTGGATACAAAAAGATTTCCAAAACTTTAAACATCCCAAGGAGCACTGTGCAAGCCATCATATTGAAATGGAAGGAGTATCATACAAATCTACCAAGACCCAGCCATCCCTCTAAACTTTCATCTCAAACAAGGAGAAGACTAATCAGAGATGCAGCTATGAGGCCCATGATCTCTCTGGATGAACTGCAGAGATCTACAGCTGAGGTGGGACAGACTGTCCATAGGACAACAATCAGTCGTACACTGCACAAATGTGGCCTTTATGGAAGAGTGGCAAGAAGAAAGCCATTTCTCAAAGATATCCATAAAAAGTGTAGTTTAAAGTTTGCAACAAGCCACCTGGGAGACACACCAAGCATGTGGAAGAAGGTGCTCTGGTCAGATGAAACCAAAATCGAACTTTTTGGTAACAATGCCAAATGAGATATGTTGGCGTAAAGGCAACACAGCTCATCACCCTGAACACACGATCCCCACTGTCAAACATGGTGGTGGCAGCATCATGGTTTGGGCCTGCTTTTCTTCAGCAGGGACAGGGAAGATGGTTAAAATTGATGGGAAGATGGATGGAGCCAAATACAGGACCGTTTTTGAAGAAAACCTGTTGGAGTCTGCAAAAGACCTGAGACTGGAACTGAGATTTGTCTTCCAACAAGACAATGATCCCAAACAGAAAGCAAAATCTGCAATGGAATGGTTCACAAATAAAAGTATCCAGGTGTTAGAATGGTCCAAGTCAAAGTCCAGACCTCAATCCAATCGAGAATCTGTGGAAAGAGCTGAAAACTGCTGTTCAGAAACGATCTCCATCAAACCTCACTGAGCTCGGGCTGTTTGCCAAGAAAGAATGGGCAAAAATTTCAGTCTCTGGATGTACAAAACTGAAAGAGACATATCCCAAGCGACTTACAGCTGTAATTGCAGCAAAAGGTGGCACAACAAAGTATTAAGTTAAATGGGCCGAATAATATTGCACGCCCCACTTTTCAGTTTTTGATTTTCCACAAAAAGTTAAAATAACCAATAAATTTCATTCAACTTTACAATTGTGTTCCACGTGTTGTTGATTCTTCACCAAAAACTTACATTTAGTATCCTTATGTTTGAAGCATGATATGTGGGAAAAGGTTGAAAAGTTCCAGGGAGCCGAATACTTTCGCAAGGCACTGTACATGGCCACTCACACAAAAATCTTATATGTACGCATATGGCTCCGGTATTACAAACATACACACAAGTACTGTAAACATTACGACATTTTGAAGTTCCTTTCAGGAATGTGACTGATCACATGATGTGAAAGGTCCTTAACTACATAGGACATGCAGTATCCTTGCAGGTCCCAATATCTTACTCTCCTGTACTGCACCGATCAGATAGATCAGTGTTGGTCAGGCACAGAGAGAACAGTTCTCTCAGTGATCAGGAAGGATTCTGTCAGCATTCTCCTCATTCAGAATAAGCTGCCTCCGGACAGTAAAATGCATACAAGTTTTTGCAAGATTTTTCTTTGCTAAAAAGTGTATCTTATTGTCTAATAGATACTATAGCTAAAAAGTACATTTGTTTACAGTTCATTTTTGCCATCTATGTTGGTCAAAACCAAGAGTTTTTCCATGCAGGGTTCTTTTGTGGTGCCTTTTTCACTGATAAGGTGTCACAGTCTTGTGTATAATTTTAATATTCTTCCAGTAAACTTTATGAGCCTGGAAGCCTATTTAAAAGGCATATTGAGATGTACTTGGGACCTGTTAAATATCATTGATGGTGCCAAGTTCTGGAGATAGATGGCTCCTATAGATGAAGGCCACGCCATTATGTACTAATACCTGTAAAAAAAATAAAGTCATGTAGGTCAGGCATAGAGAAAATGGAAGTTTTGTAAATACATATTACAAATATTGTTTAATGGGCAGACCTGACGTAGAGTTTGAATGATATAACTTCCAGCTACTTTAGCTAAATTAGAAGCAAATTGTTTGAAGTTTACTTCTACCTAAATGGTAGAAAACACACCTATCTTGGTGATGGTTAGGACAGCTAGAGGGGATATGGAGGAGGCTGTTTTTTTTTTGATAGGTGTAATTTAAACATTTTGCTAATAATTTATTTAAAGCATCATATTTTTCTAACAATTGCACAAACCTTAATTTAAAACACCACAGGTTTTGATAGTAAAATAGGAAAAGCACTTTTGCAACTAATTAAGATTTCCTGGAGGTGTAAATTTCTAGAGGATTTTATAACACTAACTTTACTGCTGTAGGGTAGAATAGAGTGGATAAAGATCTAATGTTAGTATTTCTCTGCAGCATGTATACTATACACATATAACTTAATAGCAGGCAATTTATATGCATTCTCTGCAGCACACAATCACATCACTGCTGCATGCACAGTAGATGCCCACTAAGCTCTGCTATGCATGCACATAGCTCTGCTACATACATACACACAGTTCAGTTACACACAGCTGTCCTACATACACACATCTCTGCTGTACATACACAAATCTCTCCAACATACTTACAGTGCAGGTACATGCAAACACGCAGCTCTCTTACGTTAACATGCACATAGTATTCCTACGTACAGTGCCTTGCGAAAGTATTCGGCTCCCTGAATCTTTTCAACCTTTTCCCACATATCATGCTTCAAACAAAGATACCAAATGTAAATTTTTGGTGAAGAATCAACAACAAGTGGAACACAATTGTGAAGTTGACCGAAATATATTGGTTATTTTAAATTTTTGTGGAAATTCAAAAACTGAAAAGTGGGGCGTGCAGTATTATTCTGCTCGTTTACTTTCAGTGCAGCAAACTCACTCCAGAAGTTCATTGTAGATCTCTGAATGATCCAATGTTGTCCTAAATGCCTAATGATGAGAAATATAATCCACCTGTGTGTAATCAAGTCTCCGTATAAATGCACCTGCTCTGTGATAGTCTCAGGGTTCTGTTTGAAGCACAGAGAGCATCATGAAGACCAAGGAACACAACAGGCATGTCCATGATACTGTTGTGGAGAAGTTTAAAGCCGGATTTGGATACAAAAAGATTTCCAAAACTTTAAACATCCCAAGGAGCACTGTGCAAGCCATCATATTGAAATGGAAGGAGTATCATACAAATCTACCAAGACCCAGCCATCCCTCTAAACTTTCATCTCAAACAAGGAGAAGACTAATCAGAGATGCAGCTATGAGGCCCATGATCTCTCTGGATGAACTGCAGAGATCTACAGCTGAGGTGGGACAGACTGCCTATAGGACAACAATCAGTCGTACACTGCACAAATGTGGCCTTTATGGAAGAGTGGCAAGAAGAAAGCCATTTCTCAAAGATATCCATAAAAAGTGTAGTTTAAAGTTTGCAACAAGCCACCTGGGAGACACACCAAGCATGTGGAAGAAGGTGCTCTGGTCAGATGAAACCAAAATCGAACTTTTTGGTAACAATGCCAAATGAGATATGTTGGCGTAAAGGCAACACAGCTCATCACCCTGAACACACGATCCCCACTGTCAAACATGGTGGTGGCAGCATCATGGTTTGGGCCTGCTTTTCTTCAGCAGGGACAGGGAAGATGGTTAAAATTGATGGGAAGATGGATGGAGCCAAATACAAGACCGTTTTTGAAGAAAACCTGTGGAGTCTGCAAAAGACCTGAGACTGGAACTGAGATTTGTCTTCCAACAAGACAATGATCCCAAACAGAAAGCAAAATCTGCAATGGAATGGTTCACAAATAAAAGTATCCAGGTGTTAGAATGGTCCAAGTCAAAGTCCAGACCTCAATCCAATCGAGAATCTGTGGAAAGAGCTGAAAACTGCTGTTCAGAAACGATCTCCATCAAACCTCATTGAGCTCGGGCTGTTTGCCAAGAAAGAATGGGCAAAAATTTCAGTCTCTGGATGTACAAAACTGAAAGAGACATATCCCAAGCGACTTGCAGCTGTAATTGCAGCAAAAGGTGGCACAACAAAGTATTAAGTTAAATGGGCTGAATAATATTGCACGCCCCACTTTTCAGTTTTTGATTTTCCACAAAAATTTAAAATAACCAATAAATTTCATTCAACTTTACAATTGTGTTCCACATGTTGTTGATTCTTCACCAAAAACTTACATTTGGTATCCTTATGTTTGAAGCATGATGTGTGGGAAAAGGTTGAAAAGTTCCAGGGAGCCGAATACTTTCGCAAGGCACTGTACATGGCCACTCACACAAAAATCTTATATGTACGCATATGGCTCCAGTATTACAAACATACACACAAGTACTGTAAACATTACGACATTTTGAAGTTCCTTTCAGGAATGTGACTGATCACATGATGTGAAAGGTCCTTAACTACATAGGACATGCAGTATCCTTGCAGGTCCCAATATCTTACTCTCCTGTACCGCACCGATCAGATAGATCAGTGTTGGTCAGGCACAGAGAGAACAGTTCTCTCAGTGATCAGGAAGGATTCTGTCAGCATTCTCCTCATTCAGAATAAGCTGCCTCCGGACAGTAAAATGCATACAAGTTTTTGCAAGATTTTTCTTTGCTAAAAAGTGTATCTTATTGTCTAATAGATACTATAGCTAAAAAGTACATTTGTTTACAGTTCATTTTTGCCATCTATGTTGGTCAAAAGCAAGAGTTTTTCCATGCAGGGTTCTTTTGTGGTGCCTTTTTCACTGATAAGGTGTCACAGTCTTGTGTATAATATTCCAGTAAATATTCTTAGTAATATTCAGTAAACTTTATGAGCCTGGAAGCCTATTTAAAAGGCATATTGAGATGTACTTGGGACCCGTTAAATATCATTGATGGTGCCAAGTTCTGGAGATAGATGTCTCCTATAGATGAAGGCCACGCCATTATGTACTAATACCTATAAAAAAAATAAAGTCATGTAGGTCAGGCATAGAGAAAATGGAAGTTTTGTAAATACATATTACAATCATTGTTTAATGGGCAGACCTGACATGTAGAGTTTGAATGATATAACTTCCAGCTACTTTAGCTAAATTAGAAGCAAATTGTTTGAAGTTTACTTCTACCTAAATGGTAGAAAACACACCTATCTTGGTGATGGTTAGGACAGCTAGAGGGGATATGGAGGAGGCTGTTTTTTTTGATAGGTGTAATTTAAACATTTTGCTACTAATTTATTTAAAGCATCATATTTTTCTAACAATTGCACAAACCTTAATTTAAAACACCACAGGTTTCGATAGTAAAATAGGAAAAGCACTTTTGCAACTAATTAAGATTTCCTGGAGGTGTAAATTTCTAGAGGATTTCATAACACGAACTTTACTGCTGTAGGGTAGAATAGAGTGGATAAAGATCTAATGTTAGTATTTCTCTGCAGCATGTATACTATACACATATAACTTAATAGCAGGCAATTTATATGCATTCTCTGCAGCACACACATAATCACATCACTGCTGCATGCACAGTAGATGCCCACTAAGCTCTGCTATGCATGCACATAGCTCTGCTACATACATACACACAGTTCAGTTACACACAGCTGTCCTACATACACACATCTCTGCTGTACATACACAAATCTCTCCAACATACTTACAGCGCAGGCACATGCAAACACGCAGCTCTCTTACGTTAACATGCACATAGTATTCCTACGTGCAGTGCCTTGCGAAAGTATTCGTCTCCCTGAATCTTTTCAACCTTTTCCCACATATCATGCTTCAAACATAAAGATACCAAATGTAAATTTTTGGTGAAGAATCAACAACAAGTGGAACACAATTGTGAAGTTGACCGAAATATATTGGTTATTTTAAATTTTTGTGGAAATTCAAAAACTGAAAAGTGGGGCGTGCAGTATTATTCTGCTCGTTTACTTTCAGTGCAGCAAACTCACTCCAGAAGTTCATTGTAGATCTCTGAATGATCCAATGTTGTCCTAAATGCCTAATGATGAGAAATATAATCCACCTGTGTGTAATCAAGTCTCCGTATAAATGCACCTGCTCTGTGATATTCTCAGGGTTCTGTTTGAAGCACAGAGAGCATCATGAAGACCAAGGAACACAACAGGCATGTCCATGATACTGTTGTGGAGAAGTTTAAAGCCGGATTTGGATACAAAAAGATTTCCAAAACTTTAAACATCCCAAGGAGCACTGTGCAAGCCATCATATTGAAATGGAAGGAGTATCATACAAATCTACCAAGACCCAGCCATCCCTCTAAACTTTCATCTCAAACAAGGAGAAGACTAATCAGAGATGCAGCTATGAGGCCCATGATCTCTCTGGATGAACTGCAGAGATCTACAGCTGAGGTGGGACAGTCTGTCCATAGGACAACAATCAGTTGTACACTGCACAAATGTGGCCTTTATGGAAGAGTGGCAAGAAAAAAGCCATTTCTCAAAGATATCCATAAAAAGTGTAGTTTAAAGTTTGCAACAAGCCACCTGGGAGACACACCAAGCATGTGGAAGAAGGTGCTCTGGTCAGATGAAACCAAAATCGAACTTTTTGGTAACAATGCCAAACGAGATATGTTGGCGTAAAGGCAACATCTCATCACCCTGAACACACGATCCCCACTGTCAAACATGGTGGTGGCAGCATCATGGTTTGGGCCTGCTTTTCTTCAGCAGGGACAGGGAAGATGGTTAAAATTGATGGGAAGATGGATGGAGCCAAATACAGGACCGTTTTTGAAGAAAACCTGTTGGAGTCTGCAAAAGACCTGAGACTGGAACTGAGATTTGTCTTCCAACAAGACAATGATCCCAAACAGAAAGCAAAATCTGAAATGGAATGGTTCACAAATAAAAGTATCCAGTTGTTAGAATGGTCCAAGTCAAAGTCCAGACCTCAATCCAATCGAGAATCTGTGGAAAGAGCTGAAAACTGCTGTTCAGAAACGATCTCCATCAAACCTCATTGAGCTCGGGCTGTTTGCCAAGAAAGAATGGGCAAAAATTTCAGTCTCTGGATGTACAAAACTGAAAGAGACATATCCCAAGCGACTTGCAGCTGTAATTGCAGCAAAAGGTGGCGCAACAAAGTATTAAGTTAAATGGGCCGAATAATATTGCACTCCCCACTTTTCAGTTTTTCATTTTCCACAAAAAGTTAAAATAACCAATAAATTTCATTCAACTTTACAATTGTGTTCCACTTGTTGTTGATTCTTCACCAAAAACTTACATTTGGTATCCTTATGTTTGAAGCATGATATGTGGGAAAAGGTTGAAAAGTTCCAGGGAGCCGAATACTTTCGCAAGGCACTGTACATGGCCACTCACACAAAAATCTTATATGTACGCATATGGCTCCGGTATTACAAACATACACACAAGTACTGTAAACATTACGACATTTTCAAGTTCCTTTCAGGAATGTGACTGATCACATGATGTGAAAGGTCCTTAACTACATAGGACATGCAGTATTCTTGCAGGTCCCAATATCTTACTCTCCTGTACCGCACCGATCAGATAGATCAGTGTTGGTCAGGCACAGAGAGAACAGTTCTCTCAGTGATCAGGAAGGATTCTGTCAGCATTCTCCTCATTCAGAATAAGCTGCCTCCGGACAGTAAAATGCATACAAGTTTTTGCAAGATTTTTCTTTGCTAAAAAGTGTATCTTATTGTCTAATAGATACTATAGCTAAAAAGTGCATTTGTTTACAGTTCATTTTTGCCATCTAAGTTGGTCAAAACCAAGAGTTTTTCCATGCAGGGTTCTTTTGTGGTGCCTTTTTCACTGATAAGGTGTCACAGTCTTGTGTATAATTTTAATATTCTTCCAGTAAACTTTATGAGCCTGGAAGCCTATTTAAAAGGCATATTGAGATGTACTTGGGACCCGTTAAATATCATTGATGGTGCCAAGTTCTGGAGATAGATGGCTCCTATAGATGAAGGCCACGCCATTATGTACTAATACCTGTAAAAAAATAAAGTCATGTAGGTCAGGCATAGAGAAAATGGAAGTTTTGTAAATACATATTACAAATATTGTTTAATGGGCAGACCTGACATGTAGAGTTTGAATGATATAACTTCCAGCTACTTTAGCTAAATTAGAAGCAAATTGTTTGAAGTTTACTTCTACCTAAATGGTAGAAAACAAACCTATCTTGGTGATGGTTAGGACAGCTAGAGGGGATATGGAGGAGGCTGTTTTTTTTGATAGGTGTAATTTAAACATTTTGCTACTAATTTATTTAAAGCATCATATTTTTCTAACAATTGCACAAACCTTAATTTAAAACACCACAGGTTTCGATAGTAAAATAGGAAAAGCACTTTTGCAACTAATTAAGATTTCCTGGAGGTGTAAATTTCTAGAGGATTTCATAACACTAACTTTACTGCTGTAGGGTAGAATAGAGTGGATAAAGATCTAATGTTAGTATTTCTCTGCAGCATGTATACTATACACATATAACTTAATAGCAGGCAATTTATATGCATTCTCTGCAGCACACACATAATCACATCACTGCTGCATGCACAGTAGATGCCCACTAAGCTCTGCTATGCATGCACATAGCTCTGCTACATACATACACACAGTTCAGTTACACACAGCTGTCCTACATACACACATCTCTGCTGTACATACACAAATCTCTCCAACATACTTACAGCGCAGGCACATGCAAACACGCAGCTCTCTTACGTTAACATGCACATAGTATTCCTACGTGCAGTGCCTTGCGAAAGTATTCGGCTCCCTGAATCTTTTCAACCTTTTCCCACATATCATGCTTCAAACATAAAGATACCAAATGTAAATTTTTGGTGAAGAATCAACAACAAGTGGAACACAATTGTGAAGTTGACCGAAATATATTGGTTATTTTAAATTTTTGTGGAAATTCAAAAACTGAAAAGTGGGGCGTGCAGTATTATTCTGCTCGTTTACTTTCAGTGCAGCAAACTCACTCCAGAAGTTCATTGTAGATCTCTGAATGATCCAATGTTGTCCTAAATGCCTAATGATGAGAAATATAATCCACCTGTGTGTAATCAAGTCTCCGTATAAATGCACCTGCTCTGTGATATTCTCAGGGTTCTGTTTGAAGCACAGAGAGCATCATGAAGACCAAGGAACACAACAGGCATGTCCATGATACTGTTGTGGAGAAGTTTAAAGCCGGATTTGGATACAAAAAGATTTCCAAAACTTTAAACATCCCAAGGAGCACTGTGCAAGCCATCATATTGAAATGGAAGGAGTATCATACAAATCTACCAAGACCCAGCCATCCCTCTAAACTTTCATCTCAAACAAGGAGAAGACTAATCAGAGATGCAGCTATGAGGCCCATGATCTCTCTGGATGAACTGCAGAGATCTACAGCTGAGGTGGGACAGTCTGTCCATAGGACAACAATCAGTTGTACACTGCACAAATGTGGCCTTTATGGAAGAGTGGCAAGAAAAAAGCCATTTCTCAAAGATATCCATAAAAAGTGTAGTTTAAAGTTTGCAACAAGCCACCTGGGAGACACACCAAGCATGTGGAAGAAGGTGCTCTGGTCAGATGAAACCAAAATCGAACTTTTTGGTAACAATGCCAAACGAGATATGTTGGCGTAAAGGCAACATCTCATCACCCTGAACACACGATCCCCACTGTCAAACATGGTGGTGGCAGCATCATGGTTTGGGCCTGCTTTTCTTCAGCAGGGACAGGGAAGATGGTTAAAATTGATGGGAAGATGGATGGAGCCAAATACAGGACCGTTTTTGAAGAAAACCTGTTGGAGTCTGCAAAAGACCTGAGACTGGAACTGAGATTTGTCTTCCAACAAGACAACGATCCCAAACAGAAAGCAAAATCTGCAATGGAATGGTTCACAAATAAAAGTATCCAGTTGTTAGAATGGTCCAAGTCAAAGTCCAGACCTCAATCCAATCGAGAATCTGTGGAAAGAGCTGAAAACTGCTGTTCAGAAACGATCTCCATCAAACCTCATTGAGCTCGGGCTGTTTGCCAAGAAAGAATGGGCAAAAATTTCAGTCTCTGGATGTACAAAACTGAAAGAGACATATCCCAAGCGACTTGCAGCTGTAATTGCAGCAAAAGGTGGCGCAACAAAGTATTAAGTTAAATGGGCCGAATAATATTGCACTCCCCACTTTTCAGTTTTTCATTTTCCACAAAAAGTTAAAATAACCAATAAATTTCATTCAACTTTACAATTGTGTTCCACTTGTTGTTGATTCTTCACCAAAAACTTACATTTGGTATCCTTATGTTTGAAGCATGATATGTGGGAAAAGGTTGAAAAGTTCCAGGGAGCCGAATACTTTCGCAAGGCACTGTACATGGCCACTCACACAAAAATCTTATATGTACGCATATGGCTCCAGTATTACAAACATACACACAAGTACTGTAAACATTACGACATTTTGAAGTTCCTTTCAGGAATGTGACTGATCACATGATGTGAAAGGTCCTTAACTACATAGGACATGCAGTATTCTTGCAGGTCCCAATATCTTACTCTCCTGTACCGCACCGATCAGATAGATCAGTGTTGGTCAGGCACAGAGAGAACAGTTCTCTCAGTGATCAGGAAGGATTCTGTCAGCATTCTCCTCATTCAGAATAAGCTGCCTCCGGACAGTAAAATGCATACAAGTTTTTGCAAGATTTTTCTTTGCTAAAAAGTGTATCTTATTGTCTAATAGATACTATAGCTAAAAAGTGCATTTGTTTACAGTTCATTTTTGCCATCTAAGTTGGTCAAAACCAAGAGTTTTTCCATGCAGGGTTCTTTTGTGGTGCCTTTTTCACTGATAAGGTGTCACAGTCTTGTGTATAATTTTAATATTCTTCCAGTAAACTTTATGAGCCTGGAAGCCTATTTAAAAGGCATATTGAGATGTACTTGGGACCCGTTAAATATCATTGATGGTGCCAAGTTCTGGAGATAGATGGCTCCTATAGATGAAGGCCACGCCATTATGTACTAATACCTGTAAAAAAATAAAGTCATGTAGGTCAGGCATAGAGAAAATGGAAGTTTTGTAAATACATATTACAAATATTGTTTAATGGGCAGACCTGACATGTAGAGTTTGAATGATATAACTTCCAGCTACTTTAGCTAAATTAGAAGCAAATTGTTTGAAGTTTACTTCTACCTAAATGGTAGAAAACACACCTATCTTGGTGATGGTTAGGACAGCTAGAGGGGATATGGAGGAGGCTGTTTTTATTTTGATAGGTGTAATTTAAACATTTTGCTAATAATTTATTTAAAGCATCATATTTTTCTAACAATTGCACAAACCTTAATTTAAAACACCACAGGTTTCGATAGTAAAATAGGAAAAGCACTTTTGCAACTAATTAAGATTTCCTGGAGGTGTAAATTTCTAGAGGATTTCATAACACTAACTTTACTGCTGTAGGGTAGAATAGAGTGGATAAAGATCTAATGTTAGTATTTCTCTGCAGCATGTATACTATACACATATAACTTAATAGCAGGCAATTTATATGCATTCTCTGCAGCACACACATAATCACATCACTGCTGCATGCACAGTAGATGCCCACTAAGCTCTGCTATGCATGCACATAGCTCTGCTACATACATACACACAGTTCAGTTACACACAGCTGTCCTACATACACACATCTCTGCTGTACATACACAAATCTCTCCAACATACTTACAGTGCAGGTACATGCAAACACGCAGCTCTCTTACGTTAACATGCACATAGTATTCCTACGTACAGTGCCTTGCGAAAGTATTCGGCTCCCTGAATCTTTTCAACCTTTTCCCACATATCATGCTTCAAACAAAGATACCAAATGTAAATTTTTGGTGAAGAATCAACAACAAGTGGAACACAATTGTGAAGTTGACCGAAATGTATTGGTTATTTTAAATTTTTGTGGAAATTCAAAAACTGAAAAGTGGGGCGTGCAGTATTATTCTGCTCGTTTACTTTCAGTGCAGCAAACTCACTCCAGAAGTTCATTGTAGATCTCTGAATGATCCAATGTTGTCCTAAATGCCTAATGATGAGAAATATAATCCACCTGTGTGTAATCAAGTCTCCGTATAAATGCACCTGCTCTGTGATAGTCTCAGGGTTCTGTTTGAAGCACAGAGAGCATCATGAAGACCAAGGAACACAACAGGCATGTCCATGATACTGTTGTGGAGAAGTTTAAAGCCGGATTTGGATACAAAAAGATTTCCAAAACTTTAAACATCCCAAGGAGCACTGTGCAAGCCATCATATTGAAATGGAAGGAGTATCATACAAATCTACCAAGACCCAGCCATCCCTCTAAACTTTCATCTCAAACAAGGAGAAGACTAATCAGAGATGCAGCTATGAGGCCCATGATCTCTCTGGATGAACTGCAGAGATCTACAGCTGAGGTGGGACAGACTGCCTATAGGACAACAATCAGTCGTACACTGCACAAATGTGGCCTTTATGGAAGAGTGGCAAGAAGAAAGCCATTTCTCAAAGATATCCATAAAAAGTGTAGTTTAAAGTTTGCAACAAGCCACCTGGGAGACACACCAAGCATGTGGAAGAAGGTGCTCTGGTCAGATGAAACCAAAATCGAACTTTTTGGTAACAATGCCAAATGAGATATGTTGGCGTAAAGGCAACACAGCTCATCACCCTGAACACACGATCCCCACTGTCAAACATGGTGGTGGCAGCATCATGGTTTGGGCCTGCTTTTCTTCAGCAGGGACAGGGAAGATGGTTAAAATTGATGGGAAGATGGATGGAGCCAAATACAGGACCGTTTTTGAAGAAAACCTGTTGGAGTCTGCAAAAGACCTGAGACTGGAACTGAGATTTGTCTTCCAACAAGACAATGATCCCAAACAGAAAGCAAAATCTGCAATGGAATGGTTCACAAATAAAAGTATCCAGGTGTTAGAATGGTCCAAGTCAAAGTCCAGACCTCAATCCAATCGAGAATCTGTGGAAAGAGCTGAAAACTGCTGTTCAGAAACGATCTCCATCAAACCTCACTGAGCTCGGGCTGTTTGCCAAGAAAGAATGGGCAAAAATTTCAGTCTCTGGATGTACAAAACTGAAAGAGACATATCCCAAGCGACTTACAGATGTAATTGCAGCAAAAGGTGGCACAACAAAGTATTAAGTTAAATGGGCTGAATAATATTGCACGCCCCACTTTTCAGTTTTTGATTTTCCACAAAAATTTAAAATAACCAATAAATTTCATTCAACTTTACAATTGTGTTCCACATGTTGTTGATTCTTCACCAAAAACTTACATTTGGTATCCTTATGTTTGAAGCATGATATGTGGGAAAAGGTTGAAAAGTTCCAGGGAGCCGAATACTTTCGCAAGGCACTGTACATGGCCACTCACACAAAAATCTTATATGTACGCATATGGCTCCAGTATTACAAACATACACACAAGTACTGTAAACATTACGACATTTTGAAGTTCCTTTCAGGAATGTGACTGATCACATGATGTGAAAGGTCCTTAACTACATAGGACATGCAGTATCCTTGCAGGTCCCAATATCTTACTCTCCTGTACCGCACCGATCAGATAGATCAGTGTTGGTCAGGCACAGAGAGAACAGTTCTCTCAGTGATCAGGAAGGATTCTGTCAGCATTCTCCTCATTCAGAATAAGCTGCCTCCGGACAGTAAAATGCATACAAGTTTTTGCAAGATTTTTCTTTGCTAAAAAGTGTATCTTATTGTCTAATAGATACTATAGCTAAAAAGTACATTTGTTTACAGTTCATTTTTGCCATCTATGTTGGTCAAAAGCAAGAGTTTTTCCATGCAGGGTTCTTTTGTGGTGCCTTTTTCACTGATAAGGTGTCACAGTCTTGTGTATAATATTCCAGTAAATATTCTTAGTAATATTCAGTAAACTTTATGAGCCTGGAAGCCTATTTAAAAGGCATATTGAGATGTACTTGAGACCCGTTAAATATCATTGATGGTGCCAAGTTCTGGAGATAGATGGCTCCTATAGATGAAGGCCACGCCATTATGTACTAATACCTGTAAAAAAATAAAGTCATGTAGGTCAGGCATAGAGAAAATGGAAGTTTTGTAAATACATATTACAAATATTGTTTAATGGGCAGACCTGACATGTAGAGTTTGAATGATATAACTTCCAGCTACTTTAGCTAAATTAGAAGCAAATTGTTTGAAGTTTACTTCTACCTAAATGGTAGAAAACACACCTATCTTGGTGATGGTTAGGACAGCTAGAGGGGATATGGAGGAGGCTGTTTTTATTTTGATAGGTGTAATTTAAACATTTTGCTAATAATTTATTTAAAGCATCATATTTTTCTAACAATTGCACAAACCTTAATTTAAAACACCACAGGTTTCGATAGTAAAATAGGAAAAGCACTTTTGCAACTAATTAAGATTTCCTGGAGGTGTAAATTTCTAGAGGATTTCATAACACTAACTTTACTGCTGTAGGGTAGAATAGAGTGGATAAAGATCTAATGTTAGTATTTCTCTGCAGCATGTATACTATACACATATAACTTAATAGCAGGCAATTTATATGCATTCTCTGCAGCACACACATAATCACATCACTGCTGCATGCACAGTAGATGCCCACTAAGCTCTGCTATGCATGCACATAGCTCTGCTACATACATACACACAGTTCAGTTACACACAGCTGTCCTACATACACACATCTCTGCTGTACATACACAAATCTCTCCAACATACTTACAGCGCAGGTGCATGCAAACACGCAGCTCTCTTACGTTAACATGCACATAGTATTCCTACGTACAGTGCCTTGCGAAAGTATTCGGCTCCCTGAATCTTTTCAACCTTTTCCCACATATCATGCTTCAAACATAAAGATACCAAATGTAAATTTTTGGTGAAGAATCAACAACAAGTGGAACACAATTGTGAAGTTGACCGAAATATATTGGTTATTTTAAATTTTTGTGGAAATTCAAAAACTGAAAAGTGGGGCGTGCAGTATTATTCTGCTCGTTTACTTTCAGTGCAGCAAACTCACTCCAGAAGTTCATTGTAGATCTCTGAATGATCCAATGTTGTCCTAAATGCCTAATGATGAGAAATATAATCCACCTGTGTGTAATCAAGTCTCCGTATAAATGCACCTGCTCTGTGATAGTCTCAGGGTTCTGTTTGAAGCACAGAGAGCATCATGAAGACCAAGGAACACAACAGGCATGTCCATGATACTGTTGTGGAGAAGTTTAAAGCCGGATTTGGATACAAAAAGATTTCCAAAACTTTAAACATCCCAAGGAGCACTGTGCAAGCCATCATATTGAAATGGAAGGAGTATCATACAAATCTACCAAGACCCAGCCATCCCTCTAAACTTTCATCTCAAACAAGGAGAAGACTAATCAGAGATGCAGCTATGAGGCCCATGATCTCTCTGGATGAACTGCAGAGATCTACAGCTGAGGTGGGACAGACTGCCTATAGGACAACAATCAGTCGTACACTGCACAAATGTGGCCTTTATGGAAGAGTGGCAAGAAGAAAGCCATTTCTCAAAGATATCCATAAAAAGTGTAGTTTAAAGTTTGCAACAAGCCACCTGGGAGACACACCAAGCATGTGGAAGAAGGTGCTCTGGTCAGATGAAACCAAAATCGAACTTTTTGGTAACAATGCCAAATGAGATATGTTGGCGTAAAGGCAACACAGCTCATCACCCTGAACACACGATCCCCACTGTCAAACATGGTGGTGGCAGCATCATGGTTTGGGCCTGCTTTTCTTCAGCAGGGACAGGGAAGATGGTTAAAATTGATGGGAAGATGGATGGAGCCAAATACAGGACCGTTTTTGAAGAAAACCTGTTGGAGTCTGCAAAAGACCTGAGACTGGAACTGAGATTTGTCTTCCAACAAGACAATGATCCCAAACAGAAAGCAAAATCTGCAATGGAATGGTTCACAAATAAAAGTATCCAGGTGTTAGAATGGTCCAAGTCAAAGTCCAGACCTCAATCCAATCGAGAATCTGTGGAAAGAGCTGAAAACTGCTGTTCAGAAACGATCTCCATCAAACCTCACTGAGCTCGGGCTGTTTGCCAAGAAAGAATGGGCAAAAATTTCAGTCTCTGGATGTACAAAACTGAAAGAGACATATCCCAAGCGACTTACAGATGTAATTGCAGCAAAAGGTGGCACAACAAAGTATTAAGTTAAATGGGCTGAATAATATTGCACGCCCCACTTTTCAGTTTTTGATTTTCCACAAAAATTTAAAATAACCAATAAATTTCATTCAACTTTACAATTGTGTTCCACATGTTGTTGATTCTTCACCAAAAACTTACATTTGGTATCCTTATGTTTGAAGCATGATATGTGGGAAAAGGTTGAAAAGTTCCAGGGAGCCGAATACTTTCGCAAGGCACTGTACATGGCCACTCACACAAAAATCTTATATGTACGCATATGGCTCCAGTATTACAAACATACACACAAGTACTGTAAACATTACGACATTTTGAAGTTCCTTTCAGGAATGTGACTGATCACATGATGTGAAAGGTCCTTAACTACATAGGACATGCAGTATCCTTGCAGGTCCCAATATCTTACTCTCCTGTACCGCACCGATCAGATAGATCAGTGTTGGTCAGGCACAGAGAGAACAGTTCTCTCAGTGATCAGGAAGGATTCTGTCAGCATTCTCCTCATTCAGAATAAGCTGCCTCCGGACAGTAAAATGCATACAAGTTTTTGCAAGATTTTTCTTTGCTAATAAGTGTATCTTATTGTCTAATAGATACTATAGCTAAAAAGTACATTTGTTTACAGTTCATTTTTGCCATCTATGTTGGTCAAAAGCAAGAGTTTTTCCATGCAGGGTTCTTTTGTGGTGCCTTTTTCACTGATAAGGTGTCACAGTCTTGTGTATAATATTCCAGTAAATATTCTTAGTAATATTCAGTAAACTTTATGAGCCTGGAAGCCTATTTAAAAGGCATATTGAGATGTACTTGGGACCCGTTAAATATCATTGATGGTGCCAAGTTCTGGAGATAGATGGCTCCTATAGATGAAGGCCACGCCATTATGTACTAATACCTATAAAAAAAATAAAGTCATGTAGGTCAGGCATAGAGAAAATGGAAGTTTTGTAAATACATATTACAAATATTGTTTAATGGGCAGACCTGACATGTAGAGTTTGAATGATATAACTTCCAGCTACTTTAGCTAAATTAGAAGCAAATTGTTTGAAGTTTACTTCTACCTAAATGGTAGAAAACACACCTATCTTGGTGATGGTTAGGACAGCTAGAGGGGATATGGAGGAGGCTGTTTTTTTTTGATAGGTGTAATTTAAACATTTTGCTACTAATTTATTTAAAGCATCATATTTTTCTAACAATTGCACAAACCTTAATTTAAAACACCACAGGTTTCGATAGTAAAATAGGAAAAGCACTTTTGCAACTAATTAAGATTTCCTGGAGGTGTAAATTTCTAGAGGATTTCATAACACTAACTTTACTGCTGTAGGGTAGAACAGAGTGGATAAAGATCTAATGTTAGTATTTCTCTGCAGCATGTATACTATACACATAGTATAGCAGGCAATTTATATGCATTCTCTGCAGCACACACATAATCACATCACTGCTGCATGCACAGTAGATGCCCACTAAGCTCTGCTATGCATGCACATAGCTCTGCTACATACATACACACAGTTCAGTTACACACAGCTGTCCTACATACACACATCTCTGCTGTACATACACAAATCTCTCCAACATACTTACAGCGCAGGCACATGCAAACACGCAGCTCTCTTACGTTAACATGCACATAGTATTCCTACGTGCAGTGCCTTGCGAAAGTATTCGGCTCCCTGAATCTTTTCAACCTTTTCCCACATATCATGCTTCAAACATAAAGATACCAAATGTAAATTTTTGGTGAAGAATCAACAACAAGTGGAACACAATTGTGAAGTTGACCGAAATATATTGGTTATTTTAAATTTTTGTGGAAATTCAAAAACTGAAAAGTGGGGCGTGCAGTATAATTCTGCTCGTTTACTTTCAGTGCAGCAAACTCACTCCAGAAGTTCATTGTAGATCTCTGAATGATCCAATGTTGTCCTAAATGCCTAATGATGAGAAATATAATCCACCTGTGTGTAATCAAGTCTCCGTATAAATGCACCTGCTCTGTGATATTCTCAGGGTTCTGTATGAAGCACAGAGAGCATCATGAAGACCAAGGAACACAACAGGCATGTCCATGATACTGTTGTGGAGAAGTTTAAAGCCGGATTTGGATACAAAAAGATTTCCAAAACTTTAAACATCCCAAGGAGCACTGTGCAAGCCATCATATTGAAATGGAAGGAGTATCATACAAATCTACCAAGACCCAGCCATCCCTCTAAACTTTCATCTCAAACAAGGAGAAGACTAATCAGAGATGCAGCTATGAGGCCCATGATCTCTCTGGATGAACTGCAGAGATCTACAGCTGAGGTGGGACAGTCTGTCTATAGGACAACAATCAGTTGTACACTGCACAAATGTGGCCTTTATGGAAGAGTGGCAAGAAAAAAGCCATTTCTCAAAGATATCCATAAAAAGTGTAGTTTAAAGTTTGCAACAAGCCACCTGGGAGACACACCAAGCATGTGGAAGAAGGTGCTCTGGTCAGATGAAACCAAAATCGAACTTTTTGGTAACAATGCCAAACGAGATATGTTGGCGTAAAGGCAACATCTCATCACCCTGAACACACGATCCCCACTGTCAAACATGGTGGTGGCAGCATCATGGTTTGGGCCTGCTTTTCTTCAGCAGGGACAGGGAAGATGGTTAAAATTGATGGGAAGATGGATGGAGCCAAATACAGGACCGTTTTTGAAGAAAACCTGTTGGAGTCTGCAAAAGACCTGAGACTGGAACTGAGATTTGTCTTCCAACAAGACAATGATCCCAAACAGAAAGCAAAATCTGCAATGGAATGGTTCACAAATAAAAGTATCCAGTTGTTAGAATGGTCCAAGTCAAAGTCCAGACCTCAATCTAATCGAGAATCTGTGGAAAGAGCTGAAAACTGCTGTTCAGAAACGATCTCCATCAAACCTCATTGAGCTCGGGCTGTTTGCCAAGAAAGAATGGGCAAAAATTTCAGTCTCTGGATGTACAAAACTGAAAGAGACATATCCCAAGCGACTTGCAGCTGTAATTGCAGCAAAAGGTGGCGCAACAAAGTATTAAGTTAAATGGGCCGAATAATATTGCACTCCCCACTTTTCAGTTTTTGATTTTCCACAAAAAGTTAAAATAACCAATAAATTTCATTCAACTTTACAATTGTGTTCCACTTGTTGTTGATTCTTCACCAAAAACTTACATTTGGTATCCTTATGTTTGAAGCATGATATGTGGGAAAAGGTTGAAAAGTTCCAGGGAGCCGAATACTTTCGCAAGGCACTGTACATGGCCACTCACACAAAAATCTTATATGTACGCATATGGCTCCAGTATTACAAACATACACACAAGTACTGTAAACATTACGACATTTTGAAGTTCCTTTCAGGAATGTGACTGAACACATGATGTGAAAGGTCCCTAACTACATAGGACATGCAGTATTCTTGCAGGTCCCAATATCTTACTCTCCTGTACCGCACCGATCAGATAGATCAGTGTTGGTCAGGCACAGAGAGAACAGTTCTCTCAGTGATCAGGAAGGATTCTGTCAGCATTCTCCTCATTCAGAATAAGCTGCCTCCGGACAGTAAAATGCATACAAGTTTTTGCAAGATTTTTCTTTGCTAAAAAGTGTATCTTATTGTCTAATAGATACTATAGCTAAAAAGTGCATTTGTTTACAGTTCATTTTTGCCATCTAAGTTGGTCAAAACCAAGAGTTTTTCCATGCAGGGTTCTTTTGTGGTGCCTTTTTCACTGATAAGGTGTCACAGTCTTGTGTATAATTTTAATATTCTTCCAGTAAACTTTATGAGCCTGGAAGCCTATTTAAAAGGCATATTGAGATGTACTTGGGACCCGTTAAATATCATTGATGGTGCCAAGTTCTGGAGATAGATGGCTCCTATAGATGAAGGCCACGCCATTATGTACTAATTCCTATAAAAAAAATAAAGTCATGTAGGTCAGGCATAAAGAAAATGGAAGTTTTGTAAATACTTATTACAAATATTGTTTAATGGGCAGACCTGACATGTAGAGTTTGAATGATATAACTTCCATCTACTTTAGCTAAATTAGAAGCACATTGTTTGATGTTTACTTCTACCTAAATGGTAGAAAACACACCTATCTTGGTGATGGTTAGGACAGCTAGAGGGGATATGGAGGAGGCTGTTTTTTTTTGATAGGTGTAATTTAAACATTTTGCTACTAATTTATTTAAAGCATCATATTTTTCTAACAATTGCACAAACCTTAATTTAAAACACCACAGGTTTCGATAGTAAAATAGGAAAAGCACTTTTGCAACTAATTAAGATTTCCTGGAGGTGTAAATTTCTAGAGGATTTCATAACACTAACTTTACTGCTGTAGGGTAGAATAGAGTGGATAAAGATCTAATGTTAGTATTTCTCTGCAGCATGTATACTATACACATATAACTTAATAGCAGGCAATTTATATGCATTCTCTGCAGCACACACATAATCACATCACTGCTGCATGCACAGTAGATGCCCACTAAGCTCTGCTATGCATGCACATAGCTCTGCTACATACATACACACAGTTCAGTTACACACAGCTGTCCTACATACACACATCTCTGCTGTACATACACAAATCTCTCCAACATACTTACAGCGCAGGCACATGCAAACACGCAGCTCTCTTACGTTAACATGCACATAGTATTCCTACGTACAGTGCCTTGCGAAAGTATTCGGCTCCCTGAATCTTTTCAACCTTTTCCCACATATCATGCTTCAAACATAAAGATACCAAATGTAAATTTTTGGTGAAGAATCAACAACAAGTGGAACACAATTGTGAAGTTGACCGAAATATATTGGTTATTTTAAATTTTTGTGGAAATTCAAAAACTGAAAAGTGGGGTGTGCAGTATTATTCTGCTCGTTTACTTTCAGTGCAGCAAACTCACTCCAGAAGTTCATTGTAGATCTCTGAATGATCCAATGTTGTCCTAAATGCCTAATGATGAGAAATATAATCCACCTGTGTGTAATCAAGTCTCCGTATAAATGCACCTGCTCTGTGATAGTCTCAGGGTTCTGTTTGAAGCACAGAGAGCATCATGAAGACCAAGGAACACAACAGGCATGTCCATGATACTGTTGTGGAGAAGTTTAAAGCCGGATTTGGATACAAAAAGATTTCCAAAACTTTAAACATCCCAAGGAGCACTGTGCAAGCCATCATATTGAAATGGAAGGAGTATCATACAAATCTACCAAGACCCAGCCATCCCTCTAAACTTTCATCTCAAACAAGGAGAAGACTAATCAGAGATGCAGCTATGAGGCCCATGATCTCTCTGGATGAACTGCAGAGATCTACAGCTGAGGTGGGACAGTCTGTCCATAGGACAACAATCAGTCGTACACTGCACAAATGTGGCCTTTATGGAAGAGTGGCAAGAAGAAAGCCATTTCTCAAAGATATCCATAAAAAGTGTAGTTTAAAGTTTGCAACAAGCCACCTGGGAGACACACCAAGCATGTGGAAGAAGGTGCTCTGGTCAGATGAAACCAAAATCGAACTTTTTGGTAACAATGCCAAATGAGATATGTTGGCGTAAAGGCAACACAGCTCATCACCCTGAACACACGATCCCCACTGTCAAACATGGTGGTGGCAGCATCATGGTTTGGGCCTGCTTTTCTTCAGCAGGGACAGGGAAGATGGTTAAAATTGATGGGAAGATGGATGGAGCCAAATGCAGGACCGTTTTTGAAGAAAACCTGTTGGAGTCTGCAAAAGACCTGAGACTGGAACTGAGATTTGTCTTCCAACAAGACAATGATCCCAAACAGAAAGCAAAATCTGCAATGGAATGGTTCACAAATAAAAGTATCCAGGTGTTAGAATGGTCCAAGTCAAAGTCCAGACCTCAATCCAATCGAGAATCTGTGGAAAGAGCTGAAAACTGCTGTTCAGAAACGATCTCCATCAAACCTCACTGAGCTCGGGCTGTTTGCCAAGAAAGAATGGGCAAAAATTTCAGTCTCTGGATGTACAAAACTGAAAGAGACATATCCCAAGCGACTTACAGCTGTAATTGCAGCAAAAGGTGGCACAACAAAGTATTAAGTTAAATGGGCCGAATAATATTGCACGCCCCACTTTTCAGTTTTTGATTTTCCACAAAAATTTAAAATAATCAATAGATTTCATTCAACTTTACAATTGTGTTCCACGTGTTGTTGATTCTTCACCAAAAACTTACATTTGGTATCCTTATGTTTGAAGCATGATATGTGGGAAAAGGTTGAAAAGTTCCAGGGAGCCGAATACTTTCGCAAGGCACTGTACATGGCCACTCACACAAAAATCTTATATGTACGCATATGGCTCCAGTATTACAAACATACACACAAGTACTGTAAACATTACGACATTTTGAAGTTCCTTTCAGGAATGTGACTGATCACATGATGTGAAAGGTCCTTAACTACATAGGACATGCAGTATCCTTGCAGGTCCCAATATCTTACTCTCCTGTACCGCACCGATCAGATAGATCAGTGTTGGTCAGGCACAGAGAGAACAGTTCTCTCAGTGATCAGGAAGGATTCTGTCAGCATTCTCCTCATTCAGAATAAGCTGCCTCCGGACAGTAAAATGCATACAAGTTTTTGCAAGATTTTTCTTTGCTAAAAAGTGTATCTTATTGTCTAATAGATACTATAGCTAAAAAGTACATTTGTTTACAGTTCATTTTTGCCATCTATGTTGGTCAAAACCAAGAGTTTTTCCATGCAGGGTTCTTTTGTGGTGCCTTTTTCACTGATAAGGTGTCACAGTCTTGTGTATAATTTTAATATTCTTCCAGTAAACTTTATGAGCCTGGAAGCCTATTTAAAAGGCATATTGAGATGTACTTGGGACCCGTTAAATATCATTGATGGTGCCAAGTTCTGGAGATAGATGGCTCCTATAGATGAAGGCCACGACATTATGTACTAATACCTATAAAAAAAATAAAGTCATGTAGGTCAGGCATAGACAAAATGGAAGTTTTGTAAATACATATTACAAATATTGTTTAATGGGCAGACCTGACATGTAGAGTTTGAATGATATAACTTCCAGCTACTTTAGCTAAATTAGAAGCAAATTGTTTGAAGTTTACTTCTACCTAAATGGTAGAAAACACACCTATCTTGGTGATGGTTAGGACAGCTAGAGGGGATATGGAGGAGGCTGGTTTTTTTTGATAGGTGTAATTTAAACATTTTGCTAATAATTTATTTAACCCCTTCACCCCCAAGGGTGGTTTGCACGTTAATGACCGGGCCAATTTTTACAATTCTGACCACTGTCCCTTTATGAGGCTATAACTCTGGAACGCTTTGACGGATCTTGGCGATTCTGACATTGTTTTCTCGTGACATATTGTACTTCATGATAAAGGTAAAATTTATTCGATATAAATTGCGTTTATTTGTGAAAAAAATGGAAATTTGGCGAAAATTTTGAAAATTTTGCAATTTTCCAACTTTGAATTTTTGTGCCCTTAAATCACAGACATATGTCACGCAAAATACTTAATAAGTAACATTTCCCACATGTCTACTTTACATCAGTACAATTTTGGAACCAAAATTTTTTTTTGTGACGGAGTTATAAGGGTTAAAAGTTGACCAGCAATTTCTCATTTTTACAACACCATTTTTTTTTAGGGACCACATCTCATTTGAAGTCATTTTGAGGGGTCTATATGATAGAAAATACTCAAGTGTGACACCATTCTAAAAACTGCACCCCTCAAGGTGCTCAAAACCACATTCAAGAAGTTTATTAACCCTTCAGGTGTTTCACAGGAATTTTTGGAATGTTTAAATAAAAATGAACATTTAACTTTTTTTCACACAAAATTTATTTCAGCTCCAATTTGTTTTATTTTACCAAGGGTAACAGGAGAAAATGGACCCCCAAAGTTGTTGTACAATTTGTCCTGAGTACGATGATACCCCATATGTGGGTGTAAACCATTGTTTAGGCGCATGGCAGAGCTTGGAAGGGAAGGAGCGCCATTTGACTTTTCAATGCAAAATTGACTGGAATTGAGATGGGACGCCATGTTGCGTTTGGAGAGCCCCTGATGTGCCTAAACATTGAAACTCCCTACAAGTGACACCATTTTGGAAAGTAGACCCCCTAAGGAACTTATCTAGATGTGTGGTGAGCACTTTGACCCACCAAGTGCTTCACAGAAGTTTATAATGCAGAGCCGTAGAAATAAAAAATCATATTTTTTCACAAAAATGATCTTTTCGCCCCCAATTTTTTATTTTCCCAAGGGTAAGAGAAGAAATTGGACCCCAAAAAATGTTGTGCAATTTGTCCTGAGTACGCTGATACCCCATATGTGGGTGTAAACCATTGTTTGGGCGCATGGCAGAGCTTGGAAGGGAAGGAGCGCCATTTGACTTTTCAATGCAAAATTGACTGGAATTGAGATGGGACGCCATGTTGCGTTTGGAGAGCCCCTGATGTGCCTAAACATTGAAACTCCCTACAAGTGACACCATTTTGGAAAGTAGACCCCCTAAGGAACTTATCTAGATGTGTGGTGAGCACTTTGACCCACCAAGTGCTTCACAGAAGTTTATAATGCAGAGCCGTAAAAATAAAAAATCATATTTTTTCACAAAAATGATATTTTTGCCCCCAATTTTTTATTTTCCCAAGGGTAAGAGAAGAAATTGGACCCCAAAAAATGTTGTGCAATTTGTCCTGAGTACGCTGATACCCCATATGTGGGTGTAAACCATTGTTTGGGCGCATGGCAGAGCTTGGAAGGGAAGGAGCGCCATTTGACTTTTCAATGCAAAATTGACTGGAATTGAGATGGGACGCCATGTTGCGTTTGGAGAGCCCCTGATGTGCCTAAACATTGAAACTCCCTACAAGTGACACCATTTTGGAAAGTAGACCCCCTAAGGAACTTATCTAGATGTGTTTTGAGAGCTTTGAACCCCCAAGTGTTTCACTACAGATTATAACGCAGAGCCGTGAAAATAATTTTTTTTTTTCTCAAAAATGATTTTTTAGCCCCCAGCTTTGTATTTTTACAAGGGTAACAGAATAAATTGGACCCCAAAATTTGTTTTCCAATTTGTCCTGAGTACGCTGATACCCCATATGTGGGGGGGAACCACTGTTTGGGCGCATGACAGAGCTCGGAAGGGAAGGAGCGCCATTTGGAATGCAGACTTAAATGGATTGGTCAGCAGCCGTCACGTTGCATTTGCAGAGCCCCTGATGTACCCAAACAGTACAAACCCCCCACAAGTGACCCCATATTGGAAACTAGACCTCCCAAGGAACTTATCTAGATGTGTTTTGAGAACTTTGAACCCCCAAGTGTTTCACTAAAGTTTATAGCGCAAAGCCGTGAAAATAAAAATTCTTTTTTTTTTTTCACAAAAATGATTTTTTAGCCCCCAGTTTTGTATTTTCACAAGGGTAACAGGATAAATTAGACCCCAAAAGTTGTTGTCCAATTTGTCCTGAGTACGCTGATACCCCATATGTCTGGGGGAACCACTGTTTGGGCGCATGACAGAGCTCGGAAGGGAAGGAGCGCCATTTGGAATGCAGCCTTAAATGGATTGGTCTGCAGGCGTCACGTTGCATTTGCAGAGCCCCTGATGTACCCAAACAGTACAAACCCCCCACAAGTGACCCCATATTGGAAACTAGACCTCCCAAGGAACTTATCTAGATGTGTTGTGAGAACTTTGAACCCCCAAGTGTTTCACTACAGTTTATAATGCAGAGCCGTGAAAATAAAACATCTTTTTTTTCCCACAAAAATGATTTTTAGCCCCCCAAATTTTTATTTTCCTAAGGATAACAAGAGAACTTGGACCCCAGAAGTTGTTGTTCAATTTGTCCCGAGTACGCTGATAACACATATGTTGGGGTAAACCCCTTTTTGGGCGCACGGGAGAGCTCGGAAGGGAAGGAGCACTGTTTTACTTTTTCAACGCAGAATTGGCTGGAATTGAGATTGGACGCCATGTCGCGCTTGGAGAGCCCCTGATGTGCCTGGACAGTGGAAACCCCCCAATTCTACCTGAAACCCTAACCCAAACACACCCCTAACCCTAATCCCAACGGTAACCCTAACCACACCCCTAGCCCTGACACACCCATAATTCTAATCCCAACCCTAATCCAAACGTAAATGTAATCCAAACCCTAACCCTAACTTTAGCCCCAACCCTAACTTTAGCCCCAACCCTAACTTTACCTCCAACCCTAGCCCTAACCCTAACCCTACCCCTAACCCTAATCCTAAACGTGACTGAAATACGTGGCACTGAAATACGTGGCACTGAAATACGTGGCACTGAAATATGTGGCACTGAAATACGTGGCACTGAAATACGTGATACGTGGCACTTAAATACGTGGCACTGAAACACGTGGCACTGAAATACGTGGCACTGAAATACGTGGCACTGAAATACGTGGCACTGAAATACGTGGCACTTAAATAAGTGGCACTGAAATATGTGATATGTGGCACTTAAATACGTGGCACTGAAATACGTGGCACTGAAATACGTGGCACTGAAATACGTGGCACTGAAATACGTGGCACTGAAATACGTGGCACTGAAATATGTGATACGTGGCACTTAAATACGTGGCACTGAAACACGTGGCACTGAAATACGTGATACGTGGCACTGAAATACGTGGCACTGAAATACGTGGCACTGAAATACGTGCAACTGAAATACGTGGTACTAAAATATGTGGCACTGAAATACGTGATACGTGGCACTGAAATACGTGGCACTGAAACACGTGGCACTGAAATACGTGATACGTGGCACTGAAATACATGGCACTGAAATACGTGGCACTGAAATACGTGGCACTGAAATACGTGGCACTATGACTGTCAGAAAATGTTCATTAAACGGTTAGGGGTGAGGTTAGGGGTAGAGTTAGGGTTAGGGTTTGGATCCCTTTATCACCTTGATGGTGGTGGGTGGCTTTTCAGTGTGTTTTCTGTTTTTTTCGATAAAAATGCATGCGTTTTTAACGCAAACAAATGCATGTGCTTAAAAACGCAAGAAAATACTGCAGGTTGTATTTCTGAAAATGAACGCATGCAGAAAAAAACCGCATGCGTTTGAAAACGCGACCAAACGCATACAAAAAAACCGCATGCGTTTTCAATGTTAAATATAGGGAAAAAACGCATGCGTTTTTTTGTGCAAAAAACGCTGCAGACAAAAACGGAAGTGTGAAACCAGCGACGCTTTTTATAGCAAAAAAGTTTTTGCGTCTCCACATTTTGAGACCTATAATTTTTCCACATTTGCTCCACAGAGTCATGTGAGGTCTTGTTTTTTGCGGGACGAGTTGACGTTTTTATTGGTAACATTTTCGGACACGTGACCGTTTTTGATCGCTTTTTATTCCGATTTTTGTGAGGCAGAATGACCAAAAACCTGCTATTCATGAATTTCTTTTGGGAGAGGCGTTTATACCGTTCCGGGTTTGGTAAAATTGATAAAGCAGTTTTATTCGTCGGGTCAGTATGATTACAGCGATATCTCATTTATATCATTTTTTTTATGTTTTGGCGCTTTTATACGATAAAAACTATTTTATAGAAAAAATAATTATTTTGGTATCGCTTTATTCTCAGGACTATAACTTTTTTATTTTTTTGCTGATGATGCTGTATGGCGGCTTGTTTTTTGCGGGACAAGATGACGTTTTCAGCGGTACCATGGATATTTATATCAGTCTTTTTGATCGCGTGTTATTCCACTTTTTGTTCGGCAGTATGGTAATAAAGCGTTGTTTTTTGCCTCGTTTTTTTTTTTTTTTTCTTACGGTGTTTACTGAAGGGGTTAACTAGTGTGGCAGTTTTATAGGATGGGTCGTTACGGACGTGGCGATACTAAATATGTGTACTTTTATTGTTTTTTTTTTTTTATTTAGATAAAGAAATGTATTTATGGGAATAATATTTTTTTTTTTTTTTCATTATTTTGGAATATTTTTATTTATTTTTTTTTACACATTTGGAAATTTTTTTTTTTACTTTTTTACTTTGCCCCAGGGGGGACAATACAGATCGGTGATCTGCCAGTTTGCATAGCACTCTGACAGATCACCGATCTGCGAGAAGTACAGGCTGCTTCACAGTGCCTGCTCTGAGCAGGCGTCTGTGAAGCCACCTCCCTCCCTGCAGGACCCGGATCCGCGGCCATCTTGGATCCGGGTCTGGAGCAGGCAGGGAGGGAGGTAAGACCCTCGCAGCAACGCGATCACATCGCGTTGCTGCGGGGGGCTCAGGGAAGCCCGCAGGGAGCCCTCTCCCTGCGCGATGCTTCCCTGCATCGCCGGCACATCGCGATCATGTTTGATCGCGGTGTGCCGGGGGTTAATGTGCCGGGGGCGGTCCGTGACCGCTCCTGGCACATAGTGCCGGATGTCAGCTGCGATATGCAGCCGACACCCGGCCGCGATCGGCCGCGCTCCCCCCGTGAGCGCGGCTGATCGGCTATGACGTACTATCCCGTCGGCGGTCATACGGGCCCACCCCACCTCGACGGGATAGTACGTCAAATGTCGGGAAGGGGTTAAAGCATCATATTTTTCTAACAATTGCACAAACCTTAATTTAAAACACCACAGGTTTCGATAGTAAAATAGGAAAAGCACTTTTGCAACTAATTAAGATTTCCTGGAGGTGTAAATTTCTAGAGGATTTCATAACACTAACTTTACTGCTGTAGGGTAGAATAGAGTGGATAAAGATCTAATGTTAGTATTTCTCTGCAGCATGTATACTATACACATATAACTTAATAGCAGGCAATTTATATGCATTCTCTGCAGCACACACATAATCACATCACTGCTGCATGCACAGTAGATGCCCACTAAGCTCTGCTATGCATGCACATAGCTCTGCTACATACATACACACAGTTCAGTTACACACAGCTGTCCTACATACACACATCTCTGCTGTACATACACAAATCTCTCCAACATACTTACAGCGCAGGCACATGCAAACACGCAGCTCTCTTACATTAACATGCACATAGTATTCCTACGTACAGTGCCTTGCGAAAGTATTCGGCTCCCTGAATCTTTTCAACCTTTTCCCACATATCATGCTTCAAACATAAAGATACCAAATGTAAATTTTTGGTGAAGAATCAACAAGTGGAACACAATTGTGAAGTTGACCGAAATATATTGGTTATTTTAAATTTTTGTGGAAATTCAAAAACTGAAAAGTGGGGCGTGCAGTATTATTCTGCTCGTTTACTTTCAGTGCAGCAAACTCACTCCAGAAGTTCATTGTAGATCTCTGAATGATCCAATGTTGTCCTAAATGCCTAATGATGAGAAATATAATCCACCTGTGTGTAATCAAGTCTCCGTATAAATGCACCTGCTCTGCGATAGTCTCAGGGTTCTGTTTGAAGCACAGAGAGCATCATGAAGACCAAGGAACACAACAGGCATGTCCATGATACTGTTGTGGAGAAGTTTAAAGCCGGATTTGGATACAAAAAGATTTCCAAAACTTTAAACATCCCAAGGAGCACTGTGCAAGCCATCATATTGAAATGGAAGGAGTATCATACAAATCTACCAAGACCCAGCCATCCCTCTAAACTTTCATCTCAAACAAGGAGAAGACTAATCAGAGATGCAGCTATGAGGCCCATGATCTCTCTGGATGAACTGCAGAGATCTACAGCTGAGGTGGGACAGTCTGTCCATAGGACAACAATCAGTCGTACACTGCACAAATGTGGCCTTTATGGAAGAGTGGCAAGAAGAAAGCCATTTCTCAAAGATATCCATAAAAAGTGTAGTTTAAAGTTTGCAACAAGCCACCTGGGAGACACACCAAGCATGTGGAAGAAGGTGCTCTGGTCAGATGAAACCAAAATCGAACTTTTTGGTAACAATGCCAAATGAGATATGTTGGCGTAAAGGCAACACAGCTCATCACCCTGAACACACACTCCCCACTGTCAAACATGGTGGTGGCAGCATCATGGTTTGGGCCTGCGTTTCTTCAGCAGGGACAGGGAAGATGGTTAAAATTGATGGGAAGATGGATGGAGCCAAATACAGGACCGTTTTTGAAGAAAACCTGTTGGAGTCTGCAAAAGACCTGAGACTGGAATTGAGATTTGTCTTCCAACAAGACAATGATCCCAAACAGAAAGCAAAATCTGCAATGGAATGGTTCACAAATAAAAGTATCCAGGTGTTAGAATGGTCCAAGTCAAAGTCCAGACCTCAATCCAATCGAGAATCTGTGGAAAGAGCTGAAAACTGCTGTTCAGAAACGATCTCCATCAAACCTCACTGAGCTCGGGCTGTTTGCCAAGAAAGAATGGGCAAGAATTTCAGTCTCTGGATGTACAAAACTGAAAGAGACATATCCCAAGCGACTTACAGCTGTAATTGCAGCAAAAGGTGGCACAACAAAGTATTAAGTTAAATGGGCCGAATAATATTGCACGCCCCACTTTTCAGTTTTTGATTTTCCACAAAAATTTAAAATAACCAATAAATTTCATTCAACTTTACAATTGTGTTCCACGTGTTGTTGATTCTTCACCAAAAACTTACATTTGGTATCCTTATGTTTGAAGCATGATATATGGGAAAAGGTTGAAAAGTTCCAGGGAGCCGAATACTTTCGCAAGGCACTGTACATGGCCACTCACACAAAAATCTTATATGTACGCATATGGCTCCAGTATTAGAAACATACACACAAGTACTGTAAACATTACAACATTTTGAAGTTCCTTTCAGGAATGTGACTGATCACATGATGTGAAAGGTCCTTAACTACATAGGACATGCAGTATCCTTGCAGGTCCCAATATCTTACTCTCCTGTACCGCACCGATCAGATAGATCAGTGTTGGTCAGGCACAGAGAGAACAGTTCTCTCAGTGATCAGGAAGGATTCTGTCAGCATTCTCCTCATTCAGAATAAACTGCCTCCGGACAGTAAAATGCATACAAGTTTTTGCAAGATTTTTCTTTGCTAAAAAGTGTATCTTATTGTCTAATAGATACTATAGCTAAAAAGTACATTTGTTTACAGTTCATTTTTGCCATCTATGTTGGTCAAAACCAAGAGTTTTTCCATGCAGGGTTCTTTTGTGGTGCCTTTTTCACTGATAAGGTGTCACAGTCTTGTGTATAATATTCCAGTAAATATTCTTAGTAATATTCAGTAAACTTTATGAGCCTGGAAGCCTATTTAAAAGGCATATTGAGATGTACTTGGGACCCGTTAAATATCATTGATGGTGCCAAGTTCTGGAGATAGATGGCTCCTATAGATGAAGGCCACGCCATTATGTACTAATACCTATAAAAAAAATAAAGTCATGTAGGTCAGGCATAGAGAAAATGGAAGTTTTGTAAATACATATTACAAATATTGTTTAATGGGCAGACCTGACATGTAGAGTTTGAATGATATAACTTCCAGCTACTTTAGCTAAATTAGAAGCAAATTGTTTGAAGTTTACTTCTACCTAAATGGTAGAAAACACACCTATCTTGGTGATGGTTAGGACAGCTAGAGGGGATATGGAGGAGGCTGTTTTTTTTGATAGGTGTAATTTAAACATTTTGCTAATAATTTATTTAAAGCATCATATTTTTCTAACAATTGCACAAACCTTAATTTAAAACACCACAGGTTTCGATAGTAAAATAGGAAAAGCACTTTTGCAACTAATTAAGATTTCCTGGAGGTGTAAATTTCTAGAGGATTTCATAACACTAACTTTACTGCTGTAGGGTAGAATAGAGTGGATAAAGATCTAATGTTAGTATTTCTCTGCAGCATGTATACTATACACATATAACTTAATAGCAGGCAATTTATATGCATTCTCTGCAGCACACACATAATCACATCACTGCTGCATGTACAGTAGATGCCCACTAAGCTCTGCTATGCATGCACATAGCTCTGCTACATACATACACACAGTTCAGTTACACACAGCTGTCCTACATACACACATCTCTGCTGTACATACACAAATCTCTCCAACATACTTACAGCGCAGGTACATGCAAACACGCAGCTCTCTTACGTTAACATGCACATAGTATTCCTACGTACAGTGCCTTGCGAAAGTATTCGGCTCCCTGAATCTTTTCAACCTTTTCTCACATATCATGCTTCAAACATAAAGATGCCAAATGTAAATTTTTGGTGAAGAATCAACAACAAGTGGAACACAATTGTGAAGTTGACCGAAATATATTGGTTATTTTAAATTTTTGTGGAAATTCAAAAACTGAAAAGTGGGGCGTGCAGTATTATTCTGCTCGTTTACTTTCAGTGCAGCAAACTCACTCCAGAAGTTCATTGTAGATCTCTGAATGATCCAATGTTGTCCTAAATGCCTAATGATGAGAAATATAATCCACCTGTGTGTAATCAAGTCTCCGTATAAATGCACCTGCTCTGTGATAGTCTCAGGGTTCTGTTTGAAGCACAGAGAGCATCATGAAGACCAAGGAACACAACAGGCATGTCCATGATACTGTTGTGGAGAAGTTTAAAGCTGGATTTGGATACAAAAAGATTTCCAAAACTTTAAACATCACAAGGAGCACTGTGCAAGCCATCATATTGAAATGGAAGGAGTATCATACAAATCTACCAAGACCCGGCCATCCCTCTAAACTTTCATCTCAAACAAGGAGAAGACTAATCAGAGATGCAGCTATGAGGCCCATGATCTCTCTGGATGAACTGCAGAGATCTACAGCTGAGCTAGGACAGTCTGTCCATAGGACAACAATCAGTCGTACACTGCACAAATGTGGCCTTTATGGAAGAGTGGCAAGAAAAAAGCCATTTCTCAAAGATATCCATAAAAAGTGTTGTTTAAAGTTTGCAACAAGCCACCTGGGAGACACACCAAACATGTGGAAGAAGGTGCTCTGGTCAGATGAAACCAAAATCGAACTTTTTGGTAACAATGTCAAACGAGATATGTTGGCGTAAAGGCAACACAGCTCATCACTCTGAACACACGATCCCCACTGTCAAACATGGTGGTGGCAGCATCATGGTTTGGGCCTGCTTTTCTTCAGCAGGGACAGGGAAGATGGTTAAAATTGATGGGAAGATGGATGGAGCCAAATACAGGACCATTTTTGAAGAAAACCTGTTGGAGTCTGCAAAAGACCTGAGACTGGAACTGAGATTTGTCTTCCAACAAGACAATGATCCCAAACAGAAAGCAAAATCTGCAATGGAATGGTTCACAAATAAAAGTATCCAGGTGTTAGAATGGTCCAAGTCAAAGTCCAGACCTCAATCCAATCGAGAATCTGTGGAAAGAGCTGAAAACTGCTGTTCAGAAACGATCTCCATCAAACCTCACTGAGCTCGGGCTGTTTGCCAAGAAAGAATGGGCAAAAATTTCAGTCTCTGGATGTACAAAACTGAAAGAGACATATCCCAAGCAACTTACAGCTGTAATTGCAGCAAAAGGTGGCACAACAAAGTATTAAGTTAAATGGGCCGAATAATATTGCACGCCCCACTTTTCAGTTTTTGATTTTCCACAAAAATTTAAAATAACCAATAAATTTCATTCAACTTTACAATTGTGTTCCACGTGTTGTTGATTCTTCACCAAAAACTTACATTTGGTATCCTTATGTTTGAAGCATGATATGTGGGAAAAGGTTGAAAAGTTCCAGGGAGCCGAATACTTTCGCAAGGCACTGTACATGGCCACTCACACAAAAATCTTATATGTACGCATATGGCTCCAGTATTACAAACATACACACAAGTACTGTAAACATTACGACATTTTGAAGTTCCTTTCAGGAATGTGACTGATCACATGATGTGAAAGGTCCTTAACTACATAGGACATGCAGTATCCTTGCAGGTCCCAATATCTTACTCTCCTGTACCGCACCGATCAGATAGATCAGTGTTGGTCAGGCACAGAGAGAACAGTTCTCTCAGTGATCAGGAAGGATTCTGTCAGCATTCTCCTCATTCAGAATAAGCTGCCTCCGGACAGTAAAATGCATACAAGTTTTTGCAAGATTTTTCTTTGCTAAAAAGTGTATCTTATTGTCTAATAGATACTATAGCTAAAAAGTACATTTGTTTACAGTTCATTTTTGCCATCTATGTTGGTCAAAACCAAGAGTTTTTCCATGCAGGGTTCTTTTGTGGTGCCTTTTTCACTGATAAGGTGTCACAGTCTTGTGTATAATTTTAATATTCTTCCAGTAAACTTTATGAGCCTGGAAGCCTATTTAAAAGGCATATTGAGATGTACTTGGGACCCGTTAAATATCATTGATGGTGCCAAGTTCTGGAGATAGATGGCTCCTATAGATGAAGGCCACGCCATTATGTACTAATACCTATAAAAAAAATAAAGTCATGTAGGTCAGGCATAGAGAAAATGGAAGTTTTGTAAATACATATTACAAATATTGTTTAATGGGCAGACCTGACATGTAGAGTTTGAATGATATAACTTCCAGCTACTTTAGCTAAATTAGAAGCAAATTGTTTGAAGTTTACTTCTACCTAAATGGTAGAAAACACACCTATCTTGGTGATGGTTAGGACATCTAGAGGGGATATGGAGGAGGCTGTTTTTTTTTGATAGGTGTAATTTAAACATTTTGCTACTAATTTATTTAAAGCATCATATTTTTCTAACAATTGCACAAACCTTAATTTAAAACACCACAGGTTTCGATAGTAAAATAGGAAAAGCACTTTTGCAACTAATTAAGATTTCCTGGAGGTGTAAATTTCTAGAGGATTTCATAACACTAACTACTGCTGTAGGGTAGAATAGAGTGGATAAAGATCTAATGTTAGTATTTCTCTGCAGCATGTATACTATACACATATAACTTAATAGCAGGCAATTTATATGCATTCTCTGCAGCACACACATAATCACATCACTGCTGCATGCACAGTAGATGCCCACTAAGCTCTGCTATGCATGCACATAGCTCTGCTACATACATACACACAGTTCAGTTACACACAGCTGTCCTACATACACACATCTCTGCTGTACATACACAAATCTCTCCAACATACTTACAGCGCAGGCACATGCAAACACGCAGCTCTCTTACGTTAACATGCACATAGTATTCCTACGTGCAGTGCCTTGCGAAAGTATTCGGCTCCCTGAATCTTTTCAACCTTTTCCCACATATCATGCTTCAAACACAAAGATACCAAATGTAAATTTTTGGTGAAGAATCAACAACAAGTGGAACACAATTGTGAAGTTGACCGAAATATATTGGTTATTTTAAATTTTTGTGGAAATTCAAAAACTGAAAAGTGGGGCGTGCAGTATTATTCTGCTCGTTTACTTTCAGTGCAGCAAACTCACTCCAGAAGTTCATTGTAGATCTCTGAATGATCCAATGTTGTCCTAAATGCCTAATGATGAGAAATATAATCCACCTGTGTGTAATCAAGTCTCCGTATAAATGCACCTGCTCTGTGATATTCTCAGGGTTCTGTTTGAAGCACAGAGAGCATCATGAAGACCAAGGAACAAAACAGGCATGTCCATGATACTGTTGTGGAGAAGTTTAAAGCCTGATTTGGATACAAAAAGATTTCCAAAACTTTAAACATCCCAAGGAGCACTGTGCAAGCCATCATATTGAAATGGAAGGAGTATCATACAAATCTACCAAGACCCAGCCATCCCTCTAAACTTTCATCTCAAACAAGGAGAAGACTAATCAGAGATGCAGCTATGAGGCCCATGATCTCTCTGGATGAACTGCAGAGATCTACAGCTGAGGTGGGACAGTCTGTCCATAGGACAACAATCAGTCGTACACTGCACAAATGTGGCCTTTATGGAAGAGTGGCAAGAAGAAAGCCATTTCTCAAAGATGTCCATAAAAAGTGTAGTTTAAAGTTTGCAACAAGCCACCTGGGAGACACACCAAGCATGTGGAAGAAGGTGCTCTGGTCAGATGAAACCAAAATCAAACTTTTTGGTAACAATGCCAAATGAGATATGTTGGCGTAAAGGCAACACAGCTCATCACCCTGAACACACACTCCCCACTGTCACACATGGTGGTGGCAGCATCATGGTTTGGGCCTGCTTTTCTTCAGCAGGGACAGGGAAGATGGTTAAAATTGATGGGAAGATGGATGGAGCCAAATACAGGACCGTTTTTGAAGAAAACCTGTTGGAGTCTGCAAAAGACCTGAGACTGGAATTGAGATTTGTCTTCCAACAAGACAATGATCCCAAACAGAAAGCAAAATCTGCAATGGAATGGTTCACAAATAATAGTATCCAGGTGTTAGAATGGTCCAAGTCAAAGTCCAGACCTCAATCCAATCGAGAATCTGTGGAAAGAGCTGAAAACTGCTGTTCAGAAACGATCTCCATCAAACCTCACTGAGCTCGGGCTGTTTGCCAAGAAAGAATGGGCAAGAATTTCAGTCTCTGGATGTACAAAACTGAAAGAGACATATCCCAAGCGACTTACAGCTGTAATTGCAGCAAAAGGTGGCACAACAAAGTATTAAGTTAAATGGGCCGAATAATATTGCACGCCCCACTTTTCAGTTTTTGATTTTCCACAAAAATTTAAAATAACCAATAAATTTCATTCAACTTTACAATTGTGTTCCACGTGTTGTTGATTCTTCACCAAAAACTTACATTTGGTATCCTTATGTTTGAAGCATGATATGTGGGAAAAGGTTGAAAAGTTCCAGGGAGCCGAATACTTTCGCAAGGCACTGTACATGGCCACTCACACAAAAATCTTATATGTACGCATATGGCTCCAGTATTACAAACATACACACAAGTACTGTAAACATTACGACATTTTGAAGTTCCTTTCAGGAATGTGACTGATCACATGATGTGAAAGGTCCTTAACTACATAGGACATGCAGTATCCTTGCAGGTCCCAATATCTTACTGTCCTGTACCGCACCGATCAGATAGATCAGTGTTGGTCAGGCACAGAGAGAACAGTTCTCTCAGTGATCAGGAAGGATTCTGTCAGCATTCTCCTCATTCAGAATAAGCTGCCTCCGGACAGTAAAATGCATACAAGTTTTTGCAAGATTTTTCTTTGCTAAAAAGTGTATCTTATTGTCTAATAGATACTATAGCTAAAAAGTACATTTGTTTACAGTTCATTTTTGCCATCTATGTTGGTCAAAACCAAGAGTTTTTCCATGCAGGGTTCTTTTGTGGTGCCTTTTTCACTGATAAGGTGTCACAGTCTTGTGTATAATATTCCAGTAAATATTCTTAGTAATATTCAGTAAACTTTATGAGCCTGGAAGCCTATTTAAAAGGCATATTGAGATGTACTTGGGACCCGTTAAATATCATTGATGGTGCCAAGTTCTGGAGATAGATGGCTCCTATAGATGAAGGCCACGCCATTATGTACTAATACCTATAAAAAAAATAAAGTCATGTAGGTCAGGCATAGAGAAAATGGAAGTTTTGTAAATACATATTACAAATATTGTTTAATGGGCAGACCTGACATGTAGAGTTTGAATGATATAACTTCCAGCTACTTTAGCTAAATTAGAAGCAAATTGTTTGAAGTTTACTTCTACCTAAATGGTAGAAAACACACCTATCTTGGTGATGGTTAGGACAGCTAGAGGGGATATGGAGGAGGCTGTTTTTTTTGATAGGTGTAATTTAAACATTTTGCTAATAATTTATTTAAAGCATCATATTTTTCTAACAATTGCACAAACCTTAATTTAAAACACCACAGGTTTCGATAGTAAAATAGGAAAAGCACTTTTGCAACTAATTAAGATTTCCTGGAGGTGTAAATTTCTAGAGGATTTCATAACACTAACTTTACTGCTGTAGGGTAGAATAGAGTGGATAAAGATCTAATGTTAGTATTTCTCTGCAGCATGTATACTATACACATATAACTTAATAGCAGGCAATTTATATGCATTCTCTGCAGCACACACATAATCACATCACTGCTGCATGTACAGTAGATGCCCACTAAGCTCTGCTATGCATGCACATAGCTCTGCTACATACATACACACAGTTCAGTTACACACAGCTGTCCTACATACACACATCTCTGCTGTACATACACAAATCTCTCCAACATACTTACAGCGCAGGTACATGCAAACACGCAGCTCTCTTACGTTAACATGCACATAGTATTCCTACGTACAGTGCCTTGCGAAAGTATTCGGCTCCCTGAATCTTTTCAACCTTTTCTCACATATCATGCTTCAAACATAAAGATGCCAAATGTAAATTTTTGGTGAAGAATCAACAACAAGTGGAACACAATTGTGAAGTTGACCGAAATATATTGGTTATTTTAAATTTTTGTGGAAATTCAAAAACTGAAAAGTGGGGCGTGCAGTATTATTCTGCTCGTTTACTTTCAGTGCAGCAAACTCACTCCAGAAGTTCATTGTAGATCTCTGAATGATCCAATGTTGTCCTAAATGCCTAATGATGAGAAATATAATCCACCTGTGTGTAATCAAGTCTCCGTATAAATGCACCTGCTCTGTGATAGTCTCAGGGTTCTGTTTGAAGCACAGAGAGCATCATGAAGACCAAGGAACACAACAGGCATGTCCATGATACTGTTGTGGAGAAGTTTAAAGCTGGATTTGGATACAAAAAGATTTCCAAAACTTTAAACATCACAAGGAGCACTGTGCAAGCCATCATATTGAAATGGAAGGAGTATCATACAAATCTACCAAGACCCGGCCATCCCTCTAAACTTTCATCTCAAACAAGGAGAAGACTAATCAGAGATGCAGCTATGAGGCCCATGATCTCTCTGGATGAACTGCAGAGATCTACAGCTGAGCTAGGACAGTCTGTCCATAGGACAACAATCAGTCGTACACTGCACAAATGTGGCCTTTATGGAAGAGTGGCAAGAAAAAAGCCATTTCTCAAAGATATCCATAAAAAGTGTTGTTTAAAGTTTGCAACAAGCCACCTGGGAGACACACCAAACATGTGGAAGAAGGTGCTCTGGTCAGATGAAACCAAAATCGAACTTTTTGGTAACAATGTCAAACGAGATATGTTGGCGTAAAGGCAACACAGCTCATCACTCTGAACACACGATCCCCACTGTCAAACATGGTGGTGGCAGCATCATGGTTTGGGCCTGCTTTTCTTCAGCAGGGACAGGGAAGATGGTTAAAATTGATGGGAAGATGGATGGAGCCAAATACAGGACCATTTTTGAAGAAAACCTGTTGGAGTCTGCAAAAGACCTGAGACTGGAACTGAGATTTGTCTTCCAACAAGACAATGATCCCAAACAGAAAGCAAAATCTGCAATGGAATGGTTCACAAATAAAAGTATCCAGGTGTTAGAATGGTCCAAGTCAAAGTCCAGACCTCAATCCAATCGAGAATCTGTGGAAAGAGCTGAAAACTGCTGTTCAGAAACGATCTCCATCAAACCTCACTGAGCTCGGGCTGTTTGCCAAGAAAGAATGGGCAAAAATTTCAGTCTCTGGATGTACAAAACTGAAAGAGACATATCCCAAGCAACTTACAGCTGTAATTGCAGCAAAAGGTGGCACAACAAAGTATTAAGTTAAATGGGCCGAATAATATTGCACGCCCCACTTTTCAGTTTTTGATTTTCCACAAAAATTTAAAATAACCAATAAATTTCATTCAACTTTACAATTGTGTTCCACGTGTTGTTGATTCTTCACCAAAAACTTACATTTGGTATCCTTATGTTTGAAGCATGATATGTGGGAAAAGGTTGAAAAGTTCCAGGGAGCCGAATACTTTCGCAAGGCACTGTACATGGCCACTCACACAAAAATCTTATATGTACGCATATGGCTCCAGTATTACAAACATACACACAAGTACTGTAAACATTACGACATTTTGAAGTTCCTTTCAGGAATGTGACTGATCACATGATGTGAAAGGTCCTTAACTACATAGGACATGCAGTATCCTTGCAGGTCCCAATATCTTACTCTCCTGTACCGCACCGATCAGATAGATCAGTGTTGGTCAGGCACAGAGAGAACAGTTCTCTCAGTGATCAGGAAGGATTCTGTCAGCATTCTCCTCATTCAGAATAAGCTGCCTCCGGACAGTAAAATGCATACAAGTTTTTGCAAGATTTTTCTTTGCTAAAAAGTGTATCTTATTGTCTAATAGATACTATAGCTAAAAAGTACATTTGTTTACAGTTCATTTTTGCCATCTATGTTGGTCAAAACCAAGAGTTTTTCCATGCAGGGTTCTTTTGTGGTGCCTTTTTCACTGATAAGGTGTCACAGTCTTGTGTATAATTTTAATATTCTTCCAGTAAACTTTATGAGCCTGGAAGCCTATTTAAAAGGCATATTGAGATGTACTTGGGACCCGTTAAATATCATTGATGGTGCCAAGTTCTGGAGATAGATGGCTCCTATAGATGAAGGCCACGCCATTATGTACTAATACCTATAAAAAAAATAAAGTCATGTAGGTCAGGCATAGAGAAAATGGAAGTTTTGTAAATACATATTACAAATATTGTTTAATGGGCAGACCTGACATGTAGAGTTTGAATGATATAACTTCCAGCTACTTTAGCTAAATTAGAAGCAAATTGTTTGAAGTTTACTTCTACCTAAATGGTAGAAAACACACCTATCTTGGTGATGGTTAGGACATCTAGAGGGGATATGGAGGAGGCTGTTTTTTTTTGATAGGTGTAATTTAAACATTTTGCTACTAATTTATTTAAAGCATCATATTTTTCTAACAATTGCACAAACCTTAATTTAAAACACCACAGGTTTCGATAGTAAAATAGGAAAAGCACTTTTGCAACTAATTAAGATTTCCTGGAGGTGTAAATTTCTAGAGGATTTCATAACACTAACTACTGCTGTAGGGTAGAATAGAGTGGATAAAGATCTAATGTTAGTATTTCTCTGCAGCATGTATACTATACACATATAACTTAATAGCAGGCAATTTATATGCATTCTCTGCAGCACACACATAATCACATCACTGCTGCATGCACAGTAGATGCCCACTAAGCTCTGCTATGCATGCACATAGCTCTGCTACATACATACACACAGTTCAGTTACACACAGCTGTCCTACATACACACATCTCTGCTGTACATACACAAATCTCTCCAACATACTTACAGCGCAGGCACATGCAAACACGCAGCTCTCTTACGTTAACATGCACATAGTATTCCTACGTGCAGTGCCTTGCGAAAGTATTCGGCTCCCTGAATCTTTTCAACCTTTTCCCACATATCATGCTTCAAACACAAAGATACCAAATGTAAATTTTTGGTGAAGAATCAACAACAAGTGGAACACAATTGTGAAGTTGACCGAAATATATTGGTTATTTTAAATTTTTGTGGAAATTCAAAAACTGAAAAGTGGGGCGTGCAGTATTATTCTGCTCGTTTACTTTCAGTGCAGCAAACTCACTCCAGAAGTTCATTGTAGATCTCTGAATGATCCAATGTTGTCCTAAATGCCTAATGATGAGAAATATAATCCACCTGTGTGTAATCAAGTCTCCGTATAAATGCACCTGCTCTGTGATATTCTCAGGGTTCTGTTTGAAGCACAGAGAGCATCATGAAGACCAAGGAACAAAACAGGCATGTCCATGATACTGTTGTGGAGAAGTTTAAAGCCTGATTTGGATACAAAAAGATTTCCAAAACTTTAAACATCCCAAGGAGCACTGTGCAAGCCATCATATTGAAATGGAAGGAGTATCATACAAATCTACCAAGACCCAGCCATCCCTCTAAACTTTCATCTCAAACAAGGAGAAGACTAATCAGAGATGCAGCTATGAGGCCCATGATCTCTCTGGATGAACTGCAGAGATCTACAGCTGAGGTGGGACAGTCTGTCCATAGGACAACAATCAGTCGTACACTGCACAAATGTGGCCTTTATGGAAGAGTGGCAAGAAGAAAGCCATTTCTCAAAGATGTCCATAAAAAGTGTAGTTTAAAGTTTGCAACAAGCCACCTGGGAGACACACCAAGCATGTGGAAGAAGGTGCTCTGGTCAGATGAAACCAAAATCAAACTTTTTGGTAACAATGCCAAATGAGATATGTTGGCGTAAAGGCAACACAGCTCATCACCCTGAACACACACTCCCCACTGTCACACATGGTGGTGGCAGCATCATGGTTTGGGCCTGCTTTTCTTCAGCAGGGACAGGGAAGATGGTTAAAATTGATGGGAAGATGGATGGAGCCAAATACAGGACCGTTTTTGAAGAAAACCTGTTGGAGTCTGCAAAAGACCTGAGACTGGAATTGAGATTTGTCTTCCAACAAGACAATGATCCCAAACAGAAAGCAAAATCTGCAATGGAATGGTTCACAAATAATAGTATCCAGGTGTTAGAATGGTCCAAGTCAAAGTCCAGACCTCAATCCAATCGAGAATCTGTGGAAAGAGCTGAAAACTGCTGTTCAGAAACGATCTCCATCAAACCTCACTGAGCTCGGGCTGTTTGCCAAGAAAGAATGGGCAAGAATTTCAGTCTCTGGATGTACAAAACTGAAAGAGACATATCCCAAGCGACTTACAGCTGTAATTGCAGCAAAAGGTGGCACAACAAAGTATTAAGTTAAATGGGCCGAATAATATTGCACGCCCCACTTTTCAGTTTTTGATTTTCCACAAAAATTTAAAATAACCAATACATTTCATTCAACTTTACAATTGTGTTCCACGTGTTGTTGATTCTTCACCAAAAACTTACATTTGGTATCCTTATGTTTGAAGCATGATATGTGGGAAAAGGTTGAAAAGTTCCAGGGAGCCGAATACTTTCGCAAGGCACTGTACATGGCCACTCACACAAAAATCTTATATGTACGCATATGGCTCCAGTATTACAAACATACACACAAGTACTGTAAACATTACGACATTTTGAAGTTCCTTTCAGGAATGTGACTGATCACATGATGTGAAAGGTCCTTAACTACATAGGACATGCAGTATCCTTGCAGGTCCCAATATCTTACTGTCCTGTACCGCACCGATCAGATAGATCAGTGTTGGTCAGGCACAGAGAGAACAGTTCTCTCAGTGATCAGGAAGGATTCTGTCAGCATTCTCCTCATTCAGAATAAGCTGCCTCCGGACAGTAAAATGCATACAAGTTTTTGCAAGATTTTTCTTTGCTAAAAAGTGTATCTTATTGTCTAATAGATACTATAGCTAAAAAGTACATTTGTTTACAGTTCATTTTTGCCATCTATGTTGGTCAAAACCAAGAGTTTTTCCATGCAGGGTTCTTTTGTGGTGCCTTTTTCACTGATAAGTAGTGTTGAGCATTCCGATGCTGCAAGTATCGGGTATCGGCCGATACTTGCTGTATCGGAATTCCGATACCGGGATTCCGATACTCTTGTGGTATCGGGTATCGGGTATCGGAACAACATTTTATTTTAATTCTCTCTTTTACACATTTTAACATTGTTAAAATGTGTAAAAGAGAGAATTAAAATAAAAAATATCGCTATACTCACCTGTCCGACGCAGCCGGGACCTCAGCGCAGGAACCGGCAGCGTTGTTTGTTTAAAATTCCCGCTTTTACATGGTTACGCGAACTCCCGGCTTGTGATTGGTCAGGGCGCCCATGTTGCCGGGCCGCGGACCAATCACAGCAAGCCGTGACGAAAATACGTCACGGCTTGCTGTGATTGGTCCGCGTCCCGGCAACATGGCCGCCATTAACCAATCACAAGCCGTGACGTCACGGGAGGCTGGACTTGCGCGCTTTTGAAAAAGCGCGCGTGTCCAGCCTCCAGTGACGTCCCGGCTTATGATTGGTTGCGCCGCGATCAACCAATCACAAGCCGGGAGGCTGGACACGCGCGCAATTTTAAAATGCGCGCTTGTCCTGCCTCCCGTGACGTCACGGCTTGTGATTGGTTAATGGCGGCCATGTTGCCGGGCCGCGGACCAATCACAGCAAGCCGTGACGTATTTTCGTCACGGCTTGCTGTGATTGGTCCGCGTCCCGGCAACATGGCGCCGTGACCAATCATAAGCCGGGACGTCACTGGAGGCTGGACACGCGCGCTTTTTCAAAAGCGCGCAAGTCCAGCCTCCCGTGACGTCACGGCTTGTGATTGGTTAATGGCGGCCATGTTGCCGGGACGCGGACCAATCACAGCAAGCCGTGACGTATTTTCGTCACGGCTTGCTGTGATTGGTCCGCGGCCCGGCAACATGGGCGCCCTGACCAATCACAAGCCGGGAGTTCGCGTAACCATGTAAAAGCGGGAATTTTAAACAAACAACGCTGCCGGTTCCTGCGCTGAGGTCCCGGCTGCGTCGGAGAGGTAAAGTATAGCGATATTTTTTATTTTAATTCTTTCTTTTACACATTTATATGGTTCCCAGGGCCTGAAGGAGAGTTTCCTCTCCTTCAGACCCTGGGAACCATCAGGAATACCGTCCGATACTTGAGTCCCATTGACTTGTATTGGTATCGGGTATCGGTATCGGATTGGATCCGATACTTTGCCGGTATCGGCCGATACTTTCCGATACCGATACTTTCAAGTATCGGACGGTATCGCTCAACACTACTGATAAGGTGTCACAGTCTTGTGTATAATATTCCAGTAAATATTCTTAGTAATATTCAGTAAACTTTATGAGCCTGGAAGCCTATTTAAAAGGCATATTGAGATGTACTTGGGACCCGTTAAATATCATTGATGGTGCCAAGTTCTGGAGATAGATGGCTCCTATAGATGAAGGCCACGCCATTATGTACTAATACCTATAAAAAAAATAAAGTCATGTAGGTCAGGCATAGAGAAAATGGAAGTTTTGTAAATACATATTACAAATATTGTTTAATGGGCAGACCTGACATGTAGAGTTTGAATGATATAACTTCCAGCTACTTTAGCTAAATTAGAAGCAAATTGTTTGAAGTTTACTTCTACCTAAATGGTAGAAAACACACCTATCTTGGTGATGGTTAGGACAGCTAGAGGGGATATGGAGGAGGCTGTTTTTTTTTGATAGGTGTAATTTAAACATTTTGCTAATAATTTATTTAAAGCATCATATTTTTCTAACAATTGCACAAACCTTAATTTAAAACACCACAGGTTTCGATAGTAAAATAGGAAAAGCACTTTTGCAACTAATTAAGATTTCCTGGAGGTGTAAATTTCTAGAGGATTTCATAACACTAACTTTACTGCTGTAGGGTAGAATAGAGTGGATAAAGATCTAATGTTAGTATTTCTCTGCAGCATGTATACTATACACATATAACTTAATAGCAGGCAATTTATATGCATTCTCTGCAGCACACACATAATCACATCACTGCTGCATGTACAGTAGATGCCCACTAAGCTCTGCTATGCATGCACATAGCTCTGCTACATACATACACACAGTTCAGTTACACATAGCTGTCCTACATACACACATCTCTGCTGTACATACACAAATCTCTCCAACATACTTACAGCGCAGGTACATGCAAACACGCAGCTCTCTTACGTTAACATGCACATAGTATTCCTACGTACAGTGCCTTGCGAAAGTATTCGGCTCCCTGAATCTTTTCAACCTTTTCTCACATATCATGCTTCAAACATAAAGATACCAAATGTAAATTTTTGGTGAAGAATCAACAACAAGTGGAACACAATTGTGAAGTTGACCGAAATATATTGGTTATTTTAAATTTTTATGGAAATTCAAAAACTGAAAAGTGGGGCGTGCAGTATTATTCTGCTCGTTTACTTTCAGTGCAGCAAACTCACTCCAGAAGTTCATTGTAGATCTCTGAGTGATCCAATGTTGTCCTAAATGCCTAATGATGAGAAATATAATCCACCTGTGTGTAATCAAGTCTCCGTATAAATGCACCTGCTCTGTGATAGTCTCAGGGTTCTGTTTGAAGCACAGAGAGCATCATGAAGACCAAGGAACACAACAGGCATGTCCATGATACTGTTGTGGAGAAGTTTAAAGCTGGATTTGGATACAAAAAGATTTCCAAAACTTTAAATATCCCAAGGAGCACTGTGCAAGCCATCATATTGAAATGGAAGGAGTATCATACAAATCTACCAAGACCCGGCCATCCCTCTAAACTTTCATCTCAAACAAGGAGAAGACTAATCAGAGATGCAGCTATGAGGCCCATGATCTCTCTGGATGAACTGCAGAGATCTACAGCTGAGCTGGGACAGTCTGTCCATAGGACAACAATCAGTCGTACACTGCACAAATGTGGCCTTTATGGAAGAGTGGCAAGAAAAAAGCCATTTCTCAAAGATATCCATAAAAAGTGTTGTTTAAAGTTTGCAACAAGCCACCTGGGAGACACACCAAACATGTGGAAGAAGGTGCTCTGGTCAGATGAAACCAAAATCGAACTTTTTGGTAACAATGTCAAACGAGATATGTTGGCGTAAAGGCAACACAGCTCATCACCCTGAACACACGATCCCCACTGTCAAACATGGTGGTGGCAGCATCATGGTTTGGGCCTGCTTTTCTTCAGCAGGGACAGGGAAGATGGTTAAAATTGATGGGAAGATGGATGGAGCCAAATACAGGACCATTTTTGAAGAAAACCTGTTGGAGTCTGCAAAAGACCTGAGACTGGAACTGAGATTTGTCTTCCAACAAGACAATGATCCCAAACAGAAAGCAAAATCTGCAATGGAATGGTTCACAAATAAAAGTATCCAGGTGTTAGAATGGTCCAAGTCAAAGTCCAGACCTCAATCCAATCGAGAATCTGTGGAAAGAGCTGAAAACTGCTGTTCAGAAACGATCTCCATCAAACCTCACTGAGCTCGGGCTGTTTGCCAAGAAAGAATGGGCAAAAATTTCAGTCTCTGGATGTACAAAACTGAAAGAGACATATCCCAAGCGACTTACAGCTGTAATTGCAGCAAAAGGTGGCACAACAAAGTATTAAGTTAAATGGGCCGAATAATATTGCACGCCCACTTTTCAGTTTTTGATTTTCCACAAAAATTTAAAATAACCAATAAATTTCATTCAACTTTACAATTGTGTTCCACGTGTTGTTGATTCTTCACCAAAAACTTACATTTGGTATCCTTATGTTTGAAGCATGATATGTGGGAAAAGGTTGAAAAGTTCCAGGGAGCCGAATACTTTCGCAAGGCACTGTACATGGCCACTCACAGAAAAATCTTATATGTACGCATATGGCTCCAGTATTACAAACATACACACAAGTACTGTAAACATTACGACATTTTGAAGTTCCTTTCAGGAATGTGACTGATCACATGATGTGAAAGGTCCTTAACTACATAGGACATGCAGTATCCTTGCAGGTCCCAATATCTTACTCTCCTGTACCGCACCGATCAGATAGATCAGTGTTGGTCAGGCACAGAGAGAACAGTTCTCTCAGTGATCAGGAAGGATTCTGTCAGCATTCTCCTCATTCAGAATAAGCTGCCTCCGGACAGTAAAATGCATACAAGTTTTTGCAAGATTTTTCTTTGCTAAAAAGTGTATCTTATTGTCTAATAGATACTATAGCTAAAAAGTACATTTGTTTACAGTTCATTTTTGCCATCTATGTTGGTCAAAACCAAGAGTTTTTCCATGCAGGGTTCTTTTGTGGTGCCTTTTTCACTGATAAGGTGTCACAGTCTTGTGTATAATTTTAATATTCTTCCAGTAAACTTTATGAGCCTGGAAGCCTATTTAAAAGGCATATTGAGATGTACTTGGGACCCGTTAAATATCATTGATGGTGCCATGTTCTGGAGATAGATGGCTCCTATAGATGAAGGCCACGACATTATGTACTAATACCTATAAAAAAAATAAAGTCATGTAGGTCAGGCATAGACAAAATGGAAGTTTTGTAAATACATATTACAAATATTGTTTAATGGGCAGACCTGACATGTAGAGTTTGAATGATATAACTTCCAGCTACTTTAGCTAAATTAGAAGCAAATTGTTTGAAGTTTACTTCTACCTAAATGGTAGAAAACACACCTATCTTGGTGATGGTTAGGACAGCTAGAGGGGATATGGAGGAGGCTGTTTTTTTTTGATAGGTGTAATTTAAACATTTTGCTACTAATTTATTTAAAGCATCATATTTTTCTAACAATTGCACAAACCTTAATTTAAAACACCACAGGTTTCGATAGTAAAATAGGAAAAGCACTTTTGCAACTAATTAAGATTTCCTGGAGGTGTAAATTTCTAGAGGATTTCATAACACTAACTTTACTGCTGTAGGGTAGAATAGAGTGGATAAAGATCTAATGTTAGTATTTCTCTGCAGCATGTATACTATACACATATAACTTAATAGCAGGCAATTTATATGCATTCTCTGCAGCACACACATAAATTTTTGAATGATATAACATCACTGCTGCATGCACAGTAGATGCCCACTAAGCTCTGCTATGCATGCACATAGCTCTGCTACATACATACACACAGTTCAGTTACACACAGCTGTCCTACATACACACATCTCTGCTGTACATACACAAATCTCTCCAACATACTTACAGCGCAGGCACATGCAAACACGCAGCTCTTACGTTAACATGCACATAGTATTCCTACGTACAGTGCCTTGCGAAAGTATTCGGCTCCCTGAATCTTTTCAACCTTTTCCCACATATCATGCTTCAAACATAAAGATACCAAATGTAAATTTTTGGTGAAGAATCAACAACAAGTGGAACACAATTGTGAAGTTGACCGAAATATATTGGTTATTTTAAATTTTTGTGGAAATTCAAAAACTGAATAGTGGGGCGTGCAGTATTATTCTGCTCGTTTACTTTCAGTGCAGCAAACTCACTCCAGAAGTTCATTGTAGATCTCTGAATGATCCAATGTTGTCCTAAATGCCTAATGATGAGAAATATAATCCACCTGTGTGTAATCAAGTCTCCGTATAAATGCACCTGCTCTGTGATAGTCTCAGGGTTCTGTTTGAAGCACAGAGAGCATCATGAAGACCAAGGAACACAACAGGCATGTCCATGATACTGTTGTGGAGAAGTTTAAAGCCGGATTTGGATACAAAAAGATTTCCAAAACTTTAAACATCCCAAGGAGCACTGTGCAAGCCATCATATTGAAATGGAAGGAGTATCATACAAATCTACCAAGACCCAGCCATCCCTCTAAACTTTCATCTCAAACAAGGAGAAGACTAATCAGAGATGCAGCTATGAGGCTCATGATCTCTCTGGATGAACTGCAGAGATCTACAGCTGAGGTGGGACAGTCTGTCCATAGGACAACAATCAGTCGTACACTGCACAAATGTGGCCTTTATGGAAGAGTGGCAAGAAGAAAGCCATTTCTCAAAGATATCCATAAAAAGTGTAGTTTAAAGTTTGCAACAAGCCACCTGGGAGACACACCAAGCATGTGGAAGAAGGTGCTCTGGTCAGATGAAACCAAAATCGAACTTTTTGGTAACAATGCCAAATGAGATATGTTGGCGTAAAGGCAACACAGCTCATCACCCTGAACACACACTCCCCACTGTCAAACATGGTGGTGGCAGCATCATGGTTTGGGCCTGCTTTTCTTCAGCAGGGACAGGGAAGATGGTTAAAATTGATGGGAAGATGGATGGAGCCAAATACAGGACCGTTTTTGAAGAAAACCTGTTGGAGTCTGCAAAAGACCTGAGACTGGAATTGAGATTTGTCTTCCAACAAGACAATGATCCCAAACAGAAAGCAAAATCTGCAATGGAATGGTTCACAAATAAAAGTATCCAGGTGTTAGAATGGTCCAAGTCAAAGTCCAGACCTCAATCCAATCGAGAATCTGTGGAAAGAGCTGAAAACTGCTGTTCAGAAACGATCTCCATCAAACCTCACTGAGCTCGGGCTGTTTGCCAAGAAAGAATGGGCAAGAATTTCAGTCTCTGGATGTACAAAACTGAAAGAGACATATCCCAAGCGACTTACAGCTGTAATTGCAGCAAAAGGTGGCACAACAAAGTATTAAGTTAAATGGGCCGAATAATATTGCACGCCCCACTTTTCAGTTTTTGATTTTCCACAAAAATTTAAAATAACCAATAAATTTCATTCAACTTTACAATTGTGTTCCACGTGTTGTTGATTCTTCACCAAAAACTTACATTTGGTATCCTTATGTTTGAAGCATGATATGTGGGAAAAGGTTGAAAAGTTCCAGGGAGCCGAATACTTTCGCAAGGCACTGTACATGGCCACTCACACAAAAATCTTATATGTACGCATATGGCTCCAGTATTACAAACATACACACAAGTACTGTAAACATTACGACATTTTGAAGTTCCTTTCAGGAATGTGACTGATCACATGATGTGAAAGGTCCTTAACTACATAGGACATGCAGTATCCTTGCAGGTCCCAATATCTTACTCTCCTGTACCGCACCGATCAGATAGATCAGTGTTGGTCAGGCACAGAGAGAACAGTTCTCTCAGTGATCAGGAAGGATTCTGTCAGCATTCTCCTCATTCAGAATAAGCTGCCTCCGGACAGTAAAATGCATACAAGTTTTTGCAAGATTTTTCTTTGCTAAAAAGTGTATCTTATTGTCTAATAGATACTATAGCTTTTAAAAAGTACATTTGTTTACAGTTCATTTTTGCCATCTATGTTGGTCAAAACCAAGAGTTTTTCCATGCAGGGTTCTTTTGTGGTGCCTTTTTCACTGATAAGGTGTCACAGTCTTGTGTATAATTTTAATATTCTTCCAGTAAACTTTATGAGCCTGGAAGCCTATTTAAAAGGCATATTGAGATGTACTTGGGACCCGTTAAATATCATTGATGGTGCCAAGTTCTGGAGATAGATGGCTCCTATATATGAAGGCCACGCCATTATGTACTAATACCTATAAAAAAAATAAAGTCATGTAGGTCAGGCATAGAGAAAATGGAAGTTTTGTAAATACATATTACAAATATTGTTTAATGGGCAGACCTGACATGTAGAGTTTGAATGATATAACTTCCAGCTACTTTAGCTAAATTAGAAGCAAATTGTTTGAAGTTTACTTCTACCTAAATGGTAGAAAACACACCTATCTTGGTGATGGTTAGGACAGCTAGAGGGGATATGGAGGAGGCTGTTTTTTTTTTGATAGGTGTAATTTAAACATTTTGCTAATAATTTATTTAAAGCATCATATTTTTCTAACAATTGCACAAACCTTAATTTAAAACACCACAGGTTTCGATAGTAAAATAGGAAAAGCACTTTTGCAACTAATTAAGATTTCCTGGAGGTGTAAATTTCTAGAGGATTTCATAACACTAACTTTACTGCTGTAGGGTAGAATAGAGTGGATAAAGATCTAATGTTAGTATTTCTCTGCAGCATGTATACTATACACATATAACTTAATAGCAGGCAATTTATATGCATTCTCTGCAGCACACACATAATCACATCACTGCTGCATGCACAGTAGATGCCCACTAAGCTCTGCTATGCATGCACATAGCTCTGCTACATACATACACACAGTTCAGTTACACACAGCTGTCCTACATACACACATCTCTGCTGTACATACACAAATCTCTCCAACATACTTACAGCGCAGGCACATGCAAACACGCAGCTCTTACGTTAACATGCACATAGTATTCCTACGTACAGTGCCTTGCGAAAGTATTCGGCTCCCTGAATCTTTTCAACCTTTTCCCACATATCATGCTTCAAACATAAAGATACCAAATGTAAATTTTTGGTGAAGAATCAACAACAAGTGGAACACAATTGTGAAGTTGACCGAAATATATTGGTTATTTTAAATTTTTGTGGAAATTCAAAAACTGAATAGTGGGGCGTGCAGTATTATTCTGCTCGTTTACTTTCAGTGCAGCAAACTCACTCCAGAAGTTCATTGTAGATCTCTGAATGATCCAATGTTGTCCTAAATGCCTAATGATGAGAAATATAATCCACCTGTGTGTAATCAAGTCTCCGTATAAATGCACCTGCTCTGTGATAGTCTCAGGGTTCTGTTTGAAGCACAGAGAGCATCATGAAGACCAAGGAACACAACAGGCATGTCCATGATACTGTTGTGGAGAAGTTTAAAGCCGGATTTGGATACAAAAAGATTTCCAAAACTTTAAACATCCCAAGGAGCACTGTGCAAGCCATCATATTGAAATGGAAGGAGTATCATACAAATCTGCCAAGACCCAGCCATCCCTCTAAACTTTCATCTCAAACAAGGAGAAGACTAATCAGAGATGCAGCTATGAGGCCCATGATCTCTCTGGATGAACTGCAGAGATCTACAGCTGAGGTGGGACAGTCTGTCCATAGGACAACAATCAGTCGTACACTGCACAAATGTGGCCTTTATGGAAGAGTGGCAAGAAGAAAGCCATTTCTCAAAGATATCCATAAAAAGTGTAGTTTAAAGTTTGCAACAAGCCACCTGGGAGACACACCAAGCATGTGGAAGAAGGTGCTCTTGTCAGATGAAACCAAAATCGAACTTTTTGGTAACAATGCCAAATGAGATATGTTGGCGTAAAGGCAACACAGCTCATCACCCTGAACACACAATCCCCACTGTCAAACATGGTGGTGGCAGCATCATGGTTTGGGCCTGCTTTTCTTCAGCAGGGACAGGGAAGATGGTTAAAATTGATGGGAAGATGGATGGAGCCAAATACAGGACCGTTTTTGAAGAAAACCTGTTGGAGTCTGCAAAAGACCTGAGACTGGAACTGAGATTTGTCTTCCAACAAGACAATGATCCCAAACAGAAAGCAAAATCTGCAATGGAATGGTTCACAAATAAAAGTATCCAGGTGTTAGAATGGTCCAAGTCAAAGTCCAGACCTCAATCCAATCGAGAATCTGTGGAAGAGCTGAAAACTGCTGTTCAGAAACGATCTCCATCAAACCTCACTGAGCTCGGGCTGTTTGCCAAGAAAGAATGGGCAAGAATTTCAGTCTCTGGATGTACAAAACTGAAAGAGACATATCCCAAGCGACTTACAGCTGTAATTGCAGCAAAAGGTGGCACAACAAAGTATTAAGTTAAATGGGCCGAATAATATTGCACGCCCCACTTTTCAGTTTTTGATTTTCCACAAAAATTTAAAATAACCAATAAATTTCATTCAACTTTACAATTGTGTTCCACGTGTTGTTGATTCTTCACCAAAAACTTACATTTGGTATCCTTATGTTTGAAGCATGATATGTGGGAAAAGGTTGAAAAGTTCCAGGGAGCCGAATACTTTCGCAAGGCACTGTACATGGCCACTCACACAAAAATCTTATATGTACGCATATGGCTCCAGTATTACAAACATACACACAAGTACTGTAAACATTATGACATTTTGAAGTGCCTTTCAGGAATGTGACTGATCACATGATGTGAAAGGTCCTTAACTACATAGGACATGCAGTATCCTTGCAGGTCCCAATATCTTACTCTCCTGTACCGCACCGATCAGATAGATCAGTGTTGGTCAGGCACAGAGAGAACAGTTCTCTCAGTGATCAGGAAGGATTCTGTCAGCATTCTCCTCATTCAGAATAAGCTGCCTCCGGACAGTAAAATGCATACAAGTTTTTGCAAGATTTTTCTTTGCTAAAAAGTGTGTCTTATTGTCTAATAGATATTATAGCTAAAAAGTACATTTGTTTACAGTTCATTTTTGCCATCTATGTTGGTCAAAACCAAGAGTTTTTCCATGCAGGGTTCTTTTGTGGTGCCTTTTTCACTGATAAGGTGTCACAGTCTTGTGTATAATTTTAATATTCTTCGAGTAAACTTTATGAGCCTTGAAGCCTATTTAAAAGGCATATTGAGATGTACTTGGGACCCGTTAAATATCATTGATGGTGCCAAGTTCTGGAGATAGATGGCTCCTATAGATGAAGGCCACGCCATTATGTACTAATACCTATAAAAAAAATAAAGTCATGTAGGTCAGGCATAGAGAAAATGGAAGTTTTGTAAATACATATTACAAATATTGTTTAATGGGCAGACCTGACGTAGAGTTTGAGTGATATAACTTCCAGCTACTTTAGCTAAATTAGAAGCAAATTGTTTGAAGTTTACTTCTACCTAAATGGTAGAAAACACACCTATCTTGGTGATGGTTAGGACAGCTAGAGGGGATATAGAGGAGGCTGTTTTTTTTTTTTGATAGGTGTAATTTAAACATTTTGCTAATAATTTATTTAAAACATCATATTTTTCTAACAATTGCACAAACCTTAATTTAAAACACCACAGGTTTCGATAGTAAAATAGGAAAAGCACTTTTGCAACTAATTAAGATTTCCTGGAGGTGTAAATTTCTAGAGGATTTCATAACATTAACTTTACTGCTGTAGGGTAGAATAGAGTGTATAAAGATCTAATGTTAGTATTTCTCTGCAGCATGTATACTATACACATATAACTTAATAGCAGGCAATTTATATGCATTCTCTGCAGCACACACATAATCACATCACTGCTGCATGCACAGTAGATGCCCACTAAGCTCCGCTATGCATGCACATAGCTCTGCTACATACATACACACAGTTCAGTTACACACAGCTGTCCTACATACACACATCTCTGCTGTACATACACAAATCTCTCCAACATACTTACAGAGGGGTACATGCAAACACGCAGCTCTCTTACGTTAACATGCACATAGTATTCCTACGTACAGTGCCTTGCGAAAGTATTCGGCTCCCTGAATCTTTTCAACCTTTTCCCACATATCATGCTTCAAACATAAAGATACCAAATGTAAATTTTTGGTGAAGAATCAACAGCAAGTGGAACACAATTGTGAAGTTGACCGAAATTTATTGGTTATTTTAAATTTTTGTGGAAATTCAAAAACTGAAAAGTGGGGCGTGCAATATTATTCTGCTCCTTTACTTTCAGTGCAGCAAACTCACTCCAGAAGTTCATTGTAGATCTCTGAATGATCCAATGTTGTCCTAAATGCCTAATGATGAGAAATATAATCCACCTGTGTGTAATCAAGTCTCCATATAAATGCACCTGCTCTGTGATAGTCTCAGGGTTCTGTTTGAAGCACAGAGAGCATCATGAAGACCAAGGAACACAGCAGGCATGTCCATGATGCTGTTGTGGAGAAGTTTAAAGGCGGATTTGGATACAAAAAGATTTCCAAAACTTTAAACATCCCAAGGAGCACTGTGCAAGCCATCATATTGAAATGGAAGGAGTATCATACAAATCTACCAAGACCCAGCCATCCCTCTAAACTTTCATCTCAAACAAGGAGAAGACTAATCAGAGATGCAGCTATGAGGCTTGTCACGATATGGTATGAAATATCATAAGTTTAGTGCTCTTGTCAGCCCAGGATGTGGGCTAGGAGGCCCCCCTTGACTTTTGCTTCAGAGTTGAGCTTGCTTGCCAATGTAGATGGGGGAAGTGAGTTTTATTGACGAAAGGCATTTACGACCCCCAGTTCCTGTAGTAGTAAGTGCTCAGCTTTAACAGTTAGAGAAACTTCTAGAACCATGCGGTCCTTTGTTCGGTTATTGTGAGATATTAGACAAACTATTTAGGATAGTGGAATGATAAATACATATTCTTTATCTCCGTCGAAGCATCTACCCATCACTCTAAACACAGTCGCCTAACTCCATCGGGGGAAGAAGTAGGGATTGCTCTGTAAATAATAGGACATATTTGATCTCCTTAGAAAGCTCATGTTAATACAAGCTCTATGCTGGGTGTGATATGACTCTGATATGTACTGGGACGGAGTTATAAGCATTAGACCAATTTGTATCCAAGTTACTCAGACTGAAAGGTAGGAGGATCTGGAAAAGCCAGCCCTTTCTGTGAGGTCACAGACTGTAGATTATAAAGTTGTGGCCAGATCTCCCGGCTCAGTCTTCTTCTTCTCTTTTCCTGTGAGCCCTGAACAGCACATCCAATGAGCTGGGATGTCTGGCTGACTGCCATGCAATGATCTGAGAAATGTGAGTGTTATCTTTTCTTCATTTAATCCTTTTATTTTCATAATTACCTTGTACATGTTTGCAATTGTCTCATTTGTAACATCTTTGTAAAATATTTTTATAAACACTGCCTAAAAATCATTTATGGGGTATATTATTTAATACTAGTTCGTTCTTCCTGCCCTAAACCGTACCCTGTCTCTGAAGGGAATTACGCTACTATTTTGGGGGTTGGCTCCAGACCCGTTCAATTGGAGCTGGTGGCAGCGACCGTGTGCCGGCTTTTGGGGGTCCCTGTAGCGACTGCGGCTTGATAATTATTGTTCCTGCCTGAGTGGGAGTAGTTATCGCGTCGCTGCAGTGCACCCAATAGCCAGTACATAGCAGGCAGCGTTTCTGGCGACTAATCACCCTAGGTGCAGTACCTAATCTGACCTGACAGAAAGGGGGGCGCCAGAGAGCTGCAAGGTTTAAGTGGAACTGTAAGCGGGATAGACACAAATCCCTGCAGTTCATGGTATACTGAAGAGCAGTGGGATACCTAAAATAAGCCCCTGCTGTAAACTAAGAGGGCAATAGCCTCGTGTGTGTTTTTTTTTTCATCACATTGTGGCCGTGGAGGGATAACTCGGATAAGCCCCCCTGCACATGTGATAGCCGTCTGCTGGTCTAAAGTCACCCCAAGCCGTGACATATTGTAGGCAGCAGCTAAGGGATCTTGACAATTGGTGACAGTCACGGTGTGAATCGTGACATATTGGTGGCAAGGCGGTGGGATATTAGAGCATTAGTGATTTGGTTTGAGCAATCATTCCTCTCACTAAAAACTTGCAGAAAGTTCTTGCGAGAACTCTGCGCAAATAAGTTTGGAGAACGAACTCAGTGTTTATTAGTTGTGAGACAATTGTGTACTGGTGATTATCCCCTCCCTTTTTCTTCGTTTTTCTATCCTATCTTTTATTTGGCAACCATGGTTGTGCTGGGAGAAACCTTTTATAAGAAGCAGTCCAAGGACACTCTTATGGCCTTGTGCATGTCACAGCAGATTGACTGTACAAACAAAACCAAGGCTCAAATGGTCGCTGAACTGGTGCAATTTGAAGTAGACCAAGCCAGGCCACAGAGCCCAGAGGCCGCAGAAGCCGGCACAAGCGAACATGGTGCTGCAGCAGAGGTCCAACCACTGAATACGGGCCCTACTGGCAACCAGGGGGGTGCAGACCACCTCCTGCAGCTGGCTCTGCAACAATGCTCTGCAGATGACCTGGACCGACGTCTGCAGCTGATTCAGCAATACCGGCAGGAGGCCGAGGCCCGAGCCGAACGAGAGGCCCAAGCGCAGCGGGAGCACCAGCTGCAGATGGCCCGACTGCAAATGCAGGGGTTGTCCCAGTCCGGTCGTGAGCCCAGCAGCGCTCAGACACCAAAGCCCCGGCCCGACCACTTTCCTGTTATGGAAAAGGATGGGGACTTGGACACTTTTCTGCGGGCCTTTGAGAAAGCCTGCAGACAGTACCAGCTGCCTACACAAGAATGGGCACGGTACCTTACACCAGGGCTGAGAGGAAAAGCTCTGGAGGCGTTTGCCGCCCTCCCTCAAGAACAAGATGGTGACTATGAGGCCATCAAGCAGGCTCTGATAGCCAAGTACCAGCTTACACCCGAGGTGTACCGTAAAAAGTTTCGGACCCTCCTACGTGGCCCACACGACAGTTACAGTGATGTGGTGCATAGACTGGGGACCCACTTTGACCAGTGGACCCAAGGACTGTCAGTGACCACCTTTGCACAGCTGCGAGACCTGATGATCAAAGACCAGTTCTTCCGTCTTTGCCCAACTGAAGTGCGACAGTTCATGATGGACAGAGAACCCAACGATGTGACGAAAGCAGCGCAGATTGCCGATGCCTATGAGGCCAACCGTAGATCGGAAGTGCGGAAGCCAGTCACCACCAGCTGGAGAGGGGGTAAGCCTGCAGCCAACGCCGGTACCCCTGCCAGCCAACACACCAGAGGTCCTGTCCCCGTGGCCAACAGCACCAGGCCTACCACCGAACTTCGCCAGTGTTACCACTGCAGGCAGACTGGACACCTCAGTCACCAATGTCAAGCCAAGCAGAAGAACCCCTCATCCCAGGCCCCAGGGCCTAATGCAGCCGTTCTTTTGGTGGGTGGTGTGGTTGGGAGGGTGTGTGACAACGTACAGCCCGTCACTGTGGGAGGTCGTGTTGCTACCGGCCTCAAGGACACCGGGGCTGAACGAACCCTCATCCGACCCGAACTGGCGTCCCCTGAAGAAATCATTCCGGGGAAAACCCTAACTGTCACTGGGATTGGGGGCATCAGCTGTCCCTTACCGATGGCCCGGGTTTTTATTGATTGGGGTGCCGGGAGCGGGGTGAAAGAAGTGGGGCTGTCTGATAATTTGCCCACTGATGTTTTGTTGGGGACTGATTTGGGGAGGTTGTTTGCATACTACGTCCCTGACACCCCTCCCCAATCTGCTAATAAGGGTAACGTTAACCCTGATGATGATGATGATGATGATGGGAAATCGCATGTGTTACCTGACCATGCTTTATCTTGTAGTGATGCATCTGCTAACCATTTTTTCCCTAGGATTGATGGTGAAAATGCTGTACCTGTGCCAACTGTATCTGATAATGATGTTTCTGTGAAAGTTGATGTGTCCATAGGTACAGGAGTGCTCAGCCACGTCGCTCTGCGGAGTGAGACGGCTGAGGAACCCCTAGCAGGGGCAAGTGTCGGTGCTACCGGAAATGGGGAAATACATGGGAACCGTGAGGAAGTGGATGCCATGCAATTGACCAGTGCCACCGAGGAAGGTAACTGGCCCATAAGTAGCAATGCTCCTGAGGTAATGGGGGTGGATGGGGAGGTAGAGCCCATAGCAGCGTCGGCTGTTGGGTCTGTAGAAATCCCCGGGGAGACAGCCTACATAGCTGCTGTCACCCGCAGTCAGAGTGCCCGGAACGCAGATAACTGTTTGCCTCCCGGACCCTCCTCAGTCATCAGAATGACTGAACCAGAGGTGGACCCAGAGCAGGTCCCAGAGGGCTCCCGTGGGGAAGGGACCCTGACGTCGCTTCTGGCTTCCCCTAGCCAGGAGTTTCAGGCCGCTCTGCACACAGATGCGAGCCTAGAGAGTTTGAGACAACTCGCCGGGACGCGCTTCTCCGAGACTGATAAGGAGAAGGTGTTCTGGGAAGGAGGAAGGTTGTACCGGGAGACAGTACCCGGAGAATCACAAACGGAGTGGTTGAGGGAAAGACAGCTGGTCGTCCCACAGCAATTCCGGGGTGAGTTGTTGCGGATTGCCCATGAGATCCCGCTAGCTGGACACTTGGGGATCAGCAAAACTAAGGCCCGGCTGTCTCAACACTTCTATTGGCCTAAGATGGGGACAGATGTGTCAAACTACTGCCGCTCCTGTGTCACCTGTCAAAGAGTGGGGAAGGCGGGGCCTGCTCTTAAGGCTCCCCTGATCCCTTTGCCAGTGATAGAGGAGCCTTTCCAGAGGATTGCGGTGGACATTGTGGGCCCGCTGGCCGTCTCCAGCAGCTCTGGAAAGCGATTTATTCTTACTGTGGTAGACTACGCTACCCGGTACCCAGAGGCAGTAGCTCTGTCGTCAACTAGGGCAGATAAGGTGGCGGATGCCCTGTTGGCCATCTTTTCACGTGTAGGATTTCCCAGGGAAATGCTTACTGATCGAGGGACCCAATTTATGTCTCACCTAATGGAGGCTCTCTGTAAGAAAATGCAGGTGAAGCACCTGGTATCGAGTGCGTATCACCCACAGACCAATGGCTTGTGTGAACGCTTCAATGGTACCCTCAAACAGATGCTACGCATGCTGGTTGAGACACAAGGGCGCGACTGGGAGCGGTACCTCCCACACCTGCTATTCGCTTACAGAGAGGTTCCGCAGGCCTCGACGGGGTTCTCCCCCTTCGAGCTCCTGTACGGCAGGCGAGTCCGGGGACCCCTTGGGTTGGTAAGAGAATCCTGGGAAGAGGAGCCGAACCCTTCTGAAGTGTCAATAGTGGAGTATGTCATGCGCTTCCGTGACAAGATGCAGACCTTGACGCAGTTGGTGCATGACAACATGACGCAGGCTCAGGCTGATCAGAAGCACTGGTACGACCAGAACGCCCGGGAGCGGACCTACCACGTGGGTCAAAAGGTGTGGGTGCTGGTTCCTGTACCAACGGATAAGCTTCAGGCAGCCTGGGAGGGCCCGTACGTCGTCCACCAACAGCTCAACCCGGTCACCTATGTGGTCACGCTTGACCACACTCGGGGTAGGCGAAAGGCCTTTCACGTCAACATGATGAAGGCTCATCACGAACGTGAACCTTTCGTCCTACCGGTCTGCAGCGCACCCGAAGACGGGGAGGAGGACACCCTCCTGGACATGCTGGCCCAAGCCAAGGCCCGTGGGTCCATTGAGGACGTGGAGGTAAGCGCCTCGCTAGATGAACCACAGCGGTTGCAGTTGCAAACCACCCTGGAACCCTTCCGGGTCGTGTTCTCCAACTGGCCTGGAAGGACTGAGTTAGCGGTCCATGAGGTGGACACCGGGAATCACGCCCCACTACGGCGAACACCCTATCGAATCTCTGACCAGGTGCAGCAGATTATGCGCCAGGAGATTGATGAGATGTTACAGCTGGGGGTGATTCGACGGTCAAAGAGCGCGTGGGCCTCACCGGTAGTTCTCGTGCCAAAGAAGGACCGGACCACCCGGTTCTGCGTGGACTACAGGGGGCTCAACGCCATTACAGCCTCTGATGCGCACCCAATGCCGCGCATAGAGGAGCTGCTTGAGAAGTTAGCTGGTGCAAAATACCTGACAATAATGGATCTGAGTCGCGGATACTGGCAGATTCCCCTGAGCCCCGAGGCGCAGGAGAAGTCCGCCTTTATCACACCCTTTGGACTGTACGAGTCCACGGTCATGCCCTTCGGCATGAAGAATGCCCCTGCCACTTTCCAGCGGATGGTCAATCTCCTGCTTCAGGGACTGGAGAAGTACGCCGTGGCGTACTTAGATGACATTGCCATCTTCAGTCCCTCCTGGGATGAACACCTGCAGCATCTCGAAGAGGTGCTCGGGCGAATTCACCGAGCAGGACTGACTATCAAGCCGGGAAAGTGCCAGATGGGTATGAGGGAGGTTCACTACCTGGGGCACCGGGTAGGTGGAAACACCCTAAAGCCAGAGCCTGACAAAGTGGGCGTGATCGTGAACTGGCCCACTCCCAGGAACAAGAAACAGGTGATGTCCTTCCTGGGCACTGCAGGGTACTATAGGCGCTTCGTGCAGCACTATAGTAGCCTGGCAAAACCTTTGACGGACCTCACCAGGAAGAAGCTACCCCACATCGTCAACTGGACAGATGGCTGTGAGGGGGCCTTCCAGGCGTTGAAAACAGCACTGTGCAACGCCCCTGTGTTGAAAGCCGTCGACAGCAGTCGACCGTTCTTGGTACAGACTGACGCCAGTGAGTTTGGCCTTGGTGCTGTGCTCAGCCAGGTTGACTCGGAGGACCAAGAGCACCCCGTGTTGTACCTGAGCCGGAAACTTTTGCTGAGGGAAGTGGCCTACTCCACCATTGAGAAGGAGTGCCTGGCCATAGTCTGGGCCCTGCAGCGCTTGCAGCCCTACTTGTACGGTCGCACCTTCACTGTGGTGACCGACCACAACCCTCTGCGCTGGCTAAGCACCATGTGTGGAACCAATGGCAGGTTGCTACGCTGGAGCCTTGCCCTTCAGCAATTTGACTTCACCATTGAACACAAAGCGGGCAGGGAGCATGGGAATGCAGATGGACTGTCCCGCCAGGGTGAACCCACGGAGGTGCGCATGGAGGCATACCGAGAGGTCCTGCCGCCGTAGCGCACGCCAAAAGGGGGAGGTGTCACGATATGGTATGAAATATCATAAGTTTAGTGCTCTTGTCAGCCCAGGATGTGGGCTAGGAGGCCCCCCTTGACTTTTGCTTCAGAGTTGAGCTTGCTTGCCAATGTAGATGGGGGAAGTGAGTTTTATTGACGAAAGGCATTTACGACCCCCAGTTCCTGTAGTAGTAAGTGCTCAGCTTTAACAGTTAGAGAAACTTCTAGAACCATGCGGTCCTTTGTTCGGTTATTGTGAGATATTAGACAAACTATTTAGGATAGTGGAATGATAAATACATATTCTTTATCTCCGTCGAAGCATCTACCCATCACTCTAAACACAGTCGCCTAACTCCATCGGGGGAAGAAGTAGGGATTGCTCTGTAAATAATAGGACATATTTGATCTCCTTAGAAAGCTCATGTTAATACAAGCTCTATGCTGGGTGTGATATGACTCTGATATGTACTGGGACGGAGTTATAAGCATTAGACCAATTTGTATCCAAGTTACTCAGACTGAAAGGTAGGAGGATCTGGAAAAGCCAGCCCTTTCTGTGAGGTCACAGACTGTAGATTATAAAGTTGTGGCCAGATCTCCCGGCTCAGTCTTCTTCTTCTCTTTTCCTGTGAGCCCTGAACAGCACATCCAATGAGCTGGGATGTCTGGCTGACTGCCATGCAATGATCTGAGAAATGTGAGTGTTATCTTTTCTTCATTTAATCCTTTTATTTTCATAATTACCTTGTACATGTTTGCAATTGTCTCATTTGTAACATCTTTGTAAAATATTTTTATAAACACTGCCTAAAAATCATTTATGGGGTATATTATTTAATACTAGTTCGTTCTTCCTGCCCTAAACCGTACCCTGTCTCTGAAGGGAATTACGCTACTATTTTGGGGGTTGGCTCCAGACCCGTTCAATTGGAGCTGGTGGCAGCGACCGTGTGCCGGCTTTTGGGGGTCCCTGTAGCGACTGCGGCTTGATAATTATTGTTCCTGCCTGAGTGGGAGTAGTTATCGCGTCGCTGCAGTGCACCCAATAGCCAGTACATAGCAGGCAGCGTTTCTGGCGACTAATCACCCTAGGTGCAGTACCTAATCTGACCTGACAGAAAGGGGGGCGCCAGAGAGCTGCAAGGTTTAAGTGGAACTGTAAGCGGGATAGACACAAATCCCTGCAGTTCATGGTATACTGAAGAGCAGTGGGATACCTAAAATAAGCCCCTGCTGTAAACTAAGAGGGCAATAGCCTCGTGTGTGTTTTTTTTTCATCACATTGTGGCCGTGGAGGGATAACTCGGATAAGCCCCCCTGCACATGTGATAGCCGTCTGCTGGTCTAAAGTCACCCCAAGCCGTGACATATTGTAGGCAGCAGCTAAGGGATCTTGACAATTGGTGACAGTCACGGTGTGAATCGTGACAAGGCTCATGATCTTTCTAGATGAACTGCAGAGATCTACAGCTGAGGTGGGACAGTCTGTCCATAGGACAACAATCTGTCGTACACTACACACATGTGGCCTTTATGGAAGAGTGGCAAGAAGAAAGCCATTTATCAAAGATATCCATAAAAAGTGTAGTTTCAAGTTTGCAACAAGCCACCTGGGAGACACACCAAACATGTGGAAGAAGGTGCTCTGGTCAGATGAAACCAAAATCTAACTTTTTGGTAACAATGCCAAATGAGATACGTTGGCGTAAAGGCAACACAGCTCATCAACCTGAACACACGATCCCCACTGTCAAACATGGTGGTGGCAGCATCATGGTTTGGGCCTGCTTTTCTTCAGCAGGGACAGGGAAGATGGTTAAAATTGATGGGAAGATGGATGGAGCCAAATACAGGACCGTTTTTGAAGAAACCCTGTTGGAGTCTGCAAAAGACCTGAGACTGGAACTGAGATTTGTCTTCCAACAAGACAATGATCCCAAACAGAAAGCAAAATCTGCAATGGAATGGTTCACAAATAAAAGTATCCAGGTGTTAGAATGGTCCAAGTCAAAGTCCAGACCTCAATCCAATCGAGAATCTGTGGAAAGAGCTGGAAACTGCTGTTCACAAACGATCTCCATCAAACCTCACTGAGCTCGGGCTGGTTGCCAAGAAAGAATTGGCAAAAATTTCAGTCTCTGGATGTACAAAACTGAAAGAGACATATCCCAAGCGACTTGCAGCTGTAATTGCAGGAAAAGGTGGCGCAACAAAGTATTAAGTTAAATGGGCCGAATAATATTGCACGCCCCACTTTTCAGTTTTTGATTTTCCACAAAAATTTAAAATAACCAATAAATTTCATTCAACTTTACAATTGTGTTCCAGTTGTTGTTGATTCTTCACCAAAAACTTACATTTGGTATCCTTATGTTTGAAGCATGATATGTGGGAAAAGGTTGAAAAGTTCCAGGGAGCCGAATACTTTCGCAAGGCACTGTACATGGCCACTCACACAAAAATCTTATATGTACGCATATGGCTCCAGTATTACAAACATACACACAAGTACTGTAAACATTACGACATATTGAAGTTCCTTTCAGGAATGTGACTGATCACATGATGTGAAAGGTCCTTAACTACATAGGACATGCAGTATCCTTGCAGGTCCCAATATCTTACTCTCCTGTACCGCACCGATCAGATAGATCAGTGTTGGTCAGGCACAGAGAGAACAGTTCTCTCAGTGATCAGGAAGGATTCTGTCAGCATTCTCCTCATTCAGAATAAGCTGCCTCCGGACAGTAAAATGCATACAAATTTTTGCAAGATTTTTCTTTGCTAAAAAGTGTATCTTATTGTCTAATAGATACTATAGCTAAAAAGTACATTTGTTTACAGTTCATTTTTGCCATCTATGTTGGTCAAAACCAAGAGTTTTTCCATGCAGGGTTGTTTTGTGGTGCCTTTTTCACTGATAAGGTGTCACAGTCTTGTGTATAATTTTAATATTCTTCCAGTAAACTTTATGAGCCTGGAAGCCTATTTAAAAGGCATATTGAGATGTACTTGGGACCCGTTAAATATCATTGATGGTGCCAAGTTCTGGAGATAGATGGCTCCTATAGATGAAGGCCATGCCATTATGTACTAATACCTATAAAAAAAAGTCATGTAGGTCAGGCATAGAGAAAATGGAAGTTTTGTAAATACATATTACAAATATTGTTTAATGGGCAGACATGACATGTAGAGTTTGAATGATATAACTTCCAGCTACTTTATCTAAATTAGAAGCAAATTGTTTGAAGTTTACTTCTACCTAAATGGTAGAAAACACACCTATCTTGGTGATGGTTAGGACAGCTAGAGGGGATATGGAGGAGGATGTTTTTTTTTGATAGGTGTAATTTAAACATTTTGCTAATAATTTATTTAAAACATCATATTTTTCTAACAATTGCACAAACCTTAATTTAAAACACCACAGGTTTCGATAGTAAAATAGGAAAAGCACTTTTGCAATTAATTAAGATTTCTTGGAGGTGTAAATTTCTAGAGGATTTCATAACACTAACTTTACTGCTGTAGGGTAGAATAGAGTGGATAAAGATCTAATGTTAGTATTTCTCTGCAGCATGTATACTATACACATATAACTTAATAGCAGGCAATTTATATGCATTCTCTGCAGCACCCACATAATCACATCACTGCTGCATGCACAGTAGATGCCTACTAAGCTCTGCTATGCATGCACATAGCTCTGCTACATACATACACACAGTTCAGTTACACACAGCTGTCCTACATACACACATCTCTGCTGTACATACACAAATCTCTCCAACATACTTACAGCGCAGGTACATGCAAACACGCAGCTCTCTTACATTAACATGCACATAGTATTCCTACGTACAGTGCCTTGCGAAAGTATTCGGCTCCCTGAATCTTTTCAACCTTTTCCCACATATCTTTCTTCAAACATAAAGATACCAAATGTAAATTTTTGGTGAAGAATCAACAACAAGTGGAACACAATTGTGAAGTTGACCAAAATATATTGGTTATTTTAAATTTTTGTGGAAATTCAAAAACTGAAAAGTGGGACGTGCAATAGTATTTTGCTCCTTTACTTTCAGTGCAGCAAACTCACTCCAGAAGTTCATTGTAGATCTCTGAATGATCCAATGTTGTCCTAAATGCCTAATGATGAGAAATATAATCCACCTGTGTGTAATCAAGTCTCCGTATAAATGCACCTGCTCTGTGATAGTCTCAGGGTTCTGTTTGAAGCACAGAGAGCATCATGAAGACCAAGGAACACAACAGGCATGTCCATGATACTGTTGTGGAGAACTTTAAAGCCGGATTTGGATACAAAAAGATTTCCAAAACTTTAAACATCCCAAGGAGCACTGTGCAAGCCATCATATTGAAATGGAAGGAGTATCATACAAATCTACCAAGACCCAGCCATCCCTCTAAACTTTCGTCTCAAACAAGGAGAAGACTAATCAGAGATGCAGCCATGAGGCCCATGATCTCTCTGGATGAACAGCAGAGATCTACAGCTGAGGTGGGACAGTCTGTCCATAGGACAACAATCAGTCGTACACTGCACAAATGTGGCCTTTATGGAAGAGTGGCAAGAAGAAAGCCATTTCTCAAAGATCTCCATAAAATGTGTAGTTTAAAGTTTGCAACAAGCCACCTGGGAGACACACCAAATATGTGGAAGAAGGTGCTCTGGTCAGATGAAACCAAAATCGAACTTTTTGGTAACAATGCCAAATAAGATATGTTGGCATAAAGGCAACACAGCTCATCACCCTGAACACACAATCCCCACTGTCAAACATGGTGGTGGCTGCATCTTGGTTTGGGCCTGTTTTTCTTCAGCAGGGACAGGGAAGATGGTTAAAATTGACGGGAAGATGGATGGAGCCAAATACAGGACTGTTTTTGAAGAAAACCTGTTGGAGTCTGCAAAAGACCTGAGACTGGAACTGAGATTTGTCTTCCAACAAGACAATGATCCCAAACAGAAAGCAAAATCTGCAATGGAATGGTTCACAATTAAAAGTATCCAGATGTTAGAATGGTCCAAGTCAAAGTATAGACCTCAATCCAATCGAGAATCTGTGGAAAGAGCTGAAAACTGCTGTTCACAAACGATCTCCATCAAATCTCACTGAGCTCGGGCTGTTTGCCAAGAAAGAATGGGCAAAAATTTCAGTCTCTGGATGTACAAAACTGAAAGAGACATATCCCAAGCGACTTGCAGCTGTAATTGCAGCAAAAGGTGGCGCAACAAAGTATTAAGTTAAATGGACCGAATAATATTGCACGCCCAATCCTGTCACAATTTCCTGGTATTCCCGGTACTAACGAGCTCTGACGTGACCGCATTCAATTTGCATACTTGAGGCCACCTGCCGACTAGATTCAACCAGCTTCTCTCTATTCACTTCTGTGGGGAGAAGCTGAATGCCAAAAGTGGGCACATGATCGCATACATGTAGTGACATGACCGCTTGCTCGCATCGGGAACTCCCGAGAATTGTCAGCATGCACATTGCAGACACTGTCACACTTCAGCAGTCTGGTGTAACATCGAGGGACTGCAGACTTTTGTCCCAAACCTGGACGAGCCCCTTTAAGAAAGTATTGCAGCCTGAGCGCCATACAGTTATCAGGTTAAGGGAGGGGGCTTCAGTAAGGGGCAGAACTGGACTCATTTCTTAAAACCCCTGAAAGTGTTGTAAAAGATGTGACCTGGCATTTTAGTGGTCGATACAGTACAGTCATCCAGATAACTCATCACACAATGCTAGCACACACACTGGCACACATACTAGTACAGACACTAGCGCACACTGGCACAGACGCTAGCACAGATACTGACACACTAGCACAGATACTGACACACACTGGCACAGATACTGGTACAGGTACTGGCACAGACAGACACTAGCACAGACACTGGCATGTACATGTACTGGTCCAGACGCTGGCACATATAGAGGTACAGACACTGGCACAGGTACTGGTACAGACGCAGGTACTGGTACAGACACTGGCACATGTACTGGTACAGACCCTGGCACACTGCCCGAACTGGGCTGCTGCATAAAATAGCTCCAAATAGTAAGAGCACATACTAAATTCTGCGATATGCTTTCTGTGTACTCCTCTGGCGTGACGACTATTTTTTTTTTACTTTCACGCTGTAACTAGAAAATCAATCACCATTACTGGGGGGCACTATTTTTCAGAATCAGGCAAGTTAGCGAGTTTTATAAACCCGTGCTAATTAGTTTTGTTTCATGGTGCAATTGTAACTAAATATTTTTGCACATTTCATCCAATCGAGCACTTTTTGATTGGCATATTACTTTAGAGTTGGCATAGCAGCAGTAGTAAATGAAGATTAATTTTTATGAGCGTAGTAGAACTTTTGTTTGGCACCATGATGGTGTACAGAAACCTCATGGTTTAGGGTATGTGCACACGTAGATGGAACCTCTGCAGATTTTTCCACACCTGTTTTGAGAAATCCGCAGGTAAAAAGCACTGCATTTTACCTGCGGATTTACAGCGGATTTTATGTGGGTTTTGTGCGGATTCCACCTGCGGTTTTACACCTGCGGATTCCTATAATGGAGCAGGTGGAATCCGCACAAAGAATGAACATGCTGCAGAATAAAGAACGTAGCGTTTCTGCGTGGTTTTTTCCACAGCATGTGCACTATGGATTTTGTTTTCAATAGGTTTACATGGTACTTTACAGTACCATGTAAAGTACCATGTTACTGTAACAGCTGCGAATCCGCAGCGTCAAAACCGCTGCGGATCCGCAGCAAAATCCGCAACGTGTGCACATACCCTTATACTTTTTAATTCTTTTTTTAAAACTGTTGTTGAGAAGCAATATAAGTTTACAACATAATGCGCACAGGCTATGGATAGATCAGGCTCATGAACTAAGCCCCTACATACAGGTGCTTCTCACAAAATTAGAATATCATCAAACAGTTAATTTCAGTTCTTCAATACAAAAAGTGAAACTCATATATTATATATAGTCATTACAAGCAGAGTGATGTATTTCAAGTGTTTACTTCTGTTAATGTTGATGATTATGGCTTACAGCCAATGAAAAACCAAAAGTCATTATCCCAGTAAATTAAAATACTTTAGAACACCAGCTTGAAAAATGATTTTAAAATCCGAAATGTTCGTCTACTGAAATGTATGTTCAGTAAATGCTCTCAATACTTGGTCTGGGCACTTTTTGCATCTATTACTGCATCAATGTGGCGTGATATGGAGACGATCAGCCTGTGGCACTGCTGAGATGCTATGGAAGCCCAGGTTGCTTTGATAGCAGCCTTCAGCTCGTCTGCATTGTTGGGTCTGGTGTCTCTCATCTTCCTCTTGACAGTACCCCATAGATTCTCTATGGGGTTAAGGTCATGCGAGTCTGCTGGCCAATCGAGCACAGTGAAGCTGTTGCTTTAAAACCAGGTATTGGTACTTTTGGCAGTGTGGACAAGTGCCAAGTCCTGCTGGAGAATGAAATTTCCATCTCCAAAAAGCTTGTTGGCAGAGGGAAGCATGAAGTGCTCTAAAATTTCCTGGTAGATGGCTGTGCTGACTTTGGTCTTGATAAAACACAGTGGACCTACACCAGCAGATGACATGGCTCCCCAAACCATCACTGATTGTGGAAACTTCACACTAGACCTCAAGCAGCTTGGATTGTGTGCCTCTATACTCTTCATCCAGACTCTGGGACCTTGGTTTCCAAATGAAATGCAAAATGTACTTTAATCTGAAAACAACACCTTGGACCACTGAGCAACAGTCCAGTTCTTTTTCTCCTTGGCCCAGGTAAGACGCTTCTGATGTTGTCTGTTGGTCATGAGTGGCTTGACACAACATAGAAAACCAAAAAAAGAAAAATAACCCTTAAAAGATACCTTTATTTCTACTCTTAAAATTCCATCAATAAAAAAGTCAAATATGTGAACTAACACCAAAAGAGAATAGGGCTGGGTGTTGGTGGGCCAGTGCAGTGGACCAAAAAACGGGGGGAAAAAATAAAAAGGGATGACAAATTCCTCATATGACCCTGATGTGATCCTAAATGACCTGTGCCCTACCTAGCAGTGGAGGTTGACACCCTAACGCACGATATGGTGCCCCCACTCCGCGTCGACTGTCCCTTATGTCCTTACACCGCCCTAGCCACTACCCAAATCCAAATCCCTCCACACCAGGCACACAGAAAAACCAGATCTAGCTGAGTAAACTAACCTTAAAAGGTTTTCTGCCTAAAAAATGGGCCAGAAAAAAGGCTTGCCAATCAGATACGGCACTAATTGTTTAGCAATGTAAACCACCTATACATATATTTATGCTCAAAAAGATGATAATATAGAAATGGAGGTATAAGCCAGGGTATTCTATAGATTGATGGTGTCTGTCGACTATAATATAATGTGTGAACATAAGGATGAATGACCTCGGGGAGATCAAAACATCCAACACCGCGGAGACACCATCACGTGTTTCTCAACGCAGTGATCCAGAACACTGCCCCCCATCCCTTATGGGAAATATGCAAATGCATGTAGAAAAGCCACGGAGACACCATCACGTGTTTCTCAACGCAAGCAATGAATAGCCAGGTCTTTCACCGGGAAGGAACAACCACGGGAAGGGCAGCATCCAATTAAGGAAAACCACCTATGCCAAAACATGGTATCCATCAGCTGTTTCGGGGTCCTTGTCCCAACGCATTTCACCCCCTCCTGGTATAGGGGCTCATCAGGGGACCATAAATTGGAGTAGACCATAATGGCAAAATGGTAGATGTGGCTACCATCTACCATTTTGCCATTATGGTCTACTCTAATTTATGGTCCCCTGATGAGCCCCTATACCAGGAGGGGGTGAAATGCGTTGGGACAAGGACACTGGGACAAAGAATGCTGTTTTCACCCAGATAAGTTTACCTACTATGGTGTTCTTAGCATGCTGCTGTCTAACATATTTATGACATCTAGCAAAAAGCATCTTGGTGTACTATGTTCCATTGAGAATGGAGCAAGGTGTTTATTTTTTCAGCATGCTATGATAAGATATACTGGTCGCTGAGATATATTATTTTGTGGCAATCTATTACATATGTAGATCTGAAGTACAGGGAGGGTGTAAGTGTTGAATAATTTGGTTATTTACACACACATTATATTATAGTCGACAGACACCATCAATCTATAGAATACCCTGGCTTATACCTCCATTTCTATATTATCATCTTTTTGAGCATAAATATATGCATTTGTGGTTTACATTGCTAAACAATTAGTGCCGTATCTGATTGGCAAGCCTTGTTTTTGGCCCATTTTTTAGGCAGAAAACCTTTTAAGGTTAGTTTACCCAGCTAGATCTGTTTTTTCTGTGTGCCTGATGTGGAGGGATTTGGGTTTGGGTACTGGCTAGGGCGGTGTAAGGACATAAGGGACAGTCGACGCGGAGTGGGGGCGCCATATCGTGCGTTAGGGTGCCAACCTCCACTGCTAGGTAGGGCACAGGTAATTTAGGATCACATCAGGGTCATACGAGGAATTTGTCATCCTTTTTATTCCCCCCCCCCCCCCCTGTTTTTTGGTCCACTGCACTGGCCCACCAACACCCAGCCCTATTCTCTTTTGGTGTTAGTTCACATGTTTGACTTTTTTATTGATGGAATTTTAAGAGTAGAAATAAAGGTATCTTTTAAGGGTTATTTTTCTTTTTTTGGTTTTCTATTTAAGTATACCCTGATTGTATTCAGTTTGGTTTGTGGCTTGACACAAGGAATGTGGCACTTGTAGTCCATTTCCTGGATACGTCTGTATGTGGTGGCTCTTGAAGCAATAACTCCAGCAGCAGTCCACTCCTTGTGAATCTCCCCCAAATTTTTAAATGGCCTTTTCTTAACAATCCTTTCAAGGCTGTGGATATATCGGTTGCTTGTGCACTTTTTCTACCACACTTTTTCCTTCCACTCAACTTTCCATTAATATGCTTGGATACAGCACTCTGTGAACAGCCAAGTTCTTTAGCAATGAACGTTTGTGGCTTACCCTCCTTGAGGAGTGTGTCAATGACTGCCTTCTGGACATCTGTCAAGTCAGCAGTCTTCCCCATGATTGTGGAGCCTACTGAAACAGACTAAGGGACCTTTTCAAAACGCTTAGGAAGCCTTTGCAGGTGTTTTTTTATTAATTATTCTAATTTACTGAGATAATGACTTTTAGGTTTTCATTGGCTGTAAGCCATAATCATCAACATTAACAGAAATAAACACTTGAAATACATCACTGTGTTTGTAATGACTATGTAATATATGAGATTCACTTTTTGTATTGAAGAACTGAAATAAATTAACTTTTTGATGATATTCTAATTTTCTGAGAAACACCTGTATGTGGCAGGTGCCAGCTGTGTTATGCTGGTCACATACAACAGCAACTGCTTCATTCAGAGATAATATGGATCAAGGCAGTAAACCGCCTGAGATGCTACAGTTAATAGCAACTACAGCAACTAAGCATGTAGACAGTCACAGAATGTCACCCCAATAGCACGCAGGAAGGGAATTGGAAGGTTACAGTAGGTTGTCATTACAGGAGCCTAATGATCTCAGAGTCTCTAATTTTAGTACAGCTATTAAGCCTTGGAACAGGCTGGTCTTATTAAGTGAGCAATGCAATACACATTTGTATTGTACAAGCAAAACATTTTATAAAAAAAATGCAGCAAAGGTTAGGTTGATTAGATCCAGCGATCCGAGCAGCTTCAGAGCGGTGTAAGAATTACAGTAAAGTATAGATCATGCAAGCAGTGAGCACTCTTTACCTACAGTGCTCAGCATAAATGAGTTCACGCCTTTGATAAGCAAGTTTTTAATCAGTACCTCACTGAACACAAGAACAATTTCCAAACTTTTGACAAGTTTGGGCTTCATAGAATATTTTTTTAACCCATAACGTAAAACTAAGATTAATAATATACCGTATTTTTCGGATTATAAGACACACTTTTTCCCTCCAACTTTGGGGGGAAAATAGGGGTGCCTCTTGTAATTCGAATATACCTTACTGGCTGCGGTGGAGCAGGGTCCCAGGGTCACTGCTGGAGGAGGCAAGAGTGGCGCGTTGCTGCAGGCCGCAGGCTAGGGATGAGGGTGTGTTTGGAGGTGCGACACTGCGGGTGTTCGGTGGTGCGGGTGCCCCGCTGACATATTGTGAAAGCCCGGAACCCCCGCACTTCCATGGTTTACATTGCGGTGGCCTGCAAGAAAATGGCTGCCGGGGACAGCACATGCACAAATGGAGATTTCCACACCATCTCGGGAGATGTGATTTTAGCGCCAGGATCTCCATCTGGCCATGTGCCGCCCTCGACAGCCATTTTCCCGGAGTCCACCACAATGTAAACCATGGAAGTCTGGGGGTCCTGGGCTTTCACAAAATGTCGGTGGAGCCCCCACACCACCGAACATCCACAGCGTCGCACATTTGAACACCCTTTTCTCCCAGTCTGGGGTCCACAGCATCGCCCCACTCCTGCCTTCGCCAGCAGCGATCCTGGGACCCCCCTTCACCACAGCCACCACCCCTGGTAAGCAATGAGATGCATGAATTGTAAGAAGCACAACTATTTTATTAAAAAAGTTTTTTTTTCCTATTTTTCCCCTCAAAATTTGGGGTGCGTCTTATAAACCACAAAATACAGTAATCTTCTTTATAAAATCTTCAGTTTTACTCAAATTAGTTGATGCAAAAACGAATACACCCCACATTAAAAACAGTACAATTTTTAAGGCATATTGAATGAATACATTGACGACATATTGCAACATTTATCTTTTTCCATTCTTCAAGAATGTCCTCTTTTAGAGCCTGGATGCTGGATAAAGAGTGATGCTGCTGGGTTCAGATCAGGAGATATACTTGTCCACAGAATAACTTTCACCTTGTTCTTCTTCAGAATTATAACAGTGACCTTAGATGTGTGTTTTGCATCATTGACATGTTGGAAAAGTGAACGCCTACCGAGGGCACAAAGTGATGGTAGTGGAGCGCCCCCACTGTCGCAGGGCCGAGGGGTACCCGGTACCGGGCCTCTCTGTCTCGGTTCTGGGATTGTCACGGTGGCTAGACCCGGTCTGTGACCCTGCTAAGGGGCGTCCAGTAAAAGTTGAGAGTGATGATGTGTGGTGCAGGGTGCGATGAGTAATGAGGACACAGGGATGCAGTCTCTTTACCTCTTTACTGAAGGCTTCAGGATCCTCAGTCCAGAGTACGGTTAACAGGGCTGTCTGAGACCGGCCGGTCCGATAGCACCTCCAGAGTTCCCTTTGCAGGTGGAAATCTGTGCCTTCCTTCTAGCGCTTGTGTGTTGTAGTCCTTCCCTGCTGAGCACCACGGGATAGTCCTCACAACTGTTGTGTCTGTTTCTGATGTTCCCTCACAACTGATTCTGATGTTCTTCTCCGTCCCCCAGATGATATGGCTAGGACGCACCCGTATGACGGGTAGGCCTGGAGTTCTTCCGGGACCCTAGAGTCGCCCCTCTCTCACTGTTGCCCCCTATGTCTGCTTAGGTGATTTAGGTGAGACAGCCCGCCTATAACTGACTGTCCTGCCGTTGGTTTGAAGTAAGGCTTGGAGCCAGTACTTCCTCTGCGTTTCTGGCCACCGGCTACGCGCCTCAGTAGGATGTTGCCTCGATCTTACAGCACGACTCCTACTGGTGTTTTCTCCTTGTTGCGTTGATCTCGTTTCTCACTCTTCACAATAAACCTCGCTTCTTGTCCTTTCTTGGGGTACCGCCGCAATGAAGTGCAGGCGCGGTCCCGTAACGTTCTTTCTGTTCGCTAGGCCTCTGTCAGGATCCCACCCCTGACAAGGACCCCCCTGAATCTTCCCCTGCAACACCCTCTGCCACAGGATGTTGCCTGGTTCCAACCCAGTCAGCTTTCTGTCTAACTTCCTATCTAACCCCCAGTTTTACCAGATTGTGAGGAGTGGCCTAATACATAGTGCCGTTTGCTCCCCCTGGAGGCCAGACTGTGAAGTGTATTGGTGTCTGTGATACCTGGTCAGGTGAACTCCTTCAGTGCCATCAGAGGAACCATCACCCCCCTTAGCGGCGGAGCGATGTTACTGCAACGACCAGGTCTCTGGGGCGCTGCACTCCCCCCCGGTTAAATCCAGTACTCCCGGACTGGGAAGAAAACAACAATACATGTCAGCAAAAAGACATACAATTTTGAAATGCAGAAACTAGTAAACTTGAACAAAGCTTCCCTTTATGGGAGGTGAGGACACTTAAATGTTACAAACATGGTTAAATATTTTAAATAACAGTCCATGAATAACTTCTATTACCCAACCGGGTATTCTACTAAGTGCAAATTCTGAACAATAATTTAACTTTGCCTCCAAGGACGTATGAGCTGAATCCACTAAAGGCTTACTATAAGGCTAACTTTTTCTTTAAGGGAGTATAAGCTGAACCCACTAAAGAATTACTTATAAAACACTATAATGCTAATCAACTTTCCTTCATTTTCCAACTTTACATTCACAGGACCACCTGTCTATTTGCCCAGGCCTACTGCCTCTCACTCTTTTGCAGGACCACCTAGTTCCTCGTCTGGGCCTACTGCCTTTCTTCTGCTATACACAGTATAGAACTTATCAACCTCTCAGATCACTGAGCCATCTCTGTATGGCTCCTAGGAGGACTCACCATCTAACCCCGTACGGGTTCACTTCCTTGTCCTCAATCTCTAACAACATTATCAAACATTTAAATAACTGCATACTCTTTTATGTGGACATCATTACTATTTAACTATCTTAAAGCAACACTATTCTTAAGTGCAACATGTGAACATTCCCTTTAAGAGGGGCTCAAGTTTCTTTGAGGTAGTGCAATCTCTCAAATTGCGAGTTCGTTTGCAGCAGGAATTCCTGTACTATCTCCAGGAACAATTTCTTCGCAAAGAGTTCTTGTTCTTGTAAAACCAGTAGGGGGCACCTTTAAGAAGGTGCAAACTATTTACAATAAGTTTGTAATCATGCAGTGTTCATGATCCAGCAGTTCTTTTCAACAGTGATAAACAGGAAACAAAACAAAAGGCAAAAATAGGGATCGCGGGTAAACTAAGGGATCCCTTTAAGAGTTAACCCTAGTTGGGTTATAGCAGCAGAGAAACACAAGAAGACAAACAGTTAACTATTTACATTTTGTAAAGCATTTATGCTTACTCAGGTTCTGGCCGATCAGGAGGTGGCCTCCTTCCGGGCCTCACCCGGCAAACGGCCCGTGATGGTATAGAAAGGCCTGATCCTCATCCAGGCAGCGACAACACTCCTCTCTGGGCCACCTTCCTTGACCGGGAGCGGGCGCGACCCATAGATACACTGTGGGCCGGGATATCCTGGGGTTCCGCGATGGCTGGTTCCGCTGCCTTTTCCGTAGGGGATTCGTCCTCCGGCAGCCTGGAGAGTGACGCACCGCTGAATGCCCCGAGCCGTCCAGCCGACCTCCCTCTTCCATCGGGTATAGGTCACTGCGTCTCCGGGCTCCAAATCGCGGTTTCCATTTCATCATCTATTCCCTCTGAGATTCCTGAATTCTTGACTGAATATCGTGACGTTTTTGAAGAACCTAAGCTTGGTTCATTACCTCCGCACCGGGAGTGCGATTGTGCCATAGATTTGATTCCGGGTAGTAAATACCCTAAGGGTCGTTTATTTAATCTGTCTGTGCCTGAACATGCTGCTATGCGAGAATATATAAAGGAGTCCTTGGAAAAGGGACATATTCGTCCTTCGTCATCTCCCTTAGGAGCCGGTTTTTTCTTTGTGGCTAAGAAAGATGGCTCTTTGAGGCCGTGTATTGATTATCGGCTTTTGAATAAAATCACGGTTAAATATCAATATCCGTTGCCACTGCTGACTGATTTGTTTGCTCGCATAAAGGGGGCCAAGTGGTTCTCTAAGATAGATCTCCGTGGGGCGTATAATTTGGTGCGAATTAAGCAGGGGGATGAGTGGAAGACCGCATTTAATACGCCCGAGGGCCACTTTGAGTATTTGGTGATGCCTTTTGGTCTTTCAAATGCCCCTTCAGTCTTTCAGTCCTTTATGCATGACATTTTCCGTGATTATTTGGATAAATTTATGATTGTGTATCTGGATGATATTTTGATTTTTTCGGATGACTGGGACTCTCATGTCCAGCAGGTCAGGAGGGTTTTTCAGGTTTTGCGGTCTAATTCCTTGTGTGTGAAGGGTTCTAAGTGCGTTTTTGGGGTTCAAAAGATTTCCTTTTTGGGATATATTTTTTCCCCCTCTTCCATCGAGATGGATCCTGTCAAGGTTCAGGCTATTTGTGATTGGACGCAACCTTCTTCTCTTAAGAGTCTTCAGAAATTTTTGGGCTTTGCTAACTTTTATCGTCGATTTATTGCTGGTTTTTCTGATGTTGTTAAACCATTGACTGATTTGACTAAGAAGGGTGCTGATGTTGCTGATTGGTCCCCTGCTGCTGTGGAGGCCTTTCGGGAGCTTAAGCGCCGCTTTTCTTCCGCCCCTGTGTTGCGTCAGCCTGATGTTGCTCTTCCTTTTCAGGTTGAGGTCGACGCTTCTGAAATCGGAGCTGGGGCGGTTTTGTCGCAGAGAAGTTCCGATTGTTCCGTGATGAGACCTTGTGCCTTTTTCTCGCGTAAATTTTCGCCCGCCGAGCGGAATTATGATGTTGGGAATCGGGAGCTTTTGGCCATGAAGTGGGCTTTTGAGGAGTGGCGTCATTGGCTTGAGGGGGCTAGACATCAGGTGGTGGTATTGACTGACCACAAAAATCTAATTTATCTTGAGTCCGCCAGACGCCTGAATCCTAGACAGGCGCGCTGGTCGTTGTTTTTCTCTCGGTTTAATTTTGTGGTGTCCTACCTGCCGGGTTCTAAGAATGTTAAGGCGGATGCCCTTTCTAGGAGTTTTGAGCCTGACTCCCCTGGTAACTCTGAACCTACAGGTATCCTTAAGGATGGAGTGATATTGTCTGCCGTTTCTCCAGACCTGCGGCGGGCCTTGCAGGAGTTTCAGGCGGATAGACCTGATCGTTGCCCACCTGGTAGACTGTTTGTTCCTGATGATTGGACCAGTAAAGTCATTTCTGAGGTTCATTCTTCTGCGTTGACAGGTCATCCTGGAATCTTTGGTACCAGGGATTTGGTGGCAAGGTCCTTTTGGTGGCCTTCCCTGTCTCGAGATGTGCGAGGCTTTGTGCAGTCTTGTGACGTTTGTGCTCGGGCCAAGCCTTGTTGTTCTCGGGCTAGTGGATTGTTGTTGCCCTTGCCTATCCCGAAGAGGCCCTGGACGCACATCTCGATGGATTTTATTTCGGATCTTCCTGTTTCTCAGAAGATGTCTGTCATCTGGGTGGTGTGTGACCGTTTCTCTAAGATGGTCCATTTGGTTCCCCTGCCTAAGTTGCCTTCTTCTTCCGAGTTGGTTCCTCTGTTTTTTCAAAATGTGGTCCGTTTGCATGGTATTCCGGAGAATATCGTTTCTGACAGAGGAACCCAATTCGTGTCTAGATTTTGGCGAGCATTCTGTGCTAGGATGGGCATAGATTTGTCTTTCTCGTCTGCTTTCCATCCTCAGACTAATGGCCAGACCGAGCGGACGAATCAGACCTTGGAGACATATTTGAGGTGTTTTGTGTCTGCAGATCAGGATGATTGGGTTGCTTTTTTGCCTTTAGCGGAGTTTGCCCTCAATAATCGGGCCAGCTCTGCCACCTTGGTGTCTCCTTTTTTCTGTAATTCGGGGTTTCATCCTCGATTTTCTTCTGGTCAGGTGGAATCTTCGGATTGTCCTGGAGTGGATGCTGTGGTGGAGAGGTTGCATCAGATTTGGGGGCAGGTAGTGGACAATTTGAAGTTGTCCCAGGAGAAGACTCAGCTTTTTGCCAACCGCCGGCGTCGGGTTGGTCCTCGGCTTTGTGTTGGGGACTTGGTGTGGTTGTCTTCTCGTTTTGTCCCTATGAGGGTTTCTTCTCCTAAGTTTAAGCCTCGGTTCATCGGCCCGTACAAGATATTGGAGATTCTTAACCCTGTGTCCTTCCGTTTGGACCTCCCTGCATCTTTTTCTATTCATAATGTTTTTCATCGGTCATTGTTGCGCAGGTATGAGGTACCGGTTGTGCCTTCCGTTGAGCCTCCTGCTCCGGTGTTGGTTGAGGGCGAGTTGGAGTACGTTGTGGAAAAAATCTTGGACTCCCGGGTTTCCAGACGGAAACTCCAGTATCTGGTCAAATGGAAGGGATACGGTCAGGAGGATAATTCTTGGGTGACTGCCTCTGATGTTCATGCCTCCGATCTGGTCCGTGCCTTTCATAGGGCTCGTCCTGATCGCCCTGGTGGTTCTGGTGAGGGTTCGGTGCCCCCTCCTTGAGGGGGGGGTACTGTTGTGGGATTGGGTTTTGGGCTCCCCCGGTGGCCACTGGTGGAGTTGGGCTGGTGTGCGTCGTCCCCTCTGTTCGCCTGTTTCCGTCGGGATGTGGGAGTCGCTGTTTGGCCTTGCTCCTCTGTCGCTTCCGTGCCGGTCGGCATTGTAATCAGAAGCCTTTCTGTGCATGTTCCTGCTGCTAGACAACTCCCAGCTAAGTTGGACTTTTGTCCTCGTTTGTTTTTGCATTTTGTTCCAGTTCACAGCTGTAGTTTCGTTTCTGTGTCTGGAAAGCTCTTGTGATCTGAAATTGCCACTCTGATGTTATGAGTTAATACTAGAGTCTTAAAGTAATTTCAGGATGGCGTTTTGATAGGGTTTTCAGCTGACCATGAAAGTGCCCTTTCTGTCTTCCTGCTATCTAGTAAGCGGACCTCAATTTTGCTAAACCTATTTTCATACTACGTTTGTCATTTCATCTAAAATCACCGCCAATATATGTGGGGGCCTCTGTCTGCCTATCGGGGAAATTTCTCTAGAGGTGAGCCAGGACTATATTTTCCTCTGCCAGGATTAGTTAGTCCTCCGGCCGGCGCTGGGCGTCTAGGGATAAAAAACGTAGGCAACGCTACCCGGCTACTGTTAGTTGTGCGGCAGGTTTAGTTCATGGTCGGTTTAGTTTCCATCCTTCCAAGATCTAGTACTTATGTTTGCTGGGCTATGTTCTCTTGCCATTGAGAACCATAACAGACACCCATGTATGCCACAGGTTACTGGACACGCTGAGACTGCAAGATGGCCAGTTAGTAGCAACAGCAATCCCATATACATATTTGAGAAACAGGGGTAGTGACACTTTAAGTTATATCACAATAGTGACGCAAGAATTTTGAAGGTGAGGGGGATCGATGCCCTTCATTTGGGCATAAGAGGAGGTGACAATAAAAAACTCCTCGCACAAATCGAGACAAGGTGGATGGTCCAACTAGATACCATGACACCGAAAGGTCTCAATGAATCTTTGAGTTTTGCCTCCTTTTTATAGTGTTCCCAATACATATCTCTTGGCTCTTTAGCCTCCTGTTCCCACATGCCCCCATGTCTATTAACCCCGCGGATGTGTTTTCGTGTTTTTAATTTTATTTTAATATGATTGTCTTTTTGTTTATTTAGTGATTGTGACTCTGCGGATCTATAGCGCTTTCTTATACTTCTTTATCTGGCCCTTCCTCTGGACCAGAAAATGACCCCGGACTTCCATTACGTTATATGGGAAAAGCACAGCCACCACAGCGATTGCGGATTAACTGAATATTTGCCATCTGTTAATGTTATCTGTGATGCTATATCATGTGTGGTGGTTCCTCTGTTTGCCATTCTGGCTGTTGTTCACTTGCATGTTTGGATGGTTTTGCGCATCGTGCTGTGACCTGCCGTTTTCTGTCTGCGGGTGGGCGTCTCTATGGTGTGCGCATCGCTCCGTGGATCTTTCCCCGACGCCTTACCCGCACTCCAGGACCTGGCGACCGCAGTGCGCATGCGCCGACGAAAGCCATCCTGATTGACCACATTTGGTCATGTGACCAAGTTCATTGGGTTATTTGAAGGTCCTGTTAGGGCCTGAGGTATACTCCCTTGAGAAAGCAGCCCCAAGTAGCCACGAAACGCGCGTCGGGACCCTCCATCCGACCCCCCTTGTTCCCACTCATCTGCTGGTAAGCATTGCACCTTTTGCTAGTTACTTCCGCACTTTATATGAAAGATAGACAGGTGTTACTTTATCCTTAGTCACTTTATGGATGCATGCTGACCTCCAGGTGTCCACTTTTGGATGCACTGCTCCCCCACGGTTATGGTCTTTGGACCTTTATGTTATTTTTCAGGGACTCATGTGCAATGTGAGGTGGTGATAGGTGGGGGGTGGGGTATATAGCAATCTGCATTGTTTTTGGCTCTTTATGTACTGTTGAGATGTTTTATCTTTTCTACGAATTAATACAATTATATGACTATTTTTACCGGATGTAATCAGTTTGTTCCTTTTTCTCCTATTTTTGTAAGATGGCCAGTTAACCTAGGCAACAAGACGTACACAGAATAAAATTATAAACCTTACCGTTCTAAAGAACAGAAAGGATTATATATTAAAAAGAAAATTGAAAATTGCCTGTTTGCAATTTCAACCATTTAACATCTTGAGGTAACTACTTTAGAGATGCAGCCAATTTTCAACTTTACAATTTCATTTTTTAACACTCATTTTTTCAAGTGTCATAACTTTTTATTATTCTTCCACCAACGTAGTAGACATGGACAGTCCATCTCTTTTTGATGAATTGTTTCATTTGGCTGTCTGTGCCTGATGAAGAGACGTATGTAGTCTCGAAAGCTTGCAATTTGTTACCATACTTTTTAATGGCTAACTGAAAAGATCAACCACTGAGGTCTCTCAATTCTAAATATTTTTAATTTGGCTGTGTGGTCAATGCAGTCAAAACCCTGCTCATCTGCAGCTGGCCAATGTCAGAGGATTTTTCAAGATTACCTCCAATAAGAGTCATTTGGAGATGACTGCAAGCGGTTACCACTGGAGTTCTAGCTCCCATTTTTCACACAAAAAGGAGCAGCAGTCAATCACCAGTGACCCATATGTACAATGTAGCCATTTGTGGGCTTATTTTTTTGTGAGATGAATTGTTGTTTTGAATGATACCATTCATTTTGCCATATAATGTAATGAGAAATGGGAAAGAATTCCAGATAAAGTGGTAAAAAAATACTAATTTGCACCATATTTTTCTGCAATACAAAACCAAACTGTGGCAATTTATGCAACGGTGCCTGGCTCTGGTCAAGTGAATGGGAGGAAATGCTGCACCAAGCACAGCTATTAGGCACTGCAGCTCATCTCCACTATGTAACTGAAGAAGGGGAACAAAAGCACCCAATTGTGCTGATAGACTGGGGCATAGATGACCAACACTGGCCAATCCATACATTGGAGAGAGAACAGTTCTGTTCAGCGGCCACATAAAGCACCTGATTATTCTCCTGTTTACCTCTGCAATCATAACTCAACCATATACAAAGCTGATTACTCGAGCTCCAAACAGTATGGTGTGAAAAAAAAGACATGGGGGAAAAAATGACAATTGATTTTCCCCCTTCACCTAGATTATGAAAATCAAGCAATAAATGTAAGGTCGTAACAGTAACACAAATTATATTATTTAGTAAAATATGTTTTTTATTCAGTAAAAGTGTGAAAACAAAAAGAAAATGTAAACTCAGAATCAAACCAATTTTACTGACCCATAGAACCAAAATAGCATATTATTTTTATTACTTTGCTTAATTGGTCATCGAAGGGTTAGCAATGACACGATTTAACTTTGAGTCTCCATTTTAATAGTTTTGTCTTTTTTGCTGCTACAGCTTTCCTGGATTAATAGGTAAAGGTTTCCATCTAGTGGTCAATATAGATAACTGCAATAGTGAGAATCTAAAGTAAAATAATCAAGCTTCTATAGGGCTAAAACATCCTATTAGCAGATGTTGTGGTTTAATCCTTTAATGTACATGAGTGCTTTTTGGCCAGAGCAAAATTTCACCTTTTGGAACGCCCAACCCTCCTAAGCCATCTGTATGAGCATGCAGGTCATTGGAAGCTGAATAAAATGATACCTTCGTATCTGCGATCAGATTTCTTATTTCAGAGAAATCCACACTTTTCTTATCTGAAAATCAGCTGTTAAGATCTATGGGCCAGACACTGATCTGTATGAGAATCTATCTCCAGAGCTCATTTTCCATAAAAAGAGAGGTACCAGTGTGATGTTTAATGTCCGCTCTCTGCTCCCACTGCAGAACCGTGTGATCATACTGACACATCTGCAGGTTCCTCTCCAGGAGCGGATTAAGAGTAGCCAGGGCCCCGGGCTATTTAGAAACGTGGCCCCATTATCCCCCAATGTGTCATGTGATATGTCACATGAACCCCTTTGATAGATGATGTGATAAGTCATGTGATTAACACATAGGTAGGTGCTCTGGTGCAACACACGTTTTCCTTTATTTGTAGCACTAAATGTAATGGGGTGGGCAATTCATTTTTTTCTAGGAGCCAAATAAGAGACTGTGACTGTTGTGGAGGGCCAAATAAATTTGCTGAAGTTAATTCTGCTCAATATTAATAACATGTTAATTATGTTAACTCGTATTTGTTGGCACAATGATGTCATAGCCCCGGCACACCACAGAAGAGGCAATGGGAGCTTCCCTGGAGCTGCACTGCCATTCTGTATTGCCAGCACTGGAGCTCCAGGAAGCACCCTGCCTGAAGATGTACACCGTCAATGGTGGCACACAAAATATTATAATGGGGGCAATCTGGGAATGGGTCCCCATGGAGCTTCGTGCGGTAGCCCAGATTGCCCTCATTAGAATCCACCTTCTTCAGCTTCCATCTAACAGACAGCCAGTTTTACAATAGTGTTGCAATACAGCAGAGGCTGTGAGAGCTGCAGCAAATGTGTTTGTAAGAATTCCAAGTTCAGTTCTACTGTGAGTCATCTATTTAAGCCAAATGGACATATTGTCTGGTGTTTATACATCTAGAACAGTGTTTCTCAACTCCAGTCCTCAAGACCCCACAACAGGTCATGTTTTCAGGATTTCCTTAGTATTGCACAGGTGATAATTTCATCACCTGCTCAAGCATTAATTCCATCGCCTATGCAATACTAACGAAATCCTGAAAACATGACCTGTTGTGGGGTCTTGAGGACTGGAGTTGAGAAACACTGATCTAGAAGATCTCCTTTTTGTGTATATATATTTCATTCATCTACTGTGTGCTAACAATTATATTCCCATGTCTGGAAAGCTCTGATATTCATTGGTATATACAGGTGCTTCTCACAAAATTAGAATATCATCAAAAAGTTAATTTATTACAGTTCTTCAATACAAAAAAAGTGAAACTCATATATTACAAACTGAGTGATCTATTCCAAGTGCTTATTTCTGTTAATGTTGATGATTATGGCTTACAGCCAATGAAAACCCAAAAGTCATTATCTCAGTAAATTAGAATAATTAACAATAAACACCTGCAAAGGCTTCCTAAGCATTTAAAAAGATCCCTTAGTCTGTTTCAGTAGGTTCCACAATCATGGGGAAGACTGCTGAGGGTAAGCCACAACAGATCATTTCTAAAAAAGCTGGCTGTTCACAGAGTGCTGTATCCAAGCATACTAATGGAAAGTTGAGTGGAAGGAAAAAGTGTGGTAGAAAAAGGTGCACAAGCAACCGAGATAACCGCAGCCTTGAAAGGATTGTTAAGAAAAGGCCATTCAAAAATTTGGGGGACATTCACAAGGAGTGGACTGCTGCTGGAGTCATTGTTTCAAGAGCCACCACACACAGATGTACCCAGGACATGGGCTACAAGTGTCACATTCCTTGTGTCAAGCCAATTTTGCATTTCATTTGGAAATCAAGGTGCCAGAGTCTGGAGGAAGAGTGAAGTTTCCACAATCAGTGATGGTTTGGGGAGCCATGTCATCTGCTGGTGTAGGTCCACTGTGTTTTATCAAGATCAAAGTCAGCGCAGCCGTCTACCAGGAATTTTTAGAGTACTTCATGCTTCCCTCTGCCAACAAGCTTTTTGGAGATGGAAATTTCATTTTCCAGCAGGACTTGTCCACAAAGCAATAAAGTACTGCATAAAGTACTGCAGTGCGCAGGCGCAGGGCCTCTCTGACCTTTCCCGGCGGCGCCTGCACAATACAGTACTTTGCTCTGCCCTCAACAGGGCAGATAAAGTACGCCTGCGAAGGAGCCACAACAGGAAGCAAGGAAGAGGACATCATCGCATGAAGATGGGAGGCGCCGGACCCGAACCACGACGCCCATCGGACCGGATGACGCATCGGGACCGCCCCTTGGTGAGTATAATCTGACTTGTTTTTCTTAACTTTCAGATTACATCGGGGGCTTATCTACAGCAATGCTGTAGATAAGCCCCTGATGGCGGTGACCACAGCTTATAGGCGAAAAATGGGGTGACCGATTCCCTTAAGACTGTGTGCACACGATGCAGATTTAGTGCAGAAATAGTGCAGATCTGCAGCAGATTTGCACTGTGATTTACAGTACAATGCAAATCAATGTGAAAAAAAAAGCTGTGCACATGGTGCAGAAAAATCCGCACAGAAACGCTGCAGATTTCAAAGAAGTGCATATCTCTTCTTTTGTGCGTTTCTGCAGCGTTTCTGCACCCCTCTATTAATAGAAATCCGCAGTGGTAAAAACTGCACAAAATCCGCATCAATTCCGCACAAAAAACGCACTAAAACCGCATCAAAACCGCACCTGCGGATTCTGCCAGGAGATGCAGATTTAGTGCAGAAAATTCTGCACCACATTTCCTACGTGTGCACATAGCCTTAAAATAATTAGGTCAGATTTGAGGTAATCTATAAAGGAGAATCTGATGGAGGCGATACTATTTCTCAGAACAAATTCATAGACTGCACAAATACTATTCAGTAAGTTTTTGTTGAAAACTTTTTTTCCCCTTACTGCAGAGTGTATAATAAATTGTAAATATGCAAAGTTTTTTTGTTCTAAAGTTGTATTCCAATAAATATATTTTATGTTCTATCTAAATGGCTTTATTATTGTATCATAATAAAGATTAAAAGCCTGATGTTACTACAGTAAATTTATCACTTAAACATGAGCCATGTATGAGGGAGTCGGAGTCGTGGAGTCGGAGTCATGGGAATTGTGAAGTCTGAGTCGGAGGTTAGGCTTACCGACGCCACAGCCCTGCGACTAAGTATTGCTTTAATAATTGGTCTCCTTCTTTCTAAACTCTCCCCTCTAGAAATCTTTCCTGAATGCTGCAGCCATATTCCTTACCAACCGCTACCGATACCTTTACCCTGGGTTAGTCATTGCACTGGTTGCCCATCTGATACACAGTTCAATATACAGTTATCACTCTCACCCATAAAGCCCTCCATGGTTCAGCACCACCCTACATCTCCTCCCTTGTCTCATTATACTACCCTACCCATGCCCTCTGCTAGGCTAATGACCTAAGACTAACATCCTTAATAATCTGAACCTCCCATTCCCGTTGCCAGGATTTATCGGGTGCTGCATCAATTCTTTGGAATGCACTATGCAGGGCAATTTGATTAATTCACAATTCCCATAGTTTAATGCGTGGCCTAAAAACGCATTTCTTGAGACTGGCCTATGGCCCCACCTCACTTATCTAACTGTCCCTGTTTGGCCAACATAAAATGTTCTTCAAAATCATGACCCCTGTAGCATCTGTTCACACACCCTCCATTTACTTAATTGCCCTCTGCCTCTGTTCTGTACACATACTGACTGGTGCCAAGTTCAGGCAGCGTTATGTGCAGACCCTAGTTAGTATATTATGACTATCGCACAATATTAGCACTTTTTTCTTTTACCTTTCTTGTCTCCCCTATTTCCTCATAGATTGTAAGGCCGGCGTCACACTAGGCGTCTGAAAATACGGTCCGTTTTTTACGGCCGTAATACGCAGAAATTGTCCCAAAACACTGTTCCGTATTCAATGCGAGGATGTGATTTTTACGCACAAATTTATCCGTGTGTCATCTGTATGGCGTATTTTTCACGCAGGCTTGCAAAATGGACATTTCATGGATGCATCGGCTCAAATATTCTTAAAAACACATATACAGTCTATATTATATATATATATATATATATATATATATATATATATATATATATATATATATATATATATATATATATATATATATATCAGTGAGACACACACACATTGCCCAGCCATGTTGTATATTGCCCAGCCATGTAGTATATTGCCCAGCCACGTAGTATATTGCCCAGTTAGGTAGTATATTGCCCAGTGACGTAGTATACAGCACAGAGTCACGTAGTATATTGCACAGCGACGTAGTATATAGCACAGAGCCATGTAGTATATTGCCCAGCTACGTAGTATATTGCCCAGCCACGTATGTCACAGGTTAAAAAATAAAAAATAAACATATTCTCACCTTCCGAGGGACCCTTGTAGTTCTGTCACCTCCTTCTCGCGCAGGCCCTGTGATGATGTCGTGGTCACATGACCGTATCGCGGTCACATTACCGTGACGTCACGGCAGGTCCTTCTCGCGCAGGCGCGCAGGACTTGTGATGACGTCGCAGTCACATGACCGCGACGTGACCGTAACCGTGCTCAAACGCAGCCATATGCAGACCAGCCAAATGCAAGTGTGAAGCCAGCTTAAGGCTAGTTTCACACTAGCATTCGGCAGGGCTGAGGACTTCCTCCATGAAGCCCCACCCACAGCCACACCTCTTCATTCAGCTCCGCCTACGGCTGCATGCGTCCCCTTTCTTATCTTTATCATTGGGTACGCAGGCCATGCAGATGCCTCCACATGCGTCGTTTTCACGCTGCGCCGACTGCAACAAAATGCAACATGTTGCGTTTGGCGCAGGTCGGCACAGCGTGAAAACGCATGCTGAGGCATCTGCATGGCCTGCGTACCCAATGTTAAAGATTGGGTGCCCAGGACACATGCAGCCATAGGCAGAGCTGGATGAAGAGGCGTGGCAGTGGGTGGGGCTTCACTGAGGAAGTCCCCAGCCCTCCGCAGCCCTGCCGAACGCTAGTGTGAAACTCGCCTAATAATAATATTTAGTAACAACCAGAGGTCTCCTGCAGACCTCTATGGTTGTTGATGCCAGATTGCTATGAGCGCCACCCTTTGGTCAGCGCTCATAGCAATGCTGTAATTCTCCTACAGAGGCAGTCTGAGCATCATTTCTATGTAGGAGAGGCAATAGAGTTGTGGCAGCATCTAGCCTCCCATGGAGGCTATTGAAGTATGCCAAAATAAAAAAAAATGTTTGTTTTTTGCAGGACGAGTTGTACTTTTAAAAACACCATCTGTTTTACCATGTCGTGTACTAGAAAACGTGAACAAAAATCCAAGTGTAGTGAAATTGCAAAAAAAGTGCAATCCCACACTTGTTTTTTGTTTGGCTTTTTTGCTAGGTTCACTAAGTGCTAAAACTGACCTGCCCTTATGATTCTCCAGGTCATTACAAGTTCATAGACACCTAACATGTCTAGGTTCCTTTTTATCTAAGTGCTGAAAAAAATTTCCAAACTTTGCTTAAAAACAAACAAACAAAAAAAACAAAAACGCAATTTTCTGAGAGCCGTAGCGTCTCCATTTTTCATGATCTGGAGTTGGGTGAGGGCTTATTTTTTGTTTGCTGAGCTGACATTTTTAACAATACCATTTTGGTGCAGATACGTTCTTTTGATCGCCCGTTATTGCATTTTAATGCAATGTTGCGGCGCCAAAAAAAAATGTAATTCTGGCATTTTTTATTTTTTTCTCGCTACGCCATTAAGCGATCAGGTTAATTCTTTTTTTTTATTGATAGATCGGGCGATTCTGAACTCGGCGATACCAAATATTTGTAGGTTTGATTTTTTTTTATAATTGTTTTATTTTGAATGAGGTGAAGGAGATTTAAACTTTTATATTTTTTTTATTTTTTTCAGATTTTTTTTTTTTTACTTATGCCATGCTTCAATAGCCTCCATGGGAGGCTAGAAGCTGGCATAGCCTGATCGGCTCTGCTACATAGGAGCGATGCTCAGATCGCTCCTATGTAGCTTAATTACTGCATTGCTATGAGCAGCGGCCACAGGGTGACGCTCACAGCAATCTGGCATTAACAACCATAGAGGTCTTCAGGAGACCTCTGCTTGCTATGCCAATGCACCGATGACAGACAGCATTCAACAGCGGCATTTAACTAGTTAATAGTGGTGGGTGGATCGCGATTCCACATGCCGCTATTGCAGATTCTATCTTTGAGGTGGGCTCACCACTGGAGCCCACATCAAAAGGGGAGATGCGACATGCGCCGTACTAGTACTGTGCATGTCACAAAGGGGTTAAGGTAGTTTTATGGATGTTTACTCCAGAAATTAATCCACTAGGAATGTGCGAACATACTTCGTTATCACTCGAGTATCATCATGCTCGAATGTGTTTGTTACTCGGTGAACAATGAGCGGTACTAGAATCCTCGCTGCGCATCTTTGGCGCCTGTTACACAGCGAATAAACATGTGGGGATTGTGTGTGTGAGTCACGGTAATGCCGTAGCCATTACTGAGATTGGCTGGCCATCTGACATCATCAGCTTATAAAAGGAGAGGCGCCGCCTGGCTCAGCACTGACTGTCACACTTTGCAGGGAGGCACAATACACCACTTCTGAAGCCAGAGCAATGTGAACAGGTGGTCGGTTGGATAGCAGATAATGCTTCCAGCAGGCTTCGCAACATCACAGTCTTCCACACGGTCCAGTCTCACCAGCCTAAAGTCTGGATCACTTAATCCGCACACTGATTCTCTTTCCTCCCACCATGTTAAGTCCCAGGAGACTAGTGATCGCACACTAGGACACTCCGAGGAGCTCGTTACCACAATATTTTTTTATTGTGACCTCTCAACCTACATGTACCAAGATGGACAGAACAACATGCTGTTTAGTGCTGCCCAAAACTTAGGGCAGTCACGGCCACAAGAACATGATATTGAGGAACGGCAAATTTGTGATGAGGAGAAAGATGATGAGACACAGTTGCTGCTAAGTCTTCTTGTTGTTAAGTCATAAAGACAGGAGTGTTGGTGGAAGATGAGGTGGTGGATGACGAAATTACCGCCCCAACCTGGGAAGCTGAATGCAGAGTGAAGCTAGCAGTGCTAAGGGGGAGAGATCGGCAGTACCGAAACAAACAGGGGTGACCAGAGGGAGAAGGCTGGCAACTGTTCTGCAGAGAACAGGCAGTCCTGAATTTCAAACAGGTATTCCCCAGTCTGGGACTTTTTTAAAGAGTGGTCTGAGGCAAACAAAATGGCCATTTGCAACCTCTTCCATGCAAAGATCAGCAGGGGCCTGACCACTAAGAACCTAACTACCACCAGAATGATCAGGCACATGTCATCTAAGCACCCGACTAGGTGGGCAGAATGCATGGGTACGCGATTGGTGCCATCAGGTGACACCACTGCCAATTCCCCTGTGCTACGTGCTTCCCAATCCACTGTCCAAAACACTGGCGCAGATGCCTCCTAACCTGTACCTATCCTTGCACATTCTGACCTACCATCATCAGGCACCTCCAAATCAAACCTCCAGCCCAGCATTCAGCTCTCTCTAACCCAGGCCTTGGAACGAAAAAGAAAGTTCCCAACCAGCCACCCACTCATAGGCCCAAATGCTAAACAGGCACATTTCCAGGCTGCTTACAGTGGAAAGTTGCCATTTAGGCCGGTAGACAAGGAGAAATTGCCCAGACTCATGTCGGCAGCTGTCCATCGGTACTCAGTTACCAGTTGCCACTTTTTCTCCAGGTGTGGCTTTCCCGCCTTGTACCAGCATGTGCCCAGGAACATCACCAGTTATGTACAAGTCACAAGTCACGTACTTACTGGTATTGTCCACTTAATGACCGAAACATGGACAAGAGCTAGTTGCCAGGGACGCTACATTTTACTGACGGCACACTGGGTGAACATTGTGGAGGCTAGGGCAGTCACATCCCGTGATTCAGACTGAGGATTGCTGGCCCTACTTCTATCAGGGTTTCCTCCACCTTCTATAGTAGTTCCTGCATCCCCGCCTGCTCCACCTCATCCACCATCTCCAATGTGGTATCTCAGAGCATGTAGTCCAAATCAAGCAGCACTTCCTCAGCGAAGCGGCAACAAGCTCTGCTGAAGCTAATTTGTCTAGGAGACAAACCGTACACCACAATAGAGTTACTTAAAGGAATAACAGGCCAGACAAATGTGTTTTTTGCTGCTGAACCTCCAACCAGGCATGGTTATGTGTGATAATGAACACAACCTGGAGGCGGCTGTGAAGCTTGGCAGGCTCACATACTGTACATATCATGCTTGGCACATGTGCTCAACTAGGTAGTTCAATGGTTTCTGAAAACACACAGATTTACCAGAGCTTCTGTTCAAGCTATGCCGTGTCAGCGCCCATTTCTGCAAGTTGGCTACAGCTGCCACCGCTATGGCAATGCTGCAGCAGCGCATGCAAGTATCAGCTCACTGACTGGTTTGCGACGTCATCATGTGCTTGAACTCCCACACTGCACATGCTGGCAAGGCTTTGTGAGCAGAAGAGGCCAGTGTTTGCATGCCAGTTCCAACACGCCTGTCTGTATTCTGGTCAGCCTCTGCACATAACAACTGAAGAGTGGGCAAGGATGCCTTGCATTGTGCAGTTTTCCAACACTTTGAGGACACCATAAAGATGGTTAGCGGCGATGATGCCATAGTCAGAGCAACTATCCCGCTTCTGTGCCTACTCACTGTTCACAATTAAACATGAAGCTTTGCACGCAAACCAGGTGGGGATAGGGGAAGACATAACACAGAGCAATTGTAGCTAGCCCAGCCTTATCTCATCTGCTTAGCATGGATTGGGTAACAATGAGGAGGTGGACGCTGAGGAGGAACAGGAACTGGTGGCTAGCGCAACAGAGGCTAGTAGCCACACAACCTTCGTCCCGTCTCCTAGGTGGATGAGCTGAGGATGGGAATGAAGTTAAGAAAAGGTGGAGAAGATGGAGAGTTGTCATCATGATGGAGACTGGCAAGTGTTAGCTGTATGGAGCTTGGCACATATGGCCGAATTTATGTACTGCTGCCTTTCCCATGACCCTCTAGTTACATTCATCTTAGCAAAAAAAAAAGTACTGATTGTTCACCCTGCTAGACCTATGCTATAAGGAGAACTTTGCATCTCTTCTTCCTGAAGTGGAGAGGTCTACTAAAATGGTGTTATATAAGAAGGCAATTGTGGAAAATATGTTGAAAAAAATCCCATCAACCAATGTTAGCGGCAGGGGGCAAGAATCCATGCCCAATCAAGGAGAGGCCAGGGAAACACATTGCAGAGGCTTTGGTACACTGTAAAAAGTGTGGACCAATTTCATGGCACCAGCCCAGAGCCTGATGACCAGGTATTTTTGACACAGAGGGAAAAGTTTTTAAAGATCGCCAAGCAATACCTGGCTGACCAAACAAGCATACTCTCTAATTCCACTGCGACTTTTAACTATTGGGTCTCAAAGCTGGACAACTGGCATCCCTCTATGCCTTGGAGGTGTGCTGCCATGCCACTAATGCCTTTTCTGGGTGGGTTTTTAATGCTACCGGGGGAGTGGGGGTCATAACAGACAGGCACTTTCACCTGTCAACAGAGAATGCAGACAGGCTCACTCTCAAAAAATGAACAAAGTGTGTATTAGCCCACACTTTTTCACACCACCAAATGACAGCAGCACATAAAGTGTTTGTAATATTCAAGATTTTAATGAGATCCTCCAGTTGTTCCCTTTCAGAGGGCTATGGATGACCCAAATCATATTCTCTGTCTGGCTTTGTACTTTCTGCAAAGCGTTTATGACTGTATAAGTACATCAACTACACTTTAAAAATATTTTTGTTAACAATGTTATGGATTAAATGAGTCATCCACACAGTTTAACATGGCTACTGTTGCATTATGGTGGTATGTAAAACAAACAAAAAGTGTAGAAAAATAGTTCAGGATTAGATTACTCATCCATACAGCTGTGCGTGCTCTGTCACATTTTTGTGGTATATAACAGTAGAAAAAGCGTTTGAAAATTTTACTTGTTTCCTCAAATTTTTTACCCATACACTATTTCGTGTTCTGGGGTACATTTTTGTGGTATACAAGATTAAGAAAACGTTTAAAAATTTTGTTCGGTTACATTTCTCAGCCATATAGTATTATATGTTCTTGGGTACATTTCATTGCTATAAAAGCCTAAAAAAAATTGTTCAAAAATTTATCGCTGTTATAATGCTCACCTATAGACTATTCCCTTGGTCTGGAGTACATTTTGTTGCTATATAAGCCTACAAAAACTTGTTTAAAAAACGTATTGGTATTATATTGCTCATACAGGTTATTACATCTACTTGGGTATAGTTTGTTGCTATACAAGCCTCCAAAAATGTGTTCAAAATTTTAGACTATGTGCACGTTACAGATTGGGTGCGTTTTTGTCACTTTTTTCGCACAGATTTGTGACAAAACCTGCATCAAAACCTGATGACAAAGTGAATGAGGAAACTAAAGTGTCATGCACACGTTAAGTATTTTTGACTTTGCAGATTTGATGCAGAAAATAATCTGCAAAATGTCATTTCTCTTTGCTTTTTTGCCCTGCATTTTTCACCATTCACTTCACTCAAATCAACCAAAAAAAAAACAAGGCAAAAAACAATGCTATATCATACCGCTGAACAAAAAGTGGAATAAAACCACAATCAAAAAGACAAATATAAATAAACATGGTACTGCAGAAAACGTCATCTTGCCCAGCAAAAAAAAAAAAGTCATACAGCTATATCAGCAGAAAAGTAAAATAAAGCAATGCAAAAATATTTTTTTCTCTAAAATAGTTTTTATTGTGCAAAAGCATCAAAACATCTACTATATAATTGTCTAAGGGTCACTTCCGTCTGTCTGTCCTTCTGTCTGTCCTGGATATTCGTTGTGGCTTCTGTCTGTCATGGAATCCAAGTAGCTGATTTGCCACAACCAATCAGCGACGGGCACAGTCCGGTGGCAAAATGGCCGCTCTTTCCTCCCCGCAGTCAGTGCTCGGCGCTCGCTCCATACTCCCCTCAAGTCAGCCCTCACACAGGGTTAATGCCAGCGTTACTGGAGCGCGGTGTAACGCACTCCGGTTACACAGCTATTAACCCTGTGTGACCAAATTTTTACTATTGAAGCTGCGTATGCAGCATCAATAGTAAAAAGATCTAATGTTACAAATAAGAATTAAAAAAAGGGTTATTCTCACCTTCCGTCGCGGCTGTCCTCGGCAGTGCAAGCGGCAGGTTCCGGTGCCAAGGATGTGATGCGAGAAGGACCTTCCATGATGTCACGGTCATGTGACCGCGACGTTATCACAGGTCCTGCGCTCATACCAACCCCGGGAACGGAAGCTGCCGTGTGCACCGCACACAGGCGCCAGGACTTCAAGGGGCCTTCAGAAGGTGAGTATATGTTTATTTTTTATTTTAAGTCTTTTTTAACCACGCATATAGTGCCCACATTGCTATATACTACGTGGGCTGTTACATACTGCGTGGGCTCTGTTATATACTACATCTCTGTGCTATATACTAACGTGGCTATGTTATATACTGCGTGGCGTGTTACATATTGCGGGGGCTGTGCTATGTACTGCGTGGGCTGTGCTATATACTGCGTGGCTATGTACTGTGTGGGCTGTGTTATATATTACGTGGCCAGTGTGATACTGCGGGGGCTGTGCTATATACTGCGTGGCTGCTATATACTGCGTGGGCTGTGCTATATATTACGTGGCCAGTGTTATATACTACATCGCCTGTTATATACTGCGTGGCTGCTATATACTGCGTGGGCTGTGTTACATAGTACGTGGGCTGTGTTATATACTGCGTGGCCACTGTTATATACTGCATGGCCTGTATTAACGCAGCGGGTATTCTACAATATTTATGTATGTATGTATATAGCAGCCACATAGTATATAGCAAAGGCCACGTAGTATTTGTCTGCTATATACTACATGGCTCCTATATACTACGTGGCCTGTGCTATATACTATGTGGCTGCTATATACATACAGTACATACATATTCTAGAATACCCGATGCGTTAGAATCGGGCCACCATCTAGTAAAAAATATAAATGGGGTATCACTGTAATCGTACTGACCTAAAGAATAAAACTGCCTTATCAATTTTACCACACATAGAAGGATATAAAAAAACAAAACATTCCAGAATTGATGGCTTTTGTTCATTCTGTCTCCCAAAAATCGTAGTAGAAAGCAAATGGAAAAAAAGTGTCTGAAAATGGTACCAATAAAAATGTCAACTTGTCTAGTTTTTGCAAGTGTTTTTTAGTGTGTGACAGCAGCCAAACATAAAAATATCAACATAAATCTGGTATCGCTGTTATCGCACCGACCTGAAGAATAAGTCGCCATATCATTTATACCACACGAGGAACGGCTTAAAAAAAAAAAAAAAACACTTTCCAAAGATCGCAATAAGGCGCACTGCACTGAGCGCTTACACCGGGGTCTCCTTGTAAATCTCTGAAATACCAGATACAGACAGATCCCCCGGTGGAAAATTCCGTATGAGGCAGTTGGAAGAACTGTGGACGCCATGGGACCTGTGTTCCGGCAGTGTCTGTCTTTAGGATTGCAAAAAGTGCAAACATTTTTGTGCACTTCTAAAAAGAAGGACACCGCTGAACAGACGCCAGACGGAATCCAGATGAACTCTGCGGCCTCATTATAGTGAAGGGATCCCTCCGGGGTTTCATCTGAATCACAGCACTCAGAGATTTAGATGGAAACCCCAAAGTAAGTGCTCAGCGCAGAGCGCCGGATAACTGATCCCAAATGTTATTAAAAATGTTCCTAACAAAAGCTTCAACTCAATCCACAAAAATAGCCAGATTACTTACGGTAATGCTCTTTTAATGAGTACTTGACAGCACCCACTGGAGAGATAGGGATCCGCCCCAAGGAACAGGAAACCTACAGAGACATAAAAGGGGGCGGTCCCCCTCTCCTCCTCAGTTTAATTTCAGAGTACCCGGAGGACCGCCAGTGTTAGTCAACCATCACAATGTATCATCAGAATATAAACTTCATAGAAGTAATTACATTGGCTTTTATTAGGGAGGGATGTGACTGGGTGCTGTCATGGACTCATTAAAAGAGCATTACCGTAAGTAATCCGGCTATTTACCCTTCGCCATGACAGCACCCACTGGAGAGATTTCCAGAGACCAACACCTAGGGGGGGACCACCGTGCTGAGGATAGTCCTGCCAAAGTGTAGGTCAGAGTCGGAAGACAGGTCAAGCCTGAAGTGATTATAGAAAGTGGAAGGAGCCAACCAAGTTGCAGCCTTACATATATCCTCGATTGGCACGTTCCCTTTTTCGGCCCAGGAAGAAGCCATGGCTCTGGTGGAATGTGCTTTGATACCCTCCGGAGGTTCTTCATTTTTCATGGAATAGGCCAACCGGATAGCGTCTCTTATCCACCTGGATAATGTTGCTCTTGTGACTCCATATTAGGGTGACCACAAAAAATCGATGTTGGAATTTTGTCCGTCTGGACCCCACAAAACGATTCCCCTTTCCGGATATTGAGATAGCCAAAATTTGAGCTCAATCAAACGACGTTAACCCGTGCCGCTCGTCGCTCAAAGTTTGAAAAAATCCGAATTTTTGCCCAAAAAGCTGACATATGAAGCCATAACTCCAGAATGGTAAATAATAAAAACACGCTTAATATCTCAAAAGAAAGCTAATGTTGTTCTTCAAAATTTATATTTAATACATAATTGTTATTTTAAGTCAAACTGAGTTAAAACATCTTTTAGCCCCAAGAACGTGACCTGGTACCACTAGGAGCATACTTCGTATATTTTGTTATTAAGTGATACATTTTATTTTTTTTTTGGTATATTTTTGAGATTAAAGTAGAAATATAATAAAAAAACAAGTAATACTGATAAGTCTAATGACTTTTGTTATTTTAAAATATAAAAATGAGGTATTTAATACATACAAAACAGACAGAAAAGATACAGACGTAGTACCTACATGAGTTGATAACTTTACATAGTTATCTAATCTATTCTAGAGGTTTTGTTAAAGTAGTTTTTGAAACGTCAGAATATAATGCTCGGCATTTGCTTACAACTTGCAGGACATATTGCTTTTGTTCTTCATTTTTTTGTCAGAAGGTCGTTTAAAGTCGGTTATTAATTTAACACCACGCTCAGCCATATCATTAACTACTTTTAATGTTTTGACAATTTTCAATCCTTCTTGGAAGTCATTATTTTGAGGCCAGGTGTTTGGATTTTGTCTTAGGAAATCCGTTTTTATATTAAATCGGTCAAAGAATGTAAATGTTTCTTTGGTAAGTAAATTTAACAATCCTCCATCAACGACCTCTTTTACTTTTTTTTTCTTAACTTTTGGATTTACAACCCTAGCGTGCTCTGATGGTTCATCTGTGCTACTGAGCAATTTATTAGCCATTAACAACTTTTCATCGTCTGTAATGTTGGGATCAAAAAACGATAATCCCACCAACTCTGCATTCAAATACCACAAATGGTTCGAAAATTTGGTCAGGGCTATTTCTGCAATGTCATTGTCACATTCTTTATAGTCTAACAGACTATGCAAAATACCTAAATCTTGCTTTGGCGCAAGATGAGCTTTTGGAGCATTGAACCAAGCTTTACAATAAATTTTAACTAGGAAAACAGAAATGGCACGCACAGAACTTTCTTCTTCTTTAGACATCTTAAATTGACGACGAAAAATGAACATTTTTAAGCAGTAAATAGCCTTTGCCATCCACCTAGCGTGATGAATGGCTCCTGGAGTTCTAAAACCCACAACATTGCCGTCTAGTGATCCAACAAATACGAGAACCAACTGCAACAGCTCCTTGTAGTCATCTCTGGGGTGGCTCTCAGTTAATTTGGTCTCGAATTCAGCAGTAACATTTGCAATTACTTCTGTAGTTAGCTGCTTTTGTATTAGCTTGTCACTGATACCTGTGTCGTATTTTTCTTTGTCTATCTTGGGCCACGCAGTGAGGAATCTTTTGAAAATGTCTGCATGAGGTCCAGTGGTTGATCCCATTTTTGTGTTGAATACGCCTCTTAACACAATTTCCAAGATATGGTGACGGCAAGCTAGGTGTAGCAATTCTCTTCCTAACATTTGCTCCAATAGGACGCATGCTCCTTTGAGTCTTCCCGTGTTCGATGCTGTAGTGTCGAAGCACATCGCCTTGATGGTGTTGGGAAGACCCCATTCCTGTAGGCATTCATATACGGCTACGGCTTGCTCCTCTCCAGAGCTGCTTGCTGTTACAGGAACTCCCAGCAGCTGTTCCTTTTCGCCATATGAAATAGCAATAGCTATTCGCTCACATTGCTCATTTTTTAAAACACCCGGTAAAAGTTTACCGTCCCAATGGACAACCACGGGCTCTTTTTCAGGAATGTTTACTTTATCTAACATGTTTTTAGTATATTGTTCTCTGAACGTTTGCCTTCTAGAATGTAATAAAGTTTTCGAGACTTTGTACTCAAGAGGGTCAAGGTTTAGTGCTTCTAGAGTAGCTATTAAAATTCTCGTGGCATTTCTGTCGGATAACTTACATCGATCTAACACAATGGATAATTTCATGTTTAAAATCTCTTTAACGCCCCTTGCAAATGAAAGTTTCATCCTCTTGCTCTCAGATGGTCCTGGATCTTCTGCAGCTTCTTCAGGGATGTTGTCCATTTCCTCCAAGCTCTCAAGTTCCTGGTAGATGTTGTCCTCTTCAGTATCTTCTTCTTCTTTTCCTTCTTCGAGCTTGTCTTCATCATCCGTCTCTAAGAAGTAACAAAAGAAAGAGAAAAAAAAGACTATAAAAACTTGTCGTTTTAGCAGTATAGTAATAATACATAGGTACTAAATTACCTACTTCTAATTATCAATAGGTATTATTTTAAGAATATAAACTCAATCATAAAGATGCCAAATGATGCTTTCATGTACAATTTTCTTTCAATTATATTGAAACTATTTACTTATTTGTTTATCTACTTTTTAGAATAATAATAATAAAATAAACTCACCAATATCAAAAGTTTCTTCTTGGATTTGTCGGTTCATTTTTGCAAGTTCCTTTTGCGCCTTGATTTCTTCAGCTTGACACAACTTGATGTCCACTCCAGCCATGGAACCTGGGTGGCCCTTCTGCCTCTGTTTCACGAGAAACGCCTTATCTTCTTCCGATTTCAACAGAGCCAAGGCATCTTGTTGAGCAATATCAAAGAGATCATCCAACCTTTCAACAAACTGTTTAAATTTGTTCTTGGCCGTTTCCGATGTTTTCTTCCGGTCTTTTTGAAGACTTCTCCACGCGGCGTGAACTTTTTCCAGCTTAGTAATTGCATCTTGCTCATGTTTAGTCGGAATTCGAGCTTTCCCCCAAAAAATGAACACTTCTCGTATGGTCAGTTTTGCTGATTCTCTTAAAGTCAATTTCACAGTACGTAAATTATAAAATAAAGCACATAAGACTTGACGATTTGAGGGTAGTTTACAACCGGTGATCTGGTGAATGGGATAGCCCACAAGAAATAATTTATCCTTGTTCCGGCTTTGTACACCTGATGTGAATGCCATTTCAGAGTCCAATAGGTAAATAACAGTTAACTAGAAAAACGAAAAAAAATATATTAACTTAAATTTCAATAAAATATTTTCAAATATCTTTTAAAATAATACTATAATAGCTATAAAAACAATAACACACACTTGGAAAATTTTAAGCAGCATGTGCTTGTTTTTATGAGGAGCGCAGTCAGATTAGATTAGATAACTATGTAAAATTATCAACTCATGTAGGTACTACGTCTGTATCTTTTCTGTGTCTGTTTTGTATGTATTAAATACCTCATTTTTATATTTTAAAATAAAAAGTCATTAGACTTATCAGTATTACTTGTTTTTTTATTATTTCTACTTTAAACTCAAAAATATACCAAAAAAAAAAAAAAATGTATCACTTAATAACAAAATATACGAAGTATGCTCCTAGTGGTACCAGGTCACGTTCTTGGGGCTAAAAGATGTTTTAACTCAGTTTGACTTAAAATAACAATTATGTATAAAATATAAATTTTGAAGAACAACATTAGCTTTCTTTTGAGATATTAAGCGTGTTTTTATTATTTACCATTCTGGAGTTATGGCTTCATATGTCAGCTTTTTGGGCAAAAATTTGGATTTTTTCAAACTTTGAGCGACGAGCGGCACGGGTTAACGTCGTTTGATCGAGCTCAAATTTTGGCTATCTCAATATCCGGAAAGGGGAATCGTTTTGTGGGGTCCAGACGGACAAGATTCCCACATTTTTTTCAAACCCATATAAGATCCGGTCACCCTACTCCATATCCTTTCTTTTTGCCCTGGAAGGATATGAACAGAGCCCTACTCTGCCTCCAACTACTAGTTTTCTCAATATATTGCAAAACTACTCTCCTGACGTCTAGAGTATGAAATTTTTGTTCTTCAGGAGTAGAGGGATCTTTAAAGAAAGTAGGAAGATGTATCTCTTGTGACCTGTGGAACTTCCCTGCTACCTTAGGAAGGTATAAGGGGTCCGGTTTTAAGATTAGTCTGTCATGAAATGTGAGAAGGTAAGGTTGATCTATCGACAAGGCCTGAATGTCGCTGACTCTTCTAGCCGATGTTAAGGCTACTAAGAAGGCTGTTTTTAACGACAAGTGTTTCAAAGATGCTGTGTCTATAGGCTCAAACGGAGATTCTGTTAGAGAGTCTAAGACTAGATTTAGATCCCAAGGAGCTACCCTAGGTATGTGGACAGGAGTAACTCGTTCACAGGCCGTGATGAAGCGGGATACCCATTTATTACCAGCAATATTATGGCCATAGAGGGCACCCAGAGCGGACACCTGGACCTTTAGTGTGTTAACTGACAGACCTAACTCTTTCCCTTTCTGTAGAAATTCTAGTATAGATTTTATTGGGACTTCAGAGGGGTTTGAACTAGTATGGAACTGAAGAAACTTCTTCCATACTTTGGTGTAAATTTTTGTTGTAGATGGATTCCTGCTAAGCAGGAGTGTATCAATTAGGCCTTTTGAAAACCCCCTGGAATTTAATATCTGCCTTTCAAATTCCAGGCCGTCAGGTGGAGGCTGTCCACCTGAGGGTGGAAGAAAGGTCCCTGAGAGAGAAGGTTTGGGATTGAGGGAAGGACCCAAGGATCCGTCACCGACATTGACCGCAGGCACGAGAACCATGGTCTCTTGGGCCAGAATGGCGCTATCAGTATTATCCTGGCCTGCTCTTCCCTGATCTTCCGTATTACTTGTGGAAGCAGAATTATCGGAGGGAAAGCATACGCTAGCTTGAATTGCCAGGGTGTTTGAAGAGCATCTAGAATGTCCGGGTGATCTGCACGGGACCGAGATGCGAATTTCTGGACTTGTTTGTTTTGTTTTGTAGCGAACAGGTCTATTTGGGGCTTGCCCCATAACAATGTTATTTTGTGGAAAATGTGAGGATTGAGACACCATTCTCCTTGATGAAGAGTGTGTCGACTTAGAAAGTCCGCTTGTTGATTGTCCTCTCCTTTGATGTGGACTGCCGAGAGGGACAACAGATGCTTTTCGGCCAGGATTAAGGTACTGTTTGCGGAAGACATTAGAGCGTCTGATCTTGTGCCGCCTTGTTTGTTTAAATACGCCACTGTCGTAGTGTTGTCTGAACAGATTCTGACGTGGCTTCCTCGTAGCTGTGGGAGAAATTGACGCAGTGCATAGTTTACCGCATTCAATTCTTTCAGGTTTGATGAATATAAATCCTCATTCTTATCCCAGGTTCCCTGGCAGAATCTATCTCCCATGTGTGCGCCCCACCCGTGGGGACTAGCGTCCGTAGTTATCGTGTGGGATGGTGATATTACCCAAGGGACACCCCCCGCTAGGTTGTCTTTATCTAGCCACCACTCTAAGGAGGATAAGACTTTCTCGGATAAAGTTATTTTTGATTCAAGGTGCCCCAGAAATTTTCTCTGTTCCCGAAGTATCTGATGTTGTAATGTTCGGGTATGAAGTTGTGCCCACTGAACGGCTGGAGTACAGGAGGAGAGGGATCCTAGCAAGGACATTCCTGCTCTCAGGGACATTTAAGGTTTGTGAATGGCCGCCACTACTTTACCCTCTATAAGAGATATTTTTTCTTGGGGAAGTAGACATTTTTGTTTTATGGAATCTAGATTGAACCCCAAAAATGTCTGAAGAGAGAGTGGGATGAGTCTGGATTTTTTATAGTTGACGATCCAGCCCAGGCTTTCTAAGGACGAGACAGTGTCAGCTAATCGTTCCGCACACTGAAGGGACGAATTTCCTACAACTAAAAAATCATCTAAGTAGGGAATGATTAATGTGTCTCTCTGGCGAAGGTAGGCCATTACTTCTAACATTACCTTCGTGAAGATCCTGGGTGCCGTGGAGAGACCGAAGGGCATGGCTGTATACTGGAAATGATGAATCTCCCCCTCAAGAGTTACTGCCACTCTTAAGTATTTTTGATACCTACTATGGATAGGGAGATGGTAGTAGGCATCTTTTAAATCAATGCCGCCCATTTTACAATTCGTAAAAAGGAGCTTAATGGCCGATCTAATAGACTCCATTTTAAACGTATAATTTTTAATAAACGTATTGAGTTTTCTAAGATTTATAATTGTTCGAAATGAACCATCGGGTTTAGGGATTAAAAATAACGGAGAGTAGAACCCTCTACCCTCTTGTCCCTTTGGCACCCTAACTAAAACATTTTTAACTATAAGACTTCTAATTTCCAGTTCAAGGGCCTTCTGTTGCACTGGTGAGGAAAGGGCTGTTAAAATAAAGGTATCATGGGGAATTTGGAGGAATTCTATTTTCATTCCTTCCTTAATAATATTTAGCACCCAGGAACTTGACGTGATTTTTCGCCATTGGGGAAAGAAAAATTTTAACCTACCCCCTACTGGGTTGTCTGGTGTTTCAGAATTTATTGTCTCTACGGAAGGGGGGGCCTTTAAACATAGTGCCACCCTGTTTTCCCTCTCTTGTGGCCCATCGTGACGATCTTTCATTTTGTGTTCTTTTCCCGAACGGCCTCTTCCTAAAGGTCTTCCTATAGAAAGGAATTGAGGGGTCAGGGAAGGCTTTTTTCCTCTCTTTTGCTTTTTTGAGGATCTCGTCTAATGCTTTCCCAAACAAAAACTCACCCTCACACGGAATAGCACAGATCTTAGCCTTTGACTGCGTATCCCCCTTCCAGCTCTTCATCCATAACGCACGTCTGGCATTATTAATCAGACTGGCTGATCTTGCTGCAAGGCGAAGAGAGTCAGCTGAAGCATCGGCCATGAATGCTGCTGCACCTCTAATTAGTGGTATCGCATCCCGCAATTTTTGTCTGAAGACCCCCTGTTCGATCTGTTGATCCAGCTGATCAATCCAAACAAGCATGGATCTAGCAGTGCATGTACTGGCAATTGATGGTTTAAATAGGCCCGTGGAAGCTTCCCATGATCGTTTTAGTGACGATTCTGCCTTCCGATCTAGAGGATCAGAAAGTAGGCCCGCATCCTCTACTGGTAGAGCTGACTGTTTTGAGGTGGAGGCGACTGCAGCGTCCACCTTAGGGATTTTAGTCCATGAAATTAACTCCTCATCATTAAAGGAGTACTTCCTTTTGGAGGCTGACGGGAGAAAACCTCTCTGGTCCTGTTTCTCCCACTCCCTCTTTATCAGTGCCTTAACCGCAGGAATTACTGGGAATGCTCTTCTCTTCCTCTCTGCCAACCCTGCAAACATGATGTCTTGTGCAGTTTGGTCGTCTTTTGCATCCTCACAACCTATAGTATTCCTGATGGATTTTACTAGGTTGTCCACCCCGTCAAGGGGAAAACAAGCTCGACCCTCAATGTCGGATTGTGTCGAGGAAGAGGATGATGCCTGCGAGGAGTCTGAGTGGATAACGCCTTCCTCCTCGGACTCAGAGCTGGATATAGCCTTTTCTTTCCCGGATTTTTTAGGGGGGGTACTGGCTTGTGAGATGGCCTGTAATTCCTCTCTAATTATGGCCCGTATATCTGTGACCGACATAGATGGACTCTGCATTGTTTCCGCCATACATTGATTGCAGAGTTTTTTGGGGTGGGAATCTGGGAGAGGCTCGTCACATAACGCACACTGTTTGTGCTTAGATTTCTGTCTCCTTTTGGCCTGGGAGAAGAAGACATTTGTGGAAAAGGGTGTCAGCTTTATAGGCAGAGGGGAATTACACTCACCCAGTGAAGCTGTACGGTACCGAAATAGGAGGTTGCGACTTCCTGGATCTTGAATCCTTGGTCTCGCTCCTGTGGCTGGCATCTGAGGACCTTTTGCTGGCTGGCTCACCTGCTGGGTCCACTGTTTTGCCTGGGGACGACATGTTGCATCGCCTGTGCGTTTGCAACTTCCCCCTTTTTATAGGCCAAGATATGGTCTTTTTTTTTTTTTTTCCTTTCTTACCCCACAGCGCTTTCCCTCACCGCTGTGTGGGTGACCCGGAAGTGCTCACCGGCCCCGGGGCAGTATGGGGATGTTTTTCCCACCGCTACCACGCACGCGCGGCCGCCATCTTGCCCGGCCTGCGCTATGGAGCGGTGTGCCGGCTGCCGCTGTGCCTCAGAACCCGGACCTCATACCTGGTGGTCCGCGTTTGGAGCTCCTTTAGGGCCGCACATCTGCCACATTGCCTTGTGGAACCGAGCTGCCTCCCGGACCATGCGTTCCATATGCCGGCCAGACGAGGGGGGAGCCGTCTAGCGGAGTCTCCCCCGACGCTGCTTCTGGACTGCATCCCCTGCCGTTCTCGCGGACACCGCACAGGCGGATGCTTCTAGCCCAGGTATGCCTGTAGTTCGGAGAATCCAGAGATCCTGTCCCCTGGGAACAGGAAACCTAAACTGAGGAAGAGAGGGGGACCGCCCCCTTTTATGTCTCTGTAGGTTTCCTGTTCCTTGGGGCGGATCCCTATCTCTCCAGTGGATGCTGTCATGGCGAAGGGTAAAAAGCAAGTCCCCACTCAGGTCCATCATCTGTTAACGGAAATATAAAGGGCTTCCACGTTACTGGTAGCACAAAGGCTCTGGAAAAGCAAACAACTCCTTGCCCCTCAAAAGAAAATCAGCAAATTATGCGCTTCCAAATCCCCCTCCTTTCTGAGCCCCACAGTGTACCTAAACCACCTATAGCGTCCACATGTTTGCCATTTCTGAAGCGATGAGAGCCTGCCTAACTTACAGGTGCATGTCTCCAGAAGAATGAGCTGGGCATAATGTACTGGTCACTATAAGGTACTGGTCATTACAACGGCACTTTGCAATTTTCACTTGGCAAAATTAATTGCTGCTTGTTTAAGGAAGACACCCATGGAGTAAAAACAGTCACTACACCTTTAGATAAATTCTCAAAGGGGCATAATTTTCAAAATGGGGTCACTTGAGGGAGGGATTCTGCTCTTTTATGACTTTGTGGCTCTGTATAAGTAGTCCGCAAACTATTCTAGGAAAATATGAGCTCCAGGAAGCAAATAGCACTCCGTCCATTCCAAGTCTCTCTGTATGGCTAAGCAGTACTGTTCAGCCAACATACTAGGTATTGCCACATTCAGAAGAATTTGTGGGACAAATAATAGTGCCATTTTTACCCACTTCCTGTGTGGAAATATGAAATCTGGGGCAAAAACTAACTTTGATGGTATAAATAGATGAATTCGTAGAGAAGTGTAGTTTGTAAAATGGGGTCACTTATGGGGGTTTCTGCTGTTTTGGAAACTCATGGGCTCTCCCAGGTGGTCATGGCACCTGCAGATCATAACAGTAAGCATTTCTTCCCTACTGTGCTTTGCACTGTGCCTGAAAAATATTTCCAGATTACATGTAGGGTATTGGCACACTCAGGAAAAAATGGACATCAGTTTGTTGTAAAAAAAAAATCCTAATAGCCCTTAGAAAAATTAAAAACTTTGGGGCTAAAACATTTCAGTGGTAAAAATGTAATTTATTCTTTCTTCACCGCTCAATGGTATAAAATTCTGAGAGGCACATGTGGTGTCAATACGATCATTGCATCCCTATATGTATTCATTGGGGATTGTAGTTTGTAAACTGAGGTCACTTATGGAGGGTTTCTGTTGTACGGGCACCTTCGGGGCTCTGCCAATGGGATATGACACCCTCAAACCATTCCAGCAAAATTGAACTCCAATATAACGCTTCTTCCCTTCTTAGCTTTGCAGTGTGCCTCAAAAGTAGTATTCCCCCACATATGGGGTAGCAGCATACTCAGGAGAAATTGCACAACAAATTGTATGGCGTATTTTCTCCCGTTACCCTTGTGGAAATAAAATTGGACTGAAATGACATTTTTGGGGGAAAATGTGATTTTTTTTATTTTTACGGCTCAATGTTATAAACTTCAGTGAAGCACCTGGGGGTTTAAGATGCTCACCACGCACCTAAATACATTCCTTGAGGGGTCTAGTTTCCAAAATACTTGTGGGGGGGTTTCCACTGTTTAGGCACATCAGGGGCTCACCAAACAGGACATGGCATCCGCTAATGATTCCAGCAAATTTTACATTTAAGAAGTCAAATGGCGCTCCTTCCCTTCAGAGCCCTGCCGAGCGCCCAAACAGTAGTTTTCTCCCACATACGAGGTATCGGTGTACTCCGGAGAAAATGCACAACAAATTTAGAGGTCTGTTTTTTCCTACCGGTAGTACCCTAATGAAAAAAAAAAAAAATTGAGTGTAAGGCCAGTCTCACACGTCCAGATAATTCCGGTACCGGAGTTATCCGTGTCCGTGTGCTCACGTGGCACACGTGCGGCAGCCATGTGCAGCCCGTGTGCCGACTGAGGACCACACGGACCGTGCAGGAGACAGCGCTAGAGTTAAGCGCTGTCCCCCCTGCGTGTGGTGCTGAAGCCGGTATTCATTCCTTCTCCCCAGCAGCACTCGCTGGAGAGCAGGAATGAAAAATCAAGTTTTTTTTAAAATTTTTTTGTGTTTAAATAAAGTTCCTGGTCACCTCCCGCCTCGTGCGCCCGCCCGCTGGCATTAAAATACTCACCCAGTTCCCGCGATGCTTCCTCTCAGCGCCGGCAGCTTGTCCTGTGTGAGCGGTCACGTGGTACCGCTCATTACAGTGATGAATATGCGGCTCCACCCCTATGGAAGGTGGAGCCGCATATTCATCACTAAATGCTAAATTGCTATATATATATATATATATATATATATATATATATATATATATATATATATATGGAATTGTGATGTAATTTCTTTGCCCAACCTCTCCTTTTACATACTAAATTGAAGAATAATGTTTACACACACAGATTAATGTATAGGTAGATCTATAGATATATCTATAGATATAATACCAAGCCCGATGTTTAGTAATAAACATAATAAAATGGTACATAAAGAGTTAAAGACACACATACACAAAATCTGTGTTAGGCCGGGGTCCACCTGCGAGAAATTTGCATGAGTCACACACCTCAGTACCCAGCACTGCCCCCGGCGCTTGGACCGGAGTGTTGAGCTGCATAGAAATACATGCAGCCGCACACTCTGGTCCCGAGTGCGGGCGGCTGTGCCAGGTAGAGGTGCGAGACTCGTGCGAGTTTCTCGGAAGTGTGACCCCGGCCTTAAAGGGAACCTGTCACCCCCTCTGGCATTTTTAGCTAAAAGAGCCACCTTGTGCAGCACTAATGCTGCATTCTGTGAAGGTGGCTCTTCTTTTGTGCTCCATTCCAACGCAGCAATTATTTTTATAATTTTCGTGCCATACCTTAAGACTGTCCGGGAGGCACGTCTTTTCCCCCAGACACAACCGCCTCCCAGCCCCTCCGTGCGCCGCCTCTTCTGTCTTCAGTAATGTACCTGGCGCCTGCGCTGTGCTTTTATTTTTCGGGCATGCGCCGTTTGCGCTGCCCTTCGACTCACATCACCTGTTGGAATTCATCTCCCTCCTGCATGTACTCGAGGCCCGAGATCCCGCCCCGCAGTGTGTTCAGATTTATTCACACTGTGTTAGCCAGTGGATAGAAAAATATTTAGAATTGGGAGTCCTCAGTGGTTGATACCTTTTAATGGCTAACTGAAAAGATAGTAAATTGCAAGCTTTCGAGACTACTCAGGTCTCTTCATCAGGCATAGACTAATAGAAATTCTGATTAAATTATGCCTGATGAAGAGACCTGAGTAGTCTCGAAAGCTTCCAATTTGATACCATCTTTTCAGTTAGCCATAAAAGGTATCAACTAGTGATGATCGAGTGTACTCGTTGCTCGTGTTTTCCAGAGCACGCTCGGGTGACCTCCGAGTATTTATGACTGCTTGGAGATTTAATTTTCATCCCGGCAGCTGAATGATTTAAACGCTGCAGATCCACAAAAAGAATTGACATGCTGGGGAAAATAAGACGCTGCAAATCCGTGCGTATTTTTCCGCAGCATGTGCACACCAATTCTCAATTTCCCATTGACTAACATTAGTGGTGCACTACACTGCGGATTTGATGCAATTCCGCGCATTCAAAAACGCTGCGGAAATGCATCAAAATAAGCAACGTGTGCACACAGCCTACAAGAGCCTAGAGACCAGATGAAGCAGCTTTCATAGTCTAGACAGTCACATATTGGCACTGTCCATGATGAATAGTTTATCCCCAGACATGGATTACGGCGTGGAACAGAATGAGGGACATGTGAGGGATATTGGTTTTTTATTTATTTATTTTTTACAGGAGGCTTTGGCTTCAGTGGATTTGGGCATTAGGTGAGTATTTCTGTTTACCATTTTGTTTTTTTTACAGGATACAATGGTTTCAGTGGAATGGGCGTTAGGTGAGTAAAACTGTTATTTTTAAATAAAAAAGTGTTTTTTTATTTCAAATAACAAACTTTATTTTTGCTGTGTTTATTTACAATACAACCATAGGATTAGTAATGGATAGGTGTCTTATAGACGACTCTCCATTACCAAGCCTTGGGCTTGAGGTCACCAGACAATACAAAGGTGACATCAACCCCACTTGCCACTGTTATAGGGCAAGTGGGAAGAGTCGGGTAAAGTGCCTTTTCTGACGGCTGCTATTTTTAGGCGGGGTGGGCAAATACATGGCCCCTTACCATCACCCAGCTGTCTGCTTTAGCTTGGCTGGTTGTCAAATATGTGAGGGACCCTACACCTTTTTAAATTATTCATGTACACAGTAAAAAAAAAATAATAAAAAAAACAGATTGGGGACCCCACTACTCTTTATAACCAACCTTGATAAAGCTGACAGATGAGGATAGCTGCCCGCAGCTGTTAGTTTTGCCTGGCTGGTTATCAAAAATACAGTGGAACCCACGCCATTTTTATAAAAATTATTTATTTAGAGTGCAGGCTGATGAATACAACCATCAGCTGCAGTCTTCTCTCGGTTATTAGCGGTAGGCATAGGTTGTAGTAAGTAGTAAACTCACCAGCCGACGCCAGTGACTGGAGGTAAACTTTTTACCTCCAGTCACATTATGAGAACCTATATCAAAATTCTGATGTGCATTATCAGTGGTGAGTTCAATAGGCATATATCAGATAAATATCAATATATAAAGATAAATATACCTCACCACTGCTGCATAGTATGTGGACAACTGCAAAACAACATGAGAACAGGAAAAGAGGACCTCAAGCAGTCATACGTCCAAATATAAAACAAGCTTTATTGATACAAACAACTTTAAAAATACCAGAACACAAGTGCATAAAAGGGCCAATAAGATGACAACAAGTGTCAACGACATCATGCTGAGCCCAAGATACAGGGTGACCCTAACATGATAATACACACAGGAGAGCTTGGTGGTGCCAAATAACAAAAAATCAAAATGCCACAGAATCACAATTCAATACGACACCGCATCCACATCACCTGATAGCTGGCAAGTACCGCAGGGACACCCGTCACCCCGATGCGCGTTTCGGTGTGATACCTTCCTCAGGGGCGCTTGAGAGCATATGGGCCGTAGCAGATTATATAGGAGTCAGTGAGTGCTGAAATGTAGTGCCGCAGCATCGTACTTCCGCCCGGTCTCACCGCGCCAAGCAGCCAGCGACCGGAAGCACGTGGGGCCCCACGTGATCTGGAAGTGCATGCCGGACCGCGAGATCGCAGGCAGACAGCAACGAAACAGGGCATGCGCACGTAAGCTGGAGTGTGCCGCCGCCATATTGGTTGAGGGCAGGACGCAACTATACCAGAAACGATGAAACAAATAACTAAATGAACAGCCAGAAATTTAATGTGGGCCAAGGAGTGACAAGACTCCACCATGGGAATGGGGACTGGTTAAAATTAGCATAAATATATATATAGTATAACAGCGGTAACATATTGCCCCATACACAATGGTGAATACCCATATCTGGCCTAAGTGTGAAGGACACAAGCATCAATAGCACAGTAAGGCTACAGCATAATAATCTAAAGCATCAGTACATAACATACATAGCGTACATAGCGTACATAACATCGTATGCATATACTAAATTACATATGTAGTCCTATATAAGGACAGTTAACAAGAATATACAGCAATGTCCATTATATCTATACCCTCCCCCACCAAATAGGATATATATGTTGCATATGTCAGTTATTCTATGTCCCACATAGATGACGGCAGTCTTTTTTACTTCCAGAGATCTTCCATAGTTCCAGGGCAGAACCAGCACCCACTATACTCTATTCATAAAATTGTCCTAGGTAAAAGAAACAAGGGTTAAAACAATAAAAACACATATGATGTCGATGTACACCAAACACAGCAGTGTGGAGACTAGAGAAATGGCACATAACTAATATTTTCATTTAATCCCCTTGGGTGGACCGTGTCAAGGGACCATATCCATCGGGTCTCCAACTGTCCTAACTGTTTTAACAGACTGCCCCCCCGAATGCTAATATTGAGCATATCAATGCCCCGCACTCTAAAGAGTGAACTATCACATTGATGAAAGGACTTGAAATGCCTCGGGATAGTTTTAAGTAGGGTCACATCTGTTTGAGTGGCTGCTGCCTCAATACCTAGAACGTGTTCCCTAATCCTCACCTTAAATTGCCTGGTCGTCATCCCAATATAAATTAATCCACAAGGACAGGTAGCAAAATAGATGATATAACGGGATGTACATGTAATTCGTCTCTTAATGATGTAATTTTTAGTACCATCTGAGTTGGTGAATGTGCTACATCTGTCCACATTTGGGCACGCAACAGCGTCCACATGGGATACACCCATTAACATGTGGGATGTCATCAAGAAACGACCTAGGTCCCTGACCAACATAATGACTCCTTACCAGGACGTCTCTCAGATTTTTCGCTCGTCTGAAGGTCAGTAATGGTTTCTTAGGGAGGAATTTGTTGATAATAGGGTCAACCTGTAAAATGGGCCAAGCCTTAGAAAGTGCTGTTCTAACTTTATCTGCCTGCAGGTGATAGTTAGTAATGAACCTAAGTTGGTTCCCTGCCGACATGGCCCTATCAACCCTAGGTTTATACAGCAGATGGTTACGGGAAGAGTATTTGGCCCTGTGATATGCCTTTTTAATAACCCGTCTGCTATAACCCCGTTCGATGAATCTTGTTGTCAATTCAACAGCCCTCCTCTCAATGTCGACATCCGTGGAGCAGATCCTCCGTAAACGGAGGAACTGCCCCACAGGTATCGACGCAACCATATGGCGAGGGTGGCACGAGGAGGCATGCAATACCATGTTGGTAGATGTTGCTTTAAGGAAAATGTCCGTGTGGACGTTCCCCGCTTCATCCTTACCAACCAGCACATCCAGGAAGCTGATCCTTGCATCATCCCACTCACAGGTAAGTCTAATGTTAAGGTCATTGCTGTTGAGACATCTGATGAGCTGCTCTAGGTCGGCGGCCTCACCCTGCCAGACAAAAACAATGTCATCGATGTAGCGCATCCAAAAAGGGATGCGCTCCATCGATGACAGCCTGTCCGACAGGAAGAGGTCCCTCTCCCACAGCCCCAGGAACAGATTGGCATAGGCCGGCGCAAAGGCCACACCCATGGCTGTTCCCTGGAGCTGCAGGTAGAAGGACCCCTTAAACACAAAAAATGTCGACATTGAGAGGAGGGCTGTTGAATTGACAACCAGATTCATCGAACGGGGTTATAGCAGACGGGTTATTAAAAAGGCATATGGCCAAATACTCTTCCCGTAACCATCTGCTGTATAAACCTAGGGTTGATAGGGCCATGTCGGCAGGGAACCAACTTAGGTTCATTACTAACTATCACCTGCAGGCAGATAAAGTTAGAACAGCACTTTCTAAGGCTTGGCCCATTTTACAGGTTGACCCTATTATCAACAAATTCCTCCCTAAGAAACCATTACTGACCTTCAGACGAGCGAAAAATCTGAGAGACGTCCTGGTAAGGAGTCATTATGTTGGTCAGGGACCTAGGTCGTTTCTTGATGACATCCCACATGTTAATGGGTGTATCCCATGTGGACGCTGTGTTGCGTGCCCAAATGTGGACAGATGTAGCACATTCACCAACTCAGATGGTACTAAAAATTACATCATTAAGAGACGAATTACATGTACATCCCGTTATATCATCTATTATGCTACCTGTCCTTGTGGATTAATTTATATTGGGATGACGACCAGGCAATTTAAGGTGAGGATTAGGGAACACGTTCTAGGTATTGAGGCAGCAGCCACTCAAACAGATGTGACCCTACTTAAAACTATCCCGAGGCATTTCAAGTCCTTTCATCAATGTGATAGTTCACTCTTTAGAGTGCGGGGCATTGATATGCTCAATATTAGCATTCGGGGGGGGGGGGGGGGGCAGTCTGTTTAAACGGTTAGGACAGTTGGAGACACGATGGATATGGTCCCTTGACACGGTCCACCCAAGGGGATTAAATGAAAATATTAGTTATGTGCCATTTCTCTAGTCTCCACACTGCTGTGTTTGGTGTACATCGACATCATATGTGTTTTTATTGTTTTAACCCTTGTTTCTTTTACCTAGGACAATTTTATGAATAGAGTATAGTGGGTGCTGGTTCTGCCCTGGAACTATGGAAGATCTCTGCAAGTAAAAAAAGACTGCCGTCATCTATGTGGGACATAGGATATATATGTTGCATATGTCAGTTATTCTATTTGTTTGGTGGGGGAGGGTATAGATATAATGGACATTGCTGTATATTCTTGTTAACTGTCCTTATATAGGACTACATATGTAATTTAGTATATGCATACGATGTTATGTACACTATGTACGCTATGTATGTTATGTACTGATGCTTTAGATTATTATGCTGTAGCCTTACTGTGCTATTGATGCTTGTGTCCTTCACACTTAGGCCAGATATGGGTATTCACCATTGTGTATGGGGCAATATGTTACCGCTGTTATACTATATATATATTTATGCTAATTTTAACCAGTCCCCATTCCCATGGTGGAGTCTTGTCACTCCTTGGCCCACATTAAATTTCTGGCTGTTCATTTAGTTATTTGTTTCATCGTTTCTGGTATAGTTGCGTCCTGCCCTCAACCAATATGGCGGCGGCACACGCCAGCTTATGTGCGCATGCCCTGTTTCGTTGCTGTCTGCCTGCGATCTCGCGGTCCGGCATGCACTTCCGGATCACGTGGGGCCCCACGTGCTTCCGGTCGCTGGCTGCTTGGCGCAGTGAGACCGGGCGGAAGTACGATGCTGCGGCACTACATTTCAGCACTCACTGACTCCTATATAATCTGTTACGGCCCATATGCTCTCAAGCGCCCCCTGAGGAAGGTATCACACCGAAACGCGCGTCGGGGTGACGGGTGTCCCTGCGGTACTTGCCAGCTATCAGGTGATGTGGATGCGGTGTCGTATTGAATTATGATTCTGTGGCATTTTGATTTTTTGTTATTTGGCACCACCAAGCTCTCTCCTGTGTGTATTATCATGTTAGGGTCACCCTGTATCTTGGGCTCAGCATGATGTCGTTGACACTTGTTGTCATCTTATTGGCCCTTTTATGCACTTGTGTTCTGGTATTTTTAAAGTTGTTTGTATCAATAAAGCTTGTTTTATATTTGGACGTATGACTGCTTGAGGTCCTCTTTTCCTGTTCACATTATGAGAACCGCAGCGCTCTGACCGGTGGTATTAATTTTACTGCTGAACAGAGCCTCCAGTGTTTCTCGCGGTCATGCAGATGACATCGCGAGAAACACCTGGTGTTCGGGGTGCCGAACACAAACACTAAAACGGACTTCCTGGTGAAATCAGTGTTCGGGGTCCGTGCCCAAACAGTAGGGGTTTGCCCATCTCTATTTATAACCTTTTCCAGACTGATTACTTTGTCATTTATTCCCGAATTTCCTGGATTGCAGCAAGATGTCTAGCTGTTCAAGAAATTTTGGTCTACTTCACTTTGTCAGCAAGGTCTTATTTAAGTGATTTTGATTGAGAACAGGTGTGGCAGTAATCAGGCCAGAGTGTGACTAGGGAATTTGAATTCAGCTTTCTAAAGATGTGATAAACTACAGTTACTTTATGTTTTAAGGAAGGGTGGGGATCACATTTTCACACAGGGCCCTGTAGGTTTGGATTTCTCTTTCGCTTAATAATAAATCTTGAAAATAACCCACTTCCGGTTGGAAGATTTTGGGTAGACTTTTTTATGTTGATCTGTACACTTGGCAGAGACAAAAACCGTTCACACACTTTTTGTTGGAATTTGTTTTAGATCTAATGTTATATTGACCCAACTAATAGGGAATTCTACTGGTGAGCTAGTAATATCTCTTTATTGTGATTACTCAATATTCTCACACAATTTTTGTTTAGTGTTCTGAATATTAGCAAAGAAAAAAAAAAATCACAGCAGTTCCCCTATTGTCTAAATTTTCTACAGTGAAAAAGTATAGCACATAAATGACTTACGTGTGCATTCTATCTTTCTCTCACTCCCATACACTTAAATGTATGATTAGACACACAGGTCAGTGAAAAAAAACCTGACATGTGAATAGCCCTGTTGACTTGCATGGGTCAGGGAGCTGTGTGTCTGCAAAATGGACAAGCACGAGGATAAGAAAAATGTCATGTGCATAAAATCTTTATACCCCTTTTGTGTGATCCCATTTGGTTTTGTAGTGCAATAAAAAAAAATGATATATATGTAAAGAATAGTTCAATAACTATAACAATAGCTCAGCTATTTATCCTGTATCTGTTTGCAAGTCAACAAGTTGCAGCAGGAGCTTCTCCCCCTCTACCCTGCCCCTGTGGAAAAGAAGGGCACATCCCTTGGCTGAAAATCTACTTTTTAACAATTTACCAGACAAAAATGGAGATCAACAGTAAATTTGATCTAGTTATAGGTAGTTTTCTAACTACTAAAATTATATGACAATGAAACTAGAAAACCAAGACACCAGTGAACATATGTGCACACGAAGTACTTGGTGCAGAAATTTCTGCACCATTTCTGCATCTCTTGGCAGGAAAAATGCGCATTTTTGCTGTCTTTTTTACTTGTGTTTTTCATGCAGATTTTTCCGCACTCATTAGTATGTGTGAAATTCGCAGCAAAAACGCTGAAAGAATTGACATGCTACAGATTTAAATCTGAGCCAAATCTGCAAGGAAAAAATTAGCAACTTGTGTATGAGACTTCAAGAATCAGGAAATCCTTCAGCTTTTGTGACAAATCTGGACAGAAAAAAACATGAAAAATGCAACATATGCACACAGCCTATAAGTGTTTGGAAATGAATGCAAATATTCAGTTATATATTACAATTTTATTATAAAAAAACCCCAAAAGAACACAAAACGCTATAATACAGCAAGGCTTTTTTCCACTTCTACAAGTATTTTCCACATCTGTGCAGCAAATTAACGTTTCTTCCATGTGAATTTCCTGCGGGCACCCTCCTGGCCTGGTTTTTTCCGCTCCCTATTGCGTGGATCTACAGTGAGTAATCCAGCTAAAAGAAAAAGTTACAAATCAGAAAGATGGACGCAGAAGACTTATAAAACTATACAATTCAGGAAACACCGAAGCAGGATGTGATGCCTGGCACATGAGTGCAGGAACAAAATAGAAACATACTATAGTGCTGAAATTTGTAAACTATGAGGTATAGAGGTTCCCGGACATTCTCATTATGAACTATCTGAAATGCTGATTAGCCTATACATTAAACTTTAACCCCTTACTGACATCGGACGGTATAGTACGTCCGATGTCAGCTCCCCTGCTTTGATGCAGGGCTCCGCGGTGAGCCCGCATCAAAGCCGGGACATGTCAGCTGTTTTGAACAGCTGACATGTGCCCGCAATAGCGGTGGGTGAAATCGCGATTCACCCGCCGCTATTAACTAGTTAAATGCCACTGTCAAACGCAGACAGCGACATTTAACCACCGCATCCGGCCGGAAATGACGTCATCGCCGACCCCCGTCACATGATCGGGGGTCGGCGATGTGTCAGGACAGTAACCATAGAGGTCCTTGAGACCTCTATGGTTACTGATCGTCGGTAGCTGTGAGCGCCACCCTGTGGTCGGCGCTCACAACACACCTGCAATCCTACTACATAGCAGCGAACAGCAGATCGCTGCTATGTAGCAGAGGCGATCGCGCTGTGCCAGCTTCTAGCCTCCCATGGAGGCTATTGAAGCATGGCAAAAGTTTTAAAAAAAAGTTAAAGTGAAAAAAATTAAAAAAATATAAAAGTTTAAATCACCCCCCTTTCGCCCCAATCAAAATAAATCAATAAAAAAAAAATCAAATCTACACATATTTGGTATCGCCACGTTCAGAACCGCCCGATCTATCAATAAAAAAAAAGCATTAACCTGATCGCTAAACGGCGTAACGAGAAAAAAAATCGAAACACCAGAATTACGTTTTTTTGGTCGCTGCGACATTGCATTAAAATGCAATAACAAAGCTATCAAAAGAACTTATCTGCACCGAATTGGAATCATTATAACCGCCAGCTCGGCACGCAAAAAATAAGCCCTCAACCGACCCCAGATCATGAAAAATGGAGACGCTACGAGTATCGGAAAATGGCGCAATTTATTTTTTTATTTTTTTAGCAAAGTTTGGAATTTTTTTTCACCACTTAGGTAAAAAAAATATAGTTCTTACCGATAACGGTATTTCTCTGAGCCCATGACGGCACCACAGAGAGGGGATCCGCCCACCAAGGACAGGAAACCTACAGATAAAAAGGGCGGTACCACTCTCCCGCATCAGTTGTTTACTAGAGAACAATGGGAGACTATGGAACAGCTTATTAGTTTCAATATTACTTAACTTAATTGAGATACCGCGTGACCTATCATAAAATAAACTATGGCACTATATTAATGTGCACACCCATGAGTGAAGGGAGGGAATGTACAGGTGCCGTCATGGGCTCAGAGAAATACCGTTATCGGTAAGAACTATATTTTTCTCTGTCGCCCATGACGGCACCACGGAGAGATTTCATAGATTTGTACATTCAGGGAGGGACCACCGCTTCCAGAACCCTTTACCGAAAGTAAGGTCCGAAGAGGAGATAAGGTCCAATCTATAGTGCCTATAGAATGTGGAAGGTGATGACCAAGTAGCAGCTCTACATATCTGGTCAATCGAAGCTCCGGCCTTCTCGCCCAAGAAGCTGCCACTGCTCTCGTTGAGTGAGCCTTGACCTCCCCGGAAATAGACATTCCACTTGATGAGTATGATAGGCTGATAGCATCTGTGATCCATCTCGCCAGAGTAGCTTTGGAGGCTTTTTTCCCCTTCCAGGGATCCTGAAAGCACACAAAAAGAGAGGCATCCTCCCTATTCTCTCTGGTGGCTTCTAAGTACTACGTGAAGCATCTCCTGACATCTAGTGTATGCAATGATTCCTCCTCCCTATTTTTAGGGTTAAGACAAAAGGAGGGAAGAGATATCTCTTGAGTTCTGTGGAACCGGGATGCCACCTTCGGGAGGTATGCAGGATCTATTTTGAGAGTAACCCTATTCTCTAAAAACCGTGTATGAGGAGGGTTAGAAGGTAGTGCCTGTATGTTATTCTACGAGCAGATGAAAGGGCGACGAGCAGGGATGTTTTGAGGGATAGGAGTTTTAATGGGATATCCTCTAAGGGTTTGAAGGGCGGTTTAGACAGGGTTTTAAGGACCAAAAATAAATCCCATTGAAGGGAACTTTTACTGGAAGTGGCCTCGAACTACCTGCTGCCCTGATAAACCTGGGCACCCACCGATTCATAAAGTGATGTTTTAAGGGACAGATTCCCAGAGAAACCTCTGACCGGGGTTCAAAAGGAGGTTTGGATAGGGATATAAGATCCAAGTTTAAATTCCAAGGAGGAGTAAACCGAGAGGGGATGGGTCTAGACCTGGCCAACGCTTTGATGAACCTGGATATCCCCGATACCCAGCCGGGTCGGAATTGTACAGGGCCCTTAAAGCCAAGACTTGAACTTTTAAAGTATTTGTGGCTAGCCCCTATTCCAATTCCTGGCAGAAACTCTTAGACAGCTGTTATTGGAAACTCCCTCTTCTAACTTGGAACCTGAAAGGTGGTTCCTATATGGTCTACTCCACTCCTGGAAACATTCACAATCAATATTATGGCTAATATTCTGAGGAGATGCACCAGAGAAGTCTGGGTGACCAGCCTTTTGACCATTTCCACATATTAGGCCTCAGAGTACCGGCCCCCGACCACCTGCTCTATATTTCCACGAGGAGGGGACTTGGAGAAGCAACATGTGCCTGTTCAGACTGGATTACCCAGTCATGCACCGCGGCGTCTGCTTGCATCATAAGGGCGCGCTCTCACCCCGCACGTGCCACTAGCCTCCGGTCCTGGACTGTGGGAAGATCAAACCAATAACAGTTAGTACATGGATAATGGCAGAGCATTAGGATGTACACACATTACTCATCCAGGAGATCACGTCTATTCCGAATCCTTAGGTGTCTAAACCCCAAACAAGGGTTGGATATTATTGCAACTAAGGAATACACAATCCGGCAGGTAATATTTCCCAACATTACCAGAGTTGGCCTCTCATTAGAAACGCTGAAAGGGAAACGTGGATCATCGCTCCTATTTTACTGACATTACACACATATACATATCCTAAAAGGCAAGCTTGTCAGTGTTATCAGCCATGGAGGGAGTAACCATACTCCATGGCTAGAGAAAAACAGGATTCTTCCCACCAGAGAGGTGCTGATTCGCCACAAGGTGCCAAAGGCAGACATGCCATCCCTGGTAACCATAGTACAATAGACTTATGGGACGGGAATCTGTCTACTGGATGTTAATCAAGGAAACCAGCCTGATTGTCACATGTGGAATTGTTAAGGATTTTTTCCTTCCACCTCTTGGTATTCTCTGCTCCCAGGACAGTAGTATGTCCCTTTATAGGTTGAGAAAAACTGTTCCATACGGAAGAACTGCTAATTTACTCAGCCAATTCAAGCAAAGCTCAGCTAAGCCCTGTTGTAAAGAATGAATCAACAGAAGTTGGAACTGGGTACAAAACCACTAGGACTCTATAAGCCAAAGTTGGGGCCCAAGACAAAAATGTGAAATGGTAGATCCACGATATACCTTGTGCGTGGCTGCATAACCTAAATCAGAAGGTCTAACCCAGAGCCAAAAAAGAAAATACCAAGCCCGAGGTACTAGGAAGCACAGAGGTACTATGATACTAATGATACCCCCTAAGGCACAGGGGCACTGAAGCAATAAGATGCCCGTAAGCACACATCTTGATGCATGGAGGGGCTATGCATCAATGTGCAGCAAAAAAGCACAATGAAGCACCACGATGCAATATAATGCAATACAATGTATAAAGGCAATATGAAGCACTAAGATGCGACATGATGCACAGAGGCACTGTGAACTATGATGCACACAGGCAATATGAAACACTATAATACAACATGAAGCACAGAGGCACTATGATGCAATATGATACACAGAGGCACTCGATATGATGCATAGAGGCACTCAATATGATGCATAAAAGCACAATGATGCAATATGAAGCAGAGGTACTCAATATGATGCATAAAGGCACTACAATGCAACATGCTGCACAGCGGCACTCAATATGATGCATAAAAGCACAATGATGCAATATGAAGCAGAGGTACTCAATATGATGCATAAAGGCACTATAATGCAACATGCTGCACAGCGGCACTCAATATGATGCATAGAGGCACTGATGCAATATGAAGCACAGATGCACTCAATATGATGCATAAAGGCACTATGATGCAACATGATGCACAGAGGCTCTCAATATGATACGTAGAGGCACAATAATGCAATATGAAGCACAGAGGCACTCAGTACGATGCATAGAGGCACTATGATGCAATACAACACGCAGAGGCACTCAATACGATGCCTAGAGGTACTATGATGCAAAATGATACATAGATGCATGCAATATAATGCATAAAAGCACTATGATGCAATATGATACACAGAGACATGCCATATAATGCATAGAGGCACCATGATGCAATATGATGCACAGGGGCACTTAGTATGATGTATAGAGGCACCATGATGCCATATGACGCACAGAGGCACTCAGTAAGATGCATAGAGGCACCATGCCGCAATATGATGCACAGAGGCACGCAATATAAGGCATAGAGGCACCATGATGTAATATGATACGTAGAGGCATGTAATATAATGCATAGAAGCACTATGATGCGACATGATACAGGGACACACGACATAATGCATAGAAGCAATATGATACACAGACACGCAATATAATGCAAAGAGGCACCATGACATGCAGGGGCACTCGGTAAGATGCATAGAGGCTCTAAGATGCAATATGACACACAGAGGCACTCAATACGATGCATAGAGGAAACATGATGCAATGTGTTGCACTCAATATAATGCATAAAAGTATCATGATGCCGTATGATATGGGGCAGCACGGTGGCTTAGTGGCCAGCCCTGCAGCGCTGGAGTCCCGGGCCCAAATCCCACCCAGGACAACATCCGCAAAGAGCCCGCATGCTCTCTCCGTGTTTGCGTGGGTCTCCTCCGGGCACTCCGGCCTCCTCCCACACCCCAAAGACACACCGATAGGAAATTCAGACTGTGAGCCCCACCGGGGACAGCGATGGCAAGGTCCGCAAAGCTCTGCGTAATATGTTAGCGCTATACAAAAACAAAGACCATTATTATTATTATATGATGTTCAGCCACACACAATATAAAGCATAGAGCTACAGTCATGCTTGAAAATTGGCACATAGTTACAAGCAAAAGAGCAATCTCTCAGAGATACGGATAAGCCTCCACTCTGAATAGTACATCTCATTTGTCAGACTGACCCCACCCGAAGGAGCTAACTAATAAGTCGCAGCTGAAGGGCAGTCTTCATTGAGGCAAAGTGCTCCATTAACACTATATGTCCTCCCAAGGCATAGAGTAGTTAAGTTGCAAAGAAAAGTGAGACACCTGTTTATCACACCCCCCTCACAAAAAAAAAAAAAGTGAAAACCATGCTTCCAAAGGTCACTTTTGAAGTCTAATCATAAGGCTCTGCGCAGACAAGACATGCAACTAACTTAAGGCAAATCATGAGATGTAGCCTGGACATATGGCCTTATTATAGCCTAGAGGTCCAAGGTCTGGCTGTGTATATGTGAAAACATACCTCACATATGAAGCTCTAGCACAGCTTTGCACAAAGGCATGAGCTATCAACAGAACATTCCACCATGCACTTACCTGTGCTGGCTCCATACCTGCTAAAAAACAGGGGGAGCTGGTGACGCCGAGAGCCCATCATAAGGGGAAGCGGCGTCCCATCAGGAATGCTGCATTGCTGTCAATGATTTTCTCTCCCCCATGAGGTCCAGGCCTGGCAACTGAAGTAGGCCGAGCTCAGGTGTTTCCCTAGAGAAGATTCTGGGAGAGGCAGCATGCGGCTGTTTTTTTTTTTTGTTTTTTTTTCCCCTTGCAAACCGGGGGCCCCGGCTTTTGCAGATTGCAGGCTTATGCTTCAGGGGGGAGAGCGCCACTCTCCCCGTAACCACAGAGGGACCCCCCTGTATGTTTATCGCTGCTGTGGCATTTTTTTTTTTTTTGTGGCTAGTGCTGCGGTTTGCGCTGCGGCCTGTGCCGCGGCTCGTTCTGCGGTTCCTTTACTGACGGATTACTGAAGCAGCCTTTTTTTTTTTTTTTATGCAGCGGCGATTCCCACCGCTTGATTCAATTATGCGCCTGCGCAGAAGCGCCTCTTCCGGCGCCTGCGGAGTGTGCCATTATCGCTCTTTCCAACGTGCAGTTTCAAGATGGTGCCGCACATGACCCGCTGCCCACCGAAGCTCCCGGTCTTTTTGCAGCCTGCAGCCTGCCCTAACGCGCAGGCTGACGCTTCCAAAGGGAGAGCCGCGCCGCTCCTCCCGCAACCACAGAGGGACCCCCCTGGATGTTGCCGCTGCTGCATCTTACCTAGGGAGGTGACCGCGAACTCCATGTCACCTCCCCCGCACACCCTAGAGGCCCACTAGCCCCAGCGGTGGCGCTTCGGGTGACCACACCAGCCGAGGCAGAGGGACCCCAGCTGCCTGAGTCGGACTGATTGGCCCCGGAATCCCACGACGATCTTCCTTCTGGTAAGTCTGTAGGTCTCCCATCAAGGACAGGAAACCAACTGATGCGGGAGAGTGGTACCGCCCATTTTATCTGTAGGTTTCCTGTCCTTGGTGGGCGGATCCCCTCTCTGTGGTGCCGTCATGGGCGACAGAGAAATAACCTAGTCATGTTAGGTGTCTATGAACTCGTAATGACCTGGAGAATCATAATGGCAGGTCAGTTTTAGCATTTAGTGAACCTAGCAAAAAAGCCAAGCAAAAAACAAGTGTGGGATTGCACTTTTTTTGCAATTTCACCGCACTTGGAATTTTTTTCCCGTTTTCTAGTACATGACATGGTAAAACCAATGATGTCGTTCAAAAGTACAACTTGTCCCGCAAAAAATAATCCCTCACATGGCCAAATTGGCGGAAAAAAAAAAAGTTATGGCTCTGGGAAGGAGGGGAGTGAAAAACAACACGGAAAAACGAAAAATCCCACGGTCATGAAGGAGTTAAAGTGGAATTCCCATCTGCAAGATCCTATCCCATTATGTAGTACATGTAATAATGTTAGCAAATACCTCCAATTAGAAAAGCAGTATAGTTTTTCAGATTCGCTATGTCACTTTCCTCATTTGCAGGCATTGCAAGACCTTAGGTATCCATGGCTACAACCACTAGCAACTAGCGGTCATAATATCAGTGGTCACAACCATGGATACCTAAGGTCTTGCAATGCTTGCACATGAGGATAGTGACATAGCGAATCAGAAAAACTATACTACATTTCTAATTGGAAGGATTTGCTAATATTATTACACCTCTACATAATGGAATAGGATTTTGGAGATGGAAATATCCCTTTAAGGCTCTTTAAATTTGGCACTTTTTCACTAAAATGAAAATGGAAGTCTGTGTTTTAAATATTAAGGATGTATGCAAGCATTTTTTTGTCCATTCAAAAAAACAAACAAAAAACCCAAAAAACAAAACACCTGAAAGATCCTACAAAAGAAAAAAAAAAGGGTTTGCTATTTATTTCTAACATAAAACCACTTTGCTGTTCCTTTGTTTTGTCTCAAGTGTTCGTTTTTATTTAGTTTCCACTTCAGGCTTTGAAAAACGCCAGGCAGGAAAAAATAAAGTACATGTCACTTCTTTGAAGCGGCTCCTAATGGAATCTGCTCCAAATAAGTTGCTGTCCAATCAGAAGGCTGCAAGAACACTAAAGGAAAAATAAAAATCTGCTTCGGGGTACAAAAAAAAACTGTTCCAAAAATCAACCCAAAGAGACTGTTCTAGCTTCAGGAAACTATGCCCATATTCTTTGGAGAGTGACAGTTTAAAGGGAACCGGTCACCCCAAAATGCTAACAAAACCACTAATACAGGTATGTGGGGAACTACCCATTTAAAAAAAAAATTACACATGTAGGTATTGCTTTTAGTGGTTTCGTTAGCATAAAAACAGAAAACCATTTATTTTGTATACAAATGTGGGGGCTTCGGTGTATCCCTGCTGTGGCCAAAGGGCTCGGGGGTGCTCCGTTATACCCCCTACATTTGCAAACTGAGCATTGTGATTTCTTGATAGACAGCGCACTCTGCAGCCTCGCTCACAGGGATACTGCCGGCTCTCACTGCTGCCTCCAGTCTGCAGTACAGTACTGAGCGGCGGCTGCAAACCAGAGGCAGCGATAAGAGCCAGCAGCCTCGCTCACAGGGATACTGCCGGCTCTCACTGCTGCCTCCAGTCTGCAGTACAGTACTGAGCGGCGGCTGCAAACCAGAGGCAGCGATAAGAGCCAGCAGCCTCGCTCACAGGGATACTGCCGGCTCTCACTGCTGCCTCCAGTCTGCAGTACAGTACTGAGCGGCGGCTGCAAACCAGAGGCAGCGATAAGAGCCAGCAGCCTCGCTCACAGGGATACTGCCGGCTCTCACTGCTGCCTCCAGTCTGCAGTACAGTACTGAGCGGCGGCTGCAAACCGGAGGCAGTGATAAGAGCCTGCAGCCTCGCTCACAGGGATACTGCCGGCTCTCACTGCTGCTCCAGCCTGCAGTACAGTACTGAGCGGCGGCTGCAAACCGGAGGCAGTGATAAGAGCCAGCAGCCTCGCTCACAGGGATACTGCCGGCTCTCACTGCTGCTCCAGCCTGCAGTACAGTACTGAGCGGCGGCTGCAAACCGGAGGCAGTGATAAGAGCCAGCAGCCTCGCTCACAGGGATACTGCCGGCTCTCACTGCTGCCTCCAGTCTGCAGTACAGTACTGAGCAGCGGCTGCAAACCGGAGGCAGCGATAAGAGCCAGCAGCCTCACTCACAGGGATACTGCCGGCTCTCACTGCTGCTCCAGCCTGCAGTATAGTACTGAGCGGTGGCTGCAAACCGGAGGCAGTGATAAGAGCCTGCAGCCTCGCTCACAGGGATACTGCCGGCTCTCACTGCTGCCTCCAGTCTGCAGTACAGTACTGAGCGGCGGCTGCAAACCAGAGGCAGCGATAAGAGCCAGCAGCCTCGCTCACAGGGATACTGCCGGCTCTCACTGCTGCCTCCAGTCTGCAGTACAGTACTGAGCGGCGGCTGCAAACCGGAGGCAGTGATAAGAGCCTGCAGCCTCGCTCACAGGGATACTGCCGGCTCTCACTGCTGCTCCAGCCTGCAGTACAGTACTGAGCGGCGGCTGCAAACCGGAGGCAGTGATAAGAGCCAGCAGCCTCGCTCACAGGGATACTGCCGGCTCTCACTGCTGCTCCAGCCTGCAGTACAGTACTGAGCGGCGGCTGCAAACCGGAGGCAGTGATAAGAGCCAGCAGCCTCGCTCACAGGGATACTGCCGGCTCTCACTGCTGCCTCCAGTCTGCAGTACAGTACTGAGCAGCGGCTGCAAACCGGAGGCAGCGATAAGAGCCAGCAGCCTCACTCACAGGGATACTGCCGGCTCTCACTGCTACTCCAGCCTGCAGTATAGTACTGAGCGGTGGCTGCAAACCGGAGGCAGTGATAAGAGCCTGCAGCCTCGCTCACAGGGATACTGCCGGCTCTCACTGCTGCCTCAAATCTGCAGTACAGTACTGAGCAGCGGCTGCAAACCGGAGGCAGCGATAAGAGCCAGCAGCCTCACTCACAGGGATACTGCCGGCTCTCACTGCTGCTCCAGCCTGCAGTATAGTACTGAGCGGTGGCTGCAAACCGGAGGCAGTGATAAGAGCCTGCAGCCTTGCTCACAGGGATACTGCCGGCTCTCACTGCTGCTCCAGCCTGCAGTACAGTACTGAGCGGCGGCTGCAAACTGGAGGCAGCGATAACAGACAGCAGCCTCACTCACAGGGATACTGCCGGCTCTCACTGCTGCCTCCAGTCTGCAGTACAGTACTGAGCGGCGGCTGCAAACCGGAGGCAGCGATAAGAGCCAGCAGCCTCGCTCACAGGGATAGTGTCGGCTCTCACTGCTGCTCCAGCCTGCAGTACAGTACTGAGCGGCGGCTGCAAACCGGAGGCAGCGATAAGAGCCAGCAGCCTCGCTCACAGGGATACTCCCGGTTCTCACTGCTGCCTCCAGTCTGCAGTACAGTACTGAGCGGCGGCTGCAAACCGGAGGCAGCGATAAGAGCCAGCAGCCTCGCTCACAGGGATACTGCCGGCTCTCACTGCTGCTCCAGCCTGCAGTACAGTACTGAGCGGCAGCTGCAAATCAGAGGCAGCGATAAGAGCCAGCAGCCTCGCTCACAGGGATACTGCCGGTTCTCACTACTGCCTCCAGTCTGCAGTACAGTACTGAGCGGCGGCTGCAAACCGGAGGCAACGATAAGAGCCAGCAGCCTCGCTTACAGCGATACTGCCGGCTCTCACTGCTGCCTCCAGTCTGCAGTACAGTACTGAGCGGCGGCTGCAAACCGGAGGCAGCGATAAGAGCCAGCAGCCTCGCTTACAGCGATACTGCCGGCTCTCACTGCTGCTCCAGCCTGCAGTACAGTACTGAGCGGTGGCTGCAAACCGGAGGCAGTGATAACAGACAGCAGCCTCGCTCACAGGGATACTGCCGGCTCTCACTGCTGCCTCCAGTCTGCAGTACAGTACTGCGCGGCGGCTGCAAACCGGAGGCAGCGATAACAGCCAGCAGCCTCGCTCACAGGGATACTGCCGGCTCTCACTGCTGCTCCAGCCTGCAGTACAGTACTGAGCGGCGGCTGCAAACCGGAGGCAGCGATAAGAGCCTGCAGCCTCGCTCACAGGGATACTGCCGGCTCTCACTGCTGCATCCAGTCTGCAGTACAGTACTGAGCGGCGGCTGCAAACCGGAGGCAGCGATAAGAGCCAGCAGCCTCGCTCACAGGGATACTGCCGGCTCTCACTGCTGCCTCCAGTCTGCAGTACAGTACTGAGCGGTGGCTGCAAACCGGAGGCAGCGATAAGAGCCAGCATCCTCGCTCACAGGGATACTGCCGGCTCTCACTGCTGCTCCAGTCTGCAGTACAGTACTGAGCGGCGGCTGCAAACCGGAGGCAGCGATAAGAGCCAGCAGCCTCGCTTACAGGGATACTGCCGGCTCTCACTGCTGCTCCAGCCTGCAGTACAGTACTGAGCGGCGGCTGCAAACCGGAGGCAGTAATAACAGACAGCAGCCTCGCTCACAGGGATACTGCCGGCTCTCACTGCTGCCTCCAGTCTGCAGTACAGTACTGAGCGGCGGCTGCAAACCGGAGGCAGCGATAAGAGCCAGCAGCCTCACTCACAGGGATACTGCCGGCTCTCACTGCTGCCTCCAGTCTGCAGTACAGTACTGAGCGGCGGCTGCAAACCGGAGGCAGCGATAAGAGCCTGCAGCCTCGCTCACAGGGATACTGCCGGCTCTCACTGCTGCCTCCAGTCTGCAGTACAATACTGAGCGGCGGCTGCAAACCGGAGGCAGCGATAAGAGCCTGCAGCCTCGCTTACAGCGATACTGCCGGCTCTCACTGCTGCTCCAGCCTGCAGTACAGTACTGAGCGGCGGCTGCAAACCGGAGGCAGCGATAAGAGCCAGCAGCCTCGCTCACAGGGATAGTGTCGGCTCTCACTGCTGCTCCAGCCTGCAGTACAGTACTGAGCGGCAGCTGCAAACCGGAGGCAGCGATAAGAGCCAGCAGCCTCGCTTACAGCGATACTGCCGGCTCTCACTGCTGCTCCAGCCTGCAGTACAGTACTGAGCGGTGGCTGCAAACCGGAGGCAGTGATAACAGACAGCAGCCTCGCTCACAGGGATACTGCCGGCTCTCACTGCTGCCTCCAGTCTGCAGTACAGTACTGCGCGGCGGCTGCAAACCGGAGGCAGCGATAACAGCCAGCAGCCTCGCTCACAGGGATACTGCTGCCTCCAGTCTGCAGTACAGTACTGCGCGGCGGCTGCAAACCGGAGGCAGCGATAACAGCCAGCAGCCTCGCTCACAGGGATAGTGCCGGCTCTCACTGCTGCCTCCAGCCTGCAGTACAGTACTGAGCGGCGGCTGCAAACCGGAGGCAGCGATAAGAGCCTGCAGCCTCGCTCACAGGGATACTGCCGGCTCTCACTGCTGCCTCCAGTCTGCAGTACAGTACTGAGCGGCGGCTGCAAACCGGAGGCAGCGATAAGAGCCAGCAGCCTCGCTCACAGGGATACTGCCGGCTCTCACTGCTGCCTCCAGTCTGCAGTACAGTACTGAGCGGTGGCTGCAAACCGGAGGCAGCGATAAGAGCCAGCAGCCTCGCTCACAGGGATACTGCCGGCTCTCACTGCTGCTCCAGCCTGCAGTACAGTACTGAGCGGCGGCTGCAAACCGGAGGCAGCGATAAGAGCCAGCAGCCTCGCTCACAGGGATACTGCCGGCTCTCACTGCTGCTCCAGCCTGCAGTACAGTACTGAGCGGCAGCTGCAAATCAGAGGCAGCGATAACAGACAGCAGCCTCGCTCACAGGGATACTGCCGGTTCTCACTGCTACCTCCAGTCTGCAGTACAGTACTGAGCGGCGGCTGCAAACCGGAGGCAGCGATAAGAGCCAGCAGCCTCGCTTACAGCGATACTGCCGGCTCTCACTGCTGCCTCCAGTCTGCAGTACAGTACTGAGCAGCGGCTGCAAACCGGAGGCAGCGATAAGAGCCAGCAGCCTCGCTTACAGCGATACTGCCGGCTCTCACTGCTGCTCCAGCCTGCAGTACAGTACTGAGCGGCGGCTGCAAACCGGAGGCAGCGATAAGAGCCAGCAGCCTCGCTCACAGGGATAGTGCCGGCTCTCACTGCTGCTCCAGCCTGCAGTACAGTACTGAGCGGCGGCTGCAAACCGGAGGCAGCGATAAGAGCCAGCAGCCTCGCTTACAGCGATACTGCCGGCTCTCACTGCTGCTCCAGCCTGCAGTACAGTACTGAGCGGCGGCTGCAAACCGGAGGCAGCGATAAGAGCCAGCAGCCTCGCTCACAGGGATAGTGCCGGCTCTCACTGCTGCTCCAGCCTGCAGTACAGTACTGAGCGGCGGCTGCAAACCGGAGGCAGCGATAAGAGCCAGCAGCCTCGCTCACAGGGATAGTGCCGGCTCTCACTGCTGCTCCAGCCTGCAGTACAGTACTGAGCGGCGGCTGCAAACCAGAGGCAGCGATAAGAGCCAGCAGCCTCGCTCACAGGGATACTGCCGGCTCTCACTGAATTGAATAGATATTAATTTGATAGGGGCTAAGTTCTCTACAAACCTACAGTACTTGGCGTTTTTTTTGGGTGACAGAATCCCATTAGTAGTTCTAAAGGCTTGAAAAAATTAAAAAAGTTCTATAGTTATATAGCTTTATAGAGGGAAATACAAGCACAACCGATGCTGTTCCTCCTCACCACCACCCCCGCTTCCCACTGGTCCCCTAAACGTTCTCTTCCAGCATTAAGGGCCTGTTTTTGTTTTTTTTTTCTACACAACCACAAACTAGTGGACAACCACTTTAAAGGGTTGTAACAAAGTTTTTAACTTATCCCCTATTGATGGGGGAGGAAATAACTCACTGCTGGCTGGGGTCCATACACTGAGACTCCTGGAAATTCTGAAAATCGGGGTCTGCGGTGGTCCAGCATGCCCCGTTCCGCATGTATGGGACTGCAGTACTTTTATCTCTGGCAGTCCCAGAGAATGAATGGAGTGGTGATGCAAATACTCAACCTCCGCACTATGCAAATGGGGCTGTATAGAGTCCTGTTCCCTAGATCATTAGGGGTCTCAGCAGTTGGACTCCCAGTGATCAGTTAGTTTATTGTCCTCTCAATAAAGGGTAGCTTAAAAATCCTTTTTCAACTTGGCCCTAACCACATCACCATTTAATAGGCGACAGCCCATTACCTTGCCTCATAGCCTCCATTTCTTTTTCAGAAACAAAACTGAGCAGGGCTCTTGATATAGCCAATCTGACGGCCCCAGCTTGGGAGGATCTTCCGCTTCCGATGACTGTACATTCTGTATCATACTTCATCAATCGGTCCAAGAATTGAAATGGAAACATAAGTTGCTCTCTAAAAATAAAGCAGAAAAAAAAAGGGGAAGAGAAAAAAAATATCTATAAACAGTAGAACAAACCAGCAGAATTTCCGATCATGCTCTCTACTATAACACCCAATTAAGCCTTTTATTTACGATACAATTATTGATGTAATCAAAGCTTAATTTCTTAGTCCATATATCAAACACAAATAGGTTAAAATACCAAAGTACAGAATTCACTCATGCTATGACAATACTTACTTCAATCAAAGGATTGCTTTAAATGCTCTAAGTAAACCAGTATAAACACATTGCCTATATAAGACAAAGTTGAGGCTTTATCGCTTACAAGCAGTTGAAGACTGCCGGGACCACTGTAGTGGTGGGGCAATGAGCAGGAGAGTGCAAGTTATTTTATTATACTGCTTTTCTTGCTTTGTGTCACCATTAGTGATGAGTGAACGTGCTGGGATAAGGCGTTATTCCGAGCATGCTCGTGTGCCGAGTGTTTTTGGTGTGCCTGAAAAATATGTTCTAGTCCCTGCGGCTGCATGTCTCGTGGCTGTTCGACATCTGCAACACATGCAGGGATTGTCTGCTTGTTAACATGTTCGCTCATCACTAGTCCCCATTACAAAATCCCGGATAACCCCGCTAAGGCCTTCTTAGCTGTGCTTTCTAACCACATTTTCATGGCTTCTTGTGAAAAAAATTGTTATGTATTTATTGTAAATTCATTGTACATCAGGACTTTTTTTTCTAACATTTTTTAAAAAGAAAAAAAAAAAAAAAAGACTACTTATATAACATCATAAGATTGCTATAAATATTGCTGCACAGAAAGTATTCTCACTTTTTTCCAACAAGGGATGCTAAAAAGACATACACCGAGGCAGAAAATAAACTAGAGGTGTCTAAAGTATGAACAATATAAAAACAAGGATCAAACAAAACGTGGGCCCGTTTCATAGACACTAGACTAAGCCCGAGCAATCCTATTCCACTTCCCAAAATAAGCAAAAGTCTACCCATATAATGGTTATAGGTTATGTAGTCAATGAATCTGCAGTCATTTTTGGAATCCGTCTTCTAAGGGCTTTAAGTTTATTATGTAAATTAATTTATTGTCTGTTTAACCATTTGATGGCTTGTTTTGGAGGATAGCTTTGAATGTCATCATATGGTTTACCTTGAAATGCACTGGAAAACCCCCCCCCAAAAAAAACAGAAAATCTTTGTAAAGTTAAAGGGATAAAGACCACTGGCAATTGTTGCTCTTTTTTAGTGTAATGGCGGTCATTGTATGGCAATACAGGTATGTTTATAGAAATACCAGATTTTCAGGTTATTTTCACTAATTTTAAAGAATGAAAACTTGATTTGTGCCGACACAGTCCAATAGTTATAACTCTGTTTTTCTGCTGATGGAACTGTTTGTTACCCTATTTCTCTTTCAGCTCCCTAGGGGACTTTAATGTAATTTTAGTGATCTCCGATTAGCGCTAAAAGTGTCAGGGTTTCTTAGGTTTACTAAGATGGAATATATAGGGCGTTCACACGGCCTCAGCTGCCATGATCAGTTATCAGTGGGTGCTACCTTGATTTGGGGGCAACAGAGGGAAGCCCTACCCATTTCTGACCACTTAGATCAAGTTATTGCCTCTGACCAGAACATTTAAGGCGTTAATTGGCCTCAACAGTGGCAGATATACCTGCTATGTAGTGTGTCCTTAAATAGATGTCAAAAAGGGGGTTAACAGGTCTCAGGACAGCCCTAATTCTTGCTCTACAGAACACTAAAATAGAAAATACGGTATTTTCAAGGGACACTTTGCTCAGATGTTCCCAATTAATAATTTGTAACCATTTGACAAACCTAAGTCATGAATTATTTCATTCTGCTCCCTCACGCAAGTCTACAAGGTGCTCTGCTCGCTATCCTTAGGTAGACGCAGCCATGTATGGAGACAGTTTGGCATTACCTGTGTGTTTATGCCCTATATAGTACTGAGCACATTGTAAAGAACATCAGTATATCTGATGGAGATGATTATTGTTTTGTTAGGCTGGTTTCACACTTGCGTAGATCCTCCGTTAAGCCCCGCCCACTGCCGCACCTCTCATTTAGCTCCGCCTGCGTCGGCATGCGTCCTGCATACCTATCTTTAACATTGGGTATGCAGGCCATGCGGGATGCCGCCTCATGCGTCGTTTTGACGCTGCACCGACCGCAACAAATGCAACATGTTGAGTTCGACATGAGGAGGCATCCGCATACATGCGCAGGACGCATGCAGACGTAGGCGGAGCTGAATGGAAGAGGCGCGAGAGTGGGAGGGGCTTAACGGAGGAACTACGCGGCCCTCCGCCCAACACAAGTGTGAAACCAGCCTTACATTAGTCCCTTAATTTTAATATAAATGGTCTGTCTATACTGCAACAAAAGAGGCAGCTATACAGTGAGCTGAACCAAAACTGAACAGCCGAAAACTGAAGGATTGTTGAGGATTAGGGTACGTTCACATTGTGTTGACGTATGGGCCGACAGTGCCATAAACTATAATGGTGTTTGTAAAAAGAACATGCGCTTTGCCGTGCATCATTTTCAGGAGTATGTGCCTACTGGAGGTATATGCTACCGGTAGGTGTAAATTCCTGAAAACGATGCACGGCATAGCGCATGTCCGCTCTGCCGGCATCATTATAGTCTACTAGATGGCAGCCCGATTCTAAAGAATCGGGAGTCTAGAATCCATATATACTTTATTTATTCAAATGTAAGAATAATACAATTAATAAATAATAGTAAGAAAGAACAAAAAATGGCTGCACTCACCAGCTCTTGACAATTCTTGACAGTACGGCACATTTCTGATTGGTCGCTCGCGGCAGGCGGCAACCAATCAGAAAAATGCCGCGCACCACGAAGACATATATCTTTGTCCACCCTGAGCGGGTGTAGGACGCTGGTGACGTCACTTATCTCCGGACAAAGCCACGGAAGTTGGCACAAATTGCCGGAAGTAGTATTCTAGGCAATTATATATTAGATTTTAATGTTATCAGTGTTTACCTTTGAACGTTTATATTGTATTGTTCTGTCACCAGCCATGTGTACGATTATCGGCCGAAAGCCTCTCTGGAACCAATAATCACCCCATGTAAAGGTATCTTTATAAGTTAAAGATTCAGAATACTATGACTTTTATCATATCCTGAACAGTCAAGTTTTTTATGAACCGTTAAGGTTTTCTGGTTGAAGTAAAAAAAACTCTGAGTGTTTACAGTTTGAAACCATAAAATGTTGAAAAAATATGTCATTCTTGAGTATATCACTCAATGGTGCTCATAAACGTGTCAAATTTGATCTATAATATACTTTAATATACGTTACTTTAATCTTTAATATACTTAAGAACAGGGCCCCAGACATCACACAGGGGGTCTGAAACACCGCACAGTGGTCCAAAATATCGCTGTGCTCTGCCTGGGGGCCCATATGCTGCCTGGGGCCCCTGTGCTCTGCCTGGGGCCCCATATGCTGCCTGGGGCCCCTGTGCTCTGCCTGGGGCCCCTGTGCTCTGCCTGGGGCCCCTGTGCTCTGCCTGGGGCCCCATATGCTGCCTGGGGCCCCTGTGCTCTGCCTGGGGCCCCATATGCTGCCTGGGGCCCCTGTGCTCTGCCTGGGGCCCCATAGGCTGCCTGGGGCCCCTGTGCTCTACCTGGGACCACTGTGCTCTGCCTGGGGCCCCATATGCTGCCTGGGGCCCATGTGCTCTGCCTGGGGCCCCATGTTCTGCCTGGGGCCACTGTGCTCTGCCTGGGGCCCCATAGGCTGCCTGGGGCCCCTGTGCTCTGCCTGGGACCACTGTGCTCTGCCTGGGGCCCCATATGCTGCCTGGGGCCCCTGTGCTCTGCCTGGGGCCACTGTGCTCTGCCTGGGGCCCCATATGCTGCCTGGGGCCCCTGTGCTCTGCCTGGGGCCCCTGTGCTCTGCCTGGGGCCTTTGTGCTCTGCCTGGGGCCCCATGTTTTGCCTGGGGCCCCTGTGCTCTGCCTGGGGCCACTGTGCTCTGCCTGGGGCCCCATATGCTGCCTGGGGCCCCTGTGCTCTGCCTGGGGCCCTATATGATGCCTGGGGCCCCTGTGCTCTGCCTGGGGCCCCTGTGCTCTGCCTGGGGCCCCATGCTCTGCCTGGGGCCCCTGTGCTCTGCCTGGGGCCACTGTGCTCTGCCTGGGGCCCCATATGCTGCCTGGGGCCCTGTGCTCTGCCTGGGGCCCTGTGCTCTGCCTGGGGCCCCATATGCTGCCTGGGGCCCCTGTGCTCTGCCTGGGGCCCCATATGCTGCCTGGGGCCCCTGTGCTCTGCCTGGGGCCCCTGTGCTCTGCCTGGGGCCACTGTGCTCTGCCTGGGGCCCCATAGGCTGCCTGGGGCCCCTGTGCTCTGCCTGGGACCACTGTGCTCTGCCTGGGGCCCCATATGCTGCCTGGGGCCCCTGTGCTCTGCCTGGGGCCACTGTGCTCTGCCTGGGGCCCCATATGCTGCCTGGGGCCCCTGTGCTCTGCCTGGGTGTAGGACACTGGTGACGTCACTTATCTCCGGACATTAGCTCCGGACATTAGCTCCGGACATTAGCTCCGGACAAAGCCACGGAAGTTGGCACAAATTGCAGGAAGTAGTATTCTAGGCAATTATATATTAGATGGCCCGATGGGGCCACCAAAAGGGTGCTGGAACACAATGTGAAAGTACCCTTAGAGAACCATGACTGTATTCACCAAAGACATTGCCACACTGGTCCATGGGTAGAGTCTGGTATTGGAGCCAAGCTCCGGTGCAGTGAGTGGGGCAGAGCTGCAATAGTCTTCGCAACCGACGCACATAGGTTGAAGGTTTTTCTTAGGAAAGCAGCCATATTTTCATGTTTTTTTAATCCTAGCCAACCCCATTAACTACCTATAACGCCACTTTAATATCGCTTGCTCATGCATGGCATTTAGAATTACACATGAATAATTCATAGCTTCCCTACCTGTCTTGAAGTACTGTAAAATAATCCAAATACTCCTTTCCATTGATGGTCATTTTTCCTTTTCCTTGGTCTCGCAGCACCGCTGTAGCCTCTGCAGTTTTCCTCTTGCCTAAAAATAACATACATGTTGGTTGTAATGCACCTCAGAGAAAAAACAATGCAAAAACTGTTACCGAATTTCTCAGGCTGTTAACACATCAGATCGTATATGCACACTAATATTCAGCACTGCTGGTACGTCAGCCACCGGATTCACGGAGGTGCTGGCGTTCGGGAGCTAGAGATACTGACCTCGGTATACATGAAAGGTCCAGGCAGGGATGGCCTCACTAAGCAGTCACATCTTACACAGACATTTCTGCCTGCAAATAACAGATGCTGGAAACCCAGCTACTCCGTGCAGTTTCTCAGCCACACACCACATATGTCTAGAATGCTCTGTTCTAGTATTACCCAAAGAATACTGTGCGGTAAAAAACTTTATTTCTTCTAATTATTCATGCAAATGATGGTCTACTACATCCTATAGTCCAGCAAGTCTAGATGTGGCTTGTAGGGAACAATGCTGGTAGAGAACCAGCTTTCATAACACAAACTGCATACATTATCAAACAGATCTGTTAGACCTGATGACACAGGTGAATTGCTGTGAAAATCCACATCAGAATGACAGCATAATCCGGATATAAGGATGAGCATTTTAGGAGTCAAACTATAGAATAAAATAGCTCATGAGTCACACTGTATCAGTCACTCACCACACAGTCCGAATTATTGCTGCAGCTTGTACTGAGCAGCGTGAGATCTCAGCAGCAGGAGGAACAATGAGGAGCTGTCAATCATGCTAGATTGGGCAAAAACGGAGTTAAACTTTCATAAAGAATTATGCATCCACTCATACATGCATTTTTAAAGTACACCAGCCTCACCAGATCTAAGATATACCCGGTAATGTATACATTTTGTATTGAGAAATTTTCTCTAAAAATTTTATTCCCAAGATAATAAGTTATCCCCTTATCCATAGGACACTATTCGGTTTCCTGAGCCCCATTCTCAGGCAGGCGGCGTCCCTACCCCCAATCAGTTCTCTCTTAACTTACTATTTGGGAATTACCCTTTAAGCTAAATTCGTATAAGCTTTTGGTGTTGTAGATTTTCTGCACCATTTCTGCATGTATTTGGTAAAATTAGGTTACTTACATTTTTTTTCCATTAAAATGTGAGTGTTTTTTTAATATGCTTTTATATTGCATTTTTGACGCTGTAGTTTTGTATCTTTTCGGTTTGTCATTTTTAAAAATGCTGCTTTTTTATGGATACTCTAGTATTTGACGAGTGAGTTTCAGGTGTGAAAACACACACGCATTTTTGACCTGTCGATTTTCAGCATCTAATACAATGCTAACACGTAACCACCCGGTAACTGCAGTATTGGTTCCGGCTAACATTGTGCGCGCTACTGAACAGCAATGAATACTCACTGCTCTCTGCACTCACAGTCCCGGCGTTCAGAGCATGAGTGTTCCGGCAGCTGCCCTTCGGCTTGCAAGCAGCGCATGTCGTCCCTGCCATGTGTGGCTAACAAGCGTAAAGCCGCTCCTGGCAACGGAGAAGGACGCTGTGAGGGAGCGCCGGGAAGTAATGGTTTTCTTTTAGTGTTTTCTGATGGGGCCATGCATACCAGGATGGGGGTGAGGGCAAATCATACCAGGATAAGGATGGGGCCATGCATAGCGGGAACGTGATGGGGGACAATCATATCAGGTTAAAGGGACACTGTCACCTGAATTTGGAGGGAACAATTTTCAGCCATAGGGGCGGGGTTTTCGGGTGTTTGATTCACCCTTTCCTTACCCGCTGGCTGCATGCTGGCTGCAATATTGGATTGAAGTTCATTCTCTGTCCTCCGTAGTACATGCCTGCACAAGGCAATCTTGCCTTACGCAGGCGTGTACTATGGAGGACAGAGAATGAACTTCAATCCAATATTGCAGCCAGCGGGTAAGGAAAGGGTGAATCAAACACCCGAAAACCCCGCCCCTATGGCTGAAAATTGTTCCCTCCAAATTCAGGTGACAGTGTCTCTTTAAGGATGGAGCCCTGCATACTGGGTTGGGGATGAAGGAGCCATGCGTACCAGGATAGGGATGAGGACACTATACATACCAGATTAGGGATGAAGGAGCCATGCGTACCAGGATAGGGATGAAGGAGCCATGCGTACCAGGTTAGGGATGAAGGAGCCATGCGTACCAGGATAGGGATGAAGGAGCCATGCGTACCAGGATAGGGATGAAGGAGCCATGCGTACCAGGATAGAGATGAGGGGGCCATGCATACCAGGATAGGGATGAGGACACTATGCATACTAGGATAGGGATGAAGGAGCCATGCGTACCAGGATAGGGATGAAGGAGCCATGCGTACCAGGATAGGAGATGAAGGAGCCATGCGTACCAGGATAGAGATGAGGACACTATGCATACCAGGATAGGGATGAGGGGGCCATGCGTACCAGGATATGGATGAAGGAGCCATGCGTACCAGGATAGGGATGAAGGAGCCATGCGTACCAGGATAGGGATGAAGGAGACATGCGTACCAGGATAGGGATGAAGGAGACATGCGTACCAGGATAGGAGATGAAGGAGCCATGCGTACCAGGATAGAGATGAGGACACTATGCATACCAGGATAGGGATGAGGGGGCCATGCGTACCAGGATATGGATGAAGGAGCCATGCGTACCAGGATAGGGATGAAGGAGCCATGCGTACCAGGATAGGGATGAAGGAGACATGCGTACCAGGATAGGGATGACGGAGCCATGCGTACCAGGATAGGGATGAGGGGGCCATGCATACCAGGATAGGGATGAGGACACTATGCATACCAGGATAGGGATGAGGGGGCCATGCGTACCAGGATATGGATGAAGGAGCCATGCGTACCAGGATAGGGATGAAGGAGCCATGCGTACCAGGATAGGGATGAAGGAGCCATGCGTACCAGGATAGGAGATGAAGGAGCCATGCGTACCAGGATAGAGATGAGGACACTATGCATACCAGGATAGGGATGAGGGGGCCATGCGTACCAGGATATGGATGAAGGAGCCATGCGTACCAGGATAGGGATGAAGGAGCCATGCGTACCAGGATAGGGATGAAGGAGACATGCGTACCAGGATAGGGATGAAGGAGCCATGCGTACCAGGATAGGGATGAGGGGGCCATGCATACCAGGATAGGGATGAGGACACTATGCATACTAGGATAGGGATGAAGGAGCCATGCGTACCAGGATAGGGATGAAGGAGCCATGCGTACCAGGATAGGAGATGAAGGAGCCATGCGTACCAGGATAGAGATGAGGACACTATGCATACCAGGATAGGGATGAGGGGGCCATGCGTACCAGGATATGGATGAAGGAGCCATGCGTACCAGGATAGGGATGAGGGAGCCATGCGTACCAGGATAGGGATGAGGGGGCCATGCGTACCAGGATAGAGATGAGGACACTATGCATACCAGGATAGGGATGAGGGGGCCATGCGTACCAGGATATGGATGAAGGAGCCATGCGTACCAGGATAGGGATGAAGGAGCCATGCGTACCAGGATAGGGATGAAGGAGCCATGCGTACCAGGATAGGGATGAGGGGGCCATGCATACCAGGATAGGGATGAGGACACTATGCATACTAGGATAGGGATGAAGGAGCCATGCGTACCAGGATAGGGATGAAGGAGCCATGCGTACCAGGATAGGAGATGAAGGAGCCATGCGTACCAGGATAGAGATGAGGACACTATGCATATCAGGATAGGGATGAGGGGGCCATGCGTACCAGGATATGGATGAAGGAGCCATGCATACCAGGATAGGGATGAAGGAGCCATACGTACCAGGATAGGGATGAAGGAGACATGCGTACCAGGATAGGGATGAAGGAGCCATGCGTACCAGGATAGGGATGAAGGAGCCATGCATACCAGGATAGGGATGAAGGAGCCATGCATACCAGGATAGGGATGAGGGGGCCATGCATACCAGGATAGGGATGAGGACACTATGCATACCAGGATAGGGATGAAGGAGCCATGCGTACCAGGATAGGGATGAAGGAGCCATGCGTACCAGGATAGGAGATGAAGGAGCCATGCGTACCAGGATAGGGATGAAGGAGCCATGCGTACCAGGATAGGGATGAAGGAGCCATGCGTACCAGGATAGAGATGAAGGAGCCATGCGTACCAGGATAGGGATGAGGGGGCCATGCATACCAGGATAGGGATGAGGGGGCCATGCATACCAGGATAGGAATGAGGGGGCCATGCATACCAGGATAGGGATGAGGGGGCCATGCATACCAGGATAGGGATGAGGGGGCCATGCATACCAGGATAGACATGAGGACACTATGCGTACCAGGATAGGAATGAAGGAGCCATGCGTACCAGGATAGGGATGAAGGAGCCATACGTACCAGGATAGGGATGAAGGAGCCATGCGTACCAGGATAGGGATGAGGGGGCCCATGTATACCAGGATAGGGATGAGGGGGCCATGCATACCAGGATAGGGATGAGGGGGCCATGCATACCAAGATAGGGATGAGGGGGCCATGCATACCAAGATAGGGATGAGGGGGCCATGCATACCAGGATAGGGAAGAGGGGGCCATGCATATCAGGATAGGGATGAGGGGGCCATGCATACCAGGATAGGGATGAAGGGGCCATGCATACCAGGATGGAGATGAGGGGGCCATGCACACCAGGAAAGGGATGAGGGGGCCATGCATACCAAGATAGGGATGAGGGGGCCATGCATACCAGGATAGGGATGAGGGGGCCATGCGTACCAGGATATGGATGAAGGAGCCATGCGTACCACGATAGGGATGAAGGAGCCATGCGTACCAGGATAGGGATGAAGGAGCCATGCGTACCAGGATAGGGATGAAGGAGCCATGCGTACCAGGATAGGGATGAAGGAGCCATGCGTACCAGGATAGGGATGAAGGAGCCATGCATACCAGGATAGGGATGAAGGAGCCATGCATACCAGGATAGGGATGAGGGGGCCATGCATACCAGGATAGGGATGAGGACACTATGCATACCAGGATAGGGATGAAGGAGCCATGCGTACCAGGATAGGGATGAAGGAGCCATGCGTACCAGGATAGGAGATGAAGGAGCCATGCGTACCAGGATAGAGATGAGGACACTATGCATACCAGGATAGGGATGAAGGAGCCATGCGTACCAGGATAGGGATGAAGGAGCCATGCGTACCAGGATAGGAGATGAAGGAGCCATGCGTACCAGGATAGGGATGAAGGAGCCATGTGTACCAGGATAGGGATGAGGGGGGCATGCATACCAGGATAGGAATGAGGGGGCCATGCATACCAGGATAGGGATGAGGGGGCCATGCATACCAGGATAGGGATGAGGGGGCCATGCATACCAGGATAGAGATGAGGACACTATGCGTACCAGGATAGGAATGAAGGAGCCATGCGTACCAGGATAGGGATGAAGGAGCCATACGTACCAGGATAGGGATGAAGGAGCCATGCGTACCAGGATAGGGATGAGGGGGCCATGCATACCAGGATAGGGATGAGGGGGCCATGCATACCAGGATAGGGAAGAGGGGGCCATGCATATCAGGATAGGGATGAGGGGGCCATGCATACCAGGATAGGGATGAAGGGGCCATGCATACCAGGATGGAGATGAGGGGGCCATGCACACCAGGAAAGGGATGAGGGGGCCATGCATACCAAGATAGGGATAAGGGGGCCATGCATACCAGGATAGGGATGAGGGGGCCATGCATACCAGGATAGGGATGAGGGGGCCATGCATACCAGGATAGGGATTGAGGTGGCCATGCATACCAAGATAGGGATAAGGGGGCCATGCATACCAGGATAGGGATGAGGGGGCCATGCATACCAGGATAGGGATGAGGGGGCCATGCATACCAGGATAGGGATTGAGGTGGCCATGCATACCAGGATAGGGATTGAGGTGGCCATTAGTGATGAGCGAGTGTACTCGTTGCTCAGGTTTTCCCGAGCACGCTCAGGTGACCTCCGAGTATTTATGACTGCTCGCAGATTTAGTTTTCATCACGGCAGCTGAATGATTTACAGCTACTAGTTAGGCTGAGTACATGTGGGGGTTGCCTGGTAGCTAGGGAATCAACACATGTAATCAAGCAAGCTAGTAGCTGTAAATCATTCAGCTGCCGCGATGAAAACTAAATCTCCAAGCAGTCATAAATTCTCTGGTCACCCGAGCGTGCTCTGGAAAACCCGAGCAGCGAGTACACTTGCTCATCACTAGTGGCCATGCATACCAGGATAGGGATTGAGGGGGCCATGCATACCAGGATAGGGATGAGGGGGCCATGCATACCAGGATGGGGATGAGGAGCCATGCATACCAGGATGGGGATGAGAGGGGCCATGCATACCAGGATAGGGATGAGGGGGCCATGCATACCAGGATAGGGATGAGGGGGCCATGCATACCAGGATAGGGATTGAGGGGGCCATGCATACCAGGATTGGGATTGAGGGGGCCATGCATACCAGGATTGGGATGAGAGGGCCATGCATACCAGGATAGGGATGAGGACACTATGCATACCAGGATAGGGATGAGGACACTATGCATACCAGGATAGGGATGAAGGAGCCATGCGTACCAGGATAGGGATGAAGGAGCCATGCATACCAGGATGGGGATGAGGAGCCATGCATACCAGGATGGGGATGAGAGGGGCCATGCATACCAGGATAGGGATGAGGGGGCCATGCATACCAGGATAGGGATTGAGGGGGCCATGCATACCAGGATAGGGATATAGAACCATGTATACCAGGATAGGGATTAGGGGGCCATGCATACCAGGATGGGGATGAGGAGCCATGCATACCAGGATGGGGATGAGGGGGCCATGCATACCAGGATAGGGATGAGGGGCCATGTGTATCAGGATGGGGATGAGGGGACCATATATACCAGGATAGGGGATATTAAGCAACAGAATTCACATTTTTTGCTTAAATTTTTGTTCCCTAATTTCCTCATTTAAAACCTAGGTGCGCCTTATGGTCCGGTGTGTCTCATAGTCCAAAAAATACGGTATTCATTATTTGCACTCCATTGTAGATATATTCATATTTATTGCTTTTGGAGCACAGTATGTGAATCTCTGCTTGCAGTTCAACTGGGTGTGTCTTCAGAGTCTTCTCTGGTGAGTCTGCTTTCACCATTCCCTTCCAGACACTGCCAATCACTGCTCAGCAAAGGTTTCCTAATCTGAGCCATCTAGGTCAGAAACACGTTGTCCTGAGCTTGTATGTGTTCCTCCTTGCCATTTGTATTGTGTGCTGCGGTTTCACCATTTTTGGTTTTATCACATTTTTTGCATCCTTTTTATTGAAGTAGTGTGTGCCAGCTTTCTGTTTGAATTGCTGCTCACAAGGAACAATACTGCTATGTCAGAAGATACCTTGCGATCATGTAATTGGCCTGCGAAATAGAATCATTGGTATTGTTGATGTCTCTATTTACTACATAGCACTCATTGGGCACTATGCAGATGGCAAAAGAGGATACAAAAGTGGTGATGAGCCATTTCTGGCTTTTCCTTTGGGTCCCAGCAATATTTTATGTTCTATTAATCACAAAAACACATCACAATCCCAACAAACACTTGGATGTATACAGTCATGTAATTACCTTCCCCTGTGCTGAAGGCTACTCCATGCTCATCATACTGCAGAGGATTAACCGTTTGCTTTCTGGACTGGATTTCGAGATTCTTGCAGTATGTCAGTATAAAGTCCTCCTCAATGCTGCTGTGCGGCATGCTCACCAAGCGTTCCATGGTTTGTAAAAAATACAGGTACTGCAGGCAAACAAAAACTCATTAGGAGGTGTCAGTGTAATTGCCTGTGCTATAGTTCTAGGCTGAAGCTTGGCAAAGCAGGACTCATTGACATTCCCTGTCAGATTGACACTTTGGCATATGGATGCTCGTTTCCAAACAGTGTGAGACAATACATTTCTATGCTCCACAAAATCCCCAGGACCTGCTTTGCAGACAACAATGAATCAAAGCGGTTTTAAGCTACTCATTTGTAATTGAAGGAATCTTGTCACAAACCTCTGCAAATTATAGGAGCCTTCAAGAATTTCTCTCTACTTGCCAGCTGATTTGCATTTCTTTTGGCACTTTCTACAAATGGCGTTTATGAAATTTTGCCATCTTTAAGACCCTATTAGACTTTAATCTCTTTGAACAATTAACTTTTTTTTGTTTATGGGGACACGGATGGCATTACAGGACTCATGTTGCCAAAATGCAGTTAACAAACTAAAAATAAAACTACAACTGTGGGTGCCTTTTCAATTTTCTACCAGTATAAAAACACAGTAAAAATAAGCGACAAATATCTATGAATTGTTGAGCAGCCCTCTTCTGAAAAATTGTAAAAAATAAAATAAAAATCTATCCAGTAATTTCTTCATCATCTGATTGGTGGAAAAACATGACATGACAGACTTCAGTTTCTCTAGGAGCTGATCCATCATTTCATTCTGAATCACAGTGAACAGGGATGGCGAGACTCCTCATTCAAGATGGAATTCTGCAGATTATCGACTAAATTGAAAGCTTTCCAGTTACTAGAAGCCATCACCTATCTATAGGAAAAGCGACTGCAACAAGAATGGTCACGCTCTGACTGTGGAGACTCCCACCGATTGGCACAATGGGGGGATTCTGGTCTCTTGTGCCAAGTCCCCCATTCTTGTGATTGGAGGTGGTCTCAGCTGATCAGCGCTCTAGGCCAGGAACCTTAGACCAGCCCTATTCACTTAAATAGAACTGTGCTATAGAGTCCCTACACAGCGAGAGGCCAGGGCAAAGTATACTGAAAGAAGCTTTACTACAAATTCCCTGCACTGGGGATGGCCGGGGCACTGCTCACTTGTATGAAGCCATGCCACAGCATGATACAAGCTATTACTTTTAGCAATAGGAGTGAACCGTTACCGCAACCTTTAGTGCACAGTGAGACGGCCGTATAACACGGACGACTATCGCATCGCAATGCTCGGACTGGCCGTCGGCTCTCCTGACCGCAGCGTGACAGCATGCATTTGTATGCAGTGGTCACTCTCAGGTCAGGAGAGCCACCAGCCAGTCCGAGCAATGCTATAGTCCATGTTATACGGTCATCTGACTGACATATCTGATTAACTTTACTGCATCTAACCTTTTTATATATATATATATATATATATATATATATATATATATATATATATATATATATATATATATATATATATATATATATATATATATATACACATACACATACACATACACACACACTAGATGGTGGCCCGATTCCAACGCATCGGGTATTCTAGAATATGTATGTCCACGTAGTATATTGCCCAGCCACGTAGTATATTGCCCAGTTACGTAGTATATTGCCCAGCCACGTAGTATATTGCCCAGCCACGTAGTATATTGCCCAGTGACGTAGTATATTGCCCAGTGACCTAGTATACAGCACAGAGCCAAGTAGTATATTGCACAGCGACGTAGTATACAGCACAGAGCCACGTAGTATATTGCACAGCGACGTAGTATATTGGGCAGTCATGTAGTATATTGCCCAGCTACATAGTATATTGCCCAGCCACGTATGTCACAGGTTAAAAAAAATAAAAATAAACATATACTCACCTTCCGCAGGCGCGTTGTAGTTCTGTCGCCTGTGTTCGGTGCAGGCAGCAGCTTCCGGTCCCAGGGTGTGATGACGTCGCGGTCACGTGATCTGATGATCGCTGCTATGTAGCAGAGCCAATCGAGTTGTGCCAGCTTCTAGCCTCCCATGGAGGCTATTGAAGCATGGCACAAGTAAAAAAAAAATGTTTTTAAAAATATGAAAAAAATATAAAAAATATAAGTTTAAAACACCCCCCTTTCGCCCCATCCTAAATAAAACAATAAAATGAAAATCAAACATACACATATTTGGTATCGCCGCATTCAGAATCGCCTGATCTATCAATAAAAAAAAGCATTAACCTGATCGCTAAACAGCGTAGCGAGAAAAAAATTCGAAACGCCAGAATTACGTTCTTTTGGTCGCCGCGACATTGAATTAAAATGCAATAACGGGCGATCAAAAGAACGTATCTGCACAAAAGTGGTATCATTAAAAACGTCAGCTCGGCACGCAAAAATTAAGCCCTCACCCGACCCCAGATCACGAAAAATGGAGACGCTTCGGGTATCGGAAAATTGCACTTTTTTTTTTTAAGCAAAGTTTTGAATTTTTTTTCACCACTTGGATAAAAAATAACCTAGACATGTTAGGTGTCTATGAACTCGTAATGACCTAGAGAATCACAATGGCAAGTTAGTCTTAGCACTTAGTGAACCTAGCAAAAAAGCCAAACAAAAAACAAGTGTGGGATTGCACTTTTTTTGCAATTTCACTGCACTTGGAATTTTTTTCCCGCTTTCTAGTAAAAGACATGGTAAAACCAATGGTGTCGTTCAAAAGTACAACTCGTCCCGCAAAAAATAAGCCCTCACATGACCATATTGACAGAAAAATAAAAAAGTTATGGCTCTGGGAAGGAGGGAAGTGAAAAACGAAAACGCAAAAACGAAAAAGGGCCGCGACTTGAAGGGGTTAAAGTACTTTAGACTAGGAAGCATGTGTATAAATGCTTTATTTTTATTTGTTTTTAAATAATCAACTTTATTCGAGTATCCATCAAGTATACCAATTCATTGTGTGTTCTTTCAGGAGGACGTCTGACCACTGCGTTCATAGAAAACTATTTAGAAAAATGGTCCCAAACACTCAAACAAAAAGATTCTCCTACTATTTACAACACTTCTATTTTAATACCATGACAGCTGGGCTAAAGAGTCTAATAGCATTACAGAGAGGGGAATGGGCAGTGGGGCTAGCCCTATAACTGTCTCACCCACTTTCCCTACCTTGCCGCGGAGGTTGGCACCCTAATATTGTGATATGGTGCCCCGGCTCACCGTCAGCTCTCCCTCTCTGACCCTATTACGCCCTAAATGTAAGCACCAAAAATATGTGACGAGAAGACAATACTTATGAAAATAAATAAAATAATACCAATGTATATGTATGTAAAAAAATTGCACATCGCAAAAAAGGCCAACAATTAGATGGTTTAAGCATCAGTAGAGCAATTTTGATCACTGTTTAAAAATAAATTGAAAAAACAATTTTTTCCATTAGAGTAGAATTAACAATTAAAACTACAATTTATACAGGCTTACAGTGACCAAACACCACCAAAATATAAATTATTTTGTTAGTATATCAGAAAAATACAATACAAGTCCTTAATGGCGACCATCTCCCATAGGTGTAAATAATGGCCAAAAGGTTTATAGATGACCACAGATTTGTGGCTGACCTCAGATTCCCAATACGGCAATACACATGAAGCACGATGAGTACAAATGGCATCATGGGTATCACGTATAATCAAGATTTATTGGTAACCACAGCGGAGCATTAGAGGCATAATGGGTACAGATAACAGCATGGTCGTCACATCCATATAGTCCCAGAGTGAAAGTAATGATACTTATTGTGTGTAAGGCTACTTTCACACTAGCGTCGGGCACTGCATGTCGCAATGCGTCATTGTGGAGAAAAAACGCATCCTGCAAAGTTGCCCGCAGGATGCGTTTTTCTCCATAGACTTTTATTAGCGACGCATTGCGACGCAGTGCCACACGTCGCAACCGTCGTGCGACGGTTGCGTCGTGTTATGGCGGACCGTCGGCACAAAAAAAGTTACATGTAACGTTTTTTTGCACGTCGTGTCCGCCATTTTCCTCCCCGGACCTTACAATGTGGAAGCAGAAGCGTCGTAAGACTGCTTCCGCTGCCCACATCGGGCATTTTTTTCACAGTATGCGTCGGTACGTCGGACGCCCGTACCGACGCTAGTGTGAAAGCAGCCTAACTGTAAAGTCCTGATATATGAACCATAATTCCAACGCGTTTCTCCCCTCTTATTCTAGGGGTTCATCAGGGGAAATGTGTCACACTGAAAAAAAGAGGGACCACTCAGGCCGGGTCCCACTGGATGCTTAAAAAGGGAACCTGTTGCCCCCAAAATCGAAGGTGAGCTAAGCCCACCAGCATCAGGGGCTTATCTACAGCATTCTGGAATGCTGTAGATAAGCCCCCATGTATCCTAAAACATGAGAAAAAGAGGTTAGATTGTACTCACCCAGGGGCGGTCCCGCTGCAGTCCGGTCCAATGGGTGTCGCGGTCCGGTCCAATGGGTGTCGCGGTCCGGTCCCTCCCATCTTCTTATGATGACGTCCTCTTCTTGTAGTCACGCTGCGGCTCCGGCGCAGGCGTACTTTGTCTGTCCTGTTGAGGGCAGAGCAGTGCACAGTACTTTGCTCTGCCCTCAACAGGACAGATAAGTACGCCTGCGCCAGAGCCGCAGCGTGAAGACAAGAAGAGGACGTCATCGTAAGAAGATGGGAGGCCCCGGACCGGACTGCCCATCGGACCGAGATGCCCCCCCCCCCAGGTGAGTATAATCTAACCTCTTTTTCACATCTTTCAGGTTAAGGTACCTTCACACTAAGCGACTTTACAACGATAACGACAGCGATCCGTGACGTTGCAGCGTCCTGGATAGCGATATCGTTGTGTTTCACACGCAGCAGCGATCAGGATCCTGCTGTGATATCGCTGGTCGTTGCTGAAAGTTCAGAACTTTATTTGGTCGTCAGATCGGCGTGTATCGTCGTGTTTGACAGCAAAAACAACGATGCCAGCGATGTTTTACAATGGTAACCAGGGTAAATATCGGGTTACTAAGCGCAGGGCCGCGCTTAGTAACCCGATATTTACCCTGGTTACCATTGTAAAAGTTAAAAAAAAACAGTACATACTCACCCTCTGATGTCTGTCACGTCCCCCGGCGTCCGCGCTGCTGCTCAGAGCTTCCTGCACTGAGTGTGTCAGTGCCAGCCGGAAAGCAAAGCACAGCGGTGACATCACCGCTGTGCCCTGCTACTGCCGGCGCTTACACAGTGCAGGGAAGCGGACGCCGGGGGACGCGAATGTAAGTATGTACTGTTTGTTTTTTTACAATTAACACTGGTAACCAGGGTAAACACAGTGCAGGGAAGCGGACGCCGGGGGACGCGAATGTAAGTACGTACTGTTTGTTTTTTTTACAATTAAGGCTACTTTCACACACAGCGTATTTGCTGCGTATTTTTACGCGCGTGTATTTTGCTGCTGCTTTACCTGCATTTTTTTACGCAGGCAAAAAACGCAGCTGCTTTCACACACAGCGTTTTTTGCTGCGTTTTTTTCAGCATTGTGTACTGAAAATAAAGTTTGTTTGAAAAAAAAAAAAGGGGAAAAAAAAAAAGTTATTGAGGTCATTTCCTGTCTTTATGACTCAGAATACAATACACACTGGAGTTATCATGTCGATTCTGCCAGCTGCAATGGCCTTGAGCCAAAGACGCCTCAGCAAGCGGAACAGACATCAGCTGGGGTTTACTAACCCCACTGTCACTAACCCCAGGTTACTAGGGCAGGCGTCAGTCAGACGCCCCCCCTCGTAACCCTGTACGGTAAGGGTATGTTCACACGATCCTGATTTCAATCCTTTTTTTTCAGGACAAAAACCGCAGCTCTTGGCAGAAAACGCAGGTGCATTTTTGGTGCGTTTTTGGTGCGGTTTTTAGTGCGGTTTTTTATGCAGTTTTCTCTGCAGATTGTCTGTGTTTGACACAAATAAAGCTTTAACTGCAGTGGGGGAAAAAAAAAAAGAAATGATGTCATTTCCTTGTCCAACCCTTTTCTTCTTCCATCCTCCATTTTGGGACTAAACACCAAAATGAGTGGACGTGTTTTGAATGACAGCGCTCCGCAGAGTGCTGAGCGTAGGCCAGATCACAGCCCGCGGATCCAGCTATTTAAGTCTACGTTCACATTTGCGGTCTGCGCCGCAGCGTCGGGCGCCGCATGCGTCATGCGCCCCTATATTTAACATGGGGGCGCATGGACATGCGTCGCACTTGCGTTTTGCGCCGCATGCGTCACTGCAGCGCACGCATCCGGCCGCAAAGGACGCAGCAAGTTGCATTTTTGCTGCGTCCAAAATCAATCAAAAAAAGGACGCATGCGGCGCACAACGCAAATGTGAACATAGCCTAAGTGCCACGTATTTAAGTGCCACGTATTTAAGTGCCACGTATTTAAGTGCCACGTATTTAAGTGCCACGTGCCACGTATCAAAGTGCCACGTGCCACGTATCAAAGTGCCACGTGCCACATATTTCAGTGCCACGTGCCACGTATCAAAGTGCCACGTGCCACATATTTCAGTGCCACGTGCCACGTATTTAAGTGACACGTGCCACGTATCAAAGTGCCACGTATCACGCATTTCAGTGCCACGTATTTAAGTGACACGTATCACGTATAAGTGCCACGTGTCACGTATTTAATTGCCACGTATTTAAGTTCCACGTATCAAGATTTTCCATGGAGAACAGACACATCCAGAGATATGTCTGCTCTCCACGGCTGCAGCAACACACTGACAGGAGCCATAGTTCCTGTCGGTGTGTCACTGCGCATGCGCGAGCGAGTTTACCGGCGGTCATTGACCCCGGCACTCTCGCTTAACGGCAGTGCTGCGTGGGAAAGTTCAACGCAGCTGTACTGCTGTTAACCGAGACGCCGGAGCCATTGAACTCCGGAACAGTACGCGATACACTGCTAGGAGCTTCGCTCCTGGCAGTGTATCGCCGGAGAGCAGGGGATCGGCGTGGGACACTCGTTTTATGGATTCTGCGGACAGGGAGTATGAATTTGGTTTATTATTTTTGGATTTTTTCCTGGAGGATCGAGGGCTTCGCCTACAAGTGTGCTGTTGGTGAGTATATACTCTATGTTATGTGTTGTATGTACTGTACTGTGTGTCATGTATGTGTATTGTGTGTAGGTGTTTTGTGTAACTTTACAATTGTGCTAAGTCGCCGGACACAGGGACAACTCTCCCATCCTAATACCGGATGGGAGTAGTAGTCCCATACGGCGACTTAGCACAATGGTGGACTCCATGCTGCTTCACTGGGGGGCGGGGGCTTCCCTCTTCCTGTCCGACGTCACGTCCGGTCCTGGGTGTCAACCCCTCCGTACAAAGACGCCGACACCCAGGACAAAGGCGCTGTGTGTGGACGGTAATATGGGGCCCTATGGGGATACGCAGACATGCCGCTGCGTAAAGAATTGACATGTCAATTCTTTTTACGCCGGCGTGTTTGCAGACAAAAGCGCCGCGTTTTTTTGCGGTGTGTCTGAACGGCAAAGTGAATTTCTCATTCACTTTGCCGGCAGACGAAAATGACATTGCGCATTTTTGAAAAGCGCCCGCAAAATAGCGCTCAAAAATGCGCTATGTCTGAAAGTAGCCTAACACTGGTAACCAGGGTAAACATCGGGTTACTAAGCGCGGCCCTGCGCTTAGCAACCCGATGTTTACCCTGGTTACCCGGGGACTTCGGCATCGTTGGTCGCTGGAGAGCTGTCTGTGTGACAGCTCTCCAGCGACCAAACAGCGACGCTGCAGCGATCGGCATCGTTGTCGATATCGCTGCAGCGTCGCTTAGTGTGAAGGTACCTTTACATCGGGGGCTTATCTACAGCTTCCAGGATGCTGTAGATAAGCCCCTGAGGCTGGTGGGCTTAGCTCACCTTCAATTTTAGGGGTGACAGGTTCCCTTTAAAAAGGGGTATTTCCATCTCGAAGATCCCACCCCAATATGTAGTAGGTGTAATAATAATAATATTAGCAAATACCTCCAATTAGAAATGTGGTATAGTTCTTCCGATTCACTATGTCACTTACCCAATGTGCAGGACATGGCATTAGCTAAGGTATCTATTGAATTCCTAAGCTACCGTTATGGCCTGCACATGAGGTAAGCGACATGTAACATACTTCTTCTGGTAACCTACAGTTATATGAAAAAGTTTGGGCACCCCTATTAATCTTAAGCTTAATGTTTTATAAAAATTGTTTTTTTTTTTGCAACAGCTATTTCAGTTTCATATATCTAATAACTGTTGGACACAGTAATGTTTCTGCCTTGAAATTAGGTTTATTGTACTAACAGAAAATGTGCAATCTGCATTTAAACAATATTTGACAGGTGCATAAGTATTGGCACCTCACCAGAAAAGTGACATTAATATTTATTAGATCCTCCTTTTGCAAAAATAACAGCCTCTAGTCGCTTTCTGTAGCTTTTAATGAGTTCCTGGATCCTGGATGAAGGTATTTTTGACCATTCCTCTTTACAAAACAATTCCAGTTCAGTTAAGTTTGATGGTCGCCGAGCATGGACAGCCCTCTTCAAATGATCCCACAGATGTTCAATGATATTCAGGTCTGGGGACTGGGATGGCCATTCCAGAACAGTGTAATTGTTCCTCTGCATGAATGCCTGAGTAGATTTGGAGCGGTGTTTTGGATCATTGTCTTGCTGAAAGATCCATCCCCTGCGTAACTTTAACTTTGTCACTGATTCATGAACATTATTGTCAAGAATCTGCTGATACTGAGAGGAATCCATGCGTCCCTCAACTTTCACAAGATTCCCGATGCCGGCATTGGCCACACAGCCCCAAAGCATGATGGAACCTCCACCAAATTTTACTGTGGGTAGCAAGTGTTTTTCTTGGAATGCTGTTTTTTTGCCGCCATGCATAACGCCTTTTTGTATGACCAAACAACTCAATCTTGGTTTCATCAGTCCACAGCGCCTTCTTCCAAAAAGAAATTGGCTTCTCCAAATGTGATTTTGCATACCTCAGCCGACTGTGTGTGGCGTGCTTGCAGAAACGGCTTCTTTCGCATCACTCTCCCATACAGCTTCTCCTTGTGCAAAGTGCGTTGTATAGTTGACCGATGCACAGTGACACCATCTGCAGCAAGTTGATGCTGCAGCTCTCTGGAGGTGGTCTGAGGATTGTCCTTGACTGATCTCACCATTCTTCTTCTCTGCCTTTCTGATGTTTTTCTTGGCCTGCCACTTCTGGCCTTAACAAGAACTGTACCCTGTGTTCTTCCATTTCCTTACTATGTTCCTCACAGTGGAAATTGACAGGTTAAATCTCTGAGACAGCTTTTTGTATCCTTCCCCTGAACAACTATGTTGAATAATCTTTGTTTTCAGATCATTTGACAGTTGTTTTGAGGAGCCCATGATGCCACTCTTCAGACGAGATTCAAACAAGAGAACAACTTGCAAGTGGCCACTTTAAGTAGCTTTTCTCATGATTGCATACACCTGGCTATGAAGTTCAAAGCTCATTGAGGTTACAAAACCAAAAAAAGTGCTTTAGTAAGTCAGTAAAAAGTAGGTAGGAGTCAGAGGCGTAGCTAGGGTTTCAGCTTAAGGGGGGCGAAACATCTGAGTGGGCCCCTAACCAGCTAACCCTGATTACAGCTATGGTTGCGCACTTATTGTGAATATAGGGGAACCTCAGAATATGACCCTGCTGTTATTGAAAATAAATCTATATACAAAAACGAACATTGACTTTACCAGCATATTGGACCATATGCACAATAATAATGTCCCCTAAGTTCCCTCATGTACTGCTCCATTATACACACTATTGTGAACTTAAAGCTTCCCTATACACAGTATAAGGCCCCCACAGCTCCCCTATACACCGTATGATGTTCCCACTGCTCCCCTCTACACAGTATGATCCCACTGCTCCCCTCTACACAGTATGAGCCCAATGCTCCCCTATACACAGTATATTGCTGACAGAACTCCACTATAGAAAGTATAATGCCTCCCAGAGCTCCCCTTTATACAGTGGGCCAACAGCTCCCATATGCACAATATGCATTCAAAGTTCCCTATACACAGTGTGATGGGCCCGCAGCTCCCGTCAAACAGTATGATGTCCCTCACCGTTCCCCAGCTCCTTTATACACAGTATGATGGGCCCACAGCTCCTTTATACACAGTATGATGGGCCCGCAGCTCCCTTATACACAGTATGATGGGCCCACAGCTCCCTTATACACAGTATGATGGGCCCACAGCTCACTAGTACACAGTATGGTGGGCCCGCAGCTCCCTTATACACAGTATGATGGGCCTGCAGCTTCCGTATACACAGTATGATGGGCCCGCAGCTCCCTTATACACAGTATGATGAGCCCACAGCTCACTTATACACAGTATGATGGGCCCACAGCTTCCTTATACACAGTATGATTGGCCCACAGCTTCCTTATACACAGTATGATGGGCCCGCAGCTTCCTTATACACAGTATGATGGGCCCGCAGCTTCCTTATACACAGTATGATGGGCCCGCAGCTCACTTATACACAGTATGATGGGCCCGCAGCTCCCTTATACACAGTATGATGGGCCCGCAGCTTCCTTATACACAGTATGATGGGCCCGCAGCTTCCTTATACACAGTATGATGGGCCTGCAGCTCCCTTAGGCCGCTTTCACATTTGCGGTTGTGTCCGCAGCGTTTCTTCCGCAAATATCTGCATGCGTTGTGTATTCCTATCTTTAACATTATCGACGCATGCGTTTTTCTATGTTCGCGTTTTGCCGCGTTTGACGACGCATGCGTCGTCTAGCCGTCTGCGTCTTGGCGCGGAAATGCAACATGTAGTAATTTTTAGAGGCGTCAATTTGCCGCCTGGAAACGTATGCGGCTGATTGCGCAAGGTTTGCGCCCAAAAAACGCATTGTAGTCTATGTAAACGCATGCGTTTTTCAGTACATGCGTTTGCTTGCGTTTGCCGACGCATGCGTCTCAATTGAGAAAAACATGTCTAGACACTGATAAGCCACCCCCCACATACAAGGTGATAAAGGGAGGTAGTGGACATTTGCAGGTCACTAGTCAGCAGACTGCCTTGCAGACGAGACGCCCCACAGCCCCTTGGATCAGCAAACAAGCCTCAGAACTATGTGAGTATATCCTATCCAATGCATTTCTTTTCTATAATCTGTGTCTATGTGCCCTAATTTCTGTCATTCCTTTCTTTCTGCACACATCAGAATGTCTGCTTCTTCTGATGAGGAAACGCCTGGGCCTGCACAAGGGGAACATGTCAGCGAAGTGAGTATTCACCTCCTCAGATTGTATTCACTGTCACATCTACACATATGACAATGTATATTTTCCCTTTTTCAGACCACTTCTTCTACAGCGGAAGAGACTGGGCAGGAGACTGGGCAGGAGCAGCGTAGTCATGGCCGGGCAAGACGGCGGCATCGTGTAAGTATAGCTGGCTGAATGTGTATTGTATCCTCACTTTATAATTCTTGAATCTTCATTTCTTTCTACTTCTCTCTTTCTTTCCCTTTTGCTTCAGCACCAGTGTTTTTTTTTACTTCAATATTCATGCCATTCCTCTGATTCTGTTTTCTGTCTTCCGTATGTGAACGCCTCCTATATTAATGTACTTTTTGTTGTTAGGTTCCAGAGGAGGATGAGGACCTAATTGAGAATGAACACCTCATCTCCCTGGTTCACGAGCGAGTCGCATTGTGGGACACCCAGGATCCACTGCACGCCAACAATGTGACGATCCGGAGGCTTTGGAATGAGGTGGCTGCAGCGTTGTGGGATGGCTGGGCCAATGCCCCGGCTCGGGTCCGTTCTGCATTTGCTAAGTATCGCAATGCAGTGTGATGTAGTCAATACCTTGGCCATGCTCACACAACTGTGTATGATGTGAGAAAGTCATTACTTTTTCACAGCACATACAGTTGTGTGACCATGGTCAAAAGACCATTGTCCTAACTATTATGTTTTGTTTTGTCAACAGTGTCAAAAGTGAAAACACGTTGGAGATCGATGAAGGACCGCTTCAACAAGGACCTGCGCCAAGAGAGCCGGCTTCCAAGTGGTTCTGCAGCAAGGATACGCAAATACAAGTACCACCGCATCCTTGCGTTTTTGAGACCAGTCCTTGCACGAAGAACGTAAGTATATTGGTTAAAAAAGAAAAAAAAATGGTGTATAATGCAATTTGTTGTTGGTCATTATTTCCCATCAGTATTTGTAATCCGAAACCTTGATTGATTGATAGATGCAGCAGTGGGGTACGTGTTCTTTGAATACTTTCCCTCACATAGTTCCTCTCCAGGTTTTGGCATACCAATACCTTGTATAGAGATATGGCTTGTATTGTCTCCATCGTCTCTTCATAGTTTACATCAGTTTTTTTAATCCCCAAGGACTGGTCGATGCATGCAGAAGTATAGCATGTTGTTTTATGAAACTTTTATTCCTACTGTTGAACTCCTGGCTTGCAAATTCTGATGTAAAATTCACTACAAATAGTAGTGTGACCTTTCCCTATCTGAATGTGTATCTAACTGTTCAGTTATCTTTTTGTAAATGTTTTTTTTTTTTTCCGCAGCACTTGGAGCTCCACTGTTGGCCCAGGTTCTGGAGCGGTCCTTCATCAGTCAGCCACGGACCCGTCCCAGCCATCCTCCAGCGCTGCAGCAAGTGGGCCTGCCACACAACCTGGAGACCAGGAAGCTGGTCCATTAGGTGTTCCCCTTCCCCAGTCCTCTGCCTCTAGCCAATTTTTTATGGGCTCCTCCCGGCAGCGGCAGAGGGCCGCGGACAGGTCACTCATGCCCGAGTTTTTGCACTTGAGCTCGGTCTTCCATGAGGGACTCAAGGCGATGGGTGACCGACTGGATACTGCCATTAGTCATATGAGCACACGTATCCAGGAGGTAACCACAGCCCTTGCCCAAGTGAAAGCCGACCTCCAGAGGCCAGCACATCATTTTTTTAATCAGATAGAACAGGGCATGTCGGAACACCTTAGTCCTGAGCTCCAGATTACTGTTATGCAGGCCTGCAATGCTGCTTACGTGCAGGCTATGCAGCAGAGTCGGTATTTTCAGCAGACAGTGGGGACATTTCCAACAGTGCCCACACTGTCACGCTTTACATCAATGCCGACATCTGCTGCATACCACTGCACGGCCACCTCCATTCCAAACACTTCCGGACCGTATTATAGCACCACCACCATGCCCAGTGCAGTGGGTCAGCCCACCGCCACCACCATGACAACTGCTGCTCCTGCTTGGGCCTCCTCCACTGCCACCAGCATGCTGCCGCCGCCGGACCCTGCCCTGGTGTTTCCTGGCACCACCACTACCAGACTGCCGTTGCCGGACCCTGCCCTGGCGTTCTCTGGCACCACCACTACCAGACTGCCGTTGCCGGACCCTGCCCTGGCGTTCTCTGGCACCACCACTACCAGACTGCCGTTGCCGGACCCTGCCCTGGCGTTCTCTGGCACCACCACTACCAGACTGCCGTTGCCGGACCCTGCCCTGGCGTTCTCTGGCACCACCACTACCAGACTGCCGTTGCCGGACCCTGCCCTGGCGTTCTCTGGCACCACCACTACCAGACTGCCGTTGCCGGACCCTGCCCTGGCGTTCCCTGCCACCACGACAACGTGCCCGCGCAAAACAAGGAAGGGGAAAGGCAAAAAAAAACAAAAAACCATAGCTATCCCTCCCCCCTCACCTCCCAATGTGTCTGTAATGTCTGGTTTGTCTCACCCTTCCAGTGTGTCTCAACCCTCTCATGTGTCTAGCCCTATCCCTGAATATCCTGACCCCAGTAGTTTCATAGCGCCTTCTCCTGCCACCCCTATGTCGGCTACAGTAAGCCAGACCTCACTACTCAACACCCCACAATATCGGCACTCAACCCCAAGCAGGCGCAGTTAATTTTTTGGTTTGTGTGTGTTTAATAAACCTGTGTTTTTTGCCCCAATAAGGTTTGGTTAATTGTGTATTTCGCCACCGTCACCACACAGCATGCGCCAATAACAAATTATGCGTCAAACACTTTTTTTGGGGCCACCTCCAACCTCCAGTACCTACTTAGCAGAACACTGAAGCTTCTTTCTGTTTACTCCGTGACTTTTGGTCGCACACAGAAGACAAAATGGTGGTAATACACAGCACAACTATACTCAACAGGTCCTTTCTTATCCGAAACATTATTTATGACCCCTGACCTGCTGATTTTAGAAATGCATTGTATTACCTCCATTTTATCTTATTGGTACATATACATATATTTCACACAAAGTGAAGGAACAATGTACATGGCATATCAATACTCACCCGGACAAGTGTCAGGAAAAATGAATTCAAGAGCAAATAGCATCATGAATTCATTAGTTCAGACACCTGACTTGATGACTATAGATCTCTGGTGTAGGCTGCCATCACACTGTCAGTATTCGCTCTGTATTTTACAGCACTATTTGTAAGCCTAAACCTGGAGTGGAACTATGTGAGGAAAAGTACATTAAACAGATATGCACCACTAAAAGAATTTAACTACCGCTCCTGGTTTAGGCTTACAAATACTGATGTTAAGTACTGGACAAATACTGCGACAATAACGGACATCGTCTATACAGTCTGCGGCAAAAAGCTAATGGTGAACCAAGACAGGACTCACGTCAACAACCTAAGCCCAAAAACCCAAAGTGGTTTGTTAAGGAAATAGATAGGAGACATGGTGAAGAAAGTAAATCACAATTATTTTATTTGAAAAAACATTAACATTCCAAACATAAATTTGCAGACCCGAAACCAGCAGTACATTTCACACCATATTTTCCTGCCATGGCACACGTCCAATGTCAGAATCAAAAAACGCTGCAAATTGGTCCCGCATGTGGCCTACTTCAACTGTTGACCGCAGCGGGTGATGACGGTAATCAGGCAAAGGGTTGGCAACAGGTTCATCAAGTTCTATGGTGGGTCGCTCCTTAGCCAGAATGAAATTGTGGAGAACCACACAGGCTTTAACTACCTCATCCACTGTCTCCATTTTTAGATTTATTGCAGTTGCTAGAATGCGCCATTTGGACACCATAATCCCAAAGGCACACTCTACTGTTCTGCGTGCCCTGGTTAGTCTGTAGTTGTAGATCCGTTTTGTGCGGTTCAAGTCCCGACTTGAATAGGGCTTCAGGAGATTTTCACTCATCTGAAAGGCCTCATCCCCAACCATTACAAATGGCAGCGGTGGGCCTTGAGTGTAGGGGAGTGGTCGTGGCTGTGGGAAATTAAAATTTTTGCCATAAACACGTCGGCCCATATCAGAGGTTTTAAAAGTCTGTGAATCGTTGCCACGGCCAAAAGCACCAATGTCCACAGCAATGAAGCGACAGTCCGCATCGGCTATTGCCATAAGAACTACTGAAAAATATTTTTTGTAGTTGAAGAACTGTGATCCCGTTCTGGCTGGTTTGGTAATCCGGATGTGCTTCCCATCCACCGCACCCAAACAGTTGGGAAAATCACAAACAGTCCAAAATTTGTCAGCAATTTCTTTCCACATGTCCTCCGTGGGTATGGGTATAAATTCCTCACGGAGAATGGTCCATAAAGCCCGGCAGGTTTCAAAAACAATTCCGGACAGCGTGGAAATCCCAAGGCGGTACTGGAAATGAAGGGATGACAAGCTCTCTCCAGTTGCAAGAAATCTGTAGTAAGAATAAATAATTTACAAAATAGGCAAAAAAACATCAGACCTGCAAAAAATTTTGGTTAGCTTTTGTTTAGAATTATTACGTACCTTAAGGTAACCAGGAGACGTTCCTCTGGTGGAATGGCTCTACGGAGCTGTGTGTCCTGTCTCCGGATGGCTCCTTGGACACGATCAAGCAAATCCCGGAAAGAGTCTTGTGACATCCTGGTATATTCTGGGAATTTTTCTGGGTTCTCATTGAGCTCGCCATACAGGGTGTGATATGTACCACGGCTCTCCCGCAGTTCTACAATGGGGTGTTGCCAAAACCGCCTACGCCTTGTCCTTCTCTGTCTTTCCCGGTTTCGGTGTTGTTCCCAAGCAAACGCACATGCCAGAAAAATCTTGATGCTCAGATCCAGTTTAAAGTAATAGCTATCCATGTGAAGATCCATCTTGTCACAGGACACAGGAGCAAAATCTGAAGATTTCAGCTGTCCTAGGGTCTATATATAGATTTCACATAATACACGCCCTCTGTAGTCCCATTGGCTGGTTCTTGCATCTAGAATTTTTCTCTGGTAAAATTTTGCGACATGCGCACAAAAAACGCAAACGCATAGAAAACGCAAGCAAAAGCATGTAAACGCTGCGTTTTAATGACGCATGCGGTAACCGTAAGCGTTTTAAAAAAGCTGCGTTTACACGCGTTTTCATGCGTTTTTCGTGTCCTTGCGTTTGCGGATTAAACGCTGCAGATTCAAACGCTAATGTGAAAGTAGCCTTAAACACAGTATGATGGACTCACAGCTCCCTTATACACAGTATGATGGGCCCACAGCTCCCTTATACACAGTATGATGGACCCCCAGCTCCCTTAAACACAGTATGATGGACTCACAGCTCCCTTATACACAGTATGATGGGCCCGCAGCTCCCTTATACACAGTATGATGGGCCCGCAGCTCCCATATACACAGTATGATGGACTCACAGCTCCCTTATACACAGTATGATGGACTCACAGCTCCCTTATACACAGTATGATGGGCCCACAGCTCCCTTATACACAGTATGATGGGCCCGCAGCTCCCATATACACAGTATGATGGACTCACAGCTCCCTTATACACAGTATGATGGACTCACAGCTCCCTTATACACAGTATGATGGACTCACAGCTCCCTTATACACAGTATGATGGACTCACAGCTCCCTTATACACAGTATGATGGACTCACAGCTCCCTTATACACAGTATGATGGACTCGCAGCTCCCTTATACACAGTATGATGGGCCCGCAGCTCCCTTATACACAGTATGATGGACTCACAGTTCCCTTATACACAGTATGATGGGCCCGCAGCTCCCTTATACACAGTATGATGGACTCACAGTTCCCTTATACACAGTATGATGGACTTACAGCTCCCTTATACACAGTATGATGGGCCCGCAGCTCCCGTATACACAGTATGATGGGCCCGCAGCTCCCTTATACACAGTATGATGGACCCGCAGCTCCCTTATACACAGTATGATGGACCCGCAGCTCCCTTATACACAGTATGATGGACTCACAGCTCCCTGTCATGATTTGGATGTCCTGGCCATTTACTCATCCTCCGGCGTATTCACTATTTTGTGGCACTGCTGCAGTGCCGCTGCTCAAACTTGTGAGCGCAGCTTCTGACAGGCCAGAAGTTAGAACCTATGTCACAAGAACTCAATGTAAGACTATGAGGCTATGTGCACTTGTTGCGGATTCGTGTGCAGGTTTACCGTGTATTTCCTGCGGTTTTTGTGCAGATTTCACCTGCGTTTTTACACCTGCGGAATCCTATACACGATCAGATGTAAAACGCTGCGGAATACGCAAAAGAATTGACATGCTGCGGAAAATACAATGCAGCGTTTCCGCGCGGTATTTTCCGCACCATGTGCACTGTGGATTTAGTTTTCCATAGGTTTACATGGTACTGTAAACCAGACGGAAAACTGCTGTGAATCTGCAGCGGCTAATCCGCACCGTGTGCACATAGCCTGAGAGGGAGAAAGAGGCCAGAACGAGGCTCCCACAGACTCACATTGATTAGTGACCTCTGCGCTGCTCCATGAAACACTGGAGCCTCGGACAGGCCACAAACTGCAGGAGACGGAGCCGAGCGGAGACTAAAACAGATGAAAACGCCAGAAGGTGAGTATCAGACAGGGGGTAGGGAACGTGGATTGTCAGCACCGCTCCAGCAATGAAATATAAAATAATGCTGGAGTGGTGCTGTAAATGTGACGCAGCTCTTGGTTACTGTATGGGGGCTCCTTATACTAATACTCATAAAAGACCCAGGTGGTACGTATCAAAAGCCCCCTACCCCCCATCTCCAGCCTCCCCAGACAGCAAATATTACGTGATGGAGTACATATAATATCAGAACTAAACATTATAATATTCAGCCCCCAGTGACCTGTCCCCCCTCCCCCACTTCAGCCCCAATACCCCCATCATCTCACATCTACCCCTCAGTGCCCTGACCCACCTCACCCACCTTCTGCCCTCACAACCCCCAAATGGTCTCACATTCACCCCTCACTACCCTGTCCCCCCTCCCCCACAGTACCCCCATGGTCTCACATTCACCCCCCAGTTCCCTGTCCCCCCTCACTCACTTTCCGCCCCCACAATACCCCAACGGTTTCACAGTGACATACCTGAATTTAATAAACCTAATAAGTTCCATCCCCTAAACCAAGGAATTCCCTCCTGGCCAGCAGAGGGCTTACCTCTATGCCATGAAATATATAAACCTATAAACGATATGCTGGGTTACAAGGTGGAAATAACACTAATGAATAGCAAAAAAGCAACCAAGCAAAAAGAGGTACAAAAACTGAAATAAATTTTTATTTAAGTAACAAATACACAAATAATTAAACATAGACAAAAACAGTGGAAGGGGAGAGAAAGCATGCCAATGAATACCCACAGCCAGCAAGATGTTATAGGTGGCTGGGAAAGGACACAACAAATCCAGATGACCTGAACTCACTACTGCCGGAAAAACGCCCAAAAATAACGATCAAAATAGATGCTGAATTAACAAACTGAGCATAAAAGAATTATGCCCAGAAAAAAACAATAATAATGATGTCAATTACCGCTGAAGAGCATTTCCAAAAAGCTAAGATAAATGCTGCAATGGCAAATGAATCCAAGGGATAGCTCCAGCAATCAAGTGCCATTAAAGCCTATGCAAATTCAGGATAGGGCAAGTGTAACCGGCGCCTAACCACCATTCCTAGGCATAGTGTACATATACTGGACGGATAGCCAATATTTTACCTTGGGACATGGCGGGCACCGGGCTCCGGCGTGGTGTAGTGCAGACAGGAGAGGGCCTCGACGTACGTTTCGCCGAGCAGGCTTCGTCAGGAGGCGTGGCTAAGTGTTGGAAGGGTTGAACAATATATATGAGTAGGTATGAATGTAATGGCCAATCGGCGCACATCCATCATGATGCGGGAACGCCCGGCCACCGGATGCAGCGGCGCACCACGGGGTATGGGCGGGAGGACTGTACGTCATCACCGCCCATCTCCGCGGCAACGCCGCAAACATCCGGCAGGCCGGGCGCACCACAGCGCATGCGTGGAGTGCGCACAAGCCTGAAAATGGATAATGGTAGGTAGAAATGGGACCCATGCGCAGAATAAATGGCATGTGCCCGTGGTGGTGAGGAAATCCCCGAACGGTGCGTGCGCGTGCGCGGCACGGAGCTTCGGGCGGACGTCATATCCGCCCGTCTCCCCGGCAACGCCGCAAACACCCAACTCGAACGGGCAGACACCTACACCCACACAGGGCAACCACCGAAAGGACGGCCGCCGCGATGGAGGAATAGAACTGCACTGGCCAATGGTGTCAAATCATGGGATGCTGCGGGACGGACCAACATATTATTCCCAAATAGGGGACTATTCAATAAGGTGCATTAAAAGGTAATTAGAATGCTATGGATTCAGTGGGAAGCAAAGTAAAAACAGCTGAATCTATTGGAACAGCATATGACAAAACAGGGAGCATACAAAAGTATACTTGTGCACCTAAAATGCAATTAGTAGCCGCCCATATATGAATTTACAGCTACCCAAGACACATATGGTAAATTAGGACAGTATATAACAAAAAAAGGGGAAGGCATACAAAGGTGTGAATATACACCCAAATACTATAATTGATGGCCGCCCAAATGAGGTCACAGCTGCCCAAAAAGAATATTTGAATTTTTTCCCCCCCAAATATATATATGAACAACAGTCCATACTAAATAAGGGTACGTGTCATAAATTAAGCATATGTGCACAACAATCTGGGAACGTACGCAAAACTGTTAGTGTTAAATTAGGTAAAGTGTTACTATAAAGAATAAATAGCACATATGACATAGCGAGTACACAAATGTCGAAGAATAGACAGACCATCCCACAGAAAGTAAATAAGGTTATAAACTAGAAACACTCCACAAGGGGATGTTGATAGGCAGTAGTCCAATAAATAATGACATCTTCACAGATCCAATAGACGCGGCAGTAGTCCATATAGTGGAGTCCATCACGGGATCCCAAAAGCGAAAATGTGGCATAGAAGAAGAGGTAATTGAAAAAACCTAGTGAAGAATAAAAACAATTACTAAATAGGTAAAAGAGATGCTATGCACAGATGGCTAGACCACCAGGATCATAAATTACATAACAACCCAACACGAAAAAATTAAAATAAAAACAAGCTGGATTCATAGAAAAGACCTGAAACTGATGGCCTCATTGAGACCTGTGGGTGAAAGTGTATTCAGATTAACCATCCAACGTGTCTCTTTTTGGAGGAGTTTTTTCTTCAAGTTACCACCGCGGATCCCCATATAGACGTGGTCAATACCGCGGAAACTCAGACCCTTAGGGTTGCTATTATGGGCATCAAAGAAATGTCTCGGGATGGATTTTAGTTGGAGCGGCTCAGAACATGTAGCAGAACTTTTAATGTCCCTGATATGCTCCTGCACGCGAACCTTAAATGCCCTCGTCGTCATGCCAATATAAATGCGATCGCAGGGGCATTTAGCGTAGTAGACGATCGCCTCTGTGTTACAAGTAATGTGATGCACGATCTTGTACGTAGTGTCGCCAGAGGAGTTGGTGAATTCTTTAGTTCTCAAAATGTATTTACAGGCAGAACAACTGCCACACGGGAAACAGCCCCAGGGGGGACCCTTGGAACTGACACCAAATTGCCCAAAAGGGGTGCTCCTGGGAGGGACATAGTGGCTCCTACAAAGGGTATCGCGTAACGTGCGTGATCTTCGCCACGTAATTAATGGATATGGAGTTAGTTGTCCTGATAAATCCCTATCCGTCAGGAGGACCGACCAATGTTTCCTAAAAATTTCACTGATTTTTGACCAGTTCGAATTAAATTGGCAGGGCTCCTCGTCGCAGTTGGACACTTTTCTGAGCCATCTCAATACCAATGCCTTCAATATCAGGCTGACCTGGAGGTATAGCCAAACATCCATTGATTTTTTGGATTTGGCGATTTCCAGGCAATCTGATGGTTCAGTAGCCACTGATGTCTTCCGCAAGAGCACGGCCACCAATGCTCTCCTGCATTTTTCCTCATCCCACCCGCCCAAACTTAAAAGTTCCATACCCATTGGTCAGTTCCTGCGTGCCCGCAGAATCTGCTCCAGTGAGGGTGCTTTTGTTAGACAGGCGGGGGAACTGACACGTCGGTTCAGGGACAGGGGTTACAGACGAAGTGATATCCAGCGAGGGTATTCGCGTGCCCTCCATTCAGATAGATCCTCGCTCTTGGTTGGACAATCCAGGAGGTCGTTGGATAATAACGCCTCAGCACCACGGTTCATTACCCAATTTAATTCGAACTGGTCAAAAATCAGTGAAATTTTTAGGAAACATTGGTCGGTCCTCCTGACGGATAGGGATTTATCAGGACAACTAACTCCATATCCATTAATTACGTGGCGAAGATCACGCACGTTACGCGATACCCTTTGTAGGAGCCACTATGTCCCTCCCAGGAGCACCCCTTTTGGGCAATTTGGTGTCAGTTCCAAGGGTCCCCCCTGGGGCTGTTTCCCGTGTGGCAGTTGTTCTGCCTGTAAATACATTTTGAGAACTAAAGAATTCACCAACTCCTCTGGCGACACTACGTACAAGATCGTGCATCACATTACTTGTAACACAGAGGCGATCGTCTACTACGCTAAATGCCCCTGCGATCGCATTTATATTGGCATGACGACGAGGGCATTTAAGGTTCGCGTGCAGGAGCATATCAGGGACATTAAAAGTTCTGCTACATGTTCTGAGCCGCTCCAACTAAAATCCATCCCGAGACATTTCTTTGATGCCCATAATAGCAACCCTAAGGGTCTGAGTTTCCGCGGTATTGACCACGTCTATATGGGGATCCGCGGTGGTAACTTGAAGAAAAAACTCCTCCAAAAAGAGACACGTTGGATGGTTAATCTGAATACACTTTCACCCACAGGTCTCAATGAGGCCATCAGTTTCAGGTCTTTTCTATGAATCCAGCTTGTTTTTATTTTAATTTTTTCGTGTTGGGTTGTTATGTAATTTATGATCCTGGTGGTCTAGCCATCTGTGCATAGCATCTCTTTTACCTATTTAGTAATTGTTTTTATTCTTCACTAGGTTTTTTCAATTACCTCTTCTTCTATGCCACATTTTCGCTTTTGGGATCCCGTGATGGACTCCACTATATGGACTACTGCCGCGTCTATTGGATCTGTGAAGATGTCATTATTTATTGGACTACTGCCTATCAACATCCCCTTGTGGAGTGTTTCTAGTTTATAACCTTATTTACTTTCTGTGGGATGGTCTGTCTATTCTTCGACATTTGTGTACTCGCTATGTCATATGTGCTATTTATTCTTTATAGTAACACTTTACCTAATTTAACACTAACAGTTTTGCGTACGTTCCCAGATTGTTGTGCACATATGCTTAATTTATGACACGTACCCTTATTTAGTATGGACTGTTGTTCATATATATATTTGGGGGGGAAAAAATTCAAATATTCTTTTTGGGCAGCTGTGACCTCATTTGGGCGGCCATCAATTATAGTATTTGGGTGTATATTCACACCTTTGTATGCCTTCCCCTTTTTTTGTTATATACTGTCCTAATTTACCATATGTGTCTTGGGTAGCTGTAAATTCATATATGGGCGGCTACTAATTGCATTTTAGGTGCACAAGTATACTTTTGTATGCTCCCTGTTTTGTCATATGCTGTTCCAATAGATTCAGCTGTTTTTACTTTGCTTCCCACTGAATCCATAGCATTCTAATTACCTTTTAATGCACCTTATTGAATAGTCCCCTATTTGGGAATAATATGTTGGTCCGTCCCGCAGCATCCCATGATTTGACACCATTGGCCAGTGCAGTTCTATTCCTCCATCGCGGCGGCCGTCCTTTCGGTGGTTGCCCTGTGTGGGTGTAGGTGTCTGCCCGTTCGAGTTGGGTGTTTGCGGCGTTGCCGGGGAGACGGGCGGATATGACGTCCGCCCGAAGCTCCGTGCCGCGCACGCGCACGCACCGTTCGGGGATTTCCTCACCACCACGGGCACATGCCATTTATTCTGCGCATGGGTCCCATTTCTACCTACCATTATCCATTTTCAGGCTTGTGCGCACTCCACGCATGCGCTGTGGTGCGCCCGGCCTGCCGGATGTTTGCGGCGTTGCCGCGGAGATGGGCGGTGATGACGTACAGTCCTCCCGCCCATACCCCGTGGTGCGCCGCTGCATCCGGTGGCCGGGCGTTCCCGCATCATGATGGATGTGCGCCGATTGGCCATTACATTCATACCTACTCATATATATTGTTCAACCCTTCCAACACTTAGCCACGCCTCCTGACGAAGCCTGCTCGGCGAAACGTACGTCGAGGCCCTCTCCTGTCTGCACTACACCACGCCGGAGCCCGGTGCCCGCCATGTCCCAAGGTAAAATATTGGCTATCCGTCCAGTATATGTACACTATGCCTAGGAATGGTGGTTAGGCGCCGGTTACACTTGCCCTATCCTGAATTTGCATAGGCTTTAATGGCACTTGATTGCTGGAGCTATCCCTTGGATTCATTTGCCATTGCAGCATTTATCTTAGCTTTTTGGAAATGCTCTTCAGCGGTAATTGACATCATTATTATTGTTTTTTTCTGGGCATAATTCTTTTATGCTCAGTTTGTTAATTCAGCATCTATTTTGATCGTTATTTTTGGGCGTTTTTCCGGCAGTAGTGAGTTCAGGTCATCTGGATTTGTTGTGTCCTTTCCCAGCCACCTATAACATCTTGCTGGCTGTGGGTATTCATTGGCATGCTTTCTCTCCCCTTCCACTGTTTTTGTCTATGTTTAATTATTTGTGTATTTGTTACTTAAATAAAAATTTATTTCAGTTTTTGTACCTCTTTTTGCTTGGTTGCTTTTTTGCTATTCATTAGTGTTATTTCCACCTTGTAACCCAGCATATCGTTTATAGGTTTATATAAGTTCCATCCCCACTTACTGATAAAGCTTGCACTGTAGGCAGGACCAGGAAGTGTGAGTGAAATGCAAGATGTGGGCACTAGGACCCAGCGTGCATGAGCCAATCCCAGCGTGCACAGAGTGAAGAAAACTGCAGCCAGGAAAAGCTTCATGATCAGGTCAGACGGGCGAAACCATTCACTGCAGGGGGGAGACTGCAGCCGCCACTGTGCTAGCAGCGTGCAGAGTCTCCATCAGACGGGAGCAGACATTATACTGCTCTGCTCCTATGCGGTGTTCTGCCTACTCACAGTAGTGTCCCTGGCTCCTGGTGGGCCCCTTCATGTGACAGGGCCCGGGGCGATGGCTCCCTCTGCCCCCCCCAGTAGCTACGCTACTGGTAGAAGTATTTAAAACAAGAAAATGATAAGGGTGCCCATACTTATGCACCTGTCAAATTTTGTTTGAATGCAGATTGCACATTTTCTGTTAGTACAATAAACCTCATTTCAAGGCAGAAACATTACTGTGTCCAACAGTTATTAGATATATGAAACTGAAATAGCTGGTGCAAAAAAAAACAATTTTTATAAAACATTAAGCTTAAGATTAATAGGGGTGCCCAAACTTTTTCATATAACTGTATGTTGCTTACCTCATGTGCAGGCCAAAACAGTAGCTTATCCATAACCATGGATACCTTAGCTACTGCAATGCCCTGCACAATGAGTAAGTGACAGCGAATCAGAAGAACTATACTACATTTTTATTAAGAGGTATTTGCTAATATTAATATTATTACTTCTGCTACATATTGGGTTAGGATTTTAGAGATGGGAATACCCATTTAAACCTATATGTAACGTTTAGGAAGCAGCATGAATGAGAAAAAGTAATTGTGATATGCTGCAAACTGCTCTGGAAAGTTTTCTGGTCATTCCCCAACACTTCCATGCCCTTGGCTCTCTGCAAGAAGTGCTCCACAACCCCTTCTTCACCGATCTCGAGTGAAGGCCGGAGCGTGCATACTGGGAGCCCACTCCAGATGACGCACAAAAGACAGACATTATTTTACTTGCTGTGAAGCATTACTTACGTCTTCGTCATTCAGTTTTTCTACTAGCAGGTTCTCCAATTCTTCCTTAATCAACCATCTTCTGCCAGCGAGGTCTCTGCTCAGAACAAACACACGGCATTACGCGTTTGCTAATTATTCAGGTAATTAGAGACGCATCACCTGACATCACTAATACTGGCACCCGTGGCATGATGATCAACCAAAACACTGCAGAAAATCACATTTTCTACTGCTGCCTATAAATAGCACCTTTCTATGAGAACGCCAGCTCTGCTTCAGTGATGTCAGGAACATGGAGAGGCGGCAGTGCGCTAAAAGATGGATATTTAGCAAGAAAGGTGTAAATTAATATTTTACATCTTTTAAACATGTTACTTAATGAAGACCATATTAATTTCAAGTGAAATTTAAGGATTATATAAAACAATTCTAAAGCTTCTTGCAGATATACTGGGGCACATGTCTCCGGTACCTTACCACTGCATCTGCCCCTGGTAAATGGAGGTTCGCCTTTACACATCTTCATACGGAGACAGATCAGAAAATGTCCTCAGGATGACATGTGCACAGGGACCAGAAGGCTGTGCTGACACTCTGCACACTCTTTAGGCCTGGTCATGCCCACGTTTTGTCTCAGAAGTCCCGGACTACAGCTAAAGATCAGGACATCTTAGACAAAACGTAAGGCATCGCTTTGCCCCTTCATTCATGGCATCTTCTAACATATTTAGTGACAGTATTCGTGCAAGTGTGAAGGTGACCCGTCCCTTTAAAATAAGTTCTCTATTTGCAAGCAAAGTTATAACTTTTTATTAAAACCTTGACTGTACTGTTTTGTGGGAGAGATTTATGAAAGTAGTGTAAAAAGAGGAGGAAAATTCCTAGAGGCCTAACCTCCACAGCTCATGGGTTTGCTACAATGTATCCAATCCAGGCAATGAGCTAAAGCAATGGCATAGCATACAATATCTCGTGTCCTGAAGATCTGCTACAATGCAGCAGTAGAAATCACATGTATCAGCCTGGAGTTCAGCCTGCTCAGGTCACAGAGAATGGCTAAGCAAGGATACAGTCATAGCAAACCTTAAGGTCCGACAGTAAAGCACATCTTTAAAATAAGGCGGAATCTGCACATATTGAGAGAATTGAACACATACTGTATTTCATCCAAAAAATATTTACATGTTTTTCTGGCTACTGAAAAACCCTTTGAAGGCACCTTCTCACCCTTGATAGCCTCATACAAGGAGAACTGAAGTATAGGTACCCCTATCTGCCGCCACATATAACTGATCATGCAGACATTAATGATTTTTCTCGTACGCAAAAAGTCAGTCTGAGTTTCATCAGTACTTTTGACCAGTTTTGTCAGGGAGTCAGTTTTTACCATCAGTTTGGTCAAAGTTTCATTAGTTTTTCTAACATAAAAGTTAAAAAAATTGATTGGAGGTCTGTCAAGCTTTCCCTACCAAACAGTCAGTGAAAAAGGACAGAACATGAATGGCATCCCAGTGTTATATAATTTTGTCACAGACCCATAGACTTGCATTGGGGAGAAAGATCTGAGACTTGGATCAAAATTGGGCATGTATCCATGATTTTGTGCGGACCACTGAGTACCTGAAATACACAGACATGTGGAAAGCCCCCTAGACTACAATGGGTATGAGTTCTATCTGTGAAAGACATGAATAGAATTCTTGCATAAAAAAAATGATGCCTGAATGAGGCCTTACTCCCACATTCATTAAAGGGAATCTTTCAGCAGGTTTTGCCTATGTAATCTGAGGGCAGCATGAGGAAGGTGATAAGACACAGATTTCCGAGATGTGTCACTTGTTAGGCTGTGTGCTGCTGTTTTAGCACAAAGAGTGTTTTATCAGCAGGAGAGGATTATTGCCTAGACTACAGCTCACATGCCTGCTAGAGCAATCGCGCCCCCAACACTGATTAGCAGCTCACTGTCAATAGACAATGAACACAAAAGCTGTGGTGTGGGCAGGGTTAGCTTTCTCAGCTCTGCTACATGCAACATTCTAAGAACTGGATTTTTAGCACAACTGCTGCACCCAGTAAACTGAGTGATACATCACTAGAATCAGGGTCTCTCTTCCTACATAATGCTGCTTTCAGATGAGGTAGGGAAAACCTGATGATAGATTCCCTTTAATAGAAAAGGGTAGTGCAGATGTGGCGCTTTCTCTCCACTGAAGCATAAGGAGAATGTGGCGGCTAGGAATTCGCGAATAGGCATCATCTGAGAATATGGCATCAATGTCAGAGATAAAAATACTACTGTATTTCTGCATGCCAGAAAAATGCAGATTACTAACAAGACTGCGTAATTATAAAGATAAAATGATGATCTGCTTCTCTGTTATTGCACAAAATATATTATTTTCTGAGTCTCCTTGTGCCAGATCACACACATACACGAACACATACAGGTGACAGTGCATGGCTGCCTGCTCCCTGCTACTGCATTATGAAAGAACAGTGGAATGGTCGTCGGCTCTCTGCATAGATTACACTATGACACCACCTTACTATACTATCCATCCATTACAATGGATTTCTGGAGCATGTCGGGAGGTACCGAGGCAGAACTCCTGGCACTGCAGTAACAGCTCTGTACCAAAAACCATGGTGCTATGTAACCACAACACAAAGGTGAGCAGGGGAACTCCAGCTCCAGTTGTGGCGGTACATGAAGAGTTAATAATTGCTTCAGGGTAATAAGAAATTATGTTTTAATCTTATAAAAACCTACATCACTGGTTTTTCATTTTCCGCACTTAAACCTTTTCTTTTAACGTCTTCTCCATATGTTCGAATTGACAGAAACTTCGTATGTGCATCCTAAAAGGCAATAAACACACAGAATTAGAGCCTTGGAAAAGTGCAATCCCATATTTCCCACAGCACACTAACTAACTAGGTATCTGGGATGCTACATTTCTTTTCCAATATTTGTATTTGTTTTTAACAAGGGTAAAGAGTGAGGGAGGGCGGGTAATAATGGAGGGGAGGGGAAGGAAATGTGGAATGGGCCAAGGGGAAACTGGATAGGCGAGGAAAGCAAACATAACATTACAAACTGGCAATAATTTGGCCTGAATAAAGCAAGGGACACAGCCCTTGAAAAACAACATTATGTTCAACAACTATAGTATACAAATCAGAAACAAACAGTGCAATAATAAGACATCTATGACCTTGATAAAAAGGGGATGCTACATTTCATCCATAATGTGAAAGAGCAATGAGACAAATAAACCAAACTGTATTCATATAGATATTAGGTAGTAAAGCTTTCATTCACTTGACTACGGGAGCGTTCCATGTAAATGACTCGTGCTGTAAGAACTTCTAGCAAAATAGGGATTTAAAAGGTATAATAAATCTTTTATTATTATAATTATTATACCCTTAGCCTGGGACAACTCAAAGTCCCATGGCTTCCAGTACCACCTATACGCGGACGACACTCAGATCTACCTCTCTGGCCCAGATGTCACCTCTCTGCTGTCCAGAATCCAGGAGTCTCTATCAGCCATATCCTCCTCCTTCACCTCTCGCTTCCTCAAACTCAATGTAGACAAAACCGAACTCATCATCTTTCCTCCACCTCGCTTATCCCCCCTACCTGATCTATCTATTATGGTAAACTGCATCACGCTTTCCAAGAAATCCCATGTTCACTATGCGTGCACCGATACCTGCGGATCACCCGTGGAGACAGACATGAGTCGCGTCTCTCCAGACCGCAGCATGTCTATTTCTCTTGCAGCGACGAGAAATTTTACCAATGCAATGTATTGCACGCTGTGACTCCGCATGGTTCAGTGATCACATGTGGACTCACCTGCGCTCACTAGAAGCCATCGCTTTCGACACAGTGGATGTGTGCTGCATTCAAAGTGCTGCTACCTCCAGATCGCGAGCGCCTTGTTTTACATTTTTAGTGCAGCACCCAGATTGGTTCCTTATGACAATGTTGCTGTTGGCCCAAAAAAGGTTGTGCAACCCTTCTCTAAAGTACAGATCCTGCTTGTGACACGCACTGTTTTCACACTGTGTTCAGGCAGTCTCTGCCTCCAGTATACACACTCGTAAATGATGTATGACAGACGACAGAACACGGTCACTCTGTCAGCACCATTATAGTTTATGGCCCAATCGCTGCGTACGCCCAAATCCCGTTTTGTGGGCGGTTCGGATGTAAACCCAAACAGGGCCATACGCATGCCTGAATGCAGTGTGAAAGCACCCCGAGACCGCAGTGTGGCCGGTTACTTAAGCAATGAGTTTTACAAGCTAAAATTTAAAATCCCTCCATTCTTACGGAAAGAAAGGCTTTTTGAAAGGAATCTGTCAGCAGGTTTTTGGTATGTAATCTGAGAACAACATGATGTAGCGGAAGAGAGTGATTCTAGCGATATGTCACTTACTGGACTGGTTTTTACTGTTTCAATGCAATCAGTGTTTTATCAGCAGGAGATTATCACTAAAGGACAAGATGCCACAATTTCAGGTTAAACCACTCTCCCATCACTGATGAGCAGCTCTGTCACCATACAATGTACACAGAAGGCTGTGGTGGGGCAAAGTTATGCACAGCTCAACAACTGGGCTCTGCTACATCTGCAGCAGAAAAAACTAATGAAAAACAGAAGAATTATCTGGATAGAAAGACAAAATGAGCAATAGTAAGTACACGATAGAACATGATGACTGAAATACATTAAGAGGATACAAATTTTCATGGGATTGCTTCTTTAAAAAACAAAAAAGATCCAACTCAATATATTTATAGACCAAGTAGAATATTTTTACTGAAGTGAAAGCGAGAAGCATCTGCGACTGCAGGTATTGACCGCGCCGTGCTCTGTAAAGGGCAGGCAGGTTTACACATGGTTATCCATCCTAGTTATTCTCTAATGACCAGAAATGGGATTTAAACTGTATGTAAATGAAAACTAATAGCAGTGATATTTCCCGGATTTAGGACTCACGATTCAGCCGAACCCTCCACTGAGCAGAGGACAGACGAGAGCAATGAGGCTGTCACCACCCGACCCACCAGCTGCGGCACGGAGCAAGCACGAGCCTATAAGACCACATTACCTAGAACGCCGGCTGCCATTTATAAGCGCTGCCAGTTCCCAGCTGCATTACTACTGGTTCCAGCCTAAACTCCCACAGTCACTGGAGCATAAAAGACATATTGTAAAACACCACGGAATAAACGGTTACATGTCTTTATAAAGGCAAGGGTGAGCAGAAAGGTCTCCACAAATGGACAATGCTGGGAGGCTGGCAAGACTTACTAAATGACTTTTTGGCAAATCCTAGCATCACATGGCACACTCCGCAGCTTTCTGGGGCACTACTCTGTCACTACTTACAGTATAGATTAGAACATTGGGGGACAAATATAAAGCATATTTTACTTTCCCCCTTCATTTCTCATATAAAGAAATGCTATGATCTCAATACATAAATCACTGATTCAAATATATTTAAGGAATACCTGTTATTTCACAGAAAACCTGCAGAAAAACACTTAGGGTTTGTGCACACGTTGCGGATTTCCTGCAAATCTGCAGGTTTTTTTTTTCCCACGCAGAAACTCTGCAGATCCGCAAGTGATTTACAGTACACTGTAAATCAATGGCAAAAAAAATGTTGTGCTAACGGTGCGGAAAATTCTGCACGGAAAACGCAGCAGATTCAAAAAAGGACCATGTCAATTCTTTTTGCAGATCTGCTGCGTTTCTGCACCCATTCCACTATAGAAATCCACACAAAAATCTGCAACGTGTGCACATACCAAAAAAAGGCGCGGATTGTGACCTGCGTTTTCTGCCAAGAAATTCAGAATCTGCACAGAAAATTCCACAGTCAAATCTGCAACGTGTGCATATAGCCTCAGGGTATGTTCACACTGGGCATTTTTTGCTACTTTTTTATGCTAATTTTCTGCTGCTTTTTACAGTACCAGCAAAGCCCATGAGATTTCAGAAATCTCATGCACATAATGATTTTTTGTCATCAGTATTTTGTGCTTTGCATGGTTTTTTTGGACATTGAGAATGTCACTTCATCCAGCGTTTTTCACCCATTGACTTGAATGGGTGGTGAAAAAACGCAGGTATCATCGGGTATCATTTTTTTTGCCGCGTATTTGCTGCAGAAAAGCCAAGGACAGCAGGATGTGACCATGCTTGTCACTTGTGATTGGCGGTAAAATCATAACCGCCGGTCAGACAGCCGCGGTTCCCACACTGTCAAAAGGCAGCATGAGCCAACAGCTGGGATCAGAGGTATAAAGCTTACCTCCGATAACTGGTGACAGCTGATGGAACTACTGCTCACCGGGAGAATTTCACAGCTCCTGTTGAACTCGCCTCTGCACCGTGAGATTTCTCATGGTGCTAGCGGGGATCTCACCAAGGTCACCGCAGTTCAGCCCGATGGGAATGCAGCCTTCGTGACCGGCGGTATCCTTGGTGATGTCACCGCTAGTCACTGATGCTGTATTCTCAGTTCATTCACCAGTGGTTCTCTGCATGGACGGGCGCATCTTGGCACCGTACAGGTTGAAAACGGTTTATGCCCCAGACATGGATTACAGCGTGGGACAGAAGGACGGTCAGGTTAGGAATATTGTTATTTTTTTAATTTTAAATTCTCTTGCAGGGGACAGTGGCATCACTGGAATGGGCGATGCTGTAAGTATGGTATAATTAAGATTTATTAAATGAGTATGTGTCATTCTTTCAAATAAAGGACTTCATTCTAGGTGTGTGTGTCTTTAAACAATATGACTATGGGTTAGTAACTAACCTCTGGGCTTGATGTCACCTGACAATACAAAAGGTGACATCACCCCCCCCCCTCCAACTATCATCCCACTTGACCCACTTATAGATGCGCCTTTTCCGGAGCGGCTGAGAGCTGATGTTTTTAGCCTGGGGGGGCAATATCCATGGCCCCTTCCTAGGCTATTAATATCAGCCCACAGCTGTCTGCATAGCCTTTCCTGGTTATTATGTGCAATTGCACATTTGTTTATTGGGCTAAAGCTGACCTGCCATTATGATTTCCCAGGTCATTTCCAGTTCACAGATACCAAACAAGTATAGGTTCTATTTTATTAAAGTGGTGATAAAAAAAACAAAGTTTCCCAATACTTGTAGCTGACATGTGCCAGGAAACATATGGGCTCAGCAACGGAGCTGGCATGAAGTGGGCTATACGACCTATGACATATCTATACGTCATAGGTCTTGAAGGGGTTAATATACTGGAATCATCATATTATATGGCCCTGTATACTAACAATTGCTCTGTTTTCCATTACATCTATGAGATCAAATGATTAAAAACTGACTTGCTGAATCCTTCTAAGCTCTATAGAGAAACAGGAGGTCAATTTTCCCTGTATACCTCAATCACAGTTCGCATCTCGGCTTCAGGAAAATGGCCGCCGCGATCTCCATCTGCGCACGCGCGGCATCCCGCGGCCATTTTCCTGAAGCCCCGGGAAGCAGAGCACTCCATCTGCGCACGCGCGGCCTCAGGAAGATGGCCGCCCCCACCGATAACCCTCTGAATAACACAGATCGCACACTTTTTTTGCCGTTGCACAGTGCATTAGGCTGTTGCGCATGCGCAAAACACTACGCCAACGCCAGGAAGATAAGCAATAGGTGGGGGAGAAAGCCATTTCACCACGCCCTTTTGACCAGACCAGCGTGATTGACAGGCGAAAACGGCGACTTTTGTAAGGTATTTCGGCAGCATAGGTGGGGAATCGGGACAAAAAAATACACTATTGTAAAGCACAGCTCAGGCCCTATTTAACGGTATTTTTATCTCAAACTGAAAAAACGGGGTGACAGGTTCCCTTTAAAAGTGTTGTCTCCTGAAATTAAACCTTACATTTAGGGTATGTTTCCACGTTCAGGAAACGCTGCGTGTTTGACGCTGCGCATAGCCACAGCGTCAAACACGCAGCATCCAGATGTTACAGCATAGTGGAGGGGATTTTATGAAATCCCGTCTCCACTATGTGTGGTAACACGCAACCGGCGGCCCTGCGATCACGGACATGCGGCGCGTCTTTTTAGATCGCAGCATGTCCATTTACCTTGTGGTGACGCTGCGCCGCCGCAAGGTAAAACACAGGGCCCTATGTGTGGGGTGCGATGATGCCGGATGTGTGCAATGAACACATCCGGCATCATCCCGTCACCAGAAGGGGGTGGAGCTTTGGACGGAGTGAGTTTGCCGCTCCGTCCAAACCGCCGGCCATCCTGAACGTGGACACGTACCCTTAAAGTAAGAGTTGCATCTGATGCTTCAAGATTTTTCTACTTTTCTTGCGCTGAAATATACAAGAAGTGTATGTATGTACACACACACTAGATGGTGGCCCGATTCTAAAGCATCAGGTATTCTAGAATATGTATGTAGTTTATTTATGAAGATTTTAGAATAATGCAATGAATACACAGGATTCGGCCGGCCGGGCGCAATCAATTAGCGAAGAGTGGTTCAAATCCCGCGGCAATTCGCGGCTGGACTGCGCCAGTCGCTGATTGTTCGCGGCTGTCCGCGACCAATCACTGAAGCCAGGGCCGGCTCCAGGTTTTTGAGGGCCCCGGGCGAAAGAGTCTCACAGCCCACGTAGTATATAGCACAGCCACGCAGTATATAGCACAGCCACGTAGTATATAACACAGCCACGTAGTATATAACAGCCCACGTAGTATATAGCACAGCCACGTAGTATATAACAGCCACGTAGTATATAACACAGCCACGTAGTATATAACAGCCCACGTAGTATATAGCACAGCCACGTAGTATATAGCACAGCCACATAGTATATAACACAGCCCAAGTAGCATATAACACAGCCCAAGTAGCATATAACACAGCCCAAGTAGCATATAACACAGCCCAAGTAGCATATAACACAGCCCACGCAGCATGTAACAGCCCACGCAGCATATAACAGCCCACGCAGCACGTAACAGCCCACGCAGTACGTAACAGCCCACGCAGTACGTAACAGCCCACGCAGTACGTAACAGCCCACGCAGTACGTAACAGCCCACGCAGTACGTAACAGCCCACGCAGTACGTAACAGCCCACGCAGTACGTAACAGCCCACGCAGTACGTAACAGCCCACGCAGTACGTAACAGCCCACGCAGTACGTAACAGCCCACGCAGTACGTAACAGCCCACGCAGTACGTAACAGCCCACGCAGTACGTAACAGCCCACGCAGTACGTAACAGCCCACGCAGTACGTAACAGCCCACGCAGTACGTAACAGCCCACGCAGTACGTAACAGCCCACGCAGTACGTAACAGCCCACGCAGTACGTAACAGCCCACGCAGTACGTAACAGCCCACGCAGTACGTAACAGCCCACGCAGTACGTAACAGCCCACGCAGTACGTAACAGCCCACGCAGCATGCATTCTTGGGACCGGAGCATCGCGAGGAGTGGGAAAGGTTGCCGCGGACGCCGGAAGAATATAATGATTTTTTTCATTATTATTATTTATTATTATTATTATTATTATTATTATTAACATTATATGTTTTTACTATTGATGCTGCATAGGCAGCATCAATAGTAAAAAGTTGGTCACACTTACAGGGTTAATGGCCTTGTTAACAGACTGCGTTACACCGCATTATGCCGTGGTGTAACGCAGTCCGTTTAACGGACTGCTAAAACGCTATGTGGGCGCTGACTGGAGGGGAGTATGGAGGGGGCACTGACTGGAGGAGAGTAGGGAGGAGCAAATTCGTGGCCGGACTGTGTCGGTCGCTGATTGGTCCTGGCTGGCTGGACGCGACCAATCAGCGACGCGGGATTTCCGTTACAGACAAACAGACGGAAGTGGACCATAGACAATTATATATATATATATATAGATTCACACACACACACACAAACACTGCTCAAAAAAATAAAGGGAACACTTAAACAACAGAATATAACTCCAAGTAAATCAAACTTCTGTGAAATCAAACTGTCCACTTAGGAAGCAACACTGTTTGACAATCAATTTCACATGCTGTTGTGCAAATGGAATAGACAATTGGCAATTATCAAGACACAATCAATAAAGGAGTGGTTCTGCAGGTGGGGACCACAGACCACATCTCAGTACCAATGTTTCCTGGCTGACGTTTTGGTCACTTTTGAATGTTGGTTGTGCTTTCACACTCGTGGTAGCATGAGACGGACTCTACATCTCGTCACAGCCGGAGAACTAGCTACCCCTAAAGGTAGAAACAGGAAAGCTATCTTGCCTCAGAGAAAATCCCCAAAGGATAGGACAGCCCCCCACAAATATTGGCTGTGAGAGGAGAAGGAAATGACATATGTAGTATGAAACAAGATTTAGCAAAGGAGGCCAATTCTAGCTAGATAGACAGTAAGGAAAGAAACACTGTGCGGTCAGTAATAAAAACTAGAAAAAGTCCACCGCAGAGATATGCAAAAATCTCCACACCTGACTAAAGGTGTGGAGGGCAAAATCTGCAGCCCAGAGCTTCCAGCTTAGCTGAATAGATCCATACTGATAAGCTGGACAAATGAACAAAACATAAAATGTGCTGAACAACAAGTCCACAACAAGTGGACTGCAAAAGGACAAGCAAGGACTTATCTTTGCTGAACGGGTCAGAGTGTCAGGGAAATCCAAAGAGCCGTGCCTCCAAGCAGGAACAATTGACAACTGGCATTGATTGAGGGATAAAGCCAGACTAAAATAGCCGAGCAGAAAGACGATCAGTGGAAGCAGCTGCTGATGCTAAATCCAAGAAGCAGCTATACCACTCAAAACCACAGGAGGGAGCCCAAGAGCAGAATTCACAAAAGTGCTACTTACAACCACCGGAGGGAGCCCAAGAGCGGAATTCACAACACATTAGGTACTGAGATGACAGCCTCAGACCCCTTGTGAGACCATATGCTGGTGCGGTTGGCCTTGGGTTCCTCCTAATGGAGGACAATGCTGGACCTCATGTGGCTAGAGTGTGTCAGCAGTTCCTGCAAGATGAAGGCATTGAAGCTATGGACTGGCCCGCCCGTTCCCCAGACCTGAATCTGACTGAACACATCTGGGACATCATGTCTCGCACCATCCACCAACATCACATTGCACCACAGACTGCCCAGGAGTTGGAGGATGCTTTAGTCCAGGTCTGGGAGGAGATCCCTCAGGAGACCATCCGCCGCGCCATCAGGAGCATGCCCAGGCATTGTAGGGAGGTCATACAGACACATGGAGGCCACACACTACTGAGCATCATTTCCTTGTCTTGAGGCATTTCCACTGAAGTTGGATCAGCCTGTAACTTCATTTTCCACTTTCATTTTGAGCATCATTCCAACTTCAGACCTCCGTGGGATATTAGTTGTGATTTACGTTGATAATTTTTAGGTTTCATTGTTCTCAACACATTCCACCATGTAATGAATAAAGATTTACAACCAGAATATTTCATTCAGTAATATCTAGGATGTGGGATTTTTGTGTTTTAGTGCTCCCTTTATTTAATATATATATATATATATATATATATATATATATATATATATATATATATATATAGCGGCCCCCAGACGCAGGACAGCGGGGTACTCGGATCCGGGTCTCTCTCGGTTCTGAGGATGTCACGGTGGCCCATCCCGGTCCGTGGTCCTGCTAAAGGGCACCCAATAAAAGGTGTAGGTGGTGGTGGTGGTCGCAGTAAATGACGAGGACACAGGGTTGCAGTCTCTTTACCTCTTTACTGAAGGCTTCGGCATCTGCAAACCAGAGCACTGCTAACAGGGCTGGCTGAGACCGGCCGGTCCGAAGGCACATCCAGAGTTCCCTTTGCAGGTGGACATCAGTGCCTACCTACTAGCGCCTGGGTGTTGTAGTACTTCCCTGCTGAGCACCACGGGATAGTCCTCACAACTGTCGTGTATGTTTCTGTTCTTTCTCTCCGTCCCCCAGATGATATGGATAGGACGCACCCGTATGACGGGGTAGGCCTGGAGTTCTTTTATAGGGACCCTAGAGACGCCCCTCTCCCACAATTGCCTCCGTTGTCTTCATTAGGTGATTAAGGTGAGGCAGCCAACCTAAAATTAACTGCCCTGCCGTTGGTTTGAAGTAATGCGTAGAGCCCAATACTTCCTCGGCGTTCCGGCCACGCGCCTCAGTACGATGTTGCCCATCTCGGGGCACGACTACTACTGGTTCTATCGCCTTTGTGCTGTGATCTCGTTTCTCACTTCTCCACAGTATACTTCGCTTCGTGTCCTTTCTTAAGATGCCGCCGCAATGAAGTGCAGGCGCGGCTCCGTAACGATCTGTCCTTTCGCTAGGCCTCTGTCAGGATCCCACCCCTGACAGGGGCCCCCCTGGATCTTCCCAAGCAACGCTCTTCTCTCACTGGATGTTACCTGGGCAAAACCCAGTCAGCTTCTCTCTAACTTCCTATCCAACCCCCAGTTTTACCAGAGTGTGAGGAGTGGCCTAATACATAGGACCCTTTGCTCCCCCTGGTGGCCGGAGTGTGAAGTGTAATGTGTGACTGTGATACCTGGTCAGGTGAACTCCTTTAGTGCCATCAGACGTACCATCACTCCCCTTAGTGGCGGAGCGACAGTACTGCAACGACCAGGACTCTGGGGCGCAGTGTATATATATATATATATATATATATATATATATATATATATATATATATATATATATATATATATATATATATATATATATATATATATATATATATATATATATATATATATATATATATATATACACACATACATAGTACAGACCAAAAGTTTGGACACACCTTCTCACTTAGATTTTTCTGTATTTTCATGACTATGAAAATTGTAAATTCATACTGAAGGCATCAAAACTATGAATTAACACATGTGGAATTATATACTTAAAGGGACTCTGTCACCTGAATTTGGAGGGAACAATTTTCAGCCATAGGGGCAGGGTTTTCGGGTGTTTGATTCACCCTTTCCTTACCCGCTGGCTGCATGCTGGCTGCAATATTGGATTGAAGATTGCCTTGTGCAGGCATGTACTACGGAGGACAGAGAATGAACTTCAATCCAATATTGCAGCCAGCATGCAGCCAGCGGGTAAGGAAAGGGTGAATCAAACACCCGAAAACCCCGCCCCTATGGCTGAAAATTGTTCCCTCCAAATTCAGGTGACAGAGTCCCTTTAACAAAAAAGTGTGAAACAACTGAAAATATGTCTTATATTCTAGGTTCTTCAAAGTAGCCACCTTTTGCTTTAATGAATGCTTTTCACACTCTTGGCATTCTCTTGATGAGCTTCAAGAGGTAGTCACCGGAAATGGTCTTCCAACAATCTTGAAGGAGTTCCCAGAGATGCTTAGCACTTGTTGGCCCTTTTGCCTTCACTCTGCGGTTCTGCTCACCCCAAACCATCTTGATTGGGTTCAGGTCTGGTGACTGGAGGCCAGGACACCTGGCGTAGCACCCCATCACTCTCCTTCTTGGTCAAATAGCCCTAACACAGCCTGGAGGTGTGTTTGGGGTCATTGTCCTGTTGAAAAATAAATGATGGTCCAACTAAACGCAAACCGGATGGAATAGCATGCCGCTGCAAGATGCTGTGGTAGCCATGCTGGTTCAGTATACCTTCAATTTTGAATAAATCCCCAACAGTGTCACCAGCAAAGCACCCCCACACAATCACACCACCTCCTCCATGCTTCACGGTGGGAACCAGGCATGCAGAGTCCATACGTTCACCTTTTCTGCGTCGCACAAAGACACGGTGGTTGGAACCAAAGATCTCAAATTTGAACTCATCAGACCAAAGCACAGATTTCCACTGGTCTAATGTCCATTCCTTGTGTTCTTTAGCCCAAACAAGTCTCTTCTGCTTGTTGCCTGTCCTTAGCAGTGGTTTCCTAGCAGCTATTTTACCATGAAGGCCTGCTGCACAAAGTCTCCTCTTAACAGTTGTTGTAGAGCTGTGCCTGCTGCTAGAACGCTGTGTGGCATTGACCTGGTCTCTAATCTGAGCTGCTGTTAACCTGCGATTTCTGAGGCTGGTGACTCGGATAAACTTATCCTCAGAAGCAGAGGTGACTCTTGGTCTTCCTTTCCTGGGGCGGTCCTCATGTGAGCCAGTTTCTTTGTAGCGCTTGATGGTTTTTGAAACTGCACTTGGGGACACTTTCAAAGTTTTCCCAATTTTTCAGACTGACTCACCTTCATTTCTTAAAGTAGTGATGACCACTTGTTTTTCTTTACTTAGCTGCTTTTTTCTTGCCATAATACAAATTCTAACAGTCTATTCAGTAGGACTATCAGCTGTGTATCCACCAGACTTCTGCACAACCCAACTGATGGTCCCAACCCCATTTATAAGGCAAGAAATCCCACTTATTAAACCTGTCAGGGCACACCTGTGAAGTGAAAACCATTCCCAGTGACTACTTCTTGAAGCTCATCAATAGAATGCCAAGAGTGTGCAAAGCAGTCATCAAAGCAAAAGGTGGCTACTTTGAAGAACCTAGAATATAAGACATATTTTCAGTTGTTTCACACTTTTTTGTTAAGTATATAATTCCACATGTGTTAATTCATAGTTTTGACGCCTTCAGTGTGAATTTACAATTTTCAAAGTCATGAAAATACAGAAAAATCTTTAAATGAGAAGGTGTGTCCAAACTTTTGGTCTGTACTATATATATATATATATATATATATATATATATATATATATATATATATATATATATATATATATATATATATATATATATATATATATATATATATATACACACACACACACTAAAACGAATGAAAGAAAAGGTGACTTCTAGTGACTATAGTCTGCCAGCAGGTTAGATGTTGGGTACTCTAATGCATTCAGACTGGTATATGATGTACGTAGAGGTGTTGGGGTTAAATGGTTCTGAAGCACAAGCACTACAAATAAAAGCTTTATTCCTTCCAGAATGTGTAATTTCTTTATTATGATGGAATGCAACAAACACATCTTGCCCTTGGGTTGCTCTGTTTCAGCCAAAACAAATGCAAATGGCTTGTGGGATGACAGCTGTTTGATAAGGCCTCGACAAGACCTGCATGCTAGACTTTTTCTATTTTTTTCCCCTATGAAACTTGGGATGAGAGGCGGAAGGCAGGAAGAGAATTAATGTAGCATACAGTCTAAAGGCAATGCTACAACCGTGATTAAGTAGAAAAGTTAAAAGGCACAGATTTTCCACAGCCTCGCTGCGTGCAACCCATCCGTGTAACGAGTTGACAGGCCTAGCGCGTCCTCTCCATCATCCACTCCGACAGCTAAAACGCAGCACTGCATCCTTTTTCAGAGGAAATTTGCGTCTGCACCATGAAGCGTTGTACATTATTTCTTAGCACTGCGGGGGGCTGAAGTCCATATGGAACCTTCACAAATATTACCACAGATCAAACCGGCGGCATCTCCAGGCAGATTTGACATACCTATTTAAATGAACAGCAGGGGTCCTGCGGCTGCCGGAGGCTGAGCAGGAGAGAAAACCTCTGTGGAAAGAGTGCTGCGGCTCCATTACTCAGCAAAGGCGCACTCTGCATTTATCACCCCTTTCATTTCTGCCAGGGCACAAAAACTCATTTGCTCAAGGTCAACGATAACAACAGAACTTACATTAAAAAACATATTATATACACATTTGTGTGTCTAGTCAGGAAAAAAGCACGGACCTTACACAGGCTGAAACATGGCACACGGCTATTCTCCTAAGTGCATAATTACTGGATATGTAAAATGCCCGGGACACGTTATTTTCTATGTATGACACGGCTAAGAGACACTAGCAGCAGAGGCGGCCGACGCAGAACCACTCCGGCACACGGGTGGGATATTCTGCGCAACACTCATTTAACCCTTTGTTTTCTACCCCAATAGTCACTACGTTACACCAGATACAGGGAGCTGGCTCACAACTTGAAATTATTTCAACCAACGAGCACAGGACGAGGGGGCAAAAAAGGAAACATATACACATGACTTCCCTCACCACAGTAAACTCATTTTAGCCTTGCTGACATCACATTATTTGATGCATGTTCACTGGGAAAGCTCCAGACACACATTTTAGTTTGCTGTAGGGCACTGTATAGCATAGCAGACCACACTAACCCATACCAGCTTGTCCAGATAGAAACACACCCTTATGCTAAATGTAATAGGTGGTACATAAAGACCCAAGAGGAATCGTCTTCTAGAAGGTGGGAGCTTGTAGGACAGGTTCCACTGCGAGGTGACTGGTCGAGGAGCCCTTCCGAGTCAGACGATGCTGTAGGGAAGGGTTGCACTTGGCCTCAGAGATTCCCCCCCCCCCCTGAGTTTTTCAGTTTATCCCCTACTTTTTTTTTTATATATATTGATATTACAATCGACAGCCCTAACTGATGAAAATATGTTGAAAATTCGTCAAGCCATTCTGGAAGATCGCCTTCACACAACAAACTCGTGGAGTGAATTTTAATGTAACAAGTTGCAGCAAATGCGGTGCCTCAGTTGCTCACTACTGACCAGACAATACTGCCTGGCCAAGAACAGAGTACTTTGAAGAGACCGGGGTTTTAAAATGTAGTCAGTGTACAGCTTGTATAACAGTGTACATTTAGTGTGCCCTCCAAATAAAGCAATGCAGCAATTAATGACTAAACAGCTGGCAGCAAAAATCAGTTCACCCCCTAAGTGAAAATGGCCAAATTGTGCCCAATTAGCTATTTTCCATCTCCGGTGCCATGTTGTGACTCATTAGTGTTGTAAATTGTCAGGCATGAATGGGGAGCAAGAGCGTAAAATTTGATGTATTGCTCTCACAATCTCTCATACTGGTCACTGGAAGTTCAACATGGCCCCTCATGGTAAAGAACGCTCTGAGGACCTGAAAGAAGACGGTGGCCAAGACTAAATAGTGGTATAACAAGACAGGTTCAACACGGAACTGGACCCGCCATGGTCAAACAAAAGCTGAGCACACATGTTCAGCGTCAGATCCACAGAGGCTGTCTTTTCGTCATATGAGTACTGTCAACATTGCTGCAGAGGTTAAGGGGGTAGGTGGGTCTGACTGCAGGGATCAGACCATACGCCACACACGGCAGCAAATTGGTCTGCATAGTTGTCCTAAAGGAAGCCTCTTCTAAAGATGATGCACAAGAAAGCCCACAAACAGTTTGCTGAAGACAAGCAGACTAAGGACATGGACCACTGCAACCATAACCTGTGGTCTGTAGACCAAGATAAACATATTCGGTTCATATGGTTTCAAGCGTGTGTAGCAGCAACCAGGTGAGTAGTACAAAGGCAAGTGTGTCTTGCCTACAGTCAAGCATGGTGGTGGTGGAGTGTCATGGTTTGGGGCTGCACGAGTGTTTCCAGCTGTGAGGAGCTACAGTTCATTGAGGGAACCATGAATGACAACATGTGCTATGACATACTGAAGCAGAGCATGCTCCCCTCCCTTCGAAAACTGGACAACAGTAAAGAAACTGAAGGTTTCTTCAGAAGGTGGAGGAGTGCAAGGTCTCCAACATCCACCAGCTCTGTGATGTCATCATGGAGGATTCCAGTGAAAACATGTTCTAGTGTACTACATGCCCAAGAATTAAAGCAGTGCTTGAAAATAATGGTGGCCACACAAAATACTGACACTTTGAGCACAATTTGGCCATTTTCACCTACGGGTGTATTCGTTTTTGTTGCCAGCGGTTTAGACATTAATGGCTCTGTTGAGTAATTTAGAGGACATACCAAATTTACATTTTTATATAAGCTGTACACTGACTACTTAACATTGTATCAAAGTGTCGTATCTTCAAAGTTGTCTGGTCTTGGGATACAAGTCTGAAGTCACCATGTGACTGTCAGACTTCTCCGATGCCACCAGCGGGAGCAACGGCCATGTGACTGCAAGCATGTGATTTGCATACTTACAGCCCAATTCTGACTAGACATGTTTGACCTTACTCCATGCATTGATAGAGCGAGGCCGCGTACAGCTAATTGGCATGTGACCACATGCATGAAATTCGCTTAAAGTGACTGCAGACTTGTATGCTAAGGTTATGTGTGCACGTTGAGTATTTGATTGCAAAACTTCTGCATCTCTTAGCAGCAAAAACGCATGTTTTTGCAGCAGTTTTGTATGCGTTATTTGCTTGTGATTTTGTACAGCAATGAATACTTTTTTGAGCTAAAGATATTTTTTAAAAATTGTTTTGTGATGTAAATTTCTTGGTTCAACACCTTTTTCATTCTGATGCAGTGGCACCAGGGTAATGGGATTTAGTGCTTGGTATCAGCAGCTGTCGCTGACACCAAGCCCTAGGTTTAGTAATGAAGAAGTGTTAGCCAGACACCCTTCATTACCAAACTGGTAAGTAAAAAGTTAAACAAAAACACACAAACACTCACTGTCACCAGCCTATGTAGGAGCATTAACAGAATGAAACTACATAGGCTGTAACCAAACAGCAACTCTTAATTTTGACAAAAAAAGAAAAAAAAATTGTGTTGGCTCCTACACAATTTTCATAACCAGCAGAGAGAAAGCCAACGGCTGATGTTATATTTCTTGGAAGGAGCTAAAAGATATAAAGGTTCCCAGGCTATTAATATCAACTCTCAGCTGTTTGTTTAGTCTTTACTGACTAGTTTACAAGGGAACCCTGTAAAAGAAAAACTGACGTAGATTCCCTCTATAACAATCTAAACAGCAACAGCTAGGTAGACATCTATTGTATATTGGCCCCCTCCCAAACTAAAAACCATTAGCTCTCAGCCGCCCCAGAAATGATGTATCGATAATATGCGCCAATTCTGGCACTTAGTCTCATTCACTTGCCTTGGTGCGGTGGCAAGAGGGTTGATAGTTGGGTGGTTGATGTCACCTTTGCATTGTCAGGTGACATCAAGCCCAGAGATTAGTAATGGAGAGGAGTCTATAAGACACCCACATTAACTCCATTGTCATATTATGAGAAAACACACACCCAGTCCTTTATTTGAAATAATGATACAGACTCCTTTACGGAATCTAAATTAAACCATACTCATGTCATCGCCCACTCCACTGAAGCCAATGTCTCATGTAAATGAATTAAAATAAAAAATATTCCTCACCTGTCCACAGAGAAGATAATCCATAATGTCCCACAACGATACTGATGACTTTGAGAGCAGTCACTGATGTGACTGCTATCAAGAACAGTCGGCTACACACTGACACAGGAGCGTGTAATCACACCTGCAGTGTGCAGTGCTGAGCAGTCGTGAGAGAGGTCACACGACTTCATCAGCTGATGAGTCCCATTGATCTCACTTAAGGCACCACCACTGCGTGGTGATGCCTACTATCAATGTTATCAGTGACATCAGACATAAACCTGATGGGAGTGAAGTCTCATCAGCCGATGCCTGCGGACCTACAGTGAGCCTCTTACCGCGGGTCACAGTCACCGCTGTGGTGTCACGCTGACATCTGACACCATAACCCCACAGAGCAACAATGACCATAAAGTTCTACCGGCGGTAACGTTACCGCTGATCAGTATTGCTGCGACGGTGTTTCACACCCTGCCACACAGATGACAGTGTGGGAAACACCATAGGAAGTCCTGTAAAAACGCAAGCAAAACTCAGCAGATCTGCAAATATTTTTATATCTGCATTTTTGCTGCAGATTTCACTGACTCAATTGAAGCCAATGGGTGAAAAGCGCTAAAAATCCACACAAAGAATTGACATGCTGCAGAAAAAATGCATTGCAAATACTAAATGGAAAATTGCTGTTCATGTGACCAGCACTTCAGAATTCTCATTTTAATTAGCTAGCATAAGGATTCCCTAATGGTTTTTGGCCTATTTCTGCACAGAAAAAAAGCTGCAAAAGCACACCGTGTGCACACAGCCTGAGGCTGGACAAACCTTTTAAAGGAATCCCAAAGAATCAAACACCATTAACTTGCAAACATAACTCTAATAGCATTACAATGCTTGAAAACACAAAAAAGCACAGTAAAACCAAAAACACTCTGTTGCAAAAAAATCACAGTAGACAGCAAGTGCTGGTAAAAAATGGAAAAAACAGGGTATTTGGTTGATACGTTTTTTTGCAAAAAATGTATATTAAGCCGCTCTACCAAACGTCAAGGTATACCCATATCAGAGCAGTCCTAGCTAATGTATGTAATCCCTATCTGATGTATTTAAAACCTGGTCATATGTACAATACCTGAATGAGCAGGATTCAGAAAAGGAATGTCCATGTGGACACGCTGGACAGAACGGCTCCTGTGCGCACAGCTCAAAAAAAGAGGGGTGGAGGCCTCCCCAGTCTTGTGGACACAAGAAAACAATTATGTGAAACCAGAACACATGAGCTGCGCGCACGGTGAACAAGCCCGTAGAGACATATTCACACCACCAAGAGACTTGAAAACACAAAAAAGCACAGTAAAACCAAAAACACTCTGTTGCAAAAAAATCACAGTAGACAGCAAGTGCTGGTAAAAAGATGGAAAAAACAGGGTATTTGGTTGATACGTTTTTTGCAAAAAGTGTAAAACGTCAAGGTATACCCATATCAGAGCAGTCCTAGCTAATGTATGTAATCCACATATTATTACAATGCTGCCTGACCCCCTTACTGAAAGTGTGGCTCCTGGGAGAAAATTAACCCCTTAAGCCCCGAGGGTGGTTTGCACGTTAATGACCGGGCCAACTTTTACAATTCTGACCACTGTCCCTTTATGAGGTTACAACTCTGGAACGCTTCAACGGATCTTGGCGATTCTGACATTGTTTTCTCGTGAGATATTGTACTTCATGTTAGTGGTAAAATTTATTCGATATAACTTGTGTTTATTTGTGAAAAAAACGGAAATTTGGCAAAAATTTAGAAAATTTCACGATTTTCCAACTTTGAATTTTTTTGCCCTTAAATCACAGAGATACGTCACGCAAAATACTTAATAAGTAACATTTCCCACATGTCTACTTTACATCAGCACAATTTTGAAACCAAAATTTTTTTTTGTTAGGGAGTTATAAGGGTTAAAAGTTGACCAGCAATTTCTCATTTTTACAACACCATTTTTTTTTAGGGACCACATCTCATTTGAAGTCATTTTGAGGGGTCTATATGATAGAAAATACCCAAGTGTGACACCATTCTAAAAAAAAAACTGCACCCCTCAAGGTGCTCAAAACCACATTCAAGAAGTTTATTAACCCTTCAGGTGTTTCACAGGAATTTTTGGAATGTTTAAATAAAAATGAACATTTAACTTTTTTCACACAAAATTTACTTCAGCTCCAATTTGTTTTATTTTACCAAGGGTAACAGGAGAAAATGGACCCCAAAAGTTGTTGTACAATTTGTCCTGAGTACGCCGATACCCCATATGTGGGGGTAAACCACTGTTTGGGCGAATGACACAGCTCGGAAGCGAAGGAGCGCCATTTGACTTTTCAATGCGAAATTGACTGGAATTGAGATGGGACGCCATGTTGCGTTTGGAGAGCCCCTGATGTGCCTAAACATTGAAACCCCCCACAAGTGACACCATTTTGGAAAGTAGACCCCTTAAGGAACGTATCTAGATGTGTGGTGAGCACTTTGACCCACCAAGTGCTTCACAGAAGTTTATAATGCAGAGCCGTAAAAATGAAAAATCATATTTTTTCACAAAAATGATCTTTTCGCCCCCAATTTTTTATTTACCCAAGGGTAAGAGAAGAAATTAGACCACAAAAGTTGTTGTGCAATTTGTCCTGAGTACAACGATACCACATATGTGGGGGTAAACCACAGTTTGGGCGCATAGCAGAGCTTGGAAGGGAAGGAGCGCCATTTGACTTTTCAATGCAAAATTGACTGGAATTGAGATGGGACACCATGTCGCGTTTGGAGAGCCCCTGATGTGCCTAAACATTAAAACCCCCCACAAGTGACACCATTTTGGAAAGTAGACCCCCTAAGGAACTTATCTTGATGTGTTGTGAGAGCTTTGAACCCCCAAGTGTTTCACTACAGTTTATAACGCAGAGCCGTGAAAATAAAAATTCATTTTTTTTTTCAGAAAAATGATTTTTTAGCCTCCAGTTTTGTATTTTCACAAGGTTAACAGGATAAATTGGAGTCCAAAAGTTGTTGTCCAATTTGTCCTGAGTACGCTGATACCCCATATGTGGGGGGGAACCACTGTTTGGGCGCATGGCAGAGCTCGGAAGGGAAGGAGCGCCATTTGGAATGCAGACTTAGATGGATTGGTCTGCAGGCGTCACGTTGCATTTGCAGAGCCCCTGATGTACCCAAACAGTACAACCCCCCCACAAGTGACCCCATATTGGAAACTAGACCTCCCAAGGAACTTATCTAGATGTGTTGTGAGAACTTTGAACCCCCAAGTGTTTCACTACAGTTTACAACGCAGTGCCGTGAAAATAAAAAATCCTTTTTTTCCCACAAAAATGATTTTTAGCCCCCCAAATTTTTATTTTCCCAGAGATAACAAGAGAGCTTGGACCCCAAAAGTTGTTGTCCAATTTGTCCCGAGTACGCTGATGCCCCATATGTTGGGGTAAACCCCTGTTTGAGCGCACGGGAGAGCTCGGAAGGGAAGGAGCACTGTTTTACTTTTTCAACGCAGAATTGTCTGGAATTGAGATCGGACGCCATGTCGCGTTTGGAGAGCCCCTGATGTGCCTGAACAGTGGAAACTCCCCAATTCTACCTGAAACTAATCCAAACACACCCCTACCCCTAATCCCAACTGTAACCCTAACCACACCCCTAACTCTGACACACCCCTAATTCTAATCCCAACCCTAATCCCAACTGTAAATGTAATCCAAACCCTAACCCTAACTTTAGCCCCAACCCTAACCCTAACTTTATCCCCAACCCTATCCCTAACTTTATCCCCAACCCTAACTTTATCCCCAACCCTATCCCTAACTTTAGCCCCAACCCTAACTTTAGCCCCAACCCTATCCCTAACTTTAGCCCCAACCCTATCCCTAACTTTAGCCCCAACCCTAACTTTAGCTCCAACCCTAGCCCCAACCCTAACCCTAGCCCTAACCCTAGCCCTAACCCTAACGGGAAAATGGAAATAAATACATTTTTTTAATTTTATTATTTTTCCCTAACTAAGGGGGTGATGAAGGGGGGTTTGATTTACTTTTATAGCGTTTTTTATATCGGATTTTTATGATTGGCAGCTGTCACACACTAAAAGACACTTTTTATAGCAAAAAAGTTTTTGCGTCTCCACATTTTGAGACCTATAATTTTTCCGTATTTTGTTCCACAGAGTCATGTGAGGACTTGTTTTTTGTGGGACGAGTTGACGTTTTTATTGGTAACATTTTCGGACATGTGACAGTTTTTAATCACTTTTTATTCCGATTTTTGTGAGGCAGAATGACCAAAAACCAGCTATTCATGAATTTCTTTTGGGGGAGGCGTTTATACCGTTCCACGTTTGGTAAAATTGATAAAGCAGTTTTATTCGTCGGGTCAGTACGATTACAGCGATATCTCATTTATATCATTTTTTTATGTTTTGGCGCTTTTATACGATAAAAGCCATTTTATAGAAAAAATAATTATTTTGGCATCGCTTTATTCTGAGGACTATAACTTTTTTATTTTTTTGGTTATGATGCTATATGGCGGCTCGTTTTTTGCGGGACAAGATGATGTTTTCAGCGGTACCATGGATATTTATATCCGTCTTTTTGATCGCGTGTTATTTCAGTTTTTGTTCGGTGGTATAATAATAAAGCGTTGTTTTTTGGCTCGTTTTTTTTTTTTTTCTTTCTTACGGTGTTCACTGAAGGGGTTAACTAGTCAGACAGTTTTATAGGTTGGGTCGTTACGGACACGGCGATACTAAATATGTGTACTTTTATTGTTTTTTTTAGATAAAGAAATGTATTTATGGGAATAATATTTTTTTTTTTTCTTCTTTATTTAGGAATTTTTATTTTATTTTTTTTTTTTACACACACGTGGAAATTTTTTTTTTCACTTTTTTACTTTGTCCCAGGGGGGACATCACAGATCGCCGATCTGATAGTTTGCATAGCACTCTATCAGATCGGCGATCTCATTCACATCGCCGCAGGCTTACAGAGCTGCAGCTGCAGCCTGCTCCTGACCCGGAAGTTCTCCCTGCAGGACCCGGATGCAGCCCCGCGGCCATTTTGGATCCGGGGCCTGCAGGGAGGAGACGCTCGGTACAAGGTGAGTACATTCCCTTGTACCGATCGTCTCAGGGAAGCCCGCAGGGAGCCCCCTCCCTGCGCGATGCTTCCCTATACCGCCAGTACACCGCGATCATGTTTGATCGCGGTGTGCCGGGGGTTAATGTGCCGGGGGCGGTCCGTGACCGCTCCTGGCACATAGTGCCGGATGTCAGCTGCGATAGGCAGCTGCACCCGGCCGCGATCGGCCGCGCTCCCGCCGTGAGCACGGCCGATCGCATATGACGTACTATCCCGTCACTGGGAATTAACTCCCAGGTCACCTTGACGGGATAGTACGTCATATGGGATTAAGGGGTTAAAGAAGTTGTCCACTACAATAATTTTTTTTTTTTCTTTCATAAGTCTTGCTATTATGTGCCACTGAAAAGATCCACTGTCTTTATTTTAGCAATATTACCTTTTATCATGCTGTAGCAGCACATCTTCAGTGCTAGATCCAGCTCTCATGGGGTTAATCGACAACTTCCTTTCTCCTGAGTTATTGTACTCTAATACTACAAGTTCCATGATGCATTGCACTGCCACTAAGCACGAACCTACCACACCCACTCCAAAACACACCCAAACTCCTCCCTCCTCTAGCTACAAAAAGATTTGTGATGTCATTTCTGTCCAACCCACACTCCATTACACACAGATAGATAGATAGATAGATAGATAGATAGATAGATAGATAGATAGAGGATCTATATCTATATATCTATTTCCATAGATATGTCCATATCCATGTTTCTAAACCCCTTCACCCCTGGAGCTTTTTTCGTTTATCGCTCCCCTTCTTTCCAGAGCCATAATTTTTCCGTCAATATGGCCATGTGAGGGCTTATCTTTTGCGGGACAATTTCTACTTTTGAACGACATCATTGGTTTTACCATGTCGTGTAACAGAAAATGTGAAAAAAAGTCAAAGTGCGATGAAATTGCAAAAAAAGTGCAAATCCCACACTTGTTTTTTGCTTGGCTTTTTTGCTAGGTTCACTAAATGCTAAGGCTGTGTGCACACGTTGCAGATTTGATTCCAGATCCGCAGGGTTTTTTGCTGCACAGAATTGCATCAAATCCGCATTGTAGTGCTCAACCAATGTAAGTCTATGGGAGCCGCAGACTTGTTGTGCACAAGCCGCACCGAAACGCAGTTTTTTTTTTCCGCAGCATGTCACTTTTGTACCGAACTGCAGCGTTTCTGCACCCTTAGACTTTCATTGAGTCGGGCACATCCGCAGCAAAACCGCAGATGTAAAAAAGATCTGCAGTTTAGATGCGGATGTGGGTCCGAGAAACGCCGCAGTTCGGGAGGAGGGAAGTGTGTGGGCGCTGTGCGGGACTGTTCGGGTGTGTGCGGGACTGTTCGGGTGTGTGCGGGACTGTGTGGGGGGTCTTTTGGGGTGTGTGTGCAGGCATCATCCGATGGGACTACAAGTACGCAGCATCCAATCTGCAGCTAATTCGGATGTAATCCGGACAGTGGACACGCACCCTACGCTATCCATACATCTATCAATAGATATATCTATCCAGATATATCGAAAAAGAAAACAAAAAGTAGCACCAAAAGAAAACAAAGGAGCAGCAACTTGAGAAAGCAGCAGCTTGAGAAAGGTCCACATCCTGGACTGAAACGTCGCACATGGGCCAATAAACCACCTTTATTTTTTCTATTGGAGTGCTGCCTTCATTTTTCTGGATTATATCCAGATATATCCATAGATAGGAATAGATAGATGTATGCATCTATAGATCTATCTATATTTAGCTCTGTCTATCCATTTCATCTATCATCTATATGTCTATCTATCTGTGTGTAAGTGAGTGTGGGTTGGACAAATGTAAAAGAGGAGGTTGGACAATAATGACATCACAAATCTTTTTTTTGTTCAAAAATACATCTTTATTTAGCTTTCAAAAACGCATACAAAAACGCACAAAAAAACCGCAAAAACCGCACCAAAAAAATAAAAAAATGCATCAAAACCGCGCAAAAACTGCATCAAAAACCGTACCAAAAACTGCATCAAAACCGCACCAAATACTGCATCAAAACCGCACCAAACACTGCATCAAAAAGCATCAAAAACCTGAATCAAAACCACGCAAAAAACCGCACCAAATACTGCAGCAAAAACTGCATCAAAACCACACACAAAAAAACAACGCATCAAAACCCGCGCAAAAAACATGAAAAAACAGTGAAAAAAATGCATCCAAAACGCAGCTGCGTTTTCTGCAAGGAGATGCAGATTTTGTGCAGAAAATTCTGCACCCAAATCTGCAACGTGTGCACACAGCATAAAACTGACCTGCCATTATGATTCTCCAGGTCATTACGAGTTCATAGACACCAAACACGTCTAGGTTATTTTTTATCCAAGTGGTAAACAAAATTTCAAAACTTTGCTAAAAAGAAATAAAATATTTGCGCCATTTTCCGATACCCGTAGCGTCTATATTTTCTGAGATATTGGGTCGGGTGAGGGCTAATTTTTTGCGTGCCGAGCTGACGTTTTTAATGATACCACTTTTGTGCAGATATGTTCTTTTGATCGCCCATTAATGCATTTTAATGCAATGTCGCGGCGATCAAAAACACATAATTTTGGCTTTTGATTTTTTTTCTCACTACGCCGTTTAGCGATCATGTACATTTTTTTGGTTGTATTGAAAACTGCTGACATGTTGCGGCTTTGAAGTGGGCTCACCGCCGAAGCCTACCTCAAAGCGTGGGGATACTGCCTGCTGACGTACTATTCCGTCAGCTGGCAGAAAGGGGTTAATGAACAATATGTTTCATTTAAAAAAAAAAAAAAACGAAAAAAAAAATGGCGTGGGCTCCAGCAAAATTTTTTGCGCCAGAGGGGGAAAGCCTGCTATGAATATCAGCCCGCATGGGGCAGAGGGGCCATGGATATTGGCACCCCCCCCGGCTACAAATACCAGTCCGCAGCCGCTCCAGAAATGGCGCATCTGTAAGATGCGCCAATTCCAGCACTTAGCCCCTCTCTTCCCACTCCCGTGTAGCGGTGGGATATGGGGTAATAAGGGGTTAATGTCACCTTGCTATTGTAAGGTGACATTAAGCCGGGTTAATAACGGAGAGGCGTCAAGACGTCTATGCGTTATTAATCCAATAGTAATAAAGGGTTAATAAAACACACACACACATTAGGAAAAAAGTATTTTAATATTTTTCATTTAACCATACTTGCCATACTTCAGCGCCTGCAAAAAACGTAGAATAATAAACCGTATACTACCTGTCCGCCGTAGTCCAATTAATAACGGGTGTCCCACGAGGATCTCCCCTATAGAACAGTGACATTGGGTGATGTCACTACTCTATAGGACCTCCAGTGACACACTGACAGGAGACAATGGCTCCTGCAGTGCATCACTGAGGTTACTAAAGTTCACTGGTCTCACTTTATGGCAAAAAGCTGCGTGGGAACTTTCTCACACAGCAATGCCAAAAGTGAGACTAGGGACTATTTTCTCACAGGGGAGTAGGAATACATTGTGGGGAATACACTGTGGAAGGATACCTTCCATCATTGTATTCCTGGAGCCCCTGGAGAGCGGTCGCATCAGCTGATGCTCCTGCTCTCCACGGGAGATCGTCGAGGGACACTCGTTTTAATTGGATTTCTGCGGATCAGGGAGTATATTGTTTGTTTATTATTTTAATATTTTTTACAGGTGACACTGGCTTCGGGGAACCAAGTGACAAGTGAGTATGTACTCTATGTTATATGTACTGTATGTCTATATGTATGATGTATGTATGTACTGTATGTATATACTGTATGTGGCATGTCGCATTCTGCATGTCATCGCATGGTGCATGTCATCGCATGGTGCATGTCGTCGCATGGTGCATGTCGCATGACGTCACATGTTGCATGTCGTCGCATGGTACATGTTGTCACATGTCGTCGCATGGTACATGTCGTCACATGTCGCATGCTGCATGTCACAAGTCGCATGTTGCATGTCGTCGCATGGCGCATGTCGTCGCATGATGCATGTTGCATGTTGTCACATGTCGTCGCATGGTACATGTCGTCGCATGGTACATGTCATCACATGTCGCATGTCACATGATGGCGCATGTCGTTGGCATGATGCATGTCGTCGCATGGTGCATGTCGCCACATATCGTCGCATGGCGCATGTTGCTGCATGTCGTCGCATGGTACATGTCGTCACATGTCGCATGTTGTCGCATGGTGCATGTCGTCGCATGTTGCATGTCGTCGCATGGTACATGTTGCATTTTGCCGCATGGTACATGTCGTCACATGTCGCATGCTGCATGCCGTCGCATGCTGCATGTCGTCGCATGCTGCATGTCGTCGCATGGTGCATGTCGTCGCATGGTGCATGTCGTCGCATGGTGCATGTCGTCGCATGGTGCATGTTGTCGCATGCCGCATATTGTCACATGTCGCATGTCGTCACATGTCGCATGTCACATTTTGCATGGTGCATATCACATGATGTCACATGTCGCATGTCGTTGCATGGTACATGTCACATGTTGCATGTCGTCGCATGCTGTCACATGTCGTCACACGCTGCATGTTCTGTATGTGTGTTCTATGTATGTATGTACTGTATATGTTGTTTTTTTTTCTACATTCAGCCGGATGATGGGACTACTTACTGTCCCATCATTGGCTAATGTGTCACTCACTGTAGCAGGCAGAGCCCGATGGGACTTGTAGTCCCATCGGACGATGCCTGCACACAGACGCCGCCGCCACCACCACCACCGCACAGCCCCGCAGACACCCCGCACACTCCAGCATTCACCGCGCAGACCCCCGCCGTTGCACCGGCCACCACCACCGCACCGGCCGCCGATGCCAACCGGCCGCACATCTCGGCACATGAGCGCGGCCGGCGAGCAGATCCCAGCACAGACACCAACACAGTCCCGCCCTCCCCCAGCACAGCCCCGCAGGCAGCCCACAGCACCGCCCACAGCCCAGTCACTCTTGAGTGACTGCTGACTGTGCGGCTGGGTCACGCCTGTTGCTGACGTCACGTCAATTTCCAGAGTCTGCGGAAATTAGCGGTGTTTGCAGCCTGGGGGTCACGTGACACGGACTCAGCCGCCAGCATAGCGCCGCTCACAGGCGAAAACGGCAACGGAAGGTATTTACACAATTCATTAGGGGCCCCGGGAGGATACATTGGGGGGTTAACTGAAAGTAGTGGACAACCCCTTTAACTTTATTCCACCAGGGGGTCATAGGGACGTGCCCAGTGCGGCCTCAGTCACCACTTACTATACGGTGAGCAGTGGATGTAAGCATGCCCCAGCGCTTTCACTGACAGCTCGCTCTGCACAGATGAATTACCGCTAGAACCAGAGCACCAGTCCTTTTCAGACAGTGGTTTTAAGCAATGTTTTAGCACGGCAAACTGCACGTTGTATTGGTTTATGCATTTGTTTGTCCTTGTATACTTATACTTGTGAATTAAAACCACCACCCTCAAAAGTAGGCGTTACAGGTTGAAAGTGTTAGTCCTTCATCCATAGAGACTGCGTAAAGATGCAAGAGAATAATTAGTTTAACACGTCCTTTAAGCACCGTAACCTATATGAACCTACAATAAAACCTGTCAGAATGCTCTAAGAACAGATGCAGATTATAAAAGCAGGAGAACCTCAAGTGTTCTTACAATGTGGAAGATTTCGGAGTGGTGGCGTACTATGCACCATTCATTAACAAGGTGCATGCTCCACATAGTCCAAATCTGCGGCTATATCTGCCCCAAAATGTGATAGTGAAGAGTAAATTCAGCAAGAAGTCAGGTATACAGAAGTAATAAGAACACATTGTACCGCCCTATGTATGCCAAACAGGTCACCCACGTAGCCCCCTGCCCACCGAGTGATGAGAAGTCTCCGGCCAATATCACCATGTAATCGTCCTACTAAGCTTTTCATGGCATTTATATATTGTCTTGGAAGTAAAAAGGAAAGGCCAGAGAGTCAATTTGATGGAGTCCCTGGTGTGATTTAGTGCTTTGGCTCGCAGTTCACACAATTTATCATAGCACATAAGATACTCACGTGCAGTAATGAGTAATAGGCCTGCTTGCCAGTGTAAAAGAGAAAGTGGAACGGACGCTTGTCTTCTCCCCACTGAATAGCTGTTGGAGAAAAAAAAATGTACGTTAAAGACACCGACTAAACAGAGGTGTTAATTAGTCGGGTTATTTACAGAAGTAGTTTACCCCAATTATTATATTCAATTATTGGAAGTGGAAGACTATGGTGAAAGGGGTCCTACATTTGATTTATCACATGTACGGCTTCTTAAGCCCCCATACACACTGGACTAGTGAGGGGTGCGGACAACAGTCTAATGTTTACGGGTGTGCTGGACAATCCCTTGTTGGGAGAGTTAAGGACAGATTTTGGATGGCTGGTCCTTTACTTCCCTGAATGTAAGCGGCAGACAGAGGTCTGGAGGAGGACATAGGAGCACACGGCAGATCAGGCACCGGTGTATCGGAGAGTCGGGTGAGACAACTGCCAGCGGGACGATCACCCATCTAATAGCCTCACAGTAGTGCTAAGGAAACATTTGGTGGAGGACCACAGGTTCTAATATTAGAAGCACCGGGTGGGTTTATCTAGGAGACCACTAGGCGTATGTTAGTACACCTTGTGTGTCACTGCCGGCTACACTATGCTATGTAGCCTAGCACCATAATGAAGTATATTGGGCGGCATACAATTTATACAATGACAATCTATAGCTAACCTATTGCATACAGGCCCATCATCAGAGGGATCAATGAGAAGCATTTCCCAGAACAAACAAGAAAAGGATCACAAAGAAAAATGGAAGTCTGTTGGGGCAGCACTGGCAGCAACAAGGTCCTGCATAGATCCGTATTATCTGAGGCAACGGCGCTCCTCCACTCATCTCTGCCCTTTACCCTCATCTATGCCATGGTCATACCAGAAAGGAATGCCCCCTTGTAATGCCCCCACTTCAATGTGCATGACTTGCAAAGCTGGATACAGCCCATGGATAGGCATCCAGAAAAACAGAAAACCCTTGATGAGATCGGAACAGATGGGATGCTTAGCTGTGGATTTTTACAATGCTGTGGAGGTGATTTGCTAAAATCTATGTTAGAAATCCACAAACAATCCTTGAAGAGATTAAGGGCCCGTCTACACTGTGCGTCCAGGGGTTCTGTCTAAATCCCCTTAAAAATGGGTTTCATGACATTAACCCCTGACGGAGCCATGAACTGCAATTAACTCTGCGCTTTTTATTTTCTTTTTTCAAAGCGTTCATCTTTTCAAGTGGACAAAAAAAAACACATTTTTGTGCCAGCCAAACATGAGAGATCTTCAGAAACCCCCCACAAAGAATTCACTTGAACAGCGCTTGTATGACAGCAGCCTATGGCTCTCTGCTGTGGGAGGGGTGCTCGTCTGATTCTCATTTTTAATGAGACTCCGTCAGCAGGCTTTGCCATCTAATCAGAGAGCAGCATGATTTAGAGGCAGAGACCAGATTCCAGCAATGTGTCACTTTCTTGGCTGCTTGCTGTAGTTTTGATAAAACACTTAGCAGGAGATTATCACTAGAGGGCTAGTATACTTGCTGCCATGCAGTTCTCCATATTCATGAGCTCTGTATAACCCCACCCACGACTGACATCTTACTGCCTATGCACAGTGCACAGAGACCAGCCACTCAGTGGTAAGGGGAGATTATACAGATCTCAGTACTTAGAGAGCAGTTTCATCTGCAGCAGATAAAACAGTGATTTTATAAAAACAGCAGCAAGTGATATATTGCTGGAATCAGGGTCTCTTCCACTACGTTATATTACTTTTAGATGGAGTAGCCAAAATCTGATGACAGATTCGCTTTAAAGGTATTAAGACTTAATCGCTGAGCACTGCAGAAACGCAGTGTGAACAGAGCCTTCCCTGTCGTGCGTTTATTAGCTCCTCAGCATGTCACTTTAGGTTGTGGATTTTCCCATGAGTCATATCCCAGCACTGCATACAGAGAAAACACAAAATCCATAAGAAATCCACATGTAACTCTCTGGTGGACTTTTCATTCTGCAAGTACATTCTGTGTGGGCATACCCTCGAGATTTATCAGCTACAGTGTATCTCCCCTGTAAATCCCTACTCCCCCTATAGAGCTGGATGAGGTGGGAGCTCCAAACAAGTGATCTCTGGAGGCCCTACTGGCCCCATATGTATCAGCCAACGGCTAATGGTAAGAGGAAGGGAGCAAAAAATAAAGACATTAAGGCGTTTGCCCTTTTTTCTACTTAAGTGGATATATTTCAGGTTAAAAAACATTTTTTAAAACTGTTTTTTTTATAAATGGAAAATGGTAGAAAATTTGCTTCTCTGCACATTCAACTTTTATGTGGTCTGTGGCCATAAATCAGTTGAGAAAAGACAAAGTCTGTCCTGTTAGTCAGAACAAGAGCACTGACGGATTCTCACATTAAGGCCGGGGTCACACTAGAGAGAAATACGGACAAGGGAGAGACATAAAAACAACGCATTGCACTCGGAGCAATGCTTCTCTATGGGGCAGCTTTCATCAGCCGTATATTTCTAGGCCGTATTTTACGGGCTGAGAATATCGCAGCATGCTGTGATTGTCAGCATATTCCTCCAAAAATATGCCAATGAAAGTCTATGCGGGCGAGAACAATACGGATTACACACGGACCAACAGTGTGACTTGCAAGAAATATGCACCGGTGTCCTATAGAAAAGCCGGCAATTCAGTGCGGTGTACAGTAAAAATCACACTGACAGGTTAAAATAGAACAGAGAATAAATGAGTGTATAGAGATATATATATATATATATATATATATATATATATATATATATATATATATATATATATATATATATATATATATATATATATGTCATTGACACGGACACACATATATTTCTATTTAATACAGAGCTAGATAGCATAAAAGCCGGTAATTAATTTTGCCGGCTTTTGCCATCTCCTTATCAAACCGGACAGGATATGAGACACGGTTTACATACAGTAAACCATTTCATATCCGTTATATTTTTACATATTCCTCACTAATAATGTTAGTAGTGATGGCTTTTGAAAGAATTAGAGTAAAAAAAACACAAAAAAATGGAAAATCGCCATGTATTAAAGGGATTAAAGTCGAATGTGCAGGGAAACAACGAGCCAAAAGGTACAAGAATTATAATGAAAACAAATTGCAAGAGTGACTTTTAGGACAAAATAAATACATTTAAGTGAAAAAAAAGGGTTTCCAAAAGGTTTAAGAATCACAAACAAATACAGACAAAATGCACGATGGCCATTTAAGTATAGTCATCAATTACCCAGTTGCTTTGGAAAAATCTCATCCGGGTGCTAGAAAAGAGAAACAAAGAAAATCAGAACATTAAAACTACAGACTAGATAAAAATTATCAGCAAGACTTCTGACTATGTGATAAGTAGGGGGCTAGCGCTTTATAAATGAGCAACACTGGCCACATACATGAAATAAAGGGAAAAACTCCAGAACAATCAATTCCCCAAATAATTACAGAGGGATTCGTTATATATTAAAGGGAATCTGTCAGCAAGTTTTTTAACCCCTTAATGACAGCCAATACGTCTTTTAACTGACCTGAGATATATGAGAATAGCCTCCCCATACAGGTGACAATCTAGCAGCTGTCGGCTGTACACTATAGCTGACAACTTGCTGCATCAGCCACGATCAGTGTTTGCACCTTGCATATCTGTTTAACCCCTTAGATGCTGCTGTCAATAGTGACTACATCATTATAAATGGTTAACAGAGTGTGGGGGCTTCCTCTTTATCCCAATTGGTGCCCTCAGATCATGATCGTGTGGTCCTGATGTTTGCGATGGCTATTCATGACCAATTTGCGGCCTTAGAGTCTAACGGCTGTAGTAATCTGTTCAGAAGTTAGAGGCTTTAAGGTGGTAAAAATACACATTTTCATTCCTGTCATGCCACCTTGCATTAATTCCTGTAAAGCACCTGAAGAGTTAATAAACTACCTGACAGCAGTTTTCAATACGTCAGGGGGTGCGGTTTTTAAATTGGTATCACGTTTGGGGGTTTCCCAATATATAGGACCCCTAAAGTCACTTCAAACATGGATAAGTTCCTAAAAAAATAAATTTTGTAAATTTCCTTGAAAAAATGAAAAATTGCTGCTACATTTTAAATCCTCCTAAAATGCTAACAAACTAAAATAACATTTTATAAATGGTGCTGATGTAAAGCCGACATGTGGGAAATGTTATTTATTAATGTTTTGCTGTGGTATGACTTTCTGGATTAAAGGGATAATCATTCAAAGTTTGAAAATTGCTAATTTTTTTTACATTTTTCTCAAATTCCTGATATTTTTTATAAATAAACACAAAAGATATTGACTTAAATTTACCATTATCATAAAGTATAACGTGTCACGAAAAAACAATATCAAAATCACTGGGATTTGTTGAAGCGTTCCAGAGTTATTACCACATAAAGTGACACTGGTCAGATTTCAAAAATTTGGCTCCGTCACTAAGGGGTTAATCTGAAGACAGCATGCTGTAATCAGGGATGCCGCTCTTATCCAGCTCACTGCTGCTTACTTGCAATGATTGCTTTAGCACCAGGAGCTTATCATTGCTTGGTCACAGTAGTGCCTCTTCCCAAGTCTGACTCCGCCCCCCTGTGTGATAAGCAGCTCACTGTCTATACACATTGTATACACAGAGCCTAGTGGAGGTGGGGTTAGCATTCTCAGCTCTGCTGCATTGCTGAATCTAAAAACTCACTGACAAAGGGGTAGATTGTAGTATTCTGAGTCTCTTTGTCTACATCATGCTGTTCTCGGAGGGTAGCAAAAACCTGCTGACAATTTCCCTTGAAGCAAATTTTGTTAAGAAATAACTACCCATCTAAAAAATGCATTTTAAAATAATGTGCATGAAGGGCAGGACATGAGAAATACAGTTGTATATGTACAATCAAAATAGCAATCATATAAAATTGTCACCATGCTGCCTTGTGTAGCTTATTTATAACTAGGGCAATAAAAGTGAAAATAGAGTATATAAACTGATTACTTGCAATCTGGCTGTAGCATTAATAGTGCCCATTGGCTGTCCCGCAACATGATCGTGGAGCGCCAATAGCTTGGTAAGATAGCCAGGAGTCTGATGAAGACCCCGGTGCCTGTCAGCACGAAGGTCTACCGTCACCCAGACTGTGTCCGGAATTCAAAGGAGACCGTGATTGTTGCTATATACAGAAATACTGTGACATTGCTGTACATAGCACAAGCGAGCAGACGATCGCAAGCACTAAAATACAGGAAAAAAGTTGTAAAAAAAATTAAAAAAAAGTTTTAATGGTCCTCCTGATTCCCCCATTAAAAATAAAGATATAAAAAATACACGTGATCTTGCCATGTCCATAAAAGTTGGATCTTTCCAGATACACAATTTATAAATCTGATCAGTAAACACCGTAAACCGCAAAAAAAAAATTAAAAACACCAAAATCGTGGGTTATTTGTTTGCTGTAACACTGTAAAAACTTACGGTGAAAAGCAAAAACTTTGTCTCGCCCCACAAAAATAAGCCCTCACACAATTCTATGGACTGAAAATTGTTTTTTTTTTTTTCTCCACTAAAATAATAATGAAAACAGAAAATTTGGGCATTACCATAATAGTACTGACAAGCAGACTCCTATTGCTATGTAATTTTTACCACACAATGTACGGTATGTCGCAAAAACAATTCCCAAAAAACAATTTCAGAATTGTATTTTGTGGGTTTTTTTCGCAATGTCACTGCACTTGGAAATTGTTTTCCATCTTCCTGAACACTATGTAGTAAAAATGGATGGTGTCATTCAAGAGCATAACTCGTCCATCATGCCCAAATACTTCAATGCTGAAAGAAAAATAAAAAAGGTTATGGCTCTTGAAAAAAAAAAAAAGGGGAGGAAAAAAACGAAAACGCAGATTGGCCATGTTGGGAAGGGCTTAATTATGCACCAGGGAAAGACTAGGTACCTTGTCTACAGATAAATCAGTACCCCAGTGAGGCAGTGGGATTGCACACCGTAGATCACCCCCAAATGCTTCCACAACAAAACAGGCAATATTCATGTGCAGGTTATTTCTGCCTCATCTCATCCAAAGATTACCTTCATAATTGGCCGGGCTCTCTTCTCAAATAATCCAGATGGAAAGAGGTAGGCAATGGCTTTCTGAAATAAGAGCATAGAAATGGACAATCAATGGCAGAAATCGAATGTTAAACATGCTGAACTGTCAGCAAACTGATATGAACGCTTACAGGTACTGCTGGCCTTGCCTCATATGGGAAAAGCCTGGTGACAGGTTCCCATTAAAGCGAACCTGTCAGCAGGATTGTGCTGAGTAACCTACACACAGTGTGGAGGGGGGTCTTTATGTGGTGCTCTGATTAGTTATTCATACTGATGGCTTCTGACTGGTCGCTGATGCCTCACTGACCAGTCCCCTATTTTACATACTGCATAGAATATTGTGCGTGAAAAAAAAATTACCATTTTTCATGCGGCGCCGGTGGCAGCGCTGTAACATGATACAATGGCTAGCATATATTCATTTATGACTTAGTCATATAGAATTGTGGGCCGAAAAAAAAATTATATCAAAATGGCCGTGCCGCTGGCGCCATTTTGCTAGAGAAAAAAATTTGGGCTCCATCAAGATGGCACCAGCACCTGGCAGTAGTATCTATGGGTGATAGATGCTACTGCACAGGCACCGCCATTTTGATGAAGCTAATTCTTTTTTTTTTTTATATATATCCTGTAGCAAAATGGCACCGGCGGTGCCGCCAGCGCAGTAGCAGCTATCTGCCAGAGACATGAAGAGAATTCATTTTTTTTCTCCCCACAATTTTCTATGCTGTATGTAAAATAGGGGGCAGGTCACTGAATGAGCCCATAAAGATAGATATATATATATATATATATATATATATATATATATATAGATAGATAGATAGATAGATAGATAGATAGAGAGAGAGAGAGATACACATACATACATATGCAGAGAACCACATAAAGCCCCACACACGGGCTGCCCCAAAGCACGAGAATGGCCTTGAATCACCGAGTGCCTGTACTTTGTCAGCACTGAATAACTGTTCAGGCATAGTCCCTTTAAATAAAACTATTACAGCTCCACATTGCAGCCATAACAGTGCCAGCCACATATTTCAATGTATAAACCTGTCAGCAATGGTTCTGCCCATCCTTTGGGCCAGCCCCACAGTTTTGCGACAGCCATACAATTCTGCCCATCCTTTATGACAGGAACACAGTTTCTTGCCCATCATGTGTGACAGGCAAACAGTTCTGCCCATTAGTGCCAGTCACACAGTTGTGCCCTTGGCTGGGTGAGCTAAAGTGTCTCCTATTTGTTTTAACCACACACTGGTTCATCATTTAAAGGAAATTCTCTATACCATTTAGCAAAGAAGGAAAAAAATACATCAAATATCTTATCTTTAAAGTTCATCAAATATATTTAGTAGATAACTACATTTCTATTACCAGTAATGATACATACATTGGGGTACAAATAAAAATAGATGATAAAAGTCACAGCTACAATAAAACTGTAAGGCTATGTGCACACGCTGCGGATTCGCAGCAGTTTTCCATCCGGTTTACAGTAACATGTAAATCTATGGAAAACAAAATGCGCAGTGCACATGCTGCGGAAACGTAGCGTTGTATTTTCTGCAGCATGTTAATTCTTTGTGCGGATTCCGCGCAGCGTTCTACACCTGTTCCTTTATAGGAATCCGCAGGTGGTAAAATGCAGGTGAAATCCACACAAAAACGCTGAAATCTGCAGTAAATCCGCCGATTTTTCCAAAAACTGAGCAGAAAAATCCGCAACATGTGCACATAGCCTAATGCACCCAGATGACCTTTCTTGCAATGATATATACCGGCACATATAAGAGACCTTTCATTTTTCATAATGGAAAAGAAAAACACATGAAATTATCTGCATAGATAGGAATAACTGTTATTAGACTTAGACAGAGAAATATAATTAGCACCAATTAGGATTGTGTCAAGAAAAAAATAGCAGTCAACGAAAATGAACAGCGAAAAGTTAAATAGCACTCAGTGTCTTCTGCTATATCTTATAAGACATGCATGGTGTGTTCTTCCCTTTATGCAAGACAGGTGCAAAATGTCCTGTGCAGTTCACACTATGTCTCCATGTGGAGGCATCTGCAGCATTCAGTGGGACATGGTAGCGACCTGCTTATTAAACACTGTAAAGTTATACGCATTCACCCCCCAGACTGTTTGCACCGTCACGACCAGGCCAATGTTTACAATTCTGACCACTGTCACTTTATGTGGTGATAGCTCTGGATCGCTGTAACGGATCCCAGTGACTCAGACTGTTTTCTCGTGACCTATTGTACTTCATGATGGAGGTAAAATTGGTATGGTATAGTTTGTGTTTATTTGTGAAAGAAAAATATGGAAATTTGGTGAAAGGTCAGTTTAAAACTTACGGTATATTCGTCTTTTTTATTTCTTTTATTCCTCTTTTAGTTCGGTGGTATGATGAAAAAGCAAAGTTTTTTGCTTTTCTTTTTTTTTTTACGGTGTTCACTTGTGGAACAACTTTATAGGTCGGGTAGTACCAGACTCAGTAATGCCAAATGTGCACTTTTTTTGTTTTTGTTTTTTTGAGATTTTTTAAAAATATATATATATATATATTTTTTTTTACTTTGTCCCTCTATGGGAATTTCACTTTCATGTCCCTGACCGCCGTTATATGAATGTGCTGTGACATAGCCGCAACACATTCAGCTGCGGCGCCGATCGGCTGGCGTGCTCCATGTACCTGGGTTCCCTCTGCAGCTTATTCGGCAAGTGCTATAGCTGGATAAGCAGGGACCCGATCAAATTCGCTCAACTCTAGTCATAAGCACTGCAAACTGCCTCCTACCTCCTGAAATCCCACACGCCTCTTCGGATTTGTAGGCCTGGTGATGTCATGCTGTAATGATGACATTGTGCTCGCTCTACAAATCAGAAGAGGCACCGAAGATTTCGACACCTAGGAGCTGGTTGGCAGGGATACTGTTAGTCAGCCACTGATCACTGACGTGGCTGCTGGATCTGTGTCCTGTGACTCGTTTATCTCATTTCTGGCCATAATGTTATGTGAAAAAGTCTTAAAGGCAATCTGTCAGTAGGATTTTGCGATTTACTCTAAGTGTAGCATAATGTTGGGCACAAGACCCTGATTCTAGGGAGGTATCACTTATTAGGCTGTGTGTTGTAGTTTCAATGCAAACAGTGTTATATCAATAGAAGATTAACACTACAAAACTAAAAGCTCACACCGCCAGCAGTCAGTCTATTCTGTGTAACCCCTCCGCCCACTGATTAGCTTGCTGACTGTCAGTAAGGTGTTATGATCTGGTGGCCTAAGAGCAGCATGAGACGTACTCTGGAGAAGGTGGTACCTGTACTGACCGCAGACCCTGAACCTAACACCGCAACTAGAAGTAGCCGTGGAATGTACCTAGCGCTCCCTAGACATCTCGACACAGCCGGAGGACTAATTACCCCTAGAGATAGAAAAAGGGAAAACTATCTTGCCTCAGAGAAAATCCCCAAAGGATAGACAGCCCCCCACAAATATTGACTGTGAGAGGAGAGGGAAAAAACATACACAGACTGAAATGAGAATTTAGCAAAGGAGGCCACTTCTAGCTAAATAGAAAGGATAGGACAGAGTACTATGCGGTCAGAATTAAAACACTAGAAAATATCCACCACAGAAAATACAAAATCTCCACAGCTAACTAAAGATATGGAGGGTATATCTGCATCTCCAGAGATACCAGCTTGGCTAAACAAATCCTTATACAGACCAAGCTGGACAAGACAAAATGATGGAAAAGAACTGAACAATAAGGCCACAGCATGTGGACAGCAAAAATCAAGGCCAGAACTTATCTTTGTTGAAATGAACTGCAAAGCAGAAGAGACCTGGAAGGGATGTGAATCCTCCAGGAACAATGGACAACTGGCACTGACTAAAGGGTGAAGCAAGACTAAATAGCCCAGTCAAAATTGCAAAAAGTGAACACACCTGATAAATGCTGCGATTCAGAGACAGCAGCGCTACCACTTACAACCACCGGAGGGAGCCCAAGAGCAGAATTCACAACAGTAAGGGGTGTGGGCAGGGTATACAGAGTCCAAAAGTCTTAGCTCTGCTACATCTACATCAGGTAAAACAGTTCTATGAAAGGTTCTATGAAAACTACACCGAGCAGCCCAGTAAGTGATACATCCCTGGAATCAGACGTTCTTATCCAGTATTATTCTGCTCTCAGAAACCCTGCTGACAGATTCCCTTTAAGAACGCCATAGACTTTAACAGAAGACTGTGCATCTAGATAGCAGCAGCATACTTGCTACCTTGCTCCTAAAATTTGAAGCAGAGACATCTTCTGTAAAAAATATGTTACACAGAACTGCTTTATGACAAGATGGCGTTAACACAGAACGTATACTAAAAGGTTTTGTAAAGCGACCCTGTAAATATTTGTAACCTAAAGTAGAAGTGGTTCAAACAATAAAAGCTACAAATGTATCCCTTTCTATACAAGCTACTGAGTACCTTAGTAAAATGTAGGCTTATCCCTCAGAGAACTTTTTTTTTTAATTGGATGAGGTTCTCATACTTTGATATATAATGCACTGATTTATGGTAATGACTCTTAGAATAAAGAATTTGACACTGACAGATATGTGGCAAGTATAATTCAATCATACCCGAAAGGAAATTATGGATTAATTACACAGCAGTAAAAAGTTGACAATTACAAATTTGTGATTATCTACTTAGCAAGTCTGGGTAAAGAAATACATCAATGTCTGCAGAACATTTGTTTTTCCATGCCCTCGTCATTAGAGAGACGTACAAGAAATAACTCAGGTTGCATTGTGTCAAATTCAAGTAAAAAAAAAAAAAAAAAAAAAAAAAGGAAAAGAAATAATGCTCTAGAAACCAAGTCTCATCACCAGCAACACTGATCTCATCACAGTCACGTGTGATAGAACTGGTGCTTACTTATAATCGGGACTACTTGAGAAAGATCTTATAGGCCGGGGGCCACGATCCGGAAGCAGCAGCACATGTCCACTGCGTCCAAAGCGCTGCCATCTATTGAACATGGGTGAATCTGCATGAGCTCACTGAACTGTGAGGATTCACCGCGTTCAATACATTCTATGGATGAAATTTCTGCTAGCATCTCAGAAAGAGAAATTGACATGCTGCGGTCTGAAAAGCATGACATGGTTTGTTTGGGGTTTTTTTGCTCCTACTTTCCTGTCGGTCAATCTACACACAGGCACATAATAGAGGAGCAGGTCTTCAGTTCGGGGCAGGCAAGCCACAGGCCAATGGAAGGAGCAATTTTGGGAAGTGAGGAAAAGTTCATTCATACAGTTAGGTCCATATATATTTGGACAGAGACAACATTTTTCTAATTTTGGTTATAGACATTACCACAATGAATTTTAAACAAAACAATTCAGATGCAGTTGAAGTTCAGACTTTCAGCCTTCATTTGAGGGTATCCACATTAAACTTGAATGAAGGGTTTAGGAGTTTCAGCTCCTTAACATCTGCCACCCTGTTTTTAAAGGGACCAAAAGTAATTGGACAGATTTAATAATTTTAAATAAAATGTTCATTTTTAGTACTTGGTTGAAAACCCTTTGTTGGCAATGACTGCCTGAAGTCTTGAACTCATGGACATCACCAGACGCTGTGTTTCCTCCTTTTTGATGCTCTGCCAGGCCTTCACTGCAGTGGTTTTCAGTCGCTGTTTGTTTGTGGGCTTTTCTGAAGTTTAGTCTTTAACAAGTGAAAGACATGCTCAATTGGGTTGAGATCAGGTGACTGACTTGTCCATTCAAGAATATTCCACTTCTTTGCTTTAATAAACTCCTGGGTTGCTTTGGCTTTATGTTTTGGGTCATTGTCCATCTGTAGTATGAAATGACCAATCAGTTTGGCTGCATTTGGCTGGATCTGAGCACACAGTATGTCTCTGAATACCTCAGAATTCATTTGGCTGCTTCTGTCCTGTGTCACATCATCAATAAACAGTAGTGACCCAGTGCTACTGGCAGCCATGCATGCCCAAGCCATCACACTGCATCCGCCGTGTTTTACAGATGATGCGGTATGCTTTGGATCATGAGCTGTACCACGCCTTTGCCATGCTTTTCTCTTTCCATCATTCTGGTAGAGGTTGATCTTGGTTTCATCTGTCCAAAGAATGTTCTTCCAGAACTGTGCTGGCTTTTTTAGATGTTTTTTAGCAAAGTCCAGTCTAGCCTTTTTATTCTTGATGCTTATGAGTGGCTTGCACCGTGCAGTGAACCCTCTGTATTTACTTTCATGCAGTCTTCTCTTTATGGTAGATTTGGATATTGATACGCCGACCTCCTGGAGAGTGTTGTTCACTTGGTTGGCTGTTGTGAAGGGGTTTCTCTTCACCATGGAGATTATTCTGCGATCATCCACCACTGTTGTCTTCCGTGGGCGCCCAGGTCTTTTTGCATTGATGAGTTCACCAGTGCTTTCTTTCTTTCTCAGGATGTATTTCTCGGATGGGTTTTTTCTGTTTTGGCAGCTTAAGGATGGCTTGTTTCACCAGCATGGAGAGCTCTTTTGACCGCATGTTTACTTCACAGCAAAACCTTCCAAATGCAAGCACCACACCTCAAATCAACTCCAGGCCTTTTATCTGCTTAATTGAGAATGACATAACGAAGGAATTGCCCACACCTGTCCATGAAATAGCCTTGGAGTCAATTGTCCAATTACTTTTGGTCCTTTTAAAAACAGGGTGGCACATGTTAAGGAGCTGAAACTCCTAAACCCTTCATCCAATTTTAATGTGGACCCTCAAATAAAAGCTGAAAGTCTGAACTTCAACTGCATCTGAATTGTTTTGTTTATAATTCATTGTGGTAATGTCTATAACCAAAGTTAGAAAAATGTTGTCTCTGTCCAAATATATATGGACCTAACTGTATACACTGCGTGCAGAATTATTAGGCAAGTTGTTTTTTGGATCACATGATACTTTTTATACATGTTGTCCTACTCCAAGCTGTTCAGGCTTGAGAGCCAACTACCAATTAAGTAAATCAGGTGATGTGCATCTCTGTAATGAGGAGGGGTGTTGTCTAATGACATCAAAACCCTATATAAGGTGTGCTTAATTATTAGGCAACTTTCTTCCCTTTGGCAAAATGGGTCAGAAGAGAGATTTGACGGGCTCTGAAAAGTCCAAAATTGTGAGATGTCTTGCAGAGGGATGCAGCAGTGTTGAAATTGGCAAACATTTGAAGCGTGATCACCGAACAATTAAGCGTTTCATGGCAAATAGCCAACAGGGTCGCAAGAAGCGTGTTGGGCAAAAAAGGCGCAAAATAACTGCCCATGAATTGAGGAAAATCAAGCGTGAAGCTGCCAAGATGCCATTTGCCACCAGTTTTGCCATATTTCAGAGTTGCAACGTTACTGGAGTATCAAAAAGCACAAGGTGTGCGATACTCAGGGACATGGCCAAGGTAAGGAAGGCTGAAAAATGACCACCTTTGAACAAGAAACATAAGATAAACGTCAAGACTTGTCCAAGAAATATCTTAAGACTGACTTTTCAAAGGTTTTATGGACTGATGAAATTAGAGTGACTCTAGATGGGCCAGAGGCTGGATCAGTAAAGGGCAGAGAGCTCCTCTCCGACTCAGACACCAGCAAGGTGGAGGTGGGGTACTGGTATGGGCTGGGATCATCAAAGATGAACTTGTGGGACCTTTTCCGGTTGAGGATGGAGTGAAGCTCAACTCCCAGACCTACTGCCAGTTTCTGGAAGACAATTTCTTCAAGCAGTGGTACAGGAAGAAGTCTGTATTGTTCAAGAAAAACATGATTTTCATGCAGGACAATGCTCCATCACATGCCTCCAACTACTCCACAGCGTGGCTGGCCAGTAAAGGTCTCAAAGAAGAAAAAATAATGACATGGCCCCCTTGTTCACCTGATCTGAACCCCATAGAGAACCTGTGGTCCGTCATAAAACGTGAGATCTACAGGGAGGGAAAACAGTACCCCTCTCAGAACAGTGTCTGGGAAGCTGTGGTGACTGCTGCACGCAATGTTGATCATAAACAGATCAAGCAACTGACAGAATCTATGGATGGAAGGCTGGTGAGTGTCATCATAAAGAAAGGTGGCTATATCGGTCACTAATTTTTTTGGGTTTTGTTTTTGCATGTCAGAAATGTTTATTTCTAAATTTTGTGCAGTTATATTAGTTTACCTGGTGAAAATAAACAAGTGAGATGAGATTATATTTGTTTTTTAATAAGTTGCCTAATAATTCTGCACAGTAATAGTTACCTGCACAAACAGATATCCTCCTAAGATAGCCAAATAAAAAAAAAAAACATTTAACTTCCAAAAATATTAAGCTTTGATATTTCTGAGTCTTTTGGGTTGATTGAGAACATAGTTGTTGATCAATAATAAAAATAATCCTCTAAAATACAACTTGCCTAATAATTCTGCATGCAGTGTATAGTGCTGGCAGAATGCTGTTGAGCCACCCACTTAAAAAATGGATGGCAAGTTAGAGTACATGAGAATCAGGACTTTTCCTGGACATATTATACTGCTATGTTGACTCTTCTTGTAGGTTAAACTGATATTTCTAAATGGATGAATGGCTAGTATTTTGCATCTTATATCAACTCCTACAACTTATTGTCTCCTATCTTTGTAAAACAGTCATGCAGGGTCATTGAGCAATGATGTTTGCTGATATGCTGATAACACATTGTCCAGCCCAGCGAGTTTGTTGACTTGCAAAACAGAGGAAGAAAAACTATGCAATTATATTACATAATCAAACAACACGAGTTAGGGTACCGTCACACAGTGCCATTTTCATCGCTACGACGGCACGATTCGTGACGTTCTAGCGATATCGTTACGATATCGTTGTGTCTGACACGCTACTGCGATCAGACATCACGCTGAGAATCGTACGTCGTAGCAGATCGTTTGGAACTTTCTTTCGTCGCTTGATCACCCGCTGACATCGCTGGATCGTTGTGTGTGACACCGATCCAGCGATGTGTTCGCTTGTAACCAGGGTAAACATCGGGTAACTAAGCGCAGGGCCGCGCTTAGTAACCCGATGTTTACCCTGGTTACCAGCGTAAACGTAAAAAAAACAAACAGTACATACTTACATTCCGGTGTCTGTCCTCCGGCGTCTCAGCTTCTCTGCACTGTGAGCGCCTGCCGGCCGGAAAGCGAACACAGCGGTGACGTCACCGCTCTGCTTTCCGGCTATGGTGCTTACACAGTGCAGAGAAGCAGAACGCCGGGGGATAGACACCGGAATGTGAGTATGTACTGTTTGTTTTTTTTACGTTTACGCTGGTAACCAGGGTAAACATCGGGTTACTAAGCGTGGCCCTGCGCTTAGTAACCCGATGTTTACCCTGGTTACCCGGGGACTTCGGCATCGCTCCAGCGCCGTGATTGCAAAGTGTGACCGCAGTCTACGACGCTGGAGCGATAATCATACGACGCTGCGACGTCACGGATCGTGCCGTCATAGCGATGAAAATGGCACTGTGTGACGGTACCCTAAGTCTCATCACAATTCTTCCCCTTTATTTGTGAATGCTGGCTTAAAGGACATTTGCTAATTATAACAAGGATAGATACCTCCATATAGATATGCGGTATACAGAGACATCCAGACAGCCAAGAGATCCAAAGAACCAGAGATTCTGCATAACAGTAGCCATGGCATCATGGCTCCATTTGAAGAAATACAGAGCTGTTTCACTGACCATGACTAAACCCTCAAAGACATTTGGAGAATCTAGGTTGGAACAATCAGGTCACCTGACCTTGTACATCAATGGACTGTCCGCTTCCTAAGCTTGTCGTTACCTCCTCGCTGGGCGTGCCACAGTTGGGGTAGTCGGCCCTGGAAGCTCTGAAGTCACAGCTGCTCTTATCCCAGCGAGTAAGCGAAGGGCAAGACTCCAATTTTGCACCATCTTGGGTATTTGCTGGGACTGTTCTGTATGTTATGGTTTGTTTGTGGTACAATAAAGTATTGCCACACTGTTTTACCCTCACCCTGTGTTATCTGAGTAGTATTATGCCCACAGTAAAAGGAGAGAAGGGGCATCCAGTGGGATGATCATTGGTCCATGCGGTCTCGGGCCAGCAGACTAGAGCATCCGATGACCCCCGAGTCTTCACAGTACATTAGTTTGGGCAAAATGCAGAAAGCAGCAGCCAAGAGAAAATGTCCCACTCTTAGGGTACCGTCTCACAGTGGCACTTTGGTCGCTACGACGGTATGATCCGTGACGTTCCAGCGATATCCATACGATATCGCTGTGTCTGACACGCAGCAGTGATCAGGGACCCCGCTGAGAATCGTATGTCGTAGCAGATCGTTTGAAACTTTATTTCGTTGCTGGATCTCCCGCTGTCATCGCTGGATCGGTGTGTGTGACACCGATCCAGCGATGCGTTCGCTTGTAACCAGGGTAAACATCCGGTTACTAAGCGCAGGGCCGCGCTTAGTAACCCGATGTTTACCCTGGTTACCATCGTAAATGTAAAAAAAAAAAAAACAGTACATACTCACATTCCGGTGTCCGTCAGGTCCCTCGCCATCTGCTTCCCGCACTGACTGAGTGCCGGCCGGAAAGCAGGGCACAGCGGTGACGTCACCGCTGTGCTCTGCTTTTACTTTACGGCCGGGCACTGACACAGTCAGTGCGGGATAGTGATGGGCAGTCCGGCTCTTTTGGGTGATCCGGCTCTCATGGCTCTGCTCACCAAAAAGAGCTGGCTCTTTTGGCTCACGAACCAGCTCTTTTTGGATCCTAAATGGATCCCTATTGAATATCTGATCAGGCGTCCGAAACTCCGCCCACCTACAGCAGAAACTCCGCCCACTTCTTAGAGCCAATTAAATTGAAGAGTGGGCGGAGTTTCTGCTGTAGGTGGGTGGAGTTTCGGACGCCTGATCAGATATTCAATAGGGATCCATTTAGGATCCAAAAAGAGCTGGTTCGTGAGCCGAAAGAGCCGGCTCTTTTTGGTGAGCGGAGCCATGAGAGCCGGATTACCCAAAAGAGCCGGACTGCCCATCACTATCCCGCACTGACTGTCAGTGCCGGCCGTAAAGTAAAAGCAGAGCACAGCGGTGACGTCACCGCTGTGCCCTGCTTTCCGGCCGGCACTCACAGTCAGTGCGGGAAGCAGACGGCGAGGGACCTGACGGACACCGGAATGTGAATATGTACTGTTTTTTTTCTTTTTTACATTTACGATGGTAACCAGGGTAAACATCGGGTTACCAAGCGCGGCCCTGCGCTTAGTAACCCGATGTTTACCATGGTTACCCGGGGACTTCGGCATCTCCAGCGCTGTCTGTGTGACAGCTCCTCAGCGACCACACGACTTACCAACGATCACGGCCAGGTCGTATCGCTGGTCGTGATCGTTGGTAAATCGTTTAGTGTAACGGTACCCTTAGCTTCCATGCAATTCATTGTTATGTTAAAGCTTATTGTTAATTGTTTATTTCAGCTATTCTTTTTTTATTGGCACACAGCATATTTGGCATTGAGAAAATTATACTGTATACATACACATATGAGCTTATACAGGTAACATTTATTTAGGTCAGACCAACAACAGGGCCGTGCAGAACACTGGCTGGCAATCAATGCTGAATGGATTTCCATCCAGATGCTTAAATCCCAAAGATAAAGGGACTTTGATGGGTTCTTGGCAACAAAGCAAGTCAGTGCATGTGTCAAATTCCCAGAGGTTACAAAATAAAATGCATCTGTTAACTAGGAATGTGCGACCTGTAACATCTATTTTATTGAAAGCTACTGAGCTAAAGAAACGTTCATTTTGCACAGCTTCCTGTAATTCTTTTCCCCATTACAAGCTTCCTCTGGAGCCCTCACTAAATGGACTTTGGGAAGCGGAGCTGGCTCATCGGAGGCATCTGTGCTGCATTAATCTATTACTTAGCATGTCTTTTCTTAATCAAGACTCTCCCCAACCGGAGTAGTTATTAAATAAGGCTATACAACTGACTCACAACAGAAGATTCTACTGGAAAACAACTGGTTTGCATTGGTCATAAATTGAGCCTTTTTCCTGGCAAGATAAGATGGCTAAGCACAAAACTATCTGAATGGGTTTGATGGGCTTTAGCTAAGTTTCTACACTCCATGTGATTGCAGATTGTTGAATTATGTGTAATGTGCACACTGTCAGGATTTACCCTGCAGGCAGTCATGTGACCAGAAGTATGCCATTTGCATAGCTGCATTCACATGCCAACTAGCCACTTTTCCAGTATCTCTAAATGTTCCATTGGGAGAAGCGGATGAGTAGCCATTTGGCACATGACGCAATTATGCACATCTCATAGCTGAGATTATATTACCTTCCACTGGAGCAGGCAATGGGGCACAATCTGGATAGTGTGCACATAACACACTGTCAGAACTTAGCAATCTACAGTCACAAAGTGAATGCAAAAATGTAGCTGATGCCTAGAAACCCTTACAGGGGTGGTCCGAAACTAAAATTTATTTTAATCCTTAATCTCTATGTCATAATCTGATCTATTATCAAATATACTTGCATTAAAAATTCCCTACCATTCCCTCACTATGCTATTTTTTTTTTTTAATAAAACTTCCTCTTTGATGATGTTTCATTTGAGAATCTCACTGCAAGCTGGGATACTCAAATGAGTTGTCACCAGGGTGCAGGGGCTGTGGTCACTGAAGTGACGAGCTGGCAAGAGAGCGCACTGTCAGTGCACATTGTAGAAGAGAACATGTGAGCAGGAGAGGTCAGATACTGCTTGGCACCACAATGAAAGTAAATGTGGTCACTATGTGACTAGCAAATTGCCACGACTGCAATAATAGGTAAGGGCTAATAGGGGAAAATACTGCTGATAAAATGTGACCTAAGTGATGAAAACCAGCATCAAGCATTTATGCGGAATATCACATACATCATAACCAGAATAATTATTACGCCATAATAAAATCCATCAGTAGCAATTAGCCTTTAGTTGCCAGAAGAAAAGGTTTTCTACACAATGCATATCATAACACAAGTTGGAAAAGAAAATTGGAAATTCAAATTATAGATTACGGTATATATTACGAGTATTATAAATTCTTCAGCTCTCCAGTCTGTCCAACTACATTAAGACATTACAGAGGAGTGGGCTTTTAGTTCGGGGCAGACAAGCCTTTGGAACAAGGCAGGAGCAATGCATGCTGGGAAGTGAAAGGAAGTTCTAGCACCTACAGTGCTGACGGAATACTGATGAAGATGAAACAACTCATAAAAAGAATGGATGGCAAGTTGCATATCATGAGAATCGGAAAAGTTTGTTGACATAATATATTAGCATAAGCAATAATAGCAGTGTTGTAAGGGCAGAAAGGCTAAGCTTTTCTACAGCATTTGTGTGAAAGGATAAGTACACGGAGAGAAAATAGTTCGCAGATCTGCCAAGAGCAGCTTGCTGACCATTACCATACTGCAATGATTTAAGGTACTTTGCAAGATTTTAGATGTTACCTATGTGGACTATAAGAAAATTGGAGGTAATGCATTAACCATTCGTTGCTCAGTGTAATGCATTAACATGAACAACCTACATTACCTTTCAAACAAACAAAGATGGTCTGAATAGTGAACGCACCCCCCAATCTGCGCACGTGCCCACTGCGAGCAGAACTAAATGGCACTACCAGCCTACAAGACCAACGCTGTGTAGAAACCTCCTCCTCTTCCCCTGCCCCTTATGTGTTCCAGCTGAGTAAGACTAGGGCCATGAATAAAACATAACCTTATGCCTCACATTTCTCTTGTTTTTCTGGAACAGACTGAATGCATTTTCATTATGTTTTTACCTCATTCATTTGGTATTTAATGGAACTGTATAAAGCCTAAAGCACTGAACATTATCTTTATTTTAACAAAGCTTACATTTCGGTTATATAACAATTTAAAGGTTTTTTATTTTACCTATTACCTTTTTAGGCATATCCACTAAAGTGACTGCTCTAACTGCAGACACCAAAGATTCACAGAAAACAATATTGGTTTCTACAGACTATACGAGCAGAATGAAACCACATGGCCACCATGATCTCAGAAATGGTGGGGTCCCAGCAGATGTCACCTTTTTGATGTAAATATATCACTGTGGTATAATGAAGGCAGACCTTTCCTTTAGTAAGCACCCCCGAATGAAATCTGGAATGTGGCTTCAGAAAACCAACAGTGGACCACTAAAGACATATGAAACGTGGACGTGCTAGGTATTGTAATCCATAATCCAGTTTACAAAATCACCTTCACGTCTTATGCCACGGACACATCAGTGGACGCCTCTGTTTTAAGCCCCGAAAAATGAGATTCAGGCACATCTGACAACAGAGCCATAGACTTTAATGAAATAGATGGGGGTTGCTTTGTAAACTACAGTTTTGTCTCCACCTCAAAGTGTCAGACCTGCTGAAAAAAGGCTAAGGAAAAATTCATACCCAAGTATCATTTTCAGAGTACACCACAGTAGCAGCCAGCAATGAATAGACTTGTTTCTGAGGCAGATATCTACCCAGTGGAGCAAAACCTCCAATAGGGCCTCAAACTATCCCTGGTCTTCTCATATGGGTGAGACGGTCCTTTAAGACAGGGGGTAGAAGGGGCTCAGTGTTTTTATACCAGGGGCCTCTGCTGTTGGCACAGCACAGGAATTGAAACTAGGCACCCAGTATAAAGGAGACCTTACTGTAGGCTACAGATATACTATTACTACAGGCGAAGAATGGCGAGCGCGGAGCGGAGCGCTCCATGGTCTGGGAGAAGCACTGGGTCAGGACTGCCATCTCTATTAATTAGCCATCCCAGCTGGGCAGTGGGTCGGCAGCTGGCACCGTGATCAATGACTTACCTAAATGTCATCTCAACTGATTCGCTTAGAAATTAGCAGCAAGTGAGACTAATGTACAGGTGCTAATTTATTTAAACTGTACGTAGCATTAGAAACTGCATCTGGCACCTAATGTTAGCTGTCAGTTGCACTTAGTCATGCCTCTCCTAATGACTCTGTTCATTAGAAATGAGCTCAAATTATGAAATATTGTGAAAAATGATACGGCAAATAGAATGGACACATCAAATCAATTAGAGAAATTTACGGCAGAATTTGCTCTCCTAGCGGGAGGAGAACATGCAGGTTTCTGAGCAAGAGATGAGATAACAATTAAAAAGCAATTGAAGGGAACTTGGCGGTATTATTTATCAATCTGCTTCCATTGCAGTGGCTAGAATGAAGCCCTGGCATGCGGCAACGAAGAATTTCTGTAAAACGTGAGGTTTGCCTAAGATTGTTAGATCTGCAGTGTTATTTGTACAGATACAGTGCTTTCATCTTCTGAATGTACCTGGAAACTGATCAGTCTATGGCGACACGTGGCAGAATAGCCGAGGAAATGTATCTGATTAAGGCGTGTAGAATTCCAGGAGCCTAAGGCTGGGTTCACATTGCGTTAATGGCAATGCGCTGACGGCATCCGTTACATAGCGGCACTAACGCTATGTAACGGATGCGTTAGCGCACCCATTAACTGCCATTATGTAGCGCATCGCTAACGCATGTCATAATCGGCATGCGTTAGCGATGTGCCATCATTCTGTGACGGACCTTCAGACGCGGTCTGCAGCGTTTTCGGGTCCGTCACCGCTAGCACAGATGAAGCATCTGCGCTAGCGCGATCGCAAACGCAATCTTTTTCGGTACTTGCGTTAACGCAGTCCGCTTAACGCATGCGTTGAACGGACTGCACTAACGCAATGTGAACTTAGCCTAAGACCCCATTGACATGTATACAACGGATTTAAGGCTGGGTTCACATTTGCGTCTTTGTGCGCAGTGTTTGATCCGCATAGATGAGTCATGCATACATATATTTAACATGGTGTACGCATGGCCATGTTGCATTTCTGGAGGCGTCAAATATGCGCACGCGGATGAGTGCATTAAAAGACGCATTACTGTCTATGGGGACGCATGCATATGCAAGGACATGCGTATTATTCTTCGGACTGCGCATGTCCAAGAACTGTTGTGAGACACGCCCTCCTGGAAATATCGAACGCATGCGCATAAACAACGCAAATGCAGGCAAAAAACGCATACAAACGCATGCGTAAGCTGATGCGGATAAAAGACGCTGTATAAACATGCGTTTGCGCATGCAGAGGATACGCTGCACACATATACACAAATGTGAACTTAGCCTTAGTCAGACATTTAACCCTTTAGGTACACAAACAACAATTCAAATTCAAAGTGTGAATGAATCGTAAGTAAAACATTATGTTCCCACAGTAAGAAATCCCACTTTGCGATGCTACGCCGTGCTAATGTTTGAAAATGTGAAGACTAGAATTAGATGACTACAAATTCTTAGCCACTATGCAAGTGACTAAAATGGCATTCTGGTACTCTAGGGCTATGGAGTCGGTAAGCTGAAGCCCTGACTCCGACTCGACAGTCCTGTGCTCTTCAGTGCGGTGTAAGACTGGTGTGGCGAGAACATATACAGTATAGCTCACATAAAAGCTCAGAGGGCCCAGACATTTCTTGCACAGGGGCCCCAAGCTGTCAGTGTCCGCCCCTTGTAACAGGGCAACGACATGTCATGTTTGGAGAGCCCCCGATGTGCCTAAACAATGGAAACCTCCCACTAGTGACCCTATAGGTAGGCATATATGTATTGGGCAAGTCAGAAATAAATGTATTAGTCCAGGGATAAGTGGTAGCCTGAGACAGTCTTTCATACACAGACCAGTTTTGTCACTGCAAGTGTCACACTGGTAAATGGTGTCCTTTCGTATCTCCCTTCTGTAACACACTTCGCACCTTTTTTCGAAGACCTTCCTCTCTTTGCAATTTGAGGAACCTCACCGGGGAAATGTTGCCCTGGTACAACATGGGCACTTTCAGCTGCAAAAGTACATTGGCCCGCTCCTTCCTGACTGCGAAATTTTAGAGCCTTGATCACTACCTCCTGGAACTGAAAGAAGGTCCCTGTCTGGCCTGCAAATCGTGATAACACCAAAGAATTATACATTGCCATCTCTACTATGTGCACAGCCAACTTCTTTTACCACTCCTTCGCCTTTCTCATTATTATAGCACCATTTATTACATGGCACTTTACATGGAAGGAGGGGTATACATAATAAAAAACAAGTACAGTAATCTTACTCAATACAAGTCACGACTGGTACAGAAGGGGAGAGAGGACCCTGCCTGCAAGGGCTCACAATCTACGAGGGATGGGTGAGGATACAGTAGTGAGGATAGAGGTGGTCGTGCAGCGGTTTGGTGGTTACTGAAGGTTGTAGGCTTGTCGGAAGAGGTAGGTCTTCAGGTTCCTTATGAAGGTTTCCATGGTAGGCGAGAGTCTGATATGTTGTGGTAGAGAGTTCCAGAGTACGGGGGAGAAATCTTGTATGCTATTGTGAGAAGAAGAGATAAGAGGGGAGTAGAGCACTATACGGCTGGAGGACTTAAGGCCCCGTCTCACATAGCGAGATCGCTAGCGAGATCGCTGCTGAGTCACAAGTTTTGTGAAGCAACAGCGACCTCAGTAGCGATCTCGCTATGTGTGACACGTACCAGTGACCAGGCCCCTGCTGTGAGATCGCTGGTCGTGTCGGAATGGCCTGGGCCGTTTTTTGGTCGTTGAGGTCCCGCTGACATCGCTGAATCGGTGTGTGACACCGATCCAGCGATGTCTTCACTGGTAACCAGGGTAAACATCGGGTTACTAAGCGCAGGGCCGCGCTTAGTAACCCGATGTTTACCCTGGTTACCAGCGTAAATGTAAAAAAAACCAAACAGTACATACTCACCATCTGATGTCCGTCAGGTCCCTTGCCGTCTGCTTCCCACACTGACTGAGCGCCGCAAAGTGAAAGTGAAAGTACAGCACAGCGGTGACGTCACCGCTGCGCTCTGCTCTCACTGTACGGCGGCACTCAGTCAGAGCGGGAAGCAGACGGCAAGGGACCTGACGGACATCAGATGGTGAGTATGTACTGTTTGTTTTTTTTGGTAACCAGGGTAAACATCGGGTTACTAAGCGCGGCCCTGCGCTTAGTAACCCGATGTTTACCCTGGTTACCCGGGTGCTGCAGGGGGACTTCGGCATCGTTGAAGACAGTTTCAACGATGCCGAAGTCGTTCCCCTGATCGTTGGTCGCTGGAGAGAGCTGTCTGTGTGATAGCTCCCCAGCGACCACACAGCGACTTACCAACGATCACGGCCAGGTCGTATCGCTGGTCGTGATCGTTGGTAAATCGCTATGTGTGACGGGGCCTTTAATCAGAGATATCAATTGCCCCCATGTTCTTGGTGTACCCCAGTACACAGTTTGGTTTGTGGACCGTGGTTCAGATGCTGCCATCACCATGGATGGTGGTCAAGAAAAGGACATCCTTCTTGTCCTTGTACTTGACCACCAGCATCTTGTTGCTACATTGGGCTCTGCTCTCACCCTTTCTGAGTAGCTGCCCAATTTGTGTCCTAGGGAGGTCTCTGATTTTTGAGGACAATACCATATGTTGCGGTAGCTCGCACAAACAGGGACGCAGTTATAAAAGATATCTACATAGATGTGATAAGCCTGATCCAGTTTTCCAATTTTCCCACTCACTCCTAGGACAGAGGGGCATTCAAGGAGTTGAATCCGGATGTCCGTCCCTTCATAAAACCTAAACTTGTGGGTGTACCCTGAGGTACTCTCACAGTTTGTAGAGCTTAATTCCGTACCTGGCCCTCATTCTGGCCAGGTATTTATGGAAATTGAGACTCCCCTTAAAATGTATTAGGGACTCATCCACACAGATGTCCCTTTGGGAAAAGTACACCTCAGTAAAACTTGTTGCTGAAGTGATCAGTTGGTCAAAGTTGGGGTCATTTGGGGAGGACATTGTGCATTCCCACTGTGACACAAAAATTTGTGGATGGCCTAAAAGTGTGTCCGGAATATAGCCATGCAGAACAGTGGCGTGTTATACGTCAACACTCCAATATTTCTGAATTTCTGGCTTCTTCACTATCCCCATGTGAAGAACAAAGCCCCAAATGATGAAGGGGGATTTTGGGAGAAAAATTGCTGGGCGTACAAATTTGTCTGGGACACAATGAAATAAAAAAAAAAAAAAAAAAAAAAAAATCAGGAATCTGTGGCTCATAACTTTAGGGAGGTCCATAGAGGGTCAGTAACTATGGGTGATGGTTCATTTTCTGTCCTAGGGCATGTTTGGTGGTTCAGTATCATTTGAGGACGAGGAGGAGCAGATGGATAAATAACAATATCTACCCCAAAACTGTATCAATAAAAACATCTCACGGCGTAAAAAATAAGCCCTCACACAGCCCCATATACCAAAAAAATGAATCCCTGAAAATGATGGTAAACTTTAAAACTTTTTTTCATACAAATTTCAGATTTTTTTTTTTTAACCACTTAAAAAATAAACTATAGATGTTTGGTATTTGCATACTCGTACTGACTTGGGGAATAACATTGCCAGGTCAGTTTTACCAAATAGTGAACATAGTACGGTAAATAAAAAAAAAAATCCCCAAAATTGCGGAATTGCACTTTCTTTTGCAATTTTGACAGCATTTGCAATTTTTTTATGGCTCTTGGCAGAAGGGGAGGAAAAAAAAATGAAATGGCCATGGCGTAAACCGGTTAAAACTGGCGCTTTGATCACCAGTCTTAATGAGGGGTGTGAAGAGTATGTTGTGCCAAATTCATTAACTGCTCTTACAATGTCACTGCAGAGTAGAAGCTGGACTGCCTGGAAGATTAACCCCTTAAACTTTGATTTTTCTTGCCCTTAACCCCTTTACCCCCAAGGGTGGTTTGCACGTTAAAGGGAACCTGTCACCCCGTTTTTTCCGTATGAGATAAAAATACCGTTAAATAGGGCCTGAGCTGTGCGTTACAATAGTGTATTTTGTGTACCCTGATTCCCCACCTATGCTGCCGAAATACGTTACCAAAGTCGCCGTTTTCACCTGTCAATCAGGCTGGTCTGGTCAAATGGGCGTGGTGACATCACTGTTTCTTCCCCCAGCTCTTGCTTATTTTTCCGTTGGTGGCGTAGTGGTTTGCGCATGCCCAACTGCCGAATCCACTGCACAGGTGAGGAAAAAGAGCGCGATCTGCGCTATTCCCCTGGTGATCGGTGGGGGCGGCCATCTTCCTGAGGCCGCGCGTGCGCAGAAGCGGCGCTCTGCTGGCCGCGGCTTCAGGAAAATGGCCGCGGGATGCCGCGCGTGCGCAGATGGAGATCGCGGCGGCCATTTTCCTGAAGACGAGTTCATGGCAGTACACAAAATACACTATTGTAACGCACAGCTCAGGCCCTATTTAACGGTATTTTTATCTCATACGGAAAAAACGGGGTGACAGGTTCCCTTTAATGACCGGGCCAATTTTTACAATTCTGACCACTGTTCCTTTATGAGGTTATAACTCTGGAACGCTTCAACGGATCCTGATGATTCTGACATTGTTTTCTCGTGACTAGTGTTGAGCATTCCGATACTGCAAGTATCGGGTATCGGCCGATACTTGCTGTATCGGAATTCCGATACCGAGATCCGATATTTTTGTGGTATCGGGTATCGGTATCGAAACAACATTAATGTAAAAATGTGTAAAAGAAAGAATTAAAATAAAAAATATTGCTATACTCACCTCTCCGACGCAGCCTGCACCTTACCGAGGGAAGCGGCAGCGTTCTTTGTTTAAAATTCGCGCTTTTCTTTCCTTTACTGAAGTCCCGGCTTGTGACTGGTCGCGTGCCGACCATGTGGCCGGGACGCAACCAATCACAGCAAGCCGTGACGTAATTTCAGGTCCTTCAGGATTTTAAAATTACGTTCCGGCGTTGTGATTGGTTGCGTCGCAGTCACATGGGCAACGCAACCAATCACAGCAAGCCGTGACGTAATTTCAGGTCCTTAAGGATTTTAAAATTACGTCCCGGCTTTGTGATTGGTTGCGTCGCAGTCACATGGGAGACGCAACCAATCACAAGCCGTGACGTCACGGGAGGCTGGACACGCGCGCATTTTAAAATGGGCGCGTGTCCAGCCTCCCGTGACGTCCCGGCTTGTGATTGGTTGCGGCGCGGTCAACCAATCACAAGCCGGGAGGCTGGACATGCGCGTATTTTAAAAAGCGCGCGTGTCCAGCCTCCAGTGACGTCCCGGCTTATGATTGGTCACGGCGCCATGTTGCCGGGACGCGGACCAATCACAGCAAGCCGTGACGAAATTACGTCACGGCTTGCTGTGATTGGTCCGCGTCCCGGCAACATGGCCGCCATTAACCAATCACAGCAAGCCGTGACGAAATTACGTCACGGCTTGCTGTGATTGGTCCGCGTCCCGGCAACATGGCCGCCATTAACCAATCACAAGCCGTGACGTCACGGGAGGCTGGACACGCGCGCTTTTTAAAATACGCGCATGTCCAGCCTCCCGTGACGTCACGGCTTGTGATTGGTTAATGGCGGCCATGTTGCCGGGACGCGGACCAATCACAAGCCGTGACGTCACGGGAGGCTGGACATGCGCGTATTTTAAAAAGCGCGCGTGTCCAGCCTCCCGTGACGTCACGGCTTGTGATTGGTTAATGGCGGCCATGTTGCCGGGACGCGGACCAATCACAAGCCGTGACGTCACGGGAGGCTGGACATGCGCGTATTTTAAAAAGCGCGCGTGTCCAGCCTCCCGTGACGTCACGGCTTGTGATTGGTTAATGGCGGCCATGTTGCCGGGACGCGGACCAATCACAGCAAGCCGTGACGTAATTTCGTCACGGCTTGCTGTGATTGGTCCGCGTCCCGGCAACATGGCCGCCCTGACCAATCACAAGCCGGGACTTCACGTAACCAAGTAAAAGCGCGAATTTTAAACAAACAACGCTGCCGGTTCCCTCGCTGAGGTCCAGGCTGCGTCGGACAGGTGAGTATAGCAATATTTTTTATTTTAATTCTTTATTTTACACATTTATATGGATCCCAGGGTCTGAAGGAGTGTTTCCTCTCCTTCAGACCCTGGGAACCATCAGGAATACCGTCCGATACTTGAGTCCCATTGACTTGTATTGGTATCGGGTATCGGTATCGGATTGGATCCGATACTTTGCCGGTATCGGCCGATACTTTCCGATACCGATACTTTCAAGTATCGGACGGTATCGCTCAACACTACTCGTGACATATTGTACTTCATGATAGTGGAAAATTTCTTTGATATTACCTGCGTTTGTGAAAAAAATGGAAATTTGGCGAAAATTTCGCAATTTTCCAACTTTGAATTTTTATACAGTTAAATCACAGAGATATGTCACACAAAATACTTAATAAGTAACATTTCCCACATGTCTACTTTACATCAGCACAATTTTGGAACCCAAATTTTTTTTTTTGCTAGGGAGTTATAAGGGTTAAAAGTTGACCAGCAATTTCTCATTTTTACATCACCATTTTTTTTTTTAGGGACCACATCTCATTTGAAGTCATTTTGAAGGGTCTATATGATGGAAAATACCCAAGTGTGACACCATTCTAAAAACTGCACCCCTCAAGGTGCTCAAAACCACATTCAAGAAGTTTATTAACCCTTCAGGTGTTTCACAGGAATTTTTGGAATGTTTAAATAAAAATGAACATATAACTTTTTTTACACAAAAAAATTTACTTCAGCTCCAATTTGTTTTATTTTACCAAGGGTAACAGGAGAAAATGGACCCCAAAAGTTGTTGTACAATTGTACTGAGTACGCCGATACCCCATATGTGGGGGTAAACCACTGTTTGGGCGCATGGCAGAGCTTGGAAGGGAAGGAGCGCCATTTGACTTTTCAATGCAAAATTGACTGGAATTGAGATGGGACGCCATGTTGCGTTTGGAGAGCCCCTGATGTGCCTAAACATTGAAACCCCCCACAAGTGACACCATATTGGAAACTAGACCCCCCAAGGAACTTATCTAGATGTGTTGTGAGAACTTTGAACCCCCAAGTGTTTCACTACAGTTTATAACGCAGAGCCGTGAAAATAAAAATTATTTTTTTCCCCACAAAAATTATTTTTTAGCCCCCAGTTTTGTATTTTCCCAAGGGTAAAAGGAGAAACTGGACCCCAAATATTGTTGTCCAATGTGTCCTGAGTAGTGTTGAGCATTCCGATGCTGCAAGTATCGGGTATCGGCCGATACTTGCTGTATCGGAATTCCGATACCGGGATTCCGATACTCTTGTGGTATCGGGTATCGGGTATCGCAACAACATTAATGTTAAAATGTGTAAAAGAGAGAATTAAAATAAAAAATATCGCTATACTCACCTCTCCGACGCAGCCGGGACTTCAGCGAGGGAACCGGCAGCGTTGTTTGTTTAAAATTCGCGCTATTACTTGGTTACGTGAATTCCCGGCTTGTGATTGGTCAGGTCGGCCACGTTGCCGGGACGCGGACCAATCACAGCAAGCCGTGACGTAATTTCGTCACGGCTTGCTGTGATTGGTCCGCGTCCCGGCAACATGGCCGACCTGACCAATCACAAGCCGGGAATTCACGTAACCAAGTAATAGCGCGAATTTTAAACAAACAACGCTGCCGGTTCCCTCGCTGAAGTCCCGGCTGCGTCGGAGAGGTGAGTATAGCGATATTTTTTATTTTAATTCTTTCTTTTACACATTAATATGGATCCCAGGGCCTGAAGGAGAGTTTCCTCTCCTTCAGACCCTGGGAACCATCAGGAATACCGTCCGATACATGAGTCCCATTGACTTGTATTGGTATCGGGTATCGGTATCGGATTGGATCCGATATTTTGCCGGTATCGGCCGATACTTTCCGATACCGATACTTTCAAGTATCGGACGGTATCGCTCAACACTGAGTACACTGATACCCCATATGTTGGGGTAAACCCCTGTTTGTGCGCACGGGAGAGCTCGGAAGGGAAGGAACACTGTTTTACTTTTTCAACGCAGAATTGCCTGGAATTGAGATCGGACGCAATGTCGCATTTGGAGAGCCCCTGATGTGCCTGAACAGTGGAAACCCCCAATTCTAACTGAAACCCTAATCCAAACACACCCCTAACCCTAATCTCAACTGTAACCCTAACCACACCCCTAACCCTGACACACCCCTAACCCTAATCCGAACCCTATTCCCAACCGTAAATGTAATCCAAACCCTAACTTTAGCCCCAACCCTAATTTTAGCCCCAACCCTAATTTTAGCCCCAACCCTAACCCTAGCTCTAACCCTAGCCCTAACCCTAACCCTAGCCCTAGCCCTAACCGTAACCCTAGCCCTAACCCTAATCGTAACCCTAGCCCTAATGGGAAAATGGAAAAAAATACATTTTTTTAATTTTTCGTAACTAAGGGGGTGATGAAGGGGGTTTCATTTACTATTTATAGCGCGTTTTCTAGCGGCTTTTTGATTGGCAGCCGTCACACACTAAAAGACGCTTTTTATTGCAAAAAATGTTTTTTGCGTTACCACATTTTGAGAGCTATAATTTTTCCATATTTTGGTCCACAGAGTCATGTGAGGTCTTGTTTTTTGCGGGACGAGTTGACGTTTTTATTGGTAACATTTTCGGGCATGTGAGATTTTTGGATCGCTTTTTATTCCGATTTTTGTGAGGCAGAATGACCAAAAACCAGCTATTCATGAATTTCTTTTTGGGGGGGCGTTTATACCGTTCCGCGTTTGGTAAAATGGATAAAGCAGTTTTATTCTTCGGGTCAGTACGATTACAGCGATACCTCATTTATATCTTTTTTTATGTTTTGGCGCTTTTATACGATAAAAATTATTTTATAGAAAAAATAATTATTTTTGCATCGCTTTATTCTGAGGACTATAACTTTTATTTTTTCGCTGATGATGCTGTATGGCAGCTCGTTTTTTTGCGGGACAAGATGACGTTTTCAGCGGTACCATGGTTATTTATTTCCGTCTTTTTGATCGCATGTTATTCCACTTTTTGTTCGGCAGTATGATAATAAAGCGTTGTTTGTTGCCTCGTTTTTTTTTTTTACGGTGTTCACTGAAGGGGTTAACTAGTGGGACAGTTTTATAGGTCGGGTCGTTACGGACGCGGCGATACTGAATATGTGTACTTTTATTTATTTTTTTTTTATTTATTTTAGATAAAGGAATGTATTTATTGGAACAACAAATTTTTTTATATATTATTATTTATTTAGGATTTTTTTTTTTTTTTTTTTTTTTTTTTAACACGTGATTTTTTTTTTTACATTTTTACTTTGCCCCGGGGGTGGGGCATCACAGTAAAGTGACAGATCGCCGATCTGACACTTTGCTATGCACTGTGTCAGATCGGTGATCTGACGTGCACAGCAGGGAGGCTTCCCGGCGCCTGCTCCGAGCAGGCGCTGTGACGTCACCTCCCTGCAGGACCCGCATGCAGCCCCACGGCCATTTTGGGTCCGGGGACTGCAGGGAGGAGACGCTCGGTACAAGGTGAGCACATCGCCTTGTACCGATCGTCTCAGGGAAGCCCGCAGGGAGCCCCCTTGCCTGCGTGATGCTTCCCTGTACCACCGGTACACTGCGATCATGTTTGATCGCAGTGTGCCGGGGGTTAATGTGCCAGGGGCGGTCCGTGAAGTCAGCTGCGATAGTCAGGGGGGAGCGCGGCTGATCGCGCTGGACGTACTATTCCGTCCTTCGGAATTAGGGCCCACCCCACATGGACGGAATAGTACGTCCAATGACAGAAAGGGGTTAAATCACAGAGATATGTCACACAAAATACTTAATACGTAACATTTCCCACATGTCTACTTTACATCAGCACAATTTTGGAACCAAAATGTTTTTTGTTTGGAAGTTATAACAGTGAAAAGTTGACCAGCGAGTTCTCATTTTTACAGCACCATTTTTTTTATTTTTTTTTAGGGACCACATCACATTTGAAGTCACTTTGAGAGGTTTATATGATAGAAAATAACCAAGTATGACACTATTCTAAAAACTGCACCCCTCAAGGTGCTCAAAACCACATTCAAGAAGTTTATTAACCCTTCAGGTGCTTCACAGGAATTTTTGGAATGTTAAAAAAAAAAAAAACGAAACATTTAACTTTCGTTCACAAAATGTTTCACTTTAGCTCTAATTTGTTTTATTTTACCAAGGGTAACAGGAGAAATTGGACCCCAAAAGTTGTTGTGCAATTTGTCCTGAGATGCCCTATATGTCGGAAAAACCACTGTTTGGGCACATGGTAGAGCTCGGAAGGGAAGGGGGCGCAATTTGACTTTTCAATGCAAAATTGGCTGGAATTGAGAACGGATGCTATGTTGCGTTTGGAGAGCCCCTGATGAGCCTAGACAGTGGAAACCCCCCACAAGTGACACCATTTTGGAAAGTAGACCCCCTAAGGAACTTATCTAGATGTGTGGTGAGCACTTTAAACTCCCAAGTGCTTCACATAAGTTTATAATGTAGAGCCATAAAAAAAAAATTATATTTTTTCCACAAAAATGATTTTTTAGCCCCAAGTTTTTTATTTTCCCAAGGATAACAGAAGAAACTGGACCTCAAAAGTTGTTGTCCTGAGTACGCCGATACACTAGAATATTCAGAATATTCATTTCTCTTAAGTATCAGCACACGTGACCGCCGGCGGCAGCAGCAGGAAGCAGAAAGTGCGCGCTACTGAAGGGGAATGGATACTCACCGCGATCTCTGATGAACACCCGGTGAGTATTACGGTAGCTGTGCTCTGCTTGTGAGCAGCACATGATGTCTCTGCCATGTGCTGCTTACAAGCATTAAACAGCTGCTGGCACAGGAGCAGGACGCTGCGACTGAGCGGAGGAAGGTAAGAGTAAAGGTTTGCTTTTTTAATCTTTTCTGATGGGGCCATGTATACCAGGAACGGGATGGGGCCAATCAGTCATACCAGGAACTGGATGGGGCCAATCAGTCATACCAGGAACTGGATGGGGCCAATCAGTCATACCAGGAACTGGATGGGGCCAATCAATCAAACCAGGAACTGGATGGGACCAATCAATCATACCAAGAACGGGATGGGGCCTATTTATCATACCAGGAACTGAATGGGACCAATCAATCATACCAAGAACGGGATGGGGCCTATTAATCATACCAGGAACTGGATGGGGGCAATCAATCATATCAGAATAAGAATGGGACCATGCATACCAGGACTGGGATGGGGCCAATCATTCTAGAATAAGGATGGGGCCATGCATACCAGGATAGGGATGAGGGGACCATATTTACCAGGATAGGTGATAGGTGATCTTAAGTACAGAATTGACCACATTTTTTGCTTCAGTTTTTTTTTTTTTCTCCTAATTTCCTCCTCTAAAACCTAGGTGCGTCTTATAGTCCAAAACATATGGTAGTTTATTATCAGCCTTCATCGCTGTACACACAGCACTAAACTAAAACTTCATACAGAGCAATAGGAAGCGCTGTCAGTGCTTCCGCCTCCATACACAGCTGTCATGTGATCGCTGTGCATAGAAGACCTAGACAGCTATGCTATATGGCCAGGAGGCTGCATTTCTCTTGTAACATGGGCTAACATACCAACCCCAGTTACAAGGGTAATAAGATAAAATTAGAAACATTTATTAATAATATATCCACTCAAGGCATTCCGTGACACTGATGAATGGACTGGATATCAAGTATCTAATTTTTGGTGTCCTCATAGTAACTATTACAGCACAGATGCACCATGCCTATACAGTCCTGTCCACCATTATCGGCACCCCTTCATTTTTTCATACACTGTACAATATCTTCAGAAATAAAATGTAAGTGTACCAAAGTTATATCCTCAGGATTTTTTAATTAGTGGTCCACAGTAATACAACAATAAAACCTTCTTTGAAACTGCAACATATAAGTTGAAAAACAAACAGAATAAACAGCATGTGCAGCAATAACGGCACCCCTAATTAATACTTGGATGAACACCCTTTAGCATTGATGACGGCCTCCAAACGTTTCTTGTAATCATCAATAAGCTTCTTGCACTTCTCAGTTGGTATTTTCTCCCACTCTTCCTTTGCAGTTTGCTCAAGCTCTTGAATGTTTGCAGGACTCTTTTTCCCAATGGCAGATTTCAGCTCACCCCTAAGTTTTTCAATGAGATTGAGGTCCGGAGTCATTGATGGCCATTTTAAAACAGTCGTTTTTTGGTTCATCTGTCCACAGAACAGTTGCCCAGAAGGATTGTGGTTTGTCAAGGTACATACTGGCAAAGATCAGTCGTTCCTTTTTATTTGGTTTCTTCAGCAATGGTTTCTTCCTTGGCTTCGCCCATAAGTCCCTGCTTAGTTTAGTGTGCGGGTATGGTGCTTGTTGAAACCGTGAGCCCAGACTGTTCAAGGTTGGCCGTCCGGTCTTTGGATGTTTGCCGTGTTTTTTTTTTTCCACCATTCGCACCAACCTTCAAAGACATCTCTTGCCAATTTTCCTCTTTTCCCCCATGTCCAGGGAGGTTCTTGACTGTTACATGCTTGGCAAACTTCTTAATAACATTGCGCACTATTGAAGCTGGGATACCAAAGTCTTTTGAGATGGCCTTATACCCTTTGGAAGTCTTGTGTTTGCTAATAATAGTAGTTCTGATGTCCTACGACATCTCCTTTGTCTTTACCTTTGTGAAAAAGGAACAGGGCCTACTATGTGGCTTTTTAAAACACTGACGTCATCGTTAATTAGCTAATTCATGTCACATGGGCACCGACAATTATTCACAGGTGATTCTCATTTGTGATTTACCAAAGGCGAGACTAATTGTGTTTCCATACCAATTTAATGTAAAGGGTGCCAATACCAGTGTCACAGCAAGCTTTAGGTTTTTCTATTTTTCCCTCCTATTTTGTTTTAAATTATTGTTTATCATTTGCTCTTTTTTATTTAACACAAGTGCTCGATTTTTTTCAGGAGATATTCAACATTATGTACTTACACTTCATGGGTGCCAAGAATGATGAGCAGGACTGTAGCTCTGAGCATCTTGGAATTCTCTGAAATGAAGGAGCTTCCTAGATATATATTGGAATTACAGAATAATGGAAAGCACACTGCAAGTCCCCCCGTGTTATACACTTGTCGACAACATGACCCCATAGCAGCAGCAACAATCCACCGCACAACCATGAAAACACCGCGGTGTATTATTTGATGTGACCATTCCCACATAAGACAGCAGAACAAATACCCAGGGCTTTGTACAGAAACTCGCCCAGCATTATCCCGACAGTTTGATTAAAATTCACAGGGAGTTGGGGCAGGTACACCAGAGTTAAAGAGTTTTCAATATGAAACCCCGCACTAAATTACTTCTCCAACCGAGCAGATCTACTTACATCAATGTCCTCTTGGGTAAATGTCTCTGGATCCTCTCCCATCATGTTGGCTAAATGTCTCTTTCCAATGTTGAACTCTTCAATCTGTTTTTTAATAAAAGCCTCTGTGTACTTTTCAGGTCCCGAGGCTGCAACATTTTTCCTCTGTACGGTGGAACTGGTATGTATTAGCCGAGATGCCTGTGCCAAAATAAGAAAGGGGGGAGCAGGGGTTAAAAAGGAGAGAAAAATAATTGAATCAAATGACCAGCAATAAAAAGACATGGTGGAACGTATATAACACAGGTATTCTAGTGTTCTGTGATACACAGCCTCAACGCTCCGCTCACAAAGTCGCACAGCAAGAATAGAAATGTAATGTTAGTACGCACAAGATAATGAATGACTAGCAATGCACAAAAAATCTGCAAGAGCAGGAAAAGTGGTTACAATCAATCTTTGGAAATATATTTTAGTTTTTGACACTGCAGAATTTCTGCACCATTTCTACCCCTATTGTTTAAATTAGGGTTCTTGCAAAAACGCAATGAAAAACTGCATGTGTTTTTTTTTTTTTTTGTTTTTTAACATGTTTTTATCTATAGGGAAAATCGCACAGAAAACTCAGAGTACCCCCAAGAGAAATTGACAAGTTGCAGACTTGAAATATGCACTGCAGGTCAGTAAAAAAACCACAATGGTCATGTGACTTCTATAAATCCTATCTGCTTTGCTGGAACTCTAAGGCTATGTGCACACGCTCAGGTTTTTTTGCGTTTTGTTCACGTTTTTTCACGCTAAAAACGCTATAAAAACTAATTAAAAACGCATGCATTATGCATTCTATCATTTAGAATGCATTCTGCATGTTTTGTGCACATTGCGGTAAAAAAATGAGCATGTTCATTAATTTTGCTGATTTTTTTTAGTTTTTTCCCGCAATTCTATGCATCTGGGAAAAAACGCGTCAAAAAACGCGAAAAAAACGCATGCGCATTTCTGGCAGAAATTTCCGTTTTTTTGTCAGGAAAATTTCTGCAAGAAATCCTGACGTGTGCACATACCCCAACAGGCTGCAAATATGCAGTGTCAAAAATGCACCAAAAGCATAGAACATAGAATTAAAGGGGATGGATGGCCTTTTTTTGATGTGAGGGCCAAAATGTAAAGAGCCTCCTTACACATTAGAAAAGAAAAAGTGGGCAACAATGATCATTCATAAGTTTAAAAAAAAAAAAAAAAAAAACATCTCAGTCCACACTGGATTTTTTTCAGCCGATGATGCAGCCAGTACTTATTGAAAAATCCTGTTTAGAATGATAACTATTTGTGTAGCGTGATGCCCAACCAATGAACAATCAATCATTCATTCCACCGAAACAGCTGAACATTGATCGTAAGGCTGAAAGCGGTCATTTCAGCCAAATTTAATTTTACTTGTAAGTGGGGCTGCATGCAATTCCAAGGGCAGCAATAAAACATATGCAAGCACTGTGTGTCAGACCAATGCTATAAATGTTAACCTGAGGTACTTTGTCAAGATTTTTTTTGAAACCTAAAAGTGTAAGGCTATGTGGACACGCTATGGATTTGTTGCGGATCTGCAGCGTTTTTTCTGCATGGAATTGCACCAAATCCGCAAAGTATTGCTCAAGCAATGTTATCCAATGGGAATCCAGAATTGTTGTGCACATGCTGCGGAAAATTAAGTCCTGATTCGCAGCGTTTTATTTTCAGCAGATTGTCAATTCTTTTTGGTTGATCTGCAGCATTTCTGAACCCATTGACTTACATTGAGTCAGTCAAATCCACAGCCAAACCGCAGGTGTAAAAAGGTTTGCGGATTTGTCTGCCAAAACCGCTGCAGAAAGGAAGGAGGAAGAATGTGCGGGCTGACACTGTGTGTGTGTGTGTGTGTGTGTGTGTGTGTGGGCAGAGAATGTGTGTGTGGGCGAAGAATGTGTGTGTGTGGGCGGAGAATATGTGCGTGTCTGTGTGTGTAGCCAGGCATCGTCTGATGGGACGACTACTCCCATCCGGCAATGTCTGCTGCCACATAAAACAGTGACAGCATGAGCCAATGATGGGACAGTAGTCCCATCATCCGGCGACTGTGTTCAATTGTAAAACAAAAAAAAAAACACACACATTCGTACTCAAACACCTAATCCCTGATGCCCGCATCTCCTGCAACAAAAATAAAATAATAAGCCAACATATACTCCCTGTTCGCCCTAGTTCACGTAATCCAGATTGTCCCACAACGATCTCATGTGTAAAAGTCACATCAGGAGATGCGACTACTCTACCCGGCCTCCGGTGACAAACTATGGGAGAGATCACCTCCTGTCAGTGTATCACTGCATTGCCGTGAGATTTCACCGGAGTACATCAGCTCCGGTTCTCACTTGCGGCACCGCTGAGTGAGAAAATTCTCACACAGCAGTACCGTAAATGAGAGTACGGCCTCCAATGAACTCTCAGTGATACACTGCAGGATGGATTACATCAAGTCAGTACCACCAGAGGCTGGGTAGTGCGGTCACATCTCCCGGTGTGACTGTTCTACACGCGAGATCGTCGTGGGACACTCGTTATTAAATGGACTACGGCGGACAGGGAGTATTTATGTTTATTTTATTTTTGCTGCAGGAGATACAGGGAGTCGGGGATTAGGCGATGCAGTAAGTATGGTAAATTAAGATTCAATAAAGGAGTCTGTGTGATTATTTCAATTATAGGACTTTATTTTGGCTGTGTCTTTATTTACCATATACCTGTCCATTACCAATAAGGGACAGGTGTCTTATTGACGCTTCTCCATTACTAATCAGTCGGCTTGATTTCACCAGACAATACAAAAGTGACATCAACCCCACAAATATTACCCCACTTGCCACCGCTACAGGGCAAGTGGGAAGAGCGAGGCTAAGTGCCAAAAAAGGTGAATCTATAAGATGCGCCATTTCTGGGGAGGCTGAGAGCTGATATTTTTAGCCTGGGTGGGTGCCAATAGCTTGAATATCCATGGCCCTTTCCCAGGCACACAGGCAATCCACACATGTATTCAAGCTGTCTAGTAGCTGCAAATCATGCAGCTGTGTTGATATAAACTAAATCTCCGAGCACGCTGAAATACTCGGAGACCACCCGAGCATGCTCGGAGAAACTCGAGTAACGAGCATACTCACTCATCACTACTCATCACCTCAAAAACACCATATCCACAGTGAAATATGGTGGTGGCCGCATCATGTTGTATGTTTTTAGGCAGCAGGGACAGGGAAAATGGTCTGAGTCAAGGGGAAGATGGGTGAAATATAGGGATATTCTTGAGCAAAACCTATTTCAGTCTGTCAGTGATTTCCGACTGAGGTGAGGTTCACCTGCCAACAAGACAATAATCCAAAGAACACTGCTAAAGAAACACTTGAGTGGTTTAAGGGGAAGCATGTAAATGTTTTGGAGTGGCCTAGTCAAAGCCCAGACCTTTTTCCAATTCAAAATCTATGATCAGACTTGTATATTGCTGTTCACCAGAGGAAATCATCTAACTTGAAGGAGCTGAAGCAGCTGTAGTTGCCGCAAAAGGAGGCTCTACAAAGTACTGACTTTAGGAGGGGTGAACAGTTATGCACACTGAAGTTTTCAGTTATTTTGGCCTATTTGTTGTTTGCTTCACAACAAAAAGAAAACCAAATGTTCACAGTTGTAAACATGTTTATTACATGAACTAATGCAAACCCTCAAAAAACAGTGAAATTCCAGGTTGTGAGATAGCAAAACATGAAAAATGCACAAGGTAGTAAATACTTTCGGAAGCCACTCTATGTAATCCCATCCCATAAAACTACAATGAACATAGCTGTTAACATGCAATGTTACCTCTTCACCCAAGTACTTCTTAAGATTTGTTTAGGAGAGCATATTTTATGTTAGTGCACTGTTTGGATAATATCTGGACAGTGTAGGGACCAATGCAAGTGAATAGGTTAGTTAATGTAGGAGTGTTTTTTACACATGGAAATACCAATGACATGCAGTACACCATACGAACGAAAGATTTTTTTTTTTTTTCTGAATGAGAAACAGACGATTTAACATATGCTCGTCTGAACAAGACTTTAGGCAGAGTTCACATGTAATACTAAAATTAAGGTTAGTCATGTCTACGAACTGTGGATGTGACTGGGTGTATGTTCAGCTCCATGAGCGCAGTGGATGACCACAGTGATTAAGGACTGAGATTCAGTTCGAAACATGTAGGAAGAGCTTTTACATTTATTTTTTTTTCTACAGGTCTTGGCATGTTCTGTTTTGTTCAAATCTACAATAAACTTTTTTTTTTAATCCCAAAAAAATGGCCAGATAACCTTTCGTTTGACTGCAGTAGCTACCTGCTATTGACATGCACTAGACCCGTCTATAAAACAGACCAGACTGCTGCATTGTTTTCGACATGGACCACTGGTCCATATGAAAAGATTACTTGTGCTAAACAAGTCATTATTTTGTCAGTGTAATGTCCATTGAGCACACACAGCACGCACCGTTAATTCCACAGATCTTTACAGATATCATCATCACTGTCCCCATTGGGGCTCAGAATCTATATTCCCTATTAGTAGGTCTTTGTAGTGTGGGAAGAAAGTGGAGTAGTTGGTACTCAAGCGCTGCAAAACAACAGTTCTGCCCTGTATTTTCATATGCATACACATAGGTGATAGGAATTTATTATTTCTACTACCCCAGTTTTCTAGCTTTGAAAAGTTGCTAAATTTGGTGCAAAAATTAGCAAAAGGAGCCATGGCCATCACCGTATGTCACATTAATTAGAATCCCCAGCAAAAAACTGGCATAAATCACAGCAGAAATTAAGTTTGGCGCTTCTTATCCCAGCAAGCCTGGGAAACGCCTGCCTTCGCTCCTCAAGCCATTTACTTTTTGGGGCAGCAGAGAGTAATGTTATGCTCAATGTGATGGAGACACAAGGATAGTTACCAGGCAGGGACCTCAAACATCCTTCTGTAACTGCTCAGCTACTGGCAAGAATCACCGAGACTGAAGGCATTTAGGACACCCGGAGCCACCGTGCAGGGAGCATGTGCTTTCCATTTATTCTACTGTTGTCGAAAATAGATACTTTTCCTCCAGATGGCAGATTACAAAAAAGATATTGCTTTTCCATTCAGCTACTTTCAGATGTATTTTTATAAATTCACGTACAATCTGAAAATCCAATGAAAATAGTCTTCTCATGTGTTACAGATGCGAGTGATAAGCCCATATTTATGAAGTCTGCCATCTCAGGCCACCCCGATATCCGGACGGGACTCTGGAAACAACACAACCATTTTTTGGCTCTGCTCAGGAATTTCTGGTTTTTACAATAAATTTCAAGATTATGGTCAAAACTACCTTTCTGCTTTTTGATGGGGGGTACACACAGAACGGATTTGCCTATACAATTGATATAACACAACCTCACAGACCTTATCCAAATGAATAGAAAATCACTCACATCTATTACAATTTGCTTACAATCTTATGTCACCTTTCCAGAAATCTCTGAGCACTTTATAGAGCCACTTCATTCTGGAAACCACTGGTGAACCACTCTGATAGACTTCCCCCCCTAGTGATATGCTTCTCACGTGCATCGGTCACTTTTCTGGATTTCCCCCTATAATCTTCTACATATGAAAACGCAGCAGCATAGTGCATATAAATGTTAATGTTTTCCATATTAATGTTCTACAGGTCAATCTCATTCACATTAATGGAGATAAACTCTAGTACTTGGCAGCAGCCACTAACCAAAGCCGAGAGCTGCGGGGGGTCTGCTCCACACACTGCTTACAGCCACTAGAGGAGCATATTTCAGCTGATCTGTGGAAGCCCCATGTCACAAACCCCCACAGATCACATACTCATGAACAGCTTATCAGTTTGGCCATAGATAACATTTTAACCCCTTTAGGGTATGTGCACACGTCATTTCTTGCAGAAATTTCCTGAAGAAAACCGGAAATTTTCTGCAAGAAATCCGCATTTTTTTTGCGTTTTTTTCGCGGTTTTTTTTTTTTTTTAGCATTTTGCAAGCGTAATTAGCTTGTAGAATGCTAAAGTTTTCCAAGTGATCTGTAGCATCGCTTGGAAAACTGATTGACAGGCTGGTCACACTTGTCAAACACAGTGTTTGACAAGTATGACCAACTTTTTACTATAGATGCAGCCTATGCAGCATCAATAGTAAAAGATAAAATGTTTAAAAATAATAAAAAAAAAAAATGGTTATACTCACCTGCAGACAGCCGATCTCCTCAGCAGCTTCCGTTCCTATAGATGGTGTGTGTGTGCAGGACCTTTCGATGACGTCGCGGTCACGTCACCGCGACGTCATCGCAGGTCCTTCACACACACCATCTATAGGAACGGAAGCGGCAGCGTGCACCTGAGAGGCGAGAAGACTGCGGGGGCCATCGAAGGTGAGTATATGACTATTTTTTATTTTAATTATTTTTTTTTTTTTTTACCAACTATATGGTGCCCAGTCCGTGGAGGAAAGTCTCCTCTCCTCCACCCTGGGTACCAACCGCACATGATCTGCTTACTTCCCGCATGGTGGGCATAGCCCCATGCAGGAAGTAAGCAGATCAATGCATTCTTAGGTGTGTGGAATCCCCGCAATTCCGCAAATTTAATGAACATGTTGCTTTTTTTTTCCGCGATGCGATTTTTTCGCGGAAAAAAATGCAAATTTTGCACAAGAAATGCGGAATACACTGAAAATAATGGGAGGCATATGTAAGCGTTTTTATCGCGTTTTTATAGCGAAAAAACGTGAAAAAAACGTGAAAAATACTGAACGTGTGCACATGGCCTTACTCCCGAAGGTGGTTTGCATGTTACTGACCAGGCCAATTTTTACAATTCTGACCATTGTCACTTTATGCGGATAGAACGCTACAATGGATCCAACTGATTCTGAGACTGTTTTTTCGTGACATATTATACTTCATGTAAGGGCTCATTTCCACTTGCAAGAGAAAAAACGGTCCGTAATCTGGACCGAAAAAACGGATGTAGAGTATGCAATTGTCATGCGAGTGTTATGCGAGTGCAATGCGATTTTTAATCGCACCATCCGTATGACATCCGTATGCAATCCGTTTTTTTTCTCTGCAACTATTTTTATACAGTCATTTACAGGACCATTTACAGTGTTCTAGGCCACAGAATGGTGATGTATCCGTATAAAACGGATGGAATATGGATGGTCCGTATTCCATGCGTTTTTTTTCTCGCACCCATTGACTTGCATTGGCGAGTCTCGTCCGAGACTCGCAGCAAATCGCAGCATGCTGCGATTTTTTTCTCAGTCCGATTTCGGCTGAGAAAAAAATCGCAAATGAAAAGACACCTATTGAATAATATTGGTCCGAGTGCAATCCGATTTTTTATCGGATTGCACTCGTCCGTTTTCCTCGCAAGTGGAAATGAGCTCTTAGTGGTAAAATTTTTCTGTATGACTTGCGTTAATTTGTGAAAAAAATGGAAATTTGGCCCAAATTTCAAAAATTTCCAACTTTGAATATTTATATCCTTAAATCACAGAGATATGTCATACAAAATAGTTAACAAGTAGCTAATAGTTAACATTTTTGGGGGACCACATGACAGTTGAACAGACTTTGAGGGGGCCTATATGACAGAAAATAACCCAAAGTGACACCATTCTAAAAAAAATCTGCACCCCTCAAGGTGCTCAAAACCACATTCAAGAAGTTTCTTAACCCTTAAGGTGCGTCACAAGAAGTTTTGGAATGTGGAATATATATTTTTTTTTTTTACAAGAAATTTATTTCAGATCCAAATCTCTTTATTTTGACAAGGGCAACAGGAAAAAATGGACCCCAAAATTTGTTGTGTATTTTTTTACTGTGCATGACGAGACCCCATGTGAGGGAGAAAACCACTCTTTGGGGGGCTATGTCAGAGCTCAGAAGGTAAAGAGCGCCATTTGACTTTTTGAAAGCAAAATTTGCAGGAACAATTGGCGGATGCCATGTCGCATTTGGAGAGTCCCTGACGTGCCTGACCCCTCAGGGGCTTCACAGAAGTTTATAACGTTGAGCAGTAAAAATAAACTTAAATCTAATTTTCCCCTGGGGGTATACTACTTTTGAGGCACACTGCAAAGCTCAGAAGGGAAGAGGCTCCATATTGGAGCTCAGATTTTACTGGAATGGTTTGTTGGTGCCATGTCACATTGGCAGAGCCCCTGAGGTGCCAGAACAACAGAATCCCCCTATATGTGAACTCATTTTACAAACTACATTCCTCAAAGAATTCATCTAGGGGTGCAGTGATCATATTGATACCACACTTGCCTCACAGAATGAATGTTATATAACTGAGCGGTGAAGAAAGAATAAATTACATTTTTACCACTAAAATGTTGTTTTAGCCCCAAGTTTTTAATTTTTCTAACAGCTAATAGGACATTTTTTTTCTTACAGCAAACTGAGGTCCATTTTTTCCTGAGTGCACCAATACCACACATGTAAATCGGGAAATGTTTTTCAGGCACAGTACAAAGCTCAGTAGGCAAGGAGCGCCAGATTTTACTGTTATGGTTTGCAGGTGCCATGACCCACTGGGAGAGTCCATGAGGTGCCAAAACAGCAGAACCCCAGTAAGTGACCCCATATTACAAACTACACCTCTCAATGAATTCATCTAGGGGAGCAGTGATCATATTGACACCACAGGTGTGTCACAGAATTTTATACAATTGGGCAGTGAAGAAAAAATAACTACATTTTTTCCACCAAAATTTAGTTTTACACAAGCAGTGGGCAAAAATGGCACCACAATTTGTCCCACAATTTCTACTGAACGTGGCAATACCCCATATGTGACTGTACAGTACTGCTTAGCCATACGGAGACTCGAGAGCAAAACAGCGCAATTTTGCCTCCTGTAGCGCAGGTTTTCCGGTTTGCGGAATCCATATACAGAGCCCCTAATTGCTAGAAGAGCAGAATCCCCCTCAAGTGACCTGATTTTGGAAACTATACCCCTTGGGGAATTTATCTACAGGTGTAGTGACTCCATGGGTATTTTCCAGAAACAAGCAGCAATGAAGGTTGGCGAGTGAAAATTGCAAACTGCTGTTGTAGTGACCAGTACATTGCAGTTGCCAGTACGTTATGCCCACCCCGTGCTTCTGGAGACATGCGCCCGTAAGATAGGTGGGCTCTCATCGCTTCAGAAATGCCAAACATGGATGATATATGGGGTTTAGGTACACTGTTGGGCTCAGAAGGGGGGGGGGGGCATTTGGATATGGGAACACAGAATTTGTTATATTTCCTTTGGCGGGTGAGGAGCCATTTCACTTTGGGCTTGTTTCCACTTGCGAGAAACACGTCCGTGTCTCGCATGTGGAAACCAAGCTGTGGCGCCGGCACTCCAGAGCGGAGCGTGCGGCCGCATAGGAACACATGGAGCTGCACGCTCCGCTCCAGTGCCAGAGCTTGGTTTCCACATGCGAGACACGGACGTGTTTCTCGCAAGTGGAAACAAGCCCTTCTCCAGAGCCTTTGTGCTACCAGTAACGTGAAAGCCCCCCTATATTTCGTTTAACAGAACAGACCTGAGTGAGGGCTTGTTTTTTTTTTTTGTGGATTGAGTTGAAGCTTTTATTGGGAACATTTTACATTACATTTCAGATCACATTTAATCGGCGTTCCACGCTGACCCACTTACTTTGGAGTTTCCATCTAAATCTCTCTGAGTGAGGCGATTCAGATTAAACCCGAGGGATTAATTCACTATAATGAGGCAGCAGAGCAGGGGCGGACTGGCCCGGGTTGCAGGAATGCATATGCCCCCCGGGCCGGTGCCTGAGCAGCTGCACAGGGCCGCTGGAGGACCGGCAGCGATTTTTATATATAGCGCATCTCGCCAGCCGGCCCTTTAATCTTGTCAGTCAGGTCCTGTGTGCGCGCATTGCCCGCGCTGAGAGGTGCCGCTGCGGCCCGGGTTAGTGCACGAGCACGGCCGCATTGCTAGTTCCTGCGCGTGCTCGTCTGCTGCCTGTGCCAGCGCGGGAAGCAGGAGACCACGCGCGCACATGGAGAGATTTGAAAAGTCCGGCGCGCATAGAGGGCGCCTCCACCTGACTGTGTGTGTGACGCTGGCCGGCCTGTACCAGCGTCAGAGAAGACTGTTCTCCTCACCAATGCCTGGGATCCTCTCCTCTTCACCGCCTATGCTGGACAGGACCCGACCCACTTAAGCTCTTCATCCTCCCGACCTCCCCCCCATCTCAGGGACCTGGGTGAGTCCCAAGATGAATTTTTTTAATGTATATACAGCAGTTGCACCTATATAATGTGTATAGACTGCTATATATACATTATATAGGTGCTGCTGCTGTGTATAATCACTATACCACCTATATGATGTATGTATAGCAGTCTATATCTTATATAGGTGACACTGCTACTGATGAGTATATACCTTATATAGGAGACACTGCGGGGTGTGTGTGTGTATGTATGTATGTATGTATATATATATATATGTACATGTATACACAGCAGTATCACCTATATAACGTATATACATCAGTAGCAGTATTGCCTATATAAGATAGACTGCTATACGTACATTATATAGGTGGTACTGCTGTATATAATAACTATACCACCTATATAATGTACGTATAGCAGTCTATATCTTAAATAGGTGACACAGCTACTGATGTGTATATACCTTATATAGGTGACACTGCGGGGGGGTGTATATATCACACCACTGTATACACAGCAGTATCACCTATATAACGTATACACACATCAGTAGCAGTATTGCCCATATAAGATACAGACTGCTATACATACATTATATAGGTGATACTGGCTGCTACTCCTGTATATAATCACAGTATCACCTATATAATGTATATACGGCAGTCTATATACATTATATAGGCAATACTGCTACTGATGTGTATATACGTTATATAGGTGATACTGCTGAGTATATACTGTATCGTTATATAGGCGATACTGGTGTGTGTATATATACACACACACGTACATATATACACAGCAGTATCACCTATATATAATGTATACACACACCAGTAGCAGCATTGCCTATATAATCTATATAGACTGCTGTATATACACTATATAGGTGATACTATCATACACAGCAGTAGCAGTATTGCCTATATAATATGTATCCAACATTTGCAGTATCACCTGTATAATGTTGACTACTGCATATACGTTATATAGGTGATACTGCTGTGTACAGTCTCACTATATATCTGTGTGTGTGTATATGTATATATATATATATATATATATATATATATCAGTTTCACCTAAATAATGTGTGTACAGCAGTGTCTTATGTGATGTATGCATCATAATGTATGCATCATAATATAGTATAATGGTGTCTTAATTATAATATATTGAGAGAGAGGGAGAGATGTTTATATAGTGTAGAGATGTTTATATAGTGTGGTGCTATGTATATAGTGTGGAATTCACACTATATATACACTGCTGCCACATCTCTACACTATATAATATATACACCGCTCTATAGCTCGAGGTTTTCAGCATATTTTTTTAGTGCTGAAAACACCCCCCTCGGCTTATACACGAGTCATTGTCACAGAAAGACGGAGGGGGAGCAGCGGGTCATAGAGGTAGGAGCCGGCAGCTGAGGCTAAAGTCTGTGCCGCTGCTAAAGAGAAATGAATATTCACTGCGCTGGCAGTGAATATTCATTTCTCTTACAGTGTGCACAGCCACAGCTGCCGGCTTCCAGCACACATCCTACTTACCTTCCCTGCGTGCCCTCACTGAATCTCGTTCCGGGGCCAGCAGCTCTTCAGGCTGAGCGATCACGTGTCCTCCACTCATTAAAGTAATGAGTATTCACCCCTCTCCACTCCCATAGGTGTGGGTAAATATTCATTACCTTAATGAGTGGGGGACATGTGATCACCCAGCCATAGGAGCTGCTGGCACCAGAACGAGATGCTGCGAGGGCATGCAGGGAAGGTAAGTAGGAAGTGTTTTTTTTTGTTTTTTTTATAGGAACCATGCATACAAGGACGGGGGTAAGGAGCCATGCATACAAGGACGGGGATAAGGAGCTATGCATACAAGGACAGGGATAAGGAGCTATGCATACAAGGACAGGGATAAGGAGCCATGCACACAAGGACAGCGGAGCCATGCAGACAAGGATGGGGATGAGGAGCTATGCATACAAGGACAGGGATAAGGAGCTATGCATACAAGGACGGGGATAAGGAGCCATGCACACAAGGACAGGGGAGCCATGCAGACAAGGATGGGGATGAGCAGCTATGCATACAAGGACAGGGATAAGGAGCTATGCATACAAGGACAGGGATAAGGAGCTATGCATACAAGGACAGGGATAAGGAGCCAGGCATACAAGGACGGGGATGAGGAGCCATGCATACAAGGACGGGGATGAGGAGCCATGCATACAAAGACGGGGATAAGGAGCAATGTATACAAGGACGGGGATAAGGAGCCATGCAATCAAGGACGGGGATAAGGAGCCATGCAAACAAGGACGGGGATAAGGAGCCATGCAAACAAGGACAGGGATAAGGAGCCATGCATACAAGGACGGGGATGAGGAGCTATGAATACAAGGACAGGGATAAGGAGCCATGCACACAAGGACGGGGATAAGGAGCCATGCATACAAGGACGGGGATGAGGAGCTATGAATACAAGGACAGGGATAAGGAGCCATGCACACAAGGACGGGGATAAGGAGCCATGCATACAAGGACGGGGATGTGGGGACAATGTATACCCGGCTTATACTCGAGTCAATAAGTTTTTGCAGTTTTTTGTGGCAAAATTAGGTGCCTCGGCTTATACTCGGGTTGACTTATACTCGAGTACATACGGTATATTGGGAGCTGTGTATACTTCTACTGTCCTTCATAAATGGTGTAATTCTCAGTATCTATTCTTACTATGTATGTGTGTGTATCTATATATCTATCTATCATTCCAATTAATTGTGAGAAAACTAGCGGACTCTTTATTAGTCCATGTGGCAACGTTTCAGATCCATAACTGAACATTTCTCTGATATGGAAGTGAAATGTTGCCACATGGGCTAATAAAGAGTATAAAAAAAAATCGGTTCCATTTTCTTCCACAAAAGTGGTACGATTTTCTTCTCACATCCGATGCCATATTCTACTGTGATTCCACCCTAATAAGTACCTGTATTAAGCCCACGTTCACACTATCAGTATTTGGTCAGTATTTTACATCAGTATTTGTAGCCAAAACCAGGAGTGGAACAATCAGAGGGAAAGTATAATAGAAACATATGCACCACATATCACCCACTCCTGGTTTTGGCTACAAATACGGATAAAAAATACTGACCAAATACTGAACATGTGGCCTTATTCTGTATATATACACTGCACAGTACCACTCCTCCTGTATATATACACTGCACAGTACCACTCCTCCTGTCCTGTATATATACACTGCACAGCACCACTCCTCCTGTATATATACACTGCACAGTACCACTCCTCCTGTATATATACACTGCACAGTACCACTCCTCCTGTCCTGTATATATACACTGCACAGCACCACTCCTCCTGTATATATACACTGCACAGCACCACTCCTCCTGTATATATACACTGCACAGTACCACTCCTCCTGTCCTGTATATATACACTGCACAGCACCACTCCTCCTGTCCTGTATATATACACTGCACAGCACCACTCCTCCTGTCCTGTATATATACACTGCACAGTACCACTCCTCCTGTATATATACACTGCACAGCACCACTCCCCTGTATATATACACTGCACAGTACCACTCCTTCTGTACTGTATATATCCACTGCACAGTACCACTCCTTCTGTCCTGTATATATACACTGCACAGTACCACTCCTTCTGTACTGCATATATACACTGCACAGTACCACTCCTTCTGTCCTGTATATATCCACTGCACAGTACCACTCCTCCTGTCCTGTATATATCCACTGCACAGTACCACTCCTCCTGTCCTGTATATATACACTGCACAGTACCACTCCTTCTGTACTGTATATATCCACTGCACAGTACCACTCCTTCTGTCCTGTATATATACACTGCACAGTACCACCTCTCCTGTCCTGTATATATACACTGCATGGTGCCATTTCTCCTGTTCAGTTGTCAGAGAGGCGACATTCGTCTTTGGGAAGGTCAATACTGGTTTATTATTTTCAGTTTTTTTTATAGGAAAATTTTTAAAAATATTGGAAAATCCATTTAAATGGATTATCCCAAGTAATCTCCTATGCCGAGATCTTGGAATCGCCGGGGTCCAACCGCTGAGACCCCCATGATCCCGAGAGCTGGAGCTCTAAAGAGCACTATGTAAATGGACCTGTGGTCGATCATGCGCACTTCGGCGCCATTCACATGTGGCTCTTCAAATAACTCCTTTAAGAGGATTGTTGAAGGGCAGAACAAAGTATAGCAAAATTCACTGATTGGGGGTGGGGAGTGTTTGAGTATGTGGACTGGTGGTGGGGGTTTTTGTGGCAGGGCTGCTTTTTTGTCCCTTTCCGGCCCTGTGTGTGTGTGTGATTATACAGTGGGGCTGTGTGTGTGACTATACAGTGGGGCTGTGCGTGAGTGTGATTATACAGTGGGGCTGTGCGTGTGTGATTATACAGTGAGGCTGTGCGTGTATATGTCACTATACAGTGGGGCTGTGCGTGTATGTCACTATACAGTGGGGCTGTGCGTGTCAATTTTACAGTGGGACTGTGCGTGTGTGTCATATTATATATTGCAGTCACAAGACCATTTGTTCCCGGCGCAGGCACCGGAGAATCCTCACAGCGCACAGTGCGCACGATATGAGGATTCACACATAGTGACTAGAGATGTAGCTTACGATCCGACAACCCCTTTAAGGATGGGCCGCTACTCATGGGCCACTGCTGTGTGCTTGCCCCCCAGGCTAAAATGTGCCAGCCAGCCCCTGCAGCAGAGTTACTTTGTCTGGCCTCTGTTCAGCTGTGTCCTTTTCAGAAGTGCACAAAAATGTGGCGGGTGTCACGTTTATGCAATCCTAAAAAGACGGACACCATCGGATCACAGGTCAGACGGCGTACACAGTGCTTCCGTCTGCCTCATTATAGGCAATCTACTACCAGAGGTTCTGTCTGAATCATGTACTTCAGGATATTTACACAGAAACTTCGGTGTAAGCGCTCAGCGCAGAGCAAAGGATAAATGTGCTCCGAGTCTTACTGCGATCTTTGGGAGGCAGAATGGAAAAAACAACAATAGGTTAAGAATTGCTTTTATTTATTTTTAACGCCATTCCTCATGCAGTATAAGTGATTAGGCGACTTTATTCTTCAGGTTGGTGCGATTACAGTGATACCTCATTTATATTTTTTGTGTTCTGGCGCTTTTACAGAAAAACTTTTCTATAAAAATTATTTTTCTATCGCTTTATTCTGAGAGCTATAACTTTTATTTTTCCGCTGATGATTTATGGCGGCTTGTTTTTTTGCAGCACAAGACATTTTCAGTGGTACCGTGATTATTTATATATGTCTTTTTCATTGCGTTTTATTCCACTTTTTGTTCGGCGCTATGATAAAGCATTGTTTTTGGACTTGTTTCTTATTTTTTTTATGGTGTTCACTAAAGGGGTTAACTAGTGGGACAGTTTTAGGCCATGTTCACACGATCCTTTTTTTGATCCTTTTTTTTTCAGGTCCTGATTTGGAAAACCCGCAGTGCAAAACTGCACTGCTGATTTTCCTGCAGTTTCTTCTGCAGATTCCTCTGCGGGTTTTCAACAGCACTTTCCTATTGGTGCCTGTTGAAAACAGGAGCTGAATCCGCAGAAAGAAGTAACATGGTACTTCTTTTTTTCTGCAGGCAAATCCTCGCGGATTTGCCTGAGAAAAAAAGGATAGTGGGCACAGCGGTTTTTGTTTTCCATAGAGTAACATTGGACTGTACCCTGCATGGAAAAAGGACCTGAAAAAAAAAGGATCAAAAAAAGGATCGTGTGAACATAGCCTTACAGGTCGTGTTGTTGCGGACATGGAGACACCAAATATGCGTACTTTCATTGATTATATTTTTTTTTCATACAAATATTTATTTATGGATACAATATCTTGATTTTTTTTATATTTTTTTAAATATTTTCACAATTATTTAAAACTTTTTTAAATTTTTTTTTTTACTTTGTCCGACTATCATTTCTTGCAGGCTGATTGCTTGTACTGGGGATGATCAGCAACTTTCCTAGCTCTCACGGCAACGATAGGGACCCCCACGTCATGACGTGAGGTCTCCGATCCAAAGGCAGAGGGGCTGTCAAGCCCTCTGCCAGCTCCCAGAATGCTGCGATCGCTTTTGAAAGGAGTTTAAGGCTATGTTCACACGATGCGGTTTTTACTGCGGATCCGCAGCGGATTTGCAGCTGCGGATCCGCATCCTTTTTCCATGCAGGGTGCAGTACAATGTTACCCAATGGAAAAAAAAAACCGCTGTTCCCACGATCCTTTTTTCCGCCGGAAAATCCGCGCTGATTTTCTGCGGAAAAAAAGAAGTACCATGTCAATTCTTTCTGCGGATTCCGCTGCTGTTTTCCACCTGCACCAATAGGAAAAAGCAGCTGGAAACCCGCAGTGGAATCCGCAGAAGAAAAAGGACTGAAAACCGCAGTGAAAACCACCGCAGGTTTTGCACTGCGGTTTTCACAAATCAGGACCTGAAAAATCCGCAGGGAAAAAAGGATCGTGTGAACAAGGCCTAAGGGAACCTGTCAGCAGGATTGTGCATAGTAATCTACAGACAGTGTCAGGTTAGCACCGTTATACTGATTAAAATGATACCTTGGGTGATGAAATCCGTCTTGTGGTTGTTGTTTAATCTTAATTTTCAGTTTTGAGTTAACGATATGCCCGTGGGGGCAGTCTTCATGTGGTGCTCTGATTAAGTATTCATTAGTACATGGCTTCTGACAGGTCACTGATGCCTCAGTGACCTGTCCCCTAGTTTACATAATGGATATAATACATATATATATTTAAAAATCACCTTCTGCAGGCAGGCGTCTGTGATGCAGCCTCTATAATGTGTTACCCCTTAAGCCCCGAGGGTGGTTTGCACGTTAATGACCAGGCCAATTTTTACAATTCTGACCACTGTCCCTTTATGAGGTTATAACTCTGGAACGCTTCAACGGATCCTGGTGATTCTGACAATGTTTTCTCGAGACTAATTGTACTTATATGATGGTGGTAAAATTTCTTTGCTATTTTTATGCCCTTAAATCACAGAGATATGTCACACAAAATACTTAATAAGTAAAATTTCCCACATGTCTACTTTACATCAGCACAATTTTGGAAACAACATTTTTTTTGTTAGGGAGATAAGGGTTAAAAGTTGACCAGCAATTTCTCGTTTTTACAACACCATTTTCTTTTAGGGACCACATCACATTTGAAGTCATTTTGAGGGGTCTATATGATAGACAATAACCAAGTGTGACACCATTCTAAAAACTGCACCCCTCAAGGTGCTCAGAACCACATTCAAGAAGTTTATTAACCCTTCATGTGCTTCACAGGAATTTTCAGAATGTTTAAAAAAAAATGAACATTTAATTTTTTTTTCACAAAAAATTTACTTCAGCTCCAATTTGTTTTATTTTACAAAAGGTAACAGGAGAAAATGCACCCCAAAAGTTGTTGTACAATTTGTCCTGAGTACCCCGATACCCCATATGTGGGGGTAAGCCACTGTTTGAGCGCATGGCAGAGCTCAGAAGGGAAGGAGCGCCATTTGACTTTTCAATGCAAAATTGGCTGGAATGGGGATGGGATGCCATGTTGCTTTTGGAGAGCCACTAATGTGCCCAAACATTGAAACCCCCCACAAGTGACACCATTTTGGTAAGTAGACCCACTAAGGAACTTATCTAGATGTGTGGTGAGCACTTTGACCCACCAAGTGCTACACAGAAGTTTATAATGTAGAGCCGTAAAAATAAAATATAATTATTTTTTTACAAAAATGAACTTTTTGCCCCCAATTTTCTATTTTCCCAAGGGTACCAGAAGAAACTGTACCCCAAAAGTTGTTGAGCAATTTGTCCTGAGTACGCTGATACCCCATATGTGGGGGTAAACCACTGTTTGGGTGCATGGCAGAGCTCAGAAGGGAAGGAGCGCCGTTTGACAAATTGGCTGGAATTAAGATGGGACGCCATGCTGCATTTGGAGAGTCCCTGATGTACCTAAACATTGAAACCCCCCACAAGTGACACCATTTTGGAAAGTAGACCCCCTAAGGATCTTATCTAGATGTGTTGCGATCACATCGCGTTGCTCCGAGGGTCTCAGGGAAGCCCGCAGGGAGCCCCCTCCCTGCGCGATGCTTCCCTATACCGCCGGAACACTGCGATCATGTTTGATCACAGTGTGCCGGGGGTTAATGTGCCGGGGGCGGTCCGTGACTGCTCCTGGCACATAGTGCCCGATGTCAGCTGCGATAGTCAGGTGACATCCAGCCGCGATCGGCTGCGCTCCCCCCGTGTGCGCGGCTGATCGCAATGGACGTACTATCCCGTCACTGGGAATTAAGTACCAGGTCATTAAAACAGGGATCAGATACCATGGGGTACCACGTAACACAAGCTATTAAAAAAAAATAATAGTAAAACCCAACACAATCGAATATATAGTAGATCGGGAAAGAAGAAATCCTCAAGAAAAAATCCCAAAGTATAAAGTGCAAATATGTAAGCAATGACCCGAAAATTTTGCAAAGTAAAGCAGCTAACTGTAGAGACAAGCAGGGTGAAATGGCAGTCACAGGAGGCTGAACCTATGCTAACATGGGTTGTGATAAAGGCACATACCGTGTTTAGACAACAGAAGGTTCAGTAGCTTGGGTACGGTAGACTCATTAAGGCTGCTGATAGTATAAATGTGAACCGCGCTACTATCATATCAGGTACATATAATGTAAAAATGATTGGACATATCTCACCTGTGGTGTGCATTTGAATAATCCGGGTGTCCCTCTGCCCCGACGCGTTTCACACTGCTTCCTAGGGAGGTGTCACACCTTTCTTTTAACACTTTTGTAACATTGTTTCATCAATAAAAATTACTTTTTAACCATACCGTACCATTGGTTACCATTGCATTAACTTTCTTTTGGTGACAAATTTTGTGATTAATTTATTATTTAAAGGGGTACATCAACCCAAACAATGCATGGGCTTAATACTTTTGAACATTATTGTGTGATATAAGCCTCTATAATGTGTATTTAATTTTTTTTTAATGTTATACCTAAATTCTTAAAAAATCATTATGAAAACGGCAATCCGATAGCTACTACTGTGCAGGCACAGCGGTGCGACTCTTGCTAGAGAAAAAGAAAAAACATTATCTCCACTAAGATGACTTTATTCTGGCTGTGTCTTTATTTACAATACAATTATAGGATTATATGGATAGGTGTCGTAGACGCCTCTGCATTACCAATCTGTGGGCTTAATGAATACTCCCATCAGCTGCTCCTGCTCTCACTGCTATTAGCAGCAGCAGTAGTCGCATCAGCTGACACCAGTGACGGGAGGTAAACTTAATACCTCCGATCATAGCGGTGATCTCACACGGTCTTTTGACAGCGTGGGAACCGTGATGATTTTACCGATCAGAAGTAGTGTTTGCCGCGCTACTATTCTGGTACCCGAACCCAAACTTTTCGTAACGGTTCGGCCGAACCTGAACATCCAGGTGTCCTCCCATCTCTAATCTTTGAAAATCAGAAGCAGTAAAAAGAAGATCAAAAAGATGGAACATACCCATAGCAAGTCAATTTTACATTGCTATACATATGTTCTTTTTGGCATTTTTCTAGTATTTTTCAGGCAGAACATTCATAACATAAATTGACATTTTTCCCTACACAGCGGGTGCACCAACCACTAACTTTGCATGAAATGCAGCGATATCCTATGCCAGTGAATTGTACAGTGGCAGTTCCCTGCACAGCGAGGAGTGTTGCTGCCCTGAAAACTTTGGCAAGGATGCAGTGCTACAATTGTGATGCTCCTTCCCTCTCAGGATCGCTATCCCTTTAGCTGTAATACATATGACTTCAGCTGTAATAGAAATCTATTAGAGATTATATGTTGGAGTGTGTGCGAGGCAAACATTCTGATACGTGTCGGCACCAGTGACATGAGCTGGTATGACAGCGCAGCTTGCTGCAATGCTGTCACTTCAAGTACATCTGCTCTATACATGGATCTAAGAGATAATGTTGACTAGCTCAGGAAAACCAATTCAGTAAACGTGACAGAGAGAAAAACTTCTGAAGCATACAAGAAGAGACGGTAATTATCAGAGGCGGAAGTGGAGGTGCTTTTTATTTGATTCATGGCAGTGATAAACAGCATGCCTGCGATAACACAGGACTGAGCTGAATACCAATGTACCACTTAGATGTGGTCTTGTCAATGGAAGCAATCCTGGCACCCATCCTAGGTAAAGTCCTCCTAGCAAAACGCACGCTCCCCTAACAAGTCAGTCATTTACAAGAAAGAAATTACTGACCTTGAGATTTAAAACTGAAGGTTCATTTAGCAGGGTAGGTTTGGGAGAAAATGACCACCAGGTCATCCATAAATACGGTAACTTCCTGTAATGCTAGTGGGAGTGGACCCACTGCACCACGTGTCCTGCTTACCCTGGAGGGGCTTGACCAAGTGTCTACAGAGTCTTCACTAGGACCTCTGATGGTGAGGATAGGCTGGATTGCTGGTAGACACTTAGCAACACTTCAGGGCAGCCCCCCCGGACTGGAGGGTCAGAGGGGCAGGTATGACTTAGGCTATGTGCACACGTTGCGGATTAGGCTTAGGAATTTCTGGTGCGGATTCTGTTTCTCCTGGCAGAAAACGCATCTGCATTTTTTTGTGCGGTTCCACAGCTTTTTTTTGTGCGTTTTTGCTGCGGTTTTCTAGCGGATTTGCTGCGTTTTTTACCCCTGCGGTTTTCTATAATGGAATGGGTACAAAAACGCTGCAGATTCACAAAAAAGAAGTGACATGCTACTTCTTTTAAAACTGCAGCGTTTCCGCAGCGGATTTTCCGCAAACTGTGCACAGCATTTTTTTTTTCTCATTGATTTACATTGTACTGTAAATCAATTGCGGATCTGCAGCGTTTCTGCACTGCAAAAAACGCTGCGGATCCGCAGAGAATCCGCAACGTGTGCACATGCCCTTACAGGAGGGCAAGGCAGAAGTGTGGTCAGACGGTCCGAGGTCGGGGCAGGAAGCATCGGTTCACAATACAAAAGCAAGAGTCAAGAATGGAGAAGTCAAACTGAGTGGGTAAACAGGCCGGTTCGATAACAAGAGACAGGATACAGATATATGCATAAACAGGTGCTAGCAGGCTAGGAACTGTGGTTCCTGTAAGGAGTGGTGGGAGTGGCTGGCTAATATATGTCCTGCTGGTACAGGATAGGCAAGGGAACCTAATCTCTGCAGGACATAGAAAGGTTAAATTCCTGCAGAGACTGGACATGTCCTCTTAAGGATTTGGGATCCATAGATTCGCAGGAAGTTGAAGACGGTAGGTCACCGGATTGAGGTGTCTGAGATTTTGCACAGTCCAAGGTACCAGGGAGCGAATATTCCAGGATGATACTGAGGAGGCAAACCTCTTGTCTGCATGAGCCTTCATCCGAGACTCCTTAAAGGAGGGAAGGCTGTGTCTGCTTCCAAATCTGTAGGAAGTCGCCTTAAGAGGCATCAGCTACTGGAACCCCAGAAGAAGCAGAGGGAACTTGAAGATGCTGGAAGTATACCATAAAGAATGTAGATGCTCCAGAAGACTCCCCAAAATGGTTGTGGTAAGAAAACTCTGAGATCACTTCGAAGTGAAATGGACTCCACTATCAGAGACTATGAAGAGGATGACCGTGGAGACTAAATACATGATGGAAGAACTGTGTGACTTCCTTATGAGAGGAGGGAAGACTGTCCAAGTGTATGAAGTGAGTCATCTAAGAGAACTGATCCACCACAACCCAAATGGTGTTGAAATAGGCAGATCCATGATGAAGTACATAGCAGAGGCTGGAGAAGACCAGCAGGCTTAACACTGGAAGACTTGTTTCAGGGCACTGAATAAGAGGTTATGAAGTTCCAGATATCCTTGATCAGCGAGCACCACAACAAGCGGCGAGAAATGGACTCTGTGGACTTGCATATGCCCATATGACCAGCCAACCCGGATTTGTGTCCCCAGAACAAAACTCTCCTCCTCCCAGCAGCGGGTGCAAAGTTGTCTGGAAAATGTCTTTAAAAAGGACAGGGGCTGCTTCCATAATCCTGGCTGGGTGAATGATGTGCTGAACTCATCCAGGGAATCAGACAAATCAAAGGACAGAAGTGTAATTCGAAGTTAAAATGAGCCAAGAGTGCCCACCTGGCTTGATGAGGATCGAACCGCTGGGTGGATTTTTATGTGCATATTATAACCAGAGAGCTCGCACCCTCCAGTAGATGTCACCATTCCTTGAGCCCATCTTGATAGGTAGAAGCTCATGATCCCAAACGGTACAATTTCACTCAGCCGGCGAAAAGAAGTTGTCTCCCAGAGACACTGCAGAACTTGATGGATGTGTTATGTGGAAGGTAGAACAGGAGAGAATATCAGAATATCCTCCAAATACACAACCATGGAAACAAAGTGGAGATCTCAGAAGATGCCATCAATGAACTCCTGAAACACGGTGGTTGCATTATACAGCCCGAAAGGAATGACGAGATACTTGTAGTGACCGTCACGGGTAATAAAGGTCATTTTCCATTTGTCACCCTTACAGACACGAATCAAGGTGTAACCCCCTCGCAGATTAAATTCAGAGAAGATATTAGCTCCACAGATTCTGTCAAAAAGCTCAGAAATAAAAGTCAGGAGATACTTGTTTTGTTAAAGTGATTTAGTTAAGACCTTGATAGTCTATACAGAGGTGTACAGAACCACGTTAGGCGTTAGTCATGAAGAAGCCAGCACTGACAAGAGAAGAGGCATTATGGACGAATCCCTTGGCTAAATACTCTGATGTATTCAGACATGGCCTGAGTAATATGGACCGACTCCTAAAATATATAATAAATTGAGTTCAGCAGTTCAGTATGTACTGTAAATGTCATAATAATTTGGGAAAATTATTAAATGTCCAATAAATGTTCTATTCCTGATCGAAGGATCTAGGCTTATAGTTGAGATGAATTGGTGCTGCACTTTGTTATGAGGCAGTGCTGAGAAGTCAGAAGTCCGGGAAATTTATGAGTCGGAGTCAATGGTTTGGCTTACCGACTCCACAGCCCTGGTTATATAAGGTCTGTGAAGTGGCAGGATCTAACTCTTCTCTGAACAGAAGATGCCTGCAAATGCACGATAATAAACGGGCAGCGAAGCAAGGTTCGAATAAACAGGAGGTGGAGTCTTGGGCATGACCTTGGCTAGGCAGTTGGAAGCACAGTACGGTCCCTAATGAAGTACCTGACCGGAGGACAAGTCAATAGCCGGCAAGTGAAGACGCGGCAATGAAAGGACCAGAAGAATAGAATTCACAGATCTGGGAAATCCTCTCAGTATGCAGGACACCAATCCGCAGAGTGATCAATCGAACAGGTTCTGCCAGGAGTTGTCCGTCAATGGAAGCAACAGTCAAGGAATGATCTAGCTACTTTGTAGAGAGCTGGATTCGACAGACCAGATTCAGATGTATGAAGTTGCCCACAGAATGGGAATCCAGATGGGTAGCAGAGAGGGACCTCTACTGCCAGGTCAAGGAAACCACAGACAATAGCTCTGGAGAGCAATTATTATGACCTAGGTCATTTCTCCAGCTAAACATAGGTGCTGGAATTTTGCAATCTCACAGGAAACTGGCAAACAAAATGTCTCTTGGCTCCACAGTACATATAAATGTTCAGAATGATTGACCCACAGCCTTAAACAGCTCAGTGGCTGGTGGTGCGACTTGCGGTAGCAAAGGGAACAGGAAGTTAGGAGCTAGTTTGGGTGGTCGTCTGGCATGAGGAAATGCTGAAGCTTGTTCCTGACCTAGCTTATGGAAGCAGAGACGTATCATAGTTGCCAGGTTTATAAGGGTATTCAGCCAGGAGGGTAGATCTCCGCCAGCAAACTTATCCTTGATTCGACTGGACAGATCGCCACTTCTTCATTCAAAGCCAGCTCTGCCACCAAAGTACGGCAGTGTAAGGCATACTGGGCAATTGTATCCATGCTCTGCCTTAGAGACAACAGGGATGAAGCAGCAGAGGAGGCACGGCCTGCAACCTTGAAAACCACACAAAACATTTCAAGGAAACTTCAAACTTTGCAGGTCTCTGGTCCTCCACATTCTCAAAAAAGGTTTCCCAAAGCCAGTGCTTATCTATACAGACTTTCTTGGTCTAGTCCAAAGGAAAGAGGTGAGCGTAAAGTGGATCTGATTAATGAAGCCACGGCTCTCCTTGGGGCCTACACTGTAGCGGAACATTAGTGGAAACTGGAGCTTAGAAGTTCCACCAGAAACTGGAGCAGTAGGCGCTACCCTCAGACAGGCTGACTGTCCAGAGGAGGGTTGGCCAGACAAGGTAGAAGCAGATGATAAGGAGGAAATTGCAGTGGACAGATCCTGTAACTAGGTAGCCACAATATTGATGGCCTGCATCAGCTGATCCTGACTCAAGCTGAAAGCAGACCTTCTTGTACACTATTTATACACTTAAGTTGGGGTCCTTAGGTACTATTTTGTCAGCAGGGTTCATGGACCGAACGCAATGTAAAGCTGGTGGGTATGGACCCAAGGGTCAGGCTTACCCTGGAGGGGTGTGACAAATTTTCTACCACGGCAGTCACCGGGACTGCAGCAGCTGACGGGTGGGTCAGAGGCATGGATCTAAGGTGGAAGGGCGAGACAAAAGGCATCACGGTTTCACAATACAAAGCCAGAGTCATGGATAGAGACATCAAACAGAACGAGTAGAGGCCGAGTCGATAACAGGAGACAGAATACGGAGTTATGTATGAACAGGTGCTAGCAGGCTAGGAACCAACGTTGCAGAAAGGAGTGGTGGAAGGAGCTGACTAATATATATCCTGCTGGCATGGGATAGGCAAGGGAACCGAATCTCTGCAGGATGCAGCAGAGCTAAATTCCTGCAGAGACCAGCCAGGCTCTCCCAAGATGCAGCAGTGCTAAGGAATGCTGCAAGAGCCAAACCCAGTGAGGCGGTACTTTACGAGAAGCCGCACGTTGACAACGGTGAGAGTACAGCAGCGCTGAGGAGGCATGCGAGTTACAGCTGTGACACTTTCTTTGTGTGCAAAGAAGTGTAATGTCTTGATCAGCTTCTACAAGGTACGCACTGTAAGTAATTCTACATAACTGACCCCATTAATCATTCACAATCCTGTGCCACTGCATAACATTTTTTCTGCTTGAAACCCACTTAAAAGGGGTTGCCCACCACTTTCTTCATGACCGTGGCCTCCTCCAGTCTTGTCAGTTACGTGACGCAATACTCAATCACTGGCTGCAGCAGTGACGCATTGGTCACTGCTGCGACCAGTGATTACTTGCAGCATTCACATGGTAATATGACCTGTATAGAAGATATAAAGAAAGGCTTTGTACATACCGTTCTGGTCGTAGAGATATAAAGCGTTTATAAAAAGTCAACTCATTCCTCTTAAAATGCAAGGATTTTTCCACCTGTAAAGGGAATCTGTCACCCTTCGGGATGTATATCACCTATTAATATGGGCATACAGGTAATTGAAATGTTAAACTAGTCATACCTGTATGCCTCATATTAATGGTGTTGTTGTTGAGAAATGTTATATTCTTTTTTTTATGCTAATGATTTTTTCCAGGCTCCAGAGTGTGCGGTGCCTGGAGGAAATCCCTGCCTGCGCAGAAGATCCCTGAATGCAGTGCCTCTAGAAGGGAGGAAGAGAATGGATTTTTGAGGGAGTGCAGGGAGCAGGAGTGGGATTCCGGCGCCATAACTGATGTGCATGGGAGGGGGGTAGTATTACAATGAAGTTAGGAGGCAAGGATTTCTTCCAGGCACCGCATGCCCCAGAGCCTGGAAGAAATCATTAGCATACAGAAAGAATAAAATTTTTCAACAACAAGACCGTTAAATATAAGGCAAACAGGTAGGACTAGTTTAACATCTCTATTACCTGTATGCCCATATTAATAGGTCATATACACTCACTGACATAAGTTATGTCGCTTATCCATGTTATGTAAATAAAAGCTTATATGGGGCATATTTTAATATGGAGCATCTTATGGGGCCCATCATAAACTTTATGGAGCATTATATGGGGCGTATTTTGTATGGAGCATCTTATGGGGCCCATCATAAACTTTATGGAGCATTATATGGGGCGTATTTTGTATGGAGCATCTTATGGGGCCCATCATAAACTTTATGGAGCATTATATGGGGCTCCTGATTCAATATGGATATTCAAAAACACTTAACCTACTGATATCTCAATTAATTTTACTTTTATTGGTAACTATTTTTACTTTTGAAATTTACCGGTAGCTGCTGCATTTTCCACCCTAGGCTTATACTCGAATCATTAAGTTTTCCCATTTTTTTGTGGCAAAGTTAGGGGTCTCGGCTTATACTCGAGTATATACGGTAACTTAAAATACAAATATATGTTGCATAACATTGGTGAATGAAGTTGTGGTGCTATTAGAGCCATATTTAATATTTTGTGTGACTTCCATGACCTTGAAGGACAGCATCCATGCGGTTCAACAATGATTTATACAATTTATTAATGAAGTCATCAGGAATAGCAAAGAATGCAGTCTTAGGCCGGTTTCACATTAGCGTTTGGAGGAGCTGCGGACTTCCTCCGTGAAGCCCCGCCCTCGGTTGCACCTCCGCCTCTAGCTCCGCCTACTTCTGCATGCAGCCTGCGTACCTATCTTTAACATTAGGTACGCAGGTCGTGCCGCTGTATGCGGATGCTTCCGCATGCGTTGTTTTGACGATGCGGCGACCAGTGTAGGACGCAGCTTGTAGCAATTTCTTTTTTTCTCCGCAACATCAAAACGACGCCTGCGGAAGCATCCGCATACAGCGGCACGACCTGCGTACCTAATGTTAATGATAGGTACACAGGCCGCATGCAGAAGTAGGCGTAGCTAGAGGCGGAGGTGCGGCCGAGGACGGGGCTTCACGGAGGAAGTCCGCAGCCCTCCGCAGCTCCTCAAAACGCTAGTGTGAAACTAGCCTTACATGCCTCCCAGAGTTCGTCTAGATTCTTTGGTTTTGTCTTCCGAGCTTCCTCTTTCATCCTACCCCAAACATGCTCAATGATGTTCATGTCTGGTGTCTGGGCTGGTCAGTCATTGAGCACCTTGATCTTTTTTGCCTGGAGGAACTTTGTTGTAGAGATGGATGTATGAGATGGAGCACCATCCTGCTGCAGAATTTGATCCCTTTTATGATTTGGAATATAAGAGGTAGCTAATACTTCTTGATATTTTAGGCTATTGATATTGCCTTCCACCTTGAAAATGTTTTGCACACCCCCATACTGAATGTAACCCCAGACCATGATCTTTCCACCACCAAATTTAACTGTTTTCTGGGTGTATTTTGTATCCATACGGGCTCCAGTAGGTCTCCTGCAGTATTTGCGGCAGCTATGGTGTAATTCTACTGAAGATTCATAAGAGAAATCCACCTTCTGCCACTTTTCCAGCATCCATCTGTTTAGCAGGTTGTGGGACTTTGCAAATGCCACACATTTTTTTTATTTGCCTTTTGTTTAGTGCTGGCTTCTAGGCACTGATTCGATCAGGGAGGGCATTTCGAGACAGAATCCTACAAACTGTTCTAGTTGACACAGGGACTTTAGGTGACCAGGCCTGTTGGAGCTTTGCTGCAGTGAAAGAGGGGCTTGCTTTGGATTTTCTAACCAACAAACATTCCTCCTGAGCAGTTGTCTTGCGGGGTCTGCCGGACCTGGGCTTGTCAAACACATCTCCAGTCTCTTCAAATCTTTTTTTAATTCTATGTACTTGACGCTGAGACACATTAAAGGTGCCAGCCACCTCTGCAGCGAATCTAGTCTTCAGCCTCTTGATAATCCAGGCTTTGGTCACAGGTGTGGATTTTTGGCATGGGGAAAAAAGGGGTTAATAAAAGACCCGAAAACACCGCCCATAAGACCCAAAAAAGGACCCGCCAAATTCAGGTGACAGGTTCCCTTTAAGGTCATCCATGAGCTGTACAAATTCATTGACAAATAAACAAATCATTTAGAGGGGGAACATTTTAAAAATAATAATGTGGTTGCACAAGTGTGAACACCCTCTTAGAATTGGGGATATAGACGGGTCTAGAATTAGCCAATCACATTTAACCCCTTCATGACCCAGCCTATTTTGACCTTAATGACTTGGGGAACATTTTAAAAATAATAATGTGGTTGCACAAGTGTGAACACCCTCTTAGAATTGGGGATATAGACGGGTCTAGAATTAGCCAATCACATTTAACCCCTTCATGACCCAGCCTATTTTGACCTTAATGACTTGGCCATTTTTTGCAATTCTGACCAGTGTCCCTTTATGAGGTACTAACTCAGGAACGCTTCAACGGATCGTACCGATTCTGAGACTGTTTTTTCGTGACATATTGGGCTTCATGTTAGTGGTAAATTTAGGTCGATAATTTTTCCGTTTATTTGTGAAAAAAAAAATGGAAATTTGGCGAAAATTTTGAAAATTTCAGAATTTTCAAATTTTTTATTTTTATTCTGTTATTTTATTTTTATTCTGTTAAACCAGAGAGTTATGTGACACAAAATAGTCAATAAATAACATTACTCACATGTCTACTTTACATCAGCACAATTTTGGAAACAACATTTTTTTTTGCTACGAAGTTATAAGGGTTAAAATTTGACCAGTGATTTCTCATTTTTACAACAAAATTTACAAAACCATTTTTTTTAGGGACCACCTCACATTTGAAGTCAGTTTGAGGGGTCTATATGGCTGAAAATACCCAAAAGTGACACCATTCTAAAAACTGCACCCCTCAAGGTGCCCAAAACCACATTCAAGAAATGTATTAACCCTTCAGGTGTTTCACAGCAGCGGAAGCAACATGGAAGGAAAAAATGAACATTTAACTTTTTAGTCACAAAAATGATCTTTTAGCAACAATTTTTTTATTTTACCAAGGGTAAAAGGAGAAACTGGACCCCGAAAATTGTGGTCCAATTTGTCCTACGGCGATACCTTATATGTGGGGGGGGGGGGCACTGTTTGGGCTCGTAAGGGAAGGAGCGCCATTTGACTTTTTGAATGAAAAATTAGCTCCAATCGTTAGCGGACACCATGTAGCGTTTGGAGAGCCCCTGATGTGCCTAAACATTGGAGCTCCCCCACAAGGGACCCCATTGTGGAAACTAGACCCCCCAAGGAACTTATCTAGATGTGTGGTGAACACTTTGAACCCCCAAGTGCTTCACAGAAGTTTATAACGCAGAGCCGTGAAAATAAAAAAAATCATTTTTCTTTCCTCAAAAATGATATTTTAGCTCGCAATTTTGTATTTTTACAAGGGTAACAGGAGAAATTGGACCCCAATACTTCTCAGTTTGTCCTGAGTACGCCGATAACCCATATGTGGGGGTAAACCACTATTTGGGAACACGACGGGGCTCGGAAGGGAAGTAGTGACATTTTGAAATGCAGACTTTGATGGAATGGTCTGTGGGTGTCACGTTGTGTTTCCAGAGCCCCTGATGTGCCTAAACAGTAGAAACCCCCACAAGTGACCCCATTTTGCAAATTAGACCCCCCAAGGAACTTATCTAGATGTGTGGTGAACACTTTGAACCCCCAAGTGCTTCACAGAAGTTTATAACGCAGAGCCGTGAAAATAAAAAAATCATTTTTCTTTCCTCAAAAATGATTTTTTAGCCTACAATTTTTTATTTTCACAAGGGTAACAGGAGAAATTCAACACCAAAAGTTGTTGTCCAGTTTGTCCCGAGTATGCTGGTACCCCATATGTGGGGGTAAACCACTGTTTGGGCACACGTCGGGGTTCGGAAGGGAGGGAGCACCAGTTGACTTTTTTAACTCAAGATTGGCTGGAATCAATAGTGGTGCCATGTCGCGTTTGGAGACCCCCTGATGTGCCTAAACAGTGGAAACCCCTCAATTCTAACTCCAACACTAACCCCAACACATCCCTAACCCCAACACATCCCTAACCCCAACTCTAACCATCCTAATCACAACCCTAACCTCAACCCTAACCCTAATCCCAACCCTAACCACAAACCTAACCCCAACACACCTCTAACCCTAATCCCAACCATAACCCTAACCACAAGCCTAACCCTTACCCCAACACACCCCTAGCCCTAATCTTAACCCTAATTCCAACCCTAAGGCTATGTGCCCATGTTGCGGATTTGTGTGTGGATTTTTCCGCACCGTTTTAGAAAAATCCGCAGGTAAAACACACTGCGTTTTACCTGTGGATTTACTGCGGATTTTTTGTGCGGATTTCACCAGCGGATTTCTATACAGGAACACGTGTAAAACGCTGCGGAGTCTGCACAACGAATTGACATGCTGCGGAAAATACTGAGCGATATGAGCACAGCGGATTTGATTTTCAATAGGTTTACATGGTACTGTAAACGTGATGGAAAACTGCTACGAATCCGCAGCGGCCAATCTGCTGCGGATCCGCAGCCAAATCCGCACCATGTGCACATAGCCTAATTCTAACCGTAACCCTAACCCTAGTTCTAACCCTAACCCTAGTTCTAACCCTAACAGTAACCCTAGTTCTAACCCTAACCCTAGTTTTAACCCTAACCCTAGTGGAAAAATAAAAATAAATATAATTTTCTTTATTTAATTATGTTCCCTGCCTATGGGGGTGATAAAAGAAGGGGGGGGTTTATTTACTTTTTTTTTTATCACTGCGATATGATCTATTACAGTGCTCAAAATGAATGAACGAATCTGCCAGCCGGCATTTTGGAAGATGTTGGCGCCCATGCAGAAGACGGACGGACACTGGGAGGGACACTGGAGGTCGGTAAGTATGGGGGGGGTGGGATCGGAGCACGAGGAGAGCAGACAGGAGGACGGAGGGGAGCAGAGGACAGGACGGAGGGGAGGAGATCATGGTCTCCAGCCATGGCCAATGATATTGCAGCATCGGCCATGGCTGGATTGTAATATTTCACCAATTTTCATTGGTGAGATATTACGATTGCTCTGACCCCCCCCCCGGGCTCAAATACCACTCCCTCTGTCCCTGCAGGTCGCGTGAAATTTCAGTTAACCCTTTCACCCGATCTGCAGGAACACGATCCTGCCATGATGCCACATAGGCGTCACAGGTCAGATTGGCACTGACTTTCATGATGCCTACGTGGTGTCACAGGTCAGGAAGGGGTTAAACTAGTAAATAGTAGTCAGTACACAGCTGCCATCATTTACCGGGATTCTGAGACAATATAAAGTTTAGCTGTTCTAGTAGGATTATCCTGACATTTTCTTAGTTGCACTCTACAGAAAAGCCATGGTCTGTAGACAGCTTACAACACAGCAAAGGATCACTTTGTTGAAAGTTAAAAAAAATGTACACAGTGAAGCATGATGAAGGCAGCATTGGGGCTGTTTTTTAGCAAATACAACTGGGGCTTTAGTCAAGTTGGGAATTATGAACATTTCCAAGTATCAGTCAATTTTGCAACAAAACCTTCAGGTGTTTGTTAAAAAGCTGAAGAGGAATTTCATCTTTCAGTAAGACAACGACCCCAAGCATACCTTCAGATCAACAAAACAATGACTTCGCCAGAAAAATAATGTAAGTTTTGGAATGGCACAGAACGAGCCAATACCTGAATCAAATTGAGAAACTATGGGTCTGCCCTGCCAATAGACTCCTACCCAATAAGACTGAATTCTAACATTAATTCCAATGGTAATTCAACAAAGTATGAAGCAATCCCTAAAATTTCCTGGTAGACGGCAGCGCTGACTTTGGTTTTGATAAAACACAGTGGACCTACACCAGCAGATGACATGGCTTCCGAAACCATCATTGATTGTGGATACTTCACACTAGACCTTGGAAATCAATGTCCCAGAGTCTGGAGGAAGAGTGGAGAGGCACACAATCCAAGCTGCTTGAGGTCTAGTGTGACATTTCCACAATCAGTGATGGTTTGGGGAGACATGTCATCTGCTGGTGTAGGTCCACTGTGTTTTATCAAAACCAAAGTCAGTGCAGCAGTCTAGAAAGAAATTTTAGAGGACTTCATGCTTCCCTCTGCCGACAAACTTTTTGGAGCTGGAAATGTTATTCTCTTGCAGGACTTGGTACCTGTCCACACTGCCAAAAGTACCAATACCTGGTTTAAAAACAACAGTATCACTGTGCTTGATTGGCCAGCAAACTCCTCTGGCCTTAACCCCATAGAGAATCTATGGCGTATTGTCAAGAGGAAGATGAGAGACACCAGACCCAACAATGCAGACGAGCTGAAGGCTGCTATCAAAGCAATCTGGGCTTCCATAACACCTCAGCAGTGCCACAGACTGATTGCCTCCATGCCACGCCGCATTGATGCAGTAATTGATGCAAAAGGAGCCCTGACCCAGTATTGAGTGCATTTACTGAATATACATTTCAGTAGGCCAACATTTCGGATTTTAAAATCATTTTTCAAGCTGGTGTTATAAAGTATTCTAATTTACTGAGATAATGACTTTTGGGTTTTCATTGGCTGTAAGCCATAATCATCAACATTAACAGAAGTAAACACTTGAAATAGATCACTCTTTTTGTAATGACTCATATATTATATAGAGTTTAACTTTTTGTATTGAAGAACTGAAATAAATTAACTTTTTCATGACATTTTACTTTTGTGAGAAACACCAGTACAGGTATATGCAGGAGGACTGGAAGGTGGTTCTCAGCAAGGACATCTGAAAGCAAATGGGACACCAAGTAGGGTAACTTAACAGTTGTGGCCAAAAGTTTTAGGCTATGTGCACACTTTAGAATTGCCGCGGAAATTTCCGTGGCAATTCCGGAACTCCCTGCCGCGGGAAATACGCATGCGGAATTGGCATGCGTTTTCCCGCTAAACACTAGCGTTTTGCAAGCGTAATTAGCTTGCAGAATGCTAGCGTTTTCCAAGCGATCTGTAGCATCGCTTGGAAAACTGATTGACAGGTTGGTCACACTTGCCAAACAGTGTTTGACAAGTGTGACCAACTTTTTACTATTGATACTGCCTATGCAGCATCAATAGTAAAAAGATAGAAAGTTAAAAATAATTTAAAAAAATGGTTATTCTCACCTTCCGACGGCCCCCGATCTCCTCAGCGGTGCACGCGACGGCTTCCGTTCCCATGGATGCTTTGAGTGAAGGACCTTTCTGACGTCACGGTCATGTGACCGCAACATCATCCCAGGTCCTTCGCGCAAAGTATCCATGGGAACGGAAGCCGTCGCGTGAACCGCTAAGAGGCGGGAGGACTCCGGGGGCCATCGGAAGGTGAGTATATCACTATTTTTTATTTTCTCTTTTTTTAACAATTATATGGTGCCCAGTCCGTGGAGGAGAGTCTCCTCTCCTCCACCCTGGGTACCATCCACACATGATCCGCTTACTTCCCGCATGGTGGGCATAGCATTTGTGTCAGTCTCAAAACTTTTGGCCATGACTGTACAAGAGAAATATATAGTCACTTTACAGTGGCAGGTTGCTTTAAAGGGGCGGTCCAAAGGCAAAGTAACCTATTTGATGCCATAATTTAAACTATTTTCTAATATGCTGGCACTACTAATTTCCTCTCCTTCCCTCACAACCAGGGGCGGACTGGCCATCTGGCAAATGCCAGAAGGGCCTGTCTGGTCATGGGCTGCCTTGTCTGCTACGTTGTTAAAAGAATCAGTGTTCTCAAGACACCCATACTATTAAGAGTAGTGACGAAGCACAAAGTCACTGACTCCGTCACTTACCCCAGCAGGCCATGGGTATCATTGGAAATATTGGTCTTGTAGAAAACCTTCCTTTCCTCCATCCAGGGTAATATTGGTAATATATCCCATCCGATTCATGGGGACGGGGTCAACATGGGCCTGTGTGATTTCAAATGCCAGGACTGAATTTCAGCCCCAGTCCGTACTTGCTCACAACAAACTGCTTGTCTTTTTTCCTTCTGCTTCCTTTTTGATGATGCTTCGTTTGAGCTTCCCAGTGCATGCTGGGATACTCAAAGCGTCATCAGGAGGCCAAGGTTACGCTAGACAGCCAACACCAGAAAGCCGGCGCCGCACGCTAGACAGCTGACGCCAGACAGCCGGCGCCGCACACTAGACAGCTGACGCCAGACAGCCGGCGCCGCACGCTAGACAGCTGACGCCAGACAGCCGACGCCAGACAGCCAATGGCGCACGCTAGACAGCTGAGGCCAGACAGCCGGCACCGCACACTAGACAGCTGACGCCAGACAGCCGGCACCGCACGCTAGACAGCTGAGGCCAGACAGCCGGCACCGCACGCTAGACAGCTGACGCCAGACAGCCGGCGCCGCACGCTAGACAGCTGAGGCCAGACAGCCGGCACCGCACGCTAGACAGCTGACGCCAGACAGCCGGCACCGCACGCTAGACAGCTGACGCCAGACAGCCAACGCCGCACGCTAGACAGCTGACGCCAGACAGCCAACGCCGCACGCTAGACAGCTGACGCCAGACAGCCGACGCCAGACAGCCAATGGCGCACGCTAGACAGCTGAGGCCAGACAGCCGGCACCGCACGCTAGACAGCTGACGCCAGACAGCCGGCACCGCACGCTAGACAGCTGACGCCAGACAGCCAACGGCGCACGCTAGACAGCTGACGCCAGACAGCCAACGCCGCACGCTAGACAGCTGACGCCAGACAGCCAACGCCGCACGCTAGACAGCTGACGCCAGACAGCCGGCACCGCACGCTAGACAGCTGACGCCAGACAGCCAACGGCGCACGCTAGACAGCTGACGCCAGACAGCCAACGCCGCACGCTAGACAGCTGACGCCAGACAGCCAACGCCGCACGCTAGACAGCTGACGCCAGACAGCCAACGGCGCACGCTAGACAGCTGACGCCAGACAGCCAACGCCGCACGCTAGACAGCTGACGCCAGACAGCCAACGCCGCACGCTAGACAGCTGACGCCAGACAGCCAACGCCGCACGCTAGACAGCTGACGCCAGACAGCCAACGCCGCACGCTAGACAGCTGACGCCAGACAGCCGGCACCGCACGCTAGACAGCTGACGCCAGACAGCCGGTGCTGAACACTAGACAGCTGACGCCAGACAGCTGACGCCGAACACTAGACAGCTGACGCCAGACAGCTGACGCCGAACGCCAGACAGCTGACGCCGAACACTAGACAGCTGACGCCAGACAGCCGGCTCTGAACACTAGACAGCCAATGCCGGACAGCTGACGCTACACAGCCGACGCCGAACGCTAGGCAGCTGACACTGCCCTGTAGTGAACATCACACACACAGACACAGGTCAGGTGAATGGCACATGAAGGGGCTTCACTACATTACACAGATGGTCCTCCATATAATCTGGCTCTGGTTTCCCGGCATCACCCACCTCACTGCCAGCTGCAGACACGGCTGCCGACTTCCAGGGACTCGTAGCTGCCGCCACACGGAGCGCAGCTGACTGACCCGCTCTCAGGCACACGGCGGCCATGCTGGAGGATGGAAGCTGGAGGAGCTCACATGACCTGACAGGAAGAGGAGAGAGAGAGAGAGGAGACGGAAGGGGGTGGTGAGGAGTCCTCCGGCTGCCAAGCGACAGCGTGCTGGGAGGAGTAGTGGAGAAATTGGCGGCTTTCTTGGTGCTATATGTGAGCGACAGAGGGGGGACATAACTGTGCAGTCTGTGATGGACCAGGGAGAGGCGTACTGACACGGCAGCAGTCTGTGATGGACAATGGGGGACAGAGGAGTAGTCTGTAATGGACAAGAGGGAGGCGTAGGGGCGCAGTCTGATAGACAAGTGGGGACACAGGAGCCTTCTGTGATGGACAAGGGGGATAGAAGAGCACCCTGTGATAAAGGGGCACAGGAGCCGTCTGTGATGGGGGGGACAGAGGCGCTGTCTTAGATAAGGTGGAAACAGGAACAGTACTCTGATGGAGAAATGGCAGGCACAGAGGAGCAGTGTGGGGCACAGAGGAGCAGTCTGTGGGGCACAGGGGAGCAGTCTGTGGAGCACAGGGGAGCAGTCTGTGGGGCACAGAGGAGCAGTCTGTGGGGCACAGAGGAGCAGTGTGGGGCACACGGGAGCAGTCTGGGGCACAGGGGAGCAGTGTGGGGCACACGGGAGCAGTCTGGGGCACAGAGGAGCAGTCTGTGGGGCACAGGGGAGCAGTCTGGGGCACAGAGGAGCAGTCTGTGGGGCACAGAGGAGCAGTCTGTGGGGCACGGGGGAGCAGTCTGTGGGGCACGGGGGAGCAGTCTGTGGGGCACGGGGGAGCAGTCTGTGGGGCACGGGGGAGCAGTCTGTGGGGCACGGGGGAGCAGTCTGTGGGGCACGGGGGAGCAGTCTGTGGGGCACGGGGGAGCAGTCTGTGGGGCACAGGGGAGCAGTCTGTGGGGCACACGGGAGCAGTCTGGGGCAAAGGGGAGCAGTCTGGGGCACAGAGGAGCAGTCTGTTGTGGACATACAGTCATAGATTGTCAGAGTTGGAAGGGACCTTAAATGCAGGAGTCACTAAACCATCTCACACAGATGTCTGTTCAGCCTCTGAAGACTTCCGTTGAAGGAGAACTCACCACCTCTCGTGGCAGCCTGTTCCACTCCTTGATCAACCTCACTGTCAAAAAGTTTTCTAATATCTAATCTGTGTCTTCTCCCTTTCGGTTTCATTCCATTGCTTCTTGTGTTCTCATGTGCAAATGAGAATACAGATGATCTTTCCAGACCGCAGCATGTCTTTATCTTGCGGAGATGCTCCGTCTCCACAAGATAAATAACAGTCTATGAATATGATGCGGTGATTCCACCTGTGTTCAATGAATACATCCAGAATCACCACACGTACAACAGGGGAGGCGCTTTGGGCGGAGCGGGGTATCCGCTGCGTTCAAAGCGCAGAGGTTGCGCCCCGTGGAAACATACCCTTAGGGTTGGGGCTAAAGTTAGGGTTAGAGTTGGGATTAGAGTTAGGTTTGTGTTGGGATTAGAGTTAGGTTTGTGTTGGGATTAGGGTTGGGGTTAGGGCCAGGGCTGTATTTAGAGTTTATGCTGCTCTAGGCACTTTTAGTGCTGCCTCCCCCATTGGTGAGTATGACACTATTGGCATGACTTTGGGAAAAAACGCTGATGTGAAAGAAGCCTTTTGCAGCAGATCTGGCAGTTTTTCCGCATCTGCCGCGTAACAGGTCACTTACGGCAACACTGCGTTCGGCCTCATTCATTTCTTATGGGACTTGCGGACATGTGCGGCACTTGCGGTTTTGCAACGATCCGGCAAATGCGGTATTTGCAGCAATGGAAAAAAAAACGCTGCTAGCAGTGTTTTTTTGTCTCACCGCAAGTGCCAAACCGCAAATGCCGCACATGTCCGCAAGTAGCCATCACTACCTGTCCCTGCATCTTGCTAGCTTATCCCTAGCCATCCCTCCCTGACCTAAAACTACACTATAAAGCTTTAGAAAAACAATTTATTAACTGACATGTTCCTATGATGATGAGGGCTCCAGGCTACGGCATAGACTGGGACGGGCAGGCTACGGCATAGACTGGGACGGGCAGTCTCCGGGTCTCCATTCTCTCTGTGCACACCCTCAGTCCCTGCCTCACTGCCTGTGCTGCACTGTGCACAGACATCCCTCCACCGGATCCGGTAATCACCGCTCGCAGTAGCATATCGGCAGAGGTGTATCTAGGTTTTCTGGCACCCGGGGTAAGAAATCATTTTGGCGCCCCCCCCCCCCCCCCTTCCCAAGGTCATATGCGATTTGCACTTAGTCATGTACCCACGAGCTCCTCTCCCTAATACTCTCAATGTTCAGTGAAAAACAGAGATGCAGGAAGAGTAGCTCGTCGCAGGACCACAACTATGAAAGTCACGTATGAGTGAAGTGTCCATGTGACGACTACTGGAACCTGCAGAGCTGAATCCTGACATCGCAGGCTTCTGAATTCTCACAACTAATGCACTGCACACTTTAAGGGTATGTGTCCACGTTCAGGATTGCATCAGGATTTGGTCAGTATTTTAATTTTACATCAGTATTTGTAAGCCAAAACCAGGAGTGGAACAATTAGAGGAAAAGTATAATAGAAACACATGCACCACTTCTGTATTTATCACCTACTCCTGGTTTTGGCTTACAAATACTGACGTCAAATCCTGATGCAATCCTGAACGTGGACACATACCCTTAGGGTTCTCCCTTGCTGGAGGATAGTCATTTCAGCACAAGCATGTGATTTGTATACTTATGACCACGTTCCAACTAGACGTGCCCGGCCTCGCTCAGTTCATTTTCATTGAGTGAGGCCACACATGTCTAGTCAGAGCATGACTGCATGTATGTAAATCGCCAGCAGGAGAGAATCCTGACAGCGTGCAGGGCGCACTGTGAGAATTCAGAAGTCTGCAGTCACAAAGAATGAATGTAGACTCATTACAAACCTGGACATTCCCTTTAATGCTCTTAACATAAATAAAAACATAAGAATTACCGTATATACTCAAGTATAAGCCGAGACCCCTTAATTTTGCCACAAAAAACTGGGAAAACGTATTGACTCGAGTATAAGCCTAGGGTGGGAAATGCAGCAGCTACTAGTAAATTTCAAAAATAAAAATAGATACCAATAAAAGTAAAATTAATTGAGACGTCAGTTGGTTAAATGTTTTTGAATATCCATATTGAATCAGGAGCCCCATAAGATGCTCCATACAAAATACGCCCCATATAATGCTGCACAAAGGTTAATAATGGCCCCATGAGATGCTCCATATTAAAATATGCCCCATATAATGCTGCATAAAAGGTTAATGATGGCCCCATGAGATGCTCCATAGAATAATATGGCCCCATATAATGCTCCATAAAAGTTGATGGCCCCGTAAGATGCTCCATCGAATAATATACCCCATATGCTGCTCCATAAAGGTTGATGGCCGTATAAGATGCTCCATAGAATAATATGCCCCATACAATGCTGCACAAAGGTTGATAATGGCCCCATAAGATGTTCCATAGAATAATATGCTGCTCCATAAAAGTTGATGGCCCCATAATATACCCCATATGCTGCTCCATAAAGGTTGATGGCCGTATAAGATGCTCCATAGAATAATATGCCCCATATAATGCTGCACAAAGCTTAATAATGGCCCCATAAGATGCTCCATAGAATAATATGCTGCTCCATAAAAGTTGATGGCCCGATAAGATGCCCCATAGAATAATATGCCCCATATGCTGCTCCATAAAGGTTGATGTCCCCATAAGATCCTTCACAGTTCCTGTGAAGCACGTAAAGGGTTAATAAACTTGTTGAATGTGGTTTTGAACACCCTGAGAGGTGTAGTTTTTAAAATGGTGTCACTTTTGGGTATTTTTTTGGCACGTACACCCCTTAAAGTGAGTTTAAATGTGAGATGGTCCCTAAAAAAATGGTTTTGTAAATTTCGTTGTAAAAATGAGAAATCGCTGGTTAACTTTTAACCCTGATAACTTCCTAACTTAAAAAAAAATGTTATTTCCAAAATTTTGTTGATGTAAAGTAGACATGTGGAAATGTTATTTATTAACTGTTTTGTGTGACATATCTCTCTGATTTAAGGGCATAAAAATTCAAAGTTTGAATATTGCAAAATGTTAAAAATTTTAGCCATATTTCCATTTTTTTCATAAATAAACGCAAGTAATATCGAAGAAATGTTACCACTAAGGGCTCATACTCACTTGTGCGAAACTCGAATGAGTCTCGCATGTCAATACCCGGCGCTGCTGCTGTCACTCAGATCGGAGCGACCGCATAGCAATACATGCAGCCGTATGCTCCGCTTCTCTGTGCCAGGCGCAGTGCCTGGTATTGCCGTGCGAAACTCATCCGAGTTTCGCACAAGTGAGTATGAGCCCTTACATGAAGTACAATATGTCACGAAAAAACAATCTCAGAATCAGCAGGATCCGTTAAAGTGTTCCAGAGTTATAACTTCATAAAGTGACAGTGGTCAGAATTGTAAAAATTGTCCTGGTCATTAAGCTGCAAATTGGCTCTGTCACTAAGGGGTTAAGAGAAAAACAAATCTAAACCTATGGGGCTCTGTGTGAAAAAGTAATTGCCCCTTAAACCTAATAACTGGTTGGGCCACCATTAACAACTGCAATCAAGTGTTTGTGATAACTGGCAGTGAGTGTTTTACAACGCTCTGAAGGAATTTTGGCCCACTCATCTTTGCTGAATTGTTGTAATTCAGCCACATTAGAGGGTTTCCGAGCATGACCCACCTTTTTAATGTCATGCCACAGCATCTCAATCAAATTAAGGTCAGGACTTTGACTAGGTCATTCTAAAGTCTTAATTTTGTTTTTCTTAAGCCATTCGGAGGTGGACTTGCTGGCGTGTTTTGGATCATTGTCCTGCTGCATAACCCAAGTGTGCTTCAGCTTGTGGTCACGGACAGATGGCTGAACATTCTTCAGGATTGTTTAGTAGACAACAGAATTCACAGTTCCATTTACAAGAGCAAGTTCAACTGTAGTCTTGTCAGTCCATAGAGTATCCCCCAAAAGTCTTGGGGATCATCAAGATGTTTTCTGGGAAAACTGAGACAAGCCTTTATGTTACTGGTCGGCAGTGGTTTTTGTCTTGGAACTCTGCCATGCAGGCCATTTTTGCCCAGTCTCTTTCTTATGCTCCTGCATTGCAATGCTTTATAACTGCAATCAGACTGCTGAAAGTGAAATTTCCTTAGTGGGGCTAAGTAAAAAAAGGAATTGTAAAAATATTTTTAAAACAATATCACAAAATAATAACAAAATAAAAACATAATGTACCCATAAATAAATATTTTTATGAAAAAAAATATAAACAAAAAAGTATACATATTTGGTATCACCGTGTCAGAAATGACCCGGCTTATAAAACTGTCCCTCTAATTAACCCCTTCAGGGAACACCATAAAAAAAACGAGGCAAAAACTATGCTTTTTCCTCACACCGCTGAACAAAAATTAGACAAAAGTAAATAAAAATGGTATTGTTGAAAATGCCATCTGCAAAAAAAAAGCCATAAAACTCCCTCAGCGGAAAAGTCAAAAAGTTATGGCTCTCAGAATAAAGCAATGCAAAAATAATTATTTTTGTAAAAGTGGCAAAATACAACACTAATAGATATATATGTAGTATCACTGTAATCATACTGACTCGAAGAATAAAGCTGCCTTATTACTTTTACCACATGCGGAACGTCATAAAAAGAACCAAAACAATTCCTTAATTGCTGGTTTTTGTTCTTTTTGCCTCCCAAAAATCAGAATAGAAAGCAATCAAAAAATGTTATGGTGATGTGTCCGAAAATGGTACCAATAAAAATGTCAACTCATCCTGCAAAAAACAAGCCACTGCATGACTCTGTCGGCAGTAATATAGAAAAATTATAGCTCTCAAACTAGGACAAAAAAGCATTTTTTAGTGCGTGACCGCAGCCAAACATAAGAAAAGATATGCATCTGTGTGAAGAACATGGGATTTAATGGCATATTACAATCCTCCTTCAGCATGTGTAGCTGTAACAGGACACTTGGGTCAGCAGGTGGTCCAGCCACACCAGCTAGTATCCATCTCATACAGGATAACTTCCTGTGGAGCCCATGTTGTGTGACTGCTTCATTCAAACTTCCTCCAGTCAGAGGGGCGTTTCATAAGGCGATTTAGGGAAAATATGAAGTTATCCCAGAGGTGTATTTAGCCTTTCCTGCACCCAGGGCAAAGGATCAGTTTGGCGCCCCCCCCCCCCCCCCCAAACCTCCCCCATTTGAACCTTAACTCTATTGAAACTGTATGACCAAGCCAAGGTACATTGAATCCCTGAATGTTCCTGAATCTCCATAATGTTAAAATAGATACCAATAAAGGAAAAATTAATTGAGACATGTTTTTGAATATCCATATTGAATCAGGAGCCCCATATAATCCTGCATAAAGGTTAATAATGGCCCCATAAGATGCTCCATAGACACATTTGCCCAATACAATGCTGCAGAAACGATGATTTTGGCCCCATAAGATGCTCCATAAAGATATTTGCGCCATATAGTGCTGCAGAAACGTTGATTATGGCCCCATAAGATGCTCCATAGAGACATTTGCCCCGTATAGTGCTGCACAAACGTTATGGCCCCATAAGATGCTTTATACAGACACTTGCCCCGTTATAGTGCTGCAGAAACGTTATGGCCCCATAAGATGCTCTATACAGACACTTGCCCCATATAGTGCTGCACAAACGTTATGGCCCCATAAGATGCTCCATACAGACACTTGCCCCATATAGTGCTGCACAAATGTTATGGCCCCATAAGATGCTCTATACAGACACTTGCCCCATACAGTGCTGCACAAATGTTATGGCCTCATAAGATATTCCATACAGACACTTGCCCCATACAGTGCTGCACAAATGTTATGGCCCCATAAGATGCTCCATACAGACACTTGCCCCATATAATGCTGCACAAATGTTATGGCCCCATAAGATGCTCCATACAGACACTTGCCCCATATAGTGCTGCACAAACGTTATGGCCCCATAAGATGCTCTATACAGACACTTGCCCCATACAGGTCTGCACAAACGTTATGGCCCCATGAGATACTCCATACAGACATTTGCCCTATAGAATGCTGCACAAACATTAATTATGGCCCCATAAGATGCTCCATACAGACACTTGCCCCATTTGCTGTTGCTGCCATAAAAAAAAAAAAATCACATACCTCTCTCAAGCCCCCGGCACTTTCAATATTCACCTGCTCCTCATTCCAGCCACCGCTCCATCTTCAGCACTGACGTTCAGGCAGAGGGCACGCACTAACTATGTCACCGCACCCTCTGACCTCAGCGTCACTGCTGAAGACGGAGCGGCGCCGGAACGAGGAGCAGGTGAATATCGCGCAGAGCTGCGAGATCTCTGGAATGGGCCGATTGCCTTCCAGGGTCTCTATTCATTCTAGCACTTCTAGCACTCCAGGTAGTGAAGCCGTGTTTGGTCTCAAAGTGTAATGGGGACCCGGCCAGATCTGATGGCACCAAAACTGCCGGCCTATGACCTTCCATAGAAAACTTATGATCCATCATAGGTTTTGGAGTTTCAGCTGCCAGAGCAAGTGGGAGGGGACTAGTGCTATCCCGGGGGGGACGAGGAACTCCATTACTGACCAAGGGGCTAAGTGCACATGTGATGATGTGGGCCTTTGTTCTCTGCCAAGGGAGGTCACGCCATGGAGCGTGTTGGAAGATACCTGAAAAAGCTGGCACCCACACCTCCCATGTAGTTGCAAGCATCTGACGGCCAAACATTAAGCCAGTAATTGACATCTGTATCATCTTCTTTTATATTTTGTACTTCACCTGTATTTGCAGATCTGACCATTGTATATGTATAACCATTGTGTATATAGTATATTGGCTAGTGTGTCCTTAAGCCGATTAAATATGTAATTTAACCTTGGGCTGCTCTTATCCATGTTACTGGGCTGGTTTCTGGCCCGATATAATCTTGTTAATGGACCAAGCTTATATCTAGAAGCAGACAGCTGAGGAGGGGGCTCATGCAATTGAGGGCAGAGCTGTCCCAGGAGAGATAGGGCTTCCAGGTTAGGCCTCATTGCAAGGTTCCTCCACAATTGGTATGTCAGAGAGCCAGGTTAGTCAGTCTGGACTGGCACATTGCTCGGGAGCAGAGGGGAAGCAATCACTACCTGAGATTGCAGCGGCCGTGGCCACTGTCACTCACATTGGTAGCGCTGGGTGTCCGATGGCTTCCCCCTTCCGATCAAGTGGCTGCCGGGTCAAACAGGAGACAGGTCCCAGGGAACTGACAGAAGAAGTGGCGGTCTCTTCTATTCTGGCTACGTCCAGTTAGGGGTTTCAGGCAGTGTAGGAAAATGATAACAGCCTGAAGTAGCAGGCCGCACAGTTTTCCTCAGACTCAGACTTTGAGCAGGTGGTCAGGGAGCCAGGATGGCTGTACTGGGTAACAGTCTAGCAAGGTTCACCGGAGGTGTGGCCTAGGAACCGACAGTTAGTAATACCCTATCCATTCAGGGCGGGTTTCACATGAGATTCCTATGACATCTAGGCATCACTATGACAAAAGCTAGGCTATCCCAGCATTTCTACTGGCCATTAATGGGGGCCAATGTGGTGGCCTACTGCCGTTTGTGTGACATCTGTCAGAGGGTAGTAAGCCTTTTAGGAAGTTGGCTGTGGATCTGGTTGGGCTGATGGCCACTCCAAGCAGCTTCGGTAATTGCTTCATATTGACGCTAGTCAATTAGGCCATCTGATACCCAGAAGCGGTAGCCTTGTCATCCATTTGTTCCGACAAGGAACTAGAGATTTTCTCCAGAGTGGGTTTTCCTCAGGGGACTCAGTTCATGTAGCAGCTGATTGAGTCCCTCTGTAAGCAGATACAGGTGCAACAACTGGTGACCACACCGTACCACCCACAGTCTAAGGGCCTGTGCGAATGGTTCAGTGGCACACTGAAGCAGATGCTTAAGAAGTTGGTCGTGACTGGGAACTGTACCTCCCACACCTGCCATTTGCCTACCGGGAGACTCTACAGGCCTCAGCGGAGTTCTCCCTGTTTGAGCTCTGGTACGGGCGATATGTTTGGGGGCCCCTGGCTCTGGTGAAAGAGGTCTGGGAAGGAGATATACATCTCTGGTGTGTCGGTCATCGAGTGTGCAGTGCCCTTCTGTGACAAGATGCAGGCCTTGGGGCAGCTGATGCACGATATATTACGCAAGCCCAGGCCGATCAGAAGCGATGGTACTACCAGAATGCTTTTGAGAGGACCTACCAGGTGGGTCAAAAGGTGTGGGTACTAGTACCCATATCCCAGGACAAGCTTCAGGTGGCCCAGGAACGCCTGTACCTCATGCACCCACAGGTCAATGCTGTAACGTTCCTGATCACCCTGGACCATGCCTGGGGAAGGTGTAAGGCCTTTCCTGTGATCATGACGAAGGCACATCTTGAGTGGGAGGCCTGCACCCTCCCCATATGCAACCTGCCAGGTTAGGCTAGGGTGTGTGGGACCATCGAGGATGTGGATATTTGCAACCAGCTCTTGTTGGATTATTGTGGACAGCTGTGGGCAACCCTACACCCCTTATGGGATTTGTTCAGTAACAAGCCAGAATCACAGAGTCGGCCATCCATCACATGGACACCAGGGATCACCCACCAATCAGGTGTTTAGCATATTGGGTCTTTCTGGAGGTGAAACAGCACATGCGCCAGGAGATTGAGGAGATGCTGAAGCTGGGGGTCATCCACACCTCCAGTAACGCTTGGGCATCACCCATAGACCCCAAAGAAAGATCCGACAATCTGGTTCTACGTGACCTACAGGAGGATTAACGTCACAGTCACTGATGCATACTCCATGCCGCACATTGATGACTTGCTTGATCAGTTGGCCGGGACCAAGTACTTAACCATCATGGATCTGAGACGGGGATATTGGCAGATTCCCCTGACCTGCAAGGCGCGGGAATGCTCTGCCTTTATCACCCCATTTGGACTGTATGAGTCCACAGTGATGCCATTCGGCATGAAGAATATCCCTGCCACTTTCCAGCAGATGGGCAACACGCTTCTCAAGGGACTTGACATTGCAATCTTCAGTCCCACTTGGGAGGATCACCTAGAACATATGGCACAGGTGGTTGGGCGGATCCTCCAGGCAGGATTGACCATTAAACCAGAAAAGTGTCAGCTGGGCATAAGTGAGGTCCACTATCTGAGACACTGGGTAGGTGGTGGGTCTCAGAAGCACAGGAAGGTAGATGCCATCGCATCCTAGCCCACCGCCAGGACCAAAAAGCAGGTGCTGTCCTTCCTGGGCACCACTGGGTACTATAGGAGGTTTGTCCCCCACTATAGTAGCCTAGCAGAGACCCTAACAGACCTCACCAAGAAGTAGCTGCTTTCCGCAGTCGACTGGACAAGCAATTGTGAGACATCCTTCTAAGCGCTGAAGACTGCCCTTTTCAGCAGTTAACAGAAATTTAGAGGGCTTCCACATTACTAGTAGTACAAAGGCTCTGAAAAAGCACTATAGCTCCTCGGCCCCCAAAAGAAATACAAGCGAATTCTGCTCTCCCAAATTCAAATGCACCCTCCCTTCTGAGCCCCACAGTGTGTATAAACCTCATTTAGTGTTCACATGTTTGGCATTTCTGTAGCGATGAGAGCCTGCTTAATTTACGGGTGCATGTCTCCAGAAGCATGAGCTAAGCACAACGTACTGGGCACTACAACATATTAAGCACTACAATGTATGGGTACTACAATGGCAGATTTGCAATTTTCACTCAGCAACATCCATGCTGTTTGTTTCTGGAAAACACCCAAGGAGTGAAAATCATCACTACACTTGTAGATAAATCCCGAAAGGTGTACACTTTCCAAAATGGGGTCACTTGAGCAAGGTATTCTGCTATTTCAGCACTTAGAGGCTCTGTATATGGAGTGAGTCTGTAAACTAGTCTAGACAAATCTGCGCTCCAAGAGTCAAATAGCACTCCGTCCCTCCCGAGTCTCGTCGTGTGGCAAAGCAGTACTGTACAGCCACATATGAGGTACTTCTATGTTCAGCAGAAATGTTGGTACAAATGTTTCTGCCATTTTTACCCATGTCCCCTTATGAAAATGTAACATCTGGGGCTAAAACAAATTTTGTATGGTAAAAATTAAATTTTTTTCCACTGCCCAATGGTATAAAATTTAGCGACACATCTGTGGTGTCAATATGATCACTGCATGCCTAGATGAATTCATTGAGAGGTATAGTTCGCAAAATGGGGTCTAAGCCTATAGCATTACCTTGAAGTGATTTAAAAAATATCCGTTTATGTAAGGGTACTGTCACACAGTACCATTTTGATCGCTACGACGGTACGATTCGTGACGTTCTAGCGATATCGTTACGATATCGCAGTGTCTGACACGCAGCAGCGATCAGGGATCCTGCTGAGAATCGTACGTCGTAGCAGATCGTGTGGAACTTTCTTTCGTCGCTTGATCACCCGCTGACATCGCTGGATCGTTGTGTGTGACAGCGATCCAGCGATGTGTTCGCTTGTAACCAGGGTAAACATCGGGTAACTAAGCGCAGGGCCGCGCTTAGTAACCCGATGTTTACCGTGGTTACCAGCGTAAAAGTAAAAAAAAAACAAACAGTACATACTCACATTCTGGTGTCTGTCCCCGGCGTCTCAGCTTCTCTCCACTGTGTGAGCGTCTGCCAGCCGGAAAGCGAGCACAGCGGTGACGTCTGACGTCACCGCTGTGCTTGCCGGCTATGGCGCTTACACAGTGGAGAGAAGCAGAACGCCGGGGACAGACACCAGAATGTAAGTATGTACTGTTTGTTTTTTTTTACTTTTACGCTGGTAACCACGGTAAACATCGGGTTACTAAGCGCGGCCCTGCGCTTAGTTACCCGACGTTTACCCTGGTTACCGGGGACTTCGGCATCGCTCCAGCGCCGTGATTGCAACGTGTGACAGCAGTCTACGACGCTGGAGCGATAATCATACGATCGCTGCGACGTCACGGATCGTGCCGTCGTAGCGATCAAAATGGTACTGTGTGACAGTACCCTAAGGCATGGGCAGGCTGAGACCACCACAGCATCTGTTTGTTCTGGCTCAAAGAATGGATATCCCCCCAACCCCCACCCCCAATGATATTCATATATCCATTTATTATGACCAACGAATCCCTTGTGAAAATTTAAGAAATAATGTGTGACAATTTTTCATCTCAAGAAATCCCATATTGTAAAAAATATATATATATATTTTTTTTTTTTTATAAAATTCCTGCTATGCAATATTCCTCTGGGTCTAAATGACATTTTATTCATCATTAATTATTTACACCTTATGATCTGCATAAATAAATTGTAAAGGGAAAATAATTGGCTCACCTAGTAAATTTACGACTGGCACAATTTACAAACTAAGCCTAAAACCCATTTTTAGTAAAGGAGAATTTCTGATATCAGACATTTATAAGACAAGATTATTAAGCGCAGGCTATTGAATTAATTAGATTCAGTCAAATAAATTATTCAACAAGTGCCACAAAGATGACATGAAATTGTACTAAAACCAAAGAAAGCACATTACAAGCTTAAAATTAGGTTTCAAAATTAATTTAGAACTATTGCACTTTTTAATTTGTAAAAAGTGGCATATGTTTAGCATGATTCATTATCATTATTTGCTAAGCCTTGCTACAGAAAGCAGAGCTGTGAAGGTGAATAGCTGTTCAATAGCATATTAAATATAGCTGCACTTTTTATTTAAAGATGATCTGTAATAAAAATGTTAATCACTAAATTTTCAATTTGTTGAGTATTATTTTAGGCTGTTAAATATTCAGACTTTTTCAATAACTATTCTAAGCTGCTTCTTATAGTTTGCATAGCCATCATGAAGAGAAGAACACAATGCGAGGTGCAACTGTGTACACACGTGGTCAAAATTGTTGGTACGTGTAACATATATTCCCTTACAAAACTACATTTTATTAATAATTATTAAAAAACACCAAACCAATGTGTCAAACAAAAAAATACATGTTCAAAAGAACACAAAAAATACAAAACACATAGACTGAGACCCTAAGATAAAGTATCCGGAGTAACCCTGGTTAAACCCTATATGAACCCTGCCTGGCTGTGGAGGTTGGCACCCTAGGAAGAAACGATTGTTTGGCTCCCCCACTCCACGGCGTCTCTCCCAATCTGTCCTTAATAGACCCTGTACTAATGTAGGGTATATATCTAAAAAACCTTAGGGTATACTATAGAGCATAAATATTAATTCACAAATGGTATATCCCTCTGTTGGAAAAAAACACAAACATGATGTCCTTGTGGATCAACAAATAAGCATAAGCCTTTCAAAAAGACAGCCATATAGAGATGTAAGGCCCATATCACATGTATAACGATATGAATAAATAATCACTGATATGGTCACATAATTAATGAAAGGGTTGCAAAAAAAGAGGGAGGGAAATTATCCCATCTAGAAGACTTCACCTCGATGCTTTTCCCCGTCCATGCGGTTCATCTCAGGAGGCCCAATATGAACTATGTTATGCCAGAGATATGAGGTGCCCAGATAGAGGAAGCATACCTAGCCAGCCTATGTTAGGCAAGTTTAAATACCCGCCAAACAAATCAGGGAGCCAATCAGCAATTCGAGTTCAGCACCCACCTGAAAGAAGCATTGGGTCTCTCCATAGGTCCGTTCATATTATTCCACCATAACAATCAGTGGATGCGCGCTCAGAATGCATGTAATCGGAGGGCGTTAGTAATATAAACAATATCCGACGTGCCACGCCGTATTGCGTTCCACAGTGGAATGCAAGGAAGCAACCTACTTCCTCTAATGCCCTTCCAGTCATGCGTGGAGTCGTGCATTTCAGGCTGGAACGCATCGGTATACCCCTGGTCATGCGCAAATGAAATTGCACTGGACACAGAGTTGTATGCTGGTATTATCATGATTTACTAGCACTCCTTATTAATTAATTGCTTAGATACCAGTGAAGTATAAGTACCCACTGCTGACCAGGCATGATATAAAGTCATACAGGTCCTTCTCAAAAAATTAGCATATAGTGTTAAATTTCATTATTTACCATAATGTAATGATTACAATTAAACTTTCATATATTATAGATTCATTATCCACCAACTGAAATTTGTCAGGTCTTTTATTGTTTTAATACTGATGATTTTGGCATACAACTCCTGATAACCCAAAAAACCTGTCTCAATAAATTAGCATATCAAGAAAAGGTTCTCTAAATGACCTATTACCCTAATCTTCTGAATCAACCAATTAACTCTAAACACATGCAAAAGATACCTGAGGCTTTTAAAAACTCCCTGCCTGGTTCATTACTCAAAACCCCCATCATGGGTAAGACTAGCGACCTGACAGATGTCAAGAAGGCCATCATTGACACCCTCAAGCAAGAGGGTAAGACCCAGAAAGAAATTTCTCAACAAATAGGCTGTTCCCAGAGTGCTGTATCAAGGCACCTCAATTGTAAGTCTGTTGGAAGGAAACAATGTGGCAGAAAACGCTGTACAACGAGAAGAGGTGACCGGACCCTGAGGAAGATTGTGGAGAAGGACCGATTCCAGACCTTGGGGAACCTGAGGAAGCAGTGGACTGAGTCTGGTGTGGAAAGGCATGTGCAGGAAATGGGCTACAGGCGCTGCATTCCCCAGGTAAAGCCACTTTTGAACCATAAACAGCGGCAGAAGCGCCTGACCTGGGCTACAGAGAAGCAGCACTGGACTGTTGCTAAGTGGTCCCAAGTACTTTTTTCTGATGAAAGCAAATTTTGCATGTCATTCGGAAATCAAGGTGCCAGAGTCTGGAGGAAGACTGGGGAGAAGGAAATGCCAAAATGCCTGAAGTCCAGTGTCAAGTACCCACAGTCAGTGATGGTGTGGGGTGCCATGTCAGCTGCTGGTGTTGGTCCACTGTGTTTCATCAAGGGCAGGGTCAATGCAGCTAGCTATCAGGAGATTTTGGAGCACTTCATGCTTCCATCGGCTGAAATGCTTTATGGAGATGAAGATTTCATTTTTCAGCACGACCTGGCACCTGCTCACAGTGCCAAAACCACTGGTAAATGGTTTACTGACCATGGTATTACTGTGCTCAATTGGCCTGCCAACTCTCCTGACCTGAACCCCATAGAGAATCTGTGGGATATTGTGAAGAGAAAGTTGAGAGACGCAAGACCCAACACTCTGGATGAGCTTAAGGCCGCTATTGAAGCATCCTGGGCCTCCATAACATCTCAGCAGTGTCACAGGCTGATTGCCTCCATGCCACGCCGCATTGAAGCAGTCATTTCTGCCAAAGGATTCCCGACCAAGTATTGAGTGCGTAACTGAACATTATTATTTGATGTTTTTTTTGTTTGTTATTAAAAAACACTTTTATTTGATTGGACGGGTGAAATATGCTAATTTATTGAGACAGGTTTTTTGGGTTATCAGGAGTTGTATGCCAAAATCATCAGTATTAAAACAATAAAAGACCTGACAAATTTCAGTTGGTGGATAATGAATCTATAATATATGAAAGTTTAATTGTAATCATTACATTATGGTAAATAATGAAATTTAACACTATATGCTAATTTTTTGAGAAGGACCTGTAGATTAAGAGAATTCATATTTTTTCTAAGAATTCATAGATAATGAACAGAACAGAGACAATTGATATATACTGATACAAAGTAGTGATACAAAAGAATAAATTCCCAATGATAGAGAACCAATGAAATAACGTTGGGAAATACAACTATAAAGTATCCCATAAAAACCGTAAGACAAGGGATATCAATTTTATCTCCTGCGATGCAGTGGTCCATGTTACAACCAGAGGGCGCTGTATGTATCCTCAGGATACGCATGGATACAGGGAGCATATATCAGGATGAGGGAGCAGAATGGGGGAGCATATTCCAGGATTAGGGACCAGAATGGGGGAGCATACACCAGGATGGGGGAGCATTTAGCAGAATGGGTGAACATATACCAGAATGGGGGCCCAGGATGGGGGAGCATACACCCGGATAGTGGACCATGATGGGGGAGCATATACCAGGATGGGGGACCAGGGTGACCAGGATTGGGAAGCATATTCCAGGATGGGGGAGCATATTCCAGTATGGGGGAACATATACCAGGATGGGGGAGCCTATACTAGGATGGGTGAGCAGGAAATGGGTGCATATACCAGGATGGGGGAGCATATACCAAAATGGGGGGCTATATACCAGGATGGGGGAGAGCATATGCCAAGATGTAGATCCAGTGTCAGTCAGGGTCTGGGCGCAGTTACAGCGGCCGTTCTGTATACTCAGAGCGATGACTGAACCAGCGCGCCTCTGCCTTCATAACTGAAACCGAATGCTGACCAGGAGAATACCTTTTTTTACATTTTCTCCTGCATTTGTCTGCGTGCAGGCACCGAGCAGCATAATAATGCTATTAGAAAACAGATTAATCCCATATCTGCAGGTTAATAGTGGTATTTCTGATGGCGCCATTTTGTTGAAGACACTATAGGCGAATTTGTAAACGGTGTTAGGGTATGTTTCCACGGTAAGTAAGCGCTGCTTGTTTGACGCTGCAGCGTCAAACAAGCAGCGTCCAGATGTTCCAGCATAGTGGAGGGGATTTTATGAAATCCCGTCTCCACTATGCGTGGAAACCCGCACGCGGCGGCCCTGCGACTCCAGACATGCTGCGCGTCTTTTCAGATCGCAGCATGTCCGTACACCTTGCGGGGACGCAGCGTCCCCGCAAGGCATATCACAGGGCCCTATGGCGAGGGGTGCGATGATCCCGGATGTGTACTGTACACATCCGGCATGATCACGTCCCAGGAAGGGGGCGGGGCTTAGCGCCGAGCGGCTTCGCCGCTGCGGCGATACCGCCGCCCCTCCGGACCGTGGAGCCATACCCTTACAGGAAATGTACCAATAAAAATGCTCACCACCCGTTCGTAGAACAGGTTCAATTGCTAGTATTTTATACTTTGCTTTGATTATCATTTAGACACTTTAGTATTTTTGTATTAGCTTTATAAGTGTTATTCATAAAAGCAATAACCCAGGGCGTTGTCTCTGATATATAGGTGTCATTGTGTTAAGCTTTCCTTTGTAGCTTAAGTATAGTAAAGTGGACAAAGCTAGTTTGAAGGAATTCAGCAGAGTCCACAATTTATGACTGTTATTCCCAACTTAAATATATTCTTCCTTTGGTAATGTACTTAGCCATTCCCCTTTCTTCTGTGGGTGTAATAAAATACTTGTTGCTTGAGATCTGAGGGCAGACAAGAATTGTACACTGACAGACACTGGCTGTGCGTGTGTTCTCTTTGCTCTGATGCATCGTTTTCATTTAATTGGACCAACAATGGCAGATCTGAAGATCGTTTGTATCTCAACCCAAATTAGTTATTCTTGGAAGTCGTTACCACGACCCAAGGGATGGAAAGCCTCTCATATGATGAGAGGGTGGAAAAGTTGTGCTTGTTTAGCTTGCAAAAAAAGTCTCAGAGGACATCTCATTTATACTGTAGGTATAAACAGGGTCATAGCGCCTATAACAGAAGTTCTAATTGTCCCCCCCAAAAAAAAATTTTTTTTTTTTAAATATTTGGCAGGTCACTGGCAGAACCACAGAAGAGCATATCTCACAACTTGGCGGCCTTTATAAAGTAATGTTTGTCGTACTGAAGCCCTCGATTCCCCTTTCATTGCACTCATAAAGTACAATACTATCAAAAGTGCCCCACAGCCCTCCATGTAGTATAAGTGCCCCCACACCTCTCCACACTGTGCTAATGGCCCAAACTAGCCCTCCAAACAGTAAATGGACCCCGCACAAACCTTTACACTGTATAAATGCTTACATACAGTATAATGCACCCTCCACAGTCCTCCATATTGTATAATACATCCCATATTCCTCCATATATTGTAAATCAACCCCATAGACCTCTTGGATGAGTTGTCGCGGAGCTCTTGAGGTAATTTTGGTTGGCCAGCTACTCCTGGAAAGGTTCACCACTGTTCCATGTTTTTGCCATTTGTAGATAATGACTCACACTGTGGTTCGCTGGAGTCCCAAAGCTTTAGAAATGGCTTTATAACCTTTGCCAGACTGATACATCTCAATTATTTTGTTTCTCATTTGTTCCAGAATTTCTTTGGATCGCGGCATGATATCTAGCTTTTGAGGAACTTTTGGTCTACTACACTTTGTCAGGTCCTATTTAAGTGATTTCTTGATTGAGAACAGGTCTGGCAGTAATTAGGCCTGGGTGTGGCTAAGGAATTTGAACTCAGCATCCCAAAGATGTGATAAACCACAGTTAATTTATGATTTAAAAGGGGGTAGGGGCAATCACTTTTTTTCATAGAGGGCCCTGTAGGTTTGAATTTCTTTTTCCCTTAATAATAAAGACATTCATTTAAAAACTACATTTTGTGTTATTTTTGTGTTATATTTAAATTTGTTTGGTCATGTGAAACATCTAAGTGTGACAAAAATGCTAAATAATAGGACATCAGGAAGGGGGCAAACACTTTTTCACACAACTGTAGTAAAATGCATCCCATAGTCCTCCATATATTATAATGCATCCTCCATATAGTATAATGTACCCCATAGTTCTCCATATGGTATAATGCATCCTATAGTCCTCCATATAGGCTAATGCACCCCTAATAGTCTTCCTTAGAGTATAACACACTCCCTATAGTCCTCCATATAGTGTAATGCACCCCATAGTCCTCAATATAGTATAATGCTTCCCATAGTCCTTCATATAGGATAAAGCATCCCACAGTCATTCATATAGTATAATTCATCCCATAGTCCTCCATATTAGGGAAATGCACCCCTTATAGTCTTCCATAGAGTATAACACACTCCCTATAGTCATCCATATAGTATAATGCACCCCATAGAACTCCACAGAGTATAATGTATCTGTGGAGACACGGGGGATGGGTGGGTGCCCAGGTCCGCTAGCTGGAGCCACATGGACTAGGAATTGTCCCGCTGAACACCGTTCTCCTTTTAACGTGGGCAAAACACTACTCAGACAGCACAGGTTGAGGGTTAAAGAGTGTGGCAATAATTTATTGAACTACCAACACACAATATCATATAGAACAGTCCCAGCACTTTTGGCGGGCCCCCACAACGAGAAAGTAGCAACAAGCTTAGGAAGCTAGCAGAGCAGTGAGGTATGTGGCCAGGTGAGCCGATTATCCCAATCTGGATTCTTTAAGACATCTCTGGGGTTTCAGTGATGGTCAATTAAGCAGTCCTTTGTTCTACCAGCCGGGTCCGTAGTAGCCTAAGCTGAGATCCTGAAGAGTCACACCGGCAAGAAGAAAAAGTCTCTTTAAATATAGTGGCATGTAACCTATTTTTAGATTTAACAAGGGTCCATCAGTCTAGCATCACAGATAAGGGGAAGAATGGTGATTAGATCAAGTAGCATTACTTGATTATTTAAACTATTTGCATAGTTTTTCCTCTCTGCTTTTGAAGTCAACAAACTGGCTCCGTAACACAATGCATAATTAGCATTCAGCAAACATCATTGTTCAGTGGCCATGCCTTAAGGTACCGTCACGTTAAGCGACGCTGCAGCGATATAGACAATGATGCCGATCGCTGCAGCGTCGCTGTTTCGTCGTTGTGTGGTCGCTGGAGAGCTGTCACACAGACAGCTCTCTAGCGACCAACGATGCCGAAGTCCCCGGGTAACCAGGGTAAACATCGGGTTACTAAGTGCAGGGCCGCACTTAGTAACCCGATGTTTACCCTGGTTGCCAGTGTAAATGTAAAAAAAAAACCACTACATACTTACATTCCGGTGTCTGTCGCGTCCCCGGCGTCCGCTTCCCTGCACTGTGTAAGCGCCGGCCGTAAAGCAGAGCGGTGACGTCACCGCTGCAACGTCACAGATCACTATCGTTATCGTTGTTAAGTTGTTCAGTGTGAAGGTACCTTTACTGTTTTACAAAGATCACAGAAGATAATCTGTAGGAGATAATATTAGGGGTTAATATTCGTCTTACAAGAAAAGCCAATACTTCAGGCGGCAGTCTGTGATTCTGGGCCTACTGTTATGACCTTGTGGTTAAGAGGCCACACTGATATGACCTGGTGGCTAAAACGCAACATGGGACGAGCTCTGAGGAGGTGGTATCTCTACTGACCGCAGTCCCTAATCCTAACAACAACACTAGTAATAGCCGTGGGATGTTCCTGACTCTCCCTAGACACCTCTTCACAGCCTAAGAATTAACTACCCCTAAAGAAGGAAATAGAAAGCTATCTTGCCTCAGAGAAAACCCCAAAAGGAAAGATAGCCCCCCACAAATATTGACTGTGAGTGGAGAGGGAAATGACACACAGAAATGAAATCAGTTTTCAGCAAAGGAGGCCAATACTAAACTTGATAGACAGAGAGAAAAGGATACTGTGCGGTCAGTATTAAAAACTACAAAAATCCATGCAGAGTTTACAAAAATGAACTCCACACCGACTCACGGTGTGGAGGGGCAAATCTGCTTCCCAGAGCTTCCAGCTAGCCTGAATATGACATAGTGACAAGCTGGACAAAAAGAGACATATTTGCAAAGCAATAGTGTCCAAAGAAAATGGACAAACAAGAACTAGCAGAAACTTATCTTTTGCTGACAAGGACAGGCCATATGAGAAATCTAAGGAGAGAACCAAATCCAACCTAAGACATTGACAGCTGGCATGAACTAAAGCCCAGAGCAGGTTTAAATAACAAACCCAGGCAAGGCGATCAGTGATGGCAGCTGCTACAGCTACCTAACGGAGCAGCAGTTCCACTCGAAACCACCAGAGGGAGCCCAAGGGCAGAACTCACAAAAATACCATTAGCAACCACAGGAGGGAGCTCCAGAACGGAATTCACAACAGCCTACACTATTTACGTCTGGGATAATTAAGAAAAAGCATTAAGTTGTCACAGCGTCCAATATTCCTCACGAGAGTATAATGCACCCCATAGTCCTCCTACAGCATACTGCACTCCCCATAGTCCTCCATATAGCATAATGCACATCACATAACCCTCCATACAGTATAATGTACCCCATAGTACACTTACAATATACTGTACTCCTTATAGCTCTTTATATAGCATAATGCACCCCATAGTCCTCCATATAGTATAATCCACCCCCCATATAGTATATTGCAGGCTCCTTAGACCTCCATATAGTATAATGCACTCCCCATAGCCCTCCATATCGTATAATGCACTCTCCATAGTCCATATAGTATAATGCACTCCGCATAGGTCCTCCTACAATATACTGTATTCCCTGTAGTCCTCTGTATAGTATAATGCACTCCATAGTCCTCCTATAGTACACTGTACTCCCCATAGTCTTCCATATAGTATAACGCAGTTCAGAGTCCTCCTAGAATATACTGCACTCCCTATAGTCCTTCATATAGTATAATGCACCCGATAGTCCTCCTACAATATATTGTACTCCCTATAGTCCTCTATATAGTATAATGCACCCCATAGTCACCATACAGTATAATGCACCCCATAGTCCTCTATATAGTATAATGCACTCTCTATATAGTATAATTCACTCCTCATTGTACTCCATATAGTATAATGCACCCAATAGTCCTCTTGCAATAAACTGTACTTACTCCCTATAGACCTTTATATAGTGTGAGGGTTGACACTCAGCTGCTTCACAAGGTAGACACAGGAACAGTTCTGGTGTTAGATCACCTGCTGGTTTCTTATGGATAGCATAAACCTTGGCAGGGTGCAGCAAAATAAACAGCATTTCTGGCATAACGGTAAAACAAAGACAAAGTCCATAAGAGTCCTTTCCCTGCAGGATTCCCCTGCAGGTAACCCACAAAGTACTGACCTCTTCCTGGAGCTATGTAGGAGTTCCTGCTCTCCCAAGATACAACCCAGTCTGACTCTCATGTCCAGGTATATAACAACCCCTGTGATGATGACATGACCTTGACATCACACAGGTCCTGTCAGGACTCTGCGTGTGGATATACCCACTCTATGAAGGTCCACTAAAACCAGCCCATAACATAGCTTTAAACTTACCCTCTCAGCACATAGCGTGCTGAAGGCAAAAACATTCTGGTTCTGCATCACTGACCACGGTATCCACAGTGACACGTATCTCCCTTCATACATTGTGCAAGTGACTATCACAATAGTATAATGGATCCCATAGTCCTCTATATAGTATAATTCACCCCATAGTCCTCCTACAATATACTCTACTCCCTATAGTTCTCTATATAGTATAATGCAGCCCATATTCCTTCATATAGGCTAATGCACCCCTCATAGTCTTCCATAGAGTATAACACTCCTTATAGTCCTCCATATAGTTTAATGCTTTCCATAGTCCCCATTGAGTATAATGCATCCCATAGACCTCCAGAGAGTATAATGAACTCCCAATAGTCCTCCGGAGAGTATAATCCACCCCATAGTCCTCCTACAGTTTACTGCTCTCCCCATAGTATTGTGCACACCCCATAGTGCTCCATATAGTATAATGCACACCCTATAGTCCTCCATATAGTATAATGCAGGCCCCTTAGTCCTCCATATAGTATAATGCACTCCCCATAGTCCATCCATATAGCATAATGCTCACCACGTAGTCCTCCATATAGTATAATGCACCCCATAGTCCTCCTACAATATACTGTACTCTCTATAGTATAATACACCCTAGTCATCCTACAATATACTGTACTCCCTATAGTTCTCTGTATGGTATAATGCACCCCATAGTCCTCCATATAGTATAATGCACCCCCCATAGTCCTCCATATAGTATAATGCAGGCCCCATAGTCCTCCATATAGTATAATGCCGGCCCCATATTCCTCCATATAGTATAATGCACACTGCATAGTCCTTCATATGGTATAATGCACTCTCCATAGTTCTCCATTTAGTATAATGCACACCACATAGTCCTCCATATGGTATAATGCACCCCATAGTCATCCTGCAATATACTGTACTCCCCATAATCCTGTATATAGTATAATGCACCCCATAGTCCTCCTACAGTATACTGCACTCTCGATAGTCATTCATATTGTATAATACAAACCCATAATCTTCTGTTCAGTATTATGGCCACCACAATGCATTCACTGATTAAAACTAAATGAATGCAATAATCACATCTCCTCCTAGTTCCCCCCATGTAGTGACATCTTTGCTCCCATTGCGCTGAGACATTAGATGCAGAAGAAAAATGATGGAAGAGGAATCATCAGCTGAGGCACTCTCCTCCATCATTGCTTTCAACTATATTAGCATCCTGAAAGTGGGATGATGGGCGGTGGGGCCTGGTGCCGGCGCTGGCACTGGGCTCTCCCAGGAAATAGGCCCAATGGCAGCTGTGAGGCCTGCCGCTATTGGCAGTACGTCACTGTGTATAAATAGATGTGTGGTCAATACAAAGGACTGGCACATACATGACTTATTGTTTGCGAAGACCACAGTAAGGACTAGGGGGCACTCATTACAGGTGGAAGAAAGGCGATTCCGGCAGCTAAATAGGAAAGGGTTCTTTACAGTTAGAGCAGTCACTGTGGAATGCCCTACCACAAGAGGTAGTAATCCCAGACACCATAACAGCTTTTAAAAAAGGGCTGGATGATTTCCTCAGTACACATAACATTGCAAGATATAGTTAATTTAAGTGGCAAAATGTATAATTGGTGGAGAAAGCTTGAACTTGATGGACATAGGTCTTTTTTTCAAGCTATGTAACCTTGTAAAGCCTCGTTGTGGCCTCACTCTGGCTCTCCCAGACTTACATTGAGAAGTGACCTGCGGCTCACCCAGCAAGTTTTTCAGTGTTTTTGTTTACATGTGTTATTATTGTGCTATTTTTTCTCAGGGCTTACTGTTTCTTTTTAGTATATCTTGATTTACCGTATTTTTCCGACTATAAGACGCACTTTTTTTCCTCCAAATTTGGGAGGAAAGTGTGGGTGCGTCTTATAGTACGGATATAGCATGTGGGGAGGGGGGCAGCAGCGAGTGGGATCGCAATGATATCCCACTTCAGGATGTCCCCGCTGCCGGAATCAGCTGCTGGGGAAACCACATGGCCTCGCTGATTAAGTGCAGTGAATATTCATTAGCGGCTCCCCGCCCACCGATCAGCTGAGCGGTGAGCGGGGAGCAGCAAATTAATACTGCACTTAAGCAGCGACACACAGTTTCCCCAGCACTGATTCTGGGGAGAATCTGTGTGTCCGGGGGAGGAGGCAGCAGCAGCAGGGGCCAGGAGATCGCTGCATACCTGCCTGTGCTGGACGCTGAGCTGTCTGTGGTGCACAAGGAGGACCTGTGTGATGTCAGAAGTGGGCGGGCTGGAGCATCACATGGCAGCTCAGAGCCCTCCCTCTTCTGACATCATCATAGGTCCTTCAGACTCCCACCTAGAATCTGCAGCTTCCTCTTATGTCCTGCGTGCGCTGTGGAAAGGCAACAAGAGAGAGGGCTCTGTGTGTGCAGCCATGGGATGCTCCAGCTTTTACCTCACCACAGGCTGGCTCCTTCAATTAAGAGGTTAGTCTTTACAAAACACAATAAAGCACTCTGCCACTCCTTTGGTGAACTATAACTCCCAGCATGTCATAGGATCTGCAGGACATGCTGGGAGTTATAGTTCTCCCATGGGATTTTAAAGCAGCACTCCAGTGTTATTTTGCAGTGCTGGAGTGGTGCTTTCACTATAAGCCCTGTGCCCCCATTTTTATACTCACCCTCCAGTGTCTTCATATAGTACTTTACAGACACCACACTGGTCCCGCAGCTTCCAACATAATAACATACTATTATATGTAATAACACCACATATAATAGTATGTTATTTATGTTATTAAATATTTTACCACATTTTTTTTGCTTCAAATATTTTTTTCCCTATTTTCCACCTCTAAAACCTGGGTGCGCCTTATAGTCCGGTGCGTCCTATAGTCCGAAAAATACGGTAAGTAAAACTACTTGGTCTTGGATACTTCCAGTGATTATAAATCGCTGGAATTGTAATATACCACATTTTCTGGATAGCGAAAATACGCAGTCAAAAACTCGTGGGAACTAAACCTTAGAAACAACAACACACATACAAACCCTCTCAGAAGCTGACTAGACATCTGCTATCCCTTCCATTCAAGTATCCGGAGATTGTATTATATACAGTTTGGCTATGTTCTGGTTGAGACATTGGACACAGATGGTTGACTTCTGGATCCAATTGAAGTTATGAGGTTAAAAAAAGACTGTACACAGAACAATATATGTTAATGTCTATTATTTCTTTTGTGACCACACATACGTTAACATCAGGCCAGTCACTCCATTCATAGTACCACTGCATGTGTGGTCAACATTAGGATTCAGCTTTTTAGGTTACTGGCATTGATTAGTCAAACATGCTTGAGTGTTAATCCCCAAATCTGCCCCCTATTTTTAGTAATCACCCAAGCTAATTAATAACTAGTCTTCTGAAGATGATTGCTAAGTTGGTGCCTGATTAGAACATTATATTCTTCAGCCATAAAATAAACAATGTTCTTGCTGTGACAGTGGTCTTTGTCAAGTGCAGCTTAATTATTATTCCTTTCCGCCTGAAGAGAAAGAATTCAGAAAGAAAAATAAACCTTGCACCTAGTTAAATAAGTCTCACTTTCATATTTTACATGCCCAGACTCAATGGACCAGCTGTGCTTGGTTAAACATTTGGAAATGTTAGATTTTACTCACTTTGCACTAACTGGAACTAAATCTAATCAAACAGTAACCCACCATTGCATTTTACTTATTATTTGCACTTGAACCTTTAATAGAATTTAAAGCTGCAATCTGATTAAGAATTTTAAATTTAATTCTACTCTTTTATTTTGAGAAATTTCAAATAATATGTATATAAACTATATTTTTTATTAAAAATATCTATATATTTTTTTAATAAAATTTAGCATTTTCCTGAGCAGGTTACAATTACATTTAAGAACAGTCCTATCGTATTTTTAGCTCAACAAATAAAGTTTACTGTTTTTTATATGTTACTTGAAGCTGCGGTGTTCATCTAGAATGTGATAGATTATAAAAGGTCAACCAGGTAATCACAGATTAGCCATGAGGGTATTGGCAAATGTTACTGCATATGAATGCCAAGATTTTAATGCAAAAGGCATGCCAGGGACTGCAGGGATATTTGCAGAAAGAACACAACTGTTCTGCCACTGCTAAAGCCAGGAATGGCGTAAGAAGCAAAAATTGGATGGTCATCTAATTCCTTCAAGTTTAATATTCCTGCTTGATTTTTTAGATTAGCGAAAATCCAAATAATACATTTAAAGGGAACATCTTGTGCTCCTTCAATCCAGCCTCATCTCTGCTGCCTCTGGCTATTTCACCTCTCTCCTCATTACATCTCCATTTCTCACCTTTGCTAAACTGTTCACCGGCTACCCATGGGTGCATGAAGTACCAAGTGTGCCCACACTGCAACATGACCATCTGACAGAAGCCACAACACATTAATTTATAATAACAGTGCTGCACTTGGGTTTAGAGCAGCACCAAGATCACAAGCAAAGATACAGTGCAGCTAGAAGAGGTAGGGTCCACAGGGTACACCCATGTAAGTCCACATGCATTTAAATGGAACCTGTCAACAATTTTGTCCTGTGTCAACTAAGACTATGACCTTAGTCAGCGCCTGTGCTGCAGTCAATCAATGGTTATATAACCTCCCCCCCCCCCGACTCCCTCTATATACCGACAAAAAAACTTTTGAAGTTGTAGTACTCTGTATGTTAATCCTGTCGGTCCGGTCCGATGGGCGTAGTTTTCGTCATTTTCCATCCCTCCTCCCAGCTCCTCTATCCCTCCTCCCGGTTGCTCATAGTCGTCCTCCTGATAAAATTGACGTGGATGACGTCTTCTTCATCATCCACATAGCTCGGAGAAATCCAGTCAGAGCATAGTGCACAGACGCAAGTTGACGATTTTGTCTGGCTGTGTGGATGACGCAGAAGGCGTCATCCACATCAATTTCAGCAGGAGGACAGCTATCAGCAGCTGGGAGGAGGGATAGAGAAGCTTGGAGGAGGGATGGAGACCGCAGAAACCGGACCAGACAGGATTAAGATACAGCGAGGGAGAACTTCAAAAGGATTTTTGGAGGGTATACAGGGGGTTATATAAGAAGAAGAAGTCACGTTAGGGAGAAAAAAAGGCAAGTGGGTTGTCAAAATACAAGCCAATGTTAGACAACAGGATATACAAAATAACACACAAGACTAAATGAAAAGCAGATAGAGACTGTCTGCTGGGGTTTATATCGAAGAGCACTGTGCATGGCTCACAACAGAGAGCTAATTACATACCAGCTCACTGCAAAAGCACAGGTGGACAGGCAAGGGACAACTATTGTCAGAAATCTAAAAGCTAAATGTCACGGTGTGACTGTGGAATAGCAAATGGGCTCCTATGCTGTCCCCCGGCTAGGAGTCCCTGTTCCAGGGATTATCCCTGATGGTGGGGATGCCTGGGTTTTGTTCCTCACTATGCTCCTGAGAAGCACTAATCTGTTAAGTGTATGAGGAGAACACAAGCAAGACAGACGGGGCAAAACAGAAGCATAGTCACATAGCACTTTCACAGGGGAAACACTAAGGAACAAAAGTGGAAAACTCATAAAAGAACAAAGTAGCATAAAGACACTTAGATAAAAGGAAACGTTTCCTCAAACACCGTTCACAACAACTTTGGAATAACCAGTAAACCAGGATGTGTCCACCTCTCCAAACTAGGATAGACTATCTATAGCTGGCTTTAGCTGCATAGAAAAGCCAGCATATATAGAAGAAAAGCAGACATGACTGGTTCTCCCACAGCATGTGATTAACAACCTTAGTCCAGCAAAGATTTAGCTCTAGCTAACCTGCCTAGGAGCTGCAGCTTTTTGAGTCGACACTCAAGTCACCCTGCGCTGATCATAGCTATCAATAGAGTTAGAAGATAGAGTGTAAGAATCTGTGAATTCCATAGGTCCTGACTCCGCTATCACAGCTAGTGATACATGCAAAAAACTCATTGTGACAATAAACTGCCACATGCTGCCTGCATCCAGCAATGACCGTGGTATTAGTGCAGCCACTGCCCAGCTACCACGTCAGGGGTTGCAGCAGTATGTTTAGACATGGATGTGACAACTGTTATGGGCCACATTTACTGTCATTTTTATGGAGGTGTTTTTGCTGTCATTATTGTGAATGCATTTTAGATATTACTATAATAATGGCACTCTTACATGTGACAATCTTATGGTATGCAGTCACTCTGACCACTGACATTGCTTATGGGGCATTGGACGATAACTATTATTAGAGTATCTTCCCTGTGGGAACTAAGAACTTAGTGGAATAATTGAGGTTGGGGAGCTTAAATTTGAAATGTTCACATATTTATGAAGTGTTCAACCACCTTCATCTTTATGAAGAAGGTGGGGAAACAATTAATTTCATGGTCATTTTTGATGGAATGTGAATGCAACCAAGAGCATCCAGACTAGATAGTGGACTGTATCGGGAACATTTACAAAGAACCATGGACTTGGGTAGGTAAAAAGGGGTGGGCCAGATCCTTAGATATAAGGATGGTGATGGGGTGGGCCAGATGCATAGAGCTGGCGGAAGACTGTAGCTGCCTCCATACTATGCATTAAAAAAAATGTATATATATTTATACACTTTATCACATTGGTATTGCAGTAATCGTACTGTCCTGGAGAATCTTATTGCCAGGTAATTTTTACCACTCAATGAATGTACAAAAAAAAACAAAAACGAAAGAGCACTAGCGGAATTGAACTTTTTTATTGCCACAACACCATACATAGAATTTTTTTCCTGTTTACCAGGGACTACAGAAAATGTATTACATTATTCTATAGTATTTATTATGCTTTTATTGTACGATCAAAATAGATGGATTAAGACTGTTCAAGTCGAAACGCATCAATACCAGAACACTGTCCAGTATGTGACCTGATTTTAATGAAAGTGTAATAAAACTGCCAAGATTTTACCAGAGACAACCTTTTTCATCATTATATTGGATTTATTTACCCGGGCCGAGGGGCTTGCTGGACCTCTGAAACCTATGTGATGGTGGATACCTACAATGATGAGCTCATCTAAGTTTCTGCTTTATCAAAATAGATGTTGCATTTTTTATGGATTTTTTTTTGCTTAGCGACAAACAAGATTGGATCCTAATTGAAGCTAAAGGAAAGGAAATACAACATTTGTATTTATCCATTGGTTTGGTTACAAAATATGTTGTATGCACTTTCAAATACTGCACTGTGTGCGTGAATTTGGTCTGAAACCAGCATATCCACCACTTTCTAAATTGTGTAAATGTGTGAACCCTGCCTGGTATACATATTCACATCACATAACTAATTATATAGAGATTTTTTAAGTGTCTACTAAGAGCAACACAAAATTGCCTTGTATGAAGACAGAAAGCAGAGAGTGGCAAGCAGAGGAGGCCATAAACCACCTCCTTTCTATATGCATTGCTCTCCCTCTATCAAACACACAAATTGGATACTATTTCAAGGCGCACCAGTAATCTAAATCCTACAGCCTTGTTAAAACTCCAGACACACACATCTGACAGATACAACAGAGATTAATGAGCCATGACCAGAAGTTTGATTTTTCTGTCAAGTGCTCCCATCCGTTTTTAATAAACAGAGGGACAACATAAACGCTAAATGCTAGGTGCTCTTTGCTGCTCCTGCTAAGCTAGCTGCTTTTTGGTGATATATGTCTTTTTGCTGAGTTATTACAGGGAGCCACTGACAAATACTTTACTAGACCCTTCAGTGAGACCGCCAATAAAAAAGCCTCTTTAATGTGAATTGTACATGAATTACCAATGAGATGACCTTAACCATATCACTACTGAACCGAGCAGCAGTCTCGTTATAAGTTGATCTCTGCATTTTGCCAGAATCTACTTGTGATTGAAATGTCAGACTACTTTATAAGGTACGGTTATTATGTATTATTCTGATGACTGCTTTTATTAGGAGTCACAAAGAAACAATTTTCTACACACAACATTGATGAGGAGGCAGCAGCAGAAGTGACGTGAAGTGAATAGGGTGGCATGCTAGTTTCCGCAACAAGCAGATCGCAAAAAGTCGGAACCTTTTTGATTTTTTGTGACTTTCTTGTTGCGTTACCATGAGGGCAGCAATGATATCACATTCACTTGCATTATACTGTGATGTAGTAGTGGCATATAGTGATCTTTTGCTGTTTTGTTCCATCATTAGCCTACGTTCTCACAAGTTTTAGTTCAATTTTGATTATTTTTCCTGTGTCAAAATTCAGCGTCTTAGGCCGGCGTCACACCTAACGTATAAAAATACGGTCCGTTTTTTACAGCGGAGATACACAGAAATGTTCATGAACAGTGATCCGTACGTCAACCGTATTCAATGCGAGGATGCGATTTTTTTCTCCAAAAAGTATTCGTGTGGCATCTGTATGGCATCCATACGGCGAGATTTTCTCGCCGGCTTGCAAAATGGACATATAATGGATCCATGGGCTCAAATATTTGTGAAAACATATATACAGTATATATACATATATATATATATAATTGACACACACATATATATTTATATTTCATACAGAGCTAGATCGCAAAAAAGCTGGTAATTCAATTGTCAGCTTTTGCTAAATCATTACCGAACCCGACAGGCTATGAGACATGGTTTACATACAGTGAACCATTTCATATCTGTTATATTTTTAGATATCCCTCGGTAATAATGTTAGTAGTGTGTGTGTGCAAAATTTGGGAGCTCTAGGTGTTAAACTAAAGGGTTAATTCACGGAAATAACTGGTGTGGCCTCCCGCGCAATTTTCTCTGCCAGAGAGGGAAAGCCAGTGACTGAGGGCAGATATTAATAGCCTAGAGAGGGACCATGGTTTTTGGCACCCCCTGGCTAAAAACATCTGCCCCCCAGCCACCCCAGTGCTTTTCCGGCACTTAACCACTCTCTTCCCACTGCCCTGTAGCATTGGCATATGGGGTAATAAGGGGTTAATGTCACCTTACTATTGTGAGGTAACATTAAGCCTGGTTAAAAACGGAGAGGTGTCAATAGGAAACCTATCCATTATTAAGCCACTAGTCTGAAAGGGTTAAAAAAACACACACACATTAAGAATAAAGTATTTTAATGAAATAAATAAACACACAGGTTTCATTATCTTTATTGTATGCTCAATCCAACTGAAGACCCTCATTCTCCTGTAAAGAATCTCAAAATAAAAAAGCAACAATATCCCAGTACAGTCATGTCCCACGTTGTAAATCCAACATACATTACAACCAGGAGCGGTGCTAATGCGGCCACTCCCGGCTGTAAAAGACTAGGGAATAAATGAAATCCAGGGAACGGAGCTTCGGTAACTAGCAGTGCTGTCACCGAAGCTGCGCCCCCTAGATATTTATAGAGATCTCATGCACATTGTGCTATTTTTTAACACCGTGTAAACTAAGCCTACTTTCACACTTGCGTTTTTTGCCATCAGTCGCAATCCGTCGTTTTGGGCAAAAAATGGATCCTGCAAATGTGCCCGCAGGATGCGTTTTTTGCCCATAGACTTGTATTGCTGACGGATCACGAAGGATGGCCACACGTCGCGTCCGTCGTGCACTGGATCCGTCGTGTTTTGGCGGACCGTCGTCACAAAAAAAGTTCAATGTAACGTTTTTTTGTACGTCGTGTCCGCCATTTCCGACCGCGCATGCGCGGCCGGAACTCCGCCCCCTCCTTCCCGGGACATAGACTGGGCAGCAGGTGCATTGAAAAACTGCATCTGCTGCCTACGCTGTGTACAATTTTCACAACGTGCGTCGGTACGTCGGGCCAACGCATTGCGACAGCCCCGTACCGACGCAAGTGTGAAAGTAGCCTAATTTGTGGTGTGTATTTCAAATCCGCAGCATGTCAATCTCTTTTATGGGTACTCTGAGTTTTCTGTGCGATATTTCCACAGGTAAAAAACACACATGCATTTTAAATGCATTTCCACAGCAGAAACATATGACAAACACATGAAATCCTCAACTAACTATGTCAGTAAAGTTTTGACAAAGCCAAACATATACTAGCTAGTATAAAAAACAAAGCAGCTTGATTTAAAGCATAAAACAGCAAAAATGCAATAAAAAACCACCAGTGACCTTATTTAAATAAAAGGACACTTGAAAACACAATGAAAAAATGTACCTAATTGGTGCAGAAAATCTGCAACAAAAACTCATCGTGGGAACGTAGCTTAAGACTATGTGCACACGTTGAGTATTTGGTGAGTATTTTACCTTTTTACATTAGCATTTGTAAGCCAAAACCCAGGAGTGGAACAGTTAGAGGAAAAGTATAATAGAAACACGTCACCACTTTTGCATTTTTCTCCCACTCCTGGTTTTTGCTTACAAATATCATAGCTCCCACCTGTCCCAGATTCAGCAGGACAATCCGGTCCTGAGGCTCCGGGGGCCCCCTGGCCAGATTGCCCTCATGTGCGGCAGGCAGGGAGCAATCCCTGCAGCTGCGCTGCCTGCAAGAGAAAATGGCAACGGATCTGCAGGGAATGAATCCATCCTGCTTCCTTTCTCACACAGACAGCAGCGGCTGAATGACATCATCATTCCGCGCTGCGGCTGTGCGAGGCAGGAAGCTGCCGGCGTGCAGCTTCAGGATAGGATCCGTGCGCAGAGGTGAGACATCTCCTGTCTTCTTCACAGCTGCTCCTCCTGTCTGGTGCTTGTTGTTAGATCACCACCCTTCTCCCTGCACACACTTCCAGCCTGTGCAGAACTGCGTCTGCACACTCATGCCTGGAAGGAAGCTGCAGCTGTGTGCAGGACCTCAATCACCCCCTGAACAGGAGGTAAAGAACGGTCAGAATGTGACGGATTGTTTGCAGAGTAAAGAGGGGAGGCAGGGGCTGCAGTCAGAGACTAGAAGCAGTGATTTACTGACTGTGACCCGCGGAGCTTTGTGTTCTCTGGTCAGTGCAGGATTCTCATCCACACACAGCAGGGACCAGAGAGCTCAGAACTTGGGAACACAGTCACTAAATCACTGGGTCTATTCTCTGACGGGACTCCAGTCATCACTGCAGTATCAGATCCAGGCTGGGACTGACCCCTGAGCCCATCCCCCAGTGGAGACTTTTTCACATATACTGTATCTGTTGCATTAAACACACAGGTACAATACATAGACACATATAAGGGTATGTTTCCACTGTCAGTAAACTCTGCGGATTGGACGCGGTGTACATCCGCAGCATCCAATCCGCAGCAGCCGGATGTTACAGCATAGTGCATGAGATTTCAAGGAATCCAATGTCCACTATGTATGCAGCGGCCCCCGCAGCTTCCCTGCGGAGACGGACATGCGGCGCATCTTTCTAGACTCTAGCATGTCTATTTATCTTGCGGAGACGCTCAGTCTCCGCAAGATAAATATCACTGTCCAATGTATAGGATGCGGTGATTCCGCATGGTTCAATGAACACATGCAGAATCATCACTCGTACAAAAGTCGGCAGCGCTTTGGACCGAGCGGACATGTGCTGCATCCAAAGCGCTGCCGATTCCTGACTGTGGAACCATACCCTTATACATTAATGTATAGTATGTCACATGTGCAGTAGACACAGGTGTTTATTATACATAGGCATATTCTACAGTGTATGTATGCATTTTATATAGGTATGTACTATGAGTGCACTTCATATATATAGTTATACACTGATGCATTGATATACTGTAGGCAGCTACATCATTTTTGCCTACTACTAGTTTTGAAAAATCTCCCCAGACTGTATAAGCCCTTAACGAAATATGACATACTGCATACATCATATGTTGCCTTCCTGCCTTCATGCAGGCTCGCAAGCTGATCCCGCATATTTCCTGACAAATGATGGCAGTGATATTCAGCCATCATCTGTCACTAACAGCCACTGTTCACCTATTAAACACCGCTGTGGATCTGTGACAGCAGCATGTCGGCAGGGGAGAGTGTTGATCAATGCATCCATTGGGACTCTTGTGACATGACGGTGGGGAGCTGATGGGTCGCCATGATGGCCAGAGGCCTGTTGACAGCCTATGCCTGTCATGACAAATTTCTGTGAAAACCAGCCTGCAGCTGAGGACGTGGTGCAGAAGTGGAGTTTTTCCAAGAGTGGGCAATGAGACTGTGGAAGGTTCGAGACACCATCACCTGTTTCTCAACGCAGTGATCCAGAACACTGCCCCCATCCCTAATGGGAAATATGCAAATGCATGTAGAAAAGCTGCTGAGACACCATCACGTGTTTCTCAACGCAAGCAATGAATAGCCAGGTCTTTCACCGGGAAGGAACAACCACGGGAAGAGCAGCATCCAATAAAGGAAAACCACCTATGCCAAAACATGTTATCCATTCACAGACAGCTGTTTCGGGGTATTTGCCCCTCATCAGTGTGGAGTAGGAAACTGGCTATTAGGAGCAGTGCCTAGTGAAAAGGCTATGAACATAAGGATGAATGACCTCGAGGAGATCAAAACATCCAACACCGCGGAGACACCATCACGTGTTTCTCAACGCAGTGATCCAGAACACTGCCCCCATCCCTAAAGGGAAATATGCAAATGCATGTAGAAAAGCCGCGGAGACACCATCACATGTTTCTCAATGCAAGCAATGAATAGCCAGGTGTTTCACCGGGAAGGAACAACCACGGGAAGGGCAGCATCTGGATCACTCCGTTGAGAAACATGTGATGGTGTCTCCGCGGTGTTGGATGTTTTGATCTCCTCGAGGTCATTCACCCTTATGTTCTTTTATTACATAGTCCCCTCTCTTGTTAGATATCAAATGACTACTGATGGAGGAGCCGGTGACCAGACTACCAGTCCATCAGCTCCTCCTTTAGAAAAGAAGCTTTCTTATGCTCCATCAGCCATCATTGCATTTTACAGCTAACAAGACAGGACGGTATGTAATAAAAACACAGGGCTCTATAAAATCCAATATGTAAGCGACGGTGCAGTACATACAATACACAATAGGAGAGGGCACTGTATAATAAGGGACGGCAATATACATAATAAAGGAGACTATTTTATATATACATGTGTGTGGCTATATATATATATATATATATATATATATATATATACTGTATATATATAAATATATACAGTATATATTATATTATGTAGCTTTGTCGCCTTTGAAGGAGGGGGGCCCAGACACATTTTCTGCACAGGGGCCCCAAGCTGTCTGTGTCCGCCCGTGTTCACGTGTAGAGAAAATTATGCTTTCTTTCTACTGCTTTTCTTTCTGCAAGAGTCCTCACCACAAACACAATAACTACTGTATCTTCTCTGATTATTGCGTGTTTGCTGTGTTTCTTTTATGCATTTTTCCCCTTATTTGATGCGATTTTGGAGCCATTATGAAGCAGATGCTTTTTTAATAATACAGGAAAGCTCTGATTCTGCACTCTTTTTCATGCTTTTTTCAAAAGAAGCCTATAGGGAAAAATGCACCAAAACTGCAGAGTTCAGCAGTGTCTTTAGATGCACAGGGGGCAGGACTTTCATGGAGATTTCATTGCATCCACTTTGCTTGGAAACTTAGACTGTGTTCACAAGTAGCATAAATACTTGTAAAAATAATACTTGTAAATAAGTACTGTGTATTTATTGCCACTTTTTTCCATAGAAATTCTGCTGTGTTTAACTGTCCTTGCAAAGTGTCTGTGATTTCATGAAAACTGCACTCTTTGTGGAGACCTAAAAAAAATGCAGCAATATCAAAGACAATTGTTATTGTGTAAGTTTGGTGCATATCCTGCAGAAAACAAAAAAACACAGTATTTATGCTACGTGTGAACACGGCCTTACAGACATCAAAATCCATATCTTGTATAGTGAAGCTACGTAAAGCTGAGAAAGTTCTGGCTGCTATGACCACGAATGAGTGAACAAAAAATAAATCCACAGGTCCCAACTATGAGATGAGCAGGAAGCACAGATGACTTTGCACCAGCCTGGACTAATCAAAAGCCGCGCCGGTGACGCCGGATGGTAAGAGATTTGCGGCCTCCCTTCCAGCCACCAAATAGCATTGATCTAGACTCTGGAGTCCTGTGAATCGATCTGCTCATCTCTAGTCCCAACTGTCCCGGTCCAGCAGACAGTCCAAGATTTGGATCTGCGGCCTGCACTCTCAGGCGTCTGTTGAATGTTCCTCACTACCACCACCCCCTCTGACATCTCCTCCTGCCAGGGAAGAAAGAAGTGTTAAATGGGCATGGATTGCGGTGTGGTCATTGGTGTGGACAAACTTTGTCTCTCTTTGGTTCCTCAAAAATTTTGAGGTATGAAATACTGAGGTAAAAAACTCACCAAATACTCAGCATGTGTACGTGGCCTAATAGGTGCAGAAATGGTACAGAAAATCTGCAACATCAAAAATTCACTTTGGGAACATAACGTAAAACTACATCAGATTCAACGTTAACTGACCGTGGACACATACCCTTACAGCCAGGACCTGTCGCTAACAATCGCGGGTGGAGCAGAACTCCGCCCACGATTGCTAACCTGTTAAATGCCGTTGTCAGTTTCTGACAGTAGCATTTAACATGTGCCGATGTGCACGCATATCAGTATTTCTGCCCATTTGTGCACCCGTGACATGATTGCGTGTCGCCGATGGGTTGGATCAGCTGATGACCCATGTTATTACTGAACTTCTTTGAAACACTGTGCCACGATTCGGTAGTTGGGTATCTCGGGACCAGGGGCTCCTTCCCTGTCCCTACCGTTAGGGGTGCAGTACATACAACATACAGTACATACAACACAGTACATACAACACATATTACATACAGTACATACAACATACAGTACATACAACACAGTACATACAACACATACTACATACAGTACATACAACATACAGTACAAACAATATACAGTACATACAACACAGTACATACAGTACATACAACATACAGTACATACAACACAGTACATACAACACATACAACATACAGTACATACAACACAGTACATACAACACATACAACATACAGTACATACAACATACAGTACATACAGTACATACAGTACATGCAACATACAGTACATACCAATCACCTTGATCCCAAAGCCCTTGATCACATGTAAAAAATATTAACCCCTTTCTGACCTCGGACGGGATAGTACGTCCGAGGTCAGATCCCCTGCTTTGATGCAGGGCTCCGCAGTGAGCCTGCATCAAAGCCGGGACATGTCAGCTGTTTTGAACAGCTGAGATGTGCCCGCAATAGCGGTGGGTGAAATCGCGATTCACCCGCCGCTATTAACTAGTTAAATGCCGCTGTCAAACGCAGACAGCGGCATCTAACCGGCGCTTCCGGCCGGGCGGCCGCAAATGAGGGCTGTTATGATCCCAGTGGCTGGGGATCACAGCAAATACTAGCTAAGTAACTAAACATAGACACGAGCTCTAGGGAGGTGGTAACTGGACTGACCGCAAAACCTGATCCTATCCAAACACACTAAAGGTAGCCGGTGAACGTGCCTAAAATCCTGGACGTCTCGACGCAGCCTGAGAAACTGACTACCCCTAAAGAGAAAGCAAGACCTCACTTGCCTCAACAGAAATAACCCCAAAGATATAGGAAGCCCCCAACAAATAATAACGGTGAGGTAAGGAGAAAAGACACACGTAGGAACGAAAACAGATTCAGCAAATGAGGCCCGCTAATACTAGATAGCAGAAGACAGATAGCGAACTGTGCGGTCAGTAAAAAACCCTACCAAAATATCCACGCTGAGAAATCAAGAACCCCCACACCAACTAACGGTGTGGGGGGAGAAACTCAGCCCCCCAGAGCTACCAGCAAGCTGGGAAATCACATATTAGCAAGCTGGACAAGAAACATATAGAACACTGATGATCAAAAAATGAACAAAACGGAAACTTAGCTTCTCTTGAAGAGACTGGGAGCAAGGTAGTCAGAAGGAATCAGAATAGCACTGAATACATTGACAGCAGGCATAGACTGAGAGTCCAAGTGAGCTTAAATAGAAAACCAGCCCACAGATAACGAGACAGCTGATGCCAGTCACAAACCTGCAGAAAGACAGCACTCACACAGTACCACTTGTGACCACAAGAGGGAGCCCAGAAATAGAGTTCACAACAGAGGGCATCGCCGACCCCCATCACGTGATCGGAGGTCGGCGATGCTTCTGAATAGTAACCATAGAGGTCCTTGAGACCTCTATGGTTACTGATCCCCGGCAGCTGTGAGTGCCACCCTGTGGTCGGTGCTCATAGCACACCTGCATTTCTGCTACATAGCAGCGAACATCAGATCGCTGCTATGTAGCAGAGCTGATCGTGTTGTGCCAGCTTCTAGCCTCCCATGGAGGCTATTGAAGCATGGCAAAAGTAAAAAAAAAAAAGTTAAAAAAATGTGAAAAAAATAAAAAAAATATAAAAGTTTAAATCTCCCCCCTTTCGCCCCATTCAAAATAAATCAATAAAAAAATAATCAAACCTACATATATTTGGTATCGCCGCGTTCAGAATCGCCCGATCTATCAATAAAAAAAGCATTAACCTGATCGCTAAACGGCGTAACGAGAAAAAAATTTGAAACGCCAGAATTACCTTTTTTTGGTCGCCGCGACATTGCATTAAAATGCAATAACGGGCGATCAAAAGAACGTATCTGCACTGAAATGATATCATTAAAAAAGCCAGCTTGGCACGCAAAAAATAAGCCCTCAACCGACCCCAGATCATGAAAAATGGAGACGCTACGAGTATCGGAAAATGGCGCAATGTTTTTTTTTTTAGCAAAGTTTGGAATTTTTTTTCACCACTTAGATAAAAAATAACCTAGTCATGTTAGATGTCTATGAACTCGTACTGACCTGGAGAATCATAATGGCAGGTCAGTTGAACCTAGCAAAAAAGCCAAACAAAAAATAAGTGTGGGACTGCACTTTTTTTGCAATTTCACCGCACTTGGAATTTTTTTCCCATTTTCTAGTACACGACATGGTAAAACCAATGATGTCATTCAAAAGTACAACTTGTCCCGCAAAAAATAAGCCCTCACATGGCCAAATTGACGGAAAAATAAAAAAGTTATGGCTCTGGGAAGGAGGGGAGCGAAAAACGAACACGGAAAAATGGAAAAGGGGTTAAAATAATAAACAAACAATATACTCCCTGATCCGCAGAAATCCAATTAATACGAGTGTTCCATGACAATCTCCCATGGAGAGCTGCCACATCAGCTGATGAAACCGCTCTCCAGGAGCTCCGGGATACAATGATGGAAGGTATCCCTCCGCCGCTGTGAGTATAGTTCATATTCTCACTTGCGGCACAGCTGTGTGGGAAAATTCCCACACAGCATTGCCATAAAGTGAGAGCAGTGAACTAAGGTAACCTCTTCAGTGATGCACTGCAGGAGCCATTGTCTCCTGTCAGTGTGTCACTGGAGACCCTATAGAGAGGTGACATCATGCGATATCACTGTTCTATAGAGGAGATCGTCGTGGGACACTCATTATTAATTGGACTAAGGCAGAAAGGGAGTATACGGTTGGTTTATTATTTTTAATATTTTGCAGGCGATAGAGGGCATCGCAGGAATTAGGCGTTGTTGTAAGTATGGTGAAATTAAGAATATTAAAATACTTTATTCATATGTGTGTTTTTTTAACTCTTTCACTACTATAGGATTAGTAATGGATAGGTATCTTATTGACGCCTCTCCATTATTAACCGGGCTTAATGTCACCTTACAATACAAAGGTGACATTAACCCCTTATTACCCCATATCCCACCTCTACATGGGAGTGGGAAGAGAGGGGCTAAGTGCCAGAATTGGCGCCTCCTACAGATGCGCCATTTCTGGGGCGGCTGGGAGCTGATATTTGTAGCCGGGGGGGCAATATCCATGGTCCCTCTCTAGGCTATGAATATCAGCCCATACCTGTCTGCGTAGCCTTTCTGGCTATAAAATATAGGGGGATCCCACGTCATTTTTTTGGGGGGTCTCAATATTTTAATAGCCAGTAAAGGCTATTTAATAGCCAGTAAAAGCTGCGGGCTGATATTCATAGCCTGGGAAGGGGGCCATGGGTATGACCCCATTCCCAGACTACAAATATAAGGCCCCCGGCCATCTACTTTCCCCCTCTGGCGCAGAGAATGGCGCCGGAGCCCACGCCATTTTTTTCGCTTTTTTTTAAATGAAACATATTGTTCATTAATAAACATCGGCCTTGCTATTATATATCTATGGATAGATGTAGATAGATATATAAATAGATAGATATATCTATAGATACATAGATATATCTATCCATATATCTATCTACATCTATCCATAGATATAGCTATAGATAGATATATGAATCTATCTTTCTATCTGTTCCATATCTATCTATCTACAGTACAGACCAAAAGTTTGGACACACCTTCTCATTTAAAGATTTTTCTGTATTTTCATGACTATGAAAATTGTACATTCACACTGAAGGCATCAAAACTCTGAACACATGTGGAATTATATACTTAACAAAAAAGTGTGAAACAACTGAAAAGATGTCTTACAGTATATTCTAGATCAGTGTTCCCCAAGTCCGGTCCTCAAGAGCCACCAACAGGTCATGTTTTCAGTATTTCCATAGTATTGCACAGGTGATAATTGCATCACCGGCACAGGCAATAATTCCATCACCTCTGCAATACTAAGGAAATCCTGAAAACATGACCTGTTGGTGGCTCTTGAGGACCGGACTTGGGGAACACTGTTCTAGATTCTTGAAAGTAGCCACCTTTTGCTTTGATGACTGCTTTGCACACTCTTGGCATTCTCTTGATGAGCTTCAAGAGGTAGTCACCGGGAATGGTTTTCACTTCACAGGTGTGCCCTGTCAGGTTTAATAAGTGGGATTTCTTGCCTTATAAATGGGGTTGGGACCATCAGTTGTGTTGTGCAGAAGTCTGGTGGATACACAGCTGACACTGTAAACTGAAAAAATTAAAGAATGCCAAAATTAAATTTTTTTTGGTCGCTTCAGTTCGCCAAAAAATGTTGTAACAAGAGATGAAAAAGTCACAACGATCCTAAAGTAGTACTAATAAAAATGTCGTCTCTCTCTCAGAGAAAAAATAGGCTATCACACTGCTCCATCAGACAAAAAATAAACATTTTCTGGATCATGGAAAATGGCACACAACTCCAATTTTTTTTTGTAAACTTCTGATTTTTTTTCACCAATAAACCAATAAAAAAAACAGGGTATGATTGGTATTGCTGCAAACCAATTGATGAGGAGAATCATAATAAATGGTCATTTTTGCCACAAAATGTACACCGCAAAAACAATAAAAAAAAGTCAGAATTGTGCTGTTTTCACAATTTCACCATATTTGGAATTTTTCCCCATTTTCAAGTACAATATGTGTACTGAAAAAAACAAGCCCTCATACAGTCATGGCCAAAAGTATTCACACCCCTGCAATTCTGTCAGATAATACTCAGTTTCTTCCTGAAAATGATTGCAAACACAAATTCTTTGGTATTATTATCTTCATTTAATTTGTCTTAAATGAAAAAACACAAAAAGAATTGTTCTAAAGCCAAATTGGATATAATTCAACACCAAACATAAAAAGGGGGTGGACAAAAGTATTGGCACTGTTCGAAAAATCATGTGATGCTTCTCTAATTTGTGTAATTAACAGCACCTGTAACTTACCTGTGGCACCTAACAGGTGTTGGCAATAACTAAATCACACTTGCAGCCAGTTGACATGGATTAAAGTTGACTCAACCTCTTTCCTGTGTCCTTGTGTGTACCACATTGAGCATGGAGAAAAGAAAGAAGACCAAAGAACTGTCTGAGGACTTGAGAAACCAAATTGTGAGGAAGCATGAGCAATCTCAACGCTACAAGTCCATCTCCAAAGACCTGAATGTTCCTGTGTCTACCGTGTGCAGTGTCACCAAGAAGTTTAAAGCCCATGGCACTGTGGCTAATCTCCCTAGATGTGGACGGAAAAGAAAAATTGACAAGAGATTTCAACGCAAGATTGTGCGGATGTTGGATAAAGAACCTCGACTAACATCCAAACAAGTTCAAGCTGCCCTGCAATCCGAGGGTACAACAGTGTCAACCCTTACTATCCGTCGGTGTCTGAATGAAAAGGGACTGTATGGTAGGAGACCCAGGAAGACCCCACTTCTTACCCCGAGACATAAAAAAGCCAGGCTGGAGTTTGCCAAAACTTACCTGAAAAAGCCTAAAACATTTTGGAAGAATGTTCTCTGGTCAGATGAGACAAAAGTAGAGCTTTTTGGGCAAAGGCATCAACATAGAGTTTACAGGAGAAAAAAGAGGCATTCAAAAAGAAAAGAACACGGTCCCTACAGTCAAACATGGTGGAGGTTCCCTGATGTTTTGGGGTTGCTTTGCTGCCTCTGGCACTGGACTGCTTGACCGTGTGCATGGCATTATGAAGTCTGAAGACTACCAACAAATTTTGCAGCATAATGTAGGGCCCAGTGTGAGAAAGCTTGGTCTCCCTCAGAGGTCATGGGTCTTCCAGCTGGACAATGACCCAAAACACACTTCAAAAAGCACTAGAAAATGGTTTGAGAGAAAGCACTGGAGACTTCTAAGGTGGCCAGCAATGAGTCCAGACCTGAATCCCATAGAACACCTGTGGAGAGACCTAAAAATAGCAGTTTGGAGAAGGCACCCTTCAAATATCAGGGACCTGGAGCAGTTTGCCAAAGAAGAATGGTCTAAAATTCCAGCAGAGCATTGTAAGAAACTAATTGATGGTTATCGGAAGCGGTTGGTCGCAGTTATTTTGTCTAAAGGTTGTGCAACCAAGTATTGGTTACTTTTGTCTGGCCCATTTTTGGAGTTTTGTGTGAAATGATGAATGTTTTGCTTTTTGCTTCATTCTCTTTTGTGTTTTTTCATTTAAGACAAATTAAATGAAGATAATAATACCAAAGACTTTGTGATTGCAATCATTTTCAGGAATAAACTGAGTATTATCTGACAGAAATGCAGGGGTGTGAATACTTTTGGCCTTGACTGTATGTCTATGTGGACAGAGAGATGGGAAGAAGGGGAGGGAAAAAAACTGAAACGCACAAATGGAAATTGGCTGCAGGGTGAATGGGTTAACAGATTACTAGTTGGTGACTAAAGTGAAACATAAAGCATGAAGGGCTCATCATGATCACCGTTACTAAAGCCAGACGCGTTCCTATTGCAAAATGCCATAATTTTCTATCTATTGCGAGTGTCACATGTAAATACAGTATGCTTACGCATTTCAAGTATATAAGTTCCAATAAGCATATGAGCATATGGCATTCGCAAGTTGTGACACTTTTTAATGGAAAGAAAATAAAGGAATGCTTTTAAAGGAAGTGATCTTCCTGTGTATATGGAAATAGAAATGATTTGAATTGGATTAACTTATTATTCGCTATTTAATGCAGCTGTCTGGCTGAGCTACTTACTTAAAATCACATTTGCATGTAATTGGATGTCATTTGGAAGCTAGGTGTTAAAAATCGGATTGTACTCGAATGAAAAACGCATGACACTTGCATGACACTTGTCTGACTTTTCAGGAACAAAATCTGACCGATTTTAAAAATGCTAGTGTGTCTCTGGCATAAGTGACATCGCTTGGAATCAGGGTCTCTGTCTCTGCATTATTCTGCTCTCAAATTAGGTGGAAAAAATCTGAACTGGAGAGTACACATATATGTTATACAGACAATACAACCTAAATACCTCCAAAACATTACTGTGTACTTTAAGGCTATGTGCACACATTGCGGATTTTGCTTTGGATCCGCAGCGGATTTGATGCTGTGGATCTGCAGCTGTTTTCCATGCGTTGTACAGTACCATGTAAATGTATGGAAAACAAAATCCGCAGTGCACATGCTGCGGAAAAAAACACGCGGAAGCGCAGCGGTGTATTTTCGCAGCATGTCAATTCTTTGTGCGGATTCCGCAGCGGTTTACACCTGCTCCATAATAGGAATCCGCAGGTGTAAAACCGCAGGTGGAATCTGCACAAAAACCGCGACAAATCTGTAAAACAACATGTAAAGGTGGCTCTCAGGGTTATCACATTCTCTTCACTGCTATGTGAACTATAAGGGTATGTGTCCACGTTCAGGAAACGCTGCGTTTTTGACGCTGCGTTTTTCCGCAGCGTCAAAAACGCAGCGTCCAGATGTTACAGCATAGTGGAGGGGATTTCATGAAATCCCGACTCCACTATGCGTTAAAAAACGCATGCGTTTTTGCTGCGAAAACGCATGCGCGGTGCGGTTTTTCAAAACGCAGCATGTTGCTACAATGAGCAAAACACGCAGGCACACCGCAGGTGACCTGCCAGTGATCTCAGGTGCAGTTTTGGTCAGGATTTTACCTGCATAAAATCCTGACCAAAGCCTGAAGCAAGCCTGAACGTGGACACATACCCTAAGGGTATGTTTCCACGGTCAAGAAACGCTGCTTGTTTGACGCTGCGCAGAGCTGCAGCGTCAAACAAGCAGCGTCCAGATGTTCCAGCATAGTGGAGGGGATTTTATGAAATCCCGTGTCCACTATGCGTGGAAACCCGCACGCGGCGGCCCTGCGACTACGGACATGCTGCGCGTCTTTTCAGATCGCAGCATGTCCGTACACCTTGTGGGGACGCAGCGTCCCCGCAAGGCATATCACAGGGCGCTATGGGAGAGAGCGATCATCCCGGATGTGAAGAGTTAACACATCCGGCATGATCGCGTCCCAGAAAGGGGGCGGGGCTTAGCGCCGAGCGGCTTCGCCGCTGCGGCGATACCGCCGGCCATCCTGACAGTGGAAACATACCCTAATAGTACTTGGCAGGTAGAAAGAGTGAATTCTCCTTCATTCTTGCACCAGTTATTTTTTTTGTTGCAAATTCAATATCGTGTAAAAGTACCGTATATACCATTTTAAGCCGTAAAGAAACCAAACAGGGCTGTAATTTCCCCTATCACTTTGTCAATTTGAGAGTTTATATTTGACTACATATGTATAGGATGCGTTTGCTTTCTATTAATAAAAAGATTTCTTTTCCCCCATTAATTCTGTTGTGCATAGACATACTGTACACACGACAAAAATTACATTACCAAAACAAAAATAAAAACGGAGATGAACTGCTGTAATTCCCTTGCCCTAATGACAGATGCTCTATTGACTTTAATTATTTCCTGCCCGTATTGAATACTTGTTCTATCAGATACATGAGATTTCTTCAATGCTTATGAATAGCAAATGTCAATATAATTGTCAGTGGCAAAGCAAAGAAACTGAAATATCCTCCTTGTGTGGGCCTGAGATCCTAAATGACGTGAATCAAACAGGGAACTTTTTTCTACAGTACTTGGCCTACCATCTGGATCAGTATTCTCTGAAATTACATTGTCATTGTATTAGATTTTCTGCATTTTCTAAAGTAATTTACTGTATGTCTATTTGATTTTTTTTTACACCAACAAGGAGATAGTTCTTAAAATCACGCAACTTTTCCAACCCAGCTATGTTTCTGTGATCTGATGATTTGGTAGTAATGAATAATACATTTTTTTTAAAACACTATATCAATTGTCAGACGTTTATATTTAAGTAAATTGGAAGTAACTATTTATTCAGCATAATTTACAGGTAATCACATCCTATTTTACATTAGTGAGTCTGAGTTACATGCAATGCAATCATATCAAGACTAGGGGCACACCAAGAAGGTTAATGTGGGTATAGGTGCGGATGTTTGAGAGAGTGTGACAAGTGATGTATGCAATGTAATGTATCCATCTGCGTAGATTTGCAAATATTTATTGCTCGTATAGCTTTTATTTCCACAACAAGACCACCATGTAATGTATGAAGCCATGTTTTATGATGAATTGGCACACAGCTATACTTAACAACTTTGGATAGAGACATTAGGGGTACGCTAAAAAGGAAAAAAAGGCAGTGCACATATTGTTTTTTTAAAAAAATTAGTAAGTACATTGAGGTGGCCATAACTCTGTACATAAGACTATGGGGAATGCATTCTACTGTATGGAGGACTATGGGGAATGCATTATATTGTATGGAGGACTATGGGGAGTGCAGTATACTGTATGGAGGACTATAGAGAGTGCATTATTCTGTATGGAGGGCTATGGGGAGTGCAGTATGCTGTATGGAAGACTATGGGAATGCATTATACTGTATGGAGGACTATGGGGAGTGGAGTATACTGTATGGAGGACTATAGGGAGTGCATTATACTGTATGGAAGGAGTGCATTATACTGTATAAAGGACTATGGGGAGTGGAGTATACTGTATGGAGGACTATAGGGAGTGCATTATGCTGTATGGATGACTATGGGGAGTGCATTATACTGCATGAATGATTATGGGGAGTATATCTATGGTGAGTACATTATACTATATGGAGAACTATGGGAAATGTATTATACTGTATGGAGGACTATGGGGAGTGCATCGTACTGGATGGAGGACTACGGGGTGCAGCATACTATATGGAGGATTATGAAGTGCATTATACTATGTAGAGGACTATAGGGCCCTTTATAATAGATGGAGAGCTATGTGGGGGCCATTATAATAATTGGAGGATTATGTGGGGGTCATTATAATATTTAGAGGGCTATGTGGGAGCTTTTAAACTTTATGGAGGGCTATATATGGGCCATTACACTGTATGCAATATATTATACAGTATGAATGTTTATGTGGGGTCTATCATAATGTGGGGTCTATCATATGGAGAGCTATGTGGGGGCCATTATAATAATTGGAGGACTATGTGGGGGCCATTATAATATTTAGAGGGCTATGTGGGAACGTTTAAACTTTATTGAGGGCTATGTGTGGGCCATTACACTGTATGCAATAAATTATACAGTATGAATGTTTATGTGGGGTATATCATAATGTGTAGAGCTGTGTGGGGGCCATTATACAGTTTGGAGGACTAGTGGGGGCCATTATACAGTGTGATGAGGTGTGGGGCCATTATACTGTATATAGGCCCATTATACTGCATGGAGGGCTGTGTGTGAGTTAGGAGATCATACTGTGTTGGGGTCACCCTTAGTGTTGAGCGATACCTTCCGATATGCAAAGGTATCGGTATTGGATTGGATCTGCCGATATCCAAAAAAATATCGGATATCGCCGATACCGATACCAATGCATGTCAATGGAACACAAAATATCGGAATGGTTCCCAGGGTCTGAAGGAGAGAAACTCTCCTTCAGGCCCTGGGATCCATATTCATGTATAAAATAAATAATAAAAATAAAAAATATTGATATACTCACCCCTCCGACGGCCCCGGCTCTCACCGGTCCAAGCGTCTGCCTCCGTTCCTAAGAATGCAGAGTGAAGGACCTTCGATGACGTCGCGGCTTGTGATTGGTCGCGTGACCGCTCATGTGACCGCTCACGCGACCAATCACAAGCCGCGACGTCATCGAGGGTCCTTCACTCCCTGCATTCTTAGGAACGGAGGCACCGCTAAGAGCCAGGGGCCGTCCGAGGGTGAGTATATCAATATTTTTTATTTTTATTATTTATTTTTTACATGAATATGGATCCCAGGGCCTGAAGGAGAGTCTCCTCTCCTCCAGACCCTGGAACCATACGCACCGCACACTTCCAATTCCGATTTCCGATATCGCAAAAATATCGGAACTCGGTATCAGAATTCCGATACAGCAAATATTGGCCGATACCCGATATTTGCAGTATCGGAATACTCAACACTAGTCACCATACTTTGCTAGGGTAGTTAAGGTGCGGTACATCCTATTTCTTACATTTTCCTTCAATTAAGTGTTTTATGGTAACATTCCATAGTCGCGTGTAATTGTGTTCCTTATATAAAGTATCTTACATTGCTTTGATACATTCTATGACTAAGGGCAGCTATGCAAGAAATGCATAAGAATTGTTTATAGTTTTAAGTGTGGATATCCCCCTTTTTTAAACAGATGAAATAAAAGACTCATCATACTGTGCATATGAAAGGTACTGTGGAATAATTCACTGTGGGGGTATCATACTGTGTTTGGGGGCATGTTTGTTGGCATCATACTTCATGGGTGCATTGAATGGGAAGCTTGGGCTTCAGTAAGAGGAAAATTACTTTGTAAGAACTGCAAAGTTGTGAGATATGCTCTTCTTTGACCTGACAAATATATTTTTTTGTATTATTTTAATTAAAACGTCCATGGGGCCATATGATTTCTATATACACCCCTGCTCAGTGAGATTGGATGGAGAGCGTCTGTGAACAGCAATTTGCCAAGTCTTGCCATAGATTCTCAATGGGATTTAAGTCTGGACTTTGACTGGAACATTCAAGCATATGAATATGCTTTGATCTTAAACCATTCCATTGTAGCTCTGGCAGTATGTTTAGGGTCGATGTCCTGCCAGAAGGTGAACCTGTGCCCCAGTCACAAGTCTCCAACAGGCTTTCCTCCAGGATTGCCTTGCATTTAGCTCAAACCATCTTCCCATCATCTCAGGGGAGCTTGTGTTGGCATATCACATAAAATCCCAATATAATACATTTAGGTTTGAGGGTGCAACATGAAAAAATGTGCAAACGTTCATGGGGAATGAAAACTTTTTCAAGGCATTGTATGTATTAAAGAATGGCACTATACATAATAAGCAAGGGCACTGTATATAATAAAGTATGATGCAATGTCCACCCTTGACTGGGTCTCTCTCAAGATGGGCATCACTTCAGCAATCTTTTCTTGCATTTGGGCCACACGCTCAATTACGCTCCTGTAGAGTGTAACCTCTGCTTCCCAAATCTCTATTGCTATGTCCAAGAGTCCATTGGGGTGCTAGCCTTACAAACAGATCAAATGGGGCGAACCCTGTAGAAGCCTGGGGAACTTCTCTGATGGAGAATGGCAGATACGACAGTAGACAGTCCAAGTCTAGGCCTTCCTTCTATGCGATCTTCTTTAGCAAGGTCTTCAAGTATTTAATAAATCTTTCCACGAGATAGTCCAATTGTGGGCTGTACACTGAGATACTGAGTTGTGTGATCTACAAGGCTTTGCACAACTTTCTTATGACTTTAGACATAAACATAGTCCCTTGGTCTGTCAGGATCTCTTGGCAGTGCCGTTCGGGAAAAAATATGGACCAACTCTTGGGCTATAGTCTTAGCGGAGGAGTTTCTTAATAGTACTACCTCCCGGTACTATGTTGCATAGTCCAGAACCACCAGCATATACTGATGCCCTCTGGTTGACTTGACTAGTGGTCCCACTAAATCAATCGCTGTGTGATCAAACAAGACCTCAATAATAGGTAATGGCACTAAGAGACTATGGAAATGAGAGACCAGGGAGGTTAACTGGCAGGTGGGACAGGACCTACAGTAAATCATAATCTCTCAGGGACAGCTGGGCCAGTAGAACCTCTGGATGATTTGTTCCTGGGTTTTTTCTTCCCCAGATAACTCCCTAAGATATGAGTATGGGCTTTGTCAAACGCCCTGCATCTGAAGGCCCTTGGCACTAGTAGCTGTTGCTTTCTGCTTGATGGCCCAAAGTAGTAACTCCACATTTATGGAAATATAAGGGTATAGGGTGTAGTCTCTGAGCTTTTGAACAACCTCATTTAGTATTGTTACATTATCAAATGCTTCTTTAAGAGTTTGGTCACTTAGTTGGGAAGTTTCAAAGTTTCCCCTGGACACCCCCAGCTCACGAGTGTTGGCCTCAGGGGGAGCGGCTATATCCTCATCGCCAATAAGCACACAGAAGGGAAACCCATCAGACTCGGGCTGCAATGAGGTTTCTTTAAGAGTAACCTGGCTGTTGACTGGGTAACTAGGCAACCTCAGTTTTCCCAACAAGTCCCAACAGTCCCAACAGTGTGTAATAGGTCCTTGACTATGCCAACCTCCTGGGACTCAGTGCCACAGATTGTGTCAATGACCACTTTGGCGACAAGGTAATTTTTTGCATCCCCTGCGATACAGCAGATGCCCACCGCCTTCCCAGGAATCAGCCAATGAGGAAGCAGGACCCTCACTAGGATTACCAAACTTTCCGATCAGTCATTGGCACTCCTTGCACTGATCTGGGACATGCCTGTGGCATCTTGCCGGGTTGTGGGTCAATACTGCAGGCAGGATATGCATATTACGAGCAGTGCCAACCGATGCGGCAGTCTGTTGCTTCAATTGTCATAGGGAAATGGGCAGCTATGTAACCCAAGGCATGACCCTCCTCCAACAAATCACGTTATCAGATGGGGCCTTTGGCAACAACTCAGATGCCACCTTATGAGGCTCTATTTACCTTCTTTTGGGTATCAGTTCCCCTTTGGGAACTCCAGTATGAGTATGTTAAGACCCCTTGCTTCCCAAGGGAACTTTTGCCAGCCTGGTAGCTTCCTACCAGGCTCACCAGGTCAGCGTCTTGGGATGTCCTTGGGCAACACAGGACTGCACCGGCCTTGGAAAAAAGTGTATGAACCTGTCTAGGATGACTGTCCCCATCTGTGCTGGGAAGGAAGATTCAGATTTTTAACACTTTTGAACCAGTTGTAGGAGGTTGAACATTTGGGAGGTTTGTAACTGTAATAAGCTCTGTAGTTCACCCTGACAGTCACTCCTAAGCATACTAAGATCTCCATTTTCAACTTGGCGCCTCTTTTTGTCCTGAAAAGCAAGATCATAATAGGTCTTCTGCAGTTCTCCCATTGGATATGGTGTCAGACCCCCCACCCACTGCTCTGCAGGTAATTTTTCTCATTCTGCCATCCTTTTGAAAACCTTCAAGAATGCCTCAATGTCACCACCTGGGAACATCTTTTGCAAGGTTCTCCTTACCATCCTCCTCACATGTGATCATCTCCTTGACTTGGGGGGGGGGGGCAGTTGCCCTGACATGGATCACCTCAGGTAGGAGTTCAATCTGCTGCCTATGCTGCTGCTGTGCCACTACTACTGAAATTGTTGCTGCTGCTACAATAGCTTTTGCTGCTGGAGATTAGCCTGTATCAGTTGCTTTATCAGCACCTCCATGTTGTCTGCTTTCTCTCCTGCAGTTTCTTTTGCCCAAGACATGCGGTATCCTCTTGGCAGTCACACGTGCCCCTTGGGATTTGTGTCCGCATTCTCCACCAAGTGTAACTGTTAGAATCTGTTTAGTTTGTTACTATCCGCCATTTTCTTGTGGACTTCTGGCTGCTGGTCTTTTTTCTCTGGTGCTGGGTTTGTCTTTCTTGGGTCAGGTGTTTGCTTCACTCTTTATCAACCAGCACCTGCCTCCCAGTCCTTGCTGGACAACAGTGTTAATCTGCTTGAGCTCTAGCTTGGTGCTTTGCTTTGTGTTCTGTGTGTGTTATTTGTACAGTATTGGTATCTCTGGTTCTGCTAGCCTTAGTTTCTGTTTTCTATTGGTTTCTGCAGCCTTCTCTGTTTTTTCTACTAGGAGGTGACCCGTTTTTTGTACCCAGTCCTTAGTTCTTTTAGGGAACCCCTTCCCCTTATCTATAGGTCTTCGCTTGAGATTAACCAAGGATCGTCGGTGGGTCTATTCGCAAGGAATGGGTCGCCCAGTCCTTCGTAGGGTTTCAGCCTAGTCATAGTGTAGTTCCCCCTTCTACCTTAGTCCTGTGTTGCAGATCCATAACAGTAACATTTCTACTCACTCGACTGTATTTGAGGTAGACATGGGAAACGGTTTAAATAAAACATCCAGGCTTGTTTATTAAAGCTCCATAAACCATGCCACAAGCTTTTCAGCGCAGACAAAGTAAACAATTCAAATAAAGGCACTTTGGTGATAGTCTAGGACACTCAGGCAAGTTAGCATTCAGTTTATCAGCTTAGTCTGGAGACATCCCACAGGAGGCCTTCTATGTCCACTCACTGAGCAATAATGATGCAATTCCTTATATCCACAATACCATGCCCCGCGGTGGGAATATGTGAGCAGCCAGTCCCACTCATCTCTCTAACTGCTTTAAACCAGGTCCTTGCCACGTCTTATTAAGACTCTGAGCACCATAAGTGCTGTAGCCTGCTTCTGATCAGATTAACTGCAAGAACAAGAGGGTGGATTACATAATTATGTGACCCTGTCAAAAACTTTATGTGGGTGAAACCCTACAGGAGCTAAGGAGGAGACTATCAAAATGTGAGCTCAATTAATGCGAAGTTAGACACCCCACTATCCGCACATATGAGGACATGCCACACAATGAACCCCCTTGATCTGACAGTATGGGGTATTAGACATATTCTTCTCGGCCCAAGGAAGGGAGATTTGGATAAATTGTTGATACACTAGGAGGCAAACTGGATCTTCTGTCCTATTGGTCTTAATGAAGGATTTACCTTCACTGCTTTTTTATAAAAGTAGTGGGAGGGTGGTTCCTATCAGTGTTTTTAAACTATTTTGATGATGGTAAAGACCATATTGATGTGAAAAAAATTAAAAAAGAAGAAATAAAAATGAACACGACCTGCATACTCTGGAATAATATTTTTATGTACAGAAGATAAAAAATTATACAGTTCTGACAATCTCCTAATATGGTTAAAGGGAACCTGTCACCTGAATTTGGCGGGACCAGTTTTCGGTCATATGGGCGGGGTTTTCGGGTGTTTGTTTCACCCTTTCCTTACCCGCTGGCTGCATGCTGGCCGGAATATTGGATTGAAGTTCATTCTCTGTCCTCCGTAGTACACGCCTGTGCAAGGCAATCTATTGCGCAAGTATTTCACTGTGTTCCGGGACATAGTGCGCCGGCGCATGCGCACTAAAGTTTTTCGGCTTTGCCCGCAGTTGGGCAAAGCATACTGCGCGTGCACAAGGCAAGATTGCCTTGCGCAGGTGTGTACTACGGAGGACAGAGAATGAACTTCAATGCAATATTGCGGCCAGCATGCAGCCAGCGGGTAAAGAAAGGGTGAATCAAACACCCGAAAACCCCGCCCATATGACCGAAAACCGGTCCCGCCAAATTCAGGGGACAGGTTCCCTTTAAAGAAAAATATAAACTAGAGAATGAATATTATACTAAAGAGACATCATACTTTTTTATTGTTTGATAGTCCTCTTCCAGGATTGAGGAATTAACAGTTAGTGTATGGGTATATCCCCCAGATGTAGTAATCTATATAAAATATTAAATAGCCTATTTACTTATGTCATCATAGTAATATGGATTGAATCTGAGCCATATAACTTTATGATTTCATCCTCTTTTATAATAACACCTTATAGAGCGACTTATGTCACCATAGTAATATGGATTGAATCTGAGCCATATAACTTTATGATTTCATCCTCTTTTATAATAACACCTTATAGAGCGACAATTCGTCATGCTTTGTGATAATCCCTGAATATAATTAATACATCATCTTGTAGACTTAGTGCAGGCAGAGAGACAATGAGTCCTCTTCCTGCGCAGGCGCTGAAATTTGGAACGGAGCGCATCTGCGTTCTTTCTCTGACGTGTGTATTATCCACAGGGTAATTGAGTGTGCCGGAGACGCTGGCGGGATGATGCCATTCTGGTGGCTTGATATGGCGGGGGACTACAGAATGGATAAGCATGGGAAAATGTAGACTGGAACAATGCATATATCAGCTGGGATTTCCTCTACTTATCTGAAGATAGGATGCTCCCACCTTTACCAAGTGACTTATCACTTTAAATCCCAAGCATTTAGCACCTGTATTGGCTAAAATAAGCGAATATATGAAAGGATGTAGGATTGTATGACGTGCAGTGATGATGTCATAGTCCAAACATTTAAAAAGTCACACTGTCGGACAGCGAGCCTTCTATAGCCTCATACCCCTGATGATGCCTTCGGGTGAAACATGTTGGGGAGGCTAATGGCTGCTTAGTTTTAAACAGCATGTGCTAGGTAGGGTTATATGGAATGGCTACACATGGAAGCTAGGTATATGAATGTGAATGGCTATATTAGCAAGGTAGACTGAATTGGGACCCATTGAATAAGAGGGAAGCTAACTCTATGGGAACGAGAGAGTTCAGTCAGTTTGCGGGAAGAAGTCATATCAGAAAGTCAAGCCTTTCCCTCATAAAAGCGAAAATAGAAGCGATAACAAGCTGATTTGAGGATAGCATGCAATAAATGAATAAGCACCTTATAGAGACATACGAATAGTTAACATGAGTTAGCCTGTTATGACCCCAATGGCGAGGGTCTCAGAGGAACGTGGTAGTCTGCAGAGTACAAAAATCCAGCTCATAGGGCAGTGGTAACTGGGTTGACCATATATCTACTCCTAACGCCAACACTAGAAGTAGCCGGGGATCATTCCTACGTTGATTCTAGATGACACGCGCCAGCCGGAGAATCTAGCTACCCCTAGTAGAGGAAAACAAAGACCTTTCTTGCCTCCAGAGAAGGGGACCCCAAAGCTGGATAGAAGCCCCCCACAAATAATGACGGTTAGGTAAGAGGAAATGACAAACACAGAAATGAACCAGGTTTAGCACAGAGAGGCCCGCTTACTGATAGCAGAATAAAGAAAGGTAACTTATATGGTCAACAAAAACCCTATCAAAATCCACACTGGAAATTCAAGAACCCCCGAACCGTCTAACGGTCCGGGGGGAGAACACCAGCCCCCCTAGAGCTTCCAGCAAAGGTCAGGATATAGATTTGGAACAAGCTGGACAAAAATACAAAACCAAAACAAATAGCAAAAAGCAAAAGGCAGACTTAGCTGATATAACTGGAACCAGGATCAGTAGACAAGAGCACAGCAGACTAGCTCTGATAACTACGTTGCCAGGCATTGAACTGAAGGTCCAGGGAGCTTATATAGCAACACCCCTAACTAACGACCCAGGTGCGGATAAAAGGAATGACAGAAAAACCAGAGTCAAAAAACTAGCAACCACTAGAGGGAGCAAAAAGCAAATTCACAACAGTACCCCCCCCTTAGTGAGGGGTCACCGAACCCTCACCACGACCACCAGGGCGATCAGGATGAGCGGCATGAAAGGCACGAACTAAATCGGCCGCATGAACATCAGAGGCGACCACCCAGGAATTATCCTCCTGACCATAGCCCTTCCACTTGACCAGGTACTGAAGCCTCCGCCTGGAGAGGCGAGAATCCAAGATCTTCTCCACCACGTACTCCAACTCGCCCTCAACCAACACCGGAGCAGGAGGCTCAACAGAAGGAACTACAGGCACAATGTACCGCCGCAACAAGGACCTATGAAATACATTGTGAATAGCAAACGACACAGGAAGATCCAGACGAAAAGATACAGGATTAAGGATTTCCAATATCTTGTAAGGCCCAATAAAACGAGGTTTAAATTTGGGAGAGGAGACCTTCATAGGAACAAAGCGGGAAGAAAGCCATACCAAATCCCCAACGCGTAGTCGGGGACCCACACCGCGGCGGCGGTTGGCAAAGCGCTGAGCCTTCTCCTGTGACAACTTCAAGTTGTCCACCACATGATTCCAGATCTGCTGCAACCTATCCACCACAGAATCCACCCCAGGACAGTCAGAAGGCTCCACATGACCCGAAGAAAAGCGAGGATGGAAACCAGAGTTGCAGAAAAAAGGCGAAACCAAGGTGGCGGAACTAGCCCGATTATTAAGGGCAAACTCAGCCAACGGCAAGAATGTCACCCAATCGTCCTGATCAGCAGAGACAAAACACCTCAAATAAGCCTCCAAAGTCTGATTGGTTCGCTCCGTCTGTCCATTAGTCTGAGGATGGAAAGCAGACGAAAACGACAAATCAATGCCCATCCTACTACAAAAGGATCGCCAGAACCTGGAAACGAACTGGGATCCTCTGTCTGACACAATATTCTCAGGGATGCCGTGCAAACGAACCACGTTCTGGAAAAACACAGGAACCAGATCGGAAGAGGAAGGCAGCTTAGGCAAAGGAACCAAATGGACCATCTTGGAGAAGCGATCACATATCACCCAGATAACGGACATGCCCTGAGATAGCGGAAGATCAGAAATGAAATCCATGGAGATATGTGTCCAAGGTCTCTTCGGGACAGGCAAGGGCAAGAGCAAACCGCTGGCACGAGAACAGCAAGGCTTAGCTCGAGCACAAGTCCCACAGGACTGCACAAATGACCGCACATCCCTTGACAAGGAAGGCCACCAAAAGGACCTGGCCACCAGATCTCTGGTGCCAAAAATTCCCGGGTGACCTGCCAACACCGAGGAATGAACCTCGGAAATGACTCTGCTGGTCCACTTATCCGGGACAAACAGTCTGTCAGGTGGACAAGACTCAGGCCTATCAGCCTGAAATCTCTGCAACACACGTCGCAGATCCGGAGAAATAGCTGACAAGATAACTCCATCTTTAAGAATACCAACAGGATCAGCGACTCCAGGAGCATCAGGCACAAAGCTCCTAGAAAGAGCATCGGCCTTCACATTCTTTGAACCTGGTAAATACGAGACAACAAAATCAAAGCGGGAGAAAAACAATGACCAGCGGGCCTGTCTCGGATTAAGGCGTTTAGCAGACTCGAGATACATCAGATTTTTGTGATCAGTCAAGACCACCACACGATGCTTAGCACCCTCGAGCCAATGACGCCACTCCTCAAATGCCCATTTCATGGCCAACAACTCCCGATTGCCCACATCATAATTTCGCTCGGCAGGCGAAAACTTCCTAGAGAAAAAGGCACAAGGTTTCATAACAGAGCAACCAGGGCCTCTCTGCGACAAAACGGCCCCTGCCCCAATCTCCGAAGCATCCACCTCAACCTGAAAGGGAAGTGAGACGTCAGGCTGGCACAAAACAGGCGCCGAAGTAAACCGGCGTTTCAACTCCTGGAAAGCCTCCACGGCAGCAGGAGCCCAGTTAGCTACATCGGAGCCCTTCTTGGTCATATCCGTCAAAGGTTTCACAATGCTAGAAAAATTAGCGATAAAACGACGGTAGAAGTTAGCGAAGCCCAAGAACTTCTGAAGACTCTTAACTGACGAGGGCTGAGTCCAATCAAGAATAGCTCGGACCTTGACTGGGTCCATCTCCACAGCAGAAGGGGAAAAAATAAACCCCAAAAAGGGAACCTTCTGTACACCAAAGAGACACTTTGAGCCCTTGACAAACAAAGAATTTTCACGCAAAATTTTAAAGACCAACCTGACCTGCTCCACATGCGAATCCCAATTATCAGAAAAAACCAAAATATCATCCAGATAAACAATCAAAAATTTATCCAGATACTTCCGGAAAATGTCATGCATAAAGGACTGAAAAACTGAAGGCGCATTGGAGAGCCCAAAAGGCATCACCAAGTACTCAAAATGACCTTCGGGCGTATTGAATGCGGTTTTCCATTCATCACCTTGCTTAATGCGCACAAGGTTGTACGCACCACGAAGGTCTATCTTGGTGAACCACTTGGCACCCTTAATCCGGGCAAACAAGTCAGACAACAGCGGTAAAGGATACTGAAATTTGACAGTGATCTTATTTAAAAGCCGATAATCAATACAAGGTCTCAAAGATCCGTCCTTTTTTGCCACAAAAAAGAATCCCGCACCAAGAGGGGAAGAAGACGGATGAATATGTCCTTTCTCCAGAGACTCCTTGATATATGAACGCATAGCGGTATGTTCAGGTACCGACAGATTAAACAGTCTTCCCTTAGGAAATTTACTGCCTGGGATCAAATCTATAGCACAGTCACAGTCCCTATGAGGAGGCAGTGCACTGGACTCAGACTCACTGAAGACATCCTGATAATCAGACAAATACTCCGGAACTTCCGAAGGCGTAGAAGAAGCAATAGACACAGGCAGGGAATCCCCATGAATACCACGACAGCCCCAACTTGAGACTGACATAGCCTTCCAGTCCAGGACTGGATTATGGGTCTGTAACCATGGCAGCCCTAAAACAACCAAATCATGCATTTTATGTAAAACCAGGAAACGTATCACCTCGCGGTGTTCAGGAGTCATGCACATGGTAACCTGTGTCCAATACTGCGGTTTATTTGCTGCCAATGGTGTAGCATCAATACCCCTAAGAGGAATAGGATTTTCTAATGGTTCAAGAGTAAAACCACAGCGCTTAGCAAATGAGAGATCCATGAGACTCAGGGCAGCACCTGAATCTACAAACGCCATGACAGGATAAGATGACAGTGAGCAAATCAAAGTTACAGACAGAATAAATTTAGGTTGCAAATTACCAACGGTGACAGGACTAACAACCTTAGCTATACGTTTAGAGCATGCTGAGATAACATGTGTAGAATCACCACAGTAGTAGCACAAGCCATTCCGGCGTCTATGAATTTTCCGCTCATTTCTAGTCAGGATTCTATCACATTGCATTAAATCAGGTGTCTGTTCAGACAACACCATGAGGGAATTTGCGGTTTTGCGCTCCCGCAACCGCCGGTCAATTTGAATAGCCAGTGCCATAGTATCATTCAGACCTGTGGGAATGGGAAAACCCACCATAACATTCTTAATGGCTTCAGAAAGGCCATTTCTAAAATTAGCGGCCAGTGCACACTCGTTCCAATGTGTCAGCACGGACCATTTCCGAAATTTTTGGCAATACACTTCAGCCTCGTCCTGCCCCTGAGACATAGCCAGCAAGGCTTTTTCTGCCTGAATCTCAAGATTGGGTTCCTCATAAAGTAAACCGAGCGCCAGAAAAAACGCATCAAGATCAGCCAATGCCGGATCTCCTGGCGCCAGCGAAAAAGCCCAATCCTGAGGGTCGCCCCGTAAGAACGAAATAACAATTTTTACTTGCTGAGCAGAATCTCCAGATGAACAGGGTCTCAGGGACAAAAACAATTTACAATTATTCACGAAATTCCTAAACTTAAACCTGTCTCCGGAAAACAGTTCAGGAATCGGTATTTTAGGTTCTGACCTAGGATTTCTGATAACATAGTCTTGTATGCCCTGCACACGAGTAGCCAGCTGGTCCACACTTGTAATCAAGGTCTGGACATTCATGTCTGCAGCAAGCATAGCCACTCTGAGGTAAAGGGGAAGAAGAAAAAAAAAAAAAACTCAGAATCTTCTTTCTTATAATCCCTCTTCTGCAATGCATTAAACATTTAATACTGGCCTGGCAAACTGTTATGACCCCAATGGTGAGGGTCTCAGAGGAACGTGGTAGTCTGCAGAGTACAAAAATCCAGCTCATAGGGCAGTGGTAACTGGGTTGACCATATATCTACTCCTAACGCCAACACTAGAAGTAGCCGGGGATCATTCCTACGTTGATTCTAGATGACACGCGCCAGCCGGAGAATCTAGCTACCCCTAGTAGAGGAAAACAAAGACCTTTCTTGCCTCCAGAGAAGGGGACCCCAAAGCTGGATAGAAGCCCCCCACAAATAATGACGGTTAGGTAAGAGGAAATGACAAACACAGAAATGAACCAGGTTTAGCACAGAGAGGCCCGCTTACTGATAGCAGAATAAAGAAAGGTAACTTATATGGTCAACAAAAACCCTATCAAAATCCACACTGGAAATTCAAGAACCCCCGAACCGTCTAACGGTCCGGGGGGAGAACACCAGCCCCCCTAGAGCTTCCAGCAAAGGTCAGGATATAGATTTGGAACAAGCTGGACAAAAATACAAAACCAAAACAAATAGCAAAAAGCAAAAGGCAGACTTAGCTGATATAACTGGAACCAGGATCAGTAGACAAGAGCACAGCAGACTAGCTCTGATAACTACGTTGCCAGGCATTGAACTGAAGGTCCAGGGAGCTTATATAGCAACACCCCTAACTAACGACCCAGGTGCGGATAAAAGGAATGACAGAAAAACCAGAGTCAAAAAACTAGCAACCACTAGAGGGAGCAAAAAGCAAATTCACAACATTAGCCTACAAGGAAATATGAATTTGGTGGATGCTAGTTAGCCGAATGTACAATTGATAAGAGGAATACTAGTGCCCCCCTCCCTATATCTTCAATTATATAGAGTGAGCTCCAGTCTAATTAGCGATCTCTCAGATAACTCTCTTCTTGACCCTCTTCAATCTGGTTTCCGCTATTTACACTATACCGAAACTGCCCTCACTAAAGTCTCTAATGATCTACTAACAGCTAAATCTAATTGTCATTACTCTATGCTAATTCTCCTTGATCTCTATGCAGCATTCAACATTGTGGATCACCAGCTCCTCCTCACTATGCTCTGCTCCATCGGCCTCAAGTACACATTTCTCTCCTGGTTCTCCTCCTACCTCTTTGACCACTCCTTCACTGTATCTTTTGCTGGCTCCTCCTCCTCTCATCTTCCCCTTACTGTTGGGGTTCCTCAAGGATCAGTCATAGGCTCCTTCCTCTTCTCCTTGTATAGTGCCACTATTGGACAAACAATCAGTAGATTTGGTTTCCAGTACCATCTCTATGCTGATGACACCCAATTATACACCTCTACTCCTGACATCACGCCTGCATTATTACAAAATCCCAGTGATTGTCTTACCACTGTCTGCAACATCATGTCCTATCTCTGTCTGAAACTGAATCTCTCAAAATCTGAACTCCTTGTGTTTCCTCCCTCCACCAACCTTCCTATGCCCGAAATTGCCATTTCCATGTGTGGTTCTACCATTACTCCCAAGAAACATGCCCGCTGTCTTGGTGTCATACTTGATTCAGAGCTTTCATTCACCCCCCCACATCCGATCATTGGCTCGCTCTACACCTGAAAAACCATTTCTAGAATTCGACCTTTTCTTACTTTAGACTTTGCAAAAACTCTTACTGTTGCTCTTATTCATTCTCGTCTGGACTATTGTAACTCTCTACTAATCGGTCTCCCTCTTACCAAACTCTCCCCTACCCTATCTGTCTTGAATGTTGCAGCCAGTATCATATTCCTCACCAATCGTTACACCAATGCCTCTACCTTGTGTCAGTCATTGCACTGGTTACCACTCCAGAGTTCAATATAAACTTATCTCTCTCACGCACAAAGTGCTCCACGGTTCAGCACCATCCTACATCTCCTCCCTTGTCTCAGTCTACCTACCCTACCTGTGCCCTCCGTTCTGCTAATGACCTAAGGTTAACATCCTCAGTAATCATAATGTCACGATGTGACTGACCCGGTATAAAACGACCTAACCGTAGGTCTGTCACGAACAACACAACAAACAAGGGAACACCAGGGACACAATTACAACGGTGGGCCCTGTCGGTAGGGACTGGTGAAATGGGCACCTCCTGCACTGGCCTGCAGATGTGTCCTGATCTTGCTACCATCCCAATACGGGTTCTTTCACCCCATCGCCGACCAGGATGCCTAGTCCCTCACTTGCCCCGCACCTATTCCTAAGGCTAGGTTCACGTTGCGTTTACAGCCGTTCAACACATATGGTAACATGCCGCTGTAAACGCAAGTGCCGGATGGCAGCACGCTAGCGCAGATAGAGCATCTACTAGCTCTATCTGCGCTAGCAGTGACGGACCCGGAAACGCTGCAGCCCGCGTCCCAGGGTCCGTCACTCAATGACGGCACATTGATGCGTCCGACATAGGAATTAATGGCGGCCTTAACGGACTACGTTACACCGCGTTTATGCCGCGGTGTAACGTAGTCCATCTAACGGACTCCACTAACATAATGTGAACCCAGCCTTAGTAGGGAACTGGCAGGTGAGAGCACTGGTCCTACCACTGCACTAATACAACACAGGGTAAGAAAAGACAGACAAGGTAAAGGAAAACAGCACTTAGCTTAATGCTGCAAGGCACAGCACAGCAAGAAGAAACACCAGATTAACCGCACTCAGCAGTAGAACAACTGTTCCCAGCAAGCTCCTACTCCCAGCTTGGTCGCTGCAGAATGAACTAACACCGATAGTCAGCTGATGCAGCAGGTGACCTCTTAAAGGATGGAGGGAGTGGTCACCACCAACATTAGCTGACCCAGCAGCAATGCAATGCAATAACACCAGAGGCCACCGGGGGGGGGGGGGGGGGAAACTGCATTAACCCCCATGACCAGAAAGGAAAAAAGGTCTTAAACTGAGGGAAACCGGATCTTCCACAAATCCAAAAATGGATCATGTCACATAACCTCCTACTTCCATCTCCAAGACTTCTCGTGTGCCGCGCCAATTCTTTAGAATGCACTACGCAGGATAATTCAATTAATCTCCAATACCCACAGTTTGTGTGCCCTAAAAACACATTTCTTCAGACTGGTCAACCGCCTCAACACATTTATTTAACTATTCCTGTGTCGCCCATTCAAAATTTTCTTTATAACCACGATCCTTGTATCTTGTTCTCACACGCTTTATGCAGTTAATAGCCCCTGTATCTGTACTGACACATTTTGGTTGGTAACCAGTTCATGCAGCATTACATGAACACACGATTTACAGTGGGGGAAGGGAAATAAGTATTTGATCCCTTTCTGATTTTGTAAGTTTAACCACTGACAAAGACATGAACTGTCTATAATTTTAAAGGTAGGTTAATTTTAACATTGAGAGATAGAATATCAAAAATAAAATCCAGAAAATCACATTGTATAAATTATAGAAATTTATTTGCATTTTGCAGTGAGAAATAAGTATTTGATCCCCTACCAACCATTAAGAGTTCTATCTCCTACAGACCAGTTACACGCTTCTAATCAACTCGTTACCTGCATTAAAGACAGCTGTCTTATGTAGTCACCTTTATAAAAGACTCCTGTCCACAGACTCAATTATTCAATAAAAATAGGGGAAACCTTTCGTGTCTCCCCTATTTCCTCGTAGATTGTAAGCTTGCGAGCAGGGCCCTCACTCCTCTTGGTGTCTGTTGTTTTATGTGATTATTGTTATTCTGTAATGTCTTGTATTGTCTGTACAATTCCCCACTGTGGAATATATTGGTGCTATAGAAATAAAATTATTATTATTATTATTATTATTATTAGTGAGCATTAGTGATGAGCGAGTATACTCGTTGCTCGAGATTTCCCTAGCATGCTCGGGGGGTCTCCGAGTATTTGTAAGTGCTCGGAGATTTAGTTTTTGTTGACGTAGCTGCAGGATTTACAGCTGCTAGCCAGCATAAGTACATGTGGGGGTTGCCTGGTTTCTAGGGAATCCCCGCATGTAATCAAGCTGGCTAACAGATGTAAATCATTCAGCTGCAGCGATGAAAACTAAATTTTCGAGCACTAAAAAATACTTGGAGGACACCTGAGCATGCTCGAGAAATATCAAGTAACGAGTAAACTCGCTCATCACTAGTGAGCATATCCCTGCTTACATAATTGAGTAAGCACAAGCACCATATATGCTTACCCATAGGATTCACAAGAAAATAATATCTTCCCATAGCACTATGTGTTTTTGAAGATTATGTTTCCGTTCAGTGAAATTAATAAGAGTGATGTTTTATTAGGATCTTTAATAAGGTCTTTATTTGCCTATGGCAATTTGTGTGTATAGGAACTTGCTCCCGGTTTTACATTACTGAGCACAACCACCTTTGTGATACATATCTACCATTAATGATATTCAAAGAGGCTATCTTGCACTGTCTAGAGCAGCCCTTAAAGGTAAAGCTTAACTTTTTATTCAATAAGCTACATGAACATGGAAGGAGGGAATGTGAGGTTAGGTTTTAGACAGGCAAGCCATTGGACAATGGCAGATGCAGTACATACTGGTTAGTAAGAAAAAGGAAGAAGGAAGTTCCAAGCCTTTAGTGCACAGGAATGCTGACAAAAGGAAACAAACCATTAAGTGGATAGTACTTTACAGGGCATAAAAATCAGGTAAGTTCCTCAATATAGTAGGCTGGTATGTGCACCAAAAGCAGTTTTAACTTTTTATGGGGGACAAGGGCAGCAGGACTACTCTTCTCTACAGTTTTTGTTTTAAAGGACAGGTACGCTTTAAGGATTCATTTGACCTAGATGTAAAATAAATTTATTCTAAGCTGATTTAACAAGTAATAAAATGTGTTCAGAGAACTTGTCGCTTGGATCATACAGTGTTGAATGGTTGTGTAATCCTCCCGCTATTATCTGCAGGCATTATATACTGCTATGTACTGATTACACCTTTTAAGTTTGTCCCAGTTCTTCTCTTTTAGGCTATGTGCACACGTTGAGTAAATGGATGCAGAAATTTTTGCACTATGTCTGTATCTCTTGCAAGAAAAACGCAGCGTTAAAAACATGCGTTTTTTACTGATTTGAGTGAGTTCAGTGGTGAAAAATGCGCTGCAAAAACGTACAGAGAAGTTACTTCCTGCAGATTATTTTCTGCACCAAATCTTCAAGTCACAAATAAGCAACGTGTGCATGACACTTCAGGTTTCTCATTCACTTTTCTGTCATCAGCACTTTGCACTTTGCTTCAGGTTTTGTCACATAATCTACATGGTGTGGTAGTTCACTCACGTGGCGGCACAGAGAAGTAGGAAAAATGGGAACGCCGTCTCTCGCCGACTTTGTTGGTTTATTGTCAGGCAGCAACCCATGGGAACAAAACTCAGCCTTTCTGGCTAAAACAGGAACAAAAACAACAAAAGGAAAGCAAAAATGCTGTAACACAGTCTGTATGTTGCGGGCGGCACCCCACTCTGGAGCAGCACAGGTTCAGTCTGTGCTTGACGAGCCACAAAGCCTCTGGAGACTCCTCTCTCCTGGCTAGCTGAACCCAAACTGCCTGTAGAGCTTGGATATTTAAACCTAAGCCTGTGATTTTCCCATCATGTGATTGATCACATTATCATGACCTCACGTAGGTCCTGGCAGGTCTGTCAGGGAGGATAAAGTGGACCTTCTCACACCTACTCTATGAAGGTCCACATAAAACTAGCCCTTTTATGCAACTTAACCCTCACAATATGTAGTGTGCTGGAGAAAAAATGCTCTGGCTTCATATCACTGACACCTTTAAGCGCAGTGACACATATCTCCCCTCTACCACCCTGCCAGTGACTCTGTCACATATTCCCCCCCTCTGCCCAAAGCCAGGGGTTTTGACACCTTCACTCGCTAGGCAGGGGAGTCTGGACAGGGCATCTGCATTCCCGTGCAAATTTCCTGGCCTATGTTCTACGTGAAAAGTAAACTCTTGGAGGCCCAAGAACCATCTCGTCACCCGAGCATTCTTACTCTTCTTTTCTCTCAACCACCTCAGTGGGGCATGGTCAGACTCCAGCTTAAACCTACGGCCTAGCAGGTAGTACCTCAGGTTATCCATGGCCCATTTTATGGCCATGCACTCCTTTTCGACTATGGCATAGTTTCTTTCATATGAAGAGAGCTTCCTGCTCAGATGCATGATGGGATGCTCCTCCCCATTCACCTCCTGAGACAGCACAGCTCCCAAGCCGACTTCTGAGGTGTCTGTCTGGACAATGAACTCCTTGATAAAGTCTGGTGCGATCAGAACTGGATGCTTACATAGAGCCTGCTTCAGCTCCTGGAACGCCATCTCAGTGTCTTCCGACCATTTAACGAACGTCGACCTTGCGCTTTGGAGGAGGTCCATCAATGGCACGGCAATCATGGCGAACCTTGGGATAAACCGCCAGTAGTAACCCACAATTCCAAGAAATGGTGTCACTTGCTTCTTGGATAGTGGTTGTGGCCATTTCTGGATCGCCTCAATCTTGTTTATCTGGGGCTTGATCTCTCCCCTCCCGACGTAGCCTAGGTATTTTGCATCATCCTTTCCTAAGGCACATTTATTTGGATTGATGGTGAACACCGCATTCCTCAACGCATCCAGAACAGCCTGTACCTTTGGTCGATGACTACCCCAGTCCGGACTGAAGATTACAATGTGATCCAGGTAGGCGGCGGCATACCTCTTATGCGGAGCCAGCACTCAATACATAGCCCTCTGGAAGGTTGCTGGGCCCCTTGTAGACCAAAGGGCATCCTGGTGTATTGGAAACACCCATCAGGCATCGAGAAAGCCGTCTTCTCCATAGTACTCTGGCACATGGGAATCTGCCAATAGCCCTTCGTCAGGTTGAGGGTGGTAATGTACCTCGAGAACCCCAGTCTCAATGATTTCATCCACACGAGGCATCGGATACGCATTCGATTTGGAGAACTCATTCAGTTTGCGGTAATCGTTGCAGAACCACCACTCTCCGTCGGGCTTCGGCATGTGGACAATGGGACTTGACCATCCGCTTTTCAACTCCTCAATCACCCCAAGGTCCAACATCCTCTTCACCTCATTGGCTCTTACCTCCCGACGTGTTTCAGGAATTGGAAATGGCCTGAGGTTCACCCTTGCATCTGGCTCCATCAATACATCATGCTCTGTTACCTGCGTACACCCAGGCAACTCAGAGAACAGGTCACACTTCTGCTGCAACAGTTCCCGACAATATTGTCTCTGGGCCGGTGAGAGAGTCTCTGCAGCTGTGACGTTGTCCACTGTGGCTTGGCGACTGGCACTTAGGTAAGGGGTTTCCAGCGATTCCCGTTCTTGCCATGGTTTCAGCAAGTTCACGTGGTATATTTAGTACGGCTTCTTTTGGCCTGGCTGGTGTACCTTGTAATTCACTTCACTCAGCTTCTCCAGTACCTCGTATAGGCCTTGACACTTGGCTAGGAACTTGCTATCTACCGTGGGGATAAGCACTAGCATGCGGTCGCCGGGCTGGAACTGCCTCACTCTTGCTGACCGGTTGTACACCCTTGCCGGGGTTTCCTGTGCCTGCAGAAGATGCTCCTTCATGATTGGCATCACCTTCGCTATCCTCTCCTGCAACTGGGCGACATGATCTATGATGCTCCGGTATGGCGTGACCTCAGCTTCCCAGGTTTCCTTGGCAATGTCCAGGGGCCCACTCGGATGTCAACCATACAGGAGCTCAAACAGTGAGAAGCCAGTAGAGGCTTGTGGCACTTCTCCGATTCAAAATAGGAGGAACGGAAGCAAATAGTCACAATCTCGGCCATCCTTCTCAATGACCTTCTTGAGCATTGCCTTCAAGGTCTTATTGAAGCACTCTACTAGACCGTCTGTCTGCGGTTGGTATACTGAGAGGTGGTATACTGAGATTCGCAGCTGGGCAATCTGAAGGCCCTTACACAATTCCCTCATTACTTTGCCCATGAACGGGGTCCCTTGGTCAGTCAAGATCTTTTTCAGTAGACCTGTCCATGCAAAAATATGAACAATTTCCCTGGCTATACTTTTGGCCCGAGGCATTTCTGAGGGGCACAGCTTCTGGGTACCGGGTCACATAGTCCATGACCACTAAGATGTATTGGTGCCCTAGTGCATATTTAACTAGAGACCCCACTAGATCCATGGCAATCCTCTCAAATTGGACCTCTATCACTGGCAAAGGAACTAGGGGACTTTGGAAATGAGTAGAGGGAGCGGGTTTCTGGCAGGTGGGGCAGGATCTACAAAAGTTTAAGATCTCCCGGTAACAACCCGGCCAATAAAACCTCTGCTGTATTCGGTCCTGTGTTTTCTCAACCCCCAGATGTCCCCCCAAAACATGTGAATGGGCCATGTCTAACACCCTCCACGGGTATGGACCTGGAACCAAAAGCTGCTCCACTATCTCCCCTCCCCTCAGTGTGGTTACCCGATATAGTAAGTCACCATTCACAGCAAAATGTGGAAACCTGGTGCCAGCCCCCGGCTCTTGAGCAACCCCTTCAATTACAGACACATTTTCGAATGCATTCTTTAAGGTAACATCTCGCATCTGTACAGAGCCAAAATTTTCTCCAAAAATCCCCAGATCAGGAACCTCAGCCTCACTGACCTCCGCCTCATCCTCATCACCAGTCATGACACATAAAGGGAACTCCTCCACCTCGGGCTGTGACGGAGATTGAGCAGGGTTGGGCTGACCTCTGTCTGAGCCATTTATCATCGTAGCCTTCCCTCACAAGTCCCAAAACAGGCTGAAGTCCTAGCCGATTAACTTGGTGTAGCAAGTTTTTCACAACCCGGACCTCATGGGACTCAGTGTCACAGTTAGTTTTTATACAAACACTGGCAACAGAGTAGTCCTTGTCATCACCATGGATACAGCGGACGTTCACGTGCTTCCCTGGAATCAGCTGGTGGGGAGGTGTAGACCTTATCAGGGTCATCAAACTCCCTGAGTCCAATAGTCCTGATACCAGTGCCCCGTTTATGGTAACAGGACATGACTGAGGCCCATCCCCAGGCTGATGGTCCACATTGCAAGCAGGGTAAGCGAAGTATGAGCAGCGCCGGCCTAGACTGCAGTCCATCTGCTCAGAAGACAAAGGACAATGGGCAGCGACGTGTCCAGAACAATGTGTCCAACAGATCAAGTCCTTACCAGCAGTCTTGTGACACACCTGGGTACATTATATTTTAGCATGTCACTGTTTTGAAATCACTGTATTAATTATCCCTATGTTTAACTGGTGTCGGTATACAGTGGTTTTATAGATACTGGAAATTCTCTATTTAATGGTAATGAAAGAAAGCTGAACTAATCGACTACTTTCTTGACAAACTTGTGACATCATTCCCATACATTCATTCAGTTATTCTTGTGACATCACTGTGTTGTAATATCGTTATAATCAATTTCCAATTCATCATTTGCAGTTTTATTGAGTCACCTTTCTTTTTGTCTTGTGATATTTCTTGCCATTTTTGTGTCAAGTTTGTTAAAATGGCGCACACGATTTCAATAATTTTGCGCAAAGTCAAAAATGTTCATTATTTTTATCTTTTAACCATCGAATGATTTTTTTGCTCAAAAAAAGATGCATGTTTTACATAATGGCACAATAATTATTATAAAATATTTAGCTTACATAAAATTACTCCAGGGATGGGACTGGACTGGAGTACATTTCCGACAAATTTTGCAACTTTTTGACAAGTTGCAAATGATGAATCAGTCAAAAACATCTGGAATCCCTAAACTCTACCCTCAGTGGTGAGCGTAAAAAAAGAACATAAACAAATACATATAGAATAGACTTAAAAAAGGCTGAAATGTAAAGCTGAATATGACAAAAAGAGGTGAAAAAAAACTAAAATCTCGACAGAAAACAGTCACAAATGCAATAATGAATTGGGTCTTATATCTTTTCTGTGACCTTATTCTCACATTGTGATGTCGCTGTCTCTAACAGCTCCTCAGTGTTTATTATCCAGGTACTATAACATTTTTCTGTTTTGAGCCATCACCTTGTGTATCTTCCATGTATGGTGGTGTAACTGTTTAATATCTTTGTGATATCACTGTATGTATTATCTCTGCAATCTCAGCATATTATGCCTTTACTGGCACTGTGACTTAGCTGTCAGAATTATTTCCATGCAGTGATATTACTGTGTATATGAGGTGTTAGGGTATGTTTCCACGGTCAGTAAACGCTGTGGATTGGACACTGCGTGCAACCGCAGCGTCCAACACGCAACTGCCAGATACGCTCCGTCTCCGCAAGATAAATATACAGTCCTATGTATAGGATGCGGTGATTCCACACGGTTCAAGGAACACATGCGGAATCACCGCACGTACAAAAGCCAGCAGCGTTTAGGACGGAGCGGACATGTGCTGCGTCCAAAGCGCTGCTAATAATGACCGTGGAAACATACTCTTATGGTTTTATTAGCACCTTGGAAATGGTGCCTGAAGTACTCCAACAGTTCCCTGAATCACAAGAGGATATCAGGAGGTGAGTATAGGTTGTTTTATTTTATTGGCGCTAAACATTTAGTTTAAGAAGCGGTTGTTCTAATAGTGGACAATCCCTTTAACTTTTTTCCATTGCACAGCTAGGATGTGCAGTAGAGCAAGGACCAAGTTTAGCACTGCATTATCTTCCTGAATTTGACAACAGCAAGAGAGTCGAATAGGCTGAAAAATGAAAAAAGTAGTAATGGAAAAATACTAAAATGATCAAAACAGCTGCTCCCCTAAATTATTTTATGTATTTCTGTGTTTGCTTGTGTATATTTTCCCCAGGTGCAGAAAGATTTAACTAAGCCTTTGTTAACCAGAAGGCACAATTACATTTTCCTTCCGCTACCTACATACTGTACCTTCCAACCATCCCGGATTCACCGATACAGTAATTGGCTTCATTAAGAACAATGTTTCTGAGTGGGCACACATAAAGGACTGGGGGAAGTTCAGCACCATCGGAGCCACTGCAACCCCCAACCTACTATCTCCTTCCCCATAAAAGTATAGAATGTAAGGGCAGGGTCCTCGCCCCTCTGTACCAGTCTACCTTTGTTAGTTTGTGTACAGTGATATTTGTATTTCGATGTAACCTTTTCTCACGTAGAGCACCATGGAATCAATGGTGCTATATAAATTAATAATAATAAGTTAGTGAAGGTGCTTAGTGTAAAAAAGAGGTCCATTGGGACCTGCTAAGTAGAGTGACTTGAGCCAAGCCTATGGATAGAAGCCCTATTAAGAGCTGCCAGAATTTCATGTACATTGCACCTTTACACCTGCATGTAGAAGGCAGGGCACAACCAAGAGCTCTCAGAGCAGTGTGCTCTAAAGGGTGATGTCATGGGTGCATGGCCTGTGGTCCCTGGCAAGTTGTGAGTGACTGGGGATGAAGTGAAAGCAGAAACCACGTAAGCAGTGCAGGCGCCACAAGGAATAGAAATCTTATTAACTATTTTCTCTGTAGCATTATGGACTCCAGCATTATAGACTGCAACAGAGTCCATGGGCGTACCCGGGATCAAAACTGGGAAGGGGGGGGGGGGAGGGGCAAGCCATGGTCATTCAGGTTGTCAAATTTTAGAACGAAAAAAGGTGAATGAAACGAAAATTTTAAGAAAATTATATGTAATTATAGCAGTGCCTTATTAGTTATTACAATTATTTGCTTGCAAAAAAAATTTGATTTTTATTCTAATTACATGTCTTATACTAATATCATTTTTCTTGGGTTTGAGGAAAACATGTTCAAAACTTTCATTTCAATCCAGTCCTGATTTTCCTTGAAGAATTTCCGATGGACGCTCATCAAACATGAACCAGTCAGTCTGCCCTCTCCCAGTGCACTTCTGAGCCAGGTCTTTACCCTTCGAAGGGTACTGAAAGATCGTTCAACAGTAGCTGTGGTGGACGGGAAAGCACTTAAAATGAAGAGTGCGTGCCTTGTTGCAGGGAAACAAATATTAGCCTCCTCCAAAAGTGCAGCCACTTCAATGTACTTTAATTTGTCTTCTGCTAAATCCTTCTTTTTCCACAGATTATACCACAAATCTAATTCTGCAGAGATATCTCCCAACCCATAAAACTCCATGAAAGACTTGTTTTCCAAATCTTTTGAAGCCATTTTTAGCATGTATGAAGAATGACGATAGGATAAGGCAAAAGCAGATGTATTTTCATGTGAGAATCTAACATTCAAAAAAAAAAAAAAAAAGTAGATACTTGTTAAATCAGACAGTGACCTGATGGGAGATAATGTGGGGAGCTGTTGTATATGATGCGGGACTGGGAGCCCTATGGGGGGCTGTATGGGAGCCCTATGGGGGGCTGTATATGAGATGGACTCCCATATTATAAACAGCCCCCCATAGGGCTCCTATATCATATACAGCCACCACAGGGCTCCCATATCATAGACAGCCCCCCATAGAGCTCCCATATCATATACAGCCACCATAGGGCTCCCATATCATAGACAGCCCCCCCATAGAGCTCCCATATCATATACAGCCACCATAGGGCTCCCATATCATATACAGCCACCATAGGGCTCCCATATCATATACAGCCCCCCATAGGGTTCCCATATCATATCTGATCAGAGTCTCTAAAAAGTGCATAGTAGGAGGAGTGGGGGGATTGTGAGGAAGTAGAAACCACTGGGCAGTGATTTATTCATCTTCCGAATGCACTGAAGTCTCAGAATGGTGCTTTGTAGGTGGGTGGGCACTGAGGGTGGGAGCTGTTGGATCCATACAGCTCTGGCAGAGAAGCCAGAGAGCATTGCCTCTTGGGAAATATAATCTAGAGGCACAAAGAGAGAGCATGAGAAAAGTTCAAGATGTAAAAAATAACAATCCATAAGGAGGGCTGCAAGGGACTGAAGAGAAACTAAATGAAGGAACATAAAGATAACATTGGGTTTGGAGAACTATTTTCAAGGACAGCCATATTGTTTTTTTCTTTTTTTAAAACTTTAAAAACTCATAATAGCGGGGTTCCTGTTGGAGATTTTGGATTAGGTTCTACAAACTTAAAGAGGTTGTCCGACCCTGAAATCCCAATTTGTTTTAAGCTAATCTGTGCTGTATTGTGATATACAACACCCCTATAAATTTAGTTTATGTTTCTCTCTTTCCCTCCTACTAAATTTCACTTCATTCCCTGCACCCACTTTGTTTATCTGTGGCTCCAACAAACTTGACAGCTCCCTGTGCTTTATTATCTAACCTCACAGACAGAACTTCAGTGCGCAGGCGCTGGGCCTCTCTAACCTTTCCCGGCACCTGCGCACTGCAGTACTTTGCTCTGCAACAGGACAGACAAAGTATGCCTGCGCAGGAGCCACAACAGGAAGAAAGGAAGAGGACGTCTGTTATTGACTGGTGATTTAGGAGCGACATGCGACTAGCTTTGAGCAGGTGGTAACTATACAGACCGCAGTTCCTGATCTTAACACAACACTAGCAGTAGCCATGGGATGTTCCTGTCACTCCCTGGACACCTCGTCACAGCCGGAGAACTAGCTACCCCTAAAGGTAGAAACAGGAAAGCTATCTTGCCTCAGAGAAAATCCCCAAAGGATAGACAGCCCCCCACAACTAATGACTGTGAGAGGAGAAGGAAATGACATACATAGTATGAAACAAGATTTAGCAAAGGAGGCCACTTCTAGCTAGATAGATAGTACAGGAAAGAACACCGTGCGGTCAGTAATAAAAACTAGAAAAAGTCCACCGCAGAGAAATGCAAAAATCTCCACACCTGACTAAAGGTGTGGAGGGCAAAATCTGCTGCCCAGAGCTTCCAGCTTAGCTGAATAGATCCATACTGATAAGCTGGACAAATAAGCAAAACATAGAATGTGCTGAACAATAAAGTCCACAACAAGTGGACTGCAAAAGGACAAGCAAGGACTTATCTTTGCAGAACTGGTCAGAGTGTCAGGGAAATCCAAAAGAGCAGTGACTCCAAGCAGGAACAATTGACAACTGGCATTGATTGAGGGATAAGGCCAGACTAAAATAGCCGAGCCAGAAAGACGATCAGTGGAGGCAGCTGCTGATGCTAAATCCAAGAAGCAGCTATACCACTCAAAACCACAGGAGGGAGCCCAAGAGCAGAATTCGCAACAGTACCCCCCCTTGAGGAGGGATCATCGAACCCTCACCAGAGCCCCCAGGCCGGTCAGGACGAGCCAAGTGAAAAGCACGAACCAAATCGGCGGCATGGACATCGGAGGCAAGCACCCAAGAATTATCCTCCTGGCCATAACCCTTCCACTTGACAAGATACTGAAGCCTCCGCCTCGAAAAATGAGAATCCAACATTTTCTCAACCACATATTCCAACTCCCCCTCAACCAACACCGGGGCAGGAGGATCAACAGAGGGAACAACGGGTACCACATATCTCCGCAACAAAGATCTATGGAAAACATTGTGGATGGCAAAAGAGGCTGGAAGGGCCAAACGAAAAGACACTGGATTGATAATCTCAGAAATCTTAAAAGGACCAATAAACCGAGGCTTGAACTTAGGGGAAGAAACCTTCATAGGAACATGACGAGAAGATAACCAGACTAAATCCCCCACACAAAGCCGAGGACCAACACACTGACGGCAGTTAGCAAAACGCTGAGCCTTTTCCTGAGACAACGTCAAATTGTCCACCACATGAGTCCAAATCTGCTGTAACCTGTCCATCACAGAATCTACACCAGGACAATCAGAAGGCTCAACCTGCCCTGAAGAAAAACGAGGATGGAAACCAAAATTACAAAAAAAAGGCGAAACCAAAGTAGCCGAACTGGCCCGATTATTAAGGGCAAACTCGGCCAACGGCAAGAAAGCCACCCAATCATCCTGATCAGCAGACACAAAGCATCTCAAATAGGTTTCCAAGGTTTGATTAGTACGCTCAGTTTGGCCATTTGTCTGAGGATGGAACGCCGAAGAAAAAGACAAATTAATGCCCATCCTAGCACAAAAGGCCCGCCAAAACCTGGAAACAAACTGGGAACCTCTGTCAGACACAATATTCTCCGGAATGCCATGCAAACGAACCACATGCTGAAAAAACAATGGAACCAAATCAGAGGAGGAAAGCAATTTAGGCAAAGGTACCAAATGGACCATTTTAGAGAACTGGTCACAAACCAATCAGATAACAGACATCCTCTGGGACACAGGAAGATCCGAAATAAAATCCATGGAAATATGCATCCAGGGCCTCTCAGGGACAGGCAAAGGCAAAAGCAACCCACTAGTGGGAACAGCAAGGCTTAGCCCGGGCACAAGTCCCACAGGACTGCACAAAAGAACACACATCCCGCGACAAGGAAGGCCACCAAAAGGACCTAGCAACCAAATCTCTGGTACCAAAAATCCCAGGATGACCGGCCACCACCTAACAATGGACCTCAGAAATTACCTTACTTGTCCATCTATCAGGAACAAACAGCTTCCCCACAGGACAGCGGTCAGGTTTATCAGCCTGAAATTCCTGAAGCACCCGCTGTAAATCAGGGGAGATGGCAGAAAGAATCACCCCTTCCCTAAGAATGCCAACCGGCTCAAGAACTCCAGGAGAATCAGGCAAAAAACTCCTAGAGAGGGCATCCGCTTTAACATTCTTAGATCCCGGAAGATATGAGACCACAAAATCGAAACGGGAGAAAAACAGGGACCATCGAGCCTGTCTAGGGTTCAGCCCCTTGGCCGACTCGAGGTAAATCAGATTCTTATGATCGGTCAAGACCACAACGCGGTGCTTGGCTCCCTCAAGCCAATGTCGCCACTCCTCAAATGCCCACTTCATAGCCAACAACTCCTGATTGCCGACATCATAATTGCGTTCCGCAGGTGAAAACTTTCGGGAAAAGAAGGCACATGGTTTCATCAAGGAACCATCAGAATTCCTCTGTGACAAAACGGCCCCTGCCCCAATCTCAGAAGCGTCAACCTCAACCTGAAAAGGAAGAGACACATCCGGCTGACGCAAGACAGGGGCAGAAGTAAATCAGCGCTTAAGCTCCTGAAAGGCCTCAACAGCCTCAGAGGACCAATTTGTCACATCAGCGCCTTTCTTCGTCAAATTGGTCAGGGGCTTAACCACACTAGAGAAGTTGGCAATGAAACGGCGATAAAAATTAGCAAAGCCCAAAAATTTCTGAAGGCTCTTCACAGATGTGGGTTGAATCCAGTCATGAATGGCTTGGACCTTAGCAGGATCCATTTCTATAGACGAAGGAGAAAAAATAAACCCCAAAAAAGAGACCTTCTGAACTCCAAATAGGCACTTAGACCCCTTCACAAATAGAGCATTATCACGAAGGATCTGGAATACCATCCTGACCTGCTTCACATGAGACTCCCAATCATTGGAAAAAATCAAAATATCATCCAAATACACAATCAAGAATTTATCAAGATAATTGCGGAAAATATCATGCATGAAGGACTGAAATACAGAAGGAGCATTAGAAAGCCTGAAAGGCATCACCAGGTATTCAAAATGGCCTTCGGGCGTATTAAATGCAGTTTTCCATTCGTCACCCTGTTTAATACGAACAAGATTATATGCCCGTCGAAGGTCAATCTTGGTAAACCAGCTAGCCCCCTTAATCTGAGCAAACAAATCAGAGAGCAACGGTAAAGGGTATTGGAATTTGACCGTGATCTTATTAAGAAGGCGATAATCAATACAGGGTCTCAAGGAGCCATCCTTCTTGGCCACAAAAAAGAATCCCGCTCCCAATGGTGACGAAGACGGCCGAATATGCCCCTTCTCCAAGGACTCCTTAACATAGCTCCGCATGGCGGTATGTTCTGGCACAGACAGGTTGAAAAGTCGGCCCTTAGGGAACTTAGAGCCTGGAATCAAGTCAATAGCACAATCACAGTCCCTATGTGGAGGAAGGGAACTGGACTTGGGCTCATCGAATACATCATGGAAATCTGACAAAAATTCAGGAACATCAGAAGAGGGGGAAGAGGAAATTGACATTAGAGGAATGTCACTATGTACCCCTTGACAACCCCAACTAGTCACAGACATCGATTTCCAATCCAACACTGGATTGTGTACTTGTAACCATGGAAACCCCAGTACAACAACATCATGTAAATTATGCAACACCAGAAAACGACAATCTTCCTGATGTGCTGGAGCCATGCACATAGTCAGCTGAGTCCAATACTGAGGTTTATTCTTGGCCAACGATGTAGCATCAATACCCCTCAAAGGAATAGGGCTCTGCAAAGGCTGCAAAGAAAAACCACAGCGCCTGGCGAATTCTAAGTCCATTAAGTTCAGGGCAGCGCCTGAATCCACAAATGCCATGACAGAAAAAGATGACAATGAGCAAATCAGGGTCACAGACCGGAGAAACTTAGGCTGTACAGTACTAATGGTAACAGATCTAGCGACCCTCTTAATACGCTTAGGGCAATCAGAGATAGTATGAGCTGAATCACCACAGTAAAAACACAGCCCATTCTGACGTCTGTATCCCCTCTGTTCCGCTCTAGTCAGAATCCTATCACATTGCATAGGCTCAGGACTCTGTTCAGAGGATGCTGCCATATGGTGCACCACTTTGCGCTCGCGCAGGCGCCGATCAATCTGAATGGCCAGAGACATAGACTCGCTCAAACCAACAGGCGTTGGGAACCCCACCATAACATCTTTAAGGGCTTCAGAAAGACCCTTTCTGAAAATTGCTGCCAGAGCATCCTCATTCCATTTAGTGAGCACAGACCATTTTCTAAATTTCTGGCAGTATAATTCTGCCGCTTCCTGACCCTGGCAAAGGGCCAACAAGGTTTTTTCCACATGATCCACAGAGTTAGGTTCGTCATACAATAATCCGAGCGACTGAAAAAATGCATCTACATTAAGCAATGCCGCATCCCCTGACTCAAGGGAGAATGCCCAGTCCTGAGGGTCACCACGCAGCAGAGAAATAACTATTTTAACTTGCTGAGTGGGGTCACCAGAGGAACGGGGTTTCAGAGCAAAATACAATTTGCAGTTATTTTTAAAGTTCAAAAACTTAGATCTATCCCCGTAAAACAAATCTGAAGTAGGAATTCTAGGCTCTAAGGCTGGAGTCTGAACAACATAATCTTGGATACTCTGTACTCTTGCAGCAAGCTGATCCACACGAGAAAACAAACCCTGAACATCCATGTCCGCGCCCAAATCCACCCAGAGATTAAGAGGAAGGAAAAAGACAAAACAGACTAAAGAAAAAAAAAATGGCTCAGAACTCTTTTTCTTTTCCTTCTTTTGAGATGCATTCAACTCATTTTTGGCCAGTTGTACTGTTATGGACTGGTGATTTAGGAGTGACATGCGACTAGCTCTGAGCAGGTGGTAACTATACAGACCGCAGTTCCTGATCTTAACACAACACTAGCAGTAGCCATGGGATGTTCCTGTCACTCCCTGGACACCTCGTCACAGCCGGAGAACTAGCTACCCCTAAAGGTAGAAACAGGAAAGCTATCTTGCCTCAGAGAAAATCCCCAAAGGATAGACAGCCCCCCACAAATAATGACTGTGAGAGAAGAAGGAAATGACATACGTAGTATGAAACAAGATTTAGCAAAGGAGGCCACTTCTAGCTAGATAGATAGTACAGGAAAGAACACTGTGCGGTCAGTAATGAAAAAACTAGAAAAAGTCCACCGCAGAGAAATGCAAAAATCTCCACACCTGACTAAAGGTGTGGAGGGCAAAATCTGCTGCCCAGAGCTTCCAGCTTAGCTGAATAGATCCATACTGATAAGCTGGACAAATAAGCAAAACATAGAATGTGCTGAACAATAAAGTCCACAACAAGTGGACTGCAAAAGGACAAGCAAGGACTTATCTTTGCAGAACTGGTCAGAGTGTCAGGGAAATCCAAAAGAGCAGTGACTCCAAGCAGGAACAATTGACAACTGGCATTGATTGAGGGATAAGGCCAGACTAAAATAGCCGAGCCAGAAAGACGATCAGTGGAGGCAGCTGCTGATGCTAAATCCAAGAAGCAGCTATACCACTCAAAACCACAGGAGGGAGCCCAAGAGCAGAATTCACAAAAGTGCTACTTACAACCACCGGAGGGAGCCCAAGAGCGGAATTCACAACAGACGTCATCGCATGAAGATGGGAGGCGCCGGACCTGGACCGCGACGCCCATCGGACAGGACCGCACCGGGACCACCCCTGGGTGAGTATAATGTAACCTGCTTTTCTTATCTTTCAGGTGACATCGGGGGCTTAGCTACAGCATTACATAATGCTGTAGATAAGCCCCTGATGCCTGTGGCCTTAGCTTATAGGCGAATTTTGGGGTGACAGATTCCCTTTAATGAATACAAAATGAAATGGGTTATGGTAGTGGATAACTTCTTTAACATATTCATTTTATTATATTAATTGTATGACTTAATATTAAGCAGAATTAAGTATGCAGATAGCCCCTGTGATGTACCAACTAGTGGTGTACTGAGGAATAGGTGTGTATCGCACAAACAGAAGTCTGCTGCGATCTGAATTCAGGACAGGTGGCTGGGTCTTGTAGTCCCACAAACCTGTATTTTAGTAAAGGGCTGGATTAAGGGTTAACCAAAAGAGAAGGGTGGGACTGGTTAACCACACACCAACCAAGGGGTCTGCTCCTGTAAAGACAGGAAGGTCCTATTTGTTCCTGTGTGGGCACATGGAGAGAGATTCATGTGTGAGACTGGAGCTGGCTGGAGCTCCTGAAGGTCCAAGAGACACCAAGGGTGTAGACTATGGACAGAAGCCAGAGGAAGCCAGGCTGGGAAAACCTGAAGTGCTGTTAGCTAGGTAACCCAGAGCCTGGGGCATGGTGTTCTGATGGATGTCAGGCATTTGAACTGTGTATACGGAACCAGACTGGAATGGACTGTTTGTGGGTTCTGTATGGTTCATGTGCCCTACCATGCATTATGGAGTGGTTTATGATGCTATAATAAACCAGATTTTAGACTTGTTCTTCAATACAAAAAGTGAAACTCATATATTATATAGAGTCATTACAAACAGAGTGATCTAGTTCAAGTGTTTATTTCTGTTAATGTTGATGATTATGGCTTGCAGCCAATGAAAACCCAAAAGTCATTATCTCAGTAAACTGTACATAAAGGGAATAGCGATCATGAACCGCCACTGATGAAGTCAGTCAAAATCCTGGAAAAATCCTAGAAGATGTTGAAGTATACCCCTCTAGCAGTTGTGCAGGACTAGGATATGTACACAGTTCTGTGATGACCTTTCACTGGTCTTTTCTGTTCTTGATTTATATCATTTCATTGATTATTACGAGGTTCGTTTGGTTTCTGTCTTTTGTCCGTTTTTAAGACAAAGTGCAACGTGCAGAACTTTTCATTCTGTTCTAAAAACTGACATTTTACAGAATCCAGAATGACTCCGTAACAATGGGTGAGAATCCCCTTCTGTTTGAATCATTTATGCAATTAATTCTTTTTTTTTTTATCTTACTCCACATGTCATCAAAACAGAAAAGCCAAATGGAATGTCAAAACGGAAATGTGAACATAGCCTGAGGAATACATCCATTTTGTCTTTCTAAAATAAATAGGACTGAACTGTAATGCTATTCACAACATATATACAGGGGTGGCGCTGTTTTAAATGAAAGCAATCATGTTTTCTAACCTTGTACAATCACTTTTTTTAAAGTCTAAAAGTGAATAATGTTTAATAGTTTAATAGTGAACATATTGTAGTTAATAGAAAAAATTGCCACATAATCATAGAAAATCAGTTTATCAAAAATGAATCACACCAATGTACAAAAAAGGTTGCTTTTCTAGGCATATTTATTATTTTATTTTACAATCTTCTCACTCAAAGTATGTGAACATAGTCAAATACATTTTCATAGCATGTTTTAAGTCTTTCTGATTGATTTTGGATTTCTTATATGCACAATATTAAAAATGTAATGCTTTGCAATGGCATTTGAAAAATGAGCATTCCCTGTAATACTGGATCGTGCTGTCTGCATACTCATTTTATATTGATTTTAAATTCAGTAACAATTCAATTTTCTTGAGGAATAATATGGACTATTAAATAATGTATAACATACTTTTATTAGAAGACTGCAAATGTTTAACAATTTATGATTCTTCTATGAGGGATTTACCTCTCATTCTTGGGTGGTAGAACAATTAGCTAGTCTAAATGTACACTTTACTATTCTGTAGAGTAAATTATTTTCTTATGCTGTACGTACAGTAGCTTACATTTATCTTATGCTGTGTCTTGAATATATATATATTTTTTTTACAGACAACATATTTCAAAAGGTAGAAACAAACAAAATCAGTCTATTATCCTTTACAGACTCCACATGTCCATTGTCTGTATGCTTAGGTTCTCTAACTATTGTGAAATTACATGTTCTATTATTGTATGAATGCTGCTTTTATGGTATGCTCTAACTTGGAGAATTAAATGTATATAAGGAAAACAATCAACACAATCCTTTCATTAACCAAGACTTAAAGGGAATCTGTCCCCCTTGGGCGATTTTAATCTATTACTATGGGCATGCGTGGGATTACAGAGCCAAACAGGTCAGTGCGACGTGCATGGGAGGGGGTTACCATTATGATGAAGTCAGGAGGCAGTGATTTCTTCCAGGCACCACATGCCCCAAAGCCTGGAAGAAGTCATTAGCATATAACATTATAAATTAATTTCTCAAGATCTACACTGCAGCTATGAGGCATAAAGGTAAGAGTGGTTTAACCATTCTATTACCTGTATGCCCATATTAATAGATCAAAATCGTCCTGGGAGTGACAGATTCCCTTTAAATGGATGCAATGCAAACAGGTTGACCAGGCCATTAGTACAACAACGGCAAAGAACATAACACTCTAATCTAAAAAAAAGTTGAACTGTTTCAAATGTACATATATGGCAATGTTTTCAACTGTAATGGGTCTTTTTAAAAAAAAATAAAGGTTGAACTGTTTAATTTTTTTTTTAATTGGAGTGTTTTGTTCTTTGTTGTTATAAAGGGTGTAGGAAAGCTAGGGCTTAATCTAGCTATGGCTACAAAAAAGCCATGTGTCCACTGTTCTGTCAGCTGGGGGGAAGCTGAGCAGAGTGGCTGGTTTTGGAGCTGGAGAGAGGCAGACTAGAATCTCTCTGAGAAGAGACTGCACAGGTCGTGTGCACCACACTGTTTTGTGTGACCGAACTGGGACAAGCTCTGGCGTGTCTTAGTAACCAGGGTTTGTATTTTTTTTTAGCATCTGGACAAGGCTAGAGATTTTATGTTTCTAGTTTTATTTTCGGTATTGTGCAACCAATAGAAATAAACATTACTCTGTTTTTTAGATAAACTGTCCCTGTGGCTTTGTGATCCAACGGCTACTTGAGAGCGTGAACCCCTACAATGGAATGGAATGTGTCAAAAAATAGTTGGTCAAGATCACTCTTTAAATGCCAGAGCAGAAAACCATTCTATCATAAGCACTACCATTCAATTTAAATAGCTGTCTTATATTTTTTTCACTAAAGAAGCTCTATAAGGAAATCTATCTTCTCAGCTCTTGTTAGAAGATTTACTGATCAAGTTTCTGTTAGCATGAAGATGGGTGTTGGCGTGGATCTATTTGTTTTCATGTGGTTTTGAACAAATCGATTGATTGTGATTTGTGAACAAAATTGGACAACCCTCAATATCCTGCCTCCTATTCATAATTAGTATCTCTTTGGTTCCCACGCTTAGCTCTATTAGATGTCCATGTGCCAGTTTGAGGGCAAATGAAGCTAAGAAGTGATTGTTGCATGGCAAATTCTTTGTAATGTGCAGTTATATATTTGCTTCCGTAGGCTAATGGGATGAATTTGAGTATTGCAGAGATCCATTTGAAAATTTAATCTGTAGGTTTAAATAAATTACTCCTCAATGTTGAAATTGCAACAAGAAGTAAAAGTCATGAAATTATGGAAAACACACGATTGATAGAATGTGAGCCTCTTCGTGACAGAGCCAATTTTGTTCTTAATGACAATGCCCCAATCTGACTGGTCACTTTATGTGTTAACATATTTATGTGGCAATGCTTCAACATATCCAAGTGACTCTGAGATCATTTTTTCTGGGATATATTGTACTTTATGTTAGTGGTAAATTTATGTTGATATGTTTTGCATTTTTTTATGAAAATATCTGAAATGTAAAATACTTTTTGAAAAATTAGCAGTTTTAAAACTTTTAATGATTTACACTCTTTAAGTTAGCATCATTTTTCAAACACTTTTTTTATTGTTAGGTTGTAAAAAGAGATGAAATTTAGTAGCAATTTTTCAAGGAAATTTAAAAATTATATTTTATGGACCTACTCAGTTTTGGAGTTACTTTAATTGGCCTGCTAACTGGAACCCCCCCAAAAAGTAATACATTTTAAAAACAATAACCCTTAATTTATTCAAAACTGCTTTCATAAAATTTGTTAGCCATTCACATGAATTAATGCAAAATCAAATGAAAAATGAATGTTTTTCCTCTAAAAGATTAATTTAGCCCAAAATGAGTAATTTTCACAAAAGGGTAATAAAATACACTGCTCAAAAAAATAAAGGGAACACTAAAATCCCACATCCTAGATATCACTGAATAAAATATTCCAGTTGCAAATCTTTATTCATTACATAGTGGAATGCGTTGAGAAGAATAAAACATAAAAATGATCAATGTAAATCAAAATTAATATCCCATGGAGGTCTGAATTTGGAATGATACTCAAAATCAAAGTGGAAAATCAAATTACAGGCTGATCCAACTTCAGTGGAAATGCCTCAAGACAAGGAAATGATGCTCAGTAGTCTGTGTGGCCACCAAGTGCCTGTATGACCTCCCTACAACACCTGGGCATGCTCCTGATGAGGCGGCCGATGGTCTCCTGAGGGATCTCCTTCCAGACCTGGACTAAAGCATCTGCCAACTCCTGGACAGTCTGTGGTGCAATGTGACGTTAGTGGATGGGGCGAGACATGATGTCCCAGATGTGTTCAATCGGATTCAGGTCTGGCAAATGGGCTGGCCAGTCCATAGCTTCAATGCCTTCATCTTGCAGGAACTGCTGACACACTCCAGCCACATGAGGTCTGACATTGTCCTGCATTAGGAGGAACCCAGGGCCATCCGCACCAGCATATGGTCTCACAAGGGGTCTGAGGATCTGATCTCGGTACCTAATGGCAGTCCGGCTACCTCTGGCGAGCACATGGAAGGCTGTGCATCCCTCCAAAGAAATGCCACCCCACACCATTACTGACCCACTGCCAAACCGGTCATGCTGAAGGATGTTGCAGGCAGCAGATCGCTCTCCACAGCAACTCCAGACTCTGTCACGTCTGTCAGATGTGCTCAGTGTGAACCTGCTTTCATCTGTGGAGCACAGGGCGCCAGTGGCGAATTTGCCAATCCTGGTGTTCTGTGGCAAATGCCAAGTGTCCTGCACCGTGTTGGGCTGTGACCACAAACCCCATCTGTGGATGTTGGGCACTCGGATCACCCTCATGGAGTCAGTTTCTAACCGTTTGTGCAGACACATGCACATTTGTGGCCTACTGGAGGTCATTTTGCAGGGCTCTGGCAGTGATCCTCCTGTTCCTCCTTGCACAAAGGCTGAGGTAGTGGTCTTGCTGCTGGGTTGTTGCCCTGCTATGGCCCCCTCCATGTCTCCTGGTGTACTGGCCTGTCTCCTGGTAGCGACTCCATCCTCTGGACACTACGCTGACAGACACCGCAAACCTACTTGCCGCATTGATGTGCCATCCTGGATGAACTGCACTATTTGAGTCGCTTGTGTGGGTTGTAGAGTCCGAACTCATGCTGCCATGAGTGTGAAAGCACAACCAACATTCAAAAGTGACCAAAACATCAGCCAGAAAGCATTGGTACTGAGATGTGGTCTGTGGTCCCCACCTGCAGAACCACTCCTTTATTGAGTGTGTCTTGATAATTGCCAATAATTTCCATCTGTTGTCTATTCCATCTGCACAACAGCATGTGAAATTGATTGTCAAACAGTGTTGCTTCCTAAGTGGACAGTTTGATTTCACAGAAGTTTGATTTACTTGGAGTTATATTCTGTTGTTTAAGTGCTCCCTTTATTTTTTTGAGCAGTGTATAATAGATCTCAGTATTTGTTACATAACGCCAGAACGTGGCACTATACTATATGTGGTCAAAAGCTGCTGTATGGGTGCATGATCGGGCTCAGAAGTGAAGAAACACTATTTGATGTTTAGGCCGGAGTCACACGAGCAATGATTATTTCAGATGCAAGAGAATTTATCCGATTATGCTAATGACACTCAGTTCAAACCCTTTCAGAGTGTGAACTCACTATCATCTTACTGTGATCCGATGGGATCAGAACTGATTCTTTTTGTGAGGTAAAACATTTCCCTGACTGTTTTTAAACAATGTTTTGCTTCTAAGAAAAAATAATTTGTGATCCCATGCTGTTATATCTGCATACTTTTTTTTCTCCTCCTCTGCCCAGGAGCTGTGGTATGATCAGACCATGTACCTGTACGGTTAGACACAGTCATTACACAGTACACAGCAGGGATACAATTATAAGATTTTCTCAGCACAGGAACATTTACTTTAAACACATTATTATTATTCCAAAATCTATTGATTAAAATTAACTTTTGTTCGTGGAAAACCTCTTTAATTTCTCCATCTTTTCCATTGCCTGGATGACATCCGAGTGAAGTCCAATGTCTTCCAATGCACTCATGGAATTAAATGGGTGCGCTTCATCCAAATTCTGGAGTCACTCGCAGCTTGCTGCAATTTTTTCCACATACTGTTTTGGACTATAGAAAAAAAAGGCAGATCTGCATTGCCCCATAGTATAACATTGATCAGAGTGCTATCATGTAAAACATGAGATAGCACTAGATATAGAAGGGTTAATGTTTTCTCTCTCTTCTAGATTTTGTTTTTATATTTGCCAGCCTTACAGTCTCATATTCAAGGATTTTATACTTCTAATCACATATGAAATGTTTTAAAGATTGTGCAAAAACATGTTTTGGGTACATGGTAAATAAAGTCATCATGAGCTGTACACGGGGGGGGGGCTAGATGAGTTACATTGCTGCTAATGGTATAAGATACAGCATTCTTATGTGAATAAACTTGCTCACAAGTGTGCATTCTTTTCTCAGAGTGCTTGTTATTTGAGAGCCTAATGTCTTAATTCAGCCTCACTGATGATCCGGCATATCTGACTTTAGGCCAGAACAGAAAAAGAGCTACAACAGTTTTGGTGCCCAGTGTGGGGCCAAAGTAACCATCCTATTTGAAATCCATATGTGGGAGTTTCCTGAGAGAATGAAAATTAAAATTCTAGCTCAATCTTTGCAGTAGTATCCTCACATGAGGTATTCCGAGCTGAACCACTCCCTCCTCACATGTCAGCGCAGGAGGCAGAGTTGAAGACACTCAATGAGGCATGTAGAGCTACTGCAGGTAAAATTGCTAACAGTTACACAGATTCAAATTATGGATGGGGAATATCTCATGATTATGGTCCTATCTGGAGAAGCAGAGCTTTTCTTACATCAACTGGTAAGCCCATTAAAAATGCAGAGCTGGTGAAACAATTGAGGCATTGATGTTAGCAGTCCAGGATGGCATAACCAAGGTGAAAGCACACACAAAAGGTGGCTCCCTGGAGGTAGGGTGCAACAGAAGGGAGGACAAGGCTACTAAAGTAGTAACAAGGCGGCCTAGGGAACAGAGGACGGTGGCTGGGAGTTAGCGAATTCCAGCCACAGCGAGCCTAGATGTCCTAAAATCCCTCCAGCAACAGGCTGACCAAACAGAGAAGGAACTCTAGGGAAGAATGGGAGCTCAATTGGAGTATGGGAGAGTAAGAATAAATTGTTGTTACTGAGGTCCCTGTTCCCAGTAATGGCGCAAGCATCACATGGCTCCAGTCACACCTCAAAAAGTCACATGTGTACCATGATAAATGCCTTCTGGGTTGATCCTGGTTTCAGTTATGCCTCATCTGTACCCAGCACAGCCCAGGTAAAACTGTAAAAGTCCCTAAGAAAGTGATACCAAGGCCTCTATACTCATTTCAGAGACTGCAGATTGACTACATAGAACTACCCAAGGTAGGAGTGTATGAATAAGTCCTTGTATGTGTAGATCTATTCTCTGGTTGGTCAAAATCAGATCCGATAAAATATGCTAATGCTAAAACGACTGCAGACAAACTGACGAAAGAACTGATCTGCAGATACGTTGTCCCAGAAACCATAGAAAGTGACAGGGGTACACACTTCACTGGAGATATAATGAAGGAAATTATACAGCCCATGGGAATACATCAAGCATTTCATACACAATATTGTTCACAAAGTAATGGGAAAGTGGAAAGGTTAAATGGGACACTTAAGCTAAAAATTCAAAAGGCTATGTCAGAGACAGGAAATAACTGGGTAGAGTGCTTGTCTCTTGCACTCTTTTCAGTCAGACACACTCCAAATAGAAAGACAGGCTTGTCTCCTTTTGAAGTCCTGTTTGGTAGTGCCCCAAAGATAGGTGTGTACTTCCAACAGGTACTACAAATGCAACATGGTACTATGACAGCCTATGTCCAGGCCTTGCAGAAAAGACTTAATGTGATGCATAAACATATTTTCTCCTTCATTCCAGACCCTAATGCAAGTGCAGGAGCCTAGATAAATGATTTATTGGACCGTTCAAAGTCCAGCTGACCACATCCACCTCGGTGAAACTTGAGAGAAAGCCCACCTGTATTCACACCAGTCACTGCAAAAAGGTCACTTCACCGGCAGAATGACTGTTCTACTAATCACCTTGCTGGGAGTAGCAGTATTATTTCACTCTGCACATAAACTTTTAAATATAGACTGGGACAACAAACATAATCAACATCATGCTTTTCTTATAAAGGACATGGAAGGAGAAAAAGCAAAGAACTGTTGGATTTGTACACACAGCCTAGTATCTGCAAGGACTATGCCATACTTAGCATTACCTCTGAAGGCACGAAAGGTAGTAACACCACAAAGCATACACAATGAAACCTGGACTCAATCTAAGTTTTGGGGAAAAGATGTGCCCTGTGATGTATTTACCTCACTGGATATAGTCGGATGGGTCACTAATCCTTGGTTCCAGCTAAATATAACACAACCTAAGGTACAAATGTGGTGGAGGGAGTATGATTCAGAAGTTGGAAATGTGGTCACCAAGAGGAGGACTGGGATCCCTCATTCAGACCCAATTCCCAACACTGGAGTGTGGTTCAGTCTTCAACACATTGAAGCAAATACCTGTGGTGAGGACAATAATTTCTTCCTTTTGTATACTCATGATAGAACCCAGGTTAATGAGACAGTGTACCAAGATGGTGTTGAAGGCTGTAAAACATCATCTATCAGTAAAATAGTAAGGAAAGAAAGGGGTAAATATACATTTGGTATAAACAGAAAACAAATAAATAATACTTGGTACACCTGTAAAACTATGTTGGGACTTTTGAAATTAAACCAATGTATACCCCTGGTCAAACATATGTTCTCCCAGAAGAAGTATTCTTAGTTTGCGGACATTGTGCCTACAGGTGGGTGAGCTCAGACATAAGAGGGGTTTGCACTCTTGCCAAACTAACACGAGCTACTTTCATAGTTTCTCATAGTAAAATAGACACAGCAACGGTCCCAATTCACAGCTTGTATAGAAGGGAAGCTGACAATAGGCCCCGACCAAATGTTAGGTCATATTTAGTAAAAATAGGGATAACAAATAAAATATTCAGTAGTATGATTACATTTTCCAGGTTCTTGAGGGTCTTAATGAGACTAATACAATACAGAGACAATAAATCATAGTTACTAAACAACATACTATAATACTAGATTACCTGACAGCAAAAGAAGGAGGAATGTGTCAAATAATTGGTCCCACCTATTATATTGACCCTGCTGTAAATCTCCAGGTCACGGCCAGTATGAATAAAATAGGTGAACGTAGATACCAGTGGTTAAAGTAACACAGTGCAAACATACTCATTTTTTAATCCAGCTAACTTGTTTAGTGGCCTAGCGGGATGGATTTCTAGTATTGTACAGACTTGCATGCAGATTTTATTGTTTTGTTTATTGCTCTATTTAGCTGTAAAAGTGCTGATATATGTATTACCTAAGCTATTGAATGGTGTATGTGGATAAAAAAGAATCTAATGCTGAACATTCCATAGTGTGGACCCCACTGCTGACGGGGTAAGTGGGTGTCCACACTGAAGGTGGATGGGCGAAGCAGGTATGAAGCCCCCTTATGGATACTAGACCCATAAGACAGTAGCTCCTTTGTGGACTCCAACTGACCTTGTGGCAAAAGGTTATACCATTTACAAAGGGGGAAATTGATACAGAAGGGTTAATGTTTTCTCTCTCTTTTAAATTTTGTTTTCACATCAGCCAGCTAAGAGAAACAGCTAGTTGGGATTGGGGTAGTGCAGAACTACAGATCTTGAGAAGGCCTCTTTCAACTGTTGGAAAGCCAACTCTGTCAACTCAGGCCAGACTCTGGAATCGGTTAAGGCAGAGATGGGTGCCATGAGGGACAAGAAGAGCAGGAAAAATTGTCTATAGACGTTGGCAAACCCCATGAACAGCTGGATGGCACATACGCCTTAGGGACGAAGCCAGGAGAGAACAGTAGAAACCTCCAGATCCATCTCGAAGCCCTGGTCAGAAACAATGGAGGAAGAACAAGGAGGGTGTTTCGAAGACACATTTGGATTATTTGGCATACAAATTGTTCTCCCTTAGGCACTGCAAAACCTGACAGACATGTCTTCTATTGGTAGTTATATCGGGAAGGATAATCAGGGTGTCGTCCAAATACATGACCATGGAAAGGAGGTCCCGGATAATGTCATTGACTAATTCCTGAAATACGGCAGGCGTGTGGCACAGTCCAAATGGCATGACAGATACTTGTAGTGACTGACATGGGTATTAAAGGCTGTCTTCCATTCATCGCCCTTATGGATCAGAACCAAGTTATAAGCTCCCCCTCAATCTAGTTTGGTAAATACCCACGGATTCTATCGAATAGTTCAGAAATCAAAGGCAGGGAGTGCTTGCTCTTAATGGTGATCTTGTTAAGGCCCTGACAGTCAATGCAAGCACTTAGAGAACCTTCTTTCTTGGGTACAAAGAAGAAGCCGACATCAGCCAGAGAAGAGGATTTACGAAAGAATCCCTTGGCCAAGTTTTCTTGAACGTACTCAGACATAGCTCGTGTTTCAAGCATAGATATGGATACACCAACCCTGGGGTGGTGTAGTACCAGGTAGATATTTGATGGGACAGTCGTAAAGGCTGTAGGATGGTAGGACCAATGACTGTACACAGAAGACCTCTGCAGTACATGATAACTGATAGGCAGGGAAGCAAGGTTCAAAGGCACAGAAGATGGAGTCTTTGGCGTGACCTTGGCAAGGCAGTTGGAAGCACCTGACAGTGGACCATACAACAACCGGTGTGTGTAGACGCTGTCAAGGAAGACCTAGGAGAACATAATTTACAGACCTATGCAACATGTTGAAGGAAATGTATTCTGAATGCAAGACTCCAATCCACAGCATGACTAGCAGCATGATAAATTGAATAGGTTCTGCCAGGAGTTGCCCATCAAATGAGGCAACTGCCAGGGGGTGGTCTAGCTGTTGTGTTGGGAACTGAAGTCTACGGACCAGATCATGGTGGATCAAGTTGCCCTCGAAGCTGGAATCCAGATGGGCAGCTGCAGACAGAGACCTTTCCTTCCAGGTCAGGGTAACTTCAGTCAAAAGCTTTGGAGAGGCATTTCTCTCACCTAGGTTCGTTTCTCTGGCCAACTCTAGGTGCTGGAGTTTCCCGGTTTCACAGGGCACTGTAGAACAAAATGTCCCTTGCCTCCACAGTACATGCAAAAGTTCTCTGTGACCCTTCACTGTTGTTCCTACACAGAAAGTTTGTCCATCTCAACCTGAATTGATAGTGACTGGTGGTGTGGCTTGTGGTAGCAAAGGGAACTGGTAGTTTGGAGCCAGTCAAGGTGATCTTCTGCCAAGAGGAGACTCCAAAGCTTGTTTCAGGGCTTGCTCATGGAAGAGGAGATCTATCCTAGTGGCCAGGTGTATAAGGGCATCTAGCGAGGATGGTAATTCTCTGCATGACAACTTATCCTTTATACAACCGGACAGACTTTACCAGAAGGTCGCCACTAGGGCTTCTTCATTCCAAGCCATTTCCACCACCAAGGTATGGAAGCCACAGTATTCATTCTCTACCTCAGAGACAAAAGAGCTGACGAGGTACAACCTGCAACCTTGAATTCTGCTCCGAACAGGCAGATGTAATCACTTTGTCTCCCTCTGGTCTCTATTCTGGTGGTGTCCCTTCATTTTAGGCATGGACACTATTGTGGTGGACCACATTTTCAGGTGCTAAAAGGACACCTAAAAAGATGGAGATCACCGGAACAGAGCCAAATAGAGTCCAAAGTGACTCCATCTGTCTATTTATAGTCAATGATTTCATCTGAGTTTTAGTCTAAAGTATATTTTTTGAGGAATTATACAGAACCCACAAAGTGTGTGCTTAGTGTAGAGCATAGGATACACGTGAACCAAACCTTAGGGTTTACTCACACTGCCGTATATTTTCTCATGCAAGAAAATCATGCCGATTATGCTAATGACACTTGGCTTAAACTCTGTCAGAGTTTGAGCCAAGTGCCATCTTACTATGATGCAATCCTTTCTCTTGAGACAATTGCAGCACAGGTGCAGAGAAGACGGTGAACTTAATTTTTCCATCTTCTCCATTGTCTCGTATATCAGACTGCTTTTGGATGTCGTCCACGTGCAGTTCAATGTTTCACTCACATCCATAGACTTGTATGGGTGCACATGATCTGATTATCAGATGCACTCGCAGCATGCTGCAATTGTTTTCTCACACAGAATCGTCATCAGAAAAAAAATTTGTTGTACTGCCCCATAATATAACACTGAACAGAGTGAGATCTGATAAAACATCGGATAGCATTAGTCCATGTTAAACGCCAGTGTAAGTGTAACCTTATACTGATTTTTTGGATGCAGAATGAACAAACAATCAGCAGTTCAAAAATTGCGTTTACATTTTTACTCTATTTATTATGGGATGTAAGTGATAAAACATGTTTATTGGTACTATTTTTGGGAAGATCCATCACCAAGATCTGTAGCCAAACTATGCTGCCATAATTGTGAATGTTCATGACAATAGAGAACTTTCCCCTTCTTAGTACTCTTCCCACAGTGGCTAATGGTTTTCCATCTATCTGCAAGCATACTGTACACCTTTGCAACCCTGAACACTTCCTACCTTGGCCTGCAAATATGATAACTGGGATTGTGGCCTGCTCAGTTATTTCTAATTCTCTTTAACTTTGCATGCACATTATAATCTTTTGTGTCACTTCTATCATCCCCTATAGATAGTAAACTCACAGATACATTAAAAATGTTGCAGAATATGTTGCCTACATAGAGAAAAAAAGTAATAATTGTTGACAGATTTCATGGGCTTTCCCCCTCTAAATGTGGTTATTTCAAATAATATATTCATAGAAGTCCATGACACATACTGTATATGATGTAATGTACATTCCAGAAATTGGTGTAATCTTCTCTTTCTGCAGCCTTAAAAGTGTATTGATGCTTGACAGCTCAAATTAACATGTTCCTCAAGTATATGTCTTTCCTAGTTAAAGGATATGTATGACTTCTCAGGATAGGCATGTTTAAGGCTTTAATGGAGCTTTAAGTTTCCTTGCTACCAACAAGTCTGCCTTTCTGCAGGTGGATATGTTGATGCCTTAGGCTAAAATATCCATACCTTCCCCAATGATCTTACAGGGTCCTTTCATGCAGATGGTTCCAATTTGAGGCCCACACTCAGAAGTGAAGCTGTATTGAGTTTCTACCCTGAAACCAATAAGACCCTCTTGAACATTGTGCTTGAATTAAACATATTTGTCCCCTTTTTCACAGGGCAAAGGAGGGGATCTTAAAACCACTGAAGGAAGGAAATCATTATAGGACTTTACAGAAGTAGGTCATGTGCTACAGCTGCTGATAGTTTAAGAGGAAGAAACATGGGACCTCAGACGTGGAACTTGACTCCCTGAAAATGTTTGAGATCAACCCAAGAAAAACTTCCTCAGAGGCTTGTTTAATAAGCATTATCTGTAATAGTCTCAATGTGTGCTTATGTTTCCTGACGAGTTTGCACCTTCTTCCCACAGCTAACAAGTTCACGTAATGGAAGACAGAACAATTTAATGAAGGATATTTAATAGTTTGTGTTAAAACTAATATGCTCCATTAAGAGCTGTCATTTTTGTAAACAATGAAGATATATCATGTAATCCTGAGCCATGCAGAATTTTTTTCCCCACTTTTGATAACTGTATAGAGGAAACTTAAGAACTCATTTTGGATTTTTGTTCTTACATCCAGGCTTTTGTTAGATTCCCAGGCAAAGAGTAATATATACAAAATGATTGAACATGAAAATATGATTAGAAAAAAAAGTCAGCTCTACTAGAGAATGAAGCAAATGAGGGCTGACTTCTCTAATAAATGACAGCTTTGCATTTAGAAACCTCAACTTCTTTGTTTGAAGCATGAACAGCTGAAGAGGCCAACAGCATACTGCATCACTACACCCTCCAGCCATTCAGTGCCAGCGAAATGATTTCTGGATCTTTCCGATTAGAAAGGCATTGTTTTATTTTTTTGCAAGTTTTCGCATTGAAATAATTTAGGTGTAATAATGATATTGAAAACTTATGGGAATATAAAATTATTATAAGGAAATTTAGGGTATGCTTATACTTAGGGGTAGAGGGGTAGAAAGGTGCACCGAAAAAAGAAATATGGGCGACAAACAATTTAAATTAAAATATACAATTACAGCAAGTCCTTAAGATCTGTTATGATTCCATTAGTTATCAGATAAGTATTAACCCTTAAGGACCGTGAACTTTTTCATGTTTGCACTTTCAGTTCTTTCCATGCCTTTTTATTTTTCTGTCTACATAGCCATGTGACAGAATGTTTTTTTACTAAGTTGTAGTTTTGACTAATTTACCATACAAATGTACAGACAAATAAAAATAAATTCCACGTGCATCGAAATGGGGGGGGGGGGGGGGGGGGAATGCTGCAATTATTTTGGGGGTTTGGTTTTAAGGATTTCATTGTGATGTAAAAATGATAGTATGGTAATATCACTCTCAGAGTCAGTAGAATTATGACAATACAAAACATGCATAGATTGTTTTTATTTAAGTAGTGAAAAATGCTGGTTTGCAATTTTCCTAGACGTTTTTATTTATTCGGTAGATGAAACTATGTGAGGTCTAGTTTTATGCATTCTCAGGTGATGGTTCTTTTGAAACCAACTTTTAGGTACATGTTTTGACTGAAAAAGCGCAATTCTGGCATTCTGGAATTTTTATTTTTTTTGTTGTTGTTTCCGTACAGCATTTACTATGCGGTTTAATTTTAATTTTACATTTCGATAGATGATACTATTACAGATCTGGTGACTCAAAATATGTTTCTTTTTTAATCTTCATATTTCTTAAATTTTAATTGGGGGATTTTATTTTTTATATTTAAAAAAATAAATAAATTAAAATTTATTTTCCATTTTTTACTCCACTTAGGGGACTTAAACCTGCAATTGATTACTTATACTAAATAATGCAATACAACATTATTACTGCAGTATTTAGTGAAAATCACCATCTTCTGTAAAGCTGAGCCTGTGGCTTAACTTCACAGGTAACCCATCGATGCTCTGCGATCGCCTCACTGGGGGATGGTGGGAGCCGGTGTGCACAGGCCATCTAAACGCTGGAGATTGACATCAGCATTTTAATGGTTAAAGGCAGAAATCAGAGTCCAGCTCCGAGTACTGGACTGGAGTATCATTTCCAGCAAGGTGCACGGAGGTGCGCTAAATTAATTTAATTGGCGTGCGCCTTTTAATGAATTTTGTGCACCTTATTCCTGCCAGCTCCTCATTACGTTTGAAATACTAGTCTTAATTAATTGGAGCCATTATTTTTATTTTAATAATCAACAGTCAGCCCTAACATTAATGAGTTTCTAGTTATGGTCACTTAAAATGACAAATTAAGCTACCATTTATCTGCCACAATCCACCATAGCAGGAGTTGGAACGCAAGATCTCTCAGGTTATTGCTAAATCTTGCAGTTTGACTAAAGAAGCTCTGCCCAAAAGCATTAAAATAATAGTTACCGTAGGCTAACTGTTATCAAGGTTTCATGGGGTGCTTCACAATTGAAAACTGTGAGATACTGCCTTTTGACTGCACGTGATGAGATGGTGGGTTTTGGGATACTGCTCAGCATGCATGGATAAAAGAGAGTAGGTTCCTTTACAGGCAGCAAAATGGCAATTTAATTTTTAACTGAATGTATTTAGAAATATTATAATTTGGGGGGCTGGTCATTTATTGATGAAATAAAAATGACATGCTGTTAGATGATATGTACATCTTAGGCCCTTTTAATCATAAGTCATATATGTCATATCATTGCTGCATCCCAGGAAACAATCACTGATGCAGGAGAAAGAATCATCTGCAGTCCGAAAAGTAAATATGCATATTGTACTGGGGCTTTAGAAACTTAAGAAAAACAATGTTAATGTATATATAAATTATAAGAGTAAAATACAGTTAATAATTATAATAATAATAGCTGTATGGCACCAATATATTCCACAGCAATATGCATTTTAAAAATTTAACTTGGTAATGCCTCCATTTAATGCTGCTGCTAAAGGTAAAACAGTGATGAGAAAGAGAAAAGTGAACAAATTCTAATAGGCAATGATATATAAAAGCTGTATTTACAGAGTATATCTTTGCTATACACCAGTGGTTCTGGCACATATAGAAGAAAATTACTGTAATTTTTAGGTTGGCTATTTGTGTCTTTTATTATCTGCTACAATTCAGTTGAAACACATAAATGATAGGCCTTCAAAAATTTGGATGAGCGATTTAATCTCATCTGGTCCTTGGGACACTTTCTGGATACCCCTGAATATCTGCGAGTCGTCCCTTTTGACCTACTCATTCATCTCTTCATCTCGTCCTCCCAATATCTATATTTATCCCCCCCCCTTTGTCTATTGTAAGTCTTGAATGTTTTCCCCTCTTCTCAAAATGGTAAAAATTAGAATTTAAGCATATTTATTATGTATTCTGATCATCTTGTTGTAATTGAAATCTTGTTATATGTTCATAATTTGTATTTTATGAAATATGAAAATCCTTCAATAAAATTAGAGAAGATAGACCTTCAAATCTGCAGTAGAATAGTCCCACTTAATGTAATTAAAAAGCTAGTTTTATAAATAGGTACTAACTTTTCAATGAAGGGGGCCTTTTGTTTCTATATGAATCTTATAAGAAAAAAAAGTAGATATTGGCTAATAATATGGGCTACACACTGTATATTGATGGAAAGTTTCCTTGCTTTAATACTGCATTTGATTGTCTAAGGACATTTAATTTTAACTTTTTCTTTTAAATATCTAGCGGTATATTCAGCACTTATAATGTCCTTCTCCAGCAGCCCGTTTGTGACTCTTCCTGCTAAAGTTATGTTTTTATGAGTTTGCGTTATGCAGCAAGCAGTCATGGTTCCCAATCTAAGTCTAACATTAGCACAAATGGGTGATAATAATGAAATAACTTCTCAATTGCTCCAACAGAACTGAATTCCCATTATATCATTTATCCCTTACAGGCATTTTAATACTTGCATAATCTCCTGATGGATTCTTTATGAGGGGTTATGAAATAGCTAGTATAACAAAGTGGATTTGCTACCATTCAAGAACAACTACATTGTGTATATATTTTATATACATTCAATGTACATTTAAATATATATGTGTGTATATATATATATATATATATATATATATATATATATATATATATATATATATATATATATATATATATATATATACACTCACCGGCCACTTTATTAGGTACACCATGCTAGTAACGGGTTGGACCCCCTTTTGCCTTCAGAACTGCCTCAATTCTTCGTGGCATAGATTCAACAAGGTGCTGGAAGCATTCCTCAGAGATTTTGGTCCATATTGACATGATGGCATCACACAGTTGCCGCAGATTTGTCGGCTGCACATCCCAAAGATGCTCCATACAAGGCAGGATGGATCCATGCTTTCATGTTGTTTACGCCAAATTCTGACCCTACCATCCGAATGTCGCAGCAGAAATCGAGACTCATCAGACCAAGCAACGTTTTTCCAATCTTCTACTGTCCAATTTCGATGAGCTTGTACAAATTGTAGCCTCAGTTTCCTGTTCTTAGCTGAAAGGAGTGGTACCCGGTGTGGTCTTCTGCTGCTGTAGCCCATCTGCCTCAAAGTTCGACGCACTGTGCGTTCAGAGATGCTCTTAGGCCTACCTTGGTTGTAACGGGTGGCGATTTGAGTCACTGTTGCCTTTCTATCAGCTCGAACCAGTCTGCCCATTCTCCTCTGGCATCAACAAGGCATTTTCGCCCACAGAACTGCCGCTCACTGAATTTTTTTTCTTTTTCGGACCATTCTCTGTAAACCCTAGAGATGGTTGTGCGTGAAAATCCCAGTAGATCAGCAGTTTCTGAAATACTCAGACCAGCCCTTCTGGCACCAACAACCATGCCACGTTCAAAGGCACTCAAATCACCTTTCTTCCCCATACTGATGCTCGGTTTGAACTGCAGGAGATTGTCTTGACCATGTCTACATGCCTAAATGCACTGAGTTGCCGCCATGTGATTGGCTGATTAGAAATTAAGTGTTAACAAGAAGTTGGACAGGTGTACCTAATAAAGTGGCCAGTGAGTGTATATACTAGATGGTGGCCCGATTCTAACGCATCGGGTATTCTAGAATCTGTATGTAGTTTATTTACAAAGTTTTCAGAATAATGCAATTTACACACAGGATTTGGCCGGCTGGCCGCGAGCAATTAGCGAAGCGTGGTTCAAATTGCCACGTAGTATATTGCCCAGCCACGGAGTTTATTGCACAGCCACGTAGTATGTAGCACAGCCCACATAGTATATTGCCCAGCCACATAGTATATTGCTCAGCCACGTAGTATATAGCACAGCCACGTAGTATATTGCCCAGCCACGTAGTATATAGCACAGACATGTAGTATATAGCACAGACACGTAGTATATAGCACAGCCACGTAATATATTGCTCAGCCACGTAGTATATTGCCCAGCCACGTAGTATATAGCACAGACACGTAGTATATAGCACAGACACATAGTATATTGCCCAGCCACGTAATTTATTGCACAGCCACGTAGTATATAGCACAGCCACGTAGTATATAGCACAGAGACGTAGTATATAACACTGCCCATGCAGTATATAACATAGGCCACGTAGTGTTATGGTTCTCAATGGCAAGAGAACATAGCCCAGCAAACATAAGAACTAGCTCTTGGAAGGATGGAAACTAAACTGACCATGAACTAAACCTGCCGCACAACTAACAGTAGCCGGGTAGCGTAGCCTGCGTTTTATCCCTAGACGCCCAGCGCCGGCCGGAGGACTAACTAATCCTGGCAGAGGAAAATATAGTCCTGGCTCACCTCTAGAGAAATTTCCCCGAAAGGCAGACAGAGGCCCCCACAAATATTGGCGGTGATTTTAGATGAAATGACAAACGTAGTATGAAAATAGGTTTAGCAAAATTGAGGTCCGCTTACTAGATAGCAGGAAGACAGAAAGGGCACTTTCATGGTCAGCTGAAAACCCTATCAAAATACCATCCTGAAATTACTTTAAGACTCTAGTATTAACTCATAACATCAGAGTGGCAATTTCAGATCACAAGAGCTTTCCAGACACAGAAACGAAACTACAGCTGTGAACTGGAACAAAATGCAAAAACAAACAAGGACTAAGTCCAACTTAGCTGGGAGTTGTCTAGCAGCAGGAACATGCACAGAAAGGCTTCTGATTACAATGTTGACCGGCATGGAAGTGACAGAGGAGCAAGGCTAAATAGCGACTCCCACATCCTGATGGAAACAGGTGAACAGAGAGGATGATGCACACCAGTTCAATTCCACCAGTGGCCACCGGGGGAGCCCAAAATCCAATTTCACAACAGTACCCCCCCCTCAAGGAGGGGGCACCGAACCCTCACCAGAACCACCAGGGCGATCAGGATGAGCCCTATGAAAGGCACGGACCAAATCGGAGGCATGAACATCAGAGGCAGTCACCCAAGAATTATCCTCCTGACCGTATCCCTTCCATTTGACCAGATACTGGAGTTTCCGTCTGGAAACACGGGAGTCCAAGATTTTTTCCACAACGTACTCCAACTCGCCCTCAACCAACACTGGAGCAGGAGGCTCAACGGAAGGCACAACCGGTACCTCATACCTGCGCAATAATGACCGATGAAAAACATTATGAATAGAAAAAGATGCAGGGAGGTCCAAACGGAAGGACACAGGGTTAAGAATCTCCAATATCTTGTACGGCCCGATGAACCGAGGCTTAAACTTGGGAGAAGAAACCCTCATAGGGACAAAACGAGAAGACAACCACACCAAGTCCCCAACACAAAGCCGAGGACCAACCCGACGCCGGCGGTTGGCAAAAAGCTGAGTCTTCTCCTGGGACAACTTCAAATTGTCCACTACCTGCCCCCAAATCTGATGCAACCTCTCCACCACAGCATCCACTCCAGGACAATCCGAAGATTCCACCTGACCAGAAGAAAATCGAGGATGAAACCCCGAATTACAGAAAAAGGGAGACACCAAGGTGGCAGAGCTGGCCCGATTATTGAGGGCAAACTCCGCTAAAGGCAAAAAAGCAACCCAATCATCCTGATCTGCAGACACAAAACACCTCAAATATGTCTCCAAGGTCTGATTCGTCCGCTCGGTCTGGCCATTAGTCTGAGGATGGAAAGCAGACGAGAAAGACAAATCTATGCCCATCCTAGCACAGAATGCTCGCCAAAATCTAGACACGAATTGGGTACCTCTGTCAGAAACGATATTCTCCGGAATACCATGCAAACGGACCACATTTTGAAAAAACAGAGGAACCAACTCGGAAGAAGAAGGCAACTTAGGCAGGGGAACCAAATGGACCATCTTAGAGAAACGATCACACACCACCCAGATGACAGACATCTTCTGAGAAACAGGAAGATCCGAAATAAAATCCATCGAGATGTGCGTCCAGGGCCTCTTCGGGATAGGCAAGGGCAACAACAATCCACTAGCCCGAGAACAACAAGGCTTGGCCCGAGCACAAACGTCACAAGACTGCACGAAGCCTCGCACATCTCGAGACAGGGAAGGCCACCAGAAGGACCTTGCCACCAAATCCCTGGTACCAAAGATTCCAGGATGACCTGCCAACGCAGAAGAATGAACCTCAGAAATGACTTTACTGGTCCAATCATCAGGAACAAACAGTCTACCAGGTGGGCAACGATCAGGTCTATCCGCCTGAAACTCCTGCAAGGCCCGCCGCAGGTCTGGAGAAACGGCAGACAATATCACTCCATCCTTAAGGATACCTGTAGGTTCAGAATTACCAGGGGAGTCAGGCTCAAAACTCCTAGAAAGGGCATCCGCCTTAACATTCTTAGAACCCGGCAGGTAGGACACCACAAAATTAAACCGAGAGAAAAACAACGACCAGCGCGCCTGTCTAGGATTCAGGCGTCTGGCGGACTCAAGATAAATTAGATTTTTGTGGTCAGTCAATACCACCACCTGATGTCTAGCCCCCTCAAGCCAATGACGCCACTCCTCAAGAGCCCACTTCATGGCCAAAAGCTCCCGATTCCCAACATCATAATTCCGCTCGGCGGGCGAAAATTTACGCGAGAAAAAAGCACAAGGTCTCATCACGGAGCAATCGGAACTTCTCTGCGACAAAACCGCCCCAGCTCCGATTTCAGAAGCGTCGACCTCAACCTGAAAAGGAAGAGCAACATCAGGCTGACGCAACACAGGGGCGGAAGAAAAGCGGCGCTTAAGCTCCCGAAAGGCCTCCACAGCAGCAGGGGACCAATCAGCAACATCAGCACCCTTCTTAGTCAAATCAGTCAATGGTTTAACAACATCAGAAAAACCAGCAATAAATCGACGATAAAAGTTAGCAAAGCCCAAAAATTTCTGAAGACTCTTAAGAGAAGAGGGTTGCGTCCAATCACAAATAGCCTGAACCTTGACAGGATCCATCTCGATGGAAGAGGGGGAAAAAATATATCCCAAAAAGGAAATCTTTTGAACCCCAAAAACGCACTTAGAACCCTTCACACACAAGGAATTAGACCGCAAAACCTGAAAAACCCTCCTGACCTGCTGGACATGAGAGTCCCAGTCATCCGAAAAAATCAAAATATCATCCAGATACACAATCATAAATTTATCCAAATAATCACGGAAAATGTCATGCATAAAGGACTGAAAGACTGAAGGGGCATTTGAAAGACCAAAAGGCATCACCAAATACTCAAAGTGGCCCTCGGGCGTATTAAATGCGGTTTTCCACTCATCCCCCTGCTTAATTCGCACCAAATTATACGCCCCACGAAGATCTATCTTAGAGAACCACTTGGCCCCCTTTATGCGAGCAAACAAATCAGTCAGCAGTGGCAACGGATATTGATATTTAACCGTGATTTTATTCAAAAGCCGATAATCAATGCACGGCCTCAAAGAGCCATCTTTCTTAGCCACAAAGAAAAAACCGGCTCCTAAGGGAGATGACGAAGGACGAATATGTCCCTTTTCCAAGGACTCCTTTATATATTCTCGCATAGCAGCATGTTCAGGCACAGACAGATTAAATAAACGACCCTTAGGGTATTTACTACCCGGAATCAAATCTATGGCACAATCGCACTCCCGGTGCGGAGGTAATGAACCAAGCTTAGGTTCTTCAAAAACGTCACGATATTCAGTCAAGAATTCAGGAATCTCAGAGGGAATAGATGATGAAATGGAAACCACAGGTACGTCCCCATGCGTCCCCTTACATCCCCAGCTTAACACAGACATAGCTTTCCAGTCAAGGACTGGGTTATGAGATTGCAGCCATGGCAATCCAAGCACCAACACATCATGTAGGTTATACAGCACAAGAAAGCGAATAATCTCCTGGTGATCCGGATTAATCCGCATAGTTACTTGTGTCCAGTATTGTGGTTTATTGCTAGCCAATGGGGTGGAGTCAATCCCCTTCAGGGGTATAGGAGTTTCAAGAGGCTCCAAATCATACCCACAGCGTTTGGCAAAGGACCAATCCATAAGACTCAAAGCGGCGCCAGAGTCGACATAGGCATCCGCGGTAATAGATGATAAAGAACAAATCAGGGTCACAGATAGAATAAACTTAGACTGTAAAGTGCCAATAGAAACAGACTTATCAAGCTTCTTAGTACGCTTAGAGCATGCTGATATAACATGAGTTGAATCACCGCAATAGAAGCACAACCCATTTTTTCGTCTAAAATTCTGCCGTTCACTTCTGGACAGAATTCTATCACATTGCATATTCTCTGGCGTCTTCTCAGTAGACACCGCCAAATGGTGCACAGGTTTGCGCTCCCGCAGACGCCTATCGATCTGGATAGCCATTGTCATGGACTCATTCAGACCCGCAGGCACAGGGAACCCCACCATAACATCCTTAATGGCATCAGAGAGACCCTCTCTGAAATTCGCCGCCAGGGCGCACTCATTCCACTGAGTAAGCACAGCCCATTTACGGAATTTCTGGCAGTATATTTCAGCTTCGTCTTGCCCCTGAGATAGGGACATCAAGGCCTTTTCCGCCTGAAGTTCTAACTGAGGTTCCTCATAAAGCAACCCCAAGGCCAGAAAAAACGCATCCACATTGAGCAACGCAGGATCCCCTGGAGCCAATGCAAAAGCCCAATCCTGAGGGTCGCCCTGGAGCAAAGAAATCACAATCCTGACCTGCTGAGCAGGATCTCCAGCAGAGCGAGATTTCAGGGACAAAAAAACTTGCAATTATTTTTGAAATTTTGAAAGCAAGATCTATTCCCCGAGAAAAATTCAGGCAAAGGAATTCTAGGTTCAGATATAGGAACATGAACAACAAAATCTTGTAAGTTTTGAACTTTCGTGGTGAGATTATTTAAACCTGCAGCTAAACTCTGAATATCCATTTTAAACAGGTGAACACAGAGCCATTCCAGGATTAGAAGGAGAGAGAGAGAGAAAGGCTGCAATATAGGCAGACTTGCAAGAGATTCAATTACAAGCACACTCAGAACTGAGAAGAAAAAAAAAAAAAAAAAAAAAAATCTTCAGCAGACTTCTCTTTTCTGTCCTTTCTCTGTCAATTAATTTAACCCTTTTAGGCCGGTCAAACTGTTATGGTTCTCAAGGGCAAGAGAACATAGCCCAGCAAACATAAGAACTAGCTCTTGGAAGGATGGAAACTAAACTGACCATGAACTAAACCTGCCGCACAACTAACAGTAGCCGGGTAGCGTAGCCTGCGTTTTATCCCTAGACGCCCAGCGCCGGCCGGAGGACTAACTAATCCTGGCAGAGGAAAATATAGTCCTGGCTCACCTCTAGAGAAATTTCCCCGAAAGGCAGACAGAGGCCCCCACAAATATTGGCGGTGATTTTAGATGAAATGACAAACGTAGTATGAAAATAGGTTTAGCAAAATTGAGGTCCGCTTACTAGATAGCAGGAAGACAGAAAGGGCACTTTCATGGTCAGCTGAAAACCCTATCAAAATACCATCCTGAAATTACTTTAAGACTCTAGTATTAACTCATAACATCAGAGTGGCAATTTCAGATCACAAGAGCTTTCCAGACACAGAAACGAAACTACAGCTGTGAACTGGAACAAAATGCAAAAACAAACAAGGACTAAGTCCAACTTAGCTGGGAGTTGTCTAGCAGCAGGAACATGCACAGAAAGGCTTCTGATTACAATGTTGACCGGCATGGAAGTGACAGAGGAGCAAGGCTAAATAGCGACTCCCACATCCTGATGGAAACAGGTGAACAGAGAGGATGATGCACACCAGTTCAATTCCACCAGTGGCCACCGGGGGAGCCCAAAATCCAATTTCACAACAACGTAGTATATAGCACAGCGATGTAGTATATTGCCCAGCCACGTAATATATACCACAGACACGTAGTATATAGCACAGCCACGTAATATATTGAACAGCCACATAGTATATTGCACTGCCACATAGTATATAGCACAGAGACGTAGTATATATCACAACCCATGCAGTATATAACACAGGCCATGTAGTATATAACACAGCGATGTAGTTTATAGCACAAACACGTAGTATATAGCACAGACACGTAGTATATAGCACAGACACATAGTATATTGCACAGCCCACGTAGTATATTGCACAGCCACATAGTATATTGCACAGCCACGTAGTATATAGCACAGCCACATAGTATATAGCACAGAGACGAAGTATATAACACTGCCCATGCAGTATAGAGCACAGTGATGTAGTATATTGCCCAGCCATGTCATATATTGCCCAGCCACATAGTATATAGCACAGCCCACATAGTATACAGCACAGAGATGTAGTATATAGCACAGCCCACGCAGTATCTAACACAGCCCACGTAGTATATAGCAATGTGGGCACCATATCCCTGTTAAAAAAAGAATTAAAATAAAAAATAGCTATATACTCACCCTCAGTCGGCCCCCCGGATCCTGCCGAGGCGTTTACTGATGCTTCTCGCGACGCTCCGGCCCCAAGACTGCATTGCGGTCTTGCGAGATGATGATGTAGCGGTCTCGCGAGACCGCTACGTCATCATCTCGCGAGACCGCAATGCATGGACCGGTCACCGGAGCGTCGCGAGGAGCGGGAAAGGTGCCGGAAGGTGAGTATATGATGATTTTTAATTTTTTTTAATTATTTTTAACATTAGATCTTTTTACTATTGATGCTGCATAGGCAGCATCAATAGTAAAAAGTTGGTCACACAGGGTTAATAGCAGCGTTAACGGAGTGCGTTACACCGTGGCATAACGCAGTCCGTTAACGCTGCCATTAACCCTTTGTGAGCGCTGACTGGAGGGGATTATGGAGCGAGCACTGACTGCGGGGAGTAAGGAGCGGCCATTTTGCCGCCGGACTGTGCCTGTCGCTGATTGGTCGTGGCCGTTTTGCCGCGACCAATCAGCGACTTGGGATTTCCATGACAGACAGAAGGACAGAAAGACGGAAGTAACCCTTAGACAATTATATAGTAGATAGTAGATACACACACACACATACAGGTGCTTCTCCCAAAATTAGAATATCATCAAGTTAATTTATTTGAGTTCTTCAATACAAAAAGTGAAACTCATATTATATACATTACAAACAGAGTGATCTTTTTCGAGTACTTATTTCTGTTAGTGTTGATCATTATGGCTTACAGCTAATGAAAACCCAAAAGTCATTGTCTCAGTAAACTAGAGTACTTTATAACACCAGCTTGAAAAATGATTTTAAAATACGAAATGTTGGCCTACTGAAATGTATGTTCAGTAAATGCACTTAATACTTGGCTGGGACTCTTTTTCCATCAATTACTGCATCAATGAGGTGTGGCATGGAGGAGATCAGCCTGTGGTGCTGCTCAGGTGTTATGGAAGCCCAGGTTGCTTTGATAGCAGCATTCAGCTTGTCTGCATTGTTGGGTCTGGTGTCTCATCTTCCTCTTGACAATATCCCATAAATTCTCTATGGGGTTAAGGTCAGGCGAGTTTGCTGGCCAATCAAGCACAATGATTCTGTTGTTTTTAAACTAGGTATTGGTACTTTTGGCAGTGTGAATAGGTGCCAATTCCTGCTGGAGAATGACATTTCTATCTCCAAAAAGCTTATGGGCAGAGGGAAGCATGAAGTGCTCTAAAATTTTCTGGTAGCCAGCAGCACTGACTTTGGTCTTGATAAAACACATTGGACTTACACCAGCAGATGACAAGGCTCCCCAATCCATTACTGTTTGTGGAAACTTTACACTAGACCTCAAGCAGCTTGGATTGTGTGCTTCTCCACTCTTCTATGAAATGCAAAATTTACTTTCATCTGAAAACAACACCTTGGACCACTGAGCAACAGTCCAGTTCTTTTTCTCGTTGGCCCAGATAAGAAACTTCTGGCGTTGTCTATTGGTCATGAGTGGCTTGACACAAGGAAAGCGACACTTGTAGCCCATGTCCTGGATATGTCTGTGTGTGGTGGCTCTTGAAGTAATGACTCCAGCAGCAGTTCACTCCTTGTGAATCTCCCCAACATTTTTAATGGCCTTTTCTTAACAATCCTTTCAAGGCTGTAGTTATCCTGATTGCTTGTGCCCCTTTTTCTACCACACTTTTTCCTTCTAATCAACTTTCCATTATTATGCTTGGATGCAGCACTCTGAACAGCCAGCTTCTTAAAATTACCTTTTGTGGCTTACCCTCCTTGTGGAGTGTGTCAATGACTACCTTCTGGACATCTGTCAAGTCAGCAGTCTTCCCCATGATTATGGAGCCTACTGAAACAGACTAAGGGACCTTTTTAAACTCTTAGGAAGCTTATGAAGGAGTTTTTTGTTAATTAGTCTAATTTACTGAGATAATGACTTTTAGGTTTTCATTGGCTGTAAGCCATAATCATCAACATTAACAGACACAAACATTTGGAATAGATCACTCTGTTTGTAATGACTCTATATAATAGATGAGTTTCACTTTTTGTATTGAAGAACTGAAATAAATTAACTTTTTAATGATATTCTAATTTTGTGAGAAGCACCTGTGTATACTGTACATATTATATACTGTTCAAAAAGAATAAAGGGAACACTTAAACAACACTATGTAACTCCAAACCAATCACACTACTGTGAAATCAACTGTCAAGTTATGAAGCAACACCGATTGGATTGTGAGAAGGAGTGATTCTGCAGGAGGTGATCGCAGACCATTTCTCGATTCTCATTTTTTTGTCTATTGTTTTGGTCACTTTTGCATTTTGTCATTGCTCTCACCCCTAGATGTACTGCACAGTAGCATGAGGCAGTGTCTACAACACACAGAAACAGGAAAAACAGATGGCTAGCACACGACTAGAGTTTGAATACAAGGTGCCAGTGAATGGAATTAATAATCCCATAGATAAGTAAAGTCTATAATCACTCCACTCATAACAGGAGATTTGCTTCAAGTGAATATTTTTATTTATAGGTGATAAGCGACAGGCAATTTGACATTTCGGCCACACTGTGGCCTTGATCACAATGTCGCGTTATATTGTTACTTCAACAATTCGTACTTGTACAACCCCTTTGGGAGAAGATATGTTTGATAGGTATGTCCACGCTGGAGAAGCTTCTCCCCACTGAGGCACAGCTTTGCCAGCTCTCCCACTTAACCACCAACGTCGGCTTGTACTGTCACCTACCTTGGGATATCGCCAGATGAATATGAGCGTGTATAATTGACTACATTGCGACCTCAGCACTACTCCCACGTAACGTGCCATGTAACCACTGATCAATCCTGCAAATCCATTACATATTTGATCCAGCGTGGACATACCTATCAAACATACCTTCTCAGAAAGGGGTTGTACAAGTACGACTTGTTGAAGTAACAATATAACGCAACATTGTGATCAAGGCCACAGTGTGTTAGGTGTCAAGTTCTCGCCTCTGCACAGGGGAATCTCGAACTATCTCCGCTGCGGTCTCCCACTCTTCTCCAGCCACAGTGGAGTCTGCTCAGCGGAGACATCGGTCCCAGCGTCTTGCTCAGTCTCACTCTGTGCATAGGGTTACTGCTGCTTTTCCAGCTTCTGCCATTGAAGCCAGTGCTGGGTAGCGGCGAGCAGACGCTTTTGGGACTAAGTCCTGCTTTTCCCCTTCTGAGCATGCCCAGGGCAAGATCTCCTGTTGGAGATCGAGGGTCACATGCTCAGATACTGCAGCAGATCCCATTGGTCCTCCAGGAAGGTCCTGAAGGTGCTCAACTTCTGTGGCAGGGTCCCATTGGTCTTCTGGGAAGGTCCTGTACATGCTGCAGCTATAAAAGGTTTGCATGACCGCATGGCCATGCGCTAGAGTAAACTTGTGTGTTGATGTGTGAAAGTCGTTCATTAATTATCTCCTCCCTTGTGTATGACTGCTCGCATAAGGTGGATGATTGCTATCTAGCGCCCGACTTAGCCATCAGCACGTAACACACAAAACAGCGTCTAATTGCTGTGACCGCCAGTGTGGTGCCGTGCACTTTCACAGCGCTTTCCTGACCCAAGCCTGGGTGGTTATTGGTGTCTGCCAGTGCGGCACCGCACACACTCTCATGAATCTTTATTATTATTATTTCTTTGGGTCCCTTCAAGGTCCTCGAACAGGTTAACCCTGTGGTCTACCGTCTGGCCCTTCCTCCACGCCTTGGTATCACCGACACCTTTCATGTGTCCCTCTTGAAGCCCGTATACATGTCCCGGTTTTCTGAGTCATCTGCCGGGACATCGGGTTCATCTATGGACGATTATGAGGTGAACGCTATTTTGGGATGCAGGGGGTACGTGGCAAAAAATTCTATTTGGTGGATTGGAAGGGTTATGGCCCAGAGGACAGGTCCTGGGAGCCTGCTGAACACATTCGAGCTCCACAGCTCATTGCTGCCTTCGAGCATAGCGAGGTCCAGGAAGGGGGTGTAATGTTAGGTGTCGAATTCCTGCCTTTGCACAGGGGGAATCTCGAACTATCTCCACAGCGGTCTCCCATTCTTCTCCAGCCACAGTGGAGTCTGCTCAGTGGAGACGTCGGTCCCAGCGTCTTGCTCAGTCTCACTCTGTGCATAGGGTTACTGCTGCTTTTCCAGCTTCTGCCATTGAAGCCAGTGCTGGGCAGCAGCGACCAGACACTTTTGGGACTAAGTCCTGCTTCTCCCCTTCTGAGCATGCCCAGGGCAAGATCTCCCGTTGGAGATCGAGGGTCACATACTCAGATACTGCAGCAGATCCCATTGGTCGTTCTGAGAAGGTCCTGTACACGCTGCAGCTATAAAAGGTTTTCAAGACCGCACGGCCATGCGCTAGTGTAAACTTGTGTGTTGATGTGTGAAAGTCGTTCATTAATTATCCCCTCCCTTGTGTATGACTGCTCGCGTAAGGTGGATTATTGCTATCTAGCGCCCGACTTAGCCATCAGCACGTAACACACAAAACAGCATTTAATTGCTGTGACCGCCAGTGAGGCGCCGTGCTCTTTCACAGCGCTTTCCTGACCCAAGCCTGGGTGGTTAGTGGCGTCCGCCAGTGCGGCACCGCACGCACTCTCGTGCATCTTTATTATTATTATTTCTTTCACTCTGACACCCCAGTTGCGGTGTCGAGCGCAAGAGGTCTATATGAACTCAAATCCTGTGTCTTGGGATTGAGTTCTGAGACTCCTTGCTTGTGCTCTTGGTGCGGTACCGCAGCCCTGTGACGCAACAGGGTTCGTTTCCTTCACACAGGATGAAGTTAACCCGTGTGTGTATTCACATTGTACCGCCATATAGTCTGTCATTACTTGGCAGCAGGTTCCATCTCTGCACGGTGGACCCCGGGCTGCAAACGCACCTTACTCTATATTTCTTATTATTTGGTGTGTTCTGCTAGCCCTAACATTACACTAGCGTCATGGTCTGGCTAGTAATGATGGACAAACAGCAATCCTTGCGGTACATCCAGCAGCTGGAGGGTAGTTTGGCGGCTCTTGAGCACACAACCTCAGCTGTGGATGTAACCGCAGTTGCTGTTCAAGCTGCTAGCATGGCTGCAGCCACCTTGTCCACTGCCACCCCTGTACCGACTCTATCTCGCCTCCCGCTGCCAGAAAAATTTTCTGGTGATAGTAAGTCTTGTAGGGGTTTCGTGAGTCAGTGCTCTATACATCTCGAGCTTCTGGCCTCTCGTTTCCCTACAGAGTGGGCTAAGGTGGGGTTTATTGTGTCTCTCCTGTCGGACAGGGCGTTGGAGTGGGCTACGCCGTTGTGGGAGCATGGCGATCATGTGGTGCAGAGTGCTTCGTTGTTCCTGAGCACTCTGAAACAGGTCTTTTTAGGACCTCGTGTCACCCATGATACGGCGCTCCAACTATTGGCATTGACTCAGGGCTCGTCCTTGGTCAGCCATTTTGCCGTCCACTTCCGCACCCTAGCATCTGAGCTGGAGTGGTCGGATAAAGCCCTTATTCCGATATTTTGGAGGGGGCTGGCTGACCACGTGAAGGACGCCCTGGCCACTAGGGAGATTCCCGCCACACTGGAGGAGTTAATAGCAGTGTCCACTTGTATTGACCTCCGTTTTCAAGAGCGGAGGTTAGAGCGAGCCCAGTGTAGGCAGAGGTTTCGGCTGGCTCCCACCTTCGCCAAACCTTTGGAATCTCCAGTCCAGGCCCCTGAGTAACATGAGGCCATAGAAGTGTCATGAGCGGGATCTAAGTCCCGGACCACTCGTGCACTCCAGGTTTGTCATGTTTGCCAGCAGTCAGGACATCTTGCCACCAGATGTCCCCTGCGGTCAAAGAAATGTCAGTGTCTAGTGGTAGTAGGTGGAGGTACACTAGACACGGCGACGTTTGCCTCCAAATTGTCCTTTAAGGGGACAATTACAATAGGCTCATTCACTCACTCGGTAGAGCTCTGCGTGGATTCTGGGGCGGAGGGCAATTTTATGTCTTCTGCCTTCCCCCAATGTCACGCAACACCCCTGGTAATGCTAGCTCAACCAGTAACTGTACGAGTGGTGAATGGGTCAACACTGCCCTCACAGATAACACACCAGACCATCCCTTTCAGTCTGTCCTTGTCGCCATCTCATCAGGAGATTATATCTCTGCTCGTCATTCCTGAGGGAATTGATGAGATCCTGTTAGGGATGCCTTGGCTACGGTATCACTCTCCTCATATTGAGTGGTCCACAGGCAGAATTCTAGGAAGGGGTGAATCTTGTGGTGGTAGATGTCAGAGGGAGAGCGTTCAGGTTGCTACTACTGAGGTACCCGCAGATTTATTCTCTCTTCCCAAGCAATATTGGCCCTATGCGGACGTGTTCTCCAAAAGGGCTGCGGAGACCCTTCTGCCTCACCACCCCTATGACTGACCTATTGACCTCTTGCCTGGTGCTGAGCCTCCCCGGGGTCGAGTCTATCCTTTGTCTCTCCCGGACATGGAGGCAATGTCACAGTATATCCGAGAGAATCTGGCAAGAGGATTCATTAGGAAGTCAGTGTCACCTGCAGGGGCTGGGTTCTTCTTCATACAGAAAAAGAGTGGAGAACTGCGTCCATGCATAGACTACAGGGGTCTTAACGCCATCACCGTTAAAAATAAGTACCCACTACCCCTGATATCTGAGCTTTTTGATAGGCTACGGGGAGCAAGGGAATTTACTAAATTAGATCTGCGGGGTGCTTACAACCTGATTCGCATCCGTGAGGGGGACGAATGGAAGATGGCTTTTAACCCCAGGGATGGGCACTATGAATATCTGGTGATGCCCTTCGGGCTCTGTAATGCCCCAGCCGTTTTCCAAGACTTTGTAAATGACATCTTCTGGGATATGCTTTCCACCTCGGTCGTAGTTTATCTGGATGATATTCTCATCTACTCTCCAGATATAGACTCCCACCGGAGAGATGTTTGCAAGGTCTTCGACCTCCTACGGGCTAACTCCCTCTATGCCAAGTTGGAGAAGTGTGTATTTGAGCAGGAGTCCTTGCCTTTCCTTGGCTATATCATCTCTGCCCAGGGATTGGCTATGGATCCTGCCAAGCTACAGGCTGTGATTGACTGGCAGGAACCCCATTCTCTCAAAGCGGTGCAGCGCTTTATGGGGTTCATTAATTGCTATCGCCAGTTCATTCCCCACTACTCAACTTTGGTAGCTCCCTTGGTTGCCCTCATCATGAAGGGGCAAATCCCAAGTTGTGGTCGGAGGAGGTCTCCAAGGCCTTTCTCTCGATTAAGTCACACTTCGCTAGCGCTCCCATCCTACATCGCCCCAATGTAGATAGGCCATTTATTATGGAGGTGGATGCCTCATCCATTGGTGCTTGAGCAGTCCTCTTCCAAAAGGATGCTCAAGGTCGGAAGCATCCTTGCTTCTTCTTCTCTAAGACCTTTTCACCTGCAGAGAGTAATTATTCCATCGGGGACAGGGAGTTGCTAGCTATGAAGTTGGCTTTCTCAGAGTGGAGACATCTTCTGGAGGGAGCTCGCTTTCCCTTCCAGGTGTTCACAGACCACAAGAACTTGGTGTATTTACAGACAGCCCAGCGGCTAAATTCTCGTCAGGCTAGATGGTCCCTGTTCTTCTCCCGGTTCCATTTCACCCTCCATTTTCTTTCCGGGGAGATGAACGTTCGTGCCGACGCTCTCTCTCGCTCTGTAGTGTCATCAGATGAGGAGGAGGAGGAGCATCGGCTTATTGTCATTTCAGAGAGCCTGAGAACTGTGGCTCCGTTTTTGCTAGAGTCTGTGCCCCCAGGCAAGACTTTTGTTCCATCTAATTTGTGACCGGAGGTTCTCTCTTGGGCTCACTCGTCCAGGGTAGGTGGACACTTTGGGACCAAGAGGACATCTGAGCTCTTGGCGAGGACGTACTGGTGGCCGCATATGGCTCGTGACATCACAGACTACGTTCGGGCGTGTGTCTCCTGCGCAAAGAACAAGTCTCCTCGGCAACGGCCAGCTGGGTTGCTTTATCTCCTGGCGGTGGCGGACAGGCCCTGGGAGATGGTCGGGATGGACTTTGTGGTGGGCTTACCCAAGTATCGTAGCTGCATCATAATCTGGGTGATCACCGACCATTTTTCCAAAATGGTGCACTTGGTGCCTCTTCCACGGCTACCTTCTGCAGGGCTCTGGCTGCGTTGTTCATCAAACATATCTTTCGCCTACACGGTATGCCGGACAAAATTGTCAGTGACCGGGGTCCCCAGTTTGCGTCTCGATTCTGGAGAGAGCTTTGTCATCTACTCAGTATTGAGTTGAATCTTTCTTCGGCATATCATCCCGAGACAAATGGGTTGGTAGAGAGGGCCAACCAGACCCTGGTCACATAGTTACAACATTTTGTTTCTGCCAGGCAGGATGACTGGGCATCCTTGCTACCATGGACAGAGTTTGCGCTTAACAACACCGTAGCCGACTCCACGGTCAGACTCCATTCCTCCTAAATTACGGCCAGCATCCGCGTGTCCCTGTGCCCATGCCCGTGTCTTCCGCTGACTCCAGGGTGGCAGACTGGGCTGTGGAGGCATGGGACATTTGGGACCGCACTCAGGATGCCATTCGGGCCTCCAAGGAGAGAATGAGGTCCTCTGCCGATGCTCATCGGCGCCCCACTCCGACCTTTGCTCCTGGTGACTTAGTGTGGCTCTCCGCCCGTAACATCAGGCTGCGTGTTGAGTTTGCACCACTAAGTTTGCACCTCGCTACTTGGGTCCCTTCAAGGTCCTCGAACAGGTTAACCCTGTGGTCTACCGTCTGGCCCTTCCTCCACGCCTTGGTATCACCGACACCTTTCATGTGTCCCTCTTGAAGCCCGTATACATGTCCCGGTTTTCTGAGTCATCTGCCGGGACATCGGGTTCATCTATGGACGATTATGAGGTGAACGCTATTTTGGGATGCAGGGGGTACGTGGCAAAAAATTCTATTTGGTGGATTGGAAGGGTTATGGCCCAGAGGACAGGTCCTGGGAGCCTGCTGAACACATTCAAGCTCCACAGCTCATTGCTGCCTTCGAGACGTCGGTCCCAGCGTCTTGCTCAGTCTCACTCTGTGCATAGGGTTATTGCTGCTTTTCCAGCTTCTGCCATTGAAGCCAGTGCTGGGCAGCAGCGACCAGACACTTTTGGGACTAAGTCCTGCTTCTCCCCTTCTGAGCATGCCCAGGGCAAGATCTCCCGTTGGAGATCGAGGGTCACATACTCAGATACTGCAGCAGATCCCATTGGTCGTTCTGGGAAGGTCCTGTACACGCTGCAGCTATAAAAGGTTTTCAAGACCGCACGGCCATGTGCTAGTGTAAACTTGTGTGTTGATGTGTGAAAGTCGTTCATTAATTATCCGCTCCCTTGTGTATGACTGCTCGCGTAAGGTGGATGATTGCTATCTAGCGCCCGACTTAGCCATCAGCACGTAACACACAAAACAGCATTTAATTGCTGTGACCGCCAGTGAGGCGCCGTGCTCTTTCACAGCACTTTCCTGACCCAAGCCTGGGTGGTTAGTGGCGTCCGCCAGTGCGGCACCGCACGCACTCTCGTGCATCTTTATTATTATTATTTCTTTCACTCTGACACCCCAGTTGCGGTGTCGAGCGCGAGAGGTCTATATGAACTCAAATCCTGTGTCTTGGGATTGTGAACACTACAGCAGAGTTTTTTTTTATACTTTCCTTCGTTAAATAAGATTTGGTCCAGGTGATCACCTAATCAGAAGCACATTAAGTAGAATGAGGTGTACTATGGTTGGAATTCAACTGACACTGGAATGGAATGGCTCTCAGACATGTATTCCTGGCTGCCATCCGGAGGATATTGTATGCTGTGTTTTTTTGAGTTGAACATTAAAGAGACGTTTTGCATTGAACTTTGCTGGGTCACTGCCTCATCACTGCACAGGGTGCTACCGCTGCACTACATATGGCTGGAAAATGCGGAGCAGTGTGAACTGAGGCATACTCCAAAGCATGCTGCATGCCCGTGAGGAAGCCGACATTGCTACAGCTCAATGGAGGAAGCAGTTTTGAAGAAGTTGCAGCAGCAGCAGCAAGGGGCGCTACAACAGCAAGAGGCACAGCAGTTGCAGTGGCAACAGCTACTGCAGTTCTAGCGGCAGCACCAAAAGGTGCTGTAGTTGCAGCAGCAGGAGTTACAGCTGCAGTGGAAGAAATGGGAGCAGCAGTGGCGTAAAAAGGAGACCCCTAAGGTGAGGGGCGACCAGCGGTGTAAAAAGGAGACCCCTAAAGAGAGGGGTGCTCAGCAGTGTAAAGAGGAGCCCCTAAGGTGAGGGTCAATCAGTGGTGTAAAGAAGAGACCCCTAAGGTAAGGGGCGATCAGAGGGTGTACCAGTGGTCCTTTACAGAGACTCGTCCATCCTGGCCTCATATGACCTATTACCGTTGGTGGAGGAATGGCTCCAGCCTGAGACTTTAATCCAAGCCCAGATGTGGAGAGGATGGTGGTCGATCGGCTGGTGAGGGCTCTGCCGGCCGCCATGCAGCATTGGGTGGGGCAAGGGGACTTGGGCACTCTGGACCAGCTGGTAAAATGGATTGAGTGGTATACAGCCACTCAGGACGTTGTATGGGACACTGCTCCACTTCGGCTGACATGCCAGGCCTTGCCAGCCCAGGAGCATGGGAATGGTGCACAAACCACTGTTAGTGCTAATCTGGATCCAGCCCATGATGAGGGGATAACCCGCAGTGAGGGTGACAAAAGTTCTCTTTCCCCCTAAAGCGGCATAGTCGGGCTGCAGCAATTATGTGTTGGCGGTGCCGAGGGCCCGGACATGTAGCTATCAACTGCCCCTTGATATCTGAACCCATGGACTGCGAGTATACTCGCCGTATGTCTATGTATGCCCAGCCAGTCTGTACCGCCACTACAGGTACTGCCGACAGCGAACCCCTGCTGTGCCAAGTACTCATGAATGGGTACCAAATAGAGGCTCTCCTGGACTCGGGGAGCTTAGTGACTTTGGTCCATGAGTCCCTTGTTGCCGGGACAACCCCAAAGGATGGAAAGTGGAGGTGATGGCTATACATGGGGAAATTCGGGAGTACCCAACCGAGAAGGTTAATATTTCCACACCATGTGGGAACATTAAACGTTTGGTGGGAGTGGTGAAGACCCTTTCATATGGGGCTGTGTTGGGAAGAGACTTTCCCCTGTTCTGGTCCCTGTGGGAGACCAGGGTCAACCCTCTCAAGGTAAATGTTGTGGGTGTACAATTGTGGCCAAAAGTATTGACACCCCTGCAATTCTGTCAGATAATACTCAGTTTCTTCTTGTAAATGATTGCAATCACAAATTCTTTGGTATTATTATCTTCATTTAATTTGTCTTAAATGAAAAAACACAAAAGAGAATGAAGCAAAAAGCAAAACATTGATCATTTCACACAAAACTCCAAAAATGGGCCAGACAAAATTATTGGCACCCTCAGCCTAATACTTGGTTGCACAACCTTTAGCCAAAATAACCAACCGCTTTCAGTAACCATCAATGAGTTTCTTACAATGCTCTGCTGGAATTTTAGACCATTCTTCTTTGGCAAACTGCTCCAAGTCCCTGATATTTGAAGGGTGCCTTCTCCAAACTGCCATTTTTAGATATCTCCACAGGTGTTCTATGGGATTCAGGTCTGGACTCATTGCTGGCCACCTTAGAAGTCTCCAGTGCTTTCTCTCAAACCATGTTCTAGTGCTTTTTGAAGTGTGTTTTGGGTCATTGTCCTGCTGGAAGACCCATGACCTCTGAGGGAGACCCAGCTTTCTCACACTGGGCCCTAGATTATGCTGCAAAATTTGTTGGTAGTCTTCAGACTTCATAATGTCATGCACATGGTCAAGCAGTCCAGTGCCAGAGGCAGCAAAGCAACCCCAAAACATCAGGGAACCTCCGCCATGTCTGACTGTAGGGACTGTGTTCTTTTCTTTGAATGCCTCTTTTTTTCTCCTGTAAACTCTATGTTGATACCTTTGCCCAAAAAGCTCTACTTTTGTCTCATCTGACCAGAGAACATTCTTCCAAAACGTTTTAGGCTTTTTCAGGTAAGTTTTGGCAAACTCCAGCCTGGCTTTTTTATGTCTCGGGGTAAGAAGTGGGGTCTTCCTGGGTCTCCTACCATACAGTCCCTTTTCATTCAGATGCCGATGGATAGTACGGGTTGACACTGTTGTACCCTCAGACTGCAGGGCAGCTTGAACTTGTTTGGATGTTAGTCGAGGTTCTTTATCCAACATCCGCACAATCTTGCGTTGAAATCTCTTGTCAATTTTTCTTTTCCGTCCACATCTAGGGAGGTTAGCCACAGTGCCATGGGCTTTAAACTTCTTGATGACAGTGCGCACGGTAGACACAGGAACATTCAGGTCTTTGGAGATGGACTTGTAGCATTGAGATTGCTCATGCTTCCTCACAATTTGGTTTCTCAAGTCCTCAGACAGTTCTTTGGTCTTCTTTCTTTTCTCCATGCTCAATGTGGTACACACAAGGACACAGGACAGAGGTTGAGTCAACTTTAATCCATGTCAACTGGCTGCAAGTGTGATTTAGTTATTGCCAACACCTGTTAGGTGCCACAGGTAAGTTACAGGTGCTGTTAATTACACAAATTAGAGAAGCATCACATGATTTTTCAAACAGTGCCAATACTTTTGTCTACCCCCTTTTTTATGTTTGGTGTGGAATTATATCCAATTTGGCTTTAGGACAATTCTTTTTGTGTTTTTTCATTTAAGACAAATTAAATGAAGATAATAATAAAGAATTTGTGTTTGCAATCATTTTCAGGAAGAAACTGAGTATTAACTGACAGAATTGCAGGGGTGTCAACACGTTTGGCCACAACTGTAGAACTCGAAGATCCCAAGTCAGGGATACCTGCCATAGGGGTAGCCAACCTAGGGACAGAGTGTAACCCCGATAGGTTTCCCCCAGAGGTTGTGGCAGGAGAGGTCGTGGAGACCCCACTGAACCTCGAGCTGGAAATGTCCCCTGGTAAGTTCAGGAAAGCTCAGTTCCAGGTTCCCATGCAGAGATGCAGGTATAAAAAATGCACGCATAAAAAGAAAGCCAGGGGGGAACCGGGAGTGTGTGTTCAAGGAGGCTACTAGGTATGTCCTCACAAAGAACCTACTGACACAAGGATTTGGCTGGGAGTCAAGGTTAAATGGATAGAGCTCTCGCTAAACAGCAGCATCGGGAGGCTTGGGTTCAGGTGCGACGTGGTATAGATGTATGTCTGGAGTTGCCAGGGCGGACCTTGGCATTTTGGTGGGACGAAGTCACCGAGGCATGGGTAAGGTTAATGAGGAAACAGTACCAAGTGTCCGAAAGCAGGTTCTTAGGTCACGGCATGAGTTGCAGGGTTATTGTACCCCAAATAAAAAAAGGTCAAGACAACCCAAAACTGGCCCAAATCTACTGTTAGTCAGGAAAGTTGGTGTGTCTTCTGCAGTGGAGAACAGGGAGATGAGTAGTCATGTAACAAATTATGGAAGAGAAACTCAAAGGGGAGGGATGCTTGCGTGTACGGATGGTTTCAGTCCCTACTTTGGTTTCTCAGTACAATATTGGGTGGGAGTTACACAGGGTCATGCGGATGCCCTGTCACACGCCCATGTGGGATGACAAGTGTTCAACCCCACAGGTTTGAACACAGGCGGGATATGTGAGGCAGTGACCGGTATCATATGTAGGGGTCACTGTGTTCCCCCCAGGATGTGCACGGAGGTGTATTGAGGCCATGGGAGTGCATTGCAGTACTAGGCATACCTGTGATTGCAATGTGAAATAAAAAGTGTTAGTCCTGGACAAACTATTTGTCCAAGGCAGATTTAAGAAAACCTGCAGAGCTCTACCTTGAACATTAAAGAGACATTTTGCTTTGAACTTTGCTGGGTCACTGCCTCATCACAGCACAGGGTGCTATCACTGCACTACGATATATATATGTATATATATATATATATATATATATATATATAGTCTATATAAATGTATACATCTGAATAACAGGTGGCGCTATAGAGTTCAAGTCCTCTTTTTCTCTGAAGAGGCAATTTGCATATTATATTTCCCAGAGGAGCATTGCACGGCGAATAAGCCTCCTTACCTTGACAAGCCAGAGCAGGTATGCCACTCTCCATAAGGGAAAAATTGCCCCTTAGACCCCAGTCCAGAGCCTCTCATCTAGCCAAATTAGTTGCACTGACGAGGGCCAACAGCCCGAAACACCGTGTCTGCGAATTGAGATACTGATTTGGCTTTTATCCTAAGTCATATTGCACGACTCGTTAGAGGGTTGATTGTGACTTGTAGGATCGCTACTTCCAACAGGTGGCGCTATAGAGTTTAAGTCCGCTTTTTCTCTGAAGAGGCAATTTACATACATATGAATAATATATTTAACCCCTTAATGATCGCTGATACGTCTTTTAACTGACCTGAGATATCAGAGAATAGCATCCCCCATACAGGTGACAATCCAACAGCTGTCGGCTGTACACTATAGCTGACAACTTACTGCATTAGCCACGATCAGTGTTTTCACCGTCCATATCTGTTTAACCCCTTAGATGCTGCTGTCAATAATGACTATATCATATAAATGTTTAAAAGAGTGTGGCTTCTCCATCTTTATCCCCATCGGCCCCCTGAGATCATAATTGTGTGGTCATGGTAATTCACGAGCAAAAGTCAGCGGCATTTAGGTGGTAAAAATCAACTTTTTCATTCCTATCATGCCACTTTGTATTAATTCATGAAAACACCTGAAGGGTTAATAAACTACCAGACAGCAGTTTTCAGTATGTCAGGAGGTGTTGTTTTTAAAATAGTATCAGTTTTGGGGGTTTTCCAAACCTGAATAGGCCCCGAAAAAATAATTTTGTAAATTTCTTTGAAAAAATGAAAAATTACTGCTACATTTGTAAACCTCCTAAAATGCTAACAATATAAAATAACATTTTACAAATTGTGCTGATGTAAAGCAGACATGTGGGAAATATTATTTATTAATGGTTTGCTATGGTATTACTATCTGAATTAAAGGGATAATCATTAAAAGTTTGAAAATTGCTAATTATTTTACATTTTAGTAAAATTTCTGATATTTTTTTTTATAAATAAACACAAAACATATCGACCTAAATTTACTATTATCATAAAGTATAATGTGTCATGAAAAAACAATCTCAAAATCACTGGCATTTGTTGAAGCATTCCAAAGTTATTACCACGTAAAGTGACACTGGTCAGATTTTTAAAATTTGGCTGTCACTAAGGGGTTAAAAACCAAGATATGTGTACTGTATGCATAATGTTATAGTTCTTGAATGGTAGCAAAACTATATATTCTTCTGCTGGTTTATTTAAAATATAAAGCATAAACAAGTACAGGGTTCAACAAAATAAACATAGCCTTTCTGGCATAACAGGAAAACAAAAGATAACATATAGCACTGTTCATATGGCTGCAGGGATCCGCCTGCCCAGTAAAACAACAGGGTTCAGTAACTAGCCTATACTATAAATAGAGCCCTGGAGCTCTTGCCTCCAGGCACACAGAACACTGAATGAGTTCGAGGGCTGTGTATTTACCCTCTAGACCCCACACTGGGGGTGAAGATATGGTGGACAACCTCCCACCCACTCTACAGTTGTCCACAAAATCCTAGCTCTTAACATGGCCGATTAACATCTCTCAACACATAACATGCTGGAGCAAACTTCTGGGTTAAAAATCACTGAAAATAATAACCTCAGTGAAACATATCTCCCCTATCTCCCCTAGGTATCATTTCATCTTGAACTTGCTTAACTGTTCACAATAACAGCAATTTTGACCAGGGCTGCCCAAGCTTTTAGATGCTAGTGACAAAGTCACCGGCAAAGTACTAGAGGGGAGATGTGTTTCTCTGAGGCTATTAGCTTAGCCAAATGTTTACATGCCACTGTATGTGTAATATTTATATATTGGGGGAAATATGTATTTGATCCCTTAGTGATTTTGTAAGTTTGCCCACCGACAAAGACAGGAGCTGTCTGCAATTTTAAGGGAAGGTTAATTTTAACATTGAGAGATAGAATATCAAAAATAAAATCTAGAAAATCACATTGTATAAATTATATAATTTTATTTGCATTTAGCAGTGAGAAATAAGTCAGTGGCCATGTCAAATCAGTGGCCATGAGTAAAACTAATTTTGCTATTTTGCACTTCATAAATCTGAAAATTATAAAAAATGATTCCTTGAATACCTCTTTGATAATTTGTGGAGATCTGATTGCTAGAGCCCCTAATGAGCCTCAGAATGGAAAAGCAATACTGCTAGTGAAAGGTAAGCAGTCAGCAAAAAAAAAATATTTACCTAAAGCCATTGCGGTAACAGGTAAGTGCAGTTTTCATTGTCTATTTGTTCCATGTGCCCCCCCCCCATTTTTTTTTAGGTTATCCCTGTTTTTAAGATATAGTTTAATTAATTCTCAATAAATATATATATTTTTAATACCTTGCATATATATCTTTATTCTGTAATTAGATCTATATCCAAGTTGTGTTTTTATTGATATGTCTATGAAGTGGTGTGTGCTACCCATATTTAGGACTGGTTGTTTAAACAGTTTTCAAAATGTGAAAGTGTTTTATTGGAAGTGCAGCTGCAGGTGGAAAATTATCTTATATCCTCCCTGCAGCCACTAATGTTATGTGTGCAGAGCAGGAGGTCAATCAAGTAGCAGGGACAGTGATTGATCACTACACCATCCCGATGACTAGAAGAAAGCGGCTGAAGGGAGATATAACTTGATTTTCTCCCTGCAGATGCACTTCCAGTATTTTCCTGCAAATTACTACTATGTCTGCAGGTAAATGTCAATTTTTTTTTACATATTCCCTGGGCATCACAGCCAGTTTTGACTTTCAGGAAAACATTTATTTTACTTTATTATCGTTACATTCCTGAAGCCATAACTTTTTTAAATTTATTTTTGATGATGTAGGCATATGAGAGGTACATATCATTTATTAACATATTTGTATTAATTCTTTATTCAATAAAATCAGGAAATTTGCTATTTTTTGTTTTGCATTTTAAAGTCTGTACTAGTCACTTTGCTGCACTAGTAAATTTTTAATTTTATTCTATACATAGGTACAAATAAAGCGATACCACATTTACTGTATTTTGCGGACTACTGTATAAGACACACTTTTCCCCCCTCCAAATTTGGGAGGAAAATAGGAGGTGCGTCTTATAGTCAGAATGCAGGCTTACAGGGGGGGGGTTGTGGCAGTGGTGGAGCAGGGTCCCTTCCTCAGGGACCTGATGGTGGCAGAAGTGTGGTGATGCTGCAGGTTTCGTGTCAGCGGTGAGCAGAGGAGAGTGCATCATTGGTTTCCCGGCGGCCATTTTCCTGATGCCGTGGGCCACCTCCAGCAGCGCGTACGCAGATTGGGATCTTGGATCAGCACCGCCTCTGGTAGCCCACGGCTTCAGGAATATAGCCGCAGGGAAACCAATGATGCACTTCAGTCTGCTCATCAATGACACTGGAGCCACAGCATGCCCACATTTCTGCTGCTTCTGGCTTCCTGAGGCCCTGCTCCACCATCACCGCCACAACCACCCAGTAAGCCTGCATTCAGATTATAAGATGAATGGGAGGAACCATTCTTCCTGTGACCCCTCTCCACAGTCCCCGGCCCCATGTAAGATACACTTGCAAAACTTCACTTGTTTTTGTGCTGCCATATTCTGAGAACCCTAAGATTTCATGCAGGCAAGCATATAAATCAGATAGCACACTGACCCATGTAAGGGCTCATTCAGACGAGCATATAAATCGGATAGCACACTGACCCATGTAAGGGCTCATTCAGACGAGCATATAAATCGGATAGCACACTGACCCATGTAAGGGCTCATTCAGACGAGCATATAAATCGGATAGCACACTGACCCATGTAAGGGCTCATTCAGACGAGCATATAAATCGGATAGCACACTGACCCATGTAAGGGCTCATTCAGACGAGCATATAAATCGGATAGCACACTGACCCATGTTATTCAATAGGGCTGTTCAGATGAACGATTTTCTTCTCGGTCCAATTGGCAGTGAGAAAAAAAATAAATTGCAGTTTGCACTACTTTCATCCACGTCTCGGATGAGACTCACACATTTAAGTCTATGGATTTATGAAAAAAAAAAAATCGGATCCCACACGGACCATCCAAATGGTACCCGATTTTTACAGATAGATCTCTATTGTGAACTTAGAAATTTTTTTGACCATGTACATTTTTTAATGTAGTTGTATGAAAACAGATCGCACACAGAAAGCACATAAATGTCACAAGAACTTAAAAAAGAGACACACCGTTTGCACATGTGTAAGAAGGAGAACCAGGCTGCGGGTACCTGTCCTATGCCGGGTCCGGAACTGTCGGGGCTGTCTACTCTGTTGTCCGGGGGAAAGAGTGAGGGACCGGACAGACCTTTGCACTTGGAAATACGGGGTGTGGCTAAGTGGCAAGAGCCACAGCGCGCGTGGAAGCATCAGTCTTGGCGGGAACAGGCAGCGTGCAGCATAGAGAGAGAAGCGCTCCAGCCCTTGAGCACTGAGGCTGCGCTGGCCCGCATTCGTATACCCCCACCATGACCAGTGGGTACTGGAGAAGGAGAAGTGCAGCGCGCCCAGTATCTGACAGAGAGCGAGGTGCCGTACGCTTCATGACGTGAGTATAGCGCCAGTGCTGCAAAGAGAGAACCGGCTATTGGACAGACGTTTGCGGCCCACCTTAAAATCAGACGCCTTCCCACCTACAGAGGGCCTTGATCATGCTGCGGCGTTGTTTGCTCTGGCCGCATATGTTCATGGACTAGGGGATCAGCGGAAGGTACCGGAGACCGACCACTGCCGCCAGAAGACGGATCTCTATTACCATCTGAATCTCCTTGGACCAACACCGCGCCAGCTGCTGACGGCGCTACCCACCCCCAAGTGGTACCTGCATTCCGATGAACTTCTGACACGATAAGTGCACCAAAGAACTTCTGCCACTTTGTTTATTTACCCTGCATATTTTTCACAATTGAACTGTCATTCCCCTGTTTAATCCTTCACCTCCCTGCGAGAGGTTAACCCCTTGTTAAAATTAAAACTGTGAAATCTGTTAACCCTGGCTCTGCCTTCTGTCTGTCACTGCATCCTGCAACCTGCTTACACATGGATGAAAATCTCATGAAAATTAGAAAAAAAATAGTCTGAGTTTTCTGGATGAAATTCGGATGACTTTTCATGCGCTTGTCTGCAGCCGGCCTAAGTTTTACAATTTTCTATCAGCAGAATGAGAGTTTTATTTTTGCAATTTGGAAATTTATTTTTGAAAGCAGAACACCATTATTATACATAAGCAGAACTTGTTTAATAAAGTGGCTTTGACCACTTGATTTTTATTTAATATTGTATAAAGGGAATTGTTCAATAGAAATTTTGGAGTGAATTTGGCTTTATTACATTAGTTTACAGCTTCTGCTTGACGTTTTGTGTAACGGATGTCGTATATTCATTTTATGAATATATACTCTGCACAGTGAGGTATATAGAATGTGACACAGTATAGGCAATAAATCCCTCAATTGACCTTCTCCTGCTCCCCATTGACCTTTGTCACTTTTGTAAGATCTACATTTTGTCTTTTTAATTTTCTAGCACATTATTTCCCATGTATTTTCCTGAAACATGAAAATGCATTCATACAAAATAATATACCACTTTCATTTTCATTACCCTGAGGGTATTTTAACAATTGCAAGAGTTCATCAAAGAAGCAATTAAATGTGCCAGAATCTGCCTTGGGGAATATGCCCCTCTCAAAATTACCAATAAGCATATGCATAGAGCACACCAAAAAACCCATGCTCTTTGATCCCAAGTAACTCAAGAACACGGGTGCCCCACTGCTGATGGCAAGCTTCCTGGCCAGATCCCTGAGAATCAGAATTAAAGTATAAATCCCAAATGTACACCCCGCATCTACATGTCAACTCTATGTATTAACTAAAAAATGTATAATTAATTATTTAAATAAATAACCTCTTCCCTGATTAGTCACTTTTGAGTATATTTAACATTTCAACAGTCTTAGCAGAGATCGAATGTATAAAATAATTACAATGGAGCAGGTCTTACAGCAGATGTTTTCCATGTGTAATTTTCCACTTATTGTGATTTACAACTAATTATATAATATATTCAGTATTAATACAGAATGACTACTTTATTCAGAATAGGCCATGTCTTTTAAATATATGCTGCTGTCAGTATTTTCATGAGATACCCTTATATACGTGTGTTCAAACATGATTCTCCACAGTATCCAGTGTTTGTACCCACCACTAAAAAGTGATGGTTTTACATAAAAAATGGGCCCTAAGCAACAAATTATATAGGGATCCCTCACTTCCCATATACAGTACAGACCAAAAGTTTGGACACACATTCTCATTTAAAGATTTTTCTGTATTTTTATGACTATGAAAATTGTACATTCACACTGAAGGCATCAAAACTATGAATTAGCACATGTGGAATTATATACTTAACAAAAAAGTGTGAAACAACTGAAATTATGTCTTATATTCTAGGTTCTTGAAAGTAGCCACCTTTTGCTTTTTGCTTTGATGACTGCTTTACACACTCTTGCCATTCTCTTGATGAGCTTCAAGAGGTAGTCACCAGGAATGGTCTTCCAATAATCTTGAAGGCGTTCCCAGAGATGCTTAGCACTTGTTGGCCCTTTTGCCTTCACTCTGCGGTCCAACTTACCCCAAACCATCTCGATCGGGTTCAGGTCTGATGACTGTGGAGGCCAGGTCATCTGGCGTAGCACCCCATCACTCTCCTTCTTGGTCACATAGCCCTTACACAGACTGGAGGTGTGTTTGGGGTCATTGTCCTGTTGAAAAATAAATAATGGTCCAACTAAATGCAAACTGGAGGAAATGGCATGCCGCTGCAAGATGCTGTGGTAGCCATGCTGGTTCAGGAATAAATCCCCAACAGTGTCACCAGCAAAGCACCCTCACACCATCACACCTCCTCCATGCTTCACGGTAGGAACCAGGCATGTTGAGTCCATCTGTTCACCTTTTCAGCGTCGCACATAGACACGGTGGTTGGAACCAAAGATCTAAAATTTTGACTCATCAGACAAAAGCACAGATTTCCACTGGTCTAATGACCATTCCTTGTGTTCTTTAGCCCAAACAAGTCTCTTCTACTTGTTGCCTGTCCTTAGCAGTGGTTTCCTATCAGCTATTTTACCATGTAGGCCTGCTGCACAAAGTCTCCTCTTAACAGTTGTTGTAGAGATGTGTCTGCTGCTAGAACTCTGTGTGGCATTGACCTGGTCTCTAATCTGAGCTGCTGTTAACCTGCGATTTCTGAGGCTGGTGACTCGGATAAACTTATCCTCAGAAGCAGAGGTGACTCTTGGTCTTCCTTTCCTGGGGCGGTCCTCATGTGAGCCAATTTCTTTGTAGCGCTTGATGGTTTTTGCCACTGCACTTGGGGACACTTTCAAAGTTTTCCCAATTTTTCGGACTGACTGACCTTCATTTCTTAAAGTAATGATGGCCACTCGTTTTTCTTTACTTAGCTGCTTTTTTTCTTGCCATAATACAAATTCTAACAGTCTATTCAGTAGGACTATCAGCTGTGTATCCACCAGACTCCTGCACAACACAACTGATGGTCCCAACACCATTTATAAGGCAAGAAATCCCACTTATTAAACCTGACAGGGCACACCTGTGAAGTGAAAACCATTCCCTGTGACTACCTCTTGAAGCTCATCAAGAGAATGCCAAGAGTGTGCAAGGTGGTCATCAAAGCAAAAGGTGGCTACTTTGAAGAACCTAGAATATAAGACATAACAAAAAAGTGTGAAACAACTGAAATTAAGTATATAATTCCACATGTGTTAATTCATAGTTTTGATGCCTTCAGTGTGAATGTACAATTTTCATAGTCATAAAAATACAGAAAAATCTTTAAATGAGAAGGGGTGTCCAAAGTTTTGGTCTGTACTGTATATATGATACCCAAGTGTTATCCCTAAATATTCTCATGCAATGCCAAGTAATACACATTAAACAATACTTCCATACTGTAGATGTACTTTAGTTTCTTCTTACAAGACTAAATAGTCTATATCAGGGTTTGACATATCATTGGTGCAACCTGTGCGGCTGCACAGGGGCCAAAGAGGTAAGGGGGCCCATTTCTACTTCCAAAGCAGGTGAAATTTTGCATTTTTATGATCTCTTGAGCTGCAAAGGGCCCATATATTGTCCTTGCACAGGGGCCCTTTCTGTCTGTGTCCGCCAGTGGTCTATATGCACTTTCATTTAAAAAATGTGTTACCTCCATCCCCCATAAGTGACACATACAAGCCTACATTGCAACTTAGATGTCATCAGGATCATGCATGTTAAATGAAAGGTATGGGCATAAAGTCGCTGCTATACTGATTTATGTAGAAAGTTTGGGTACAATAAGCTCTTCATAAACAACAACTAGGCTGTGGATTTGTACAGTGAAGGTAACTATTAACCCCTTTCTGTCATTAGACGTACTATTCCGTCCATGTGGGGTGGGCCCTACTTCCCAAGGACGGAATAGTACGTCATACGCGATCGGCCGCGCTCACGGGGGGAGCGCGGCCGATCGCGGCCGGGTGTCAGCTGACTATCGCAGCTGACATCCGGCACTTTGTGCCAGGAGCGGTCACGGACCGCCCCCGGCACATTAACCCCCGGCACACCGCGATCAAACATGATCGCGGTGTGCCGGCGGTATAGAGAAGCATCGCGCAGGGAGGGGGCTCCCTGCGGGCTTCCCTGAGACCCCCGGAGCAACGCGATGTGATCGCGTTGCTCTGAGGGTCTCCTACCTCCCTCCTCGCCGCAGGTCCCGGATCCAAGATGGCCACGGCATCCGGGTCCTGCAGGGAGGGAGGTGGCTTACCGAGTGTCTGCTCAGAGCAGACACTGGTAAGCCTGCACCGATGTAAGTGAGATCGGTGATCTGACAGAGTGCTGTGCACACTATCAGATCATCGATCTGTAATGTCCCCCCCTGGGACAAAGTAAAAAAAAGAATGTCCACATGTGTAAAAAAAAAAAAAAAAAATTCCTAAATAAATAAATTAAAAAAAAATATTATTCCCATAAATACATTTCTTTATCTAAATAAAAAAAAATCAAACAATAAAAGTACACATATTTAGTATCGCCACGTCCGTAACGACCCCACCTATAAAACTATATCACTAGTTAACCCCTTCAGTGAACACCGTAAAAAAAAAAAAAAAAACGAGGCAAAAAACAACGCTTTATTCTCATACCGCCAAACAAAAAGTGGAATAACACGCGATCAAAAAGACGGATATAAATAACCATGGTACCGCTGAAAACGTCATCTTGTCCCGCAAAAAATGAGCTGCCACACACCATCATGAGCAAAAAAATAAAAAAGTTATAGTCCTCAGAATAAAGCGATGCCAAAATAATTATTTTTTCTATAAAATAGCTTTTATCGTATAAAAGCGCCAAAACAAAAAAAAAATGATATAAATGAGGTATCGCTGTAATCGTACTGACCCGAAGAATAAAACTGCATTATCAATTTTACCAAACGCAGAACGGTATAAACGCCTCCCCCAAAAGAAATTCATGAATAGCTGGTTTTTGGTCATTCTGCCTCACAAAAATCGGAATAAAAAGCGATCAAAAAAATATCCCGTGCCCGAACATGTTACCAATAAAAACGTCAACTCGTCCCACAAAAAACAAGACCTCACGTGACTCTGTGGTCTCAAATATGGAAAAATTATAGCTCTCAAAATGTGGTAACGCAAAAAATATTTTAAAAAGCGTCTTTCAGTGTGTGACGGCTGCCAATCATAAAAATCCGCTAAATAACCCGCTATAAAAGTAAATCAAACCCCCCTTCATCACCCGCTTAGTTAGGGAAAAATTAAAAAAATGTAAAAAATGTATTTATTTCCATTTTCCCATTAGTGTTAGGGCTAGGGTTAGGGTTAGGGCTAGAGTTGGGGCTAAAGTTAGGGTTAGGGTTTGGATTACATTTACAGTTGGGAATAGGGTTGGGATTAGGGTTAGGGGTGTGTCTGGGTTAGAGGTGTGGTTAGGGTTACCGTTGGGATTAGGGTTAGGGGTGTGTTTGGATTAGGGTTTCAGTTATAATTGGGGGGTTTCCACTGTTTAGGCACATCAGGGGCTCTCCAAACGTGACATGGCGTCCGATTTCAATTCCAGCCAATTCTGCGTTGAAAAAGTAAAACAGTGCTTCTTCCCTTCCAAGCTCTCCCGTGCGCCCAAACAGGGGTTTACCCCAACATATGGGGTATCAGCGTACTCGGAACACATTGGAGAACAACTTTTGGGGTCCAATTTCTCCTGTTACCCTTGGGAAAATACAAAACTAGGGGCTAAAAAATAATTTTTGTGGAAAAAAAAAAAAATTATTTGCATGGATCTGCGTTATAAACTGTAGTGAAACACTCCTGTTTAGGTACATTAGGGGCTCTGCAAACGCAATGTGACGCCTGCAGACCATTACATCAGTCTGTGTTCCAAATGGCGCTCCTTCCTTTCCGAGCCCTCCCATGCGCCCAAACGGTGGTCCCCCCCCACATATGGGGTATCAGCGTACTCAAGACAAATTGGACAACAACTTTTGGGGTCCAATTTCTCCTGTGACCATTGGGAAAATACAAAACTGGGGGCTAAAAAATAATTTTTGGGGGAAATTTTTTATTTTTTTTATCTTCACGGCTCTGCGTTCTAAACTGTAGTGAAACACTTGGGGGTTCAAAGTTCTCACAACACAACTAGATAAGTTCCTTGGGGGGTCTAGTTTCCAATATTGGGTCACTTGTGGGGGGTTTATACTGTTTAGGTACATTAGGGGCTCTGCAAACGCAATGTGACGCCTGTAGACCAATCCATCTAAGTCTGCATTGCAAATGATGATCCTTCCCTTCCGAGCTCTGCCATGCGCTCAAACGGTGGTTCACCCCCAGATATCAGGTATCAGCGTACTCAGAACAAATTGGACAACAATATATAGGGTCCAATTTCTCCTGTTACACTTGGAAAAATACAAAACTGGGGGCTAAAAAATAATTTTTGTGGAAAAAAAATATTTTTTATTTGCACGGCTCTGCGTTATAAACTGTAGTGAAACACTTGGGGGTTCAAAGCTCTCACAACACATCTAGATGAGTTCCTTAGGGGGTCTACTTTCCAAAATGGTGTCACTTGTGGGGGGGTTTTACTGTTTAGGTACATTAGGGGCTCTGCAAACGCAATGTGATGCCTGCAGACCATTCCATCTAAGTCTGCATTCCAAATGGCGCTCCATCCCTTCCGAGCCCTCCCATGCGCCCAAACGGTGGTTCCCCCCCACATATGGGGTATCAGCGTACTCAGGACAAATTGGACAACAACTATTGGGGTCCAATTTCTCCTGTTACCCTTGGGAAAATACAAAACTGGGGGCTAAAAAATAATTTTTGTGGGAAAAAAATTTTGTTTTATTTTTACGGCTCTGCATTATAAACTTCTGTGAAGCACTTGGTGGGTCAAAGTGCTCACCACACCTCTAGATAAGTTCCTTAGGGGGTCTACTTTCCAAAATGGTGTCACTTGTGGGGGGGCTTCAATGTTTAGGCACATCAGTGGCTCTCCAAACGCAACATGGCGTCCCATCTCAATTCCTGTCAATTTTGCAGTGAAAAGTCAAACGGCGCTCCTTCCCTTCCGAGCTCTCCCATGCGCCCAAACAGTGGTTTACCCCCACATATGGGGAATCAGCGTACTCAGGACAAATTGTACAACAACTTTTGGGGTCCAATTTCTTCTCTTACCCTTGGGAAAATAAAAAATTGGGGGCGAAAAATCATTTTTGTGAAAAAATATGATTTTTTAATTTTTATGGTTCTGCATTATAAACTTCTGTGAAGCACTTGGTGGGTCAAAGTGCTCACCACACATCTAGATAAGTTCCTTAGGGGGTCTACTTTCCAAAATGGTGTCACTTGTGGGGGGTTTCAATGTTTAGGCACATCAGTGGCTCTCCAAATGCAACATGGCGTCCCATCTCAATTCCAGTCAATTTTGCATTGAAAAGTCAAATGGCGCTCCTTCGCTTCCGAGCTCTGTCATGCGCCCAAACAGTGGTTTACCCCTACATATGGAGTATCGGCGTACTCAGGACAAATTGTATAATATCTTTTGGGGTTCATTTTTTCCTGTTACCCTTGGTAAAATAAAACAAATTGGAGCTGAATTAAATTTTGTGTGAAAAAAAGTTAAATGTTCATTTTTTTTTAAACATTCCAAAAATTCCTGTGAAACACCTGAAGGGTTAATAAACTTTTTGAATGTGGTTTTGAGCACCTTGAGGGGTGCAGTTTTTAGAATGGTGTCACACTTGGGTATTTTCTATCATATAGACCCCTCAAAATGACTTCAAATGAGATGTGGTCTCTAAAAAAAAATGGTGTTGTAAAAATGAGAAATTGCTGGTCAACTTTTAACCCTTATAACTCTCTAACAAAAAAAAATTTTGGTTCCAAAATGGTGCTGATGTAAAGTAGACATGTGGGAAATGTTACTTATTAAGTATTTTGTGTGACATATCACTGTGATTTAATTGCATAAAAATTCAAATTTGGAAAATTGCGAAATATTCAAAATTTTCGCCAAATTTCCATTTTTTTCACAAATAAACGCAGGTAATATCAAAGAAATTTTACCACTATCATGAAGTACAATATGTCACGAGAAAACAATGTCAGAATCACCAGGATCCGTTGAAGCATTCCAGAGTTATAACCTCATAAAGGGACAGTGGTCAGAATTGTAAAAATTGGCCCGGTCCATAACGTGCAAACCACCCTTGGGGGTGAAGGGGTTAAATCAGTCTAGCAGTGACCTTTAGTTTAGCATGTCTCATCCTAATGACAGGTTCTCTTTAAACAATAGGTGAATTTCTGATGTTAAACCCCCTTTAATTCTACTATGTCCACTTTTCTTAGTTAAATGCTCATACCTACATTTTACATGCTGTAATAAAGTTTAATCATGAATAACCATAACTTTTTTATGTAGTGTCATCCACTGCTGGTTATTATGTACTTCAATGACAACAGTGTTACACAGCATGATGTTCTTCCCAGAAGTACAAAATGTTCTAAAATGTATTGTTCTCCAGATTCTAGTCAACGTGAAAATAACATTTTATTCACAGATGTCACTTAAAATAATAGAATTACTGAAAAAGATGTCATCTTACATGCGCTTATTAATGACGACTCAATTAAACAATACTATTATATACTGTATCTTAAATAAGTCATCCAATCTTATAGAAATTCTGCTGATTATATATTGGGGAATTATTGTCTATGTAATTCCTCAATATTTATATAATAAACTGTGAGCCCTCGCGGGCAGGGTCCTCTCTCCTTCTGTACTTGTGTTTGCCTTGTATTGCTCATGTTTATTGTGCTTGTCTATATTTGGAATAAATGGCGCTATATAAATATATAATAATAATAATAATAATAATAATAAAAAAACTAAACCAAAGAGATTATACTCTTTATATATTAGCTCCATCTCAGGGCTAATCTGTTATTTTACATTTTAGGATATAGTCATATTCCTTATCCTTACCTACTGACCAATTTATACATTTTGTTGCTAAATAACAGCAATATCTGTTGAACTTCAGAATAATAATAAAATGTAGCCTTAGAATCAAGTGCTGCTGGTAGAGTGTTTAAAAGCGATTAGTTTTTTACTTGCCTTTTAAAGTCTTCCACTTTACTCCCCCTGCTGGTCATAACCACGCTTCCTGATTTGGTTCAGTTCACACTTCAAATATTTTGCCTTACAAGTTTAATCTGTGTTTTACTCAGTGCTGCTAGCTCTAACTACATGAATTGAGTACTGGTAAAAAGGTGAACCTGCACTTGATTATCATGTCGCATTTTGTAAACTCAGATGATCTAGAGAGATGTACTGTATGTACTGTAGATGTTGACATAAAGAAATGCATAAAGTCCTCAGTAATAGTATAGCTCCCTACATATTAAACAGAATATAGCTAGGTCCAGAAATATTTGGAAAGTGACCTAATCTTCGTGATTAGTGTAGCCTTTCAGGTTTAATTAAAGTGGTTGAGCAAAAATATCTTGTGAAACATTTAGGAATTTCAACCATTTTTCTAATGATGTACAATAACAAATTATATTGTGGTACCGTGTTAGCCAGAAAAATCGATGTGAATACTTTTCTGTCCAATGATGACAAAAGTATTGTGCTCTGTGCTCTGAAAGCTTGCAAACAATATTTTTCGGTTAGCCAATAAAGGTATCACTCTGAGAATACGTTTGCCATCATTGGGCAGAAAAGTATTCACAACCATTTTTCTACAAAGCCTCCTCATTTTATAGGCTCAAACCTAATTGGATAAATTAACTTTACTATAAATAAAATGTTCACTTTCAATATATAGAGAATCCATGCAGTAAAGACTGCCTGAAGTCTGGAAGACATGGATGTCACCAAGCGCTGGATTTCCTCCTTTGTGATGCTTTGTCAGGCCTTTGCTGCTGCCCTCAGATGTTGCTTGTTGTGGGTCTTTCTGCCTTAAGTTTTGTCTAAGGATATGTGCCTACGTTGCAGATTAGTGTGCCGATTTTTCCGCACTGTTTTTGCAAAATCCGCAGGTAAACCGCATTGCGGATTACCAGCGGATTTACCCCGGTTATTGTGCGAATTCCACCTGCGGTTGTACACCTGCGGATTCCTATTGAGGAGGAGGTGTAAACCGCTGTGGAATACGTACAAAGTATTGACATGCTGCGGAAAAAAAAAACACTGATGCGTTTCCGTGCATTTTTTTCTGCAGAATGTGCACTGTGGATTTTGTTTTCCATATGTGCAGCGCCACAGAGTCCTGGTCGTTGCAGTACTGTTGCTCTGCCACTAAGGGGAGTGATGGTACGTCTGATTGCACTAAAGGAGTTCACCTGACCAGGTAACACACACCCACAATACACTTCACACTCCGGCCACCAGGGGGGGTGGTTCTATCTATTAGACCACTCCTCACACTTGGGTAAAACTGGGGGTTGGACAGTAAGTCGGGGAGAAAGGAGCTGGGAAGAGCTCGAGTGAGGACCTGTCAGAGGTGGGATCCTAGCAGAGCCTTAGTGAACAAGAAAGAACATTATGGAGCCGTGCCTGTGCGTACAGCGGCAGTCTCCTAAGAAAGGACAAGAAGAGAGTGGTATTGTGAAGGAGTGAGAAACAGGAATACAGTGCAGAGGTGATAGGACCAGAAGGAGTCGTGCTGTAAGATCGAGGCAACATCCTTCTGAAGCGCAAAGTCGGTGGCCAGAACGCCGAGAAAGTAAGAGACTTTAAGCATTCAAACCACGGCAGGACAGCCAATCATAGGTTGGCTGTCTCACTTAAACACCTAAGCAGACAATGGAGGCAGCTGTGGGAGAGGGGCGACTCTAGGGTCCCGGAAGAACTCCAGGCCTACCCCGTCATACGGGTGCATCCTAACCATATTATCTGGGGGACGGAGAGAACGAACATCAGAGACAGACAGAATCAGTTGTGAGGACTATCCCGGGGTGCTCAGCAGGGAAGGACTACAACACACAGGCGCTAGAAGGTAGACACTGATTCCCACCTGCTAAGGGAACTCCGGATGTGCCTTTGGACCGGCCGGTCTCAGCCAGCCCTGTTAACAGTGCTCTGGATTGAGTATCTCGAAACCTTCAGTAAAGAGGTAAAGAGACTGCAACCCTGTGTCCTCGTTATTCATCGCACCCTGCACTGCACATCATCATCCTCAACTTTCACTGGACGCACCTCAACAGGGTCACGGACCGGGTCTAGCCACCGTGACAATCCCAGAACCGAGACAGGGAGGCCCTGTACCGGGTACCCCTCGGCCCTGCGGCAGTGGGGGCGCTCCAACCTGACGTCACGAACAGGATCTACTTAAGCCTGAAGAATCAGGTCATGTGTGCCTTGGAACTGTGATTTATTGTGCTTGGACTGTGACTTATTGCAAAGACTGTGCATTGCTATTGCCGCCAAGAGTTCCCACCACAATTCGCCATTGCCGCGCACGGAGGGAGGAGCCTTAGCTTCGTGGGTGGAACCGGTCAAAAAGAGCGTGGAACGAGAAAGCGCGATAAAGCGCCAACCCCGGAAGAGGAACCCCGACCTCCAGCAGGTTAGTAGGAGGAAGGGACGGCCATGTCTGAGTCGGGAGGAGCGGAGGCGGTGGTTGCAGCCGTGGACACGGAGGCTGCTCCGGTCCCCGCAGCGGACGCAGCTGCGGCCCTAATACCACCACCGGTTGCCGCAGAGCCCGCTGCCCCCACCAGCCAGTCGGAGGCTGCTGCCACCACAACGGCCATCATGCCCTTCTCTATGCCGTACCTGCCGGGGGCGGCCTGGCTCCCGCGATACTCCGGGGAGTCGCATACATTAACTGACTTTAAAGAGGGGATCTGCAGCCTGCTCGAGTTCTACCCCTTGACAGAGCCTCAGAAAGTCCATATGATAACAGGCCACCTCTTTGGAGCGGCTCTGAGAGAAGTGAAGTCTTGGCCCGCCACGGATAAGGGAACTGCACAGCAGTTTTTTGCAAAGCTTAAAGCCACCTTCGAAACCCGTACTGCTACAGAAATAAAATTGACTTTCTATGGATGCAAACAGAGACCGCAGGATAGCTTATGGGACTATGCCCTTAATCTCCAGGAGGCGCTGCGGGCCATTAAGCAGAGTGACCCCAGCAGCATGCAAGATGAGGATAAACTCCTGAAAGAGTGGTTCATTGAGGGGCTCCTGTGCAGTCACCAAAGGGGCCAATTGCACTTCCTGGCCATGCAAAATCCAGACCTGACTTTTGCGCAATTCAAGGATAAAGCCATCCAGGCGCTGCAGGAGTGACAGTCCAGCCATGCGGTACCCCCCAGGCGTCAAGCCCTCACGTACCACTAGGAGGTGGCGCCAGATGCTCCAGTCGCCGCCGAGGCCGATGCCCAGAGCTTAGAGGACGACTCCCCCGCAGGACTCCGCCTCCAGATGCAGGAGCTGACCAAGAGCGTTGCTGCCCTAGCCCGGACTGTACAGTCCCTACAGGAGGCCCCCAAGGAGAAGATCCAGCTGGCCTCCAGACCAGAGGATGTCCCCTGGATGCGACAGAGGAGGACTCCGCCGACTAGAGCCCGGGACGACGATCGCTTCCACCGGGACGGACGACCTATCTGCCGCCGCTGTCACCAGGTGGGCCACCTTGCAAGGTACTGTCCTTTAAACGAGCAACCCCTGGGGCAAAGGGCCAACCCCCAGGAGTAGGACGATCAGGCCCGCAGCATTGGAGAGCCAAGTATGTTGGAGGGCGACCAGTTCTTCCTGTTGTGATCGACGGTATCCCCATGAACGCTCTGCTGGACACCGGTTCTCAGGTGACGACTATGCCTTACGTGCTTTATAAACGGTATTGGGAGGACACTGATATTACTCGTGGCCCCGATGACGATTTCACCATAGTAGCCAGTAATGGTAAGCCATTGCCACAAGTGGGGTATAAAGAGGTCACCATCAAGGTGGGGCGGGTGGAATTGAAGGCCCAGGGGATTGTAATTGTTGATATTGACCGCCGTGAATGTAATCCCATGATGACTATCGGTACCAATGTTATAGAAAATTGTCTTGCAGAAGTTATTGTCTTGTTACAACAGGTAGCAGAAACCGCTGGCTACAGTGAACAATCCGCCCTGCAAAAAGAAATCAGAGCTCTGATGCAGAGACAGCAGGTAGAGCTGACTGGTGGTGAAATTGGTCGTGTCACTGTGAGCGATTCTAACCCTATCGCGATACCCCCCAGGGGTGAGATGTTAATATGGTGTCGGGCAGCCATAGGCCTCAGGGGTAAGGACTACCAGGCCCTGGTAGAACCCGTATATTCAGACAATAGGCCTACCCTCCTAACAGCCAGGGGGGTGGTCGACGTCCGCCAGGGGAGGGTGCCAGTATGTGTCCTTAATTGTGGGGAGGAAGAGGTCCATCTCACCAAGTATGCCACGCTCGCCAAACTGTTCACTGTCAATAATAGTGTGATACAGACACCTGAACCCTTGGCCCCGTCTAACCTGACGGAGGACAACGGTTCTGCAGGGCACTCGAAAGATTGGTGTCGGGAATTGCATGTGGGCACTGACTCTACCCCATCCCACCAGAAACAGGGGGCCTACAGGGTGGTCCACGAGTACGAGCGGGTATTTAGCAAACACCCCTTAGGTTTTGGACAGGTGAAAGGGATCCAACATCATATCCCCACAGGAGATCATCGGCCCATAAAAAAGAGATACCGCCCGGTACCCCCAGCTCATTACCAGTGTGCCAAGGACATGTTACGAGAAATGAAGGAGGCTGGGGTGGTGAGAGATACTTGTAGCCCCTGGGCAGCTCCCTTAGTCCTTGTTAAAAAGAAAGATGGCACAATGAGGATGTGTGTTGATTACAGGCAATTGAATCGCATTACACATAAGGACGCATACCCACTGCCCAGGATAGAGGAGTCTCTGGCTGCCTTAAAATCTGCTAACTATTTCTCTACCTTAGATCTCACCAGTGGGTACTGGCAGGTTCCCGTGGTGGAGGCGGACAAAGAGAAGACGGCCTTCACGACACCGATGGGTCTCTGCGAATTCAACTATATGCCCTTCAGATTGTGCAATGCCCCGGGGACGTTCCAGCGGATGATGGAGTGCTGTCTGGGACACAAGAACTTTGAGACCATACTGCTGTATTTGGATGATGTCATTTTCTTCTCTAAGACCTACGAAGACCATCTGAAGCACCCGGCTGAGGTGTTTGAAGCCCTGTCCAACTTTGGCTTAAAGGTGAAACCGTCCAAGTGCCATCTGCTGAAACCCAAAGTGCAGTACCTGGGCCATGTGGTGAGTGCTGAAGGAGTAGCCCCAGACCCCGACAAGGTCACGGTGATTCAGGACTGGCCGAAGCCCAGCAACCTCCACGAAGTCCGGCAGTTCCTCGGGCTGGTAGGCTATTACCGATGGTTCATTAAGGACTTCACCAAGAAGGCCGCGCCCTTGCAAGACCTGTTGGTGGGCCAATCAAAGAAGACCAAGGGGAAGAACGCCCCATTTGATTGGAACGAGGGGCTGGAAGGATCCTTCACTTGCTTGAAGTCGGCACTGACGGGAGAAGAGGTACTGGCCTACCCTGAATACGACCAACCATTTGTGCTGTATACGGATGCCAGCAATGTAGTATTGGGGGCCGTGCTGTCCCAGGTCCAGAAAGGCAAGGAGATGGTGATCGCTTACGCCAGCAGGAAGCTTCATCCCACGGAAAGGAACCCTGACAACTACAGTTCCTTTAAGCTGGAGTTCCTTGCCATCGTCTGGGCAGTGACAGAGAGGTTCAAACACTACCTGGCCTTGGCGAAATTCACCGTCTTCACGGATAACAATCCGCTGACGCACTTGGATACAGCTAAACTCGGGGCCTTGGAACAGCGGTGGATGGCCCGGCTGTCCAACTACGACTTCACCATCAAGTACCAGGCAGGATGCAAAAATGTGAATGCCGATGCCTTGTCCTGGATGCCCAATTTGCCAGAAACAGGGGATGACCCGGAGGCACTTGAAGAGGTGGAGCTGCCCGCATTCCATCGCCCCAAAGCCGCTCAGTACTCCCATCATGTGAAGAACAGGCACAAGAACCAACAGGATGCCACGCTGAATCCCCTGCCCCATCACGGATGGGCGGAGACCCAGGATGGTGACCCCGCGGTCCGTCGGGTGAAAGAGCTCTTGACGCAGGCAGGGTTGCATCCCAGCCCAGATGATCCACAGGAGGCACGACAGCTGTGGAGTGGGAGAAGAAAACTGTTTATTCACGATGGTAAGCTGTGCCGGAGGAGCATCGACCCACGTACTCATGAACTGGTATGGCAGATTGTGGTGTCAAAGCGAGATGCGCCCATGGTTCTGGGAGCCTACCACGATGGAGCTGGACACTTCGGATGGAGGAAGCTGGAGAGGCTACTCCGAGGGAGGTTCTATTGGATTGGCATGAAGAGAGCCATTGAGAAGTGGTTTCGGGAGTGCGGTCCATGTAGCCTACGCAGGAAGGACCGCGACAGCCAACGGGCCCCCTTGCAGCCCATCATCACCAAACGGCCACTCGAACTGGTCGCGCTGGATCATGTGAAGCTGACGCCTAGCCGGTCAGGCTATATCTATGCTCCTACCATCGTAGATCACTACTCCAGGTTTTTGGTGGTTGTACTTGTCAAGGATCTAACTGCCAGGACGGCCACCAAGGCCTTCCAGCAGTACTTTTGTAGGCCCCATGGGTACCCGGAGGAGGTACTAACCGATCAGGGACCAGCATTCGAAGCAGAGGTGTTCCAAGAGTTTTGCCATCTTTACGGGTGTAAGAAGATCAGAACCACACCGTACCATCCCCAAACCAATGGGATGTGTGAAAAGATGAACCAAGTGGTGATCGACTTACTGAAGACCTTGCCCGTAGAGGAACAGAACCAGTGGCCAACAAAGTTGCCTGACTTGGTGGACATATACAATCACATCCCAGTAAATTCCACCAACTGCACTCCAGCGTACCTGATGCGAGGAAGGTCTAGCCAGTTACCCGTTGATCTGGACATGGGGTCCTGATCCCTGAAGATACCTCGCCGGATGCAGATTGGGATGCAGAAAGGCAGCGAAGGTACCGCAAAGTACAGGAACGCGTGGAAAGAAGTCTCGCCCAGGCTAGACAAAAACAAGAAAGAGACTACAACCAGCACGCTCCTGCGATTCCCTTGTCACCTGGTGAGCAAGTACTCAAACGAAAGAGGAGACTACACAAACTCGATGACCAATGGGAAGCGGAACCGTATACCATCCTGCCATCCGATTTTGACAACACGAAGGTCTGTCTCATCAGCAAGGACGGAGGGGAGACCTCGACGGCGATATCCAGGGATCACCTTAAGGTCTGCCCTGATAAGTTGAGAGAGAGGGAAACGGCTCCAGGAATCTCCCCACCTGTAGAAGAGGAGAAGATGATACACACTGTTCTTGGTGATTTCCCCCAGTCCTGGACTCAGATAAATCAGGCCATCGTGGTACCTGTCCTAATGTTCCGTCAACCGAACCCACCAGAACTAATTGTGGTGCCAGATCATCCCGGCCCGCAATCTCAGCAGATCCTACCTGAAGATGCCATGCCAACTGTTGAACCGGCAAGTCCTCCCTCTGCTATCGGTGAATCTGCCGTACCCACTGTTGGTAGCAGCAGCCCTGAGAGCTCTAGCCTGCCAGTGCTACCCAGACTCACTAGAAGCGTAGCTAGAAGACAGTGCACTACACCAGTGGTAGCAAGCATAGCGGGCCCTGTTAGGCCAATAGCAACACCTGCGCTGCGGAGATCGACACGCAGCACCAAGACTCAAACTCCACTCCGCTACAAAACTTGGAGGTATTAATGAGGGCTGCTATTTAGTTGAAAGTGTTTGTGTGCATATCTTTTATTACAGGTTTAAAAATGGACAACGGAGTAATGGACAGTGAATTGCTCCAAAAACTTCCAAAAGGGGACCCCTTTGTTTACCCGGGGTCCCCGCTGTTTCAACCACTGGACTGGGAGTCATAAACTGTGCATGACCCAAGATTTGCGTAACGTTCAAGTGTCCTCACCTCCCATAAAGGGAAGCATTGTTATATAGTTACTGGTCCATAGCATTTACTTGTTTATAGTGTTCCAAAGTTTTGTGTGTTTCCTGCTAACATGTAATGTTGTTTTTCTTTTCCCAGTCCAGGAGTACTGGATTTAACCGGGGGGGAGTGCAGCGCCCCAGAGTCCTGGTCGTTGCAGTACTGTTGCTCTGCCACTAAGGGGAGTGATAGTACGTCTGATTGCACTAAAGGAGTTCACCTGACCAGGTAACACACACCCACAATACACTTCACACTCCGGCCACCAGGGGGGGTGGTTCTATCTATTAGACCACTCCTCACACTTGGGTAAAACTGGGGGTTGGACAGGAAGTCGGGGAGAAAGGAGCTGGGAAGAGCTCGAGTGAGGACCTGTCAGAGGTGGGATCCTGGCAGAGCCTTAGTGAACAAGAAAGAACGTTACGGAGCCGTGCCTGTGCGTACAGCGGCAGTCTCCTAAGAAAGGACAAGAAGTGAGGGGTATTGTGAAGGAGTGAGAAACAGGAATACAGTGCAGAGGTGATAGGACCAGAAGGAGTCGTGCTGTAAGATCGAGGCAACATCCTTCTGAAGCGCAAAGTCGAACGCCGAGAAAGTAAGAGACTTTAAGCATTACTTCAAACCACGGTAGGACAGCCAATCATAGGTTAACACCTAAGCAGACAATGGAGGCAGCTGTGGGAGAGGGGCGACTCTAGGGTCCCGGAAGAACTCCAGGCCTACCCCGTCATACGGGTGCGTCCTAACCATATAATCTGGGGGACGGAGAGAACGAACATCAGAGACAGACAGAATCAGTTGTGAGGACTATCCCGGGGTGCTCAGCAGCGAAGGACTACAACACACAGGCGCTAGAAGGTAGACACTGATTCCCACCTGCTAAGGGAACTCAGGATGTGCCTTTGGACCGGCTGGTCTCAGCCAGCCCTGTTAACAGTGCTCTGGATTGAGTATCTCGAAACCTTCAGTAAAGAGGTAAAGAGACTGCAACCCTGTGTCCTCGTTATTCATCGCACCCTGCACTGCACATCATCATCCTCAACTTTCACTGGACGCCCCTCAGCAGGGTCACGGACCGGGTCTAGCCACCGTGACAATCCCAGAACCGAGACAGAGAGGCCCGGTATCGGGTACCCCTCGGCCCTGCGGCAGTGGGGGCGCTCCATATGTTTACAAGGTACTGTACAATGCATGGAAAACAGCTGCAGATCCGCAGCCAAATTCTCATCGTGTGCACATAGCCTTAAGCATCTGAAATGTATGCTCGATGGGGTTGAGGTCTGGTGATTACCTCGATCACTGAAGAATTTTTCACTTCTTTGCATTATGTTTTGGTTCATTGTCCATCTGTCCTGTGAAGTGCCGTCTACCTTGCTGCACTTGGTTAAATCTGAGCAGAAAGTATAGCCCTGTACACTTCCGAATTAGGGATTAGTGGAACCGTGGATGTTCAGTGTTGTCGACTTTGGATGAATTGTAGTTTACAGTTCGGTTCAGCATCTAATCTTGACCCCCAACTTGTCCCGAACCACAAATAGAAGTCAATGGAAACCTGAACCTTGATGCAGTAAGATGGTCATCGTAAGGGCTAGGGGGCTGCAAAAGGAAGCAAAATGGGGGTAAATGCAGGACTATAACCTTGCAAACAAATGTGAATAGGAAGATGACAAAATAACATAGAATAAAAAAAAATTATAATCTTGAACCTGGATGGGGAATTCCAAGAGGAGGAGGTGGAAGAGGTGGAGGTGGACGTGGCAGTCTAGGAGGAAGAGGCACGGGAGGAGGTATTCAACACTGTTTTTGTGTTTTTTTTTTTAAGGAAACTCGCTTAAATGATCATACAATAAAAAAAAAAATCTAGAACACAGGAGTACGTCCAACTGGAGGAGGAGGTGTGGTAGGTGGGGGAGGGGGACGTGGCAGTGTAGGTTGAAGAAGTGGAGAGGAGGTATTCAACAATTTTTTGGGGGTTGTTTTTGTTGTTTTTGTTTTTTAGGAAACTGACTTAAAAGAATAAAAAAATAAAAAAATAACAATCTAGAAAGAGGAGATGGAGGTCCAAGTGGAGTAGGTAGAGTAGGTGGAGGTGGAAGAGGCGGAGGAGGAGGTAGCCAACACTATTTTTGTGTTTTTTGTTTTTTTTTTAGTTTTCAGTTTTTCTATTACTTTTTTTTTGCTCTTTGCTTCTTTTTTTTTTTATTTGGGGGAGGCCCCAAAATTAAACAGCAAATAGAGTATAACCATGGCTGGGTGCGGCTGGTATAGTTGTCTCATCAGCCAAAAGGTACAGACAAGTTATGTGAGATCCACGCCTAGTTCATTTTAATGAATGTTAGCTTCTCCACATTAGCTGTGACCAGGCGAATGCGCATGTCGGTGATCACACCCCCTGCTGTGCTAAAAACACATTCTGACAGTACAGTTGCTGCAGAACAGGCCAGCACCTTCAAGGCACAAAGGACAAGCTCAGTCCATGTGTCCAATTTGGAGATCAGATGATGGAGCCAGATGTTGTTGCGTGCTGAGAAAGTTTTGCCACATTTCAGCCATACTAACCGTGTGTCCCGAGGTGGGGGCCCAGCTGCTTTGACAACTTCCTCCCCCTCTGCCTTCTTTTTCTTCCACAGGTAGGAACACCGCCAGTAGTGTCTCTATCAGTATGCGCTTTTCTTTTTGCATTATGTGATCTCATTTCAGTGACCAAAGTAATGATGGTACGTGGGATCCAGCAGTATGCCACCCAGTAATCAGCAGTGGTAATAATCTGGGCAACTCGGCGGTCATTGTTTAGGCACAATAGAATGTATTGGCTCAGGTGTGCCAGGCTGTCAAAAAGCAATGACAAGCTGTCCTCGGTGGAAGGTGCATGGCCTGGGTTCTCTGCATCCCCTCAGCCATGCTCCATTTCCAGTGATGCCCGTGAGATGCTTTGAGCACCACCAAGCAGAGAACACGGTTCCTCCTTCTAATCACCCTCCAAAGCTGTCGACTCACTGGACAGTTGTGTACCTGGCAGCTATTGGTACAGGAACCCACACTGTGGGTCCATGTGTGGACAACAGGCCTGATAACTGTTTGAATGGTCCCTCTTCCTCGTGCTCCTCTTCCTCCTGTGCCTCATCCATCTATCATCATCTCATCCATCATTGCCTGAAGTGTTTTTTCCAGCGAGCATATAAGTGGTATAGTAACACTTATGATGACGTCATAAGCACTGGCCATGTTGGTGGAGTATTCAAAGCAGCACAACATGGCACACATGTCCTGCATGGAGGCCCACTTATTGGTGGTGAAGTGGTGTTGTTCCACAAAGAGACTCAACCTTGCGTGCTGCAGCTGAAACTCCTCTATTGCCTGCTGCTGCTTGCACAGCCCTCCAGCATATGCAAGGTGGTGTTGTACCTTTGTTAGTGTGGTCTCTTAATTCAAGACCCTTGATTTTCTGCTCCTGATCTATTCCATAAATCAAGTGCATGCGCAGAAGAAATTACACCAGACACAGAGTCAGATATATTTGAAAAAACTGACCGTCACATCCATACATAGACAAAGTGTGAACAGGTGCTGAACCTAGGGTAACCAACCCATATATAGTCAAGTAAAAAAGGCAGCACACTGTAGCGCTAAGACATGCAAACATGAAAACTGAACTGCAATACTGCACTAGAAATATGAAAAATGAGAGCGTTTAGCGCATAAAAATGGCCAATTTTATGTGTACCCGATAGCCCCTTTACGGCATCTCTCGTATATCGGGTCCTACGCTTGCCTACCTCGCTGAGAATAAACGTCTCCATGTGAATGGGTACCTGTGAAAAACCTCCTGCTAGACTCATATTCTCTCTCTCTGTGGAGGGGTAGGCAAGCGTAGGACCCGATATACGAGAGATGCCGTAAAGGGGCTATCGGGTACACATAAAATTGGCCATTTTTATGCGCTAAACGCTCTCATTTTTCATATTTCTAGTGCAGTATTGCAGTTCAGTTTTCATGTTTGCATGTCTTAGCGCTACAGTGTGCTGCCTTTTTTACTTGACTATATATGGGTTGGTTACCCTAGGTTCAGCACATGTTCACACTTTGTCTATGTATGGATGTGACGGTCAGTTTTTTCAAATATATTGTTTTACCTTCTGACTGAGCACTCCGCCCCCTAGCCCAGGTGTTTTAATCGCAGCGGGTCCAGTACCCCTCCACAGAGAGAGAGAATATGAGTCTAGCAGGAGGTTTTTCACAGGTACCCATTCACATGGAGACGTTTATTCTCAGCGAGGTAGGCAAGCGTAGGACCCGATATACGAGAGATGCCGTAAAGGGGCTATCGGGTACACATAAAATTGGCCATTTTTATGCGCTAAACGCTCTCATTTTTCATATTTCTAGTGCAGTATTGCAGTTCAGTTTTCATGTTTGCATGTCTTAGCGCTACAGTGTGCTGCCTTTTTTACTTGACTATATATGGGTTGGTTACCCTAGGTTCAGCACCTGTTCACACTTTGTCTATGTATGGATGTGACGGTCAGTTTTTTCAAATATATTGTTTTACCTTCTGACTGAGCACTCCGCCCCCTAGCCCAGGTGTTTTAATCGCAGCGGGTCCAGTACCCCTCCACAGAGAGAGAGAATATGAGTCTAGCAGGAGGTTTTTCACAGGTACCCATTCACATGGAGACGTTTATTCTCAGCGAGGTAGGCAAGCGTAGGACCCGATATACGAGAGATGCCGTAAAGGGGCTATCGGGTACACATAAAATTGGCCATTTTTATGCGCTAAACGCTCTCATTTTTCATATTTCTAGTGCAGTATTGCAGTTCAGTTTTCATGTTTGCATGTCTTAGCGCTACAGTGTGCTGCCTTTTTTACTTGACTATATATGGGTTGGTTACCCTAGGTTCAGCACCTGTTCACACTTTGTCTATGTATGGATGTGACGGTCAGTTTTTTCAAATATATTGTTTTACCTTCTGACTGAGCACTCCGCCCCCTAGCCCAGGTGTTTTAATCGCAGCGGGTCCAGTACCCCTCCACAGAGAGAGAGAATATGAGTCTAGCAGGAGGTTTTTCACAGGTACCCATTCACATGGAGACGTTTATTCTCAGCGAGGTAGGCAAGCGTAGGACCCGATATACGAGAGATGCCGTAAAGGGGCTATCGGGTACACATAAAATTGGCCATTTTTATGCGCTAAACGCTCTCATTTTTCATATTTCTAGTGCAGTATTGCAGTTCAGTTTTCATGTTTGCATGTCTTAGCGCTACAGTGTGCTGCCTTTTTTACTTGACTATATATGGGTTGGTTACCCTAGGTTCAGCACCTGTTCACACTTTGTCTATGTATGGATGTGACGGTCAGTTTTTTCAAATATATTGTTTTACCTTCTGACTGAGCACTCCGCCCCCTAGCCCAGGTGTTTTAATCGCAGCGGGTCCAGTACCCCTCCACAGAGAGAGAGAATATGAGTCTAGCAGGAGGTTTTTCACAGGTACCCATTCACATGGAGACGTTTATTCTCAGCGAGGTAGGCAAGCGTAGGACCCGATATACGAGAGATGCCGTAAAGGGGCTATCGGGTACACATAAAATTGGCCATTTTTATGCGCTAAACGCTCTCATTTTTCATATTTCTAGTGCAGTATTGCAGTTCAGTTTTCATGTTTGCATGTCTTAGCGCTACAGTGTGCTGCCTTTTTTACTTGACTATATATGGGTTGGTTACCCTAGGTTCAGCACCTGTTCACACTTTGTCTATGTATGGATGTGACGGTCAGTTTTTTCAAATATATTGTTTTACCTTCTGACTGAGCACTCCGCCCCCTAGCCCAGGTGTTTTAATCGCAGCGGGTCCAGTACCCCTCCACAGAGAGAGAGAATATGAGTCTAGCAGGAGGTTTTTCACAGGTACCCATTCACATGGAGACGTTTATTCTCAGCGAGGTAGGCAAGCGTAGGACCCGATATACGAGAGATGCCGTAAAGGGGCTATCGGGTACACATAAAATTGGCCATTTTTATGCGCTAAACGCTCTCATTTTTCATATTTCTAGTGCAGTATTGCAGTTCAGTTTTCATGTTTGCATGTCTTAGCGCTACAGTGTGCTGCCTTTTTTACTTGACTATATATGGGTTGGTTACCCTAGGTTCAGCACCTGTTCACACTTTGTCTATGTATGGATGTGACGGTCAGTTTTTTCAAATATATTGTTTTACCTTCTGACTGAGCACTCCGCCCCCTAGCCCAGGTGTTTTAATCGCAGCGGGTCCAGTACCCCTCCACAGAGAGAGAGAATATGAGTCTAGCAGGAGGTTTTTCACAGGTACCCATTCACATGGAGACGTTTATTCTCAGCGAGGTAGGCAAGCGTAGGACCCGATATACGAGAGATGCCGTAAAGGGGCTATCGGGTACACATAAAATTGGCCATTTTTATGCGCTAAACGCTCTCATTTTTCATATTTCTAGTGCAGTATTGCAGTTCAGTTTTCATGTTTGCATGTCTTAGCGCTACAGTGTGCTGCCTTTTTTACTTGACTATATATGGGTTGGTTACCCTAGGTTCAGCACCTGTTCACACTTTGTCTATGTATGGATGTGACGGTCAGTTTTTTCAAATATATTGTTTTACCTTCTGACTGAGCACTCCGCCCCCTAGCCCAGGTGTTTTAATCGCAGCGGGTCCAGTACCCCTCCACAGAGAGAGAGAATATGAGTCTAGCAGGAGGTTTTTCACAGGTACCCATTCACATGGAGACGTTTATTCTCAGCGAGGTAGGCAAGCGTAGGACCCGATATACGAGAGATGCCGTAAAGGGGCTATCGGGTACACATAAAATTGGCCATTTTTATGCGCTAAACGCTCTCATTTTTCATATTTCTAGTGCAGTATTGCAGTTCAGTTTTCATGTTTGCATGTCTTAGCGCTACAGTGTGCTGCCTTTTTTACTTGACTATATATGGGTTGGTTACCCTAGGTTCAGCACCTGTTCACACTTTGTCTATGTATGGATGTGACGGTCAGTTTTTTCAAATATATTGTTTTACCTTCTGACTGAGCACTCCGCCCCCTAGCCCAGGTGTTTTAATCGCAGCGGGTCCAGTACCCCTCCACAGAGAGAGAGAATATGAGTCTAGCAGGAGGTTTTTCACAGGTACCCATTCACATGGAGACGTTTATTCTCAGCGAGGTAGGCAAGCGTAGGACCCGATATACGAGAGATGCCGTAAAGGGGCTATCGGGTACACATAAAATTGGCCATTTTTATGCGCTAAACGCTCTCATTTTTCATATTTCTAGTGCAGTATTGCAGTTCAGTTTTCATGTTTGCATGTCTTAGCGCTACAGTGTGCTGCCTTTTTTACTTGACTATATATGGGTTGGTTACCCTAGGTTCAGCACCTGTTCACACTTTGTCTATGTATGGATGTGACGGTCAGTTTTTTCAAATATATTGTTTTACCTTCTGACTGAGCACTCCGCCCCCTAGCCCAGGTGTTTTAATCGCAGCGGGTCCAGTACCCCTCCACAGAGAGAGAGAATATGAGTCTAGCAGGAGGTTTTTCACAGGTACCCATTCACATGGAGACGTTTATTCTCAGCGAGGTAGGCAAGCGTAGGACCCGATATACGAGAGATGCCGTAAAGGGGCTATCGGGTACACATAAAATTGGCCATTTTTATGCGCTAAACGCTCTCATTTTTCATATTTCTAGTGCAGTATTGCAGTTCAGTTTTCATGTTTGCATGTCTTAGCGCTACAGTGTGCTGCCTTTTTTACTTGACAGAGTCAGATATATGCTCCTCTCTTGATTAGAGTAGGCACAGAACTCATTCATTGGTACAGATACAGTATCTTATATAATAGAATGCGATAGGGCGGAGATATGCGTAGCTTGCAAGCCGTGTGTATGTCTGTGATTCCTTATATGGTCTTGTGTGCTGCATCAGCCTCCTCCTAGATCCATCTTGCATAACAGGGTGTTGCCATATTATGCTTAAGTGAGCTTATGTACGGTCAATAATTGATTTCATCAGCCATACTCTCCTTCACACCTTGTTGGTATGTCGCATATGAGATGGTGAGCGGGAAGGCAGAAGTCACTGCATCACAAACAGGTGAGCAGTAGCAGGGTAGCGCCGAAGGCACGCACACCTTGCCCATACCTTCAGCAGCAGCACCGACATATGTGAGTAATTTTTAAGGAAGCTCTGCACCACCAAATTTAGCATATGCGCCAGGCAAGGGATGTGCATAAAACTGGCTAGGTTCAAAGCTGCTACGAGTGAACATCAGGCCGAGCTTGAGTTTCACTGGCACCAACCACTCATCTGTCTGCTGTTTGATCCCCATCCACAGCTCCTGCACAGTGTGGGATTTGTCCCACAAACACATAACAGCCTGCTGTCTTTTACATCTGGCTGTGCTGAAGTTGGGGGTGCAGGTCTTACTGTGACTAGATGATTAAGCGGTGGAGGAAGCCGAGTAGGAAAAGGAGGCAACCTGGAAAGAGAAATGTCCAGCAATTCTTGTTGGTTGTAGGTCATGGGCAAGAATGCCTTCCGCCTCTGTCCCAGCCTCCACCTACAATTAGCCAGTGGGCAGTTAGAGAGATGTAACGTCCTTGGCTGTGCTAACTGGTCTACGTATCGGTAGTAATGTGGACTTTACAATTAATGGTAATGATAAGTGCACATCTTATTTTGTCCACAACACGTGTGAAGGGCAGGGATGTGTTATGACCCCAATGGCGAGGGTCTCAGAGAAATAGGTAAGTCTGCGAAGTACAAAAATCCAGCTCATAGGGCAGTGGTAACTGGGTTGACCATATATCTACTCCTAACGCCAACACTAGAAGTAGCCGGGGAACATGCCTACGTTGGTCGCTAGATGTCTCGCGCCAGCCGGAGAACTAACTACCCCTAGAAGAGGAAAACAAAGACCTCTCTTGCCTCCAGAGAAAGGACCCCAAAAGTAGGATACAAGCCCCCCACAAATAATAACGGTGAGGTAAGAGGAAATGACAAACATAGAAATGAACTAGGTTTAGCAAAGAGAGGCCCGCTTACTAATAGCAGAATGTAGTAAGATAACTTATATGGTCAACAAAAACCCTATCAAACATCCACGCTGGAAATTCAAGAACCCCCGAACCATCTAACGGCCCGGGGGGAGAACACCAGCTCACTAGAGCTTCCAGCAAGGACAGGATACAGATTAAGTACAAGCTGGACAAAAATGCAAACAAAAACAAATAACAAAAAGCAAGAAAGCAGACTTAGCTTAATCTAGCAGGAACCAGGATCAGTAGACAAGAGCACAACAGATTAGCTCTGATTACAACGTTGCCAGGCATTGAACTGAAGGTCCAGGGAGCTTATATAGCAACACCCCTGAACTAACGGCCCAGGTGAGCATACAAGGGATGACTGACATATCCAGAGTCAAATCACTAGTAACCACTAGAGGGAGCCAAAAAGCAAATTCACAACAGTACCCCCTCCTTAGTGAGGGGTCACCGAACCCTCACCAAGACCACCAGGGCGATCAGGATGAGCGGCGTGAAAGGCCCGAACTAAATCGGCCGCATGCACATCAGAGGCGACCACCCAGGAATTATCCTCCTGACCATAGCCCTTCCACTTGACCAGGTACTGAAGCCTCCGCCTGGAGAGACGAGAATCTAAGATCTTCTCCACCACGTACTCCAACTCGCCCTCAACCAACACCGGAGCAGGAGGCTCAGCAGAAGGAACCACAGGCACAACGTACCGCCGCAACAAGGACCTATGAAATACGTTGTGAATGGCAAACGACACCGGAAGATCCAGGCGAAAGGACACAGGATTAAGGATTTCCAATATCTTGTACGGACCAATGAAGCGAGGCTTAAATTTGGGAGAGGAGACCTTCATAGGAACAAATCGAGAAGACAGCCATACCAAATCCCCAACACGAAGTCGGGGACCCACACCGCGGCAGCGGTTGGCAAAACGCTGAGCCTTCTCCTGTGACAACTTCAAGTTGTCCACCACATGATTCCAGATCTGCTGCAACCTATCTACCACAGAATCCACCCCAGGACAGTCAGAAGGCTCCACATGTCCCGAGGAAAAACGAGGATGGAAACCAGAGTTGCAGAAAAATGGCGAAACCAAGGTGGCGGAACTAGCCCGATTATTAAGGGCAAATTCAGCCAACGGCAAGAAGGTCACCCAATCATCCTGATCAGAAGAGACAAAACACCTCAAATAAGCCTCCAGAGTCTGATTAGTTCGCTCCGTTTGTCCATTAGTCTGTGGATGAAAAGCGGACGAAAACGACAAATCAATGCCCATCCTACCACAAAAGGATCGCCAGAACCTGGAAACAAACTGGGATCCTCTGTCCGACACAATATTCTCAGGAATGCCGTGTAAACGGACCACGTTCAGGAAGAACACAGGAACCAGATCGGAAGAGGAAGGCAGCTTAGGCAAAGGAACCAAATGGACCATCTTGGAGAAACGATCACATATCACCCAGATGACAGACATGCCCCGAGACACCGGAAGATCAGAAATGAAATCCATAGAGATGTGTGTCCAAGGTCTCTTCGGGACAGGCAAGGGCAAGAGCAACCCGCTGGAACGAGAACAGCAAGGCTTAGCTCGAGCACAAGTCCCACAGGACTGCACAAAAGACCGCACATCCCTAGACAAGGACGGCCACCAAAAGGACCTGGCCACCAGATCCCTGGTGCCAAAAATTCCCGGGTGCCCTGCCAACACCGAGGAATGAACCTCGGAAATGACTCTACTGGTCCACCTAGCAGGCACAAACAATCTGTCAGGTGGACAAGAGTCAGGCCTACCAGCCTGAAATCTCTGCAACACACATCGCAGATCCGGAGAAATAGCTGACAAGATAACTCCTTCCTTAAGAATACCCACAGGTTCAGCGACTCCAGGAGCATCAGGCACAAAGCTCCTAGACAGAGCATCGGCCTTCACATTCTTCGAACCTGGTAAATACGAGACCACAAAGTCAAAACGGGAGAAAAACAATGACCAGCGGGCCTGTCTAGGATTCAGGCGTTTAGCAGACTCGAGATACATCAGATTTTTGTGATCAGTCAAAACCACCACACGATGCTTAGCACCCTCGAGCCAATGACGCCACTCCTCAAATGCCCACTTCATGGCCAACAACTCCCGATTGCCCACATCATAATTTCGCTCTGCAGGCGAAAACTTCCTAGAGAAAAAGGCACAAGGTCTCATAGTAGAGCAACCAGGACCTCTCTGAGACAAAACGGCCCCTGCCCCAATCTCCGAAGCATCCACCTCAACCTGAAAGGGCAGTGAGACATCAGGCTGGCACAAAACAGGCGCCGAAGTAAACCGGCGTTTCAACTCCTGGAAAGCCTCCACGGCAGCAGGAGCCCAGTTAGCTACATCAGAGCCTTTCTTGGTCATATCCGTCAAAGGTTTAACAACGCTAGAAAAATTAGCGATAAAACGACGGTAAAAGTTAGCAAAACCCAAGAACTTCTGAAGACTCTTAACTGACGAGGGCTGAGTCCAATCATGAATAGCTCGGACCTTGACTGGGTCCATCTCCACAGCAGAAGGGGAAAAAATGAACCCTAAAAAGGGAACCTTCTGTACACCAAAGAGACACTTTGAGCCTTTAACAAACAAAGAATTTTCACGCAAAATCTTGAAAACCATCCTGACCTGTTCTACATGCGAGTCCCAATCATCAGAAAAAACCAGAATATCGTCCAGATAAACGATCAAAAATTTATCCAGATACTTCCGGAAAATGTCATGCATAAAGGACTGAAAAACTGAAGGCGCATTAGAGAGCCCAAAAGGCATCACCAAGTACTCAAAATGACCTTCGGGCGTATTGAATGCAGTTTTCCATTCATCTCCTTGCTTAATGCGCACAAGGTTGTACGCACCACGAAGATCTATCTTGGTGAACCACTTGGCACCTTTAATCCGGGCAAACAAGTCTGACAACAGCGGCAAAGGATACTGAAATTTGACAGTGATCTTATTTAAGAGCCGATAGTCAATACAAGGCCTCAAAGATCCGTCCTTTTTGGCCACAAAAAAGAATCCCGCACCAAGAGGGGAAGAAGAAGGACGGATATGCCCCTTCTCCAGAGACTCTCTAATATATGAACGCATAGCGGTATGTTCAGGTACCGACAGGTTAAATAATCTTCCCTTAGGAAACTTACTGCCTGGAATCAACTCTATTGCGCAGTCACACTCCCTATGAGGAGGCAGTGCACTGGACCTGGACTCGCTGAAAACATCCTGAAAATCAGACAAATACTCCGGAACTTCCGAAGGCGTAGAAGAAGCAATAGACACGGGCAGGGAATCCCCATGATTTCCACGGCATCCCCAACTTGACACTGACATGGCCTTCCAATCCAAGACTGGATTATGGGTCTGCAACCATGGCAACCCCAAAACAACCAAATCATGCATTTTATGCAAAACAAGAAAACGTATAACCTCCCGATGTTCAGGAGTCATACACATGGTAACCTGTGTCCAAAACTGCGGTTTATTTTCTGCCAACGGCGTAGCATCAATACCCATAAGAGGGATTGGATTTTCTAATGGCTCAAGAACAAAACCACAGCGCTTGGCAAATGACAGATCCATAAGACTCAGGGCAGCACCTGAATCTACAAACGCCATGGCAGGATAAGATGACAGTGAACAAATCAAAGTTACAGATAGAATAAATTTAGGTTGCAAATTACCAACGGTGACAGGACTAACAACCTTAGTTAGACGTTTAGAGCATGCTGAGATAACATGTGTAGAATCACCACAGTAGTAACACAAGCCATTCTGGCGTCTATGAATTTTCCGCTCATTTCTAGTCAGGATTCTATCACATTGCATTAAATCAGTTGTTTGTTCAGACAGCACCATAGGTGAATTTGCGGTTTTTCTATCACATTGCCTTAAATCAGGTGCCTGTTCAGACAACACCATAAGGGAATTTGCGGTTTTGCGCTCCCGCAACCGCCGGTCAATTTGAATAGCCAGGGCCATGGAATCATTTAGACCTGTGGGAATAGGGAAACCCACCATCACATTCTTAATGGCTTCAGAAAGGCCATTTCTAAAATTTGCGGCCAGTGCACACTCGTTCCACTGAGTCAGCACGGACCATTTCCGAAATTTTTGGCAATACACTTCAGCCTCGTCCTGGCCCTGAGACATAGCCAGCAAGGCTTTTTCTGCCTGAATCTCAAGATTCGGTTCCTCATAAAGTAAACCGAGCGCCAGAAAAACGCATCAATATCCGCCAATGCCAGATCTCCTGGCGCCAGCGAGAAGGCCCAATCCTGAGGGTCGCCCCGTAAAAAAGACATAACAATTTTCACTTGCTGAGCGGAGTCTCCAGATGAACAGGGTCTCAGGGACAAAAATAATTTACAATTATTCCTGAAATTTCTAAACTTAAATCGGTCTCCGAAAAACAATTCAGGAATCGGTATCTTAGGTTCTGACATAGGATTTCTGGTAACATAATCTTGTATGCCCTGCACACGAGCAGCAAGCTGGTCCACACTTGTAATCAAGGTCTGGACATTCATGTCTGCAGCAAGCTTGAGCCACTCAGAGGTAAAGGGGAAAAGAAAAAAAAATGAGAGAGAGAAAAAAAAAAACCTCAGAATTTTCTTTCTTATAATCCCGCTTCTGCAATGCATTTAACATTTAATACTGGCCTGGCAAACTGTTATGACCCCAATGGCGAGGGTCTCAGAGAAATAGGTAAGTCTGCGAAGTACAAAAATCCAGCTCATAGGGCAGTGGTAACTGGGTTGACCATATATCTACTCCTAACGCCAACACTAGAAGTAGCCGGGGAACATGCCTACGTTGGTCGCTAGATGTCTCGCGCCAGCCGGAGAACTAACTACCCCTAGAAGAGGAAAACAAAGACCTCTCTTGCCTCCAGAGAAAGGACCCCAAAAGTAGGATACAAGCCCCCCACAAATAATAACGGTGAGGTAAGAGGAAATGACAAACATAGAAATGAACTAGGTTTAGCAAAGAGAGGCCCGCTTACTAATAGCAGAATGTAGTAAGATAACTTATATGGTCAACAAAAACCCTATCAAACATCCACGCTGGAAATTCAAGAACCCCCGAACCGTCTAACGGCCCGGGGGGAGAACACCAGCTCACTAGAGCTTCCAGCAAGGACAGGATACAGATTAAGTACAAGCTGGACAAAAATGCAAACAAAAACAAATAACAAAAAGCAAGAAAGCAGACTTAGCTTAATCTAGCAGGAACCAGGATCAGTAGACAAGAGCACAACAGATTAGCTCTGATTACAACGTTGCCAGGCATTGAACTGAAGGTCCAGGGAGCTTATATAGCAACACCCCTGAACTAACGGCCCAGGTGAGCATACAAGGGATGACTGACATATCCAGAGTCAAATCACTAGTAACCACTAGAGGGAGCCAAAAAGCAAATTCACAACAGGGATGGCAAGCTGGAAAAGTAGTGGTTACTGGGAAGAACGTACTGCAGAACAGCCACCACAATCACTTTTTTAAAACAATCAGTTTCCACCAGCCGGAATGGCAGCATTTCAACAGCCCGTAATTTGAAAATGCTGTCATTCAGGACCATGGCTCATTGGTGGGTAGGGGGTATCTCCTCTTTCTCTCAAGGGTGTGGGGAATACAAAGCTGAACACTTTCATGGGATGTGTGGAGATGCTCAGTGACACTGGTGATGGTGGTGCTGTCACATACTCTCTTTTCAGGGAGGCAGGTTGCCCTGTTGATCAGGAGCAGGAGGAAGAGGCCAAGACTACAGCAGAAGAGGGAGCAGGAGGAGGCTCAGATCTTTCATGTTTTTTAAAGTATGTACTCAACTGCACCTTGTGTTTGGAATTCAGATGCTTCATCATGCAGGCGCTGCTGAGGTTCTGAAGATTTATGCCTCGCTTCAGGCTCTAATGGCACAGCACTCCTACTACCCATATCTTGTTGTCAGCACATTGGCAGAAGAAATGACACACCAGGGAGCTCCATTGAGCTGTCTTTGGTTTGCTCATTTCCTCGGTGTAGTGGGCAGTAGCAGATGACATACTGGCTAGGGGCCGGCGGCTGTGCTTTTGCACCCTGCTCCCTCTTTTGCTGTGTTGCTGGGCAGCCTGACCACCTTCTCTTCCTCCAAACTGCGTAAGTCACTAGGATGGGCTTTGCTTCACGTGCGGTCTATGATATCATCATGTCCCTACATCATCTTCCAGCCACTCCTCACCTCTGCCCTTCCTGCCGGTCTGCACACTACAGAAAGACGTTGCAGTTGGCAACTGTGTTTTGTCATCCTCTAAGACGTGCTGCGGTACTCCACTGACAATCAGTGCACTCAGTCTCTTTCACTTCTGGCGCAGAGCCAAGTTGATGGGCCACGGAACCCCAGATAGTGGAGTCACCAAATAGCAGAAGAGACTGCTGCATAACTTGGGGCTCAGACTGCTTAGCTGATTTAAGAATATACCACCATTACAAAAGCAGTCATAAGTCAAAGTACATGAAAATTATAAAAAAAACTTTATTGATATCAAACAGGTGTAAAACAGCAAATGGAAAATCCCCCGTGCCACCCTCAGCACGTACAATAGGACAGGCACAGGTGCCTGTGACAATACCTATCAAATGCCAATACTGTAAAGGGTAACCATAGATATACACACATAATCACATCGAAGTATTACATACAGCATTGGCATACGGTGTCAAATTCATATACGCATATATATAGTATACTGTTATGAACTGGTGGCCTAGGAGCAGCATGGACGAGCTCTGGAGTAGGTGGCCTCTATGCTGACCGCAGACCCTGAACTTAACACATCAACTAGAAGTAGCCGTGGAATGTTCCTGTCACTCCCTAGACACCTCGTCACGGCCGGAGGACTAATTACACCTAAAGAAAGAAACAGGAATACTATCTTGCCTCAGAGAAAATTCCCAAAGGAAAGGCAGCCCCCCACAAATATTGACTGTGAGAGGAGAGGGAAATTACAAACGCAGACTGAAAACAGAATTTAGCAAAGGAGGCCACGCTACCTAGAAAGAAAAGACAGGAAAGAGTACTGTGCGGTCAGTATAAAAAATACTACAAAATCCACCACAGAGAATACAAAATCTCCACACCTAACTAAAGGCATGGAGGGTAACTCTGTGACTCCAGAGCTTCCAACTTGGCTGAGTAAATCTTAACACAGACAAAGCTGGACAAGAAAAAACATAGCAATTCACAGAACAATTAAGTCCACCGCATGTGGACTGCAAAAACAGAGCCAGGACTTATCTTTGATGATTTGGACAATTCAGAAGGAGAAACCAAGCTGAGATGTGGGTCCCTAGAAAACAATGGCCAACTGGCACTCACTAAAGGAAGGAGCAAGACTAAATAGCCCCGTCCAAAGTGGAAGCAGCTGATGACCATTGTGAAGGACAAACAGCAGCACTACCACTTATAACCACCGGAGGGAGCCTAAGAGCAGAACCCACAACAGAATTCACAACAGTATACATACCGATAGGCAGAATGTTATAAGCACACAGGCACCGGGCTCCCGTCCACCCCGACGCGCGTTTCAGCAAATGCCTTCCTCAAGGGGCGTGTGTGTATATCTATGGTTACCTGTTATGACCCCAATGGCGAGGGTCTCAGAGGAACGTGGAAGTCTGCAGAATACAAAAATCCAGCTCATAGGGCAGTGGTAACTGGGTTGACCATATATCTACTCCTAACGCCAACACTAGAAGTAGCCGGGGATCATTCCTACGTTGATTCTAGATGACACGCGCCAGCCGGAGAATCTAGCTACCCCTAGTAGAGGAAAACAAAGACCTTTCTTGCCTCCAGAGAAGGGGACCCCAAAGCTGGATAGAAGCCCCCCACAAATAATGACGGTGAGGTAAGAGGAAATGACAAACACAGAAATGAATCAGGTTTAGCACAGAGAGGCCCGCTTACTGATAGCAGAATAAAGAAAGGTAACTTATATGGTCAACAAAAACCCTATCAAAATCCACACTGGAAATTCAAGAACCCCCGAACCGTCTAACGGTCCGGGGGGAGAACACCAGCCCCCTAGAGCTTCCAGCAAAGGTCAGGATATTGATTTGGAACAAGCTGGACAAAAATACAAAACCAAAACAAATAGCAAAAAGCAAAAGGCAGACTTAGCTGATATAACTGGAACCAGGATCAGTAGACAAGAGCACAGCAGACTAGCTCTGATAACTACGTTGCCAGGCATTGAACTGAAGGTCCAGAGAGCTTATATAGCAACACCCCTAACTAACGACCCAGGTGCGGATAAAAGGAATGACAGAAAAACCAGAGTCAAAAAACTAGTAACCACTAGAGGGAGCAAAAAGCAAATTCACAACAGTACCCCCCCCCCTTAGTGAGGGGTCACCGAACCCTCACCACGACCACCAGGGCAATCAGGATGAGCGGCATGAAAGGCACGAACTAAATCGGCCGCATGAACATCAGAGGCGACCACCCAGGAATTATCCTCCTGACCATAGCCCTTCCACTTGACCAGGTACTGAAGCCTCCGCCTGGAGAGGCGAGAATCCAAGATCTTCTCCACCACGTACTCCAACTCGCCCTCAACCAACACCGGAGCAGGAGGCTCAGCAGAAGGAACTACAGGCACAATGTACCGCCGCAACAAGGACCTATGAAATACATTGTGAATAGCAAACGACACAGGAAGATCCAGACGAAAAGATACAGGATTAAGGATTTCCAATATCTTGTAAGGCCCAATAAAACGAGGTTTAAATTTGGGAGAGGAGACCTTCATAGGAACAAAGCGGGAAGAAAGCCATACCAAATCCCCAACGCGTAGTCGGGGACCCACACCGCGGCGGCGGTTGGCAAAGCGCTGAGCCTTCTCCTGTGACAACTTCAAGTTGTCCACCACATGATTCCAGATCTGCTGCAACCTATCCACCACAGAATCCACCCCAGGACAGTCAGAAGGCTCCACATGACCCGAAGAAAAGCGAGGATGGAAACCAGAGTTGCAGAAAAAAGGCGAAACCAAGGTGGCGGAACTAGCCCGATTATTAAGGGGAAACTCAGCCAACGGCAAGAATGTCACCCAATCGTCCTGATCAGCAGAGACAAAACACCTCAAATAAGCCTCCAAAGTCTGATTGGTTCGCTCCGTCTGTCCATTAGTCTGAGGATGGAAAGCAGACGAAAACGACAAATCAATGCCCATCCTACTACAAAAGGATCGCCAGAACCTGGAAACGAACTGGGATCCTCTGTCTGACACAATATTCTCAGGGATGCCGTGCAAACGAACCACGTTCTGGAAAAACATAGGAACCAGATCGGAAGAGGAAGGCAGCTTAGGCAAAGGAACCAAATGGACCATCTTGGAGAAGCGATCACATATCACCCAGATAACGGACATGCCCTGAGATAGCGGAAGATCAGAAATGAAATCCATGGAGATATGTGTCCAAGGTCTCTTCGGGACAGGCAAGGGCAAGAGCAAACCGCTGGCACGAGAACAGCAAGGCTTAGCTCGAGCACAAGTCCCACAGGACTGCACAAATGACCGCACATCCCTTGACAAGGAAGGCCACCAAAAGGACCTGGCCACCAGATCTCTGGTGCCAAAAATTCCCGGGTGACCTGCCAACACCGAGGAATGAACCTCGGAAATGACTCTGCTGGTCCACTTATCCGGGACAAACAGTCTGTCAGGTGGACAAGACTCAGGCCTATCAGCCTGAAATCTCTGCAACACACGTCGCAGATCCGGAGAAATAGCTGACAAGATAACTCCATCTTTAAGAATACCAACAGGATCAGCGACTCCAGGAGCATCAGGCACAAAGCTCCTAGAAAGAGCATCGGCCTTCACATTCTTTGAACCTGGTAAATACGAGACAACAAAATCAAAGCGGGAGAAAAACAATGACCAGCGGGCCTGTCTCGGATTAAGGCGTTTAGCAGACTCGAGATACATCAGATTTTTGTGATCAGTCAAGACCACCACACGATGCTTAGCACCCTCGAGCCAATGACGCCACTCCTCAAATGCCCATTTCATGGCCAACAACTCCCGATTGCCCACATCATAATTTCGCTCGGCAGGCGAAAACTTCCTAGAGAAAAAGGCACAAGGTTTCATAACAGAGCAACCAGGGCCTCTCTGCGACAAAACGGCCCCTGCCCCAATCTCCGAAGCATCCACCTCAACCTGAAAGGGAAGTGAGACGTCAGGCTGGCACAAAACAGGCGCCGAAGTAAACCGGCGTTTCAACTCCTGGAAAGCCTCCATGGCAGCAGGAGCCCAGTTAGCTACATCGGAGCCCTTCTTGGTCATATCCGTCAAAGGTTTCACAATGCTATAAAAATTAGCAATAAAACGACGGTAGAAGTTAGCGAAGCCCAAGAACTTCTGAAGACTCTTAACTGACGAGGGCTGAGTCCAATCAAGAATAGCTCGGACCTTGACTGGGTCCATCTCCACAGCAGAAGGGGAAAAAATGAACCCCAAAAAGGGAACCTTCTGTACACCAAAGAGACACTTTGAGCCCTTGACAAACAAAGAATTTTCACGCAAAATTTTAAAGACCAACCTGACTTGCTCCACATGCGAATCCCAATTATCAGAAAAAAACAAAATATCATCCAGATAAACAATCAAAAATTTATCCAGATACTTCCGGAAAATGTCATGCATAAAGGACTGAAAAACTGAAGGCGCATTGGAGAGCCCAAAAGGCATCACCAAGTACTCAAAATGACCTTCGGGCGTATTGAATGCGGTTTTCCATTCATCACCTTGCTTAATGCGCACAAGGTTGTACGCACCACGAAGGTCTATCTTGGTGAACCACTTGGCACCCTTAATCCGGGCAAACAAGTCAGACAACAGCGGTAAAGGATACTGAAATTTGACAGTGATCTTATTTAAAAGCCGATAATCAATACAAGGTCTCAAAGATCCGTCCTTTTTTGCCACAAAAAAAGAATCCCGCACCAAGAGGGGAAGAAGACGGACGAATATGTCCTTTCTCCAGAGACTCCTTGATATATGAACGCATAGCGGTATGTTCAGGTACCGACAGATTAAACAGTCTTCCCTTAGGAAACTTACTGCCTGGGATCAAATCTATAGCACAGTCACAGTCCCTATGAGGAGGCAGTGCACTGGACTCAGACTCACTGAAGACATCCTGATAATCAGACAAATACTCCGGAACTTCCGAAGGCGTAGAAGAAGCAATAGACACAGGCAGGGAATCCCCATGAATACCACGACAGCCCCAACTTGAGACTGACATAGCCTTCCAGTCCAGGACTGGATTATGGGTCTGTAACCATGGCAGCCCTAAAACAACCAAATCATGCATTTTATGTAAAACCAGGAAACGTATCACCTCGCGGTGTTCAGGAGTCATGCACATGGTAACCTGTGTCCAATACTGCGGTTTATTTGCTGCCAATGGTGTAGCATCAATACCCCTAAGGCCGGCGTCACACTGGCGAGTTTTACGGACGTAAGAGCGCAGAAACTACGTCCGTAAAACTCGCATAACATACGGCACAATTATTCTCAATGGGGCTGCTCCTATTAGCCGTATATTACGGTTCAGTATTATACGGCTTTCTACGGCCGTACAAAATCGCAGCATGCTGCGTTTGTCAGCGTACTGCGCAAAAAAATCGCCAATGAAAGTCTATGGGGGCGAGAAAAATACGGATTCCACACGGACCAGCAGTGTGACTTGCGAGAAATACGCAGCGCTGTTAGTGAAAAGTCGGTAATTCAATTGCCGGCTTTTCATTTCTCCTGCACAAACCCGACAGGATATGAGACATGGTTTACATACAGTAAACCATCTCATATCCCCATTTTTTTTGCATATTCCACACTACTAATGTTAGTAGTGTGTATGTGCAAAATTTCAGCGCTGTAGCTGCTAAAATAAAGGGTTAAATGGCGGAAAAAATTGGCGTGGGCTCCCGCGCAATTTTCTCCGCCAGAGCGGTAAAGCCAGTGACTGAGGGCAGATATTAATAGCCAGGAGAGGGTCCATGGTTATTGGCCCCCCCGTGGCTAAAAACATCTGCCCCCAGCCACCCCAGAAAAGGCACATCTGGAAGATGCGCCTATTCTGGCACTTGGCCACTCTCTTCCCACTCCCTGTAGCGGTGGGATATGGGGTAATGAAGGGTTAATGCCACCTTGCTATTGGAAGGTGACATTAAGCCAGATTAATAATGGAGAGGCGTCAATTATGACACCTATCCATTATTAATCCAATTGTTGGAAAGGGTTAAAAAACACACACACACATGATTAAAAAGGATTTTAATGAAATAAACACAGCGGTTGTTGTAATAATTTATTGTTCTCTCAAATCCATTTGCAGTCCCTCGCTTGGCAACATAATAAACGCACAAGATACATACCTTCTGATGTACTGTCAGGTCCAACGATGTAATCCATCAGAAGGGGTTAACTAATATTACAAGCAGGAGCCCTGCTAAATGCAGCTGTGCTCCGTGCTTGTAATTCCCCTGCGAATGAATGAAATGTAGGTCATTGACCTACATTTCCTTCAGTCGCGGTGATGCGCCCCCTGGTGGATGTCCTCATATGACCTGGAGCGTGGGAAAAAGTTCCCAGGCTGCAGTTCATGAGAACATCCACCAGAGGGCGCCTCACCGCGAATGAATGAAATGTAGGTCAATGACCTACATTTCATTCATTCGCAGGGGAATTACAAGCACGGAGCACAGCTGCATTATAGCAGGGCTCCTGCTTGTAATATTAGTTAACCCCTTCAGATGGATTACTTCGTGGGACCTGATCTGACATCAGAAGGTATGTATATTGTGCGTTTATTATGTTGCCAAGCGAGGGACTGCAAATGGATTTGAGAGAACAATAAATTATTACAACAACCGCTGTGTTTATTTCATTAAAATCCTTTTTAATCATGTGTGTGTGTGTGTTTTTTAACCCTTTCCAACAATTGGATTAATAATGGATAGGTGTCATAATTGACGCCTCTCCATTATTAATCTGGCTTAATGTCACCTTCCAATAGCAAGGTGGCATTAACCCTTCATTACCCCATATCCCACCGCTACAGGGAGTGGGAAGAGAGTGGCCAAGTGCCAGAATTGGCGCATCTTCCAGATGTGCCTTTTCTGGGGTGGCTGGGGGCAGATGTTTGTAGCCACGGGGGGGCCAATAACCATGGACCCTCTCCTGGCTATTAATATCTGCCCTCAGTCACTGGCTTTACCATTCTGGCGGAGAAAATTGCGCGGGAGCCCACGCCAATTTTTTCCGCCATTTAACCCTTTATTTCAGCAGCTACAGCGCTGAAATTTTGCACATACACACTACTAACATTAGTATTGTGGAATATGCAAAAAAAAGGGGATATGAGATGGTTTACTGTATGTAAACCATGTCTCATATCCTGTCGGGTTTGTGCAGGAGAAATGAAAAGCCGGCAATTGAATTACCGGCTGTTCACAGATATCGCGCTGAATGAAATCTAAATACAGAATATATATATATGTGTCTCAATGACATATATATATATATATATATATATATATATATATATATATATACTGTATATATGTTTTACCGAACATTTGAGCACATAAATCCATTAGATGTCGGTTTTGCAAGCCTGCGCGAAAATCTCGCAGTACGGATGCCATACGGATTACATACGGAGGATGCCATGCGCAAAATACGCTGACACACCCTGCCTACGGATCACTATTTTGGGAACATTTCACCGTATTTCGGCCGTATTACGGCCGTAAAATACGGACCGTATTGTCCTACGCCGAGTGTGACGCCGGCCTAAGAGGAATAGGATTTTCTAATGGTTCAAGAGTAAAACCACAGCGCTTAGCAAATGAGAGATCCATGAGACTCAGGGCAGCACCTGAATCTACAAATGCCATGACAGGATAAGATGACAGTGAGCAAATCAAAGTTACAGACAGAATAAATTTAGGTTGCAAATTACCAACGGTGACAGGACTAACAACCTTAGCTATACGTTTAGAGCATGCTGAGATAACATGTGTAGAATCACCACAGTAGTAGCACAAGCCATTCCGGCGTCTATGAATTTTCCGCTCATTTCTAGTCAGGATTCTATCACATTGCATTAAATCAGGTGTCTGTTCAGACAACACCATGAGGGAATTTGCGGTTTTTCTATCACATTGCACCGAATTAGGTGTCTGTTCAGACAACACCATGAGGGAATTTGCGGTTTTGCGCTCCCGCAACCGCCGGTCAATTTGAATAGCCAGTGCCATAGTATCATTCAGACCTGTGGGAATGGGAAAACCCACCATAACATTCTTAATGGCTTCAGAAAGGCCATTTCTAAAATTAGCGGCCAGTGCACACTCGTTCCAATGTGTCAGCACGGACCATTTCCGAAATTTTTGGCAATACACTTCAGCCTCGTCCTGCCCCTGAGACATAGCCAGCAAGGCCTTTTCTGCCTGAATCTCAAGATTGGGTTCCTCATAAAGTAAACCGAGCGCCAGAAAAAACGCATCAAGATCAGCCAATGCCGGATCTCCTGGCGCCAGCGAAAAAGCCCAATCCTGAGGGTCGCCCCGTAAGAACGAAATAACAATTTTTACTTGCTGAGCAGAATCTCCAGATGAACAGGGTCTCAGGGACAAAAACAATTTACAATTATTCACGAAATTCCTAAACTTAAACCTGTCTCCGGAAAACAGTTCAGGAATCGGTATTTTAGGTTCTGACCTAGGATTTCTGATAACATAGTCTTGTATGCCCTGCACACGAGTAGCCAGCTGGTCCACACTTGTAATCAAGGTCTGGACATTCATGTCTGCAGCAAGCATAGCCACTCTGAGGTAAAGGGGAAGAAGAAAAAAAAAAAAAACTTAGAATCTTCTTTCTTATAATCCCTCTTCTGCAATGCATTAAACATTTAATACTGGCCTGGCAAACTGTTATGACCCCAATGGCGAGGGTCTCAGAGGAACGTGGAAGTCTGCAGAATACAAAAATCCAGCTCATAGGGCAGTGGTAACTGGGTTGACCATATATCTACTCCTAACGCCAACACTAGAAGTAGCCGGGGATCATTCCTACGTTGATTCTAGATGACACGCGCCAGCCGGAGAATCTAGCTACCCCTAGTAGAGGAAAACAAAGACCTTTCTTGCCTCCAGAGAAGGGGACCCCAAAGCTGGATAGAAGCCCCCCACAAATAATGACGGTGAGGTAAGAGGAAATGACAAACACAGAAATGAATCAGGTTTAGCACAGAGAGGCCCGCTTACTGATAGCAGAATAAAGAAAGGTAACTTATATGGTCAACAAAAACCCTATCAAAATCCACACTGGAAATTCAAGAACCCCCGAACCGTCTAACGGTCCGGGGGGAGAACACCAGCCCCCTAGAGCTTCCAGCAAAGGTCAGGATATTGATTTGGAACAAGCTGGACAAAAATACAAAACCAAAACAAATAGCAAAAAGCAAAAGGCAGACTTAGCTGATATAACTGGAACCAGGATCAGTAGACAAGAGCACAGCAGACTAGCTCTGATAACTACGTTGCCAGGCATTGAACTGAAGGTCCAGGGAGCTTATATAGCAACACCCCTAACTAACGACCCAGGTGCGGATAAAAGGAATGACAGAAAAACCAGAGTCAAAAAACTAGTAACCACTAGAGGGAGCAAAAAGCAAATTCACAACAGTTACCCTTTACAGTATTGGCATTTGATAGGTATTGTCACAGGCACCTGTGCCTGACCTGTTGTATGTGCTGAGGGTGGCACAAGGGATTTTCCATTTGCTGTTTTACACCTGCTTGATATCAATAAAGTTTTTTTTATAACTTTCATGTACTTTGACTTATGACTGCTTTTGTAAGGGCGGTATATTCTTAATGAATGCGCAGTTGGTCTATTGTGGTTCCACTCCAGCCATATAACTATTTTGACAATTAATCCATCAATGGGATTATTATTTATTTATTATTGGCTGGTATGTATTCCACTAAGTATTTATGCTTAGCTGATTTGGAAGGGGGTGAGGTGGAAGCCGGATGACCATGGTCCTCAAGTGCCAAGTCTGCGCTTTCTGCAGGAGACAGGGTAGAAGATATTGCGAAGGAACTCGAGGCACTCTCAGCTATACAAACTAACACCGCTTCAATATGCTCTGGCCTCACCATTTGTGTAAGGGCACTTGTCCTTACGCAAAAGGTCCTGTCACCTGCGTACACCAGAGGAAGGTATTTCACTTGGGAACATATCAGGCACAGAACGACCACCACCAGCAGCAACACATCCCCTATTTGATGTTCCCCTCATTTTTTCACTTGTTTTTTTAATCACAGTACTCCCACAGATACGGGTGCAGATTATAAAAATTTGTTTTTAGGCACACAACTCCCACAGACACAGATGCAGAGTAGAAAAATGTGTTTTTATGCACAATACTCCCACATACACGGGTGGAGAGTGGAAAAATTTTACTTTAGGCACACTATTCTCACAGACATGGGTCCAGAATATAAACATTTGTTTTTAGGCAAACTATTCCCACAGACACAGGTGCAGAGTTGAAAAATTTGTACTTATTAGGCACCTTGGTCAGTATTATACATCAGTATTTGTACGCCAAAACAAGGAGTGGGTGGAAAATGCAGAAGTGGTGAATGTGTTTCCTGTTTTGGTTTATAAATACTGATGTAAAATAGTAACCAAATACTGAGCATGTGAACGTGGCATAACACTGTCCCTCACTCCAGCTGCGTCCTGTCCCTACGCTAAGCAGAGCAGAATTGGTGGTGACACCCATGGTGCACCAGCCAATCACAGCAATGCCAATACTTTACATGGCTGTAACGGCTCTGTAAGTGCCCACAGCTTAAAAGCTTGTTGATTGTCTGTGCTACAGCCATTCAACAATTTTTATTCAGCACTGAACCCGAACAGTAAACCTGACTTCCTGTAAAAAGCCTGTGTTTAGAGTACAGTGCGAGACACTAGATGTCACATCATAAATAATTACTAGTGACTCAGTGGCAATGGATACCATGCATGCCCATGTCATCACACTGCCTCTAACATGTTTTACAGAGGATGTGGTGTGAATTGAATCATTAGCAGTTTCAAGTCTTTTTCATACTTTCTTCTTTCCATTATTCTGGTACAGGTTAATCTTAAAATCATCTATCCAAAGAATGCTTTTCTGGAACTTGGCTTTTTTTAAATATTTTTTTTGGCAAAGTCTAAGCTGGTCTTTTCAGTTTAAGGCTGATTAATGGTTTTCACTTCGTGGTGAACTCTCTCATGAGGTCTCTTTATAGCAAACTTAGACACTGAAATGCCTACTTCCTGGAGAGTGTTCTTCACTTGGGTGGATGTTGTGAAGGGGTTTTTCTTCACCATGGAAAGGATTCTGCAACCATCAACCACTGTTGTGTTCTGTAGACTTCTAGGCCTTTTTGAATTCCCAAACTCACCAGTGAGCTCTTTTTTTGCAGAATGTACCAAACTGTTGAATTGGTCATTTCTAACATTTCTGCTATCTCTCTCTAATCAATTTCTTCTTTTTTTCAGCGTAATGATGGTTTGTTTCACCTCCATTGAGAGCTCCTTTGACAGCATGTTGTGGGTTTACATCAACATCTTCCAAATGCAAATGCCACATCTGGAATCAGCTCTAGACCTTTTACCTGCTTAATTGATGATGAATTAACAAGAAACTACTTTTGGTCCCTTGAAAAAGCATCCAAAGTTCTGCCATCTATTGAATGCAGTTGTCTCCGCAAGTGAAATTGAGATCCTGAGGTTTGCAAAAATGTGCTGCATGTCTGTCTCCATGGGTAAGGCGTCTCTGGACGCATAGTGGACATGAGATTTCTAGAAATCCCATCCACTATGCTGTAACATCTGAATGCTGCGGGTTGGACACTGTCACTGTACAGTACAGCATTTACTGATCGTGTGCACATAACCTTAAGGTTACTTGTGCTTTTTCATTGCAGTTTTGAGTGCATTTTTCTACATGCATTTTTATCCCATTTTTTATGCTGCAGTTTTCTTTCCTTTTGGTAGGTTATGTTTTAAATGAAGCCTTTCTCCCTTATGGATTGTGAGCCCTTGTGGGCAGGGTCCTCTCTCCTCCTTTACCAGTAGATGACTTATATTGTTCGTGATTATTATACTTATTTTTTCACATGTAAAGCACCATGGTATAAATGGCGCTATAATAAGAAATAATAATTATAAAAAAGCTGCTTTGTTTTTTATACTTTTTGGAATTTGGATTTGACAAAACTTTATTTCTGTTGTCATTGGTGGATTACATGCGTTTCATATGTTCGAGCAATAAAAACGCATGTGCGGCTTTTAGATGCAAATTTTTCGCATCTAGTAAAAATCTATGGGAAAAATCTGTACATAAAACTCAGCGTACCTGCAAGATAAGTTGACATGTTGTAGATTTGAAACACACACTGCAGGTCAGTTTATGCGGAGTACAAAAAAAGGGGGCACAGTGGGCAAGAGATTTCAACAAATTCTTTCCACTTTTGTTGTAATTGTAAAACGCAGCATTTTTGTCGCACCGAAAATACGTAGTATCAATAACTCATAGTGGGCACACAACCTAAAGACAAATTCCCACAATGAGTTTTTAAGTGAGTATTTGATGTTGCAGATTTTCTGCACCATTTCTGCACCTATTAAGTAAATTAGGTAACTTGCGTTTTTTCATTGTGTTTTTGAATGTGTTTTTTGCATGCATCTTTATCGTGTTTTTTGTTTCCTTTTGGTACGTCATGTTTTAAATAAAGATGCTTTGTTTTCATACTTTCTGGTATTTGGCTTTGATAAAACTTTATCGAGACATTCATGTGCAGTTTTCATACGTTTTTAATGCATTTTCAAGAGAAACTGACAAGTTGCGGATTTGAAATTCACAATGTAGATCAGTTTACGTTGAATAAAAAATAAGTACAGTGCGCCTAAGATATCTATACATACCATCCATGTTGCTGGAACTGTAAGACATTGTATTTTTGACACAGAGAAAATACACAGCATCAAAAACTCACCAAAACTCATTGTGGACACCAAGTACGGACTGGGGCTGCAATTCAGCCCTGCAATTTGAAATCACACAGGCCCATGTTGTCCCCGTCCGCATGAACCAGATGGGATATATTACTAATATTACCCTGGATGGCGGAAAGGAAGATTTTCTACAAGATCAATATTTCTAATGATACCTGTGGCCTGCTGGGTAAGTGACGGAGTCAGCAACTTTGTGCTCAATCACAACTCTTAACAGTATGGGTATCTTGAGAACACCGATTCTGTTAACAACCTAGCAGACAAGCCAGCCCATGACCAGACAGGCCGTTCTGACATTTTCCATAATTGCCAGATGGTCAGTCCGACCCTGGTGGGCACACAAGCTAATGCCATTTTTTCATCGAAGGAAAGGAAGGGAAAAATCTAGGGAAGTTTTTACTTCTCTCCTTTTTTTGTTTAAATCTACTGCTAGTTGTGGTTTTAAAAACTGCATGAAAAAGTTACAATTTCAAAGCAGATAAATGTTGTGATGCAAAGCATTATAGCTCCTCAATAAATATTATTTAAAAAGAACAAACATTTGAAAACATTTTTTGAGATTTTTTTCCGGGCACATAACATAAGAGCTAATCTATACAGCTGACATATGTCCGCAACAGCCGTGGGTGGAATTGCCATCCACCCCCGGCTGTTAACTAGTTAAATGCCGCTGTCAATCTCTGATAGCGGCATTTAACTCGTGCTTACTGGAAGCGCGTCACTGATCCCGCCCATCGGTGAAATGATCGCGGGTCATCAATGAGTTGGCATGGCAACCAGAGGTCTGTGGTCATTGCCTTTGGTTGGCGCACTAAGCAAGTGAGCATTTCTGTTACACACAGGTGATCTGATCATCACCTGTGTGTAGCAAAGGCGATCGAAGTACTGCAGCTTCTAGTCTCCCAGGGGGACTATTGAAACATGAAAAATTAAAAAAAAAAGTTTTTAAAAAATATTACAAAAATAATTAAAAAAAAAAATTCAAAATCACCTTCCACATATTTGGTATATCCACATTCAGAATCACCTGATCTATCAATATAAAAAAGGAATTAGCCTGATCGCTAAATGGCACAATGAGAAAAAAAATTTGCAACGCCAGAATTAAGTTTTTTTGGTTGCCGCTACATTACAAAAAAATGCGATAATGGCGATCAAAAGATCGTATCTACACCAAAATGGTATCAATAAAAATGTCAGCTTGGTGCATAAAAAATAAGCCCTCATCTAGCCCCAGATTGCGAAAAATTTAGACGCTACAGGTTTCGGAATGTGGCGCCATTTTTTTTTAAACAAATTTGGGAATTTTTTTCACCATTTAGATAAACCTATACATGTTTGGTGCCTGTGAACTCATAATGACCTGGAGAATCATAACGGCAGATCAGTTTTAGCATATAGTGAACATGGTAAAAACAACAACCAAAAAAGCAACTGTGGAATTGCACTTTTTCTGTAATTTCACCACACTTGGAATTGCTTTCCCATTTTCTAGTACGTGATATGTTAAAACCAATGGTGTCTTTCAAAAGTACAACATGTCCCGCAAAGAAACAAGCCTTCACATGGCCATATTGATTGAAAAATAAAAAAGTTATGGTTCTGGGAACAAAGGGAACACAAATCAGAAATTCAAAAAATGAAATTTGCATACTTGTGCTCACGTGCCATCTAGTCTCATCTAGCTTGTCTCAATTCTTTTCTGTTGGGTGAAGCTGGGTGAGTCTAGTCAGCCTATTACTACAAGCATGCAAACCGCATATATGTGTTCATGTGATTGCCCAGCCGCATGAGGAATTCAAGGAAATCGAGACCTGGACAGGCCTTAGGCTAAATAGAGTACTGTGCAAATTTGCCTTTTGGTTCCTCAACCTCAGAAAGTTTAGGCCGGTTTCACATTTGCGGTTGTGTCCGCAGCGTTTCTTCCGCAATAATCCGCATGCGTTGTGTATTCCTATATTTAAAATTAGGAACGCAAGTGTCTGCGCTTGATTGTGTTTTGCCGCATTTGACGACGCATGCGTCGTTTCGTCGTCTGCAGTTTGGCACGGTAAACGCTACATATAGTAATTTTAGAGGCGTCAATTTGTCGACTAGAAACGTATGCGGTTGTTACCGGAAGAAATGCGCCAAAAAAACGCATTGCTGTCTATGTGAACGCATGCGGCCGCAAGCACATGTGTTTGCTTGCGTTCGTGAACGCATGCGTTGCACCAGAGAAAAACATGTGTAGACACTGATTAGCCACCCCCAAAATACAAGGCGATAAAGGGAGGGAGTGGACAGTTGAAGGTCACTACGCAGCACACAGAGAAGCTTTCCAGACGCAGCAGAGCAGACACAGGAAGGAATCTACACTCAGAACAATGTGAATATATCCTAGCCAATGCCTTTTGTGGAGAAACAGGGTCAGTGGGTGCTCTCGTCCGCTGGCCCGGCTGTCTTTAGCAAGACTGCATGGACCATGGCTCATACCACTGAACGCCCGCTCTATTTCCCCTTGGGCAATACACTACACAGACAACACAGGGTTAAAGTAAAACAGTGTGGCAATACTTTATTGAACCACAACACACAATAGCAAACAGAACAATCTCACCATGGCTGGAATTGTTTGGTTACATGGGCGCATATAAAATATCACTGCGTCTCCACGTATTTCCAGTATGACATGATGTCAGAGCTCCCAGAGTCACATGGGCGCATATAAAAGATCACTGCGTCTCCACGTATTTCCAGTATGACATGATGTCAGAGCTCCCAGGGTCGCTACTCCATCTGTGGATGAACGCACAGAGAAGGGGTAACGACAAGCATAGGGAGATGGCCAAGAACTGTCCATAGAGTCCATACAAGGTCCAAAGCCAGTTGACATGATGTCAGAGCTCCCAGGGTCACTACTCCATCTGTAGATGAACGCACAGAGAAGGGGTAATGACAAGCATAGGGAGATGACCAAGAACTGTCCATAGAGTCCATACAAGGTCCAAAGCCAGTTGACACGAGAGTCACCACCTGGCTTATCTGACCATCTTCATGGAACCAGGCGACCAGCGGGTCCCATACCTGGCTTTCTCCAAACATATCCATGGTTCAGAGATGGTCACTGGATCAGATCTGTGTCCTCCAACCAGAGCCGAAAACCCCTAGGTTGTATCCTATAGAATCATAGATCAGTGTCTCTCGTGATGGTGCCATGATGAGTTGGCTGCAGTCCTTTCTCTTGTCTGTTGGGTGGTTTGCAGAATGTCTGGCTGGTAGCTCTGTATTACTTCAGTCTCCCAGGATGTGATCTCTGAGTCTTTTTATACCCAAGGCATGTAAGCTATTTTTAGAATTAAGGTATCGTCACACTAGGCGAGGTTGCAGCGATATCGCCAGCGATCCATGACGTTGCAGCGTCCTGCATAGCGATATCGCTATGTTTGGCACGCAGCAGCGATCTGGATCCTGCTGGGATATCGCTGGTTGCAGGGAGAGTGCACGAACTTTCTTTCGTCGCAACTCTCCCGCTGACATCGCTGGATCGCCGTGTGTGACGCCGATCCAGCGATGTCTTCACTGGTATCCATGGTAAACATCGGGTTACTAAGCGCAGGGCCGCGCTTAGTAACCCGATATTTACCATGGATACCATGGTAAAAGTAAAAAAAAAACACTACATACTCACCTTCAGTTGTCCGTCACGTCCCCTGGAGCTTCCCGCACTGACTGTCTCAGCGCCAGCCGGCCGTAAAGCAGAGACTGCGGTGAACCTGCAGTAACAGCGGTTCACCGCTGGGCACCGCTGTTACAGCCGGCCGGCGCTGAGACACAGTCAGTGCGGGAAGCGCCGAGGGACATGAAGGACGATAGAAGGTGCGTATGTAGTGTTTTTTTTTTCTTTTTACAGGGGGACTTCGGCATCGCTGAAGACAGTTTCAGCGATGCCGAAGTCGCTCCCCTGATCGCTGGTCGCTGGAGAGAGCTGTCTGTGTGATAGCTCTCCAGCGACCAAACAGCGACGCTGCAGCGATCGACATCGCTGTCGCTATCGCTGCAGCGTCGCTTAATGTGACGGTACCTTTACCCAGAGTCTTTCAGTCCAACATCAAGATAAGGTAAACAATGGTGATGGGATCAAGGTAGCACTATTAGCATATAAGCGCACATCAATAAACAAAGCTTCACACACTCAATGTACAGTCACTATTACAGACTAAGGGTACTGTCACACTCTGCAACTTTCCAACGATCACGACCAGCGATACGACCTGGCCGTGATCGTTGGAAAGTCGTTGTGTGGTCGCTGGAGAGCTGTCACACAGACCGCTCTCCAGCGACCAACGATGCCAAAGGCCCCGGGTAACCAGGGTAAACATCAGGTTACTAAGCGCAGGGCCGCACTTAGTAACCCGATGTTTACCCTGGTTACCATCGTAAAAGTAAAAAAAAAAAAACCGTACATACTCACATTTCGGTATCCGTCAGGTCCCTTGCAGTCTGCTTCCCGTTCTGACTGAGTGCCGCCGTAAAGTGAAAGCAGATCACAGCGGTGACGTAACCGCTGTGCTCTGCTCTTACTTTCCGGCCGGCAGTCAGCCAGTGCGGGAAGCAGACTGCAAGGGACCTGACGGACACCGGAATGTGAGTATGTACGGTTTGTTTTTTTTTACTTTTACGATGGTAACCAGGGTAAACATCGGGTTACTAAGCGCGCCCCTGCGCTTAGTAACCCGATGTTTATCCTGGTTACAAGCGAACGCATCGTTGGATCGGTGTCGCACACACCGATCCAACGATGACAGCGGGAGATCCAGCGACGAAAGAAAGTTCCAAACGATCTGCTACGACGTACGATTCTCAGCAGGGTCCCTGATCGCTGCTGCGTGTCAGACGCAGCGATATCGTATGGATATCGCTGGAACATCACGGATCGTACCGTCGTAGCGACCAAAGTGCCAATGTGTGACAGTACCCTTACACAGTATGTTAGATAGTATATAAGTTGGCAAGTCTGTCTTCTTGACCCACCAGATGTAAACACTTAAATTCACAAGCCAATATACAGATAAAAAAACAGTTCTTTTGGTTTTTGCAAAAACATGGTTGTCTGGGAAATTAAGATACAATCTGGTTTCTTCACACCTTTATTTTCTATTTTCTGTCTCTACATGTCCTAATTTCTTCCATTTCTTTCTTTCTGCATGCATCAGAATGTCTTCTTCTGATGAGGAGCAACGTCCTGGGCCTTCTGAAGTCATGTCAGTGAAGTGAGTACTCACCTCCTCAAATTGGTAAGTATTCACTGTCACATCTACACATATGACAATTTTTTTTTCCTTTTTTTAGAGCACTTCTTCTACTGCGGCAGAGACTGGGCAGGAGCAGCAGGGTCACGGTCGAGTGTCAAGGCGGCAGCGTGTAAGTATACAAGGCTGACTGTTTACTGTATCCTGACTTTAGTATTCTTGAATCTTCCTTTCTTTTCTTTCCTCTTTCTTTACAATTTTCTTCTGGACTCCTTTTTTATCTTGACTTTCCTTATTCATGCCATTTCTCAGCCTCTGTTTTCTTTCTTTTCCTTATATAAATGTATACAACATTTAATGTCTTCATTTATGTTTTAGGTTCCAGAACGGGATGAGGACCTCATTGACAACGATATCCTCATCTCCCTGGTCCATGAGCGAGTCCCGCTGTGGGACACCCGGGTTCCACAGCACTCGGACAACGTGACGATCCGGCGCATATGGAATTAGGTGGCCAAAGCGATGTGGGATGGCTAGGACAATGCCCCGACTCGGGTCCGAACTGCATTTTGTAAGTATTGCAATGCAGTGTGAAGCAGCAGAGACCTTGGCCGTGCTCACACAACTGTGTGTGATGACACAAACTCTCAGGAGTTTTTCTCATCACACACAGTTGTGTGAGCATGGCCAAAAGTACATTGTCTAACCATTATGTTTTGTTTTTTCAACAGTGGGCAGAGTCAAAACACGTTGGTGTTCGATGAAGGACCGCTTCAACAAGGACCTGTGTCAAGAGAGCTATGTTCCCAGTGGTTCTGGAGCAAGAATCCGAAAGCATAAATACCATCGCATTCTGACATTTTTAAGACCGATCCTTGCCCAGAGAACATAAATATTTCTCCTGTGCATTAGGTTATGTTGTATTGCCATAATCTGTATGTTTCTATTCAACAGGAGTTGGGGTTTGGTAAATTTTTGGTATTCATTTTTTTTTCCTTTTTTCACAGCACATGGAGCAGCACTGTTGGCCCAGGTTCTGGAGCGGTCCTTCATCAGACGGCCACGGACCGGTCCCAGCCATCCAGCAGCGCTGCAGCAAGTGGGCCTGCCACATCAACTGGAGACCAGGAAGCTGGTCCATCAGGTGTTCCCTTTTCCCAGTCCTCTGCTTCTGCCCCTTTTTTTTGGGGCTCCTCCCGGCAGCGGCAGAGGGCATTGGACAGGTCACTCATGCCCAAATTTTTGCACTTGAGCTCGGTTTTTCACGATGGACTCAAGGCTTTGGGTGACCGACTGGATACTGCCACTAGCCATATGAATGCACGTATCCAGGAGGTCACCAAAAGCCTTGACCAAGTAAAAGCCGACCTCCAGAGGCCAGCACATCATTTCTTTAACCAAATTGAACAGGGCATGTCGGAACACCTTACTCCTGATCTCCTGCTTAGTGTCATGCAGGCCTGCAATGCTGCTTATGTGCAGGCTATGCAGCAGAGTCGGTATTTTCAGCAGACAGTGGCGGCATATCCACCTGTGCCTTCACTGTCATGATTAACCTCAATGCCGACCTCTGCTGCATACCACTGAACGGCCACCTCTATTCCTAGCACTGCCGGACACCAGTACAGCACTTTGCACCATGCCGAGTGCTGTAGGACAGCCCACCGCCACCACCATGCAACCGCTGCTCCTGCTTGGACCTCCTCCACTGACACCACGATGCAGCAGCAGGACCCTGGCATGGCCTTCCGTCCACCACCACCACGATGCAGCATGACCCAGGCATGGCCTTCCACTCTACGAGCACAATGGACCCTGGCATGGCTTTCTGCTCCACCACCACCACGATGCAGCAGGACCCAGGCATGGCCTTCCGCTCTACAAGCACAATGGACCCTGGCATGGCCTTCCACTCTACGAGCACTATGGACTCTGGCATGGCCTTCCGCTCTACGAGCGCTATGGACTCTGGCATGGCCTTCCGCTCTACGAGCACTATGGACTCTGGCATGGCTGCACACTCTACGAGCACAGTGCAGCCGGACCCTGACAGGTCACCCACCATGACCATGCCACGACATATGAGCCCACCGAGGCTTCCCAGAACCCGGTGATCCCAGAAAGGGAGAAAAAATAAAAAACAGCGTACTATCAGTATTCCTCCCCCCTCACCTCCCAGTGTGTCTGTAATGTCAGGTTTGTCTCACCCTTCCAGTGCGTCTCAGGCCTCTCATGTGTCAAGCCCCATCCCCGAACTACCAGACCCCACTAGTTTAATTGCCCCTTCTCCTGCCACCCCTGCGTCGTCCACACTTAGCCAGGCCTCACAGCTTCACACCCCCCATTTCCATCACTCTACCCCAAGCAGGCGGCGTTAAGTAAAAAAGTTTGGTTTCTAAGAAAATAAATAATATTGTTTTTTGCCTCCAATTATGTGTGGTTTAATTATGTTTTTCGCTGCCGGCAATACACACCGTTCGCCGCACACTTAATTTTTTGGCCACATCATGGCTCCTGTACAGTACTTAGCAAGTAATAAACTGCAGCTTTCTGTGTCTTTAGTATAGATATATGAGGTTGGCCAAAAAATTAATACTTGTATTTTCTCCATATCTCTTCGTTCTGCTTAGTCTGTGACTAGTGTTGCAGGCTGAAGAGAAAATGGTGGCAATACAATGCAGATGTATACTCAACAGGTCAGGTGTCCAAAAACTCTTTCGTAGGACACCTGACCTGGTGAGTAGAGAACTGCCTTGTATAACCTCCATTTTCTCTTCTGTGTACGTAATCTATTTCACACAAAGTGAAGGGACGATGGCGGTCATACAAGGCATATCTATGCTCATCTGGGCATGTGTCAGAAATAGTGAATTCATGAGGCTGTTTTATGTGCATCATGAATTCATTATTTCTGACACCTGACTTGATGAGTATAGATCTGTTTTGTATTACAGCCATTGTCTCTTCAGTCTGTGTCCAATGGATACTGCAGAACAGAATCAGTACGCAATTACGTCAACAACCTTACCACTAAAACAGCATGGCTGCCGTCACACTAGCAGTATGTGGTCAGTATTTTATATCAGTATTTGTAAGCCAAAACCAGGAGTGGAACAATTAGAGGAAAAGTATAATATTAACATATTTAGCACCTCAGCATTTATCACCCACTCCTGGTTTTGGCTTACAAATACTGATATGAAATACTGACCAAATACTGCTTGTGTGAGGACAGCCTTGGTTTGTAGAGGAAATATATAGGAGACACGGTCAAGATAACAAAAAATAAAGTTTATTAACGAGAAATATTAGTAACGTTTAAGAAAATAACTGGTACAGATAAAATCCCAACAGGACATTTACACAACATTGTCCTGCCATGACACACGTCCTATATCTGATTAAAAAAAAGCAGCAAATTGGTCCCGCATGTGGCCAACTTCAGCAGTTGACCGCAGCGGGTGATGCTGGTAATCGGGCAATGGGTGAGCAACTGGTTCATCCAGTTCAATGTTGGGCCGCTCCTTAGCCATTATGTAATTGTGCAGAACCACACAGGCTTTGACCACCTCGTCGACTGTCTCCATTTTTAGATTAATGGCTGATGCAAGAATGCGCCATTTTGAGACTAGAATCCCAAAGGTACACTCTACAGTTCTTCGGGCCCTGGTCAGTCTGTAGTTAAAGATCCTTTTAGTGTGATTCCAGTCCCGACTGGAATATGACTTCAGTAGGTTTTCACACATCTGAAAGGCCTCATCCCCAACCATAACAAATGGCATCGGTGGACCTTGAGTGTTGAGGAGAGGTCGTGGCCGTGGAAAATTAAAACTTTTACCATACAAACAGTGGCCCATATCCGAGTTTTTAAGAGTCTGGGAATCGTTGCCATGACCAAAAGCTCCGATGTCCACGGCGATGAAGGGACAGTCCGCATCGGCTATTGCCATGAGGACAACAGAAAAATATTTTTTATAATTGAAGTACTCCGATCCTGTTCTGGCTGGTTTGATAATGTGGATGTGCTTTCCATCCACCGCTCCCAAATAGTTGGGGAAATCACACACACTCCAGAATTTTTCAGCAATTGCCATCCACATGTCCGTGGTGGGTAGGGGTATAAACTCATCCCGGAGAACATTCCACAAAGCCTGGCAGGTGTCCGCAACTATTCCAGACAGGGTGGAAATTCCAAGCTGGTATTGGAAGTGGAGAGATGATAAACTCTCTCCGGTTGCCAGAAATCTGGAATAAAAAAATAAATAAATAAAATCAATTCTATGTATGGTGTTGTTATGCTAAAGACATAAAGGAAAATACCAAAAAAATACATGTCAGAATACCCAAAATTAGCACTGCTATTTGTTTAGATTTATTACGTACCTTAATGTAACCAGCAGACGTTCCTCTGGTGGAATCGCTCGACGGAGCTGGGGGTCCTGTCTCCGTATGGCTCCTTGGACACGAGCAAGCAAATCCCGGAAAGAGTCTTGCGACATCCTTGTATATTCCGGAAATTTGTCTGGGTTGGCATTAAGCTCACCATACAGCGTGTGATAGGTTCCACGTCTCTCACGTAGTTCAATAATGGGGTGTATCCAAAAACGTCTACGTCTCCTTCTCCATCTTTTGCGATTTCTGTCTTGCTCCCAAGCAAACACACAGGCAAGAAACAGCTTGATGCTTAAATCCAGGTTGAAATAAAAGCTCTCCATGCGAAGATCCATCATGACACAGGATACAGGAGCAAAATCTGAAGATTTCAGCTGTTCAAGGGTCTATATAAAGATATCCCATAATACACACCCTCTGTAGTCACATTGGCGGTGTCTGGTTATCTAGATTTTTCTCCTGTAAAATTCGTCACCATGCGCACCAAAAGCGCAAACGCAGGAAAAAACGCATAGAAACACGTACAAACGCGGCGTTTTTTTAACCGCATGCGTTCCCACATGCGTCTAAAAAATGCTGCATTTGTACGTATTTCTATGCGTTTTTTCCTGCACTTGCGGATGCGGATTAAATGCTGCGGATTCTAACGCAACTGTGAAACTAGCCTTACTCAATTGAATGGATCAGTCAAAAAAATACATAGCACTCTGAAATCTTTCATGTGTCATCCTCTTGCAGTCCATATTCCACAGAGTAATGGGTTTGGAAAAGATTGGAATTTTTTGCGTATTAGAAAAATTTATGCTACGCTGCACTGATGATAAGCAGTACATTTTCTCACATGCAAAAAAAAAAATGAAGTTCTGAGTAGAGGCTTACTGTGCAGCTTCTGTGACAGTATTTACTATAATTCTGACATTCTATTTAAAAACTAGAAGATCTTAGGCTACGTTCACACGATCCGTTTTTCACTGCGGATTTTTCCGGTCCTTTTTCGGGGAAATCCGCAGTGGAAAACGGCGGTGCTTTTCTCGGCGGATTTGTGTCCTTTTTCTTCTGCGGATTCCACTGCGGGTTTCCAACTGCAGTTTCCTATTGGTGCTGTTGGAAACCCGCAGCGGAATCCGCTGAAAGAATTGACATGGTACTTCTTTTTTCCGTTGGCAAATCCGCGCGGATTTTCCAGCGAAAAAAAGGATCGTCGGCACAGCGGGTTTTGTTTTCCATAGGGTAACATTGTACTGTACCCTGCATGGAAAACGGCTGCGGATCCGTAGCTGCAATTCCGCTACGGATCCGCAGCAAAAAACGGATCGTGTGAACGTAGCCTAAATGTGTTTTCTGGTTCCCCAAGCACCTATAACCAAGAGAGAGGAAGCAACATTGTGGGACCAGTGACCCCTCTGCATTGAAAGTGGGACTAGGCTTGTCATGGCCTGGAAGAAGAGGGAAACATAAACCTTAAGGAAGAGTGCAATACAGCAAACTCGGCTCCACTACATCGGGACAAAGCAGAAGCTAGCAAACTTTCTCCTCATCGCTGCAGAACTCTTAGTGAACACCGGTGTTCACCTGCGTTAAAGTACAGAGCAGGTTCTGCTAGTTAGGGAATTGTAGCAGCATAGCCAAGTTAGTGGAAGCCAGGAAGAAATTTAGAAGAGAGTAGCCTGTATAAATTGTTATACTGTTGGAATTGAACTTTGTATTGCAATAGCTGGAGTGCAGCTTGTGGGAAATGCTCCAGCTATCTTCCCTTGTATCTGTTATTGCTGTTATCATCATAAGAACTGTTAGGCTGGAATCACACTTAACGTATAAAAATACGGTCTGTTTCACACGGATGGGAATCGCAGAAATGTTCCCCGCACAGTGATTTTCTCGCATCTAAGCATGAGTGTGACATCCGCATGGCGAGATTTTCTCTCCGGCTTGCAAAATGGACATATAATGGACCCATGGCCTCAAATATTTGTGAAAACATATATACAGATATATACAGTTAGGTCCATATATATTTGGACAGAGACAGCACTTTTCTAATTTTGGTTATAGACATTACCACAACGAATTAAAAAAAAACTATTCAGATGCAGTTGAAGTTCAGACTTTCAGCCTTCATTTGAGGGTATCCACATTAAACTTGAATGAAGGGTTTAGGAGTTTCAGCTCCTTAACATGTGCCACCCTGTTTTTAAAGGGACCAAAAGTAATTGGACAGATTCAATAATTTTAAATAAAATGTTCATTTTTAGTACTTGGTTGAAAACCTTTTGTTGGCAATGACTGCCTGAAGTCTTGAACTCATGGACATCACCAGACGCTGTGTTTCCACCTTTTTGATGCTCTGCCAGGCCTTCACTGCGGTGGTTTTCAGTTGCTGTATGTTTGTGGGTCTTTCTGTCTGAAGTTTAGTCTTTAATAAGTGAAATGCATGCTCAATTGGGTTGAGATCAGGTGACTGACTTGGTAATTCAAGAATATTCCACTTCTTTGCTTTAATAAACTCCTGGGTTGCTTTGGCTTTATGTTTTGGGTTATTATCCATCTGTAGTATGAAACGACGACCAATCAGTTTGGCTGCATTTGGCTGGATCTGAGCACACAGTATGTCTCTGAATACCTCAGAATTCATTCGGCTGCTTCTGTCCTGTGTCACATCATCAATAAACACGAGTGACCCAGTGCCACTGGCAGCCATGCATGCCCAAGACATCACACTGCCTCTGCCGTGTTTTACAGATGATGTAGTATGCTTTGGATCATGAGCTGTACCACGCCTTCGCCATACTTATCTCTTTCCATCACTCTGGTAGAGGTTGATCTTGCTTTCATCTGTCCAAAGAATGTTCTTCCAGAACTGTGCTGGCTTTTTTAGATGGTTTTTAGCAAAGTCCAGTCTAGCCTTTTTATTCTTGATGCTAATGAGTGGCTTGCACCGTGCAGTGAACCCTCTGTATTTACTTTCATGCAGTCTTCTCTTTATGGTAGATTTGGATATTGATACGCCGACCTCCTGGAGAGTGTTCTTCACTTGGTTGGCTGTTGTGAAGGGGTTTCTCTTCACCATGGAGATTATTCTGCGATCATCCACCACTGTTGTCTTCCGTGGGCGCCCAGGTCTTTTTGCATTGATGAGTTCACCAGTGCTTTCTTTCTTTCTCAGGATATACCAAACTGTAGATTTTGCCACTCCTAATATTGGAGCAATTTCTCGGATGGGTTTTTCCTGTTTTCGCAGCTTAAGGATGGCTTGTTTCACCTTCATGGAGAGCTCCTTTGACCGCATGTTTACTTCACAGCAAAACCTTCCAAATGCAAGCACCACACCTCAAATCAACTCCAGGCCTTTTATCTGCTTAATTGAGAATGACATAATGAAGGGATTGCCCACACCTGTCCATGAAATAGCCTTGGAGTCAATTGTCCAATTACTTTTGGTCCCTTTAAAAACAGGATGGCACATGTTAAGGCGCTAAAACTCCTAAACCCTTCATCCAATTTTAATGTGGATACCCTCAAATGAAAGCTGAAAGTCTGAACTTCAACTGCATCTGAATTGTTTTGTTTAAAATTCATTGTGGTAATGTCTATAACCAAAATTAGAAAAATGTTGTCTCTGTCCAAATATATATGGACCTAACTGTGTGTATATATATATATATATATATATATATATATATATATATATATATATATATATATATATATGTATTATAGGGGTTTCACTCGCTCAGGTGCGACGGCTGACACTCAGGAGGCACGTTCCATTAAAAGTTCACAGGGTTTATTGCTCCATAAACCACATAGCAAAACAGAAAACAAATAGCCTTTAGCTCAGGAAAAAGAAAAACAAGTGTCCAGTCCTTCAGGCTCAGTCCTGGAGCCTTAACACACTCTGGAGGCTAACACCTCCACACATACACCACTGTGTTAAGCATTAGCCTTTCTTTTATAGGTCTAACCACACCCAGGAACCCATCACATGATAAGACATGTGGTTATGACATCACCACAGGTCCTGAAACACACATAGATAAACATGGTTATGTCACAGTGACATGCCACCTATGTGACACATAACTCCCGTCGACTATACAACCTTTAGCCACGCTACATACCTCCCCCTCTCTTGAATATTAACATCAGAGGGGGTAATCTCAGTAAACGTCTAGCTCAGATAGAGACTAGGTGGATCTGGACTCTCCAGACCATCAGTCCTAAAGGGCTTAACGAGAATATCTCCTTTGTTCCCTATCTGTGATTAATTCTCTTGTGCATCTTTTTCACACGCACTTTATTTGTTGGTTTTTGTTTTTAATTATTTTACATTTGTGTTTATATTTAGATATTATATTGTCTGGAGGATGTATCCGTATGATAGAGGGTGGATCGTGACATCATGGACATGCTGGCGTGTTGCATTTTCCTATATGGAGCTCATCATGAAAATTCCCAACTGCTCTATGGACTTATGTGTTACACATTTGTTATGACTGTAATTTATTTATGCATCTAAGGTCCACATTTGTATGTTACTATTATATATATATATATACACATTTGTTCTGTACTATGATGTCTACCATACCATCTGGTTCCTCTCTCTGCCTGCGGTATTCGTCGTTCTGTGTTTCGTTTTTTTGCTCAGTTTATCTTTTTACATGTGGCTGTATTTGCCCTTTCCCTTTCCCAAATCCAATATGGCCGCGGCCGTCTTGCGCATGCGCAGTGCAGCCTGCTGTGCGGCTCAGCGTTCCCATGGCGATGCGGTGAGGATCACGTGGGGCCCCACGTGTTTCCTCCCGGCTGGCGATGCGGACGCTGGGTATATTTGCACTTGCGGTGGGTGGTGCGTCATAGGACGCACAATACCGGATACTTCCGGTTCTATTCATATAAAAGAACGACTGTATGTGCATCTTCCATGCCCCCTGAGGAAGGAGCGGTAAGCTCCGAAACGTACGTTGGGTGTGCTCGGAGCGTTCAGCTGTCAGCTGCATCAGGTAGTCACACATGCTATACACTTGTTGTGCACTGTTATGCTACTATGTGCGCTGCTTGGGGCATTGATTTTACATAGTATTTATTATGGCCCCAAATTGTATGTATTATACTTATTGCAGTATACTGGTGCCATGGCAGCTAATCTGCTCTGAGCCTGTGGGCACTTTGACTGACATGTAGTGCGTGGTTGTTTCCCCCTGTTGTCCATGTCCCTGGTTTACAGCCTTTTTATGTGTGTACTTTTGTATTAATAAAGCTATTTTTATGGGAAGTTTTGACTGCTAGTGCGGTTTGTTTTGTACCATATGGTTGGCAGTTTTTTCCTGACCAATGTCTGGATACACATGCATTGAGGTACCTTTATGATTGTTTTTAACTATATGTGGGTAACTCTGCATGATTATGTACTTAACAATCTCTTTGTACATTATTATAGCTGTGTTTTGCACAGGTTCCTTGATTGTTGATACGATGGACTACCGGGTGAGAGAACGTACCTGGCTCACTCAGCTGGATCAGGTTTTTGGTCCGGGGGAATCTGATGCACAACAGATTATCGATCACAGTTGGGATAACAAATTTATGGATATTAAAACATTACTTTTCAAGAGATCGAGACTCTGGTGGAATAAACTTTTTCTTGAGAAATATAATGCCAGTAATATGATCCCTAGGGGATTGAGGGTGCGTGTTATCCCCACGTTCCCAGTTGAAGATGTACAATTCATTGGGAAGTGGGAAGAGGCTTGCAATGCATGCTCTAAGACATTTCTGCAGTTACTAATTAACCAGAATTCTGCTAATATAGAGATACTAGATAAATCTATTGATGAAGTTCATAAGGATATACGTGCGGGATGTCCATCCAATCTAATAGAACAATTTGAAGTAGACCTCAATAAGCAGTTGGATCAGCTGGTTAAGAAAATTCAAGACAACCAGATTACCAAATTCAATAGAGACCGGAAGGATTACCAAAATAAGAGGGTGTATTTATGGAGAGACACGAAGAATTGTAATATACAGAAGGTCTCATCCTCTACGTCCATTTCCTCCCTAAGTGGCTGTTCAGAGACATCTATTTCCTCTGCTATTTCATTGGGGGTGAATACTACTCAGAGACTTCGTGACCATGCGTACCATCCCTACAGGAGACGTCCCTCTGAGTCGTTTGGCGCGGGTGGTAGAGACAATAAGGTGATTAACCTTAGTAATCATACACTCACTGAGGTGGATATTTCTATTCTGAGTAGAGGGCTGTCCTTCTCTCCTACACCGGGGTATGATATTTTCACCACAGTTAAGGATTTACATATCTTTGCCAGATCATTGTTATTTAAAAGACACTTCTATAATGATGAATTCCAACGTCTTTTCCCCACAGAAGAGGAACAGGAAGCGGTAAGAATTTTGGAGGAGCTGGCTCTTGAGCATGAAGATAAAGGAGGTAAGATTCCTCCATGTATTCGTCCACGCTCTCAGAAGTTCCCCCCCTTTACCTCCTGCCCCAGCATCGATCTGTTTGTGCGGGTGGTGACGGAGGACTTACAGAAAATTCCTAAATTTGTGGGTGGGGGTAACTTGACTGGGGAAGAGAGAGTCCGTCTTAGGGCTCTCCAGAACCTTTCTGATGTAGTGCTGAAGCCGGCTGACAAGGGGGGCAACGTCGTGGTCTGGCCCACATCTATGTATGAAGATGAGGCGTTTCGCCAATTGAATAATGCAGTAAATTACAAAAAACTTACGTATAATCCCCTGTCTGCATTTGTCATGAAACTAGAGATTATCTTGAAAAGGGCTATTGACCACGATGTTGTCTCCAGGGATCTGGCTTCAGCGCTGCAGGTGAAAGAACCTACTATCCCCACCTTGTACCTACTACCAAAAATTCATAAAGGTGTCATCCCACCACCCGGCAGACCGATCGTGTCTGGGAGAGGGAACTTTCTAGAAAGGGTGAATAGGTGGATTGACTTTTACCTGCAGCCTCTAGTATGCAATCTCCCTTCCTTCCTTAAAGATACTGGGGATCTACTGCGCAGGGTCGATGGCTTGTGTTTTGAGGGTGACACTCTTTTGGCTTCCGTGGATGTTGAGTCCCTCTATACGAACATTCGGCACTCTGATGGTCTTCGAGCAGTGAGTTATTTTCTAAGTATGTCCAATCTTTCATTGCCATTGAGGGACCTCATCCTGGAGTTACTTGAGTTCACCCTCACCCATAATTTTTTAGTATTTAAAGGATCCTTCTACCTACAGCTCCAGGGCACGGCCATGGGGGCGGCCTTTGCGCCTGCCTACGCTAACCTGTTCCTGGGGCTGTGGGAGAGGGATCTTTTCCTGTCAGACGAACAGGGATCAATGGAGCGTGTTCTTCTCTGGACACGCTACATTGATGATATCTTCTTCGTCTGGCAGGGCACGGCCATCGACCTTGCCCAGTTTATATCATCTTTAAATGACAATGATCAAAATATACGCCTTACCCCGGTGTGGAATAGTGAAAGGATAGACTTTCTTGATGTCACAATCCGAAAGGACGAATTCGGTCTTTTACAGACTGACATCTTTAGGAAATTGACAGCTACCAACACTCTGCTGCACGCCTCTTCCTGCCACCCGCGCCATACGATCAGAGCTGTCCCTGTGGGTCAATTTCTCCGCCTTCGTCGTATCTGCTCCACTGATGTGGACTTTGAGGCGAGGGCGGAGGAGTTGAAATCGCGTTTTCTCGCTAGGGGATATAGCCGCCATAGTGTCAAGCATGCATACCATCGTGCTAAACACTCCTTGCGTAATAACCTTCTATATAATCATACATATAGACAGCCTAAAAGTGGTAGTAAGGTTAGGTTTGTGACATCATATAGTCCCCAACACGCGAAGATACGTATGGCGCTGAGCAATGCGTGGCCCATCTTAAAAGTTGATCCCATTATTGGTAAGTTTTTGCCAGATGGTCCCGCAATTTCGTTTCGGCGGGCAAAAAATCTTCGGGATTGCCTTACGCAAAGTCATTACGTGAGTAAACCGATTCCTACATTTTTGGATTCTATGCGCCCAAGGGGTGGATGTGTTCCGTGCGGGAGGTGTGTAGCCTGCCCTAATGTTGAGAAATGTACCTCGTTTGTTGATTCCGAGGGCTCCAAGACATTCAACATCAAACAGAATATATCGTGTGTCTCTAGGTACGTAATTTATTACGCCACGTGCCCATGTGGGCTTATTTATATTGGGCTGACGACACGTCAGCTCAAGGTACGTATTAGAGAACACGTTCTTGGGATCTTGGCGGCCGCCACCTGCACGGACACATCCACCCTTAAGACAATACCACGGCATTTTAGGGAATTCCACCATTGTAATGCCTCCGGACTTAAAGTCCGGGCTATTGATCTCTTGAATATTAACATCAGAGGGGGTAATCTCAGTAAACGTCTAGCTCAGATAGAGACTAGGTGGATCTGGACTCTCCAGACCATCAGTCCTAAAGGGCTTAACGAGAATATCTCCTTTGTTCCCTATCTGTGATTAATTCTCTTGTGCATCTTTTTCACACGCACTTTATTTGTTGGTTTTTGTTTTTAATTATTTTACATTTGTGTTTACATTTAGATATTATATTGTCTGGAGGATGTATCCGTATGATAGAGGGTGGATCGTGACATCATGGACATGCTGGCGTGTTGCATTTTCCTATATGGAGCTCATCATGAAAATTCCCAACTGCTCTATGGACTTATGTGTTACACATTTGTTATGACTGTAATTTATTTATGCATCTAAGGTCCACATTTGTATGTTACTATTATATATATATATATATATATATATATACACATTTGTTCTGTACTATGATGTCTACCATACCATCTGGTTCCTCTCTCTGCCTGCGGTATTCGTCGTTCTGTGTTTCGTTTTTTTGCTCAGTTTATCTTTTTACATGTGGCTGTATTTGCCCTTTCCCTTTCCCAAATCCAATATGGCCGCGGCCGTCTTGCGCATGCGCAGTGCAGCCTGCTGTGCGGCTCAGCGTTCCCATGGTGATGCGGTGAGGATCACGTGGGGCCCCACGTGTTTCCTCCCGGCTGGCTATGCGGACGCTGGGTATATTTGCACTTGCGGTGGGTGGTGCGTCATTGGACGCACAATACCGGATACTTCCGGTTCTATTCATATAAAAGAACGACTGTATGTGCATCTTCCACGCCCCCTGAGGAAGGAGCGGTAAGCTCCGAAACATACGTCGGGTGTGCTCGGAGCGTTCGGCTGTCAGCTGCATCAGGTAGTCACACATGCTATACACTTGTTGTGCACTGTTATGCTACTATGTGCGCTGCTTGGGGCATTGATTTTACATAGTATTTATTATGGCCCCAAATTGTATGTATTATACTTATTGCAGTATACTGGTGCCGTGGCAGCTAATCTGCTCTGAGCCTGTGGGCACTTTGACTGACATGTAGTGCGTGGTTGTTTTCCCCTGTTGTCCATGTCCCTGGTTTACAGCCTTTTTATGTGTGTACTTTTGTATTAATAAAGCTATTTTTATGGGAAGTTTTGACTGCTAGTGCGGTTTGTTTTATACCTCCCCCTCTGCCTAAAGCCGTGGGGCTTGGCACTTTCCCCCACTAGACAAGGGATTCTTGATAGGGCATCAGCATTACAATGCAGCTTCCCGGCCCTATGTTCCACATGGAAACTGAAGTCCTGCAGGGCTAAGAACCAACGAGTGACCCTAGCATTTCTACCCTTCGTTTCCCTCATCCATCTAAGTGGGGCATGGTCGGATATCAGTTTAAATTTACGTCCCAGCAGATAGTACCGTAACGTGTCCACCGCCCACTTTATGGCCAAACACTCCTTCTCTATGACTGAGTAATTCTTTTCAGACGAGGACAGTTTCCTACTCAGATAGAGAACAGGATGCTCCTCCCCATGTAGCTCTTGGGAAAGGACTGCTCCTACCCCAACATCTGAGGCATCTGTTTGAAGAATAAACTCATTCTTAAAGTTTGGGGCCATCAGAACGGGATGCTTACACAGAGCCTCTTTCATTTCTTGGAAGGCTGATTCTGTCTCTTTGGACCATTTAACCATTACTGATTACTGCCCCTTTAGGAGATCAGTCAGAGGCGCAGCCACCGTGGCGAAGTTTGGGATAAACCTCCTGTAATATCCCACGATCCCCAGAAAGGCTTTAACTTGCTTTTTGGAGAGTGGTTTTGGCCATGTTTGAATTGCCTCCACTTTACTGATTTGGGGTTTTATTTCTCCACGGCCCACTACATATCCTAGGTACTTAGCTTCTTCCTTACCCAATGCACACTTCTTCGGGTTTATTGTAAACCCCACCTCCCTTAGAGCATCAAACACTGCTTGGACTTTTTCCAGATGACTCTCCCAGTCCGGGCTAAAGATGACGATATCATCCAGGTACGCAGCAGCGTATGGCTTATGGGGTGCAAGGATTCTATCCATAGCTGTTGTGAATTCTGCTCTTGGGCTCCCTCCGGTGGTTGTAAGTGGCAGCGCTGCTGTCTCTGAATCGCAGCAATTATCAGGTGTGTTCACTTTTTGCAATTTTGACTGGGCTATTTAGTCTTGCTTCACCCTTTAGTCAGTGCCAGTTGTCCATTGTTCCTGGAGGATTCACATCCCTGCCTGGTCCCTTCTGCTTTGCAGTTCATTTCAACTAAGATAAGTTCTGGCCTTGATTTTGCTGTCCACATGCTGTGGCCTTATTGTTCAGTTCTTTTCTATGTTTTGTCTTGTCCAGCTTGGTCTGTATAAGGATTTGTTTAGCCAAGCTGGTATCTCTGGAGATGCAGATATACCCTCCATATCTTTAGTTAGCTGTGGAGATTTTGTATTTTCTGTGGTGGATATTTTCTAGTGTTTTAATACAGACCGCATAGTACTCTGTCCTATCCTTTCTATTTAGCTAGAAGTGGCCTCCTTTGCTAAATTCTCATTTCGGTCTGTGTATGTTTTTTCCCTCTCCTCTCACAGTCAATATTTGTGGGGGGGCTGCCTATCCTTTGGGGATTTTCTCTGAGGCAAGATAGTTTTCCCTTTTCTATCTCTAGGGGTAATTAGTCCTCCGGCTGTGTCGAGATGTCTAGGGAGCGCTAGGTACATTCCACGGCTACTTCTAGTTGCAGTGTTAAGTTCAGGGTCTGTGGTCAGTACAGGTACCACCTTCTCCAGAGTACGTCTCATGCTGCTCTTAGGCCACCAGATCATAACAGTACAACTGGCCAACAATGAGTTAACCGCATCTCAGAAGAAGGGAAGGAAAGTGCTGAGCCATTTTTTTTTCTGTAGTCTGTTGTGGTTTTTTTTTTCTTCCCTCTTTACCTCTGGGTGGCTCAGGAGTTCGGCGCTGGTATGGATGTTCAGGGATTGGCTTCTCGTGTGGATCAACTTGCTGCTAGAGTACAGGGTATTTCCGATTATATCGTTCAGACTCCAGTTTTAGAGCCTAGAATTCCAACTCCTGATTTGTTTTTTGGGGATAGGTCCAAATTTCTGAGCTTTAAAAATAACTGTAAACTGTTTTTTGCTCTGAAACCCCGTTCCTCTGGATATCCCATCCAGCAGGTTAAAATTATTATATCTCTGCTGCGTGGTGACCCCCAGGATTGGGCATTTGCCCTGGAACCTGGGAATCCGGCGTTGCTTAATGTAGACACCTTTTTTCAGGCGCTTGGGTTATTGTATGACAAACCTAATTCAGTGGATCATGCTGAGAAGACCTTGTTGGCCCTGTCTCAGGGTCAAGAAGCGGCAGAATCATATTGCCAGAAGTTTAGAAAATGGTCTGTACTGACTAAATGGAATGAGGATGCCTTGGCGGCAATCTTCAGATAGGGTCTTTCTGAATCCGTTAAAGATGTTATGGTGGGGTTCCCCACGCCTGCTGGTCTGAGTGATTCTATGTCTCTGGCCATTCAGATTGATCGGCGCTTGCGCGAGCGCAGGGATGTGCACACTATGGCATTGTCTTCCGAGCGGAGTCCTGAGCCTATGCAGTGTGATAGGATTGTGTCTAGAGCTGAACGACAAGGATTCAGACGTCAGAATAGGTTGTGTTTTTACTGAAGCGATTCTGCTCATGTTATTTCTGATTGCCCTAAGCGTACCAAGAGAATCGCTAGTTCTGTTACCATCAGTACTGTACAACCTAAATTTCTGTTATCTGTGACCCTGATCTGCTCATTATCGTCATTTTCTGTCATGGCATTTGTGGATTCAGGCGCCGCTCTAAACTTAATGGACTTAGAATTTGCCAGACGTTGTGGTTTGCCCTTGCAGCCTTTGCAGAGTCCTATTCCTTTGAGGGGCATTGATGCTACACCGTTGGCTAAAAATAAACCTCAGTTTTGGACACAGCTGACCATGTGCATGGCGCCAGCCCATCAGGAAGATTGTTGTTTTCTGGTGTTGCATAATTTGCATGATGCTATTGTGCTGGGTTTCCCATGGTTACAGGTGCATAATCCGGTATTAGATTGGAAATCTATGTCTGTGACTAGTTGGGGTTGTCAGGGGGTTCATGGTGACGTACCTTTGATGTCAATTGCCTCCTCCCCCTCTTCTGAAATTCCTGAGTTTTTGTCAGATTTCCAGGATGTATTCAATGAGCCCAAGTCCAGTTCCCTTCCATCGCATAGGGACTGTGATTGTGCTATTGACTTGATTCCAGGCTGTAAGTTCTCTAAGGCCGACTTTTCAACCTGTCTGTGCCAGAACATACCGCTATGCGGAGCTATGTTAAGGAGTCCTTGGAGAAGGGGCATATTCGGCCATCTTCTTCACCATTGGGAGCAGGTTTTTTTTTTTGTTGCCAAAAAAGATGGCTCCTTGAGACCCTGTATTGATTATCGCCTCTTGAATAAGATCACGGTCAAATTCCAATACCCTTTGCCTTTGCTTTCTGATCTGTTTGCTAGGATTAAGGGGGCTAGTTGGTTTACTAAGATTGACCTTCGAGGGGCATATAATCTTGTTCGTATTAAGCAGGGTGACGAATGGAAAACTGCGTTTAATACGCCCGAAGGCCATTTTGAATACCTTGTGATGCCATTCGGACTCTCTAATGCTCCATCTGTGTTTCAGTCCTTCATGCATGATATATTTCGGAATTATCTTGATAAATTCATGATTGTATATTTGGATGATATTTTGATTTTTTCAGATGATTGGGAGTCTTATGTGAAACAAGTCAGGATGGTATTTCAGATCCTTCGTGATAATGCCTTGTTTGTGAAGGGGTCTAAGTGCCTCTTTGGAGTACAGAAGATTTCATTTTTGGGCTTCATTTTTTCTCCCTCATCTATAGAAATGGATCCGGTTAAGGTTCAGGCCATTCATGATTGGATCCAGCCCACATCCGTGAAGAGCCTTCAGAAATTTTTGGGCTTTGCTAATTTTTATCGCCGTTTCATTGCCAACTTCTGCCTTTCAGGAGCTTAAACGCCGATTTACTTCTGCCCCTGTGTTGCGTCAGCCGGATGTTTCTCTTCCTTTTCAGGTTGAGGTTGACGCTTCTGAGATTGGGGCAGGGGCCGTTTTGTCTCAGAGGAATTCTGATGGTTCCTTGATGAAACCGTGTGCCTTCTTTTCTCGAAAGTTTTCGTCTGCGGAACGCAATTATGATGTCGGCAATCGTGAGTTGTTGGCTATGAAGTGGGCATTTGAGGAGTGGCGACATTGGCTTGAGGGGGCCAAGCACCGTATTGTGGTCTTGACCGATCATAAGAATCTGATTTATCTCGAGTCTGCCAAACGGCTGAATCCTAGACAGGCCCTATGGTCCCTGTTTTTCTCCCGTTTTGATTTTGTGGTCTCGTATCTTCCGGGTTCTAAGAATGTTAAGGCTGATGCCCCCTCTAGGAGCTTTTTGCCTGATTCTCCTGGGGTCCTTGAGCCGGTCAGTATTCTGAAGGAAGGGGTGATTCTTTCTGCCATCTTCCCTGATTTACGACGGGTTCTTCAGAAATTTCAGGCTGATAAACCTGACAGCTGTCCAGTGGGGAAATTGTTTGTTCCTGACAGATGGACTAGTAAAGTGATTTCGGAGGTTCATTCTTCTGTGTTAGCCGGTCATCCTGGGATTTTTGGTACCAGAGATTTGGTTGGTAGGTCCTTTTGGTGGCCTTCTTTGTCACGGGATGTGCGTTCTTTTGTGCAGTCCTGTGGGACTTGTGCGCGGGCCAAGCCTTGCTGTTCCCGCGCTAGTGGGTTGCTTTCGCCTTTGCAGGTCCCTGAGAGGCCTTGGACGCATATTTCTATGGATTTTATTTCGGATCTTCCGGTTTCCCAGAGGATGTCAGTTATCTGGGTGGTTTGTGACCGGTTTTCTAAGATGGTTCATTTGGTACCTTTGCCTAAGTTGCCTTCCTCTTCTGATTTGGTTCCGTTATTTTTTCAGCATGTGGTTCGTTTGCATGGCATTCCGGAGAACATTGTGTCCGATAGAGGTTCCCAGTTTGTTTCTAGGTTTTGGCGGGCCTTTTGTGCTAGGCTGGGCATTGATTTGTCTTTTTCTTCCGCATTTCATCCTCAGACAAATGGCCAAACCGAGCAAACTAATCAGACTTTGGAAACTTATTTGAGATGCTTTGTGTCTGCTGATCAGGATGATTGGGTGGCTTTCTTGCCATTGGCCGAGTTTGCTCTTAATAATCGGGCTAGTTCTGCAATCTTGGTTTCACCCTTCTTTTGTAACTCTGCTTTTCATCCTCGTTTTTCTTCGGGGCAGGTTGAGCCTTCTGATTGTCCTGGGGTGGACTCTGTTGACAGGTTGCAGCAAATTTGGGCTCATGTTGTTGACAATTTGGTGTTGTCTCAGGAGGGGGCTCAGCGTTTTGCTAACCGTCGTCGGTGTGTTGGTTCCCGGCATCGGGTTGGGGATTTGGTCTGGTTGTCTTCCCGTCATGTCCCTATGAAGGTTTCTTCCCCTAAGTTTAAGCCTCGGTTTATTTGCCCTTATAGGATTTCTGAGATTATCAATCCAGTGTCTTTTCGTTTGGCCCTTCCATCCATAATGTTTTTCATAGATCTTTGTTGCGGAAATATGTGGTGCCCGTTATTGCCTCTGTTGATCCTCCTGCCCCGGTGTTGATTGATGGGGAGTTGGAGTATGTGGTTGAGAAGATTTTGGATTCTCGTTTTTCAAGGCGGAGGCTTCAGTATCTTGTCAAATGGAAGGGTTATGGCCAGGAGGATAATTCTTGGGTTGTTGCCTCCGATGTTCATGCTGATGATTTGGTTCGTGCCTTTCATTTGGATCGTCCGGATCGGCCTGGGGGCTCTGGTGAGGGTTCGGTGACCCCTCCTCAAGGGGGGGTACTGTTGTGAATTCTGCTCTTGGGCTCCCTCCGGTGGTTGTAAGTGGTAGCGCTGCTGTCTCTGAATCGCAGCAATTATCAGGTGTGTTCACTTTTTGAAATTTTGACTGGGCTATTTAGTCTTGCTTCACCCTTTAGTCAGTGCCAGTTGTCCATTGTTCCTGGAGGATTCACATCCCTGCCTGGTCCCTTCTGCTTTGCAGTTCATTTCAACTAAGATAAGTTCTGGCCTTGATTTTGCTGTCCACATGCTGTGGCCTTATTGTTCAGTTCTTTTCTATGTTTTGTCTTGTCCAGCTTGGTCTGTATAAGGATTTGTTTAACCAAGCTGGTATCTCTGGAGATGCAGATATACCCTCCATATCTTTAGTTAGCTGTGGAGATTTTGTATTTTCTGTGGTGGATATTTTCTAGTGTTTTAATACTGACCGCATAGTACTCTGTCCTATCCTTTCTATTTAGCTAGAAGTGGCCTCCTTTGCTAAATTCTCATTTCGGTCTGTGTATGTTTTTTCCCTCTCCTCTCACAGTCAATATTTGTGGGGGGCTGCCTATCCTTTGGGGATTTTCTCTGAGGCAAGATAGTTTTCCCTTTTCTATCTCTAGGGGTAATTAGTAGGGTTGAGCGAAACGGGTCGATCATTTTCAAAAGTCGCCGACTTTTGGCTAAGTCGGCGTCTCATGAAACCCGATCCGACCCCTGTGCTTGTCGGCCATGCGGTACGCGACTTTCGCGCCAAAGTCGCGTTTCAATGACGCGAAAAGCGCCATTTCTCAGCCAATGAAGGTGAACGCAGAGTGTGGGCAGCGTGATGACATAGGTCCTGGTCCCCACCATCTTAGAGAAGGGCATTGCAGTGATTGGCTTGCTGTCTGCGGCGTCACAGGGGCTATAAAGGGGCGTTCCCGCCGACCGCCATCTTACTGCTGCTGATCTGAGCTTAGGGAGAGGTTGCTGCCGCTTCGTCAGAATCAGGGAGAGCGTTAGGCAGGGTCCACTAACCACCAAACCGCTTGTGCTGCAGCGATTTCCACTGTCCAACACCACCTTCGGTGTGCAGGGACAGTGGAAGCTATTTTTTTTTTTTTTTCCCCTCAGCGCTGTAGCTCATTGGGCTGCCCTAGAAGGCTCCCTGATAGCTGTATTCCTGTGTGTACGCCACTGTGGAAACCAACTGCTTTTATCAAAGCACATATCCTCTTGTTCCTTCCTTTCTGCACAGCTATCTTTTTTGTTTGTCCACACTTTTTATTTAATTTGTGCATCAGTCCACTCCTATTGCTGCCTGCCATACCTGGCTGAGATTACTGCAGGGGAGATAGTAATTGTAGGACAGTCCCTGTTTTTTTTTTTTTTTGTGGGAGATTAAGATTGGCATTTCTGCTACAGTGCCATCCCTGTGTGTGCCATCTCTCACTGAGTGGGCCATAGAAAGCCTATTTATTTTTTCCTTCATTTGTGTTCTAAAATCTACCTCAACACAAAAACACTACATCAATCAGTGGGAGAAAAATATTGGCCTCAGTCAGGGCTTGTGTGCCACTGCTGTGTGTGCTATCTCTCATTCAGTGGGCTATAGAAAGCCTATTTATTTATTTTTTTTTTTTAAATATTATTTGGTTTCTAAAGTCTCCCTGAAACAAAAAAAATACCTAAAAAAACAGTGGGAGAGTAATATTGCCCTTTCAGCTTGTGTGCCAGTCTTGACTCCTGGGTGTGCCACCTCTGTCCCTCTCATTCAGTGGGCCATAGAAAGCCTTTTTTTTTTTTTTTTTTTTAATATTATTTGGTTTCTAAAGTCTCCCTGAAAATAAAAAAAAAAATACATAAAAAAACAGTGGGAGAGTAATATTGCCCTTTCAGCTTGTGTGCCAGTCTTGACTCCTGGGTGTGCCACCTCTGTCCCTCTCATTCAGTGGGCCATAGAAAGCCTTGTTTTTTTGTTTTTTTTTTAATATTATTTGGTTTCTAAAGTCTCCCTGAAAATAAAAAAAAAATACATAAAAAAACAGTGGGAGAGTAATATTGCCATTTCAGCTTGTGTGCCAGTCTTGACTCCTGGGTGTGCCACCTCTGTCCCTCTCATTCAGTGGGCCATAGAAAGCCTTGTTTTTTTGTTTTTTTTTTAATATTATTTGGTTTCTAAAGTCTCCCTGAAAATAAAAAAAAAAATACATAAAAAAACAGTGGGAGAGTAATATTGCCATTTCAGCTTGTGTGCCAGTCTTGACTCCTGGGTGTGCCACCTCTGTCCCTCTCATTCAGTGGGCCATAGAAAGCCTTGTTTTTTTGTTTTTTTTTTAATATTATTTGGTTTCTAAAGTCTCCCTGAAAATAAAAAAAAAATACATAAAAAAACAGTGGGAGAGTAATATTGCCCTTTCAGCTTGTGTGCCAGTCTTGACTCCTGGGTGTGCCACCTCTGTCCCTCTCATTCAGTGGGCCATAGAAAGCCTTGTTTTTTTTTTTTTTTTTTTAATATTATTTGGTTTCTAAAGTCTCCCTGAAAATAAAAAAAAAAATACATAAAAAAACAGTGGGAGAGTAATATTGCCATTTCAGCTTGTGTGCCAGTCTTGACTCCTGGGTGTGCCACCTCTGTCCCTCTCATTCAGTGGGCCATAGAAAGCCTTGTTTTTTTTTTTTTTTTTTAATATTATTTGGTTTCTAAAGTCTCCCTGAAAATAAAAAAAAAATACATAAAAAAACAGTGGGAGAGTAATATTGCCATTTCAGCTTGTGTGCCAGTCTTGACTCCTGGGTGTGCCACCTCTCTCTCTAATTGTGGGCCATAGAAAGCCTTTTTATTTTTTTCCTTCATTTGTGTTTTAAAATCAACCTCAACACAAAAACACTACATCAATCAGTGGGAGAAAAATATTGGCCTCAGTCAGGGCTTGTGTGCCACTCCTGTGCGTGCCATCTCTCATTCAGTGGGCCATAGAAAGCCTTGTTTTTTTTTTTTTTTTTTTAATATTATTTGGTTTCTAAAGTCTCCCTGAAAATAAAAAAAAAAATACCTAAAAAAACAGTGGGAGAGTAATATTGCCCTTTCAGCTTGTGTGCCAGTCTTCACTCCTGGGTGTGCCACCTCTGTCCCTCTCATTCAGTGGGCCATAGAAAGCCTTGTTTTTTGTTTTTTTTTAATATTATTTGGTTTCTAAAGTCTCCCTGAAAATAAAAAAAAAAAAAACATAAAAAAACAGTGGGAGAGTAATATTGCCCTTTCAGCTTGTGTGCCAGTCTTGACTCCTGGGTGTGCCACCTCTGTCCCTCTCATTCAGTGGGCCATAGAAAGCCTTGTTTTTTTGTTTTTTTTTTAATATTATTTGGTTTCTAAAGTCTCCCTGAAAATAAAAAAAAAAATACATAAAAAAACAGTGGGAGAGTAATATTGCCATTTCAGCTTGTGTGCCAGTCTTGACTCCTGGGTGTGCCACCTCTGTCCCTCTCATTCAGTGGGCCATAGAAAGCCTTGTTTTTTTTTTTTTTTAATATTATTTGGTTTCTAAAGTCTCCCTGAAAATAAAAAAAAAAAAAACATAAAAAAACAGTGGGAGAGTAATATTGCCCTTTCAGCTTGTGTGCCAGTCTTGACTCCTGGGTGTGCCACCTCTGTCCCTCTCATTCAGTGGGCCATAGAAAGCCTTGTTTTTTTTTTTTTTTTTTAATATTATTTGGTTTCTAAAGTCTCCCTGAAAATAAAAAAAAAATACATAAAAAAACAGTGGGAGAGTAATATTGCCATTTCAGCTTGTGTGCCAGTCTTGACTCCTGGGTGTGCCACCTCTGTCCCTCTCATTCAGTGGGCCATAGAAAGCCTTGTTTTTTTTGTTTTTTTTTAATATTATTTGGTTTCTAAAGTCTCACAGAGAAAAAAAAAAAAATAAATTAGGTGGGAGATTAATATTGACATTAGTGCTTGAGTGACAGTCCTGCGTGTGTGTCATCTCTGTGATTTGGTGTCACAGAAAACAGAGTGTGTAACATTGTGCCTGATTTTCCTTGTGGTCTCACCAACCTGTTAAGGGATATTGAAATCATACTGAAGTTATAGCTCACCGTGTAAGTTGTTTGACAGCAACAAATAAAGTTAGTTTGGTTACGATTTTTAAACAATGAGGAAGTCTGGTGCAAGAGGTCGTCGTGGGCGTTCATTGTCAGCTGGTAATGATGGTAGTGGTAGTGGAGCATCAGGTGGTCGTGGGGATAAAAATATTCCACCTAAGTCTGGAGTTGTGGAGCCAGTTTCGTCGTCAGGCTACACAAGGCCTCGAACGCTCTCTTTTCTGGGAGTAGGAAAACCGCTTTTAAAGGCGGAGCAGCAACAGCAAGTTTTGGCTTACATTGCAGACTCAGCCTCTAGCTCTTTTGCCTCCTCTTCCGAAACTGGTAAATGTAAAAGCAGCGCGTCGCTTGTGGATGTTCACGGTCAGGGACAAGTCGCTTCCTTGTCCTCCTCAGCAAAAACTACAACAAGAGAGAAGGATGCAGCAGGCGACACAACGGGTCACTCCATGGAGCTCTTTACACATACCGTCCCTGGCTTAGAAAGTGAAACATTTAACAGGCCATGCCCATTACAAGTAGATTCTGACATGGAGTGCACTGATGCACAGCCACAGCCAGAGTACTATGCTGCTCCTTTGACTCAGACCACCACATTGCCCTCTCAGGGTACAGATCCACAATCAGACCCTGATGAGACTATGTTGCCCCGCCACGAACGCTATACCACCGACCGACACAGTGACACAGACGAAGTTGCACACGAGCTCGAAGAGGAGGTAATAGATGACCCAGTTATTGACCCCGATTGGCAGCCATTGGGGGAACAGGGTGCAGGCGGCAGTAGTTCAGAAGCGGAGGTGGAGGAGGGGCCGCAGCAGGCATCAACATCGCAACAGGTTCCATCTGCCGGGCCCGTATCTGGCCCAAAACGCGTGTCAAAGCCAAAACCTGTTGGAGGACAGCGTGGCCATCCGGTTAAAGCTCAGTCTGCAATCCCTGAAAAGGGATCCGAGTCTAGGAAGAGTGCAGTCTGGCATTTTTTTAAACAACATCCAACTGATCAGCGCAAAGTCATCTGTCAAAAATGTTCAACTAGCTTAAGCAGAGGTCAGAATCTGAAAAGTCTAAATACTAGTTGCATGCATAGACACTTAACCACCATGCATTTTCAAGCCTGGACTAACTACCAAACGTCCCTTAAGGTTGTAGCACCCTCGGCCAATGAAGCTAGTCAGCAACGCAACATCCCTTCCGTCACTGTAAGGCCACCATTTTCCGCACCACCGGCAGTATCTGTGCAGGTTTCTTTGCCAGCCAAAAGCAGTCAGGGTCAGGGAATCACCAGTTTAGTAGGAGGAAATATTGCATCTAGGGCACCGGCGGAAACAATACCGTCTCCAACCGTCTCTCAGTCTGCCATGTACACCGGCACACCCGAAAGTTCCACGATCTCCTGCTCTCCAGTCCAGCTCACCCTACATGAGACTCTGGTTAGAAAAAGGAAGTACTTATCCTCGCATCCGCGTACACAGGGTTTTAACACCCACATAGCTAGACTAATCTCGTTAGAGATGATGCCCTACCGTTTAGTTGAAAGCGAAGCTTTTAAAGCCCTGATGGAGTACGCTGAACCACGATACGAGCTACCTAGTCGACACTTTTTTTCCAGAAAAGCCATCCCAGCCCTGCACCAGCATGTTAAACAGCGCATCGTCCATGCACTTAGGCAATCTGTGAGTACAAAGGTGCACCTGACTACAGATGCATGGACCAGTAGGCATGGCCAGGGACGTTATGTGTCCATCACGGCACACTGGGTGAATGTGGTGGATGCAGGGTCCACAGGCGACATCAATTTAGGGACAGTTGTGCCTAGCCCACGGTCTAGGAAACAGTTGGCTGTAGGCGTTCGCACCCCCTCCTCCTCCTCCTCGTCCTCCTGCAGAAGCTACAGCTCTTCCACAGAACGCAGTCGGCCAACCACTCCATCGGCAGATGACACTGTTGCACACCAGTTGTCCCATTATGGGCCAGCTACTGCCAAGCGTCAGCAGGCTGTATTGGCTATGAAGTGTTTGGGCGACAACAGACACACCGCGGAAGTTCTGTCCGAGTTCTTGCAACAAGAAACGCAGTCGTGGCTGGGCACAGTAGATCTTGAGGCAGGCAAGGTAGTGAGTGATAACGGAAGGAATTTCATGGCTGCCATCTCCCTTTCCCAACTGAAACACATTCCTTGCCTGGCTCACACCTTAAACCTGGTGGTGCAGTGCTTATTGAAAACTTATCCTGGGTTCTCCGACCTGCTCCTCAAAGTGCGTGCACTTTGCTCACATATCCGACGTTCGCCTGTACACGCCAGCCGTATGCAGACCTATCAGCGGTCTTTGAACCTTCCCCAGCATCGCCTAATCATAGACGTTGCAACAAGGTGGAACTCAACACTGCACATGCTTCAGAGACTGTGCGAACAGAGGCGTGCTGTTATTTATTTGTGGGAGGATACACGGGCAGGCAGTAGGATGGCAGACATGGAGTTGTCAGGTGTGCAGTGGTCGAAGATACAAGACATGTGTCAAGTCCTTCAGTGTTTTGAGGAATGCACACGGCTGGTTAGTGCAGACAACGCCGTAATAAGCATGAGCATCCCCCTAATGCGTCTGCTGATGCAAAGTTTGACGCACATAAAGGAGCAGGCGTCTGCACCAGAGGAAGAGGGAAGCCTTGATGACAGTCAGCCATTGTCTGGTCAGGGCAGTGTACAGGACGAGGTAGCGGGCGAAGAGGAGGTGGAGGACGAGGAGGATGATGGGGATGAGTATATTTTTAATGCGGAAACTTTCACGGGGGCACAGGAAATTGGTTGCGTGTCACGGCCGGGTTCTGGTTTTTTGAGGGACACAAGTGACGTAGATTTGCCTGCAACTGCCCCTCAACCAATCACAACCGGAGATTTGACAACTGGAACTTTGGCCCACATGGCGGATTATGCCTTACGTATCCTAAAAAGGGACACACGCATTACGAAAATGATGAACGATGACGATTACTGGTTGGCCTGCCTCCTTGATCCACGCTATAAAGGCAAATTGCAAAATATTATGCCACATGAGAACTTGGAACTAATATTAGCAACCAAACAATCAACTCTTGTTGACCGTTTGCTTCAGGCATTCCCAGCACACAGCGCACGTGATCGTTCTCACACGAGCTCCAGGGGGCAGCAGACTAGGAGTGTTAGGGGTGCACACATCAGAAGTGGCGTTGGACAGAGGGGTTTTCTGACCAGGTTGTGGAGTGATTTTGCTATGACCGCAGACAGGACAGGTACTGCTGCATCAATTGAAAGTGACAGGAGACAACATTTGTCCAGTATGGTTACTAACTATTTTTCATCCCTTATCGATGTTCTCCCTCAACCGTCATTCCCATTTGATTACTGGGCCTCCAAATTAGACACCTGGCCAGAATTGGCAGAATATGCATTGCAGGAGCTTGCTTGCCCGGCAGCAAGTGTCCTATCAGAAAGAGTATTCAGTGCTGCAGGGTCAATATTAACCGAAAAAAGGACTCGTCTGGCTACCCAAAATGTTGACGATCTAACATTCATTAAAATGAACCACAACTGGATTTCAAAATCTTTTGCCCCACCTTGCCCGGCCGACACCTAGCTTTCCTATGAAAAGCTCTTGCCTGTGAATTACTTTTCTAATGTCTAATTTGCTGCTGCAGATTGTACAGCATACGACATGTTTACACCTCCCTAAATGGCCAAACTCCCCACACGGGGCCGTGGTATCGCGACTTGGCGCAAGCACCCGTGAGACTGCTGTTTGTCTGAAGAGGTGGGTGTGCTCGCTTTTGGTTGACGGCATTGCTACTGGGTCCCTCATAGTACAATGTAGTGTCTCTGGCGGTGGTGGTGCGCACCCAACGTCAGACACACCGTTGTAACATGAGTGGCCCTGGGGCGGTCCCGCCGGCCTCAAGAGAGTTCCCCCCTACCCCAGCTCAAACTGGGCTCTACCACGTGCAAAATTATGTCGCACAGCTCCACCAATCTTTAGTCTATTCGCTGACATCATTCAATGTCTGGCACTGACAATACAAATTTGTAGACATCTATGATGCAACTTAAAGTAGTCTGTGTCTGTGTCCTATATTGGCACCATTAAATAGTTACTGCCAAATTACTATGTCAGAAACACAGCAGATGAGCCCACCCCTGTACCTAAGTATGCCACCTTTTTTTTTGTTTTGGTTGTTTTGCGAGACATTAACATCTATTTATATTTTGGGAGTACTGGGACAGACACTCCTTGCACTACTCCTCCACTCAGCACCAAGCTGCCTGCCCGTGTATCCATGTAACCGCTGTAAAACTGCCATGAGCCTATTGTTTGTTATTTTAGGCCTTTGAAGCCTTTCTGCGGTCCCTCCTTCCACTAGGCCTCCACTGACCAGACCACTGCTGCCCGTGTACCCCTGGAACCAATTTTAAAGTGCCTACAGCCAGCCCATTTTATTGTGTTAGGCCTTCGAAGCCTGTCTGCGGTCCATACTTTAAATACTCCTCCACTCACCACCAAGCTGCCTGCCCGTGTATCCATGTAACCGCTGTAAAACTGCCATGAGCCTATTGTTTGTTATTTTAGGCCTTTGAAGCCTTTCTGCGCTCCCTCCTTCCACTAGTCCTCCACTGACCAGACCACTGCTGCCCGTGTACCCCTGGAACCAATTTTAAAGTGCCTACAGCCAGCCCATTTTATTGTGTTAGGCCTTCGAAGCCTGTCTGCGGTCCCTCCTTCCACTAGGCCTCCACTGACCAGACCACTGCTGCCCGTGTACCCCTGGAACCAATTTTAAAGTGCCTACAGCCAGCCCATTTTATTGTGTTAGGCCTTCGAAGCCTGTCTGCGGTCCATACTTTAAATACTCCTCCACTCACCACCAAGCTGCCTGCCCGTGTATCCATGTAACCGCTGTAAAACTGCCATGAGCCTATTGTTTGTTATTTTAGGCCTTTGAAGCCTTTCTGCGCTCCCTCCTTCCACTAGTCCTCCACTGACCAGACCACTGCTGCCCGTGTACCCCTGGAACCAATTATAAAGTGCCTACAGCCAGCCCATTTTATTATGTTAGGCCTTTGAAGCCTGTCTGCGGTCCCTACTTTAAATACTCCTCCACTCACCACCAAGCTGCCTGCCCGTGTATCCATGTAACCGCTGTAAAACTGCCATGAGCCTATTGTTTGTTATTTTAGGCCTTTGATAGCCTGTCTGCGGTCCCTACTCCTCCACTGACCACCAAGCTGCCTGCCCGTGTATCCATGTAACCGCTGTAAAACTGCCATGAGCCTATTGTTTGTTATTTTAGGCCTTTGAAGCCTTTCTGCGCTCCCTCCTTCCACTAGTCCTCCACTGACCAGACCACTGCTGCCCGTGTACCCCTGGAACCAATTTTAAAGTGCCTACAGCCAGCCCATTTTATTGTGTTAGGCCTTCGAAGCCTGTCTGCGGTCCCTCCTTCCACTAGGCCTCCACTGACCAGACCACTGCTGCCCGTGTACCCCTGGAACCAATTTTAAAGTGCCTACAGCCAGCCCATTTTATTGTGTTAGGCCTTCGAAGCCTGTCTGCGGTCCATACTTTAAATACTCCTCCACTCACCACCAAGCTGCCTGCCCGTGTATCCATGTAACCGCTGTAAAACTGCCATGAGCCTATTGTTTGTTATTTTAGGCCTTTGATAGCCTGTCTGCGGTCCCTACTCCTCCACTGACCACCAAGCTGCCTGCCCGTGTATCCATGTAACCGCTGTAAAACTGCCATGAGCCTATTGTTTGTTATTTTAGGCCTTTGAAGCCTTTCTGCGCTCCCTCCTTCCACTAGTCCTCCACTGACCAGACCACTGCTGCCCGTGTACCCCTGGAACCAATTTTAAAGTGCCTACAGCCAGCCCATTTTATTGTGTTAGGCCTTCGAAGCCTGTCTGCGGTCCCTCCTTCCACTAGGCCTCCACTGACCAGACCACTGCTGCCCGTGTACCCCTGGAACCAATTTTAAAGTGCCTACAGCCAGCCCATTTTATTGTGTTAGGCCTTCGAAGCCTGTCTGCGGTCCCTCCTTCCACTAGGCCTCCACTGACCAGACCACTGCTGCCCGTGTACCCCTGGAACCAATTTTAAAGTGCCTACAGCCAGCCCATTTTATTGTGTTAGGCCTTCGAAGCCTGTCTGCGGTCCATACTTTAAATACTCCTCCACTCACCACCAAGCTGCCTGCCCGTGTATCCATGTAACCGCTGTAAAACTGCCATGAGCCTATTGTTTGTTATTTTAGGCCTTTGAAGCCTTTCTGCGCTCCCTCCTTCCACTAGTCCTCCACTGACCAGACCACTGCTGCCCGTGTACCCCTGGAACCAATTATAAAGTGCCTACAGCCAGCCCATTTTATTATGTTAGGCCTTTGAAGCCTGTCTGCGGTCCCTACTTTAAATACTCCTCCACTCACCACCAAGCTGCCTGCCCGTGTATCCATGTAACCGATTTCAAACTGCCATGACTGCCTACTGTTTGTTATTTTAGGCCTTTGTGAGCCTGTCTGCGGCCCCTACTTGCAATACTCCTCCACTGACCACAATGCTGCCTGGAGTGCCTGCCTGTGTATCCATGTAACCGATTTCAAACTGCCATGACTGCCTACTGTTTGTTATTTTAGGCCTTTGTGAGCCTGTCTGCGGCCCCTACTTGCAATACTCCTCCACTGACCACAATGCTGCCTGGAGTGCCTGCCTGTGTATCCATGTAACCGATTTCAAACTGCCATGACTGCCTACTGTTTGTTATTTTAGGCCTTTGTGAGCCTGTCTGCGGCCCCTACTTGCAATACTCCTCCACTGACCACACCAATGCTGCCCGTGTACCCCTGGAACCTATTTAAAAGTTCATAGAGCCTAGTTATATATTTTATTTACTATTAATAAGGCCATGATGGACTACGCTGTACCACGCTACAAGCTAACCAGTCGACACTTCTTTTGCGAGAAAAGCCATCCCAACCCTCCACCAGCTTGTAGAAGACCGCATTGTCCATGCACTCTGGCAATCTGTGAGTACAAAGGTGCACCTGACAACAGACGCATGGACCTGTAGGCATGGCCACGGAAGATTACGTGTCCATTACGGCACAATGGGTTAATGTGTTGGATGCATGGTCCACAGAGGACAGCCTACTAAGTATGTCTGCAGTCCATAATTCAAATTGTCCTCCACTGTCTAAATCGGAGCTTCCACCTTCTGGCTTTCGGCCTATAGTATCAGAAATTAAACTGCATTTGGCCTTCAACTTTGGTTACGGCCTACTAACGGCTTCTGCCCCTCCCTGGTGTTGCCCACAACTAAATAAAGCTGAGCTTCAACCTTCCGGCTCTCATTAAGTGGTTTTGAAAAAACAAAATGGTGGATAGGGCCTACTAACGGCTTCTGCCCCTCCCTGGTGTTGCCCACAACTAAATAAAGCTGAGCTTCAACCTTCCGGCTCTCATTAAGTGGTTTTGAAAAAACAAAATGGTGGATAGGGCCTACTAACGGCTTCTGCCCCTCCCTGGTGTTGCCCTCAACTAAATAAAGCTGAGCTTCAACCTTCCGGCTCTCATTAAGTGGTTTTGAAAAAACAAAATGGTGGATAGGGCCTACTAACGGCTTCTGCCCCTCCCTGGTGTTGCCCTCAACTAAATAAAGCTGAGCTTCAACCTTCCGGCTCTCATTAAGTGGTTTTGAAAAAACAAAATGGTGGATAGGGCCTACTAACGGCTTCTTCCCCTCCCTGGTGTTGCCCTCAACTAAATAAAGCTGAGCTTCAACCTTCCGGCTATCATTAAGTGGTTTTGAAAAAACAAAATGGTGGATAGGGCCTACTAACGGCTTCTTCCCCTCCCTGGTGTTGCCCTCAACTAAATAAAGCTGAGCTTCAACCTTCCGGCTCTCATTAAGTGGTTTTGAAAAAACAAAATGGTGGATAGGGCCTACTAACGGCTTCTGCCCCTCCCTGGTGTTGCCCACAACTAAATAAAGCTGAGCTTCAACCTTCCGGCTCTCATTAAGTGGTTTTGAAAAAACAAAATGGTGGATAGGGCCTACTAACGGCTTCTGCCCCTCCCTGGTGTTGCCCACAACTAAATAAAGCTGAGCTTCAACCTTCCGGCTCTCATTAAGTGGTTTTGAAAAAACAAAATGGTGGATAGGGCCTACTAACGGCTTCTGCCCCTCCCTGGTGTTGCCCTCAACTAAATAAAGCTGAGCTTCAACCTTCCGGCTCTCATTAAGTGGTTTTGAAAAAACAAAATGGTGGATAGGGCCTACTAACGGCTTCTGCCCCTCCCTGGTGTTGCCCTCAACTAAATAAAGCTGAGCTTCAACCTTCCGGCTCTCATTAAGTGGTTTTGAAAAAACAAAATGGTGGATAGGGCCTACTAACGGCTTCTTCCCCTCCCTGGTGTTGCCCTCAACTAAATAAAGCTGAGCTTCAACCTTCCGGCTATCATTAAGTGGTTTTGAAAAAACAAAATGGTGGATAGGGCCTACTAACGGCTTCTTCCCCTCCCTGGTGTTGCCCTCAACTAAATAAAGCTGAGCTTCAACCTTCCGGCTCTCATTAAGTGGTTTTGAAAAAACAAAATGGTGGATAGGGCCTACTAACGGCTTCTGCCCCTCCCTGGTGTTGCCCTCAACTAAATAAAGCTGAGCTTCAACCTTCCGGCTCTCATTAAGTGGTTTTGAAAAAACAAAATGGTGGATAGGGCCTACTAACGGCTTCTGCCCCTCCCTGGTGTTGCCCTCAACTAAATAAAGCTGAGCTTCAACCTTCCGGCTCTCATTAAGTGGTTTTGAAAAAACAAAATGGTGGATAGGGCCTACTAACGGCTTCTGCCCCTCCCTGGTGTTGCCCACAACTAAATAAAGCTGAGCTTCAACCTTCCGGCTCTCATTAAGTGGTTTTGAAAAAACAAAATGGTGGATAGGGCCTACTAACGGCTTCTGCCCCTCCCTGGTGTTGCCCTCAACTAAATAAAGCTGAGCTTCAACCTTCCGGCTCTCATTAAGTGGTTTTGAAAAAACAAAATGGTGGATAGGGCCTACTAACGACTTCTGCCCCTCCCTGGTGTTGCCCTCAACTAAATAAAGCTGAGCTTCAACCTTCCGGCTCTCATTAAGTGGTTTTGAAAAAACAAAATGGTGGATAGGGCCTACTAACGGCTTCTGCCCCTCCCTGGTGTTGCCCACAACTAAATAAAGCTGAGCTTCAACCTTCCGGCTCTCATTAAGTGGTTTTGAAAAAACAAAATGGTGGATAGGGCCTACTAACGGCTTCTGCCCCTCCCTGGTGTTGCCCACAACTAAATAAAGCTGAGCTTCAACCTTCCGGCTCTCATTAAGTGGTTTTGAAAAAACAAAATGGTGGATAGGGCCTACTAACGGCTTCTGCCCCTCCCTGGTGTTGCCCTCAACTAAATAAAGCTGAGCTTCAACCTTCCGGCTCTCATTAAGTGGTTTTGAAAAAACAAAATGGTGGATAGGGCCTACTAACGGCTTCTGCCCCTCCCTGGTGTTGCCCACAACTAAATAAAGCTGAGCTTCAACCTTCCGGCTCTCATTAAGTGGTTTTGAAAAAACAAAATGGTGGATAGGGCCTACTAACGGCTTCTGCCCCTCCCTGGTGTTGCCCACAACTAAATAAAGCTGAGCTTCAACCTTCCGGCTCTCATTAAGTGGTTTTGAAAAAACAAAATGGTGGATAGGGCCTACTAACGGCTTCTGCCCCTCCCTGGTGTTGCCCTCAACTAAATAAAGCTGAGCTTCAACCTTCCGGCTCTCATTAAGTGGTTTTGAAAAAACAAAATGGTGGATAGGGCCTACTAACGGCTTCTGCCCCTCCCTGGTGTTGCCCTCAACTAAATAAAGCTGAGCTTCAACCTTCCGGCTCTCATTAAGTGGTTTTGAAAAAACAAAATGGTGGATAGGGCCTACTAACGGCTTCTGCCCCTCCCTGGTGTTGCCCACAACTAAATAAAGCTGAGCTTCAACCTTCCGGCTCTCATTAAGTGGTTTTGAAAAAACAAAATGGTGGTTAGGGCCTACTAACGGCTTCTGCCCCTCCCTGGTGTTGTCCTCAACTGAACAAAGCTGAGCTTCCACATTCTGCCTTTCGCCCTATACTATCAGATATTAAACTGCATTTGGCCTACTAGTGTGGTTAGGCCCTTGAAACAGTGTCTGCTGCTCTTGGGTTTGCTACTCCACTGAACAAAGCAATGCCGCCTGTTTAGTCCTGTTACCAATTTTGAACTGCATTTAGCCTACTTTATTCTTTGGCCCTATATCTGTTTCCTCCTCATCCTGCCCATTGCCCAGCCACTGCTAAATGAGTCTGCTGGTACATTGACCTAGACCACTACATTCCCCTTGTACTCTACACAGCCAGAATCTGACCCTGCTGAAAGTAAGGTTCCCCTTCTCGCATGTTATACCACCTTACACAGGGACAAAGAGGAAGGTGCAGATGAAAGTGCAGGTTCCTTCATCAGGTGGGGGGGGCATACTCGTTGGCGACGTCACTGGCACAGGGCCCCTCAGAGTACGCAAAAGTGTCGCTGCTGGTGGGAGGCGCCCTCGCCATGCAAACACACCGCCGTACTTTGAGGGGCCCTGTGCCAGTGCCAATGCGAACGAGTGGGCCCCCCCCTGCTTGCTCAGGATCACAGCACTTGCAACGTTTAAATACTTACCTTTCCCTGCAACACCGCCGTGACGTAGTCCGCATTTCCTGGGCCCACGAAAAAATTGAGCCAGCCCTACTCCCCCCACAACTTTTGCCAAATGACCCCCAATTCCCTATGCCCAACTATTATTATAAAGTTAATTACGATTGGCAAGCTTCAGAAACAAGAATGGATGTTTTTGGCATTAAAATGGGCACTGTAGGTGTTTTCCTGGCCTCCACTCACTGCCGACTATGCTTCCCCATTGACTTGCATTGGGTTTCGTGTTTCGGTCGATCCCCGACTTTTAGCGATAATCGGCCGACTGCACTCGACTCGACTCTGGACAAAATCGGGTTTCCCAAAACCCTACTCGATCTTAAAAAAATGAAAGTCGCTCAACCCTAGTAATTAGTCCTCCGGCTGTGTCGAGATGTCTAGGGAGCGCTAGGTACATTCCACGGCTACTTCTAGTTGCAGTGTTAAGTTCAGGGTCTGCGGTCAGTACAGGTACCACCTTCTCCAGAGTACGTCTCATGCTGCTCTTAGGCCACCAGATCATAACACATAGCCCTCTGGAAGGTTGCCGGAGCTCCCTGTAGTCCAAACGGCATCCGGACATACTGGAAGCATCCATCTGGTGTAGAAAACGCTGTCTTCTCTTTGGCTTCCTGTGCCATGGGGATCTGCCAATACCCCTTCGACAAATCCAAGGTGGTTATATACCTGGTGGGCCCAAGTCTTTTGATGAGCTCATCAACGCGGGGCATGGGATATGCATCGAACTTGGAGACCTCATTCAAGTTCCGATAGTCGTTGCAAAATCTCCACTCCCCATCAGGTTTTGGGACCAGGACAATTGGGCTTGACCAACCACTCTTGGATTCCTCAATGACTCCAAGCTTCAACATACACTCCACCTCCTTGGAGATTACTTCTCGACGGGCCTCAGGAATTCGGTAGGGCTTCACGTTCACCCGCACATGTGGCTCTGTCAGGACCTCATGCTCTATGACCTTCATGTATCCTGGCAACTCTGAAAACAGGTCCCTGTTCTTCTGGAGTAACTCCCGGCACTGCTGTTTCTGGGCCTTCGATAGCATCTCCGCTATAGTAACCCCTCCAACCTCACCTTCTGGGTTGCTTAGCAAAGATGGAGTTACTGCTGGCTCTCTATCTTGCCATGGCTTGATGAGGTTGACATGGTAAACTTGGATTGGTTTCCATCTTCCTGATTGGTGAATTTTATAGTTTACCTCACCAAGCTTCTCGACGACCTCATATGGCCCTTGCCATTTGGCCAAGAACTTGCTCTCCACCATCGGAACTAACACAAGAACTCGGTCTCCCGGATTGAACTGCCTAACTCTTGCAGACCGGTTGTAGACCCTGGATTGAGCTTCTTGTGCCTGGAGGAGGTGTTCTTTCATGATAGGCATCACCTTTGCAATCCTCTGCTGCATCTTGGCCACATGCTCAATGATGCTTCTGTGGGGCGTGACTTCGGCTTCCCAGGTTTCCTTGGCTATATCCAGGAGTCCTCACGGATGTCGGCCATATAGAAGCTCAAATGGTGAGAACCCTGTGGAGGCCAGTGGAACTTCACGAATGGAAAACATCAGATATGGTAAGAGACAGTCCCAGTCTCTACCATCTTTCTCCATAGCTTTTCTCAGCATGCTCTTCAGTGTCTTGTTAAATCTCTCAACAAGGCCATCTGACTGGGGATGGTACACCGAGGTCCTCAACTGGGAGATTTTCAGGACTTTGCATAACTCCCTCATCACCTTGCTCATGAAAGGTGTCACCTGGTCTGTCAGGATCTCCTTCGGCAGACCTGTCCGGGAAAACACATGGAGCAACTCGCGGACTATACTCTTCGAATAAGAATTTCTCAGGGGGATTGCCTCAGGATAGTGTGTGGCATAGTCCAGGATGACTAATATATACTGATGGCCCCGGGCTGATTTAACTAAGGGACCGACCAAGTCATGGCAATTCTCTTGAATGGCACCTCAAGAATGGGCAATGGCACAAGGGGGCTCCGGAAATGAGGAGTGGCGGCAGTTAGCTGACATATAGGGCAGGACCTGCAATAGTTCACTATTTCCCGGTGACACCCAGGCCAATAGAACCTCTGCACAACCCGTTCCTGCGTTTTTTCCACCCCTAGGTGTCCACCCAAGATGTGTGAATGGGCTATGTCCAACACCTTCCGTCTATATGGACCTGGCGCTACCAACTGCTCTACCAACTCCTCCCTTATTTTTGTGACCCGGTACAACAACTCCCCACTCATCAGAAAATAGGGAAATCTTGTGTCTGCCCCCGGCTCCTGTACAACCCCATTAATAACTATGACATTATTAAAGGCTTCCCTCAGAGTAGGGTCCCTATGTTGGGCAGTCCCAAAATTTTCACCGGTTACCTCTAACTCCAGAATGTCAGATGCAGGGGACACTTCCTCCTCATCCCCAACCAGGACACAAAAAGGAAACCTGTCTGTCTCTGGGTGTGGCGATACCTTTTTAGGGTTCATTGGTTCCCTACTCTTGCTAGCGACCTCAGAACCCTTTCCCCACAAATCCCAAAACAAACAGAAATCCAGGCCAATAATTATAGGGTGCAACAAGTCCCGAACGACGCCGACTTCATGTGACCGTTTCAATATCCACCCTGGCCATAGGGTAGTCCTTTGCATCACCATGTATGCACCGCACGCTGACCTTCTTTCCCAGCAGCAGGTGGAGAGGAAAAGTGGCCCTCACCAGGGTCACTAAGCTCCCCGAGTCTTAACAGTGCCGTTACTGCTCAACCATTCACCTTTATGGGACACACTTGAGGCCCCTCATTGGGTTCACTCTGCGGGCTGGATATGCATAGTATGAACTACAGTGTCCCATGCTGCAGTCCATCTGCTCAGTGGTCTGGGAACAACAGGCAGCTATATGTCCTGGCCCGTGGCACCTCCAGCAAATAATATCACCCGTAGGGACCTTGGGCACCACCTCCCCCGCCCTTTGTGACCTTGGACGCCCCACCCCTTTTTGGGACTCAGCACCTTTCTGGGACCCCCAGTACGGCATGGGCTGCCTCCCGAAGGAGCCTTCCATCCCTTGGTATCTTGTTATGATCCTAGTGGCAAGGATCGCAGGTCGGACTAGCTAAGTAACTGAACAGACTACTAGCTCTGGGGAAGTGGTAACTAGATTGACCGCAACCGGATCCTATCCGCAAACAACTATAGGCAGCCGTGGAACGTTACCTAAAAATCCTAGACGTCTCGTCACGGCCTGAGAAACTGACTATTCCTGGAGGGAAAGTAAGTCCTCACTTGCCTCAGTGGAATGACCCCAAAGATATAGAATAGCCCCCCACAAATATTAACGGTGAGTTAAGGGGAAAGCACAAACGCAGAGATGAAATCAGATTTAGCAAATGAGGCCCGCTAATACTAGATAGCAGAAAATAGGAAGGGAACTGTGCGGTCAATAAAAAACCCTATTCAAAATATCCACGCAGAGATTGCTCGAGCCCCCGCACCAACTAACGGTGCGGGGGAAGCAACTCCGTACCCCAGAGCTTACCAGCAAAAAGAAATCACATATTAGCAAGCTGGACTAGACTCATCATACACAGAAATCATATTGCAGGCAGATGAGCAAAAAATATTCAAACAGAACTTAGCTTATCCTGAAGAGGCAGAAAATGAGATAATCAGGAGTAATCAGAATAGCACTGAATACATTGACAGCCGGCAACAAGTGGAAGTGAAGCAGAGCTAAATAGGAGCCTCCCTGGTGAATAACGAGGCAGCTGATCCAGCAGACCCGCAGGATAATAAACCAAACCACCAGGGGGAGCCAAAAAACCAAAGTCACACAATACCATCTGTGACCACAAGAGGGAGCCTGAAAACGGACTTCACAACAGTACCCCCCCCTTAAGGAGGGGTCACCGAACCCTCATCAAAACCCCCAGGGCGATCAGGGTGAGCCACATGGAAGGCACGAACCAAATCGGCCGCATGAACATCAGAGGCGACAACCCAGGAATTATCCTCCTGACCATAGCCTTTCCACTTAACCAAATACTGAAGCCTCCGTCTAGAAATACGAGAATCCAAGATCTTCTCCACCACGTATTCCAATTCTCCCTCAACCAGCACAGGGGCAGGAGGCTCAACCGAAGGAACCACAGGCACCACATACCTCCGCAACAACGACCGATGGAACACATTATGAATAGCAAACGATGCCGGGAGGTCCAAATGAAATGACACAGGGTTAAATACTTCCAAAATCTTATAAGGACCGATAAACCGAGGCTTAAACTTAGGAGAGGAGACCTTCATAGGAACAAAGCGAGAAGACAACCACACCAAATCCCCAACGCGAAGTCGGGGACCCACATTCTCTGAGAGACAGGGAGATCTGAAATAAAATCCATGGAAATGTGCGTCCAAGGCCTCTTCGGGACAGGCAAAGGCAACAACAAGCCACTGGCACGAGAACAGCAAGGCTTAGCCCGAGCACAAATTCCACAAGACTGCACAAAGGAACGCACATCCCGCGACAAGGAAGGCCACCAGAAGGACCTAGCCACCAAATCTCTGGTACCAAAAATCCCAGGATGGCCTGCCAACACCGAAGAATGAACCTCGGAAATAACTCTGCTGGTCCATCTATCCGGGACAAACAGTCTCTCCGGTGGACAACGGTCAGGTCTATCCGCCTGAAACTCCTGCAGCACTCGTCGCAAATCTGGGGAGATGGCAGACAAAATCACCCCTTCTCTGAGGATACCAGATGGCTCTGAATCACCAGGAGAGTCAGGCACAAAGCTCCTAGAAAGAGCATCAGCCTTCACATTCTTCGAACCAGGCAGGTATGAGACCACGAAATCAAAACAAGAGAAATACAACGACCAACGAGCCTGTCTAGGATTCAGCCGCTTGGCCGACTCGAGATAAATCAAATCCTTGTGATCAGTCAAGACCACCACACGATGCTTAGCTCCCTCGAGCCAATGTCGCCACTCCTCAAATGCCCACTTCATAGCCAACAACTCCCGATTACCAACATCATAATTCCGCTCGGCAGGCGAAAACTTTCTTGAAAAGAAAGCACATGGCTTCATCACAGAGCCATCAGAGCTTCTCTGCGACAAAACAGCCCCCGCTCCAATCTCAGAAGCATCAACCTCGACCTGGAAAGGAAGGGAGACTGTTATGACCCCAATGGCGAGGGTCTCAGAGGAACGTGGAAGTCTGTAGAATACAAAAATCCAGCTCATAGGGCAGTGGTAACTGGGTTGACCATATATCTACTCCTAACGCCAACACTAGAAGTAGCCGGGGATCATTCCTACGTTGATTCTAGATGACACGCGCCAGCCGGAGAATCTAGCTACCCCTAGTAGAGGAAAACAAAGACCTTTCTTGCCTCCAGAGAAGGGGACCCCAAAGCTGGATAGAAGCCCCCCACAAATAATGACGGTGAGGTAAGAGGAAATGACAAACACAGAAATGAACCAGGTTTAGCACAGAGAGGCCCGCTTACTAATAGCAGAATAAAGAAAGGTAACTTATATGGTCAACAAAAACCCTATCAAAATCCACACTGGAAATTCAAGAACCCCCGAACCGTCTAACGGTCCGGGGGGAGAACACCAGCCCCCCTAGAGCTTCAGCAAAGGTCAGGATATAGATTTGGAAAAAGCTGGACAAAAATACAAAACCAAAACAAATAGCAAAAAGCAAAAGGCAGACTTAGCTGATATAACTGGAACCAGGATCAGTAGACAAGAGCACAGCAGACTAGCTCTGATAACTACGTTGCCAGGCATAGAACTGAAGGTCCAGGGAGCTATATAGCAACACCCCTAACTAACGACCCAGGTGCGGATAAAAGGAATGACAGAAAAACCAGTCAAAAAACTAGTAACCACTAGAGGGAGCAAAAAGCAAATTCACAACAGTACCCCCCCCTTAGTGAGGGGTCACCGAACCCTCACCACGACCACCAGGGCGATCAGGATGAGCGGCATGAAAGGCACGAACTAAATCGGCCGCATGAACATCAGAGGCGACCACCCAGGAATTATCCTCCTGACCATAGCCCTTCCACTTGACCAGGTACTGAAGCCTCCGCCTGGAGAGGCGAGAATCCAAGATCTTCTCCACCACGTACTCCAACTCGCCCTCAACCAACACCGGAGCAGGAGGCTCAGCAGAAGGAACTACAGGCACAATGTACCGCCGCAACAAGGACCTATGAAATACATTGTGAATAGCAAACGACACAGGAAGATCCAGACGAAAAGATACAGGATTAAGGATTTCCAATATCTTGTAAGGCCCAATAAAACGAGGTTTAAATTTGGGAGAGGAGACCTTCATAGGAACAAAGCGGGAAGAAAGCCATACCAAATCCCCAACGCGTAGTCGGGGACCCACACCGCGGCGGCGGTTGGCAAAGCGCTGAGCCTTCTCCTGTGACAACTTCAAGTTGTCCACCACATGATTCCAGATCTGCTGCAACCTATCCACCACAGAATCCACCCCAGGACAGTCAGAAGGCTCCACATGACCCGAAGAAAAACGAGGATGGAAACCAGAGTTGCAGAAAAAAGGCGAAACCAAGGTGGCGGAACTAGCCCGATTATTAAGGGCAAACTCAGCCAACGGCAAGAATGTCACCCAATCGTCCTGATCAGCAGAGACAAAACACCTCAAATAAGCCTCCAAAGTCTGATTAGTTCGCTCCGTCTGTCCATTAGTCTGAGGATGGAAAGCAGACGAAAACGACAAATCAATGCCCATCCTACTACAAAAGGATCGCCAGAACCTGGAAACGAACTGGGATCCTCTGTCTGACACAATATTCTCAGGGATGCCGTGCAAACGAACCACGTTCTGAAAAAACACAGGAACCAGATCGGAAGAGGAAGGCAGCTTAGGCAAAGGAACCAAATGGACCATCTTGGAAAAGCGATCACATATCACCCAGATAACGGACATGCCCTGAGATAGCGGAAGATCAGAAATGAAATCCATGGAGATATGTGTCCAAGGTCTCTTCGGGACAGGCAAGGGCAAGAGCAAACCGCTGGCACGAGAACAGCAAGGCTTAGCTCGAGCACAAGTCCCACAGGACTGCACAAATGACCGCACATCCCTTGACAAGGAAGGCCACCAAAAGGACCTGGCCACCAGATCTCTGGTGCCAAAAATTCCCGGGTGACCTGCCAACACCGAGGAATGAACCTCGGAAATGACTCTGCTGGTCCACTTATCCGGGACAAACAGTCTGTCAGGTGGACAAGACTCAGGCCTATCAGCCTGAAATCTCTGCAACACACGTCGCAGATCCGGAGAAATAGCTGACAAGATAACTCCATCTTTAAGAATACCAACAGGATCAGCGACTCCAGGAGCATCAGGCACAAAGCTCCTAGAAAGAGCATCGGCCTTCACATTCTTTGAACCTGGTAAATACGAGACAACAAAATCAAAGCGGGAGAAAAACAATGACCAGCGGGCCTGTCTCGGATTAAGGCGTTTAGCAGACTCGAGATACATCAGATTTTTGTGATCAGTCAAGACCACCACACGATGCTTAGCACCCTCGAGCCAATGACGCCACTCCTCAAATGCCCATTTCATGGCCAACAACTCCCGATTGCCCACATCATAATTTCGCTCGGCAGGCGAAAACTTCCTAGAGAAAAAGGCACAAGGTTTCATAACAGAGCAACCAGGGCCTCTCTGCGACAAAACGGCCCCTGCCCCAATCTCCGAAGCATCCACCTCAACCTGAAAGGGAAGTGAGACGTCAGGCTGGCACAAAACAGGCGCCGAAGTAAACCGGCGTTTCAACTCCTGGAAAGCCTCCACGGCAGCAGGAGCCCAGTTAGCTACATCGGAGCCCTTCTTGGTCATATCTGTCAAAGGTTTCACAATGCTAGAAAAATTAGCGATAAAACGACGGTAGAAGTTAGCGAAGCCCAAGAACTTCTGAAGACTCTTAACTGACGAGGGCTGAGTCCAATCAAGAATAGCTCGGACCTTGACTGGGTCCATCTCCACAGCAGAAGGGGAAAAAATGAACCCCAAAAAGGGAACCTTCTGTACACCAAAGAGACACTTTGAGCCCTTGACAAACAAAGAATTTTCACGCAAAATTTTAAAGACCAACCTGACCTGCTCCACATGCGAATCCCAATCATCAGAAAAAACCAAAATATCATCCAGATAAACAATCAAAAATTTATCCAGATACTTCCGGAAAATGTCATGCATAAAGGACTGAAAAACTGAAGGCGCATTGGAGAGCCCAAAAGGCATCACCAAGTACTCAAAATGACCTTCGGGCGTATTGAATGCGGTTTTCCATTCATCACCTTGCTTAATGCGCACAAGGTTGTACGCACCACGAAGGTCTATCTTGGTGAACCACTTGGCACCCTTAATCCGGGCAAACAAGTCAGACAACAGCGGTAAAGGATACTGAAACTTGACAGTGATCTTATTTAAAAGCCGATAATCAATACAAGGTCTCAAAGATCCGTCCTTTTTTGCCACAAAAAAGAATCCCGCACCAAGAGGGGAAGAAGACGGACGAATATGTCCTTTCTCCAGAGACTCCTTGATATATGAACGCATAGCGGTATGTTCAGGTACCGACAGATTAAACAGTCTTCCCTTAGGAAATTTACTGCCTGGGATCAAATCTATAGCACAGTCACAGTCCCTATGAGGAGGCAGTGCACTGGACTCAGACTCACTGAAGACATCCTGATAATCAGACAAATACTCCGGAACTTCCGAAGGCGTAGAGGAAGCAATAGACACAGGCAGGGAATCCCCATGAATACCACGACAGCCCCAACTTGAGACTGACATAGCCTTCCAGTCCAGGACTGGATTATGGGTCTGTAACCATGGCAGCCCTAAAACAACCAAATCATGCATTTTATGTAAAACCAGGAAACGTATCACCTCGCGGTGTTCAGGAGTCATGCACATGGTAACCTGTGTCCAATACTGCGGTTTATTTGCTGCCAATGGTGTAGCATCAATACCCCTAAGAGGAATAGGATTTTCTTATGGTTCAAGAGTAAAACCACAGCGCTTAGCAAATGAGAGATCCATGAGACTCAGGGCAGCACCTGAATCTACAAACGCCATGACAGGATAAGATGACAGTGAGCAAATCAAAGTTACAGACAGAATAAATTTAGGTTGCAAATTACCAACGGTGACAGGACTAACAACCTTAGCTATACGTTTAGAGCATGCTGAGATAACATGTGTAGAATCACCACAGTAGTAGCACAAGCCATTCCGGCGTCTATGAATTTTCCGCTCATTTCTAGTCAGGATTATATCACATTGCATTAAATCAGGTGTCTGTTCAGACAACACCATGAGGGAATTTGCGGTTTTTCTATCACATTGCACCGAATTAGGTGTCTGTTCAGACAACACCATGAGGGAATTTGCGGTTTTGCGCTCCTGCAACCGCCGGTCAATTTGAATAGCCAGTGCCATAGTATCATTCAGACCTGTGGGAATGGGAAAACCCACCATAACATTCTTAATGGCTTCAGAAAGGCCATTTCTAAAATTAGCGGCCAGTGCACACTCGTTCCAATGTGTCAGCACGGACCATTTCCGAAATTTTTGGCAATACACTTCAGCCTCGTCCTGCCCCTGAGACATAGCCAGCAAGGCCTTTTTTGCCTGAATCTCAAGATTGGGTTCCTCATAAAGTAAACCGAGCGCCAGAAAAAACGCATCAAGATCAGCCAATGCCGGATCTCCTGGCGCCAGCGAAAAAGCCCAATCCTGAGGGTCGCCCCGTAAGAACGAAATAACAATTTTTACTTGCTGAGCAGAATCTCCAGATGAACAGGGTCTCAGGGACAAAAACAATTTACAATTATTCACGAAATTCCTAAACTTAAACCTGTCTCCGGAAAACAGTTCAGGAATCGGTATTTTAGGTTCTGACCTAGGATTTCTGATAACATAGTCTTGTATGCCCTGCACACGAGTAGCCAGCTGGTCCACACTTGTAATCAAGGTCTGGACTGTTGTGAATTTGCTTTTTGCTCCCTCTAGTGGTTACTAGTTTTTTGACTCTGGTTTTTCTGTCATTCCTTTTATCCGCACCTGGGTCGTTAGTTAGGGGTGTTGCTATATAAGCTCCCTGGACCTTCAGTTCTATGCCTGGCAACGTAGTTATCAGAGCTAGTCTGCTGTGCTCTTGTCTACTGATCCTGGTTCCAGTTATATCAGCTAAGTCTGCCTTTTGCTTTTTGCTATTTGTTTTGGTTTTGTATTTTTGTCCAGCTTGTTCCAAATCTATATCCTGACCTTTGCTGGAAGCTCTAGGGGGGCTGGTGTTCTCCCCCCGGACCGTTAGACGGTTCGGGGGTTCTTGAATTTCCAGTGTGGATTTTGATAGGGTTTTTGTTGACCATATAAGTTACCTTTCTTTATTCTGCTATCAGTAAGCGGGCCTCTCTGTGCTAAACCTGGTTCATTTCTGTGTTTGTCATTACCTCTTACCTCACCGTCATTATTTGTGGGGGGCTTCTATCCAGCTTTGGGGTCCCCTTCTCTGGAGGCAAGAAAGGTCTTTGTTTTCCTCTACTAGGGGTAGCTAGATTCTCCGGCTGGCGCGTGTCATCTAGAATCAACGTAGGAATGATCCCCGGCTACTTCTAGTGTTGGCGTTAGGAGTAGTTATATGGTCAACCCAGTTACCACTACCCTATGAGCTGGATTTTTGTATTCTGCAGACTTCCACGTTCCTCTGAGACCCTCGCCATTGGGGTCATAACAGTTTGCCAGGCCAATATTAAATGTTTAATGCATTGCAGAAGAGGGATTATAAGAAAGAAGATTCTGAGTTTTTTTTTTCTTTTTCCCCTTTACCTCAGAGTGGCTATGCTTGCTGCAGACATGAATGTCCAGACCTTGATTACAAGTGTGGACCAGCTGGCTACTCGTGTGCAGGGCATACAAGACTATGTTATCAGAAATCCTAGGTCAGAACCTAAAATACCGATTCCTGAACTGTTTTCCGGAGACAGGTTTAAGTTTAGGAATTTCGTGAATAATTGTAAATTGTTTTTGTCCCTGAGACCCTGTTCATCTGGAGATTCTGCTCAGCAAGTAAAAATTGTTATTTCGTTCTTACGGGGCGACCCTCAGGATTGGGCTTTTTCGCTGGCGCCAGGAGATCCGGCATTGGCTGATCTTGATGCGTTTTTTCTGGCGCTCGGTTTACTTTATGAGGAACCCAATCTTGAGATTCAGGCAGAAAAGGCCTTGCTGGCTATGTCTCAGGGGCAGGACGAGGCTGAAGTGTATTGCCAAAAATTTCGGAAATGGTCCGTGCTGACACATTGGAACGAGTGTGCACTGGCCGCTAATTTTAGAAATGGCCTTTCTGAAGCCATTAAGAATGTTATGGTGGGTTTTCCCATTCCCACAGGTCTGAATGATACTATGGCACTGGCTATTCAAATTGACCGGCGGTTGCGGGAGCGCAAAACCGCAAATTCCCTCATGGTGTTGTCTGAACAGACACCTAATTCGGTGCAATGTGATAGAAAAACCGCAAATTCCCTCATGGTGTTGTCTGAACAGACACCTGATTTAATGCAATGTGATATAATCCTGACTAGAAATGAGCGGAAAATTCATAGACGCCGGAATGGCTTGTGCTACTACTGTGGTGATTCTACACATGTTATCTCAGCATGCTCTAAACGTATAGCTAAGGTTGTTAGTCCTGTCACCGTTGGTAATTTGCAACCTAAATTTATTCTGTCTGTAACTTTGATTTGCTCACTGTCATCTTATCCTGTCATGGCGTTTGTAGATTCAGGTGCTGCCCTGAGTCTCATGGATCTCTCATTTGCTAAGCGCTGTGGTTTTACTCTTGAACCATTAGAAAATCCTATACCTCTTAGGGGTATTGATGCTACACCATTGGCAGCTAATAAACCGCAGTATTGGACACAGGTTACCATGTGCATGACTCCTGAACACCGCGAGGTGATACGTTTCCTGGTTTTACATAAAATGCATGATTTGGTTGTTTTAGGGCTGCCATGGTTACAGACCCATAATCCAGTCCTGGACTGGAAGGCTATGTCAGTCTCAAGTTGGGGCTGTCGTGGTATTCATGGGGATTCCCTGCCTGTGTCTATTGCTTCTTCTACGCCTTCGGAAGTTCCGGAGTATTTGTCTGATTATCAGGATGTCTTCAGTGAGTCTGAGTCCAGTGCACTGCCTCCTCATAGGGACTGTGACTGTGCTATAGATTTGATCCCAGGCAGTAAATTTCCTAAGGGAAGACTGTTTAATCTGTCGGTACCTGAACATACCGCTATGCGTTCATATATCAAGGAATCTCTGGAGAAAGGACATATTCGTCCGTCTTCTTCCCCTCTTGGTGCGGGATTCTTTTTTGTGGCAAAAAAGGACGGATCTTTGAGACCTTGTATTGATTATCGGCTTTTAAATAAGATCACTGTCAAATTTCAGTATCCTTTACCGCTGTTGTCTGACTTGTTTGCCCGGATTAAGGGTGCCAAGTGGTTCACCAAGATAGACCTTCGTGGTGCGTACAACCTTGTGCGCATTAAGCAGGGTGATGAATGGAAAACCGCATTCAATACGCCCGAAGGTCATTTTGAGTACTTGGTGATGCCTTTTGGGCTCTCCAATGCGCCTTCAGTTTTTCAGTCCTTTATGCATGACATTTTCCGGAAGTATCTGGATAAATTTTTGATTGTTTATCTGGATGATATTTTGGTTTTTTCTGATAATTGGGATTCGCATGTGGAGCAGGTCAGGTTGGTCTTTAAAATTTTGCGTGAAAATTCTTTGTTTGTCAAGGGCTCAAAGTGTCTCTTTGGTGTACAGAAGGTTCCCTTTTTGGGATTCATTTTTTCCCCTTCTGCTGTGGAGATGGACCCAGTCAAGGTCCGAGCTATTCTTGATTGGACTCAGCCCTCGTCAGTTAAGAGTCTTCAGAAGTTCTTGGGCTTCGCTAACTTCTACCGTCGTTTTATCGCTAACTTTTCTAGCATTGTGAAACCTTTGACGGATATGACCAAGAAGGGCTCCGATGTAGCTAACTGGGCTCCTGCTGCCGTGGAGGCTTTCCAGGAGTTGAAACGCCGGTTTACTTCGGCGCCTGTTTTGTGCCAGCCTGACGTCTCACTTCCCTTTCAGGTTGAGGTGGATGCTTCGGAGATTGGGGCAGGGGCCGTTTTGTCGCAGAGAGGCCCTGGTTGCTCTGTTATGAAGCCTTGTGCCTTTTTCTCTAGGAAGTTTTCGCCTGCCGAGCGAAATTATGATGTGGGCAATCGGGAGTTGTTGGCCATGAAATGGGCATTTGAGGAGTGGCGTCATTGGCTCGAGGGTGCTAAGCATCGTGTGGTGGTCTTGACTGATCACAAAAATCTGATGTATCTCGAGTCTGCTAAACGCCTTAATCCGAGACAGGCCCGCTGGTCATTGTTTTTCTCCCGCTTTGATTTTGTTGTCTCGTATTTACCAGGTTCAAAGAATGTGAAGGCCGATGCTCTTTCTAGGAGCTTTGTGCCTGATGCTCCTGGAGTCGCTGATCCTGTTGGTATTCTTAAAGATGGAGTTATCTTGTCAGCTATTTCTCCGGATCTGCGACGTGTGTTGCAGAGATTTCAGGCTGATAGGCCTGAGTCTTGTCCACCTGACAGACTGTTTGTCCCGGATAAGTGGACCAGCAGAGTCATTTCCGAGGTTCATTCCTCGGTGTTGGCAGGTCACCCGGGAATTTTTGGCACCAGAGATCTGGTGGCCAGGTCCTTTTGGTGGCCTTCCTTGTCAAGGGATGTGCGGTCATTTGTGCAGTCCTGTGGGACTTGTGCTCGAGCTAAGCCTTGCTGTTCTCGTGCCAGCGGTTTGCTCTTGCCCTTGCCTGTCCCGAAGAGACCTTGGACACATATCTCCATGGATTTCATTTCTGATCTTCCGCTATCTCAGGGCATGTCCGTTATCTGGGTGATATGTGATCGCTTCTCCAAGATGGTCCATTTGGTTCCTTTGCCTAAGCTGCCTTCCTCTTCCGATCTGGTTCCTGTGTTTTTCCAGAACGTGGTTCGTTTGCACGGCATCCCTGAGAATATTGTGTCAGACAGAGGATCCCAGTTCGTTTCCAGGTTCTGGCGATCCTTTTGTAGTAGGATGGGCATTGATTTGTCGTTTTCGTCTGCTTTCCATCCTCAGACTAATGGACAGACGGAGCGAACCAATCAGACTTTGGAGGCTTATTTGAGGTGTTTTGTCTCTGCTGATCAGGACGATTGGGTGACATTCTTGCCGTTGGCTGAGTTTGCCCTTAATAATCGGGCTAGTTCCGCCACCTTGGTTTCGCCTTTTTTCTGCAACTCTGGTTTCCATCCTCGCTTTTCTTCGGGTCATGTGGAGCCTTCTGACTGTCCTGGGGTGGATTCTGTGGTGGATAGGTTGCAGCAGATCTGGAATCATGTGGTGGACAACTTGAAGTTGTCACAGGAGAAGGCTCAGCGCTTTGCCAACCGCCGCCGCGGTGTGGGTCCCCGACTACGCGTTGGGGATTTGGTATGGCTTTCTTCCCGCTTTGTTCCTATGAAGGTCTCCTCTCCCAAATTTAAACCTTGTTTTATTGGGCCTTACAAGATATTGGAAATCCTTAATCCTGTATCTTTTCGTCTGGATCTTCCTGTGTCGTTTGCTATTCACAATGTATTTCATAGGTCCTTGTTGCGGCGGTACATTGTGCCTGTAGTTCCTTCTGCTGAGCCTCCTGCTCCGGTGTTGGTTGAGGGCGAGTTGGAGTACGTGGTGGAGAAGATCTTGGATTCTCGCCTCTCCAGGCGGAGGCTTCAGTACCTGGTCAAGTGGAAGGGCTATGGTCAGGAGGATAATTCCTGGGTGGTCGCCTCTGATGTTCATGCGGCCGATTTAGTTCGTGCCTTTCATGCTGCTCATCCTGATCGCCCTGGTGGTCGTGGTGAGGGTTCGGTGACCCCTCACTAAGGGGGGGGGTACTGTTGTGAATTTGCTTTTTGCTCCCTCTAGTGGTTACTAGTTTTTTGACTCTGGTTTTTCTGTCATTCCTTTTATCCGCACCTGGGTCGTTAGTTAGGGGTGTTGCTATATAAGCTCCCTGGACCTTCAGTTCTATGCCTGGCAACGTAGTTATCAGAGCTAGTCTGCTGTGCTCTTGTCTACTGATCCTGGTTCCAGTTATATCAGCTAAGTCTGCCTTTTGCTTTTTGCTATTTGTTTTGGTTTTGTATTTTTGTCCAGCTTGTTCCAAATCTATATCCTGACCTTTGCTGGAAGCTCTAGGGGGGCTGGTGTTCTCCCCCCGGACCGTTAGACGGTTCGGGGGTTCTTGAATTTCCAGTGTGGATTTTGATAGGGTTTTTGTTGACCATATAAGTTACCTTTCTTTATTCTGCTATCAGTAAGCGGGCCTCTCTGTGCTAAACCTGGTTCATTTCTGTGTTTGTCATTACCTCTTACCTCACCGTCATTATTTGTGGGGGGCTTCTATCCAGCTTTGGGGTCCCCTTCTCTGGAGGCAAGAAAGGTCTTTGTTTTCCTCTACTAGGGGTAGCTAGATTCTCCGGCTGGCGCGTGTCATCTAGAATCAACGTAGGAATGATCCCCGGCTACTTCTAGTGTTGGCGTTAGGAGTAGTTATATGGTCAACCCAGTTACCACTACCCTATGAGCTGGATTTTTGTATTCTGCAGACTTCCACGTTCCTCTGAGACCCTCGCCATTGGGGTCATAACACTGGACATTCATGTCTGCAGCCAGCATAGCCACTCTGAGGTAAAGGGGAAAAAGAAAAAAAAAACTCAGAATCTTCTTTCTTATAATCCCTCTTCTGCAATGCATTAAACATTTAATACTGGCCTGGCAAACTGTTATGACCCCAATGGCGAGGGTCTCAGAGGAACGTGGAAGTCTGTAGAATACAAAAATCCAGCTCATAGGGCAGTGGTAACTGGGTTGACCATATATCTACTCCTAACGCCAACACTAGAAGTAGCCGGGGATCATTCCTACGTTGATTCTAGATGACACGCGCCAGCCGGAGAATCTAGCTACCCCTAGTAGAGGAAAACAAAGACCTTTCTTGCCTCCAGAGAAGGGGACCCCAAAGCTGGATAGAAGCCCCCCACAAATAATGACGGTGAGGTAAGAGGAAATGACAAACACAGAAATGAACCAGGTTTAGCACAGAGAGGCCCGCTTACTAATAGCAGAATAAAGAAAGGTAACTTATATGGTCAACAAAAACCCTATCAAAATCCACACTGGAAATTCAAGAACCCCCGAACCGTCTAACGGTCCGGGGGGAGAACACCAGCCCCCCTAGAGCTTCAGCAAAGGTCAGGATATAGATTTGGAAAAAGCTGGACAAAAATACAAAACCAAAACAAATAGCAAAAAGCAAAAGGCAGACTTAGCTGATATAACTGGAACCAGGATCAGTAGACAAGAGCACAGCAGACTAGCTCTGATAACTACGTTGCCAGGCATAGAACTGAAGGTCCAGGGAGCTATATAGCAACACCCCTAACTAACGACTCAGGTGCGGATAAAAGGAATGACAGAAAAACCAGAGTCAAAAAACTAGTAACCACTAGAGGGAGCAAAAAGCAAATTCACAACAGGAGACGTCTGGCTGACATAAGACCGGAGCCGAAGAAACCCGGCGCTTCAGCTCCCGAAAGGCCTCCACAGCCGCAGGAGACCAATTAGTAACATCAGAACCCTTCTTGGTCAAATCCGTCAATGGCTTAACAACACCAGAAAAATTAGCGATGAAGCGATGGTAAAAATTAGCAAAACCCAAGAACTTCTGAAGACTCTTAACAGATGTAGGCTGAGTCCAGTCATGAATAGCCTGAACCTTGACTGGGTCCATCTCAATAGCAGAAGGAGAAAAAATGAAACCCAAAAAAGAGACCTTCTGGACTCCAAAAAGACATTTTGAGCCCTTCACAAATAAAGCATTGGCACGCAGGACCTGAAACACCATCCTGACCTGCTTAACATGGGACTCCCAATCATCCGAAAAAACCAGAATATCATCCAGATACACAAGCATAAATTTATCCAGATATTCGCGGAAGATGTCGTGCATAAAGGACTGAAAGACAGAAGGAGCGTTAGAAAGTCCAAAAGGCATCACTAAGTACTCAAAATGGCCTTCGGGCGTATTAAATGCAGTTTTCCATTCATCACCCTGCTTAATACGCACAAGGTTATACGCACCACGAAGATCTATCTTGGTGAACCAACTAGACCCCCTAATGCGAGCAAATAACATCAGATAAGATCAGATAACAATGGCAAAGGATACTGAAATTTGACCGTGATTTTGTTTAGAAGGCGATAATCAATACAAGGTCTCAAGGAACCATCCTTCTTAGCCACAAAAAAGAACCCCGCACCAAGAGGGGAGGAGGAGGGGCGAATAAGTCCTTTCTCCAAAGACTCCTTTATATAACTCTGCATAGCAGCATGCTCCGGCACTGACAAATTGAAAAGTCGTCCCTTAGGAAACTTACTACCAGGAATCAAATTTATAGCACAATCACAATCCCTATGAGGAGGTAGAGAACTGAGTTTGGGCTCATCAAATACATCTTGGTAATCTGACAAAAACGCAGGGACCTCAGAAGGAGTGGATGAAGCAATTGACACCACAGGAGCGTCGCCATGAATTCCCTGACAACCCCAACTTGACACAGACATTGCTTTCCAATCCAGGACTGGATTATGAGTCTGCAACCATGGCAGGCCCAACACGACAACATCATGCAAATTATGCAATACAAGAAAGCGAATCACCTCCTGATGAACAGGAGTCATGCACATGGTCACTTGTGTCCAGTACTGAGGTTTATTCGTAGCCAATGGTGTAGCATCAATTCCCCTTAGTGGAATAGGGAATTTTAAAGGCTCCAAAACAAAACCACAGCGCCTGGCAAATGACAAATCCATCAGACTCAGGGCAGCACCTGAATCCACAAAAGCCATAACTGGGTAAGATGACAGGGAACAAATCAGGGTAACAGACAAAATAAACTTAGGCTGTAAAGTACCGATGGTGACAGATTTATCAATCTTTTTTGTGCGCTTAGAGCATGCTGAGATAACATGAGCTGAGTCACCACAGTAAAACCACAACCCATTTTGCCATCTATAATTTTGCCGTTCACTTCTGGTCAGAATTCTATCACATTGCATAGACTCAGGTGTCTGTTCAGAAGACACCGCCAAATGGTGCGCAGGTTTGCGCTCCCGCAAACGCCGATCAATCTGAATGGCCAGAGTCATTGACTCATTCAGACCTGCAGGCGTAGGGAACCCCACCATGACATTCTTAATGGCCTCAGAAAGACCTTTTCTGAAATTTGCAGCCAGGACACACTCATTGCATTGAGTAAGCACCGACCATTTCCGAAATTTCTGGCAGTACACCTCTGCATCATCTTGCCCCTGAGAGAGGGCCAACAACGCTTTTTCAGCCTGGTTCTCCAGATTAGGTTCCTCATAGAGCAATCCAAGGGCCAGAAAAAACGCATCCACACTGAGCAATGCAGGATCCCCTGGAGCCAATGCGAAAGCCCAATCTTGAGGATCGCCACGCAAGACAGAAATAATAATCTTAACTTGCTGAACAGAATCCCCAGAGGAATGAGGTTTCAAAGAAAGAAACAACTTGCAATTGTTCTTAAAATTCAGGAACCTAGATCTATCTCCAGAAAACAACTCCGGAATAGGTATTCTAGGCTCTGAAATAGGACTGTGCACAACAAAATCCTGAATACTTTGTACCCTTGCAGCAAGATGATCCACACTGGAGGCTAAACTCTGGATATCCATATCAGCAGCTGAACTCAGAGCCACACCAAGATTAAGAGGAGGAGAGAAGCCAGACACACAGCAGCTAGACACACGGCAGCAAAAAAAAAAAAAAAAAAAAAATCTCCAAGCTTCTTTTCTCCTGCTTCTGCCATGCAATTAACACTTTATAGGCCGGCTGTACTGTTATGATCCTAGTGGCAAGGATCGCAGGTCGGACTAGCTAAGTAACTGAACAGACTACTAGCTCTGGGGAAGTGGTAACTAGATTGACCGCAACCTGATTCTATCCGCAAACAACTATAGGCAGCCGTGGAATGTTACCTAAAAATCCTAGACGTCTCGTCACGGCCTGAGAAACTGACTATTCCTGGAGGGAAAGTAAGTCCTCACTTGCCTCAGTGGAATGACCCCAAAGATATAGAATAGCCCCCCACAAATATTAATGGTGAGTTAAGGGGAAAGCACAAACGCAGAGATGAAATCAGATTTAGCAAATGAGGCCCGCTAATACTAGATAGCAGAAAATAGGAAGGGAACTGTGCGGTCAATAAAAAACCCTATTCAAAATATCCACGCAGAGATTGCTCGAGCCCCCGCACCAACTAACAGTGCGGGGGAAGCAACTCCGTACCCCAGAGCTTACCAGCAAAAAGAAATCACATATTAGCAAGCTGGACTAGACTCATCATACACAGAAATCATATTGCAGGCAGATGAGCAAAAAATATTCAAACAGAACTTAGCTTATCCTGAAGAGGCAGAAAACGAGATAATCAGGAGTAATCAGAATAGCACTGAATACATTGACAGCCGGCAACAAGTGGAAGTGAAGCAGAGCTAAATAGGAGCCTCCCTGGTGAATAACGAGGCAGCTGATCCAGCAGACCCGCAGGATAATAAACCAAACCACCAGGGGGAGCCAAAAAACCAAAGTCACACAATACCATCTGTCACCACAAGAGGGAGCCTGAAAACGGAGTTCACAACAGTATCTCTCGACCAGTCCGATCAGATCATCGGCATTCTGGGGATCACCCTGGGCAACTCAAGTCTGTATGGGCCTCGGGAGGGAATGCACAAACCGATCCATCATCACTCGTTCTACCATCTGTGCAGGCGTAGAGGACTCTGGCTGCAGCCATTTCTGGATCAGGTGCAACAGGTCAAACATTTGGGAGCGAGGCGGTTTGTCCCGGTGATAGGCCCAGCAGTGAATTCGCTGTGCCCTAACAGTCAGTGTCACCCCCAAACGTGCGAGAATCTCGGCTTTCAATTTGTGATACTCCTTGGCATCCTGCAAGGTCAAGTCATAGTACGCCTTCTGAGGTTCTCCCGTCAGGTATGGCGCCAGTACCTCTGCCCACTGCTCTGGCGGAAGTTTTTCCCTCTCAGCGACCCTCTCAAACACCGTCAGGAAGGCCTTAACATCATCCCCGGGGGTCATTTTCTGCAATGCGCGTCTTACCGTCTTCTGGACGTGGGTGTCATCAGCCAGACCTGGGGTTTGGGCGCTCGTCCTGCCCTGGATGGCGGTTGCCAGAAGCTGCATCTGCTGCCGTTGCTCTTGCTGGTACTGTTGTATCTGCTGCCGTTGCTCCTGCTGGCTCTGTTGTATCTGCTGCATCAACACCCTGTTGGTCTCTTGCTGCTGTGACTGCGACTGGACCAAGTGTTTCAGCAGGTCCTCCATTTTCCCCGGCAATGCTTGCTGGCTTGCATCAGACTTGACCCAGGACATTCAATAATAGACTTACATCTCCGCTGGGAATGCTGCCCGCACGTCTACCACCAATTGTAGGGGTTTCACTCGCTCAGGTGCGACGGCTGACACTCAGGAGGCACGTTCCATTAAAAATTCACAGGGTTTATTGCTCCATAAACCACATAGCAAAACAGAAAACAAATAGCCTTTAGCTCAGGAAAAGGAAAAACAAGTGTCCAGTTCTTCAGGCTCAGTCCTGGAGCCTTAACACACTCTGGAGGCTAACACCTCCACACATACACCACTGTGTTAAGCATTAGCCTTTCTTTTATAGGTCTAACCACACCCAGGAACCCATCACATGATAAGACATATGGTTATGACATCACCACAGGTCCTGAAACACACATAGATAAGCATGGTTATGTCACAGCGACAAGCCACCTATGTGACACATATCTCCCGTCGACTATACAACCTTTAGCCACGCTACAGTATATATATATATATATATATATATATATATATATATATATATATCTATCAGTGAGACACATATATATATATACTGTATATACAGGGGTTGGACAAAATAATGGAAACACCTAACTTTTTGGCATCAATCTTCGAACATGTGATAAACATGCAAACCGTGACATATGGTAATGTTTTGTAGTTGATTATTTGTGTTATGTGTATGTAAATTAACTATTTCATGGAGATCCGCCGGGCCAATGATATCCCTTCATGGAAGAATTAACAGCCGAGATTATTTAGGTATTTTGGGCGACCAAGTGCATCCAATGGTTCAAGCACTGTTCCCGGAGGCGAACGCCATCTTTCAGGATGATAATGCACCAATTCATACAGCTAGAATCATTAAAGCATAGCACGAAGAACATTCTAATCAAGTTGAGCATCTCATCTGGCCCCCACAATTCCCAGACCTTAACATTATTGAGTATTTATGGTCAATTTTAGAGATTCAAGTTAGACGTCGATTTCTGCCGCCATCGTAGCTCAAGGAACTGGGGGGTGTTTTAACTGCAGAATGGGCAAAATGCTTTTGCGGCAGATCGGGCAGTTTTTCCGCATCTGCCGTGTAACGGATCACTTACGGCAACACTGCGTTCGGCCTCATTCATTTCCTATGGGATTTGTGGACATTTGCGGCACTTGCCGTGATTCGGCAAATGCGTTATCATACCTCCCAACTTTTGAAGAAGGGAAAGAGGGATAAAGTTTGCGGCGCGCTGCGGTAAGTTTTAGGCCACGCCTCTGACCACACCCATTTCACAGCTAGTCACACCCATATCCACGCCCCAACCAAACCCATTTAGTACTGCTGATCACACTGTTTCATAAACAATAATTATAAACAAAAAAATATGGCCCACAGTGCTCCATACTGTATAACGACCCCACATGATGCTCAATACTGTATAATGGCCACACATGATGCTCCATACTGTATAATGGCCACACAGTGCTTTATACTGTATAATGGCCACACAGTGCTCCATACTGTATAATGGCCACACATGATGCTCAATACTGTATAATGGCCACACAGTGCTCCATAATGTATAATGACCCCACATGATGCTCAATACTGTATATTGGCCACACATGATGCTCCATACTATATAATGGCCACACAGTGCTCTATACTGTATAATGGCCACACATGATACTCCATACTGTATAATGGCCACACAGTGCTCCATACTGTATAATGTGGGACTTAACTGTACGGCGGACAGGTATGGGATATGGTTGCTTTTTTATTTTGGATTTTTTACAGGAGAACGAGGGCTTTGCTTGGATTGAGAGTGTAATAAAGATGGAAAACCTGTTTGTTTAATTATTTCATTGAAAGACTTTATTCTTAATGTGTGTGGTTTTTTTTAACCCTTTTGTACTATTGGATTAATAATGGATAGGTGTCTTATTGACACCTCTCCATTATTAACCAGGCTTAATGTCACCTTACAATAGCAAGGCGACATTAACCCCTTATTACCCCATATGCCAGGAGAGAGGCTAAGTGCTGGAATAGGCGCATCTTACAGATGCGCCTTTTCTGGGGTGGCTGGGTGCAGATTTTTTTAGCCAGGGGGGCCAATAGCCATGGTTCCTCTCTAGGCTATTAATATCTGCCCTCAGTCACTTGCTTTCCCTCTCTGGTGGAGAAAATTGCTGGGAGCTCACCTCAGTTTTTTCCGTGAATTAATCCTTTAATTTAACACCTACAGCTCCAAAACTTTACACACACACTACTAACATTATTAGCGAGGGACATATAAAAATGTAACGGATATGCAATCGTTTACTGTATGTAAACCATGCCTCATATCCTGTCGGGTTATGTAATGATTTCACAGAATTCAACAATTGAATTATCGGCTATTCTGCTACCTAACTCTCTATGAAATATAAATATATATATACGTGTTAATGATAGTGTATGTATATATATATATATATATATATATATATACATACACTATGTGTAGACATTTATTTTATCTATTCTATTTTAACCTGTCAGTGTGGTTTTACATTACACTTAATTGCCGGCTTTTCTAAAGGATACCGGTGCGTACTTCTCACAAGTCACACTGATGGTCCATGTGGTGTGCGAGTTTTTCTCGCACCCATAGACTTTCATTGGTGAGTCTCGACCGATATACGGTGCAAATCGCAGCATGCTGCTATTTCACTCGCACGTATAATATGGCCGAGAAAAAAAATAATGATGGGAGCTGCCCCATAGATTAACATTGGTCCGAATTCTATGCAATGTTTTATAGTATAGCACTCGTCCGTATTAAACGGTAGTGTGACTCCGGCCTTAGTTTCATTTTCTGGCATAAAACCCTCTGTCTTTCATTAACCCTAATGTTCTGTTTGGGTCATAGTGACCCGAACAGACTTTTGCGGCCCTGTAGATTATTTTCTGTAAGTCTATAAAACTTGAGACTCCTTGACTTTTCCTCATTTGGGGGGACCTACCTATGAGTATTTTTTTTTTTTTTTTCGTTTACTTTTTGCTACACGCAAAAAGTTACACTTGTTGTGTTCGGGTCATAGTGACCCGACATCGTTTTTTACAGCTGTGAGGCCATATTTTCAGTGAAATAAAGGAGTTATAACCTCAGTTGGGTCTATTTATTGCATCTACTATTGTATATCAATTGATTTATTTCCTAAATTATTTCAATGGGGTCGTACACGTGCTTTACCGGGGGTATGCATTGAGATCTGCGCACCATAAAAATGGCTTTATATTGATTATTTTTGGTGCGCAGTCTATTCTAAAATGTAGAGTGCATCCGGAGAGATCACTAGGTGTGCACTACACGTGTATATTATGCGCAGAGCGGACTGCTCAGAATGCGCTGTCTAAGACTTTTTTTTTTGTAAAGCTGAGCTGTAAAGTCTTGCAAATAATTTTTTTTTGCTAAGTAAGGGTACCGTCATACAGTGGCATTTTGATCGCTACAACGGCACGATTTGTGACGTTCCAGCGATATATTTACGATCTCGCTGTGTCTGACACGCTACTGCGATCAGGGACCCCGCTGAGAATCGTACGTCGTAGCAGATCATTTGAAACTTTCTTTCGTCGTCAAGTGTCCTGCTGTGGCGGCATGATTGCATCGTAGGTTGTATACGATGTGCGCACAGTAACCAACGGCTTCTACATCGCAAATACGTCATGAAATTATCGCTCCAGCGCCGTGCATTGCAAAGTGTGACTGCAATCTACGACGCTGGAGCGATAATGGAGCAACGCTGGAGCGTCACGGATCGTGCCGTCGTAGCGACCAAAGTGCCACTGTGAGACGGGACCCTAAGGGTACTGTCACACAGTACCATTTTGATCGCTACGACGGCACGATCCGTGACGTCGCAGCGATCGTATGATTATCGCTCCAGCGTCGTAGACTGCTGTCACACGTTGCAATCACGGCGCTGGAGCGATGCCGAAGTCCCCGGTAACCAGGGTAAACATCGGGTAACTAAGCGCAGGGCCGCGCTTAGTAACCCGATGTTTACCGTGGTTACCAGCGTAAAAGTAAAAAAAAACAAACAGTACATACTTACATTCTGGTGTCTGTCCCCGGCGTTCTGCTTCTCTCCACTGTGTAAGCGCCATAGCCGGCAAGCACAGCGGTGACGTCAGACGTCACCGCTGTGCTCGCTTTCCGGCTGGCAGACGCTCACACAGTGGAGAGAAGCTGAGACGCCGGGGACAGACACCGGAATGTGAGTATGTACTGTTTGTTTTTTTTTTACTTTTACGCTGGTAACCACGGTAAACATCGGGTTACTAAGCGCGGCCCTGCGCTTAGTTACCCGATGTTTACCCTGGTTACAAGCGAACACATCGCTGGATCGCTGTCACACACAACGATCCAGCGATGTCAGCGGGTGATCAAGCGACGAAAGAAAGTTCCACACGATCTGCTACGACGTACGATTCTCAGCAGGATCCCTGATCGCTGCTGCGTGTCAGACACTGCGATATCGTAACGATATCGCTAGAACGTCACGAATCGTACCGTCGTAGCGATCAAAATGGTACTGTGTGACAGTACCCTAAGTCTGTCTTCCTGGCTTATCTGCTTGTTTTCAGAAGGGTTCTTATCTTCTCTGCTCTTATCAGTACACATGTTTTGTTTTGTTTTTTTACAAAATATGTGTAGTTTTCTATTTTCGTTTTGCTCATTGATCTGTTTTTTTTTCAGAATAAAAACAAAAAAAAAAGATTTCTAGTTCATTTTTCTTTTTTTTTACTACCAAACATGATCACAAACAGTCTAGTAAACAAAAAGTATAAAAAAAAATGGAGTTAGAGTGTCTAAAATCAAGGTTTAATAAGCCGGATCATAGTGACCCGGAACACTACAAGTGTATAGTAAATGCGAACAAAACAGCAGGGGCTGGTGTTTGGTTTCTGCCTCCTCATCTACTGTACTGTATTTGAGCTCTGTCCAGCTGTGTAGCTCTGGCATCCCTTCACTCAAAGCAAGGATCATCAAGCTACAATTTACCTACTTTGGACACAGCATTTGAAAATAGCAATCACTGGAAAAGAACATCATGGTCAGAAGAATAGATGAAAAAGAGGCAAAGAGGAAGACCAGAAACCTGATGGCTTGATACTATCAAAATAATCCTACAAAATGTTAGATATTGTGCAAATCCACTTTTAAGAATATGCAAACAGTCTTTTCAATTTGCATATTTAAATTCGCAAAGGAGCATTGCAAGGCCTGTAAGTCTATCTACGCTGACTTGGCACTCTCCACAAGGCGAAACTTTACCCCTTAGGCCACGTGCACATGTTGATTATTTGGTGAGTTTTTTACATCAGTATTTGTAAGCCAAAACCGGGAGTGGGTAAAAAATGCATAAGTGGTGCATGCGTTTCTATTATACTTTTCCTGTGAGTGTTCCACTCCTGGTTTTGGCTTACAAATAGTGACATAAAAAACTCACCGAATACTCAACGTGTGCGTGTAGCCTTAGACTACTGTGAGGCAGTGACCCCTGTTGCAGCTAGGGGGCGCTATATGTTCTCCTCAGAATATGCACGGAGGCGTATTGAGGCCATGAGAGTGCATGGCAGTCACAGGCGTAACTGTGATGGTGAGACAGTGACCGGCCTCATTGTGAATGGCCGGTATGTGACACAGAGGAGATTCTCTGCGCTGTAAGCCAGTAATGTTGCTCTGGGACCTGTAGTCCCACAAATATTTGTTTAGTTTAAAGGGAGGCTTACAGGGTTAGTCGGAGAGCTGGGCTGGACTGGCTAACAACACACACCTCCCACCTATGGGAGTGGCTTCTGTGATATAATGCAACTGAGGTCTGGTCACATGGTCGGAGTGTAAGGTCCTGGATGGCTTGTGTGTTGGAATGTCCTGGGAGTAGGACTGGATTCCTGAAAAGCACATGGAGAGGCAATTGATCTGATGGCCTGTGTGTTGGGAGGTCCTGTGTGCGGACCGGATCCCTGAATAGCACACAAAGAGGCCGCGTATCTAAAGGCCTGTGTGTTGGGCAGTCCTGGGGGGTAGGACGGATGTCCTGAATAGCACACAGAGAGGCTGTGGACCTGGATGGCCTCTGTGTTGGAATGTCCTGGGAGTAGGACTGGATTCCTGAAGAGCACGAGGTGAGGCCATGGTCCTGCAGAGCCTATGATGGCTACTGTGTTGGGGAAGCTACCGCCCTTCTGTGAGTCTGGAACTGTCAGGCTATGTGCCTTCGTTGCAGAAATGCTGAGGAAATGTCCACAGCATTTCCGCAACTCCCTGCCGCGGCTAAAACGCATGCAGAATTCGCATGCATTTTCCCGCAAAACACAAGTATTTTGCAAAGCATTTTTAGCTTGCAGAATGCTTGCGCTTTTCCAAGTGATTTGAAGCATCACTTGGAAAAGTGATTGACAGGTTGGTCACACTTGTCAAGCATAGTGCTTAACAAGTGTGACCAACTTTTTACTATTGATGCTGCCTATGCAGAATCAATAGTAAATGATAGAATGTTAAAAATAATAAAATAAAAAATATGGTTACTCTCACCTTCCGGCGGTCCCCGATCTCCTCAGCGGATCTCCCGGTACGTTCTGTTCCCAGGAATGCTTTAGCCGAAGGACCTTTGTGACGTCATGGTCGCGTGACCGTGACATCATCTCAGGTGATTCTCGCAATGCATCCCTGGAAACGGAAGCCACTGGATGCATCGCTGAGAGCTGGGAGGATTCCGGGGGCCATCAGAAGGTAAGTATATCTCTATTTTTTATTTTTTTATGTATTTTTACAGGAATATGGTACCTAGGGTCTGGAGGAGAGTCTTCTCTCCTCCAGACCCTGGGTATCATCCGCACATAAAGCGCTCACTTTACGCATGGTGGGCTGTTGTGAATTTGCTTTTTGCTCCCTCTAGTGGTTACTAGTTTTTTGACTCTGGTTTTTCTGTCATTCCTTTTATCCGCACCTGGGTCGTTAGTTAGGGGTGTTGCTATATAAGCTCCCTGGACCTTCAGTTCAATGCCTGGCAACGTAGTTATCAGAGCTAGTCTGCTGTGCTCTTGTCTACTGATCCTGGTTCCAGTTATATCAGCTAAGTCTGCCTTTTGCTTTTTGCTATTTGTTTTGGTTTTGTATTTTTGTCCAGCTTGTTCCTAATCTATATCCTGACCTTGCTGGAAGCTCTAGGGGGCTGGTGTTCTCCCCCCGGACCGTTAGACGGTTCGGGGGTTCTTGAATTTCCAGTGTGGATTTTGATAGGGTTTTTGTTGACCATATAAGTTACCTTTCTTTATTCTGCTATCAGTAAGCGGGCCTCTCTGTGCTAAACCTGGTTCATTTCTGTGTTTGTCATTTCCTCTTACCTCACCGTCATTATTTGTGGGGGGCTTCTATCCAGCTTTGGGGTCCCCTTCTCTGGAGGCAAGAAAGGTCTTTGTTTTCCTCTACTAGGGGTAGCTAGATTCTCCGGCTGGCGCGTGTCATCTAGAATCAACGTAGGAATGATCCCCGGCTACTTCTAGTGTTGGCGTTAGGAGTAGATATATGGTCAACCCAGTTACCACTGCCCTATGAGCTGGATTTTTGTATTCTGCAGACTTCCACGTTCCTCTGAGACCCTCGCCATTGGGGTCATAACAGTTTGCCAGGCCAGTATTAAATGTTTAATGCATTGCAGAAGAGGGATTATAAGAAAGAAGATTCTGAGTTTTTTTTTTTTTTTTTTCTTCTTCCCCTTTACCTCAGAGTGGCTATGCTTGCTGCAGACATGAATGTCCAGACCTTGATTACAAGTGTGGACCAGCTGGCTACTCGTGTGCAGGGCATACAAGACTATGTTATCAGAAATCCTAGGTCAGAACCTAAAATACCGATTCCTGAACTGTTTTCCGGAGACAGGTTTAAGTTTAGGAATTTCGTGAATAATTGTAAATTGTTTTTGTCCCTGAGACCCTGTTCATCTGGAGATTCTGCTCAGCAAGTAAAAATTGTGATTTCGTTCTTACGGGGCGACCCTCAGGATTGGGCTTTTTCGCTGGCGCCAGGAGATCCGGCATTGGCTGATCTTGATGCGTTTTTTCTGGCGCTCGGTTTACTTTATGAGGAACCCAATCTTGAGATTCAGGCAGAAAAGGCCTTGCTGGCTATGTCTCAGGGGCAGGACGAGGCTGAAGTGTATTGCCAAAAATTTCGGAAATGGTCCGTGCTGACACATTGGAACGAGTGTGCACTGGCCGCTAATTTTAGAAATGGCCTTTCTGAAGCCATTAAGAATGTTATGGTGGGTTTTCCCATTCCCACAGGTCTGAATGACACTATGGCACTGGCTATTCAAATTGACCGGCGGTTGCGGGAGCGCAAAACCGCAAATTCCCTCATGGTGTTGTCTGAACAGACACCTAATTCGGTGCAATGTGATAGAAAAACCGCAAATTCCCTCATGGTGTTGTCTGAACAGACACCTGATTTAATGCAATGTGATAGAATCCTGACTAGAAATGAGCGGAAAATTCATAGACGCCGGAATGGCTTGTGCTACTACTGTGGTGATTCTACACATGTTATCTCAGCATGCTCTAAACGTATAGCTAAGGTTGTTAGTCCTGTCACCGTTGGTAATTTGCAACCTAAATTTATTCTGTCTGTAACTTTGATTTGCTCACTGTCATCTTATCCTGTCATGGCGTTTGTAGATTCAGGTGCTGCCCTGAGTCTCATGGATCTCTCATTTGCTAAGCGCTGTGGTTTTACTCTTGAACCATTAGAAAATCCTATTCCTCTTAGGGGTATTGATGCTACACCATTGGCAGCAAATAAACCGCAGTATTGGACACAGGTTACCATGTGCATGACTCCTGAACACCGCGAGGTGATACGTTTCCTGGTTTTACATAAAATGCATGATTTGGTTGTTTTAGGGCTGCCATGGTTACAGACCCATAATCCAGTCCTGGACTGGAAGGCTATGTCAGTCTCAAGTTGGGGCTGTCGTGGTATTCATGGGGATTCCCTGCCTGTGTCTATTGCTTCTTCTACGCCTTCGGAAGTTCCGGAGTATTTGTCTGATTATCAGGATGTCTTCAGTGAGTCTGAGTCCAGTGCACTGCCTCCTCATAGGGACTGTGACTGTGCTATAGATTTGATCCCAGGCAGTAAATTTCCTAAGGGAAGACTGTTTAATCTGTCGGTACCTGAACATACCGCTATGCGTTCATATATCAAGGAGTCTCTGGAGAAAGGACATATTCGTCCGTCTTCTTCCCCTCTTGGTGCGGAATTCTTTTTTGTGGCAAAAAAGGACGGATCTTTGAGACCTTGTATTGATTATCGGCTTTTAAATAAGATCACTGTCAAATTTCAGTATCCTTTACCGCTGTTGTCTGACTTGTTTGCCCGGATTAAGGGTGCCAAGTGGTTCACCAAGATAGACCTTCGTGGTGCGTACAACCTTGTGCGCATTAAGCAAGGTGATGAATGGAAAACCGCATTCAATACGCCCGAAGGTCATTTTGAGTACTTGGTGATGCCTTTTGGGCTCTCCAATGCGCCTTCAGTTTTTCAGTCCTTTATGCATGACATTTTCCGGAAGTATCTGGATAAATTTTTGATTGTTTATCTGGATGATATTTTGGTTTTTTCTGATAATTGGGATTCGCATGTGGAGCAGGTCAGGTTGGTCTTTAAAATTTTGCGTGAAAATTCTTTGTTTGTCAAGGGCTCAAAGTGTCTCTTTGGTGTACAGAAGGTTCCCTTTTTGGGGTTCATTTTTTCCCCTTCTGCTGTGGAGATGGACCCAGTCAAGGTCCGAGCTATTCTTGATTGGACTCAGCCCTCGTCAGTTAAGAGTCTTCAGAAGTTCTTGGGCTTCGCTAACTTCTACCGTCGTTTTATCGCTAATTTTTCTAGCATTGTGAAACCTTTGACGGATATGACCAAGAAGGGCTCCGATGTAGCTAACTGGGCTCCTGCTGCCGTGGAGGCTTTCCAGGAGTTGAAACGCCGGTTTACTTCGGCGCCTGTTTTGTGCCAGCCTGACGTCTCACTTCCCTTTCAGGTTGAGGTGGATGCTTCGGAGATTGGGGCAGGGGCCGTTTTGTCGCAGAGAGGCCCTGGTTGCTCTGTTATGAAACCTTGTGCCTTTTTCTCTAGGAAGTTTTCGCCTGCCGAGCGAAATTATGATGTGGGCAATCGGGAGTTGTTGGCCATGAAATGGGCATTTGAGGAGTGGCGTCATTGGCTCGAGGGTGCTAAGCATCGTGTGGTGGTCTTGACTGATCACAAAAATCTGATGTATCTCGAGTCTGCTAAACGCCTTAATCCGAGACAGGCCCGCTGGTCATTGTTTTTCTCCCGCTTTGATTTTGTTGTCTCGTATTTACCGGGTTCAAAGAATGTGAAGGCCGATGCTCTTTCTAGGAGCTTTGTGCCTGATGTGTCATGATCTCCATGGCCAGAGAACTAGCATAAGCCTCTATAGGAACAAGCTCTTGGAAGATGTAACTATACTGACCATGAACTAAACCTACCGCATCATCTAGAAGTAGCCAGGTAGCATGTCCTACTTTTTATCCCTATATGCCCAGCGCCGGCCGGAGAACTAAATAATGCTAGCAGAGGGAAATATAAGACCTGACTCACCTCTAGAGAAATGCCCAAAAAAAAGGAGACAGAAGCCCCCCACATATATTGGCGGTGATATGAGATGAAACAACAAACGCAGCAGGAAAATAGTTTTAGCAAATTTGAGGTCCGCTTTCTAGATAGCAGAAGACAGAAAGCATACTTTCATGGTCAGTAGAAAACCCTAACAAAACACATCCAGAAATTACTTTAGGACTCTGGCATTAACTCATAATACCAGAGTGGCAATTCCTGATCAACAAGAGCTTTCCAGACACAGTAACGAAACTGCAGCTGTGAACTGGAACCAAAATACAAAAACAAAACATGGACGAATGTCCAACTTATCTAGTAGATGTCTGGGAGCAGGAACAAGCACAGAGAGGCTTCTGATAACATTGTTGACCGGCAAGCATCTAACAGAGAAGCCAGGTTATATAGCGACACCCAGATCTAATCAGAACAGGTGAACAGGGAAGATGATGTCACAAGTTCAATTCCACCAGTAGCCACCGGGGGAGCCCAGAATCCAAATTCACAACAGTACCCCCCCTCAAGGAGGGGGCACCGAACCCTCACCAGAACCACCAGGGCGATCAGGATGGGCCCTATGAAAGGCACGAACCAGATCAGAGGCATGAACATCAGATGCAGTGACCCAAGAATTATCCTCCTGGCCATATCCCTTCCACTTGACCAGATACTGGAGTCTCCGTCTGGAAACACGGGAGTCTAGGATTTTTTCCACAACGTACTCCAACTCACCCTCAACCAACACCGGAGCAGGAGGCTCAACGGAAGGCACAACCGGTGCCTCATACCTGCGCAATAACGACCGATGAAAAACGTTATGAATAGAAAAGGATGCAGGGAGGTCCAAACGGAAGGAAACAGGGTTAAGAATCTCCAATATTTTATACGGACCGATGAACCGAGGCTTAAACTTAGGAGATGAGACCCTCATAGGGACAAAACGAGAAGACAACCACACCAAATCTCCAACACAAAGCCGAGGACCAACACGACGGTGACGGTTGGCAAAAAGCTGAGTCTTCTCCTGGGACAACTTTAAATTGTCCATCACCTGCCCCCAGATATGATGCAATCTCTCCACCACCGCATCCACTCCAGGACAATCCGAGGATTCCATCTGACCGGAGGAAAATCGAGGGTGGAACCCCGAATTACAGAAAAACGGGGACACCAAAGTGGCAGAGCTGGCCCGATTATTGAGGGCGAACTCCGCCAATGGCAAAAAAGCAACCCAATCATCCTGGTCAGCAGACACAAAACACCTCAGATATGTCTCCAGGGTCTGATTAGTCCGCTCGGTCTGGCCATTAGTCTGAGGGTGAAAAGCAGACGAAAAAGACAAATCTATGCCCATCCTAGCACAAAATGCCCGCCAAAATCTAGACACAAATTGGGTTCCTCTGTCAGAAACGATATTCTCAGGAATACCATGCAAACGAACAACATTTTGAAAAAACAGGGGCACCAACTCGGAAGAAGAAGGCAATTTGGGCAGGGGAACCAAATGAACCATCTTAGAAAAACGGTCACACACCACCCAGATGACAGACATCTTCTGAGAAACAGGCAGATCTGAAATAAAATCCATCGAGATGTGTGTCCAAGGCCTCTTAGGAATAGGCAAGGGCAACAATAATCCACTAGCCCGAGAACAACAAGGCTTGGCCCGAGCACAAACGTCACAAGACTGCACAAAGCCTCGCACATCTCGTGACAGGGAAGGCCACCAGAAGGATCTTGCCACCAAATCCCTGGTACCAAAAATTCCAGGATGACCTGCCAACGCAGAAGAATGCACCTCAGAGATGACTTTACTGGTCCAATCATCAGGAACAAACAGCCTATCAGGCGGACAACGATCCGGTCTATCCGCCTGAAACTCCTGCAAGGCCCGCCGCAGGTCTGGAGAAACGGCTGACAGGATAACTCCCTCCTTAAGAATACCTGTGGGGTCAGAGTTGCCAGGTGAATCAGGCTCAAAACTCCTAGAAAGGGCATCCGCCTTAACATTCTTAGAACCTGGTAGGTACGATACCACAAAATTAAACCGAGAAAAAAATAATGACCAGCGCGCCTGTCTAGGATTCAGGCGCCTGGCGGTCTCAAGATAAATCAAATTTTTGTGGTCAGTCAATACCACCACCTGATGTCTGGCCCCCTCGAGCCAATGGCGCCACTCCTCAAACGCCCACTTCATGGCCAAAAGCTCCCGATTCCCAACATCATAATTCCGCTCAGCGGGCGAAAATTTACGGGAAAAGAAGGCACAAGGCCTCATCACGGCGCAGTCAGAACTTTTCTGCGACAACACTGCCCCAGCTCCGATCTCAGAAGCGTCGACCTCAACCTGAAAAGGAAGAGTCACATCAGGCTGACGCAACACAGGGGCAGAAGAAAAACAGCGCTTAAGCTCCTGAAAGGCCTCCACAGCATCAGGGGACCAATTAGCAACATCAGCACCCTGTCTAGTCAAATCGGTCAATGGCTTAACGACATCCGAAAAACCAGAAATAAATCGACGATAAAAGTTGGCAAAGCCCAAAAATTTCTGAAGACTTTTAAGAGAAGAGGGCTGCGTCCAATCACAAATAGCTTGAACCTTGACAGGATCCATCTCAATGGAAGAGGGAGAAAAAATATATCCCAAAAAGGAAATTCTCTGAACCCCAAAAACGCACTTAGAACCCTTGACACACAGAGAATTAGACCGCAAAACCTGAAAAACCCTCTTAACTTGCCGGACATGAGAGTCCCAGTCATCCGAAAAAATCAGAATATCATCCAGATACACTATCATAAATTTATCCAAAAAATCGCGGAAAATATCATGCATAAAGGACTGGAAGACTGAAGGGGCATTAGAAAGACCAAAAGGCATCACCAAATACTCAAAGTGGCCCTCGGGCGTATTAAATGCGGTTTTCCACTCATCCCCCTGCCTGATCCGCACCAAATTATACGCCCCACGGAGATCAATCTTAGAGAACCACTTGGCCCCCTTTATGCGAGCAAACAAATCAGTCAGCAACGGCAATGGGTATTGATATTTAACCGTGATTTTATTCAAAAGCCGATAATCAATACATGGTCTCAAAGAGCCGTCTTTTTTTGACACAAAGAAAAAACCGGCTCCTAAGGGAGATGACGATGGACGAATATGTCCCTTTTCCAAGGACTCCTTTATATATTCTCGCATAGCAGTATGTTCAGGCACAGACAGATTAAATAAACGACCCTTTGGGTATTTACTACCCGGAATTAAATCTATAGCACAATCGCACTCACGGTGCGGAGGTAGTGAACCAAGCTTGGGTTCTTCAAAGACGTCACGATAGTCAGACAGGAACTCAGGGATTTCAGAGGGGATAGATGATGAAATGGACACCAAAGGTACGTCCCCATGAGTCCCCTTACATCCCCAGCTCAACACAGACATAGCTCTCCAGTCAAGGACTGGGTTGTGAGACTGCAGCCATGGCAATCCCAGCACCAAATCCTCATGTAGATTATACAGCACTAGAAAACGAATAGTCTCCTGGTGATCCGGATTAATACACATAGTCACTTGTGTCCAGTATTGTGGTTTATTATTAGCCAATGGGGTGGAGTCAATCCCCTTCAGAGGAATAAGAGTTTCCAAAGGCTCTAAATCATACCCACAACGATTGGCAAAGGACCAATCCATAAGACTCAAAGCGGCGCCAGAGTCGATATAGGCGTCAGTAGTAATAGATGACAAAGAGCAAATCAGGGTCACAGACAAAATAAATTTAGACTGTAAAGTGCCAATGGAAACAGATTTATCAAGCTTTTTAGTACGTTTAGAGCATGCTGATATAACATGAGTAGAATCCCCACAATAGAAACACAACCCATTTTTCCGTCTAAAATTCTGCCGCTCGCTTCTGGACAGAATTCTATCACACTGCATGCTTTCTGGCGTCTTCTCAGTGGACACCGCCAGATGGTGCACTGGTTTGCGCTCCCGCAGACGCCTATCGATCTGAATGGCCATTGTCATGGACTCATTCAGACCCGCAGGCACAGGGAACCCCACCATAACATCCTTAATGGCATCAGAGAGACCCTCTCTGAAAGTAGCCGCCAAGGCACACTCATTCCACTGAGTAAGCACAGACCATTTACGGAATCTTTGGCAGTAAATTTCAGCTTCATCTTGCCCCTGCGATAGGGACATCAAAGTTTTTTCTGCCTGAAGTTCCAAATGAGGTTCCTCATACAGCAAGCCCAAGGCCAAAAAAAACGCATCCACATTGCGCAACGCAGGATCCCCTGGTGCCAATGCAAAAGCCCAGTCTTGAGGGTCGCCGCGGAGCAAGGAAATCACAATCCCAACCTGCTGTGCAGGGTCTCCAGCAGAACGAGATTTCAGGGACAAAAATAGCTTACAATTATTTCTAAAATTCTGAAAGCTAGATCTATTCCCTGAGAAGAATTCCGGCAAAGGAATTCTCGGCTCAGATACCGGAGCATGAATAATAAAATCTTGCAAACTTTGTACTTTCGTGGTGAGATTATTCAAACCTGCAGTTACACTCTGAAGATCCATTATTAACAGGTGAACACAAAGCCATTCAAAGATTATAAGGAGAGAGAAAAAAAAGAAAGACTGCAGCATAGACAGACTGGCAAGTGATCCAATTAAGAGCACAGAAAAAAAAAAAAAAAAAAAAAAAAACTCTCAGCAGACTTCTTATTTCTCTCCTTTCTCAGCCAAGGATTTTAACCCTTTAGTGGGCCGGTCAAACTGTCATGATCTCCATGGCCAGAGAACTAGCATAAGCCTCTATAGGAACAAGCTCTTGGAAGATGTAACTATACTGACCATGAACTAAACCTACCGCATCATCTAGAAGTAGCCAGGTAGCATGTCCTACTTTTTATCCCTATATGCCCAGCGCCGGCCGGAGAACTAAATAATGCTAGCAGAGGGAAATATAAGACCTGACTCACCTCTAGAGAAATGCCCAAAAAAAAGGAGACAGAAGCCCCCCACATATATTGGCGGTGATATGAGATGAAACAACAAACGCAGCAGGAAAATAGTTTTAGCAAATTTGAGGTCCGCTTTCTAGATAGCAGAAGACAGAAAGCATACTTTCATGGTCAGTAGAAAACCCTAACAAAACACATCCAGAAATTACTTTAGGACTCTGGCATTAACTCATAATACCAGAGTGGCAATTCCTGATCAACAAGAGCTTTCCAGACACAGTAACGAAACTGCAGCTGTGAACTGGAACCAAAATACAAAAACAAAACATGGACGAATGTCCAACTTATCTAGTAGATGTCTGGGAGCAGGAACAAGCACAGAGAGGCTTCTGATAACATTGTTGACCGGCAAGCATCTAACAGAGAAGCCAGGTTATATAGCGACACCCAGATCTAATCAGAACAGGTGAACAGGGAAGATGATGTCACAAGTTCAATTCCACCAGTAGCCACCGGGGGAGCCCAGAATCCAAATTCACAACACTGATGCTCCTGGAGTCGCTGATCCTGTTGGTATTCTTAAAGATGGAGTTATCTTGTCAGCTATTTCTCCGGATCTGCGACGTGTGTTGCAGAGATTTCAGGCTGATAGGCCTGAGTCTTGTCCACCTGACAGACTGTTTGTCCCGGATAAGTGGACCAGCAGAGTCATTTCCGAGGTTCATTCCTCGGTGTTGGCAGGTCACCCGGGAATTTTTGGCACCAGAGATCTGGTGGCCAGGTCCTTTTGGTGGCCTTCCTTGTCAAGGGATGTGCGGTCATTTGTGCAGTCCTGTGGGACTTGTGCTCGAGCTAAGCCTTGCTGTTCTCGTGCCAGCGGTTTGCTCTTGCCCTTGCCTGTCCCGAAGAGACCTTGGACACATATCTCCATGGATTTCATTTCTGATCTTCCGCTATCTCAGGGCATGTCCGTTATCTGGGTGATATGTGATCGCTTCTCCAAGATGGTCCATTTGGTTCCTTTGCCTAAGCTGCCTTCCTCTTCCGATCTGGTTCCTGTGTTTTTCCAGAACGTGGTTCGTTTGCACGGCATCCCTGAGAATATTGTGTCAGACAGAGGATCCCAGTTCGTTTCCAGGTTCTGGCGATCCTTTTGTAGTAGGATGGGCATTGATTTGTCGTTTTCGTCTGCTTTCCATCCTCAGACTAATGGACAGACGGAGCGAACCAATCAGACTTTGGAGGCTTATTTGAGGTGTTTTGTCTCTGCTGATCAGGACGATTGGGTGACATTCTTGCCGTTGGCTGAGTTTGCCCTTAATAATCGGGCTAGTTCCGCCACCTTGGTTTCGCCTTTTTTCTGCAACTCTGGTTTCCATCCTCGCTTTTCTTCGGGTCATGTGGAGCCTTCTGACTGTCCTGGGGTGGATTCTGTGGTGGATAGGTTGCAGCAGATCTGGAATCATGTGGTGGACAACTTGAAGTTGTCACAGGAGAAGGCTCAGCGCTTTGCCAACCGCCGCCGCGGTGTGGGTCCCCGACTACGCGTTGGGGATTTGGTATGGCTTTCTTCCCGCTTTGTTCCTATGAAGGTCTCCTCTCCCAAATTTAAACCTCGTTTTATTGGGCCTTACAAGATATTGGAAATCCTTAATCCTGTATCTTTTCGTCTGGATCTTCCTGTGTCGTTTGCTATTCACAATGTATTTCATAGGTCCTTGTTGCGGCGGTACATTGTGTTGTGAATTTGCTTTTTGCTCCCTCTAGTGGTTACTAGTTTTTTGACTCTGGTTTTTCTGTCATTCCTTTTATCCGCACCTGGGTCGTTAGTTAGGGGTGTTCTATATAAGCTCCCTGGACCTTCAGTTCAATGCCTGGCAACGTAGTTATCAGAGCTAGTCTGCTGTGCTCTTGTCTACTGATCCTGGTTCCAGTTATTTCAGCTAAGTCTGCCTTTTGCTTTTTGCTATTTGTTTTGGTTTTGTATTTTTGTCCAGCTTGTTCCAAATCTATATCCTGACCTTTGCTGGAAGCTCTAGGGGGCTGGTGTTCTCCCCCCGGACCGTTAGACGGTTCGGGGGTTCTTGAATTTCCAGTGTGGATTTTGATAGGGTTTTTGTTGACCATATAAGTTACCTTTCTTTATTCTGCTATCAGTAAGCGGGCCTCTCTGTGCTAAACCTGGTTCATTTCTGTGTTTGTCATTTCCTCTTACCTCACCGTCATTATTTGTGGGGGGCTTCTATCCAGCTTTGGGGTCCCCTTCTCTGGAGGCAAGAAAGGTCTTTGTTTTCCTCTACTAGGGGTAGCTAGATTCTCCGGCTGGCGCGTGTCATCTAGAATCAACGTAGGAATGATCCCCGGCTACTTCTAGTGTTGGCGTTAGGAGTAGATATATGGTCAACCCAGTTACCACTGCCCTATGAGCTGGATTTTTGTATTCTGCAGACTTCCACGTTCCTCTGAGACCCTCGCCATTGGGGTCATAACAGTTTGCCAGGCCAGTATTAAATGTTTAATGCATTGCAGAAGAGGGATTATAAGAAAGAAGATTCAGAGTTTTTTTTTTTTTCCTTTTTCTTTTTCCCCTTTACCTCAGAGTGGCTATGCTTGCTGCAGACATGAATGTCCAGACCTTGATTACAAGTGTGGACCAGCTGGCTACTCGTGTGCAGGGCATACAAGACTATGTTATCAGGAATCCTAGGTCAGAACCTAAAATACCGATTCCTGAACTGTTTTCCGGAGACAGGTTTAAGTTTAGGAATTTCGTGAATAATTGTAAATTGTTTTTGTCCCTGAGACCCTGTTCATCTGGAGATTCTGCTCAGCAAGTAAAAATTGTTATTTCGTTCTTACGGGGTGACCCTCAGGATTGGGCTTTTTCGCTGGCGCCAGGAGATCCGGCATTGGCTGATCTTGATGCGTTTTTTCTGGCGCTCGGTTTACTTTATGAGGAACCCAATCTTGAGATTCAGGCAGAAAAGGCCTTGCTGGCTATGTCTCAGGGGCAGGACGAGGCTGAAGTGTATTGCCAAAAATTTCGGAAATGGTCCGTGCTGACACATTGGAACGAGTGTGCTCTGGCCGCTAATTTTAGAAATGGCCTTTCTGAAGCCATTAAGAATGTTATGGTGGGTTTTCCCATTCCCACAGGTCTGAATGATACTATGGCACTGGCTATTCAAATTGACCGGCGGTTGCGGGAGCGCAAAACCGCAAATTCCCTCATGGTGTTGTCTGAACAGACACCTGATTTAATGCAATGTGATAGAATCCTGACTAGAAATGAGCGGAAAATTCATAGACGCCGGAATGGCTTGTGCTACTACTGTGGTGATTCTACACATGTTATCTCAGCATGCTCTAAACGTATAGCTAAGGTTGTTAGTCCTGTCACCGTTGGTAATTTGCAACCTAAATTTATTCTGTCTGTAACTTTGATTTGCTCACTGTCATCTTATCCTGTCATGGCGTTTGTAGATTCAGGTGCTGCCCTGAGTCTCATGGATCTCTCATTTGCTAAGCGCTGTGGTTTTACTCTTGAACCATTAGAAAATCCTATTCCTCTTAGGGGTATTGATGCTACACCATTGGCAGCAAATAAACCGCAGTATTGGACACAGGTTACCATGTGCATGACTCCTGAACACCGCGAGGTGATACGTTTCCTGGTTTTACATAAAATGCATGATTTGGTTGTTTTAGGGCTGCCATGGTTACAGACCCATAATCCAGTCCTGGACTGGAAGGCTATGTCAGTCTCAAGTTGGGGCTGTCGTGGTATTCATGGGGATTCCTTGCCTGTGTCTATTGCTTCTTCTACGCCTTCGGAAGTTCCGGAGTATTTGTCTGATTATCAGGATGTCTTCAGTGAGTCTGAGTCCAGTGCACTGCCTCCTCATAGGGACTGTGACTGTGCTATAGATTTGATCCCAGGCAGTAAATTTCCTAAGGGAAGACTGTTTAATCTGTCTGTACCTGAACATACCACTATGCGTTCATATATCAAGGAGTCTCTGGAGAAAGGACATATTCGTCCGTCTTCTTCCCCTCTTGGTGCGGGATTCTTTTTTGTGGCAAAAAAGGACGGATCTTTGAGACCTTGTATTGATTATCGGCTTTTAAATAAGATCACTGTCAAATTTCAGTATCCTTTACCGCTGTTGTCTGACTTGTTTGCCCGGATTAAGGGTGCCAAGTGGTTCACCAAGATAGATCTTCGTGGTGCGTACAACCTTGTGCGCATTAAGCAAGGTGATGAATGGAAAACCGCATTCAATACGCCCGAAGGTCATTTTGAGTACTTGGTGATGCCTTTTGGGCTCTCCAATGCGCCTTCAGTTTTTCAGTCCTTTATGCATGACATTTTCCGGAAGTATCTGGATAAATTTTTGATTGTTTATCTGGATGATATTTTGGTTTTTTCTGATGATTGGGATTCGCATGTGGAGCAGGTCAGGTTGGTCTTTAAAATTTTGCGTGAAAATTCTTTGTTTGTCAAGGGCTCAAAGTGTCTCTTTGGTGTACAGAAGGTTCCCTTTTTGGGGTTCATTTTTTCCCCTTCTGCTGTGGAGATGGACCCAGTCAAGGTCCGAGCTATTCTTGATTGGACTCAGCCCTCGTCAGTTAAGAGTCTTCAGAAGTTCTTGGGCTTCGCTAACTTCTACCGTCGTTTTATCGCTAATTTTTCTAGCATTGTGAAACCTTTGACGGATATGACCAAGAAGGGCTCCGATGTAGCTAACTGGGCTCCTGCTGCCGTGGAGGCTTTCCAGGAGTTGAAACGCCAGTTTACTTCGGCGCCTGTTTTGTGCCAGCCTGACGTCTCACTTCCCTTTCAGGTTGAGGTGGATGCTTCGGAGATTGGGGCAGGGGCCGTTTTGTCGCAGAGAGGCCCTGGTTGCTCTGTTATGAAACCTTGTGCCTTTTTCTCTAGGAAGTTTTCGCCTGCCGAGCGAAATTATGATGTGGGCAATCGGGAGTTGTTGGCCATGAAATGGGCATTTGAGGAGTGGCGTCATTGGCTCGAGGGTGCTAAGCATCGTGTGGTGGTCTTGACTGATCACAAAAATCTGATGTATCTCGAGTCTGCTAAACGCCTTAATCCGAGACAGGCCCGCTGGTCATTGTTTTTCTCCCGCTTTGATTTTGTTGTCTCGTATTTACCAGGTTCAAAGAATGTGAAGGCCGATGCTCTTTCTAGGAGCTTTGTGCCTGATGCTCCTGGAGTCGCTGATCCTGTTGGTATTCTTAAAGATGGAGTTATCTTGTCAGCTATTTCTCCGGATCTGCGACGTGTGTTGCAGAGATTTCAGGCTGATAGGCCTGAGTCTTGTCCACCTGACAGACTGTTTGTCCCGGATAAGTGGACCAGCAGAGTCATTTCCGAGGTTCATTCCTCGGTGTTGGCAGGTCACCCGGGAATTTTTGGCACCAGAGATCTGGTGGCCAGGTCCTTTTGGTGGCCTTCCTTGTCAAGGGATGTGCGGTCATTTGTGCAGTCCTGTGGGACTTGTGCTCGAGCTAAGCCTTGCTGTTCTCGTGCCAGCGGTTTGCTCTTGCCCTTGCCTGTCCCGAAGAGACCTTGGACACATATCTCCATGGATTTCATTTCTGATCTTCCGCTATCTCAGGGCATGTCCGTTATCTGGGTGATATGTGATCGCTTCTCCAAGATGGTCCATTTGGTTCCTTTGCCTAAGCTGCCTTCCTCTTCCGATCTGGTTCCTGTGTTTTTCCAGAACGTGGTTCGTTTGCACGGCATCCCTGAGAATATTGTGTCAGACAGAGGATCCCAGTTCGTTTCCAGGTTCTGGCGATCCTTTTGTAGTAGGATGGGCATTGATTTGTCGTTTTCGTCTGCTTTCCATCCTCAGACTAATGGACAGACGGAGCGAACCAATCAGACTTTGGAGGCTTATTTGAGGTGTTTTGTCTCTGCTGATCAGGACGATTGGGTGACATTCTTGCCGTTGGCTGAGTTTGCCCTTAATAATCGGGCTAGTTCCGCCACCTTGGTTTCGCCTTTTTTCTGCAACTCTGGTTTCCATCCTCGCTTTTCTTCGGGTCATGTGGAGCCTTCTGACTGTCCTGGGGTGGATTCTGTGGTGGATAGGTTGCAGCAGATCTGGAATCTTGTGGTGGACAACTTGAAGTTGTCACAGGAGAAGGCTCAGCGCTTTGCCAACCGCCGCCGCGGTGTGGGTCCCCGACTACGCGTTGGGGATTTGGTATGGCTTTCTTCCCGCTTTGTTCCTATGAAGGTCTCCTCTCCCAAATTTAAACCTCGTTTTATTGGGCCTTACAAGATATTGGAAATCCTTAATCCTGTATCTTTTCGTCTGGATCTTCCTGTGTCGTTTGCTATTCACAATGTATTTCATAGGTCCTTGTTGCGGCGGTACATTGTGTTGTGAATTTGCTTTTTGCTCCCTCTAGTGGTTACTAGTTTTTTGACTCTGGTTTTTCTGTCATTCCTTTTATCCGCACCTGGGTCGTTAGTTAGGGGTGTTCTATATAAGCTCCCTGGACCTTCAGTTCAATGCCTGGCAACGTAGTTATCAGAGCTAGTCTGCTGTGCTCTTGTCTACTGATCCTGGTTCCAGTTATTTCAGCTAAGTCTGCCTTTTGCTTTTTGCTATTTGTTTTGGTTTTGTATTTTTGTCAAGCTTGTTCCAAATCTATATCCTGACCTTTGCTGGAAGCTCTAGGGGGCTGGTGTTCTCCCCCCGGACCGTTAGACGGTTCGGGGGTTCTTGAATTTCCAGTGTGGATTTTGATAGGGTTTTTGTTGACCATATAAGTTACCTTTCTTTATTCTGCTATCAGTAAGCGGGCCTCTCTGTGCTAAACCTGGTTCATTTCTGTGTTTGTCATTTCCTCTTACCTCACCGTCATTATTTGTGGGGGGCTTCTATCCAGCTTTGGGGTCCCCTTCTCTGGAGGCAAGAAAGGTCTTTGTTTTCCTCTACTAGGGGTAGCTAGATTCTCCGGCTGGCGCGTGTCATCTAGAATCAACGTAGGAATGATCCCCGGCTACTTCTAGTGTTGGCGTTAGGAGTAGATATATGGTCAACCCAGTTACCACTGCCCTATGAGCTGGATTTTTGTATTCTGCAGACTTCCACGTTCCTCTGAGACCCTCGCCATTGGGGTCATAACAGTTTGCCAGGCCAGTATTAAATGTTTAATGCATTGCAGAAGAGGGATTATAAGAAAGAAGATTCAGAGTTTTTTTTTTTTTCCTTTTTCTTTTTCCCCTTTACCTCAGAGTGGCTATGCTTGCTGCAGACATGAATGTCCAGACCTTGATTACAAGTGTGGACCAGCTGGCTACTCGTGTGCAGGGCATACAAGACTATGTTATCAGGAATCCTAGGTCAGAACCTAAAATACCGATTCCTGAACTGTTTTCCGGAGACAGGTTTAAGTTTAGGAATTTCGTGAATAATTGTAAATTGTTTTTGTCCCTGAGACCCTGTTCATCTGGAGATTCTGCTCAGCAAGTAAAAATTGTTATTTCGTTCTTACGGGGCGACCCTCAGGATTGGGCTTTTTCGCTGGCGCCAGGAGATCCGGCATTGGCTGATCTTGATGCGTTTTTTCTGGCGCTCGGTTTACTTTATGAGGAACCCAATCTTGAGATTCAGGCAGAAAAGGCCTTGCTGGCTATGTCTCAGGGGCAGGACGAGGCTGAAGTGTATTGCCAAAAATTTCGGAAATGGTCCGTGCTGACACATTGGAACGAGTGTGCTCTGGCCGCTAATTTTAGAAATGGCCTTTCTGAAGCCATTAAGAATGTTATGGTGGGTTTTCCCATTCCCACAGGTCTGAATGATACTATGGCACTGGCTATTCAAATTGACCGGCGGTTGCGGGAGCGCAAAACCGCAAATTCCCTCATGGTGTTGTCTGAACAGACACCTGATTTAATGCAATGTGATAGAATCCTGACTAGAAATGAGCGGAAAATTCATAGACGCCGGAATGGCTTGTGCTACTACTGTGGTGATTCTACACATGTTATCTCAGCATGCTCTAAACGTATAGCTAAGGTTGTTAGTCCTGTCACCGTTGGTAATTTGCAACCTAAATTTATTCTGTCTGTAACTTTGATTTGCTCACTGTCATCTTATCCTGTCATGGCGTTTGTAGATTCAGGTGCTGCCCTGAGTCTCATGGATCTCTCATTTGCTAAGCGCTGTGGTTTTACTCTTGAACCATTAGAAAATCCTATTCCTCTTAGGGGTATTGATGCTACACCATTGGCAGCAAATAAACCGCAGTATTGGACACAGGTTACCATGTGCATGACTCCTGAACACCGCGAGGTGATACGTTTCCTGGTTTTACATAAAATGCATGATTTGGTTGTTTTAGGGCTGCCATGGTTACAGACCCATAATCCAGTCCTGGACTGGAAGGCTATGTCAGTCTCAAGTTGGGGCTGTCGTGGTATTCATGGGGATTCCTTGCCTGTGTCTATTGCTTCTTCTACGCCTTCGGAAGTTCCGGAGTATTTGTCTGATTATCAGGATGTCTTCAGTGAGTCTGAGTCCAGTGCACTGCCTCCTCATAGGGACTGTGACTGTGCTATAGATTTGATCCCAGGCAGTAAATTTCCTAAGGGAAGACTGTTTAATCTGTCTGTACCTGAACATACCGCTATGCGTTCATATATCAAGGAGTCTCTGGAGAAAGGACATATTCGTCCGTCTTCTTCCCCTCTTGGTGCGGGATTCTTTTTTGTGGCAAAAAAGGACGGATCTTTGAGACCTTGTATTGATTATCGGCTTTTAAATAAGATCACTGTCAAATTTCAGTATCCTTTACCGCTGTTGTCTGACTTGTTTGCCCGGATTAAGGGTGCCAAGTGGTTCACCAAGATAGATCTTCGTGGTGCGTACAACCTTGTGCGCATTAAGCAAGGTGATGAATGGAAAACCGCATTCAATACGCCCGAAGGTCATTTTGAGTACTTGGTGATGCCTTTTGGGCTCTCCAATGCGCCTTCAGTTTTTCAGTCCTTTATGCATGACATTTTCCGGAAGTATCTGGATAAATTTTTGATTGTTTATCTGGATGATATTTTGGTTTTTTCTGATGATTGGGATTCGCATGTGGAGCAGGTCAGGTTGGTCTTTAAAATTTTGCGTGAAAATTCTTTGTTTGTCAAGGGCTCAAAGTGTCTCTTTGGTGTACAGAAGGTTCCCTTTTTGGGGTTCATTTTTTCCCCTTCTGCTGTGGAGATGGACCCAGTCAAGGTCCGAGCTATTCTTGATTGGACTCAGCCCTCGTCAGTTAAGAGTCTTCAGAAGTTCTTGGGCTTCGCTAACTTCTACCGTCGTTTTATCGCTAATTTTTCTAGCATTGTGAAACCTTTGACGGATATGACCAAGAAGGGCTCCGATGTAGCTAACTGGGCTCCTGCTGCCGTGGAGGCTTTCCAGGAGTTGAAACGCCGGTTTACTTCGGCGCCTGTTTTGTGCCAGCCTGACGTCTCACTTCCCTTTCAGGTTGAGGTGGATGCTTCGGAGATTGGGGCAGGGGCCGTTTTGTCGCAGAGAGGCCCTGGTTGCTCTGTTATGAAACCTTGTGCCTTTTTCTCTAGGAAGTTTTCGCCTGCCGAGCGAAATTATGATGTGGGCAATCGGGAGTTGTTGGCCATGAAATGGGCATTTGAGGAGTGGCGTCATTGGCTCGAGGGTGCTAAGCATCGTGTGGTGGTCTTGACTGATCACAAAAATCTGATGTATCTCGAGTCTGCTAAACGCCTTAATCCGAGACAGGCCCGCTGGTCATTGTTTTTCTCCCGCTTTGATTTTGTTGTCTCGTATTTACCAGGTTCAAAGAATGTGAAGGCCGATGCTCTTTCTAGGAGCTTTGTGCCTGATGCTCCTGGAGTCGCTGATCCTGTTGGTATTCTTAAAGATGGAGTTATCTTGTCAGCTATTTCTCCGGATCTGCGACGTGTGTTGCAGAGATTTCAGGCTGATAGGCCTGAGTCTTGTCCACCTGACAGACTGTTTGTCCCGGATAAGTGGACCAGCAGAGTCATTTCCGAGGTTCATTCCTCGGTGTTGGCAGGTCACCCGGGAATTTTTGGCACCAGAGATCTGGTGGCCAGGTCCTTTTGGTGGCCTTCCTTGTCAAGGGATGTGCGGTCATTTGTGCAGTCCTGTGGGACTTGTGCTCGAGCTAAGCCTTGCTGTTCTCGTGCCAGCGGTTTGCTCTTGCCCTTGCCTGTCCCGAAGAGACCTTGGACACATATCTCCATGGATTTCATTTCTGATCTTCCGCTATCTCAGGGCATGTCCGTTATCTGGGTGATATGTGATCGCTTCTCCAAGATGGTCCATTTGGTTCCTTTGCCTAAGCTGCCTTCCTCTTCCGATCTGGTTCCTGTGTTTTTCCAGAACGTGGTTCGTTTGCACGGCATCCCTGAGAATATTGTGTCAGACAGAGGATCCCAGTTCGTTTCCAGGTTCTGGCGATCCTTTTGTAGTAGGATGGGCATTGATTTGTCGTTTTCGTCTGCTTTCCATCCTCAGACTAATGGACAGACGGAGCGAACCAATCAGACTTTGGAGGCTTATTTGAGGTGTTTTGTCTCTGCTGATCAGGACGATTGGGTGACATTCTTGCCGTTGGCTGAGTTTGCCCTTAATAATCGGGCTAGTTCCGCCACCTTGGTTTCGCCTTTTTTCTGCAACTCTGGTTTCCATCCTCGCTTTTCTTCGGGTCATGTGGAGCCTTCTGACTGTCCTGGGGTGGATTCTGTGGTGGATAGGTTGCAGCAGATCTGGAATCTTGTGGTGGACAACTTGAAGTTGTCACAGGAGAAGGCTCAGCGCTTTGCCAACCGCCGCCGCGGTGTGGGTCCCCGACTACGCGTTGGGGATTTGGTATGGCTTTCTTCCCGCTTTGTTCCTATGAAGGTCTCCTCTCCCAAATTTAAACCTCGTTTTATTGGGCCTTACAAGATATTGGAAATCCTTAATCCTGTATCTTTTCGTCTGGATCTTCCTGTGTCGTTTGCTATTCACAATGTATTTCATAGGTCCTTGTTGCGGCGGTACATTGTGCCTGTAGTTCCTTCTGCTGAGCCTCCTGCTCCGGTGTTGGTTGAGGGCGAGTTGGAGTACGTGGTGGAGAAGATCTTGGATTCTCGCCTCTCCAGGCGGAGGCTTCAGTACCTGGTCAAGTGGAAGGGCTATGGTCAGGAGGATAATTCCTGGGTGGTCGCCTCTGATGTTCATGCGGCCGATTTGGTTCGTGCCTTTCATGCCGCTCATCCTGATCGCCCTGGTGGTCGTGGTGAGGGTTCGGTGACCCCTCACTAAGGGGGGGGTACTGTTGTGAATTTGCTTTTTGCTCCCTCTAGTGGTTACTAGTTTTTTGACTCTGGTTTTTCTGTCATTCCTTTTATCCGCACCTGGGTCGTTAGTTAGGGGTGTTGCTATATAAGCTCCCTGGACCTTCAGTTCAATGCCTGGCAACGTAGTTATCAGAGCTAGTCTGCTGTGCTCTTGTCTACTGATCCTGGTTCCAGTTATATCAGCTAAGTCTGCCTTTTGCTTTTTGCTATTTGTTTTGGTTTTGTATTTTTGTCCAGCTTGTTCCTAATCTATATCCTGACCTTTGCTGGAAGCTCTAGGGGGCTGGTGTTCTCCCCCCGGACCGTTAGACGGTTCGGGGGTTCTTGAATTTCCAGTGTGGATTTTGATAGGGTTTTTGTTGACCATATAAGTTACCTTTCTTTATTCTGCTATCAGTAAGCGGGCCTCTCTGTGCTAAACCTGGTTCATTTCTGTGTTTGTCATTTCCTCTTACCTCACCGTCATTATTTGTGGGGGGCTTCTATCCAGCTTTGGGGTCCCCTTCTCTGGAGGCAAGAAAGGTCTTTGTTTTCCTCTACTAGGGGTAGCTAGATTCTCCGGCTGGCGCGTGTCATCTAGAATCAACGTAGGAATGATCCCCGGCTACTTCTAGTGTTGGCGTTAGGAGTAGATATATGGTCAACCCAGTTACCACTGCCCTATGAGCTGGATTTTTGTATTCTGCAGACTTCCACGTTCCTCTGAGACCCTCGCCATTGGGGTCATAACAACATTGTGCCTGTAGTTCCTTCTGCTGAGCCTCCTGCTCCTGTGTTGGTTGAGGGCGAGTTGGAATACGTGGTGGAGAAGATCTTGGATTCTCGCCTCTCCAGGCGGAGGCTTCAGTACCTGGTCAAGTGGAAGGGCTATGGTCAGGAGGATAATTCCTGGGTGGTCGCCTCTGATGTTCATGCGGCCGATTTGGTTCGTGCCTTTCATGCCGCTCATCCTGATCGCCCTGGTGGTCGTGGTGAGGGTTCGGTGACCCCTCACTAAGGGGGGGGTACTGTTGTGAATTTGCTTTTTGCTCCCTCTAGTGGTTACTAGTTTTTTGACTCTGGTTTTTCTGTCATTCCTTTTATCCGCACCTGGGTCGTTAGTTAGGGGTGTTGCTATATAAGCTCCCTGGACCTTCAGTTCAATGCCTGGCAACGTAGTTATCAGAGCTAGTCTGCTGTGCTCTTGTCTACTGATCCTGGTTCCAGTTATATCAGCTAAGTCTGCCTTTTGCTTTTTGCTATTTGTTTTGGTTTTGTATTTTTGTCCAGCTTGTTCCTAATCTATATCCTGACCTTTGCTGGAAGCTCTAGGGGGCTGGTGTTCTCCCCCCGGACCGTTAGACGGTTCGGGGGTTCTTGAATTTCCAGTGTGGATTTTGATAGGGTTTTTGTTGACCATATAAGTTACCTTTCTTTATTCTGCTATCAGTAAGCGGGCCTCTCTGTGCTAAACCTGGTTCATTTCTGTGTTTGTCATTTCCTCTTACCTCACTGTCATTATTTGTGGGGGGCTTCTATCCAGCTTTGGGGTCCCCTTCTCTGGAGGCAAGAAAGGTCTTTGTTTTCCTCTACTAGGGGTAGCTAGATTCTCCGGCTGGCGCGTGTCATCTAGAATCAACGTAGGAATGATCCCCGGCTACTTCTAGTGTTGGCGTTAGGAGTAGATATATGGTCAACCCAGTTACCACTGCCCTATGAGCTGGATTTTTGTATTCTGCAGACTTCCACGTTCCTCTGAGACCCTCGCCATTGGGGTCATAACAGTGGGCATAGCCACATGCGTCAAGTGAGCGTTTCAATGCAATCCTATGGCGGCAGAATCGCCGCAATTCTGCAGAAATAATGAGCATGCTGCGGATTTTACTGCTATGCGATTCCGCAGTGGGAAAATCTGCAGGGCATGGGCACAGCAACTGCAGAATCCCATAGAATTGCATGGGAATGCGTTTTTTAAGCATTTCTGCTGCGGCAAAAACGTGGCAGAAATGCATAAAAAATGCAACGTGGGCACACAGCCTCAAGGTGGCCTGGTGAGCAAGGCATTGTCCAGGACGGTGATCCCAGTTAGGCAGCTTCCCTGGGAGAGAGGACTGACGACGAGTCAGCGTGTGGAGCAGGAGCTCCTGTAAGGTAACTCCAGATAAAGGGGAGTATGGGCAAACGAGTACCTGCCAGTGAAACAGACTATTAGTGCCTATGATGTTCCATGGCAGTTAATGAACTGTATGGTCTCCCATGGTAACTGGACAAAGTGAGGTCCGGCGTGTTTAGAGACTGCAACTTAATGTCATGCCATGTGAGTAGAGACATTGATACGGCATGCGAACACCCCCAGGAACTAGTCAGAGGAGGACTGGCGGGTGTAGTGTCTGAATAGTGATTGAAGCCATGTACTATGAACTATATGTGTGTGATGTGTAACCTGGTGGTTTATGATGCCTAAATAAACCGCGTGGACTGTTTAATAGAGAAAATTGTGCCTGTGTGACTGAATCCCGTTGCTAAGTGAGTGTCCCAAACACATGCAGTAAGCGCTATCTTACACTACCTAGAATAATTGATTCTGTTTTTAAGTCAAAGGGTGATCACGCCAGATATTGATTTGATTTAGTTGTCCCTTTTATTTATTCACTTTGCATTTTGTTAATTGATAGCTATAAACATTTCTTAAAGCATTATTACTTTTCAGCATTTTTGTACACCTGCCTAAAACATTTGCACAGTACTGTACATCACATATTAGGAAAGGGTTAAAAAATACAACTTTTATTGCCAAAAAATAAAAATGCCAAAAAAGCCCTCTTACTGCTACATCATCAAATTTTTTTACATTTTATTTTAACCCCTTAATAACCACCAATACTGCTTTTAACAGTGGCCGTTAAGAGGCCTTATTCCTCAGCTCCGCTTTTTTAAAGGTGCTGAAGAATAAGAGTATAGGTTTCTACTGTTTTTTCACCCTTTGAGTTAGTATATGGGAGGCACCCAAGAGGTCTACTGGACATAACGAAGGAAACGAGGAAAGCTGAGGCTACCCATTTAGAAGTGTTAATGAACACATAGAGCAGATGTAGGAACAAATCAAAAAAGTGTGACCTATTGTAATTGCATTCAAAAAGTAAAACAGTGCTCCTTTCCTTCCAAGCCCTGCCATGCATCCAAACAGTAGTTTTACACCACATATGGGGTATCATTGTACTCAGGAGAAATTACACAACAAATTTTGTAGTTCCTTTTCTCCTGTTTCTCTTGTGAAAATGAAAAATTTTGGGCCAAAAGTACTTTTTAATTGGAAAAATACGAATTTTTTTATTTTCATGGCTCTACATTATAAACTTTTGTAAAGCACCTGGTGGTTCAAGGTGCTCATGACACATTTAGATAAGTTCCCTTAGAGGTCTAGTTTCCAAAATGGAGTCACTTGTGGGGGCTTATACTGTTTAGGCACATCAGAGGCTCTCCAAACGAGACATGGCATCCACTCTCGATTCTAGCCATTTTTGCATTCAATAAGTCAAATGGTGCTCCTTCCCTTCTGAGCTGTGTCATAATCCCAAATAGTAGTATTCCCCCACATATGGGGTATCGGCGTACTCAATAGAAAATGTACAACAAATTTTGGGTTCCATTTTCTCCTGTTTCCCTTGTGAAAATAAAAAATTTGGGGTTAAAATGCTTTTTACTTGGAAAAATTCGATTTTTTTTATTTTCATGGCTCTACATTATAAATTTCTGTGAAGCCCCTGAGGGTTCAAGGTGCTCACAATACATCTAGATACATTCCTTGAGGGGTCTAGCATCCAAAATAGGGTCACTTTTGTGGTGTTTCCACTGCTATGGCATATCATGTACTCTCCAAAAGCGAGATGGCGTCTGCTCTCGATTCCAGCCATTTTTGCGTTCAATAAGTTAAACTGTGCTCCTTTACTTTCGAGCTCTGTTGTGTGCCGAAACAGTAGTTTTCCCCCTCATATTGGGTATCGGCATACTGTATTTAGGAGAAATTGCGCAACAAATTTTGTTGTCCATATTCTCCTTTTACCCTTGTGAAAATAAAATTTTTTAGGCTAAAGTAAAAAAATTTTTAAAAAGTAAAATATTCATTTTTTCCCTTCATATTGCTTTAGTTCCTGTGAAGAACCTGAATGGTTAATAAAATTCTTGAATGTGGTTTTGAGGACTTTGAGGGGTGCAGTTTGTAGAATGATTGAACACTTTTTCTGTCACATAGACCGCTCAAAGTCACATCAAATGCGAAGTGGCCCATAAAAAATGGTTTTGTAAATTTTGTTGGAAAATTGCTGATCAACTTTTAACCCTTGTAACTTCCTACCAAAAAAAGTTTAAAAAATGATGCAGATGTAAAGTAGACATGTGGGAAATGTTATTTACTAACTTTTATGTGTGACATAATTTTCTGGTTTAAGAGCATGGGAATGAACATTTTCACAAATTACAACATTTTCAAAATTTGTGCCAAATTTCAATTGTTTTCAGTTTTCACAAATAAACACAAGTCATCTTGAACAAGTTTTACCACTGTCATGGAGTACAGTACAACGTTCAACAGTTATTACCACATAAAGTGACACTGGTCAGATTAAAAAAATTTGGCCTGATCATTAAGGATAAAATTGGCTTGGTCACCAAGGGGTTAAAAAGTTGTGACTCTCAGTGCACAGTAAAGGAAAGCAGTAAAACAAGACAAAATCCATTGCGTATTCAAGACCTAAAAGAGCTGTGTTCTGAAGGGGTTAATATTTACTATTACTGCAACTATTGGCCATAGTTGTTGAAGCAATAGAAAGCGATCTCTGTGCTGTTCTGACGCTATTTCAAGTTGCTGACGGCTCTCGAGAGTTATGCTGCTATAAATTTCCCTTTAGAAATATTAATATTTACTCAACTGTATTGTGCACTCATTTTCACATCCAGGGTAAACAATTTTGTATATTTATGGCTTGCGCTTTTCCTCAGCAATTTGACCACACAGTCCTGAGTAATAAGAGGGTTTTTCTCCCGTGATATTTTGCTACGTCACTGTTTTTCCAGCTCTCTGTCAGTTTCGACTCTAACTCATCGATTTTCTGGCTTCAATAACACTCAGGTCTTGCTCATCTTGGAACGCATTAAACACTGTATTGTGTAAGAGCCATGACATTATGGCAAACTGCAACTATAGATGAATGTTAGCTATATACAACCGAAACGAAATACTTGTTGACAAATTGTTGAAGGATACATTTAATTACTTTTCTCAAAATAGCTGTTTGTCTAACCTTTCTAAGAGCTACCAATAAGGAACTGTTTAGCTGTCAGTGGCATTCTACGTTTTACAGAAGGGTCTATAAAACACATTTCAATTACTTAAACATGTGGGTTGCATGAGGCCATACTTCTGTAACTTGGTTCCATTACATGGGGAGTGATGTCATAGTTATAGACTAACATTACGTTATGCTCTCCTTTAAGAATTCAGTTGGATGGTTTTGTCTGAAAATGTATAATTTCTAATATATCCTAAATACAATATTTACAATATGTACCCTTAATTTAACCATTCACTTGGATTAGGAAAAAATATAAAAGTTTGTTAATTTTTTTCTTTCACCAAATTTATTCCCATAAATGTATGGTTTGAAGATAACAGCTCAAATTTCTTACAAGAACATTGGAAAACAGAATTTTGCAACTATCTGAGAAAAAAGCGTAATTATTCTGGATTTTCAACTCATTGCAATTGTACAATAAAGAATAATGCACACCAAGAAGTGGTTGAGTGGTCAAAGAAGTCTCACGTTTTAAGGATTAGTTAAAAACTAGTGTCCGAAATGCAATGTTCAACCATTGAAAAGAATTTAGGAAGCAAAATGCATTTTCATCCAAGAATTAATTAAGGAAGACATGATACTGTTTTTTTCACATGATAAGCGAGACTTTGACAATGACCGTTTGTCAACTGTATAGAGGCATAAAACCTAGAATAGTAAAATGTATGATTATTGAGTGACCGATTCATACTCCAGCTAGTCAGAACTGGAATGCTCTACAAGGGCGAGTTTAAAACAAATGCGTATACATCAAGTAATGTCTCTTTAGGAATTGTAAATGGAGGGGAAAGAATAGGTTAATCTAAATGAATATACATGTTAGTCCTTCCCACAAACCCTAAATCTCTATAGGTCACACTCCGTATATATCTTAGCAAAACAGAACCAATAAAGGAACAGGGAGCGTAAATCTAAAATAAATCAAGTTTATTTAAATATATATAAAAACTTCAAAATATTAAACAAGTGTTTTTTCAGGTGCCTCAAGTCAAAACTAGAAAAAACAGCAGCATTGCCACGCCATATTGATCCTAAAGTATTACAAAGAGACTCCCTCTTTATAGGAGGCAAAAGGAAAGTGTGTTTACCATATCTAATGGATATAATCCTATTATTCACATAACACTAACCCCATATTGGTTACCTCCCACACCAAGAGAGCATACAAAAACACTAACCCTATTTCTATCCATCACACAAGGCTGTCACAATGTTTGGAGTTCATATCTGTTTTAGGAATACCTGGATCTGCGTGTCCACCCTGCCGTCTCACCCCGACGCTGCGTTTCGCCGATCCTTCTTCCGGGGGCGTGTTTTTTGCCAGGGAGGCTGAGATCATTATATATACCTACTGCCCAATCAGAGACCTGATGTAAATTAAGTCTTGGAAATCACCCACTTGCACTGATTCCCACATCTAAAATATTCCTGCCCACATCTGACACTACTTCCGGTTTCAGTTATACCGCTATTACATTCATATATATAGAGACAAATATTCAGTGACTCCGCGTAAGAATGCTGCGGTATCCCACATCGCAACATAAGCATTCCAATGCCCAACTAATTTGTTACACCAAAAGACATTTAGCCAATTTAGCTATTAACGTCACTCCTTTATTCTTATGTCTACTTATAACTCGACCCATAGTCTGACGCTACTTCCGGTTTATACCATTACCACACTTATATACATAAATAGTCAATAAATAAACATGAAAAAACACTGCGGTATACTCCATCACCATATGATTAACCCGATGCCCAAAATGTTTTTATAACTTGAATGACCCAGGTTATTACGGTACTACAACCGCTGACGTCACTCTCCAAAGACATCCCTCCACACAACTGACGTTGCGTGGACCCACCCCCAGTATCAACCGGTGGGAATGCCCACGCCACCGTCCTGTAGTCAGAGGATGCCTCAGGTAGCCGCAAACTGCGCATGCTGTTGTGAATTCTGCTCTTGGGCTCCCTCTGGTGGTTGTTGGTGGTAGTGCAGTTGTCTTGGGGTTGTAAGAAGGATGGCTCCTTGAGACCCTGTATTGATTATCGCCTCTTGAATAAGATCACTGTCAAGTTTCAATACCCTTTGCCTTTGCTTTCTGATTTGTTTGCCAGGATTAAGGGGGCTAGTTAGTTTACTAAAATTGACCTTCGGGGGGCATATAATCTTGTTCGTATTAAGCAGGGTGACGAATGGAAAACTGCGTTTAATACGCCCGAAGGCCATTTTGAATATCTTGTGATGCCATTCGGGCTCTCTAATGGTCCATCTGTTTTTCAGTCCTTCATGCATGATATCTTCTGGAATTATCTTGATAAATTCATGATTGTATATTTGGATGACATCTTGATTTTTTCCGATGATTGGGAGTCTCATGTGAAACAGGTCAGGATGGTATTTCAGATCCTTCGTGATAATGCTTTGTTTGTGAAGGGGTCTAAGTGTCTCTTTGGAGTGCAGAAGGTTTCTTTTTTGGCCTTCATTTTTTCTCCCTCATCTATAGAGATTGATCCGGTTAAGGTTCAGGCCATTCATGATTGGATTCAGCCCACATCCGTGAAGAGCCTTCAGAAATTTTTGGGCTTTGCTAATTTTTATCGCCGTTTCATTGCTAACTTCTCCAGTGTGGTTAAACCCCTGACCGATTTGACGAAGAAGGGTGCTGATGTGACGAATTGGTCCTCTGCGGCTGTCTCTGCCTTTCAGGAGCTTAAACGCCGATTTACTTCTGCCCCGGTGTTGCGTCACCCAGATGTTTCTCTTCCGTTTTAGGTCGAGGTTGACGCTTCTGAGATTGGGGCAGGGGCCGTTTTGTCTCAGAGGAATTCTGATGGTTCCTTGATGAAACCGTGTGCCTTCTTTTCCCGTAAGTTTTCGCCTGCTGAACGCAATTATGATGTCGGCAATCGGGAGTTGTTCGCTATGAAGTGGGCGTTTGAGGAATGGCGACATTGGCTTGAGGGAGCCAAGCAACGTATTGTGGTCTTGACAGATCATAAAAATCTGATTTACCTCGAATTTGCCAAATGGTTGAATCCTAGACAGGCTCGATGGTCCCTGCTTTTCTCCCGTTTTGATTTCGTGGTTTCGTATCTTCCGGGTTCTAAGAATATTAAGGCAGATGCCCTCTCTAGGAGTTTTTTGCCTGATTCTCGTGAGGTACTTGAGCCGGTCGGCATTCTGAAGGAAGGGGTGGTCCTTTCTGCCATTTCCCCTGATTTGCGATGGGTTCTGCAGGAATTTCAGGCTGACAAACCTGACCGCTGTCCAGTGGGGAAACCATTGTTCTGTGTTGGCTGGCCATCCTGGTATTTTTGGTACCAGAGATTTGGTTGGTAGGTCCTTTTGGTGGCCTTCTTTGTCGCGTGAAGTGCGTTCTTTTGTGCAGTCCTGTGGGACTTGTACGCAGGCCAAGCCTTGTTGTTCCCGTGCTAGTGGGTTGCTTTTGCCTTTGCCGGTCCCTGAGAGGCCCTGGACGCATATTTCTATGGATTTTATTTCAGATCTTCCGGTTTCCCAGAGGATGTCGGTTATCTGGGTGGTTTGTGACCGGTTTTCTAAGATGGTTCACTTGGTGCCTTTGCCTAAATTGCCTTCCTCTTCTGATTTGGTTCCATTGTTTTTTCAGCATGTGGTTCGTTTGCATGGTATTCTGGAGAATATTGTGTCTGACAGAGGTTCCCAGTTTATTTCTAGGTTTTGGCTTGCCTTTTGTGCTAGGCTGGGCATTGATTTGTCTTTTTCTTCCGCATTTCATCCTCAGACAAATGGCCAGACTGAGCGAACTAATCAGACTTTGGACACTTATTTGAGATGCTTTGTGTCTGCAGATCAGGATGATTGGGTGGCTTTCTTGCCATTGGCCGAGTTCGCCCTTAATAATCGGGCTAGTTCGGCTACCTTGGTTTCACCCTTCTTTTGTAATTTTGGTTTTCATTCTCGTTTTTCTTCGGAGCAAGTTGAGCCTTCTGATTTTCCTGGTGTGGATTCTGTGGTTGACAGGTTGCAGCAGATTTGGGCTCATGTGGTGGACAATTTGGTGTTGTCTCAGGAGGAGGCTCAGCGTTTTGCTAACCGTCGTCGGTGTGTTGGTTCCCGGCTTCGGGTTGGGGATTTGGTCTGGTTGTCTTCCCGTCATGTTCCTATGAAGGTTTCTTCCCCTAAGTTTAAGCCTCGGTTTATTGGTCCTTATAGGATTTCTGAGATTATCAATCCGGTGTCTTTTCGTTTGGCCCTCCCGGCCTCTTTTGCCATCCATAATGTTTTCCATAGATCTTTGTTGCGGAAATATGTGGTGCCCGTTGTTCCCTCTGTTGATCCTCCTGCTCCTGTGTTGGTTGATGGGGAGTTGGAGTATGTGGATGAGAAGATTTTGGATTCTCGCTTTTCAAGGCGAAGGCTTCAGTACCTTGTCAAATGGAAGGGTTATGGCCAGGAGGATAATTCTTGGGTTTTTGCCTCTGATGTCCATGCTGCTGATTTGGTCCGTGCCTTTCATCTGGCTCGTCCTGATCGGCCTGGGGGCTCAGGTGAGGGTTCGGTGACCCCTCTTCAAGGGGGGGTACTGTTGTGAATACTGCTCTTGGGCTCCCTCCGGTGGTTGTTGGTGGTAGTGCAGTTGTCTTGGGGTTGTAATCCAGGCAGGTGTTTCTGCTGATTGCAGCTCTATTAGGTATTTAGGTGTGCAGGCTCCATGAGTCAGTGCCAGTTGTCCATTGTACTTGGAGGGATTGCATCTCTCTCTGGCTCCTCTTGCCATGCTGCCAAATCAGATAAGATAAGTGTCTGTTTTTTTGTCTCTGTGCACACATGCAGTGTGCTTGCAATTCAGTGCAATTTATTGTGTTTTTTGTCCAGCTTAGACTTTGTTTGGATTTTTCTGTCTGCTGGATTCTCAGGAGATGCAGATATACTTTCTATGTCTTTAGTTAGATGTGGAATATTTGTATTTTCTGCTGTGGATATTTTTAGGATTTTAATACTGACCGCTTAGAATTCTGTCCGATCCTTTACTATTTAGCTAGAAGTGCCTCTTTTGCTAAATCCTGTTTTTCTGCCTGCGTGTGTCTTCCTCTTGTACTCACAGTCAATATTTGTGGGGGGGCTGTCTATCCTTTGGGGTACTGCTCTGAGGCAAGATAGAATTCCCATTTCTATCTATAGGGGTATTTAGTTCTCCGGCTGTGTCGAGGTGTCTAGGACTCATTAGGTACATCCCACGGCTACTTCTAGTTGCGGTGTTAGTTTAGGGTTTGCGGTCAGTATAGGTACCACCTCTCCTGAGAAAGTCTTTCATGCGGCTCCAAGGTAACCAGATCATAACAGCATGCATCCAAAGACCACTACCCCCTATGTGAAGAACCAGTCTTCATATATAGAACAATAAAAAACACCTTTCACTACATCATATGTGGGCCATATTTTTTTCTCTTTCTATAATAAATCTGCTTAAAATAAAATAAAAAAATAAAAATAAAAAAAAACCATCTATTCTATACCGAGGATGTTATTGTAGTTTATTAATTATTATTATGACTACCCTAACTGTGCCAATGTTCCTAATTGCCACTATCTATGAAAAACTACTTAATACTGTTCAAACCCGCCCTATATCAAAACTATGCAGTGCCCGTGAACTAATGGACACAGGGAAGCCGGGACTGAAACGGCACATCCCCTGCTGACGTCACCCCCACCAGAACATCCCCTCATCTCCAACCAACGGAACAAAGCTACCACCACCAGCGTAGGCTGATTGGTGGCATCTCCGTCTGTTACACAGTCGGAGGGAGGATGCTAGGAGCAACTACCAGCAGCGCATGCGCACTATCCCAGCATCTCCTATGCTCCTACAATATGTGAATTTTATTCATATAACTATGTCTCTGCACCATTACAAGTTTTCATACAGTGTACATATGAGGACAACAAATTTAGTGTTGCCCAAATCAAGTGAAAGGTGACTGTGCCATTATATTATAAACAAAATACCATGGTTGTATTACTACACATAATGTGCAGCTAATCCTTTCCCACAAATAAAATTTGTATAAAGCTATATAAATTGTGACTCCTATTATACCTCCGTGCAAAACATGATATCATATTACATACATACTGTGCACACACATGCATAAGGATTCATATTTTTTCTATATTAAACCCATCAAAAATGTAATAAAAATGAAACGCTTAGGCAGTGTTCACACTGCTACATTTTCTCTAAAGCTATTTTCTGCAGGTGTCCACACCAGACAATGGAATAACAATTTTCTCTGCACTGTGTTATCAAGGTTTTGTCTCTTGGACAATTTTGAGTGTTCCTGATAGATTTTTTCATGCTGATTTTTAGAAATGACTTCAGATTTTTCCTATTGCGTAAGGTTTTTCAGAAATGATACAAAACATTATAATATTCTGTTATAAGTCTAAAAACTCATACACGAACATTTTCTGAAGCAGTATATTCTGAATTTTCCACTGAAATAGCATAAATCGCTGATCTACACATATACACTTATTATGCGAATTCCATGCAGGCGCAGTGAATCATTCGGCTGACCGTGTACGGAGCATACTACATCTCCTGGGCAGGGGAGGAATCAAAAGACAATACTGACATTACAGCAGGGGATCACCGAGAATTCATTTTGTGAGGTAAAATATTTCACTGACTGATTTTAAAAAATATTTTACCTCACAAAATGTATCCTCTGCGATCTCAAGAGAGCACAGACGGGAAAAGTCAGCACATGGGGAAACACAGAGTGGATAGGTGGGTGAGCACACGGAGGAGAGATTCTCAACGCTGCAAAGCCTGCCCTCATCGTGACATTACCGCCCTACCGATGCGATAGCATCGGGCCTCCATCTAGTTACTATTATATATACGATTCGCCTGAATACTTTTCTTTTTAAAAACTGAAGATTTATTTTGAAATGTCGCGTCAGTGTCTCAACAGCAGTAATAATTTCTGCTACATATGCAGAAAATATACAATGAAAGCACAAAAGAAGGAAATGACTCCACTTGTTAAGAAAGTATATGAACTATACTTTGAATGTTCAATTGGAGTTCAGGACAAACAGTGGGCATCTCATATATGCTGTGCATCTTGTTCTAGAAGCCATAGAGCATGGCTGAATGGATCACGACCTTCAATGCCGTTCACTGTCCCAATGATATGGAGAGAGCAGAGAGATTATGTAACAGATTGCTACTTCTGCCTTACAAATGTAACAGGATATTCAGCAAAGAACAAGAAATCAATAGAATATCCTAGTCTTCCTTCAGCCATAAGACCAGTGCCACACGATGAAATTCTTCGTGTTCCAAAGCTGCCAAAGTATGGACAATGGAGGACAATGAAGATGAAATAACAATGTCAGTGGAAAATGAAACTGCTGCAGACCCAGACTTTGAGCCTTCTACATCCAATCCACATCTGTTCAGTCAAGCTGACCTGGGTGACTTGGTCAGAGACTTGAAATTGTCAAAGAGGCAGGCAGAATTATTGGGATCAAGGCTACAAGAACGGAATCTCTTATTACCAGGAACAAGAGTTTCTGTTTTTCGCAGTTGTCAAGAAGACTTTAATCAATTTTTTAACCATGTCAACAGTTTAACCTTTTGCAATGACATCTTGGGGTTGTTTGGTGCTCTTGGATGTGAACATGACCCGAAGGAATGGCAACTGTTCATTGACTCGTCAGTTTTAAGTCTGAAGGCTGTTTTACTACACAACGGAAAAAACTATCTTTCTATACCTATTAAAAATGCCGTACACATGAAAGAAATGTATGAGAATATGAAGTTTCTGTTGACCTACATTAATTGTAGGTCAACAATATAATAGAAATTATAACTGGAACATATGTGGTGATCTAAAAGTTGTTGCACTTCTTCTTGGACTGCAGCTTGGATATACTAAGTATTGTTTAATTTATGAGTGGGACAGTCGTGCACGAGAATTGCACTATTTCAGAAAGGACTGGCCACTCCGCTAAAACCTGGTTGCTGGACAGAAGAATGTTAAACAATATCCTCTCATTGGTCCAGCAAAGATATTTCTACCTCCTTTGCATATTAAACTTGGGTTTATGAAGAATTTTGTCAAAGCAATAAACAAAGAATCGGAAGCCTTTTCTTACTTGCGACAGAAATTTCCAAGAATAAGTGATGCAAAAATTAAGGAAGGTATTTTTATTGGCCCACAGATCAGAGATATAATGAATGACAGTAGCTTTGATGGTCTTTTGTAAGGTGCTGGATAAGTGGCATGGAGAGCCTTTAATGATGTGACCTTCAACTTCCTTGGCAACAGCAGGGCACAGAACTTTGAACAACTCGTGGACAACATGCTCACACAGCATATCATTTGATGAAATGCAATATGTCACTAAAAATGCATTTTCTACATTCTCACTTGGACTTTTTTCCAGCCAATCTTGGTGCCAATAACGATGAACATGATAAAAGATTTCACCAAGACATTGCCCTGATGGAGAAAAGGTACCAGGGAAAGTGAAGTACGTCAATGCTGGCTGACTATTGCTGGAATCTTATTCAAGAAGCATCTGACATGGATTATAAATAGTGATGAGCTAATATACTCGTTAATCGAGATTTCTCGAGCATGCTCGGGGGTCCTCCGAGTATTTTATTAGTGCTCGGAGATTTAGTTTTTCTTGCTGCAGCTGAATGATTTACATCTGTTAGCCAGCTTGATTACATGTGGGGATTCCCTAGCAACCAGGCAACCCCCACATGTACTTATGCTGGCTAACGGATGTAAATCATTCAGCTGCGGCAAGAACAACTAAATCTCCGAGCACTAAAGAATACTTGGAGGACCCCCGAGCGTGCTCGAGAAATCTCGAGTAACGAGTATATTCGCTCATCACTAATTATAAACAAAAGTTGTCTGTAAAACACTTTTGAACAATTGTTTTTGCTACTGACATCGATGCACATATATGTAGTGTCTCAGACGTCATAATGTAGACTATAAACTGTTGTTTCTTAAAAACCTTACATGATGCAGACTTTTGGAGCACATATTCGTGTTCAGCATATCAAAATCTATAAGATACAATAAAATTTTCTCAGGGGACAAGAACCTCCCTGAAATTTGTTGCACAGTGTTATTGAGTGTTTGCTGCATTTCTTTTATGTGTCTTCCCCTATATTAACCCCTTCCCGACCCATGACGCCTATGCGGCGTCATGGAATGATCGCATCCCTGCAGATCGGGTGAAAGGGTTAATTCCTATTTTACCCGATCTGCAGGGAGAGGGGGAGTTGTACTTCAGCCTAGGGGGGGTGGTTTTGCCCCCACGTGGCTACGATCGCTCTGATTGGCTGTTGAAAGTGCAACAGCCAATCAGAGCAATTTGCAATATTTCACCTATGAAAATGGTGAAATATTGCAATCCAGCCATGGCCGATGCTGCAATAGCATCTGCCATGGCTGGAAATCATGTTCTGGCCCCCCCCACCGCCCCCGATCTCCTCCCCAGTCCTCCGTTCTGTCCGGTACCCCCCTCCGTCCCCCTGTTCGCTCCCCCGTGCTCCTGTCCGCTCCCCCGTGCTCCTGTCCGCTCCCCCGTCCTCCGATCCCCCCCCTGTGCTCCGATCCACCCCCCCACCACCCCCTCATACTTACCGATCCTCCCGTAGTCGGTCCGTCTTCTCCCTGGGCGCCGCCATCTTCCAAGATGGCGGGCGCATGCTCAGTGCGCCCGCCGAATCTGCAGGCTGGCAGATTCGTTACAGGTACATTTTGATCGCTGTGGTAGGTTCTACCACAGCGATCAAAATAAAAAAATAATAAATAAACCCCCCCCTTTATCACCCCCATAGGTAGGGACAATAATAAAATAAAGAAAATATATATATTTTTTTTCCACTAGGGTTAGGGTTAGAACTAGGGTTAGAACTAGGGGTAGGGTTAGGGGTAGGGTTAGGGTTACGGGTAGGGTTAGGGTTAGGGTTATGGCATGTGCGCACAGAGCGGATCGGCCGCGGATCCGCAGCGGATCGGCCGCGGATCCGCCGCGGATCCGCAGCGGATCGGCAGCGGATCGGCAGCGGATCGGCAGCGGATCGGCCGCGGATCGGCAGCGGATCGGCCGCGGATCCGCAGCGGATCGGCCGCGGATCGGCAGCGGATCGGCCGCGGATCCGCAGCGGATCGGCCGCGGATCCGCAGCGTATCGGCCGCGGATCCGCAGCTTATCGGCCACGGATCCGCAGCGGATCGGCAGCGGATCGGCAGCGGATCTGCAGCGGATCCGCAGCGGATTGGCCGCGGATCTGCAGCGGATTGTCAGCGGATTGGCCGCGGATCCGCAGCGGATTGGCAGCGGATTGGCCGCGGATCCGCAGCGGATTGGCCGCTGCGAATTCGAAGCAGTTTTCCATCAGGTTTACAGTACCATGTACACCTAAGGAAATCCAAATCCGCTGTGCCCATGGTGCGGAAAATTCCGTGCAGAAACGCTGCATTGTATTTTCCACAGCATGTCAATTCTTTGTGCGGATTCCGCAGCGTTTTACACCTGTTCCTCAATAGGAATCCGCAGGTGAAATCCGCACAAAAAAACACTGGAAATCTGCTGTAAATCCGCAGGCAAAACGCAGTGCCTTTTACCTGCAGATTTTTCAAAAATCGTGCGGAAAAATCTCACACGAATCCGCAACGTGGGCACATAGCCTTAGGGTTAGGGTTGGAATTAGAGTTAGGGTTGGAATTAGGGCTAGGGTTTGAAATAGGGTTAAGATTAGGCTTGTGGTTAGGGTTACGGATAGGGTTAGGGGTGTGTTGGGGTTACAGTTGTGGTTAGGGTTGGGATTAGGGTTACGGTTGGGATTAGGGTTAGGATTAGGGTTGGAATTAGGGTTACGGTTGTGTTGCGGTTAGGGTTGTGGTTAGGGGTGTGTTGGGGTTAGGGTTGTGATTAGGGTTATGGCTACAGTTGGGATTAGGATTGGGGGTGTGTTGGGGTTAGTGTTGAAGTTAGAATTGAGGGGTTTCCACTGTTTAGGCACATCAGGGGTCTCCAAACGCAACATGGCGCCACCATTGATTCCAGCCAATCTTGCGTTCAAAAAGTCAAATGGTGCTCCCGCCCTTCCAAGCCCCGACGTGCGCTCAAACAGTGGTTTACCCCCACATTTGGGGTACCAGCGTACTCAGGACAAACTGGGCAACAACTGTTGGGGTCCAATTTCTCCTGTTACCCTTGCAAAAATAAAAAATTACTTGCTAAAACATAATTTTTGAGGAAAGAACAATTATTTTTTATTTTCACGGCTCTGCGTTATAAACTTCTGTGAAGCACTTGGGGGTTGAAAGTGCTCACCACACATCTAGATAAGTTCCTTGGGGGGTCTAGTTTCCAAAATGGGGTTACTTGTGGGGGGTGTTTCTACTGTTTAGGCACATCAGGGGCTCTGCAAATGCAATGTGACGCCCGCAGACCATTCCATCAAAGTCTGCATTTCAAATGTCACTACTTCCCTTCCGAGCCCTGACGTGTGCCCAAACAGTGGTTTACCCCCACATATGGGGTATCAGCGTACTCACAACAAACTGGGCAACAAATATTGGGGTCCAAATTCTCCTGTTACCCTTGTGAAAATAAAAAATTGCTTGCTAAAACATCTTTTTTGAGGAAAGAAAAATGATTTTTTATTTTCACGGCTCTGCGTTGTAAACTTCTGTGAAGCACTTGGGGGTTGAACGTGCTCACCACACATCTAGATAAGTTCCTTGGGGGGTCTAGTTTCCAAAATGGGGTCACTTGTGGGGGGTTTCTACTGTTTAGGCATATCAGGGGCTCTGCAAACGTAACATGATGCCCGCAGACCATTCCATCAAAGTCTGCATTCCAAAACGTCACTACTTCCCTTCCAAGCCCCGGCATGTGCCAAAACAGTGGTTTACCCCCACATATGGGGTATCAGCGTACTCAGGAGAAACTGGACAACAACTTTTGGGGTCCAATTTCTCCTGTTACTCTTGCAAAAATAAAAAAATTCTCGGCTAAAAAAATATTTTTGAGGAAAGGAAACACATTTTTTATTTTCACGGCTCTGCGTTATAAACTTCTGTGAAGCACTTGGGGGTTCAAAGTGCTCACTACACATCTAGATAAGTTCCCTTGGGGGTCTAGTTTCCAAAATGGAGTCAATTGTGGGGAGTTCCTACTGTTTAGGCACATCAGGGGCTCTGCAAACGCAACCTGACGCCCGCAGAGCATTCCATCAAAGTCTGCATTTCAAAACGTCACTACTTCCCTTCCGAACCCCGACGTGTGCCAAAACAGTGGTTTACCCCCACATATGGGGTATCATCGTACTCAGGAGAAACTGGACAACAACTTTTGGGGTCCAATTTCTCCTATTACCCTTGGGAAAATAAAAAATTGTGGGCTAAAAAATCATTTTTGAGAAAAGAAAAATTATTTTTTATTTTCATGGCTCTGCGTTATAAACTTCTGTGAAGCACTTGGGGGTTCAAAGTGCTCACCACACATCTAGATTAGTTCCTTGGGAGGTCTAGTTTCCAAAATGGGGTCACTTGTGCGGGAGCTCCAATGTTTAGGCACACAGGGGCTCTCCAAACGCGACATGGTGTCCGCTAATGATTGGAGCTAATTTTCCATTCAAAAAGCCAAATGGCGTGCCTTCCCTTCCGAGCCCTGCCGTGCGCCCAAACAGTGGTTTACCCCCACATATGGGGTATCATCGTACTCAGGACAAACTGGACAACAACATTTGGGGTCCAATTTCTCCTATTACCCTTGGGAAAATAAAAAATTCTGGGCTAAAAATCATTTTTGAGGAAAGAAAAATTATTTTTTTATTTTCACGGCTCTGCGTTATAAACTTCTGTGAAGCACCTGGGGGTTATAAGTGCTCACTATGCATCTAGATAAGTTCCTTGGGGGGTCTAGTTTCCAAAATGGGGTCACTTGTAGGGGAGCTCCAATGTTTAGGCACACAGGGGCTCTCCAAACGCGACATGGTGTCCGCTAACGATTGGAGCTAATTTTCCATTCAAAAAGTCAAATGGCACGCCTCCCCTTCCGAGCCTTGCCGTGCACCCAAACAGTGGTTTACCCCCACATATGAGGTATCGGCATACTCAGGAGAAATTGCCCAACAAATTTTAGGATCCATTTTATCCTGTTGCCCATGTGAAAATGAAAGAATTGAGGCTAAAAGAAATTTTGTGTGAAAAAAAAGTACTTTTTCATTTTTGCAGATCAATTTGTGAAGCACCTGGGGGTTTAAAGTGCTCACTATGCCTCTAGATGAGTTCCTTGGGGGGTCTAGTTTCCAAAATGGGGTCACTTGTGGAGGAGCTTCAATGTTTAGACACACAGGGGCTTTCCAAACGCGACATGGTGTCCGCTAACGATGGAGATAATTTTTTATTCAAAAAGTCAAATGGCGCTCCTTCCCTTCCGAGCCTTACCATGTGCCCAAACAGTGGTTTACCCCCACATGTGAGGTATTGGTGTACTCAGGAGAAATTGCCCAACAAAATTTAGGATCCATTTTATCCTGTTGCCCATGTGAAAATGAAAAAATTGAGGCTAAAATAATTTTTTTGTGAAAAAAAAGTACTTTTTCATTTTTACGGATCAATTTGTGAAGCACCTGGGGGTTTAAAGTGCTCACTATGCTTCTAGATAAGTTCCTTGGGGGGTCTAGTTTCCAAAATGTGGTCACTTGTGGGGGAGCTCCAATGTTTAGGCACACGGGGGCTCTCCAAACGCGACATGGTGTCCGCTAAAGATTGGAGCCAATTTTTCATTCAAAAAGTCAAATGGCGCTCCTTCCCTTCCGAGCCCTGCCGTGCGCCCAAACAGTGGTTTACCCCCACATATGAGGTATCAGCGTACTCAGGACAAATTGGACAACAACCGTTGTGGTCCACTTTCTCCTTTTACCCTTGGGAAAATAAAAAATTGTTGCTAAAAGATCATTTTTGTGACTAAAAAGTTAAATGTTCATTTTTTACTTCCATGTTGCTTCTGCTGCTGTGAAACACCTGAAGGGTTAATAAACTTCTTGAATGTGGTTTTGAGCACCTTGAGGGGTGCAGTTTTTAGAATGGTGTCACTTTTGGGTATTTTCAGCCATATAGAACCCTCAAACTGACTTCAAATGTGAGGTGGTCCCTAAAAAAAAATGGTTTTGTAAATTTTGTTGTAAAAATGAGAAATCACTGGTCAAATTTTAACCCTTATAACTTCCTAGCAAAAAAAAAAATTGTTTCCAAAATTGTGCTGATGTAAAGTAGACATGTGGGAAATGTTATTTATTAACTATTTTGTGTCACATAACTCTCTGGTTTAACAGAATAAAAATTCAAAATGTGAAAATTGCGAAATTTTCAAAATTTTTGCCAAATTTCCGTTTTTTTCACAAATAAACTCAGAAATTATCGACCTAAATTTACCACTAACATGAAGCCCAATATGTCACGAAAAAACAATCTCAGAATCGCTAGGATCCGTTGAAGCGTTCCTGAGTTATTACCTCATAAAGGGACACTGGTGTCAGAATTGCAAAAAACGGCAAGGTCATGAAGGGGTTAAATGTGTTTTTGCTGCAGATGTGAATCCGTTTAATGCTTTTTTAATACTACAGAAAAGCTGTGATTCTGCTGTGGTAGGTCGGCTTACTCTGCTGCTCCCCGGGGTAGACACAGGAACACTTGATGTTAAAGACTCTAGATGGTTTATTGCTTCTTGAACAATAAACACAAACACAATAAACACAAAGCAGCCTTTCTGACACAAATGAAAATACAAAAGTCCTGCCCAGTATAGCTCCAGCCATCTGGGACAAGCACACTGCAACTGCCACCAGACTTTGAGCCTGGAGACTTCCTTACTCCAAACACATCAGATAGAAAAAAAACAGTAGCTGGACATTTAAAGGGAACCTGTCACCCCCAAAATCGAAGATGAGCTAAGCTCACCGGCATCAGAGGCTTATCTACAGCGATGTATCCTGAAAGATGAGAAAAAGAGTTTAGATTATACTCACCTGGGGGCAGTCCGATCCAATTGGCATCGCCATCTGGTCTGAGGCCTCCTATCTTCATAGGATGACACCTCTTCTTGTCTTCACGCTGTGGCTTCGGCGCAGGTGTACTTTGTCTGCCCTGTTGAGGGCAGCGCAAAGTACTGCAGTGCATAGGTGCCGGGCCTCTCTGACCTTTCCCGGCACCGGCGCACTGTAGTGCTTTGCTCTGCCCTCAACAGGGCAGACAAAGTACACCTGCACCGGAACCGCAGCATGAATACAAGAAGAGGACGTCATCATAAGAAGATGGGAGGCCCCGAACCCGACTGCGACGCCTATCGGACCGGACCGCAGTGAGAATGCCCCTGGGTGAGTATAATCTAAACTCTTTTTCTCATCTTTCAGGATACATGCTATGTGTGAACACAGCCTTACAGACACAAAAAAAGCCAGATGTTTTATTTTGAAGCTACATAAAAATGAGAAAGTTCTGACACCTGCGACTGTGAATGAGTGAGCGAAAATGAAATCCACAGGTCTGAACTAGAGATGAGCAGGACGCACCGATGACATTGCGCCAGCCCTGGCTAATCAAAAACCGCTCCAGGAATGCTGGAAGGTAAGATATTCGTTTCCCTCCATCAATTCACCAGGTACCATTGATCTAGATGCTGGACCAGTGACCCGTGAATCTATCCCCTCGTCTCTAGTCCCAACTGTACTGAATATAGCGGACAGTTCCGGTTTCGGGAACATATATAAAAGCACCCTAAAAAATGATCCTGAAAGTAACCACATTTAAAAAAAGGACTCAAAGCCAAACTTTTCATTCAAACCATAAGGAACCACTGTATTTAGCCTTTAAATCCATCTGCTTTCCTCCTGAGATAGTACTTTAAATAAATCACCAACCCTTGAGCCCAAAAATACCCAATCGATAGCTTTAATCCTCAATAGACTTGCATCAGAATTGTGACAGCATTTTTAGTGCCTAGGCAATGTTTTCAATTGTTCATCATCTTCTGCACTCTTGGATTTTTTGATATCCCTTACATCCTCTCTTACGCAGATCCTGAGTTCACGTGTGGTCATGCCAATATAGATTTTGTCACATCTGCATTCTGTAAAGTAAATCACCCCCTTTAAAGAGCATGTTGGAAATTGCTTGATTGTTAATAGTTTTTTCTTGTCTGAATTGTGAAATTAATTACTTTTAACTAGAGATGAGCGAGCTTGTTTGGAAAGCGTTCACCAATCTCAAATTCAGCATGAACCTTGCACATTTGAATTCGTGTTCAGACTCCCATGCATTTTCCTCAAAATCGGCAAAATTGGCCAAAGATTGGTAAACAATTGAATTTCCACTGATGCTTTTGTTAGGACTTTGGCTAGGATAGTGGTGCTGTATGATGAGTGGAGAGGAGGTGTTTGATGAGGGGAGGGGTGGGGAGAAATGAGAGGAGCAGTGGACTGATTTATTTATTTTTATTAACTTAATGTGTGGAGATTCCGGCAGCCAATCAGGGAGCAGAAACCATCCACAACATCCAGACATAATGGCTTGTCTCATTAACTGTCGAAGTCACATGTCCCTGTCCATATAAAAAGCAGACATGTGGCTTTGGCACCATTTTCTGAGTATAGCAGCATAGTGAAGCTGCTGCTGCAAGTAGCCAGATAGTTAGCTAGGCGGTTTATTCTCAGCGAGTTCAGATAGATAGAATGCTGTGTCAAATCGACCTTCCAGCATATCAATCTGGAGTGCTTATTTCTGTGGTGGGCAACCAAAAGTCGCCACTTCAGCACATAAATCCATAGTGCTGCTGATTCTGTGTTTACAGCGACCAGTCAACACTTCAGCATATAAATCCTTTGTGCTAATTGTGTGGTCCAGTCACCAGTCCACATTTCAATATCTAAATATTTTGTGCTGAATCTGTGGTCCAGTCACATTATCTCAGAAAATACATTCTGATTGATAATTTAGTGACAGGTGACCTACAGTTCTGGGCCTAGGGTTGGCAAACAGTTGGTTAAAAGAGTGGAAGGGTCGTCATCCAACAAGAGTGGGAGAAAGCAAGGTCATGGTGGACAGGGGAATAGGCTTGGTGCTCGAGGTGTATGTTGGGTAGGTAGTAATGTTACTGAAATCTCTACTGAACAAACACTGGCTCATCCTGTCCAAAGACAACTGACAACGTCTGTTACTGGACGGGGCTACTCTACGCCTTTTCTTTGTCAACCGCACAGCAGTTAGCCAGTGCTCCAGTGGATGGCAAGCACTGCATCAAGTAGCCTCTCCTCCTCTTTCTCCACCTTAACATCAAACACAATATCAAACATAGTACAGTCCTTGGAGGTGGTGCCCCAATTATCCTTGGTTCCCCTCACGTCACAACTCTCCAACCGCCAAACTGACTGGGGAACCACAGATGGGCAAGCATGTAGAGCTGTTCACACATTCTATTCCATGGGCATCAGAGGTTTGCTACAAAAATTCACAAACTCAAGACGAGCAAAGAATTTTTGTCAGGTCAGTTGGGGTTTTAGCAGAATCCAGACCTTTGTCACCAGACATTTACCCCCCGGGAGTGGAGGTGCTTTGGATGAGACTTAGATCCCTGAGGTGCACGAGGACTATACTGTGCTGTCAGGGCCAGAAGAGGAGGAGAGTGACTCTCAGGGTGAGGAGTGGGAGAACAGAGAGTATGATGTTGTTAAGGACTGACCTGGTTTTGAGTAGTCATATTGCAACTACTAGGGGCAGCACCGGCAGGTATCGTGGTCTGGGATAGCCAAGGAGTTGGTACACAGGAACAGCAATGTAGTTTGAAGGGATAAGCAGGAATCATAGTCAAGGAAGCCAGAGGTCATTACCAGGAACAGAAATGTAGTTTGAAGAAACAAGCAGGAATCGTAGTCAAGGAAGCCAGAGGTTGTTACCATGAGCAGCAGTGTCATTTGAAGTAATAAGCAGGAATCGTAGTCAAAGAAACCAGAGGTCATTACCAGGAGCAGCAAGTGGAAGGAAGTTTGACTAGAGGCAGGTAGCTCAATAATCATGCAAGGAAAGGAGAGCAAGGCCCGGTTTAAATAGGGTGTACAATCAGGATAAGCCAATCAGATACTCAGGGTGGTGACCAACAGGAGCTCAGGGTGGAGACATCCACAACAACATAGGTACAAGTATTTGGGTTAGCAGGGAACTGTCCAGCAAGCTGAATAACTCAGAGGGATGAGCTGCCATCTGGTGCACAGATGCTGCTGGGTTCGAATCCTGACAGATGATGAGGTTGAAGATCCCACTTGGTGTGAACCCAGAGGCATGCAGATGAGTAGCTCAGCAGAGAAGGAGGAAGATGATAAGGTTGTGTTGCGGCTTTATGCACAGACACGGAGCAATGCAACCACGACAAGCACTGCATCCTCAGGCATAACTCTTGCTATGGCAAGCAGCGGTCACGAGTCTGCACTTTGCAGGGGTGGCAAGGGTTGCCTAGCATGGGCCTATTTTTTATCTGCCAACCTCTGAAAAAACAACTCAGTAAAGGCAAAAATTCCAATAATGTGACTACTACATGCATGAACCGGCACATGTGCGATAAACAGCATGCCTTAGTCTGGGAATCTCACTGTCCAAAAATGCAGCCTATTGTGCCTAGCCAACCACCGGCTGCCCCATGAACCACTTCTACTGTCGCTTACTCTTCCACCATGGCAAGTGTTCTCATATAGGTCCCGACCACAGAACCACCACTTGTTTACTCACTACAGTCGGGGTGAGGGAGACCCTGTCAGCTGTTATGGAAGTGGACATGTCTGGTGTTTTTGACTGATCTCAGACACCGAGCACACCGCATCTTTCTCAATCCACTATAACATCTCCGCCTGCAGCTTATTCACAGTCCAGCAGTTTGTCTTGCATACCCTACTCCACCCTCTCTTAGCACAGCAGCCAGCTTTTGGTCCTGCAGTTGTGGTCACGTAAAAGATTTTTTCCTCCTACACATGCAAAAGCATGTTGGCCATGGAAATGCTGCCTTTGCACCTAGTGGATACAGACTGTTTCCAAAAGCTGATAGCCGTTGCAGTTTGCCAGCACCAGTTGCCCACTCTGTCATGATTCCCAATGGCAGGGACTTAGGCAAAAACGGACTAGCTCTAGGAAGATGGTAACTCAGATGACCGCGATGCTGAACCTAACACACAAATAACAGTAGCCGGGGGGCGTGCCTACGTTTTATCCCTGGACGTCTCGCACCAGCCGGAGATCTAGCTACTCCTAGTAGAGGAATACACAGACCTGACTTGCCTCCAGGGAAACCCCAAAAGTGATAGTAGCCCCCCACATATAATAACGGTTAGGTAAGAGGAAAACACGTACGCAGTATGAATATAGGTTCAGCAAAGAGAGGCCCTCTGACTAGATAGCAGAAAATACAAAAGAGGACTTCGCGGTCACCTCAAAACCCTAATCAGCCATCCTGAAATTACTTTAACTCCGATATCAACTCATGACACCGGAGTAGTAATTTCAGATCACTAGAGCTTCCAGCAGCAAGAGTGTATAAATGCGTGCTGGACAAAACAAACACAAAAATACAAAAGATCCAACTTAGCTGAATTGCAGACTTGGAGCAGGTAGCAAGCAACAGAGGTGCTCTGATAACATTGATTGCCGGCACTAGAATGACTGAGAAGCCAAACTAAATAGGAAACTCCCAAACCCTGATGGGAACAGGTGCACTGGAAACAAAAGACAAAAGTAAGCTAGTACCACCAGTAGCCACCAGAGGGAGCCAAAAACAGAATTCACAACAGTACCCCCCCCTTAAGGAGGGGGCACCGAACCCTCATGAGAACCACCAGGGCGATCTGGATGCGCCCTATGAAAGGCGCGAACCAAATCAGAGGCATGAACATCAGAGGCAGTCACCCAAGAATTATCTTCCTGCCCGTATCCCTTCCATTTAACCAAATATTGAAGTCTCCGTCTGGAAACGCGAGAGTCCAAAATTTTTTCCACAACATACTCCAATTCACCCTCCACCAGCACAGGAGCAGGAGGTTCAACAGAAGGAACAACCGGTACCTCATACCTCCGCAACAACGACCGATGGAAGACATTATGAATGGCAAAAGATGCTGGTAGGTCCAAACGAAAAGATACAGGATTAAGAATCTCCAAAATCTTATAAGGACCTATGAACCGAGGTTTAAACTTAGGAGAAGAGACCTTCATAGGGACAAAACGAGAAGATAACCACACCAAGTCCCCAACACGAAGACGATGACCCACACGACGATGACGATTAGCAAACTGCTGAGTCTTCTCCTGAGACAACTTCAAATTGTCCACCACATGACTCCAAATCCGGTGCAGTCTATCCACCACAGTGTCCACTCCAGGGCAATCCGAAGATTCCACCTGACCAGATGAAAAACGAGGGTGAAACCCTGAATTGCAAAAGAAAGGAGAAACCAGAGTGGCAGAACTGGCCCGATTATTAAGGGCAAACTCTGCCAACGGCAAAAAGGCGACCCAATCATCCTGATCAGCAGACACAAAACACCTCAAATAAGTCTCCAAGGTCTGATTAGTTCGCTCCGTCTGGCCATTAGTCTGAGGATGGAAAGCAGACGAGAAAGATAAATCAATGCCCATCCTGGCACAGAACGCTCGCCAGAACCTAGACACAAATTGAGATCCCCTGTCAGAAACGATGTTTTCCGGGATACCATGTAAACGAACCACATTCTGAAAAAACAAAGGAACCAACTCCGATGAAGAAGGCAATTTGGTCAAGGGTACCAAATGAACCATCTTAGAAAAACGGTCACACACCACCCAAATGACGGACATTTTCTGAGAAACCGGGAGGTCCGAGATAAAATCCATAGAGATGTGCGTCCACGGCCTCTTCGGAATAGGCAAGGACAACAACAATCCACTAGCCCGAGAGCAGCAAGGCTTGGCCCGAGCACAAACATCACAAGACTGTACAAAAGTACGCACATCCCGAGACAGGGAAGGCCACCAGAAGGACCTGGCCACCAAATCTCTGGTACCAAAGACCCCAGGGTGGCCTGCCAACACAGAAGAATGAACCTCCGAGATGACTCTACTGGTCCACTCATCTGGAACAAACAGTCTCCCAGGCGGACAACGATCAGGCCTATCAGTCTGAAACTCCTGCAAAGCACGTCGCAAGTCTGGAGAGACAGCAGACAAAATCACCCCATCCTTAAGGATACCCGTAGGCTCAGAATCACCAGAGGAGTCAGGCTCAAAACTCCTAGAAAGGGCATCTGCCTTCACATTTTTCGAACCCGGCAAGTATGAAACCACAAAATTAAACCGGGAGAAAAACAGCGACCAGCGCGCCTGTCTAGGATTCAGACGCCTGGCAGACTCAAGGTAAATCAGATTCTTGTGATCAGTCAAGACCACAACCTGATGTCTAGCACCCTCAAGCCAATGACGCCACTCCTCAAATGCCCACTTCATAGCCAAGAGCTCCCGATTACCGACATCATAATTTCGCTCGGCGGGCGAAAACTTTCGAGAGAAGAATGCACATGGTCTCATCACTCAGCAATCGGGACTTCTCTGCGACAAAACCGCCCCCGCTCCAATCTCGGAAGCATCAACCTCGACCTGAAAAGGGAGCAAAACATCAGGCTGGCGCAACACAGGGGCAGAAGAAAAGCGGCGCTTAAGCTCCCGAAAGGCCTCCACAGCCGCAGAGGACCAATTGGCAACATCAGCACCCTTCTAAGTCAAATCAGTCAGAGGCTTAACAACACTTGAAAACCCAGTTATAAATCGACGATAGAAATTAGCAAAGCCCAAGAATTTCTGAAGACTCTTCAGGGAAGTAGGCTGCGTCCAATCACAAATGGCCCGAACCTTGACAGGATCCATCTCAATAGAAGAAGGGGAAAAAATGTACCCCAAAAAAGAGATCTTCTGAACCCCAAAAATACACTTCGAACCCTTTACAAACAAAGAATTGGCCCGCAAAACCTGAAAAACCTTCCTAACCTGTTGAGCATGCGACTGCCAGTCATCCGAAAAAATCAAAATATCATCCAAATACACAATCATAAATTTATCCAGATATTCACAGAAAATATCGTGCATAAAGGACTGAAAGACTGAAGGGGCATTAGAAAGACCAAAAGGCATTACCAAATACTCAAAATGGCCCTCGGGCGTATTAAATGCAGTTTTCCACTCATCTCCCTGCTTAATCCGCACCAAATTATACGCACCCCGAAGATCAATCTTAGAGAACCACTTTGCCCCTTTAATACGAGCAAATAAATCAGTCAATAGTGGCAAAGGATACTGGTATTTGACTGTGATCTTATTCAACAGGCGATAATCAATACAGGGCCTCAGGGAGCCATCTTTTTTACCCACGAAAAAAAAACCTGCTCCTAAAGGAGATGAGGATGGACGGATATGTCCCTTTTCCAAGGACTCCTTGATATACTCTCGCATAGCGGCATGCTCAGGCACAGACAGATTGAACAAACGACCCTTAGGAAACTTGCTGCCAGGAATTAAGTCTATAGCACAATCGCAATCCCTGTGAGGGGGGAGAGAACTAAGTTTAGGCTCCTCAAAAACATCACAATAGTCAGACAAAAATGCCGGAACTTCAGAGGGAGTAGATGAAGCAATGGAAACCAAAGGTACTTCCCCATGAGCCCCCTGACATCCCCAGCTTAACACAGACATTGTTTTCCAGTCAAGGGCTGGATTATGAGTTTGCAACCATGGCAATCCAAGCACTAAGACATCATGCAAGTTATGCAACACAAGGAAGCGAATCACCTCCCGATGGTCAGGAGTCATACACATAGTCACTTGTGTCCAGTATTGTGGTTTGTTCCTAGCCAATGGTGTGGAGTCGATACCCTTCAAAGGGATAGGAATTTCCAAAGGCTCTAGGCTAAACCCACAGCGTCTGGCAAAGGACCAATCCATAAGACTCAAGGAAGCGCCAGAATCCACATAGGCATCCACGGTAATAGATGATAATGAACAAATCAAAGTTACAGACAAAATAAACTTAGACTGTAAATGCCAATTGCAAAAGACTTATCACTAGTGTTGAGCGATACCGTCCGATACTTGAAAGTATCGGTATCGGAAAGTATCGGCCGATACCGGCAAAGTATCGGATCCAATCCGATACCGATACCCGATACCAATACAAGTCAATGGGACTCAAGTATCGGACGGTATTCCTGATGGTTCCCAGGGTCTGAAGGAGAGGAAACTCTCCTTCAGGCCCTGGGATCCATATAAATGTGTAAAAGAAAGAATTAAAATAAAAAATATCGCTATACTCACCTGTCCGACGCAGCCTGGACCTTATCGAGGGAACCGGCAGCGTTGTTTGTTTAAAATTCGCGCTTTTACTTGGTTACGTGAAGTCCCGGCTTGTGATTGGTCAGGGCGGCCATGTTGCCGGGACGCGGACCAATCACAGCAAGCCGTGACGAAATTACGTCACGGCTTGCTGTGATTGGTCCGCGTCCCGGCAACATGGCCGCCATTAACCAATCACAAGCCGTGACGTCACGGGAGGCTGGCCACGCGCGCTTTTTAAAAAGCGCGCGTGTCCAGCCTCCAGTGACGTCCCGGCTTATGATTGGTCACGGCGCCATGTTGCCGGGACGCGGACCAATCACAGCAAGCCGTGACGAAATTACGTCACGGCTTGCTGTGATTGGTCCGCGTCCCGGCAACATGGCCGCCATTAACCAATCACAAGCCGTGACGTCACGGGAGGCTGGACACACGCGCTTTTTAAAATGGGCGCGTGTCCAGCCTCCCGGCTTGTGATTGGTTGATCGCGGCGCAACCAATCACAAGCCGGGACGTCACGGGAGGCTGGACACGCGCCCATTTTAAAATGTGCGCGTGTCCAGCCTCCCGTGACGTCACGGCTTGTGATTGGTTGCGTCTCCCATGTGACTGCGACGCAACCAATCACAAAGCCGGGACGTAATTTTAAAATCCTTAAGGACCTGAAATTACGTCACGGCTTGCTGTGATTGGTTGCGTCGCCCATGTGACTGCGACGCAACCAATCACAACGCCGGAACGTAATTTTAAAATCCTGAAGGACCTGAAATTACGTCACGGCTTGCTGTGATTGGTTGCGTCCCGGTCACATGGGCGGCACGCAACCAATCACAAGCCGGGACTCACGTAAAGGAAAGAAAAGCGCGAATTTTAAACAAAGAACGCTGCCGCTTCCCTCGGTAAGGTGCAGGCTGCGTCGGAGAGGTGAGTATAGCAATATTTTTTATTTTAATTCTCTCTTTTACACATTTTTACATTAATGTTGTTTCGATACCGATACCCGATATCACAAAAATATCGGATCTCGGTATCGGAATTCTGATACAGCAAGTATCGGCCGATACCCGATACTTGCAGTATCGGAATGCTCAACACTACTTATCACCCTTTTTTGTGCGTTTAGAGCATGCTGATATAACATGAGCAGAATCACCACAGTAGAAGCACAACCCATTTTTACGTCTATAATTCTGCCGTTCATTTCTGGACAGAATTCTATCACATTGCATATTCTCCAGTGCCTGCTCAGAAGACACCGCCAAATGGTGCACAGGTTTGCGCTCCTGTAAACGCCGATCAATCTGAATAGCCATAGTCATGGATTCATTCAGACCTGTGGGCGTAGGAAACCCCACCATGACATCTTTAACGGCGTCAGAAAGACCTTCTCTGAAATTCGCCGCCAGGGCGCACTCATTCCACTGAGTAAGCACAGACCATTTTCGAAATTTTTGACAATATATTTCAGCTTCATCATGCCCCTGAGAGAGGGCCATCAAGGCTTTTTCAGCCTGAATCTCCAAATTAGGTTCCTCATAGAGCAACCCCAGTGCCAGAAAAAACGCATCCACATTGAGCAGCGCAGGATCCCCTGGTGCCAATGCAAATGCCCAATTCTGGGGGTCACCCCGTAACAAGGAAATAACAATTTTAACCTGCTGAGCGGGGTCTCCAGTGGAGCGAGATCTCAGAGAAAGATACAATTTACAATTGTGCTTAAAATTCAAAAAACGAGATCTATCTCCAGAAAAAAACTCAGGTATAGGAATCTTGGGTTCAGACATAGGAGCATGTCTAACAAAGTCTTGGATATTTTGAACTTTAGAGGCAAGAGTATTCAGGTTTGAAGCTAAACTCTGGATATCCATTTCTCACCAGCTCAACAGCTGAGATCTGAGCCATTCAGGGATTAAGAGGAGAGAAAAAAAAAAAAACAGCAGATTGAAATTATGGCTAGACAGAACTTCTGAGTAAAAAAAAAAAAAGGTGTCAGAAACTTCTTTTTTCTCTCTTTCTTCAGCCAATACCTTTAATACATTTTGGCCGGCAATACTGTCATGATTCCCAATGGCAGGGACTTAGGCAAAAACGGACTAGCTCTAGGAAGATGGTAACTCAGATGACCGCGATGCTGAACCTAACACACAAATAACAGTAGCCGGGGGGCGTGCCTACGTTTTATCCCTGGACGTCTCGCACCAGCCGGAGATCTAGCTACTCCTAGTAGAGGAATACACAGACCTGACTTGCCTCCAGGGAAACCCCAAAAGTGATAGTAGCCCCCCACATATAATAACGGTTAGGTAAGAGGAAAACACGTACGCAGTATGAATATAGGTTCAGCAAAGAGAGGCCCTCTGACTAGATAGCAGAAAATACAAAAGAGGACTTCGCGGTCACCTCAAAACCCTAATCAGCCATCCTGAAATTACTTTAACTCCGATATCAACTCATGACACCGGAGTAGTAATTTCAGATCACTAGAGCTTCCAGCAGCAAGAGTGTATAAATGCGTGCTGGACAAAACAAACACAAAAATACAAAAGATCCAACTTAGCTGAATTGCAGACTTGGAGCAGGTAGCAAGCAACAGAGGTGCTCTGATAACATTGATTGCCGGCACTAGAATGACTGAGAAGCCAAACTAAATAGGAAACTCCCAAACCCTGATGGGAACAGGTGCACTGGAAACAAAAGACAAAAGTAAGCCAGTACCACCAGTAGCCACCAGAGGGAGCCAAAAACAGAATTCACAACACCACTCACCATTACTTCTCTAAGAAAGCTGTGCCTGCGAAACAGCAGCATGTCACAGATAACATCACCTGTCCCTTGAAAAAAATCAATGTCTGACAGGGTGCATTTCACATCTTGCTGACTGGACACTGGGTGACTCTGGTGGCTTGAGGGACAAATCTCTGTATCTAACACTTTCTCCACTGAATCTGTCTCTTCCACCTCCTCTAGGGCCTCCATCTGTGCCCTCAACCTATCCCTTAATGAGTCATGTGTTCCAGCAGTCAAGTCTCAACGCAGTCTCAATGCAGTCTCAACGCAGTCAGGCAGTGTTTAAATTATTATGCCTTAGAGAGCGCAGTCACACTGCTCAAGAGTTGTGGACAGCTATCCAGGCCAAGTTTGAGCAATGGCTGTCTCCATGGAACTTTGAGCCATGGAGAGCCTTGTGCGATAAGGGTGTGAACTTGGTGGGGTCCTCTGTCGGGGCAACCTCACACACATGCAAACACTGGGAAAACTAGGAAATGGTGTAATTTCAGTGTGGTGAATTGATCTCTTGTTATTGCAGTCTGTGACACCTCTGTCGTGGCCTCTGTGGCTGCTATAGCTACTGCTGCTGATGTAAAGGTACCGTCACACTCAGCGACGCTGCGGCGATATAGACAACGAGCCGACCTAAACTAGATCGCTGGAGTGTCGCTGTTTAGGCCGCTGTAGAGACGTCAAACACAGCAACTCCAGAACGATGCAGAAGCGATCCAGTGACGTAACGGCGACTCACTTCTCGTTCTCGCTGGTTGTTAGCTCCATGTCAAACAGCCGGAGTGTACCGACTGGCTAGAAGGAGATGCTGCGACGCCCCCTATGCTCGTTGCTGGCGTCGTTGCTTTTGATGTCAAACATGACGATACACGCCAATCTGGTGACGAAATAAAGTTCTGGACTTCTAGCTCCGACCAGCAATGGCACAGCGGGATCCAGATCGCTGCTGCATGTCAAACACAACGAGATCGCTATCCAGGATGCTGCAACATCACGGATTGTTGTCATTCTCTTTGCAAAGTTGCTGAGTGTGACGGTACCTTTACTAACAAGTGCCTTGGTGGTGCAACAATCGGAAGGTGTGTCCACCTCTGTTACTTTTACGATTTGCCTTTGTTTTAAAGCAGCTAATATTCCTCTTAATCAGATCACCTTGTTGTGTGTTGCCTGTAGTGGCAGGGGTCCCAGAGTACTATTTCTACTGTGGGGAAACTGATGCCACTTTAGTGGTGTGTGCCAATAATTTTTTGTAATGTGGAGACTCCAAGTTGTGTTTCCATCTGGTGGGTTGCCTGTAGTGGAAAGGGTCTCAGAGCACCATTATATTATTTATACTCTGGGGAAATTGATGCCACTTTAGTGGTGTGTGCCAATAATGCATCTCCATCTGGTGGGTTGCCTATAGTGAATGGGGTCTCAGAGCTCCAGGCCTACACCTGTCACTCATCGACCTCTTACTGATCAATTTGCAAGCCAATGTAATTCATGTGCATTGCCTGAATTTGGCAGGGTTCCCAGCACAGCAGGCCTACACCAGTCCCTCACGCACCTCTCAATTTCAACTTAATTTTAAAGCTATAAATGCTGGCCCAGACCCTGTCTCATGCATGGCCCATGCCTGACTGTTGCACCATTATAAAATTTCTGTGTTGCCTGAATTTGGCATGGCTCTCAGAGCACCAGGCCTCCACATGTTACTGATCAATGATTAAGCTATAAATGCTGGTCCAAGCCTTGTTTCAGTCCCTGACCAAACCATCCATGCTGCACAATTATACTATTTGTACTCTGGGTTAATTTATACCACTTTTCCTGATGTCTGTCAGGACATATTTGAACTGTTTGGCAGCTTTTGGGCATTGGGTGTTTTGTATGCGCTTGGTTTTGCCTCCTATTGAGTTCAATGGGATTTGGATAAGTTCAGCAAACTGTTTGGCAAACATCGGGAAGTTCGTGGATTCCAGCCGAATCGAACCTTAAAAGCTTGTTTTTCAAATGCAGTGGAGCAGATTATTTTTGCTCTCAGATATTGGCCCACAGGTATTGCATGGATGGTGAAAGCTAAATGTGACGAGTTTGTGTGTAACATTGAGTTGGTGGCTGTTGGTTTGCACAATATATCTATTTTTGTGGCACCGTCATAGGTTACTTCAATGTCTATATCCAGAAAGTTCACTTAATGGTCATAGGTATATGTGAGCCTGACGTTAAGATAATTGTTGTTTATTGCAGACATCACCTCTCAAAGTTGTGCACTAGATCCATCCCAAACAAATAGTACGTCGTCAATATACCTTATCCAATTATGGATTTGTCAATAACCAAAATGGGGTGGGTCAAGATTACTGTTTTTGAGAAACCATGAAACGACACTGAAGCGATGTACATGTTTTATGGAGGTGTACCATGCTTCTACATTGGCTGTAACTAAAATCATTCCTTCTTCAAGATGTAAATGGTCCAACCTCCTAAGCGCGGCAATGGTGTCTTGAATATGTGATGGGAGTGTGGCTACAATTGGTTTAAAATAATGGTACATTTTTCGGTAAATATTATATAGAGATTATGAAAAAATATAAAATTCTTTTACATAGAAAAACATGTGTATGGTGGACCAAAGCTTCTTTATCAAACTATGGAAAACAGAAAATCATACCCAGGGATCTTAGGATTCAATTATATCCTATATTTGGATTAGACAATATAAACTTGATATCAAGATGGGAAATAGCGGCTGCTGCATGTTCTCTGACATTCATTGAAATCATGAATGAAAAGAACTTTGTTATGCTTGAGAAAATTGATAATGAACTAGACAAACTTCCAAGACATATGACTAAAGATATTCAATCCGATCAGCACTGAAACAGAACTGGAGAAAGAAATGAAAAAATGGAAACAAGAAATTAACAAGTCCAAACTGAGGTAATATCAGAGGGATGTAAATGACTAGGATAGCAAAAATGTCTTCCTCTGGCAACATAAATTAATTGAAGGCAGTTAATTTAGAAATTAGAAGCCCTCCACAACAGCCTTATCCTCCCTCTCTAGCAACATATCTGTCCAGGAATATGAATTTACAAACTCAAAACGTATAAGAACGCGATATGGTGAAAAAGGGAGATTTCAGGGAGGTATACGTGGAAACAATGGGAGAAGACGAACAGATCGACTGAAGGTAATCAATTTATCCTCACATTCACTTACCCCACAACAGGTTAATGTATTAGAAAAAGGGTTATCTTGCTCTCTTCCTCAACCTCTAGATGCCCTTGCAGTACTAAAAGATATACATACACCTGATTGCATGAAAAATTAATATTAACCCCTTAACCCCCGGAGCTTTTTCGGTTTTGCATTTTCGTTTTTTGCTCCCCTTCTTCTCAGAGCCATAACGTTTTTATTTTTATGTCAATATGGCCATGTGAGGGCTTGTTTTTTGCAGGACGAGTTGTACTTTTGAATGATACCATTGGTTTTACCATGTAGTGTACTAGAAAACGGTACAAATATTCCAAGTAAGGTGAAATTGCAAAAAAGTGCAATCCCACAGTGTTTTTTTGTCTGGCTTTTTTACTAGGTTCACTAAATGCTAAAACTGACCTGTCATTATGATTCTCCTGGTCATTATGAGTTCATAGACACCAAACATGTCTAGTTTCTTTTTTATCTAAGTGGTGAAAATGCCAAACATTGTAAAAAAAAAATTGCGCCATTTTCCGATACCCGTAGCGTCTCCATTTTTTGTAGGGCTTATTTTTTGCGAGCCGAGCTGATGTTTTTAATTAAACCATTTTGGTGTAGATATGATCTTTTGATCGCCCGTTATTGCATTTTAATGCAATGTCGCAGCAACAAAAATCCCCATAATTCTGGCGTTTTGACTTTTTTCCTCACTACGCCGTTTAATGACCAGGTTAATCCTTTTTTTATTGATAGATCGGGCGATTCTGAATGCGGAGATACCAACTATGTGTATGTTTGATTTTAATTTAATTGTTTTATTTTGAATGGGGCGAAGTGGGGTGATTTGAACGTTTATATTTTTTAAATTTGATTTATATTTTTAAAAACATTTTTTTAATTTTCGGCATGCTTCAGTAGTCTCCATGGGAGACTAGAAGCTGCCACAACCCGATCGGCTCTGCGACATAGAGGCGATGATCAGATCACCTGTATATATCAGATTTACTCACTTGCTATGAGAGCCGACCACTGGGTGGCGCTCACAGCAAGGCAGCACTGACAACCATAGGTGTCATATCATGGTTCCTCAAAAACAATAATCTTGATGCACCCCTTACTGAGTTGATTATGATCGTGTTGGAAGTTATATTAACTCACAACTGTTTCACGTTCAATGATCAGATATTCCTACAATTACAAGGCACAGAGAATGGTGCCTCCTGTGCCCCATCCTATGCCAATTTATTTTTGGGGCCTGGGAGAGGGAAATTTTTCAATGCCCTCGCGTTACGGGTATCAACAAAGTCCAACATTGGATAAGGTATATTGATGATGTACTATTTGTTTGGTATGGGTCTAGTTAACAACTGGGAGAGATGTCTGCATTAAACAACAATTACCTTAACATCGGGCTCACACATACCTATGACCACAAAGTGAACTTTCTGTATATAGACATTGAAGTAACCCCTGATGGTACCATAAAAACAGATATATTTTGCAAACCAACAGCTATTAACGCAATATTGCACACAAAATTATCACATCTAGCTTCTACCATCCATGCAATACCTGTGGGCCAATATCTGAAAGCAAAAATAATCTGTGCCTCCTATAACGCCTTTGAAAAACGGGTATCTGACCTTTATTCATGGTTCAGTAAAAGAAGTTAGTGCCACGGGCAGATTAGATGTGGGAGGGCACAAAATATGACCAGAAATCATATACTTTATGACAATCCTAAACACAAAAAGAATCAAGACACTAATCATGTAAGATTAATTACCCTCTTCAACATCCAATGGAACAAAATGACTAACATCATCTATAAACTTTGGAATGTTTTACAGACTGGTCCCATTTTATGAAAACGCTTCCAACCAGACTGCCAAAAGATCTTAAAGATCTTCTAATACGAAGTCACTATTTAACCCCGAAGACAAAGCAGATTTCATTTACAAGCCACATGCATGGCTTTTCCCCTTGTGGGCGATGTAAGGCCTGCATACATTTTGTTACTAGTAAGGAATTTCACAATTCAGACAAGATAAAACTATTCACAATCAAACAAATTCTAACATGCTCTTCAAAGGGGGTGATTTTCTTTGCAGAATGCCCATGTGACAAAATCTATATTGGCATGAACACACTTGAACTCAGAATCTGCATAAAAGAGGATGTAAGGGATATCAAAAAATCCAAGGGTGCAGAAGATGATGAACAAAAACATTGCCTAGGCAGTAAATATGCTGTCATAATTCTGATGAAAGTCTATTGAGGATTAAAGCCATTGATTGGGTATTTTTGGGCTCAAGGGTTGGTGATTTACTTAAAGTACTATCTCAGGAGGAAAGCCGATGGATTAAAAGGCTAAATACAGTGGATCCTTATGGTTTGAAAGAAAAGTTTGGCTTTGTGTCCTTTTAGGGGTTTTTTAGGGTGTTTTTATACATGTTTTTAACATTTTTTGTTTGTGTTATATTTAGGTTAAGTTCAAGCTATGCATTTTCGCAGCATTTTTTGATGCAGTTTTTAATGCAAATTTTCAACTACGTTTTACATTAACAGCAAAGTCTTTAAGATTTCAGAAATCTCTTTCACACATCTTGGTTTTTTGTCATCAGGATTTTGCACTTTTCATGTTTTTTTGCACAATGGAGCATGTCACTTCTTTCAGCGTTTTTTCAGAATTTTTCACCCATTGAAATGAATAGGTGGTGAAAAAATGTTGAAAAAATGTTGAAAAAATGCAGGTATCAGATTTTGCTGCGTTTTTTGTACCAAAAGGATTTTTTTTCAACCCTAAAATGTATCAGCATGCACATGAGACAAATCTAGCATGACAAAATCGCAGCAAAAAAAACGCAAGAACAAACAAGGAAAACATCACACCTAATGTGAAGTTATCCTTAGATTCCTGTCTTGCGATCATATGAACATTTGGATCTTCGCCTTGCGACACCCAATTAGCAGAATGTGAATAAGGCCGTTGGATTCTAATTTAACTGTCTGGTGGATCCTGGAGGAGTTTTCGAGGTACTATAGAAACTGCATAGGTTCTAGACTTGGGATGTTAACCCATTTTTCTCTTTGAATATGCCTGGTTTTCTGGGACAATCTTCTATGAAAAAATATGTTTGGATTCTCAATACATCATGAAGTTTGTGTACTTAGCTTACCGCATGGTTAATAATGAGGTATAATTTTGGAGAGGTGCTATAATCTGTGAAGATAGATGCAATTTAATGTTATGATTTAGAAATGTATTATTGTTTGCTTTATATGCTGGTCCTATAGACTGTGCTAATTCCTTGTAATATATTTTAGATGCACTTTGCCTGTCTAGTTGTATGTTTCAACATATTTTTCAATGGGAATGTATAGGTCATGTTTTTCTCAATGGTTTATAGATTAATTGATTTGGACCACACATGTTCTGATACTATTTTACAGTTCAATATACCATTTGTCATGTTAAATATATTCTGGGGAAGGCAACAATTGTAACTATCTTGCATATGTGCTCATCTTATTAAATTGCATACTCTTCTGACCCGTTTACACTTATATGCCTATGTGTTCAGTATTTCGTTGACACAACCTTCCTTTTTAGATTTGCCACTGACAGAGCTGTATATGTTCTTTTTTTATGTGAGACAAGTTGTAGTTTTTAATGTCAACATTCATTTTATTCTAATGCATGAAAAAAAAAAATACAAGTTAGGAGACGGTGAAAAATAATGCAATTAATACATTGTTTTTTTAGGTTTTGTTTTCCAATGTTCTTTCTGCAGAAAAATGACCTGGCAATACAATTCTCTAGATTAGTGTATTGCAAAACCAAATTTATACTTTTCTAATTTTTGTGGTTATTGTGGTTTTTATTTTTATGGTTTTGTGGGTTTTTTAGACTTGAAAAAAAATTGTGTAGCCATGTTTTCAAATCTCTAACTTTTTTATTTTCATATGTGTTGATGCTTTTATTGCTAGAATTTTTGGGCACATTTGAAATTTTGATAACATTTTATTGTGCTTTTTGGGGACATGTGATGAAAGAAAATGCAATTTTAGTGTTATTTTTTTCAGAGTTTAAAGCGAACCTGTTACCAGGTTTGACTGATATGAAATACGACCACCACCTTTCAGGGCTGATATACAGCATTCTATCCACACATAGCAAGCAGGAGGACAGGGATCGTAAGGAGATGGGAGGCGCCAGACCCAGAACATCGACACCCCTCAGACCGGACCGCCCCACATGTGGGTATAGTAAAACTTATTTTTCTTCTCTTGCAGGTCGGGTTGGGGGCTTAAATACAGCATTATAGAATGCTGTATATCAGCCCTGAAACGTGGTGGTCGTATTGGGCAAATTTGGTGACAGGTTCCCTTTAACATGCTGTTTAAAAATATATATACCATATTTTTCGGATTATAAGATGCTCCGGATTATAAGACACACCCCAAATTTTCAGGAGAATTTTTTTTTTTTTTTATAAAATGGTGGTGCTTGCTTGTTATACTGCATGCATCTTATTGCTTACTGGGGGTGGTGGCTGCTGTGAAGCTGGGTCCCAAGGTCGCTGCTGGAGGAGGCAGGAGTGTGGTGATGCTACAGGCTGGGATGAGGAAGTGTTCCGATGTGCGGCGCGCCTCTGCGGGTGTCCGGCACTGCTGCGGGGGTGTCAGGCGCTGCTGCGGGGGTATCTGGCTGGGTGGCCGGGAGCGGGTGCATGCGCAGCACTGAGATCTCATATCCTGGGATGCCTTGGTGCCAAGATATCCTTCTGCGCATGCGCCGCCCCCGGCCGGCAGCCATTTTCCCGGAGTCCACCGCACAGGAAACCATGAAACTGTGGGGGCGCTGGCCTTTCACAAAATGTTGGCAGAGCCCCCTGCAGCATCGGAGACACCCACAGCAGCATCAGACACCCCCATAGCACACCCGGGCACCCGCAGCAGTGCCAGACACACCCTCATCCCAGCCTGCGCCCTGCTTCAGTGGTACCAAAAAGGTATATCTGCAATTTCCCCCCAAATTTTTTTGGGAAAAAAGTGTGTCGTTAATCTGAATAATACGGCATATATTATATTTTCAAACACCTACCAAATGCTTATTTTTAAAATGTCTTTATCGTTAAACGGGAAGACAAGGATTTTTTAAACTTTTATATATTTTTTATGATTTTAGTTTTATGTTTACATTATTTAGGAGATTTGAATCTGTAATTGTTTGATTGTATTGTATTGAGTGTATAGTGGATTTGCTGTTTTCAAAGTCTTAAAAGTGCTATGCACCCCCATGGTCAGGAGTAAGATTTCTGGCATAACATATGCTGCAGTTTGTCACTAATTAGCAGAGCTGGATGAAACTAGTATGAAAATAAAAAAAAATTGCAATTTTTTTCACAACCTGTAGAAAACTTATCAAATCTTTTTAAGCCAGATTTTTGGCTGAAAACACTTTGATGAATCTAGGCATATGTGCCCCTATACCGTAACTTCACCATACATTGCACCATTAAATTACATACAAATTCAAAATATTGCATAAAATATATACATAGAAACCTACATGCTTAGACACACATTATATACATAATATACACATGGTTTATGTTTATTTTATTTATTTTGCTTCTTGTAGGTTTTGTATGTGAACACGGATGTATGTGCTGCATGTATACCAACTTAAACCAAGCTCAATTTGTGTGTTTTTTCTTTGTATTTTTGCATTTTGTGCAAGCCGTGGTGTGGCCTCCCTCTCCTGAGCTGGAAATTACATTTAACCCCTTCACGACATGCGCTGTACTAGTACTGCGCATGCCGTGTCTCCCCCTTTGATGTGGGCTCCGGCGCTGAGCCCACATCAAAGTCGCGACATGTCAGCTGTTTTGGACAGCTGACATGTGCGCGCAATAGCGGCGGGTGAAATCGCTATTCACCCGCCGCTATTAACCTGTTAAATGCCGCTGTCAAACGCAGACAGCGGCATTTAACTACCGCATCCGGCCGGGCGGCCGGATATGTCGTCATCGCCGACCCCCGTCACATGATCGGGGGTCGGCGATGCGTCAGGAAGGTAACCATAGAGGTCCTTGAGACCTCTATGGTTACTGATCCTCGGTAGCTGTGAGCGCCACCCTGTGGTCGGCGCTCACAGCACACCTGCAATTCTGCTATATAGCAGCGATCTGATGATCGCTGTTATGTAGCAGAGCCGATCGGGCTATGCCTGCTTCTAGCCTCCCTTGGAGGCTATTGCAGCATGGCAAAAGTGAAAAAAAAGTTTTTAAAAATGTGAAAAAAATATTAAAAATATGAAAGTTTAAATCACCCCCCTTTCGCCCCATCCTATATAAAACAATAATAAAAAAAAAAACCTACACATATTTGGTATCGCCGCGTTCAGAATCGCCCGATCTATCAAATAAAAAAAGCATTAACCTGATCGCTAAACAGCGTAGCGATAAAAAAATCCGAAACGCCAGAATTACGTTTTTTTGGTCGCCTCGACATTGTGTTAAAATGCAATAACGGGCGATCAAAAGAACGCATCTGCGCCAAAATGATATCATTAAAAACATCAGCTCAGCTCGCAAAAAATAAGCCCTCACCCGACCCCAGATCACAAAAATTGGAGACGCTACGGGTATCGGAAAATGGCACATTTTTTTTTATTTTTTTTTTTTTTTAAGCGAAGTTTGGAATTTTTTTTCACCACTTGGATAAAAAATAACCTAGTCATGTTAGGTGTCTATGAACTCATAATGACCTAGAGAATCATAATGGCAGGTCAGTTTTAGCATTTAGTGAACCTAGCAAAAAAAACAAACAAAAAACAAGTGTGGGATTGCACTTTTTTTGCAATTTCACCGCACTTGGAATTTTTTTCCCGTTTTCTAGTACAAGACATGGTAAAACCAATGATGTCGTTCAAAAGTACAACTCGTCCCGCAAAAAATAAGCCCTCGCATGGCCATATTGACAGAAAAATAAAAAAGTTATGGCTCTGGGAAGGAGGGGAGCGAAAAATGAAAACACAAAAACGAAAAAGGGCCGCGACTTGAAGGGGTTAAAGGCTTCCCCAGACTGGTGTCCACAGGTCGGGACCCAGTCCTTTTGGAGCGCCCCCACCGCCGCAGGGCCGAGGGGTACCCGGTACCGGGCCTCTGAGTCTCTATTCTGGGGTTATCACGGTGGCTAGGCTCGATCCGTGACCCTGCTGAGGGGCGCCCAATAAAGGAATGAGTTCGGTGTGTAGTGCAGGACGCAATCAATCACAAGGACACAGGGGTGCAGTCTCTTTACCTCTTTACTGAAGGTTACAGAGTCCTCAGTCCGGAGCACTGTTAACAGGGCTGTCTGAGACCGGCCGGTCCAAAAGCACATCAGGAGTTCCCTTTGCAGGTGGGAATCAGTGTCTACCTTCTAGCGCCTGTGTGTTGTAGTCCTTCCCTGCTGAGCACCCCGGGATAGTCCTCACAACTGCTGTGTCTATCTCTGATGTTCGTTCTCTTCGTCCCCCAGATAATATGGTTAGGACGCACCCGTATGACGGGGTAGGCCTGGAGTTCTTCCGGGACCCTAGAGTCGCCCCTCTCCCACAGCTGCCTCCGTTGTCTGCTTAGGTGTTTAGTGAGACAGCCAACCTATAATTGGCTGTCTGGTCGTGGTTTGAAGTAATGCTTGTAGTCTCTTACTTGCTCGGTGTTCCGGCCCCCGACTGTTTGCGCCTCAGAAGGATGTTGCCTTGTTCTTACAGCACGACTCCTTCTGGTCCTATTGCCTCTTTGCTGTATTCCCGTTGCTCACTGGTTTGTGCTGCTCTCAGGAGTCTGCCAGGATCCCATCCCTGACAGGTCCTCTCTCTAGCTCTCCCCAGTTACTTCTCCCTCTCTTCCTGTCCAACCCCCAGTTTTACCAGAGTGTGAGGAGTGGCCTACTAGATAGAACCACCCCCCCTGGTGGCCGGAGTGTGAAGTGTAGTGTGAGTGTTACCTGATCAGGTGAACTCCTTTAGTGCAGTCAGACATAACATCACTCCCCTTAGTGGCAGAGCGACATTACTGCAACGACCAGGACTCTGGGGCGCTGCACTCCCCCCTGGTTAAATCCAGTACTCCTGGACTGGGAAAACAAGAACAACAATACATGTTAACAGGAAACACACAACAATTTGAAATATCATAACAGTTAAATATAACAGTGCTTCCCTTTACGGGAGGTGAGGTCTTCTTGAACGTTGCGAAAGTTAGGTCATGCACAGTTTATGACTCTCAGTTCAGTAGTTGAAACAGCGGGGACCCCGGGTAAACAAAGGGGTCCCCCTTTTGAAAGTTTTTGAGCAATTCACCGTCCATTACTCTATTGTCCATTTTACAACCTGTAACAAAAGATATGTACACAAACATTTTACATAGCAGCCCGTATTAATACCTCCAAGTTTTGTAGCGGAGGGGAGTTTGATTCTGAGTGCTGCACGTGGACCTTCGCAGCGCAGGGGTTGCTACTGGCCTAGCCGGGCCCACTGTGCTTGCTACTGCTGGTGTAGTGTACTGCCTCCTAGCTACACTTCTAGTGAGTCTGGGTAGCACGGGCAGGCTAGAGCTCTCAGGGCTGCTACTAGCAACAGTGGGTACGGCAGGCTCGCCAATAGCAGAGGCAGGACTCGCCAGTTCAACAGTTGGCGCGGCATCTTCAGGTAGGGCTTGTTGAGGTAGCAGGGCCGGATGATCTGGTGCCACTATTGTTTCTGGTGGGTCCAGCTGGGGAAACGTTAGAACAGGTACCACGATGGCCTGATTTATCTGAGTCCAGGACTGGGGAAAGTCTCCAAGGATGGTGTGGATCATCTTCTCCTTTTCCACTGGTGGGGAGATCCCTGGGGCCGTATCCCTCTCTCTCAACTTATCGGGGCAGGCCTTAAGGTGATCCCTGGATATCGCTGTCGAGGTCTCTCCTCCGTCCTTGCTGATGAGACAGACCTTCGTGTTGTCAAAATCGGATGGCAGGATGGTATACGGTTCCGCTTCCCATTGGTCGTCGAGCTTGTGTAGCCTCCTCTTTCGTTTGAGTACTTGCTCACCAGGTGACAGGGGAATCGCAGGAGCATGCTGGTTGTAGTCCCTTTCTTGTTTTTGCCTAGCCTGGGCGAGACTTCTTTCCACGCACTCCTGTACTTTGCGGTACCTTCGCTGCCTTTCTGCATCCCAATCCGCATCCGACGAGGTATCTTCGGGGACTAGGACCCCCATGTCCAGATCAACAGGTAACTGGCTAGACCTTCCTCGCATCAGGTACGCTGGAGTGCAGTTGGTGGAATTTACTGGAATGTGGTTGTACATATCCACCAAGTCAGGCAACTTGGTCGGCCACATGTTCCGTTCCTCTACAGGTAAGGTCTTCAATAAGTCAATCACCACTTGGTTCATCTTCTCGCACATCCCATTGGTTTGAGGGTGGTACGGTGTGGTTCTGATCTTCTTACACACGTACAGTTGGCAGAACTCTTGAAACACTTCTGCTTCGAATGCTGGTCCCTGATCGGTCAGTACCTTCTCCGGGTAGCCATGGGGCCTACAAAAGTACTGCTGGAAGGCTTTGGCGGCAGTCCTGGCCGTGAGATCCTTGACAGGTACGACCACCAAAAATCTGGAGTAGTGATCTACGATGGTAAGAGCGTAGATATAGCCTGACCGGCTAGGTGTCAGCTTCACATGATCCAGTGCGACCAGTTCGAGCGGCCGTTTGGTGATGATAGGCCGCAGGGGAGCCCGTTGACTACCACGGTCCTTCCTGCGTAGGCTACATGGACCACACTCCCGACACCACTTCTCAATGGCTCTCTTCATACCAATCCAATAGAACCTCCCTCGGAGTAGCCTCTCTAGCTTCCTCCATCCGAAGTGTCCGGCTCCATCGTGGTAGGCTCCCAGAACCATGGGCGCATCTCGCCTTGGCACCACTATCTGCCACACCAATTCATGGGTACGTGGGTCGATGCTCCTCCGGCACAGCTTGCCATCATGGATAAACAGTTTGCTTCTCCCCTTCCACAGCTGTTGGGTCTCCTGGGGATCATCTGGGCTGGGGTGCAACCCTGCCTGGGTCAAGAGCTCTTTCACCCGAAGGACCGCGGGGACACCGTCCTGAGTTTCCGCCCATCCGTGATGGGGCAGTGGATTCAGCGTGGCATCCGGTTGGTTCTTGTGCCTGTTCTTCACATGATGAGAGTTCTGAGTGGCTTTGGGGCGATGGAAGGCAGGCAGCTCCACCTCTTCAAGTGCCTCCAGGTCTTCTCCCGTTTCTGGCAAATTGGGCATTCGGGACAAGGCATCGGCATTGGCATTCTTGTGTCCTGCCCGGTACTTTATGGTGAAATCGTAGTTGGACAGCCGTGCCATCCACCGCTGTTCCAAGGCCCCGAGTTTGGCAGTATCCAGATGCGTTAGCGGATTGTTATCCGTGAAGACGGTGAATTTCGCGGCGGCCAGGTAGTGTTTGAACCCCTCTGTCACTGCCCAGACGATGGCAAGGAATTCCAGCTTAAAGGAACTGTAGTTGTCAGGGTTTCTTTCCGTGGGACGGAGTTTCCTGCTGGCGTAAGCGATCACCCTCTCTTTGCCTTTCTGGACCTGGGACAGCACGGCTCCCAATCCCACATTGCTGGCATCCGTCTACAGCACAAACGGCTGGTCGTATTCGGGGTAGGCCAGTACCTCTTCGCCCGTCAGTGCCGACTTCAAACAAGTGAAGGATCCCTCCAGCTCCTCGTTCCAATCAAATGGGGTGTTTCTCCCCTTGGTCTTCTTTGGTTGGCCCACCAACAGGTTTTGCAAGGGTGCGGCCTTCTTGGTGAAGTCCTTAATGAACCTCTGGTAATAGCCTACCAGCCCGAGGAACTGCCGGACTTCGTAGAGGTTGCTGGGCTTTGGCCAGTCCTTGATCACCGTGACCTTGTCCGGGTCTGGGGCCACTCCTTCAGCGCTCACCACATGGCCCAGGTACTGCACTTTAGGTTTCAGCAGATGACACTTGGACGGTTTCACCTTTAAGCCAAAGTTGGACAAAGCTTCAAACACCTCGGCCAGGTGCTTCAGATGTTCTTCATAGGTCTTAGAGAAAACAATAACATCATCCAAATACAGCAGCACGGTTTCAAAGTTCATGTGTCCCAGGCAGCACTCCATCATCCTCTGGAACGTCCCTGGAGCATTGCACAATCCGAAGGGCATGTAATTGAATTCGCAGAGACCCATTGGTGTCGTGAAGGCCGTCTTCTCTTTGTCTGCCTCCGCCACAGGAACCTGCCAGTACCCACTGGTGAGATCTAAGGTAGAGAAATAGTTAGCAGATTTTAAAGCAGCCAGAGACTCCTCTATCCTGGGCAGTGGGTATGCGTCCTTATGTGTAATGCGATTCAACTGCCTGTAATCAACACACATCCTCATTGTACCATCTTTCTTTTTAACAAGGACTAACGGAGCTGCCCAGGGGCTACAGCTGTCTCTCACCACCCCAGCCTCCTTCATTTCCCGCCACATGTCTTTGGCACACTGGTAATGAGCTGGGGGTACAGGGCGATATCTATCTTTTATGGGTCGGTGATCTCCCGTGGGGATATGATGTTGGATCCCTTTCACCTGCCCAAAATCTAAGGGGTGTTTGCTGAATACCTGCTCGTACTCGTGTACCACCCTGTAGGCCCCCTGTTTTTGATGGGATGGGGTAGAGTCAGTGCCCACATGCAATTCCCGACACCAGTCTTTCGAGTGCTCTGCAGAACCGTTGTCCTCCGCCATGTTTGACGGGACCAAGGGTTCAGGTGTCTGTATCACACTATTATTAACAGTGAACAATTTGGCGAGCGTGGCATACTTGGTGAGGTGAACTTCTTCCTCCCCACAATTGAGGACACGTACAGGCACCCTCCCCTGGCGAACGTCGACCACCCCCCGGGCTGTCAGGATAGTAGGCCTATTGTCTGAATATACGGGTTCCACCAAGGCCTGGTAGTCCTTTCCCCTGAGGCCTATGGCTGCCCGACACCATATTAACATTTCACTCCTGGGGGGTATCGCGATGGGGTTTGAATCACTCATAGTGACACGACCAATCTCACCACCAGTCAGCTCTACCTGCTGTCTCTGCATCAGAGCTCTGATTTCTTTTTGCAGGGCACATTGTTCACTGTGGCCAGCAGTTTCTGCCACCTGTTGCAACAAAACAATAACTTCTGCGAGACAATTTTCTATAACATTAGTACCAAGAGTCATCATGGGATTACATTCTCGACGATCAATATCAACAATCACAATCCCTTGGGCTTTCAATTCCACCCGCCCCACCTTGATGGTGACCTCCTTATACCCCACTTGTGGCAACGGCTGGCCATTACTGGCTATTATGGTGAAATCATCGTCAGGGCCACGAGTAATATCGGTGTCCTCCCAATACCGTTTATAAAGCACATAAGGTATAGTCGTCACCTGGGAACCGGTGTCCAGCAAAGCGTTCAAAGGGATCCCATCAACCACTACAGGGAGGACTGGTCATCCTCCAATATACTTGGTTCTCCAATGCTGCGGGCCTGACCATCCTACTCCTGGGGGTTGGCCCTTTGCCCCAGGGGTTGCTCGTTTAAAGGACAGTACCTTGCAAGGTGGCCCACCTGGTGACAGTGGCGGCAGATGGGTCGTCCGTCCTGATGGAAGCGATCGCTGTCCCGGCCTCTGGTCGGTGGAGTCCTCTTCTGTCGCGTCCAGGGGACATCTTCTGGTCTGGAGGCTAGCTGGATCTTTTCCTTGGGGGCCTCCTGTAGGGACTGCACCTTCCGGGCTAGGGCAGCAATGCTCTTGGTCAGCTCCTGCATCTGAAGGCGGAGTCCTGCAGGGGAGTCGTCCTCGAAGCTCTGGGCGTCGGCCTCCGCGGCAACTGGGGCATCCGATGCCACCTCCTGGTGGTATGTGAGAGCGGGGCGTCTGGGTGGTATTGCGCGGCTGGGTTGTCGCTCCTGCAGTGCCTGGATAGCTTTATCCTTGAATTGCGCAAAAGTCAAGGCTGGATTCTGCATGGCCAGGAAGTGCAATTGGCCCCGCTGGTGACTACACAGGAGCCCCTCAATGAACCGCTCCTTCAGGAGTTTATCCTCATCCTGCAGGCTGTCGGGGTCACTCTGCTTGATGCCCCCCCGGGGTGCCTCCTGGAGATTAAGGGCATAGTCCCGTAAGCTATCCTGCGGTCTCTGTGTGCATCCATAGAAAGTCAGTTTAATTTCTGTAGCAGTGCGAGTATCGAAGGTGGCTTTAAGCTTTGCAAAAACCTGCTGTGCAGTTCCCTTATCCGCGGCGGGCCAGGATTTCACTTCTCTCAGAGCCGCCCCAAAGAGTTGGCCGATTATCATATGAACCTTCTGAGGCTCTGTCAGGGGATAGAACTCGAGCAGGCTGCAGAGTCCTTCTTTAAAGTCAGTGAATGTATGCGACTCCCCAGAGTATCGTGGGAGCCAGGCCGCTCTGGGCAGGTACGGCATAGAGAAGGGCATTATGGCTTTTGTGTTAGCGGCAGCGTCTGACTGGCTGAGGGGGGCAGCGGGTTCTGCGGCAACTGGTGGTTGTATTAGGGCCGCGGCTTCGCCCGCAGCGGGGCCCGGAGGTGCCCCTGCGTCCCCGGCTGCAGCCTCCTCCTCCGCTCCTCCCGACTCGGACATGGCTGGCCCCTCCTCCACTAACCTGCTGGAGGTCGGAGTTCCTCTTCCGGGATTGGCACGTTACCGCGCTTTCTCATTCCGTGCTTCTTTTGGCCGGTCCCGCCCACGAAGCTGAGGCTCCTCCCTCCGTGCACGGCAATGCGAATCGTGGCGGGAACTCTTGGCGGCAATTGGCAACACACAGTCTTTGCAATAAAGTACAGTCCAAGCACAGTAAATCACAGTTCCAAGGCACACATGACCTGATTCTTCAGGCTTAAGTAGAATCCTGTTCGTGATGCCAAGTTGGAGCGCCCCCACCGCCGCAGGGCCGAGGGGTACCCGGTACCGGGCCTCTGAGTCTCTATTCTGGGGTTATCACGGTGGCTAGGCTCGATCCGTGACCCTGCTGAGGGGCGCCCAATAAAGGAATGAGTTCGGTGTGTAGTGCAGGATGCAATCAATCACAAGGACACAGGGGTGCAGTCTCTTTACCTCTTTACTGAAGGTTACAGAGTCCTCAGTCCGGAGCACTGTTAACAGGGCTGTCTGAGACCGGCCGGTCCAAAAGCACATCAGGAGTTCCCTTTGCAGGTGGGAATCAGTGTCTACCTTCTAGCGCCTGTGTGTTGTAGTCCTTCCCTGCTGAGCACCCCGGGATAGTCCTCACAACTGCTGTGTCTATCTCTGATGTTCGTTCTCTTCATCCCCCAGATAATATGGTTAGGACGCACCCGTATGACGGGGTAGGCCTGGAGTTCTTCCGGGACCCTAGAGTCGCCCCTCTCCCACAGCTGCCTCCGTTGTCTGCTTAGGTGTTTAGTGAGACAGCCAACCTATAATTGGCTGTCTGGCCGTGGTTTGAAGTAATGCTTGTAGTCTCTTACTTGCTCGGCGTTCCGGCCCCCGACTGTTTGCGCCTCAGAAGGATGTTGCCTTGTTCTTACAGCACGACTCCTTCTGGTCCTATTGCCTCTTTGCTGTATTCCCGTTGCTCACTGGTTTGTGCTGCTCTCAGGAGTCTGCCAGGATCCCATCCCTGACAGGTCCTCTCTCTAGCTCTCCCCAGTTACTTCTCCCTCTCTTCCTGTCCAACCCCCAGTTTTACCAGAGTGTGAGGAGTGGCCTACTAGATAGAACCACCCCCCCTGGTGGCCGGAGTGTGAAGTGTAGTGTGAGCGTTACCTGATCAGGTGAACTCCTTTAGTGCAGTCAGACATAACATCACTCCCCTTAGTGGCAGAGCGACATTACTGCAACGACCAGGACTCTGGGGCGCTGCACTTTTATCTGCCCTTATTCACACACTGAGGTCAACTGTGACACATGGTAAGGTTTTTAATATTAGACAGTGCAGGACCGTCGCGATCAGGGGCACTTTGTCGCCGGTGGGATGGCTTTTATGCTATTTTTGATCAAAAACAGTATTACTAAGAACCCTCTGTTATTTAAATGTACTTTTGCTTTGTACTTATTTAGTTACAGCAGGGTTTATGTTTATGTTTTTTGTAGGTTTTGTATGTTTATGGCCAAAGTGAACATTCGTTTATGTGCTGCATGTATACCAACTTAAACCAAGCTCAATTTTTGTGTTATTTTACACATTATATACAAGTACACAGCACACATGCTGGACAACAGATGCTCATTACATACACATCATACATGTAGTTAGTACACACATGTTGTATAACAAGTGCTCAGCAGGTACACATCATATACACAAACATATGTATGCTGGACAAATGTACACACACACTACAGATACCTCACTAAAATATCACACACTCCTCTGTGCTGCAGGAAAGGCTGATATACATGTTCAGCTCCTCAGCTGCTCCTGCTCACCGCTGCACTGTCCCAGTACCTCCCATGCACTCTCCTTCTCTGCCGGGACTGCAGATCAGAGTAGGAGAAGCTGTGACCATGCTGACTGGAGCTGCTTCTCTATCTCTCCCTGGGAGCACACACAGATAGATATGGCTGACCTTGCAGCTTGGTTGCTGACTCTCTGTCTCCTCTCACTCAAAGACGTGTTGTTCAGGAGGACGGGACTACTGGCCAATCAGCTCTTATATCAGTCTGATACTCATTGGCCAGTGTTCTTCTCCTGCATGGCATGCACCCTTTTTGAAAGGCTGAATGCAGTACTGCAAAGTGCCACACAAAACTCATCAGTGTATAGAAAAGTGTGTGCACCCCCAACCAACCTGTGACATCTGGGTAGGCAGCTACCCATCCTCCCGACCCCGATTGCACAGTCTCCTTATGTTCTGTCACTGCCATCAGAGAAATCTTCAGTGCCTTGTAAATACAGGAAGGATATAATGGAACTAGAGCAAGTACAAAGGAGGGCAACAAAATTAATTAAATGGATGGGGGAACTACCCAAAGAGATTAGGAAAATTAGGATTGTTTAGTCTAGAAAAAAGACAACCGAGGGGTGATCTAATTACCATGTATAAGTATATAAGGGAATAATTCAAATATCTCTCCGAAGATCTGTTTATACCAAGGAAGATACCAAGGGGGCATTCTCTGCGTCTGGAGGAGAGAAGGTTTTTCACACCAACATAGAAGAGGATTCTTTACTGTTAGGGCAGTGAGAATCTGGAATTCCTTGCCTGAGAGGCTTGGATGTCTTCCTGGAGCGTAACAATATTGTATCTTACAGTTATTAGGTTCTTTAGAAGGACATAGATCTGGGGATTTATTCTGATGGAATATAGGCTGAACTGGATGGACAAATGTCTTTTTTCGGCCTTGATAACTATGTTACTTTCAGGCCCTGCCGTCATGCTAGACAGCATGAACTGGGCAGTCTCATGTCCTGATCACGAACTGCAGTGAGAGGCAGGGCCAGAGCAATACAGAACAGCACAGTGCGGCCCCCTGTCTTGTTTCTATGTTTCCTCACTGCAGCTTGTGATCAGGACATCAGACTGCCCACTTCCTCTTGTCTAGTGCGGCCACTGTTATTTCGGCAGTGCAGCGCGATCGTGTGCGCAAGGCAAGCTGATGCTGCCTGGCATGCTGGTTGCTGAAGAGAACACTGGAACATCTGCTGACAATGTGGAGGAGGCGAAATATTGAGTGGCCCATTACATGGAACCGCCTTTCTGGCATTTGCCAGATGGCCAGTTCAGCCTTGGCTCCTTCTATGAGCTCTGAGCTTTAGTTTCTTCCATAAATGTTCTAATCGATTCAAGTTGGGTGGTTGGCTGGGCCATTCTAGCAGCTTTATTTTCTTTCTCTGAACCAATTGAGTGTTTCCTTGGTTGTGCCTTTGGAATCATTGTCTTTCTGAAATGTTCACACTTATTTCATCTTCATCATCCTGGTAGATGGCAGAAGATTTTTATCAAGACTGTCTCAGTACTTTTGTCCATTCATCCTTCCTTCAATTATATGGACTTTGCCAATGCCATATGCTGAAAAATAGCCCCGCTCCATGATGTTCTTACCTCCAAACTTGTATTGGTATGGTGTTTTAGAATGATATGCAGTGAATTTTGACCTCCAAACATGGTGTGTACTACAGTATCCAAAGAGCTCTATGTTGTTCTCATCTGACCTGACTATATTTTCTCAGTGTTTCACAGGTTTGTCTTGCTGTTGAGCAAACTTTAAACGTGCTTGAACATGATTTTTGTTCAGCAATGGAGTCTTGGGGGTGAGCGTGCATACAGGCTATGGAGGTTGAGTGCATTACTTACTGTATAGCTTTCTTTGAAACAATTATACCTCTTGATTCCAGGCCTTTCTGTAGCTCTTCACAGGTGGTCCTTTGTTCTTGGACAACTTTTTTGATAATTCTTTTCACTCATCTGTCTGAAATCTTGCGGGGAACACCTAATAAAATTATGGTTTATCCTTTTGAATTATGGACTAACAGTACTCACTGGAACCTCCTATAGTTTAGGAATTCTTCTGTAACCAATGCCATTGCTATATTTTGCAACAATAAGGTTGCAAAGGCCTTGAGACAGCTTACTGATTTTATCCATCATGACATGTTTCTTGTGTGGCACCTTAGCAATGTGACACCTTTTTATAGACTATCAGTTTAACCAGCTGAAATTTTTCACTAAGTGGCAGGATTAGGGTTGAGCGACTTTCATTTTTTTAAGATCGAGTAGGGTTTTGGGAAACCCGATTTTGTCCAGAGTCGAGTCGAGTGCAGTCGGCCGATTATCGCTAAAAGTCGGGGATCGACCGAAACACGAAACCCAATGCAAGTCAATGGGGAAGCATAGTCGGCAGTGAGTGGAGGCCAGGAAAACACCTACAGTGCCCATTTTAATGCCAAAAACATCCATTCTTGTTTCTGAAGCTTGCCAATCTTAATTAACTGTATAATAATAGTTGGGCATAGGGAATTGGGGGAAAGTTGTGGGGGGAGTAGGGCTGGCTCAAGTTTTTCGTGGGCCCAGGAAATGCGGACTACGTCACGGCGGTGTTGCAGGGAAAGGTAAGTATTTAAAAGTTGCAAGTGCTGTGATCCTGAGCAAGCAGGGGGGGCCCACTCGTTCGCATTGCCACTGGCACAGGGCCCCTCAAAGTACGGCGGTGTGTTTGCATGGCGGGGGCGCCTCCCACCAGCAGCGACACTTTTGCGTACTCTGAGGGGCCCTGTGCCAGTGACGTCGCCAACGAGTATGCCCCCCCACCTGATGAAGGAACCTGCACTTTCATCTGCACCTTCCTCTTTGTCCCTGTGTAAGGTGGTATAACATGCGGGAAGGGGAACCTTACTTTCAGCAGGGACAGATTCTGGCTGTGTAGAGTACAAGGGGAATGTAGTGGTCTAGGTCAATGTACCAGCAGACTCATTTAGCAGTGGCTGGGCAATGGGCAGGATGAGGAGGAAACAGATATAGGGCCAAAGAATAAAGTAGGCTACATGCAGTTCAAAATTGGTAACAGGACTAAACAGGCGGCATTGCTTTGTTCAGTGGAGTAGCAAACCCAAGAGCAGCAGACACTGTTTCAAGGGCCTAACCACACTAGTAGGCCAAATGCAGTTTAATATCTGATAGTATAGGGCGAAAGCCAGAATGTGGAAGCTCAGCTTTGTTCAGTTGAGGACAACACCAGGGAGGGGCAGACACCTTTAGTAGGCCGGAAAAGCCTATTGCATTTTTTAAAATGGTAATTTGGAGCAGAAGGTTGAAGCTCAGCTTTATTTAGTTGAGGGCAACACCAGGGAGGGGCAGAAGCCGTTAGTAGGCCCTAACCACCATTTTTTTTTTTTTTAAAACCACTTAATGAGAGCCGGAAGGTTGAAGCTCAGCTTTATTTAGTTGAGGACAACACCAGGGAGGGGCAGAAGCCGTTAGTAGGCCCTAACCACCATTTTTTTTTTAAAACCACTTAATGAGAGCCGGAAGGTTGAAGCTCAGCTTTATTTAGTTGAGGACAACACCAGGGAGGGGCAGAAGCCGTTAGTAGGCCCTAACCACCATTTTTTTTTTAAAACCACTTAATGAGAGCCGGAAGGTTGAAGCTCAGCTTTATTTAGTTGAGGACAACACCAGGGAGGGGCAGAAGCCGTTAGTAGGCCCTAACCACCATTTTTTTTTTAAAACCACTTAATGAGAGCCGGAAGGTTGAAGCTCAGCTTTATTTAGTTGAGGACAACACCAGGGAGGGGCAGAAGCCGTTAGTAGGCCCTAACCACCATTTTTTTTTTAAAACCACTTAATGAGAGCCGGAAGGTTGAAGCTCAGCTTTATTTAGTTGAGGACAACACCAGGGAGGGGCAGAAGCCGTTAGTAGGCCCTAACCACCATTTTTTTTTTTTAAACCACATAATGAGAGCCGGAAGGTTGAAGCTCAGCTTTATTTAGTTGAGGACAACACCAGGGAGGGGCAGAAGCCGTTAGTAGGCCCTAACCACCATTTTTTTTTTTAAAACCACATAATGAGAGCCGGAAGGTTGAAGCTCAGCTTTATTTAGTTGAGGGCAACACCAGGGAGGGGCAGAAGCCGTTAGTAGGCCCTAACCAAAGTTGAAGGCCAAATGCAGTTTAATTTCTGATACTATAGGCCGAAAGCCAGAAGGTGGAAGTTCCGATTTAGACAGTGGAGGACAATTTGAATTAGGGACTGCAGACAGACTTAGTAGGCTGTCCCCTGTGGACCATGCATCCACCACATTAACCCATTGCGCCGTAATGGACACGTAATCTTCCGTGGCCATGCCTACAGGTCCATGCGTCTGTTGTCAGGTGCACCTTTGTACTCACAGATTGCCAGAGTGCATGGACAATGCGGTCTTCTACATGCTGGTGGAGGGTTGGGATGGCTTTTCTCGCAAAAGAAGTGTCGACTGGTTAGCTTGTAGCGTGGTACAGCGTAGTCCATCATGGCCTTATTAATAGTAAATAAAATATATAACTAGGCTCTATGAACTTTTAAATAGGTTCCAGGGGTACACGGGCAGCATTGGTGTGGTCAGTGGAGGAGTATTGCAAGTAGGGGCCGCAGACAGGCTATCAAAGGCCTAAAATAACAAACAGTAGGCAGTCATGGCAGTTTTACATCGGTTACATGGATACACAGGCAGCTAGGTGGTGAGTGGAGGAGTATTTAAAGTAAGGACCGCAGACAGGCTATCAAAGGCCTAACATAACAAACAATAGGCTCATGGCAGTTTTACAGCGGTTACATGGATACACGGGCAGGCAGCTTGGTGGTGAGTGGAGGAGTATTTAAAGTATGGACCGCAGACAGGCTTCGAAGGCCTAACACAATAAAATGGGCTGGCTGTAGGCACTTTAAAATTGGTTACATGGATACACGGGCAGGCAGCTTGGTGGTCAGTGGAGGAGTAGGGACCGCAGACAGGCTATCAAAGGCCTAAAATAACAAACAATAGGCTCATGGCAGTTTTACAGCGGTTACATGGATACACGGGCAGGCAGCTTGGTGCTGAGTGGAGGAGTAGTGCAAGGAGTGTCTGTCCCAGTACTCCCAAAATATAAATAGATGTTAATGTCTCGCAAAACAACCAAAACAAAAAAAAAGATGGCATACTTAGGTACAGGGGTGGGCTCATCTGCTGTGTTTCTGACATAGTAATTTGGCAGTAACTATTTAATGGTGCCAATATAGGACACAGACACAGACTACTTTAAGTTGCATCATAGATGTCTACAAATTTGTATTGTCAGTGCCAGACATTGAATGATGTCAGCGAATAGACTAAAGATTGGTGGAGCTGTGCGACATAATTTTGCACGTAGTAGAGCCCAGTTTGAGCTGGGGTAGGGGGGAACTCTCTTGAGGCCGGCGGGACCGCCCCAGGGCCACTCATGTTACAACGGTGTGTCTGACGTTGGGTGCGCACCACCACCGCCAGAGACACTACATTGTACTATGAGGGACCCAGTAGCAATGCCGTCAACCAAAAGCGAGCACACCCACCTCTTCAGACAAACAGCAGTCTCACGGGTGCTTGCGCCAAGTCGCGATACCACGGCCCCGTGTGGGGAGTTTGGCCATTTAGGGAGGTGTAAACATGTCGTATGCTGTACAATCTGCAGCAGCAAATTAGACATTAGAAAAGTAATTCACAGGCAAGAGCTTTTCATAGGAAAGCTAGGTGTCGGCCGGGCAAGGTGGGGCAAAAGATTTTGAAATCCAGTTGTGGTTCATTTTAATGAATGTTAGATCGTCAACATTTTGGGTAGCCAGACGAGTCCTTTTTTCGGTTAATATTGACCCTGCAGCACTGAATACTCTTTCTGATAGGACACTTGCTGCCGGGCAAGCAAGCTCCTGCAATGCATATTCTGCCAATTCTGGCCAGGTGTCTAATTTGGAGGCCCAGTAATCAAATGGGAATGACGGTTGAGGGAGAACATCGATAAGGGATGAAAAATAGTTAGTAACCATACTGGACAAATGTTGTCTCCTGTCACTTTCAATTGATGCAGCAGTACCTGTCCTGTCTGCGGTCATAGCAAAATCACTCCACAACCTGGTCAGAAAACCCCTCTGTCCAACGCCACTTCTGATGTGTGCACCCCTAACACTCCTAGTCTGCTGCCCCCTGGAGCTCGTGTGAGAACGATCACGTGCGCTGTGTGCTGGGAATGCCTGAAGCAAACGGTCAACAAGAGTTGATTGTTTGGTTGCTAATATTAGTTCCAAGTTCTCATGTGGCATAATATTTTGCAATTTGCCTTTATAGCGTGGATCAAGGAGGCAGGCCAACCAGTAATCGTCATCGTTCATCATTTTCGTAATGCGTGTGTCCCTTTGTAGGATACGTAAGGCATAATCCGCCATGTGGGCCAAAGTTCCACTTGTCAAATCTCCGGTTGTGATTGGTTGAGGGGCAGTTGCAGGCAAATCTACGTCACTTGTGTCCCTCAAAAAACCAGAACCCGGCCGTGACACGCAACCAATTTCCTGTGCCCCCGTGAAAGTTTCCGCATTAAAAATATACTCATCCCCATCATCCTCCTCGTCCTCCACCTCCTCTTCGCCCGCTACCTCGTCCTGTACACTGCCCTGACCAGACAATGGCTGACTGTCATCAAGGCTTCCCTCTTCCTCTGGTGCAGACGCCTGCTCCTTTATGTGCGTCAAACTTTGCATCAGCAGACGCATTAGGGGGATGCTCATGCTTATTACGGCGTTGTCTGCACTAACCAGCCGTGTGCATTCCTCAAAACACTGAAGGACTTGACACATGTCTTGTATCTTCGACCACTGCACACCTGACAACTCCATGTCTGCCATCCTACTGCCTGCCCGTGTATCCTCCCACAAATAAATAACAGCACGCCTCTGTTCGCACAGTCTCTGAAGCATGTGCAGTGTTGAGTTCCACCTTGTTGCAACGTCTATGATTAGGCGATGCTGGGGAAGGTTCAAAGACCGCTGATAGGTCTGCATACGGCTGGCGTGTACAGGCGAACGTCGGATATGTGAGCAAAGTGCACGCACTTTGAGGAGCAGGTCGGAGAACCCAGGATAAGTTTTCAATAAGCACTGCACCACCAGGTTTAAGGTGTGAGCCAGGCAAGGAATGTGTTTCAGTTGGGAAAGGGAGATGGCAGCCATGAAATTCCTTCCGTTATCACTCACTACCTTGCCTGCCTCAAGATCTACTGTGCCCAGCCACGACTGCGTTTCTTGTTGCAAGAACTCGGACAGAACTTCCGCGGTGTGTCTGTTGTCGCCCAAACACTTCATAGCCAATACAGCCTGCTGACGCTTGGCAGTAGCTGGCCCATAATGGGACAACTGGTGTGCAACAGTGTCATCTGCCGATGGAGTGGTTGGCCGACTGCGTTCTGTGGAAGAGCTGTAGCTTCTGCAGGAGGACGAGGAGGAGGAGGAGGGGGTGCGAACGCCTACAGCCAACTGTTTCCTAGACCGTGGGCTAGGCACAACTGTCCCTAAATTGATGTCGCCTGTGGACCCTGCATCCACCACATTCACCCAGTGTGCCGTGATGGACACATAACGTCCCTGGCCATGCCTACTGGTCCATGCATCTGTAGTCAGGTGCACCTTTGTACTCACAGATTGCCTGAGTGCATGGACGATGCGCTGTTTAACATGCTGGTGCAGGGCTGGGATGGCTTTTCTGGAAAAAAAGTGTCGACTGGGTAGCTCGTATCGTGGTTCAGCGTACTCCATCAGGGCTTTGAAAGCTTCGCTTTCAACTAACCGGTAGGGCATCATCTCTAACGAGATTAGTCTAGCTATGTGGGCGTTAAAACCCTGTGTACGCGGATGCGAGGATAAGTACTTCCTTTTTCTAACCAGAGTCTCATGTAGGGTGAGCTGGACTGGAGAGCTGTAGATCGTGGAACTTTCGGGTGTGCCGGTGGACATGGCAGACTGAGAGACGGTTGGAGACGGTATTGTTTCCGCCGGTGCCCTACATGCAATATTTCCTCCTACAAAACTGGTGATTCCCTGACCCTGACTGCTTTTGGCTGGCAAAGAAACCTGCACAGATACTGCCGGTGGTGCGGAAAATGGTGGCCTTACAGTGACGGAAGGGATGTTGCGTTGCTGACTAGCTTCATTGGCCGAGGGTGCTACAACCTTGAGGGACGTTTGGTAGTTAGTCCAGGCTTGAGAATGCATGGTGGTTAAGTGTCTATGCATGCAACTAGTATTTAGACTTTTCAGATTCTGACCTCTGCTTAAGCTAGTTGAACATTTTTGACAGATGACTTTGCGCTGATCAGTTGGATGTTGTTTAAAAAAATGCCAGACTGCACTCTTCCTAGACTCTGATCCCTTTTCAGGGATTGCAGACTGAGCTTTAACCGGATGGCAACGCTGTGCTCCAACAGGTTTTGGCTTTGACACGCGTTTTGGTCCAGATACGGGCCCGGCAGATGGAACCTGTTGCGATGTTGATGCCTGCTGCGGCCCCTCCTCCACCTCCGCTTCTGAACTACTGCCGCCTGCACCCTGTTCCCCCAATGGCTGCCAATCGGGGTCAATAACTGGGTCATCTATTACCTCCTCTTCGAGCTCGTGTGCAACTTCGTCTGTGTCACTGTGTCGGTCGGTGGTATAGCGTTCGTGGCGGGGCAACATAGTCTCATCAGGGTCTGATTGTGGATCTGTACCCTGAGAGGGCAATGTGGTGGTCTGAGTCAAAGGAGCAGCATAGTACTCTGGCTGTGGCTGTGCATCAGTGCACTCCATGTCAGAATATACTTGTAATGGGCATGGCCTGTTAAATGTTTCACTTTCTAAGCCAGGGACGGTATGTGTAAAGAGCTCCATGGAGTGACCCGTTGTGTCGCCTGCTGCATCCTTCTCTCTTGTTGTAGTTTTTGCTGAGGAGGACAAGGAAGCGACTTGTCCCTGACCGTGAACATCCACAAGCGACGCGCTGCTTTTACATTTACCAGTTTCGGAAGAGGAGGCAAAAGAGCTAGAGGCTGAGTCTGCAATGTAAGCCAAAACTTGCTGTTGCTGCTCCGCCTTTAAAAGCGGTTTTCCTACTCCCAGAAAAGAGAGCGTTCGAGGCCTTGTGTAGCCTGACGACGAAACTGGCTCCACAGCTCCAGACTTAGGTGGAATATTTTTATCCCCACGACCACCTGATGCTCCACTACCACTACCATCATTACCAGCTGACAATGAACGCCCACGACGACCTCTTGCACCAGACTTCCTCATTGTTTTAAAATCTTAACCAAAGTAACTTTATTTGTTGCTATCAAACAACTTACACGGTGAGCTATAACTTCAGTATGATTTCAATATCCCTTAACAGGTTGGTGAGACCACAAGGAAAATCAGGCACAATGTTACACACTCTGTTTTCTGTGGCACAAAATCACAGAGATGACACACACGCAGGACTGTCACTCAAGCACTAATGTCAATATTAATCTCCCACCTAATTTATTTATTTTTTTTTCTCAGGGAGACTTTAGAAACCAAATAATATTAAAAAAAAAAAAAAAAAAGGCTTTCTATGGCCCACAATTAGAGAGAGAGAGGTGGCACAACCAGGAGTCAAGACTGGCGCACAAGCTGAAAGGGCAATATTACTCTCCCACTGTTTTTTATGTTTTTTTTGTTTTTTTCAGGGAGACTTTAGAAACCAAATAATATTAAAAAAACCAAAAAAAAAAAAGGCTTTCTATGGCCCACTGAATGAGAGGGAGAGAGGTGGCACACCCAGGAGTCAAGACTGGCACACAAGCTGAAAGGGCAATATTACTCTCCCACTGTTTTTTTATGTATTTTTTGTTTTTTCAGGGAGACTTTAGAAACCCAATAATATTTAAAAAAAAAAAAAAGGCTTTCTATGGCCCACAATTAGAGAGAGAGAGGTGGCACAACCAGGAGTCAAGACTGGCGCACAAGCTGAAAGGGCAATATTACTCTCCCACTGTTTTTTATGTTTTTTTTGTTTTTTTCAGGGAGACTTTAGAAACCAAATAATATTAAAAAAACCAAAAAAAAAAAAGGCTTTCTATGGCCCACTGAATGAGAGGGAGAGAGGTGGCACACCCAGGAGTCAAGACTGGCACACAAGCTGAAAGGGCAATATTACTCTCCCACTGTTTTTTTATGTATTTTTTGTTTTTTTCAGGGAGACTTTAGAAACCCAATAATATTTTAAAAAAAAAATAAATAGGCTTTCTATGGCCCACTGAATGAGAGGGAGAGAGGTGGCACACCCAGGAGTCAAGACTGGCACACAAGCTGAAAGGGCAATATTACTCTCCCACTGTTTTTTTATGTATTTTTTGTTTTTTTCAGGGAGACTTTAGAAACCCAATAATATTTTAAAAAAAAAATAAATAGGCTTTCTATGGCCCACTGAATGAGAGGGAGAGAGGTGGCACACCCAGGAGTCAAGACTGGCACACAAGCTGAAAGGGCAATATTACTCTCCCACTGTTTTTTTAGGTTTTTTTTTTTTTTTCAGGGAGAATTAGAAACCAAATAATATTAAAAAAAAAAAAAATAGGCTTTCTATGGCCCACTGAATGAAAGGGAGAGAGGTGGCACACCCAGGAGTCAAGACTGGCACACAAGCTGAAAGGGCAATATTACTCTCCCACTGTTTTTTTATGTATTTTTTGTTTTTTCAGGGAGACTTTAGAAACCCAATAATATTTAAAAAAAAAAATAAATAGGCTTTCTATGGCCCACTGAATGAAAGGGAGAGAGGTGGCACACCCAGGAGTCAAGACTGGCACACAAGCTGAAAGGGCAATATTACTCTCCCACTGTTTTTTTATGTATTTTTTGTTTTTTTCAGGGAGACTTTAGAAACCCAATAATATTTTAAAAAAAAAATAAATAGGCTTTCTATGGCCCACTGAATGAGAGGGAGAGAGGTGGCACACCCAGGAGTCAAGACTGGCACACAAGCTGAAAGGGCAATATTACTCTCCCACTGTTTTTTTAGGTTTTTTTTTTTTTTTCAGGGAGAATTAGAAACCAAATAATATTAAAAAAAAAAAAAAAGGCTTTCTATGGCCCACAATTAGAGAGAGAGAGGTGGCACAACCAGGAGTCAAGACTGGCGCACAAGCTGAAAGGGCAATATTACTCTCCCACTGTTTTTTATGTTTTTTTTGTTTTTTTCAGGGAGACTTTAGAAACCAAATAATATTAAAAAAAGCAAAAAAAAAAAAGGCTTTCTATGGCCCACTGAATGAGAGGGAGAGAGGTGGCACACCCAGGAGTCAAGACTGGCACACAAGCTGAAAGGGCAATATTACTCTCCCACTGTTTTTTTATGTATTTTTTGTTTTTTTCAGGGAGACTTTAGAAACCCAATAATATTTAAAAAAAAAAATAAATAGGCTTTCTATGGCCCACTGAATGAGAGGGAGAGAGGTGGCACACCCAGGAGTCAAGACTGGCACACAAGCTGAAAGGGCAATATTACTCTCCCACTGTTTTTTTAGGTTTTTTTTTTTTTTCAGGGAGACTTTTGAAACCAAATAATATTAAAAAAAAAAAAAAAAAAAAAATATAGGCTTGCTATAGCCCACTGAATGAGAGATAGCGCACACACAGCAGTGGCACACAAGCCCTGACTGAGGCCAATATTTTTCTCCCACTGATTGATGTAGTGTTTCTGTGTTGAGGTAGATTTTAGAACACAAATCACGGAAAAAATAAATAGGCTTTCTATGGCCCACTCAGTGAGAGATGGCACACACAGGGATGGCACTGTAGCAGAAATGCCAATCTTAATCTCCCACAAAAAAAAAACAAAAAAAAAAAAAAAACTGTCCTACAATTACTATCTCCCTGCAGTAATGTAAGCCAGGTATGGCAGGCAGCAATAGGAGTGGACTGATGCACAAATTAAATAAAAAGTGTGGACAAACAAAAAAGATAGCTGTGCAGAAAGGAAGGAACAAGAGGATATGTGCTTTGAAAAAAGCAGTTGGTTTCCACAGTGGCGTACACACAGCAATACAGCTATCACGGAGCCTTCTAGGGCAGCCCAATGAGCTACAGCGCTGAGGGGAAAAAAAAAAAAAAATAGCTTCCACTGTTCCTGCACACCGAAGGTGGTGTTGGACAGTGGAAATCGCTGCAGCACAAGCGGTTTGGTGGTTAGTGGACCCTGCCTAACGCTCTCCCTGCTTCTGATGAAGCGGCAGCAACCTGTCCCTAAGCTCAGATCAGCAGCAGTAAGATGGCGGTCGGCGGGAACGCCCCTTTATAGCCCCTGTGACGCCGCAGACAGCAAGCCAATCACTGCAATGCCCTTCTCTAAGATGGTGGGGACCAGGATCTATGTCATCACGCTGCCCACACTCTGCGTTCACCTTCATTGGCTGAGAAATGGCGCTTTTCGCGTCATTGAAACGCGACTTTGGCGCGAAAGTCGCGTACCGCATGGCCGACAAGCACAGGGGTCGGATCGGGTTTCATGAGACGCCGACTTAGCCAAAAGTCGGCGACTTTTGAAAATGATCGACCCGTTTCGCTCAACCCTAGGCAGGATTGCTTTCTAATTACTGATAGATTTCAGCTGGTGTCTTCACTTTCCATGGCTTTTTGAACCTCTCTTTATTCATGTATTCATTATTTCTTTCCCTGTGTCATTTATCATTATTACACACCTTAATTTTTGGACATCTATGGTTTGATTTCTTTGCCAGTGTGGATTGGATGCCTTGTTACCAATATCTGGTGAGAACTTCATATCAAAAGCACCATTAGAAATATATTTTAACTTAAAAAATCGATAGCGTGTTCGATACATTTCACCCACTATATATTGACCCAAGTTGTAATGCTAATTTGTAGTGAATCTTCTAGTGGTGCAATTTGAAATGAGTGGATCAGGCAAAATTCGAATTTGCATGTTGGTGCAGATTTTTCTGGGACATTCGCTTTGTAAAGAAGTTATTCTCCATGAATTTAATTTCCCTTATTATACCCTGGGGTCTCTCAATAATTAATATTCTATGTAAAAAAACCCTTTATACTTAACTCACCGCTCACCTCTTTGTCCCACCGCTCCTCAACGCCAGCTGTATGAGCTTCAAATGACTGTTGGCTGCACTGAAATACCAGGGCCTCTCATGCTAGACCAAGGATTATGAGTTTGATGGGCCTTAGAGGGTTCTGCCTTAGCCTAGTGTGGGCAGCCTTGGGATTTCATCATGGTCTGCAGTTATTCAGGAAAATGAGGACCAGACAGGTGGTGGCGAGTAGTGGGAGGACCGAAAATGCTAGCGGTGGGGTTTTTTTTTTTCAAACATTTTGATGGCTTTGTATGGTTCAGAAAAAATATGGCCAAGGAACAACATTTTGTTAAATCAGAGTGTAAGTTAATTACAAAAAAAATCGGCATTTTGGCAAATGCAGATTTTTAACAAATTCAAGTAGAATTAATTTCAACTCTAATTTATTCGTTCATCTCTAGCAACCTCTCTATTCGTTCATCTCTATAGCAACCTATTTGGTACTGACTATCTAGAGTCTAAGATGCCTAAGATACTCTCACTTTCTTGACTTTAACTCATTCCAAAATTTTTCTCCTTGAAAGATCTTTTGCTTGAAAGATAATTTCCAGATTGTTCCCTGACTGATCACTTGTCCTTCTGGTTTCATTGAACATACAGTACAAGTCTGTTGCTTTGTCGGTGTAACAATCGTTCACATGACAATTACTCATTCAATGGTTACTCATTCAACCATCAACCGTGTAATATGTGTATGGCTGCCTTAAGTTATTGTAGATAGAAACAGCTCAAATGAACAGAAGCTGGGAATCAGTTAACAGAAAAAATAATGACTTTATTCCTGGTGGTAGTGGTCATTTAAGTATAAATAGGCACAACATATTTAAAGAGTGATTTCTGTATAAATTGCTGTCTGTATGTTACAAGCAAGTTATGAATATAGCAATTACAGTTGAATAGTATGATTAATACCTATTGAAGAAACACAAGGATCGTAGGCTCTGCATATTTTGATTTTATGAATGTAAGTGATCTTCTTGAAATTGAAGTTATGCTCCGTTTATTGTGTTCATTCCTAGTGAATGAAAGTACAGAGGTGATTACAGTTAAATGGTCTAGTCTGCCTTAGCAATCAAGACAATGTTCTGAGATTATCATTCTACACTACATCCTTGTGCAGAAATGGTTTTATATCTCTATCATGAGGGCAATTTACAGAGCTGCAGTGTAAATATAAAATAGCAAAACCATTTGGAAGTGTCACATAAACAGTGTCGCGTATGTGCGAGATTCATCGTGGTGTGTGACTATATATTCAGTCTAGTTTACCAAATACAGTATCTCACTATGAAAAACCTATAGAACTGTGAAACATCAGGCCAGGAAGGAAACACCTACAAAATGTACACCTCTGTGAGGTTCTAATTCTAAGTATTGCATGACTCGAAGTCGGAAATAGAATAAATTTGCATAACACAACCCCATCATAGGAATAGCGTTAAAACAGCAGAGACTTTGGCAATGTGGCCCTCACCACTTGTAACCACTTTTGATAATTAACTTTAAGAACTTTTTCCACTCGCAGTTATAATTGGATAATACAAAGAACAAACCAATGACAACTCAAGTGACACAGCAAGGCAACCCAAGCTACCAAAACACCAAAGGTGCTACTGCTAACTAATACGGAGGGTCAAGGGCAGTGCACTGTACAACATGGACAGGCAAGAATTCTGTGAGCGCGCTATGATCAGAAAGGCAGAGGTCAGAAGGAGGTAGGGGTGCTTTCACATTTCATTTAATCACATACTTGGTGACCCCATCGGGGCATATGTCCGAAGATTTGTGCGTATTCGCTGACTAGGCCATAGACGTGAGCCATGGAACCGGCAGAATATGGGCCCATGGTACCGGCAGAGTACAGGGCCATTGTACCAGCAGAGAAAATGTGCATCATTTTCGGGCATGTACACCTAATGGAGGTGGATACTCAGATATAGCAGACTACTACATAGCACCCTAACTATTTGAATACTCCGTCTCTGCCTCCTTTCCCTACCTAGCACTCCCACGCTCCCATCTAGCAACCAGAAACTGTAGTCGATGTCCTTTCTCAACTGTAAGGGTTTGTGTACATATTAAGTGTTTGGTGTAGAAATTTTAGCTACATTTCTTGGCAGGAAAAACACAACATAAAATATGACCTTTTTGTACGCTTTATTTACATTCGTTTTTGTTGCAGATTTCTCCCCACTCATTAGTATGGGTGAAACCTGCAGCAAAAACTTTGAAACAGTTGACATGCTGCAGATTTAAATCTGCTCAAAATCTGCAAGGAAGAAATAAGTAACGCATGAGACTTCAGGATTTAGGTTTTGTGACTTAACTGTGCCCCAAAAACGTGACAAAACTGCAGTGTGTGCACAGACCCTAATACCACGAACAGCGAGTGAAAAATGCCGAAGAGGTGATGTATTTCTATGATGCTTTTCTTCCATCTGTTCCTCTCTTGAATTTCCCTTACAAACACTGAGGTAAAAAACTCACCAAACACTCAACCAGTACACATGGCCTAAAAGGGAAATTTAGATGCACAAAAGTATTTACTAAAACAATATATAATTTTTGTATAAGTGGAACAGAATAAATTTGAATATTCATCCAGATTTTTTACCGTGGCTGTTAAGATGTTAAATGCCGCTGTTAATCTCTGACAGTGGCATTTACCATGCTCATGCTGGAAGCGTGTTACAAACCCTGCTCTTCAACACCCGTGTCACGTGATCCCGGGTCTCCGATGGGTTGGCATGACAACCCGGGGTCTGCAGGAGACCTCCTCGTACACACATGCGGCTCAGCTCCGCACACCTTGCACACATGCAGCTCCGCTCCGCACACCTCATACACACGCGGCTCAGCTCTGCACACCTTGCACACATGCGGCTCCGCTCCGTACACCTCGTACACACATGCGGCTCAGCTCCGTACACCTCATACACACACGGCTCAGCTCCGCACACCTCGCACACACACGGCTCAGCTCCGCACACCTCGCACACACACACGGCTCCGCTCCGTACACACACGGCTCCACCACATCCACACTGTAAACCCCTCCTGACCCCATGCATAAGCTTTCCCTCTTCCAGCACCATGACAACCAGCACAGCAGAGTCCTGAATACACTGTGGCCACTGATCATGTGACCCCTGACTCCTCCCATCCGGTGACGTCGTCACAGGTTCTGTGCGCACAGAAAAGCCTTCTATGAGCAAAATATTATATACCCCCAAATGTTACCAATAAAACCCACTCAGGTCCTTCATCTGTCACTGGAACTATAGGCGTTTAGAAAAAAGCAAAATCTATATACTGACTGTAAGTCACATAGACAAAACCACTATAAATTATATGTAACAAAGCATAAGTGGAAAGAATAAAACGTAACTTTTATTATAACTAAAGCCACACAAAAACAAAACCAGTCAGGGGATAATCCGGAAAAGAAGAGACGACAGTCCCTATATCAGTCCCTATGGGGCTATCAGTAAGCTATCCCCAGAGCTCCTGCCCTTACAAGGGCAGTCCACAGCTACCCCTATATACACATGCCCTGCACTCTCCCTATATAGTCCGTTCCGACGCGTTTCATCCAAGCTGATTCTGTCTCTGCAGGACAGAATAGAGGGTGGCAGGACTTTATGTCCCTCCTTAGTGCACATAGGCACTTTATCTCCATGCACAAGCAAGTCCCCTGAAGAATCAGCTTGGATGAAACGCGTCGGGATGGACTATATAGGGAGAGTGCAGGGCATGTGTATATAGGGGTAGCTGTGGACTGCCCTTGTAAGGGCAGGAGCTCTGGGGATAGCTTACTGATAGCCCCATAGGGACTGACATGGGGACTGTCGTCTCTTCTTTTCCGGATTATCCCCTGACTAGAGGCTATCCGGTGCTCCTTTGCCTACACCTTGGAACGGGTGAGATTGTTCCTTTTTTACTATGTATATAGCCACCAGTGGTACTGGTCATATCATATGCGTCTACTGCTGGTAACTCATTGTTTTTACATGTAACTAGGTATATGATGCTGAGTGTTATATATGTTTCTTGACTTCAGCTTTCTTACAGGATATATCCTAGTGTAATTTTGATTTCTCTAAATGTTCTATAGATGAAATCATATAATCCTGTTAGGGGATAATTGGTCTTTATGGTTACCATACCATTGGGTTAAAGACTTTGTCCCAGTTTTTATTCACTTGGGTGTTTGGTTTTGTTTTTGTGTGGCTTTAGTTATAATAAAAGTTACGTTTTATTCTTTCCACTTAACTATAGGGGTTTGCCACATTACTGGTAGAACAAAGAATCTGGAAAAGCGACATGGCTCCCTCCCCTTCAAATAAAATCTAGTGAATTCTATGCTCCCAAATCCAAATGCCCCACTGTGCCTAACCCACTATAAGTTGCCACATGTTTGGCATTATTGTAGTGGGGGAGGGCACGTAACAATTTACAGTGTGTGTGTCGCCAGAAGCACAAGCTGGGCACAATGTATGGGAGCTCTACAATATATATGGGGGCTCTACACAGTATGGGGACACAATTTATGGGTACTAGACAGGATGAATGAATTATGAGGGGACCTTATGTAATTTTTTTGGGGGTCCCCATTTTTTTTTATAACCAGTAAAGGCTATATATACAGCTGTTAGTTGATATTAATAGCTCCATGGTTATTACCCCCTTCCCAGGCTATAAACATCAGCCCTCATCTGTCCACTTCCGCTCTGCTTATTATTAAAACTTCGGATTTTTTTTTCCAGAAATTTTGTATTAAAATACATGTACAATAGGCTACACATGCAGAGCACTGATTATATACAAGTGCTTCCCACAAAATTAGAATATCATCAAAAAGTTAATTTATTTCAGTTCTTCAATACAAAAAGTGAAACTCATATATTATATAGTCATTATAAACAGAGTCATCTATTTCTAGTATTTATTTCTGTTAATGTTGGTGATTATGGCTTACAGCCAATGAAAACCTAAAAGTCATTATCTCAGTAAATTAGAATAATTAACAAAAACACCTGCAAAGCTTTCCTAAGCATTTAAAAAGGTCCCTTAGTCTGTCTCAGTAAGCTCCACAATCATGGGGAAGACTGATTACTTGACAGATGTCCAGAAGGCAGACATTAACACACTCCACAAGGAGGGTAAGCCGCAAAGGGTCACTTCTGAAGAAGCTGGCTGTTCACAGAGTGCTGTATCCAAGCATAATAATGGAAAGTTGAGTGGAAGGAAAAAGTGTGGTAGAAAAAGGTGCATAAGCAACCGGAATAACTGCAGCCTTCCAAAGATGATATTTTATATCTTTTTATTTCATAAGTAAAAATAGAGGAGATACAACGCGTTTCGGATACAGTATATATCCTTCTTCAGGTATCATAAAAATATAGTACAAATGTACATACTACATAGTTTTTATGATACCTGAAGAAGGATATACATACTGTATCCGAAACGCATTGTATCTCCTCTATTTTAACTTATGAAATAAAAAAATATAAAATATCATCTTTGGATGTGAGTCCTGGGAAGCGCTGCCATTCATGGGCTGGTATGTGCTTTTCTTGAATTACTCATCCTGTGTGAGCCTTACTCTGACTCTTTCACTTGGATCCACCCGAGGCACGCTGCAAGCCCTGTCTATTGAAAAGTATCCCAGAGGGAATTTTGAGGATACGCAATCTAAAGCTATTTTAGTCTTTTATCAGGTGAGTGCATAAAATTGTGCACCCATTAAAGACTATAATATTGTGTTTACGCACTTAGGGCGCCGCGATTTGTCTGTTCTTCTCTCCCAAACAGGGTTTTTTTGTATATTTATTTCTCATATTGCAAGGTTACATGGGATCCCGCTGAACATTGTGTCAGATAAGGGAGTACAATTTGTCTCTAAATTCTGGAGAGCCTTTTGAAGTAAACTCGGGATTGACTTGTCATTTTCATCTGCTTATCACCTGAAACCAATGATCAGACTGAGAGAACAAATCAATCTTTGGAACAAATGTTAAGGTGCTTTTTGGCAGACCTGGTCTTCGTTTTTGCCTCTCACTGAGTTTGCTTTTAACAGAACATAATTTTACCTCTATACAAGTCACTTGTGCGACTACACTAAGAATACTGTGTACAGTTCTGGTCTCCGATGTACAAGAAAGACATAGCTGAACTAGAGCGGGTGCAGAGAAGAGCGACCAAGGATATCAGAGGACTGGGGGGTCTGCAATACTAAGACAGGTTATTACTAGTGATGAGCGAATATACTCGTTACTCGAGATTTCCCGAGCACGCTCAGGTGTCCTCCGAGTATTTTTTAGTGCTTGGAGATTTAGTTTTTTTCACCACAGCTAGATGATTTACAGCTACTAGCCTGCTTGATTACATGTGGGGATTATGTAGCAACCAGGCAACCCCCACATGTACTTAGCCTGGCTAATAGCTGTAAATCATTCAGCTGAGGCAATGAAAACTAAATCTCCGAGCACTAAAAAATACTCGGAGGTCACCCGAGCGTGCTCGGGAAATCTCGAGTAACCAGTATATTCGCTCATCACTAGTTATTACACTTGGGGTTATTTAGTTTTGAAACGAAGGCTAAGGGATGCTCTTATTTTAATGTATAAATATATGAGGGGACAGAGACCTTTCTAATGACCTTTTTACTCGTAGACCTGAGACAGGGACAAGGGGGCATCCTCTACGTCTGGAGGAAAGAAGGTTTAAGCATAATAACAGACGCGGATTCTTTACTGTAAGAGCAGTGAGACTATGGAACTCTCTGCCGTATGATGTTGTAATGAGTGATTCATTACTAAAATTTAAGAGGCGACTGGATGCCTTTCTTGAAAAGCATAATGTTACAGGTTATATACACTAGTTGCTTTGATAGGGCATTGATCCAGGGAACCAGTCTGATTGCTGTATGTGCAGTCGGGAAGGAATTTTTTTCCCCAATGTGGAGCTTACTGTTTGCCACATGGTTTTTTTTTTGCATTCCTCTAGATCAACATGTTAGGGCATGTTAGGTTAGGCTATGGGTTGAACTAGATGGACTTAAAGTCTTCCTTCAACCTTAATTACTATGTTACTATGTTGATTGTCATCTAGGAAAAAGATCAATGGCTGCACTCAAAATTTACTGTGCTAAAGCAAGGAAATGTGCGATACATGAAATGTGAATAGCATAATGGCTTGTGAAATTTATGAAAAAACACATGAGATTCTTAGCACAAGATTTGGCCAAAAGTTGTGAGCCCATCCACCAAACGTCAAGGTAATCTCAGAACGGATGGGTACCTGAGCTGACTGCCTAGTGTGAACACTTACCTATGGCTAATAACATGGTAAAGCCTGCTTTTATAGGAAGCTCAGAACCAACTGTGTTTGGATGTAATTAAAATCACAGCATGGTGAAGGGCGGGGTGTTCAAGTCAGAAAAAATAGTACATAGTAAATATAGGAAAACTGACTGAACAGCAATCTAGTCTGAACTGGTGCATAACCAAAAAAAGTCATATAGCAAATAGATCAATGGCTGCACTCAAAATTTACTGTGCTAAAGCAAGGAAATGTGCGATACATGAAATGTGAATAGCATAATGGCTTGTGAAATTTATGAAAAAACACATGAGATTCTTAGCACAAGATTTGGCCAAAAGTTGTGAGCCCATCCACCAAACGTCAAGGTAATCTCAGAACGGATGGGTACCTGAGCTGACTGCCTAGTGTGAACACTTACCTATGGCTAATAACATGGTAAAGCCTGCTTTTATAGGAAGCTCAGAACCAACTGTGTTTGGATGTAATTAAAATCACAGCATGGTGAAGGGCGGGGCTTTCAAGTCAGAAAAAATAGTACATAGTAAATATAGGAAAACTGACTGAACAGCAATCTAGTCTGAACTGGTGCATAACCAAAAAAAGTCATATAGCAAATAGATCAATGGCTGCACTCAAAATTTACTGTGCTAAAGCAAGGAAATGTGCGATACATGAAATGTGAATAGCATAATGGCTTGTGAAATTTATGAAAAAACACATGAGATTCTTGGCACAAGATTTGGCCAAAAGTTGTGAGCCCATCCACCAAACGTCAAGGTAATCTCAGAACGGATGGGTACCTGAGCTGACTGCCTAGTGTGAACACTTACCTATGTGTTGTGAAATTGGATTTTGGGCTCCCCCTGTGGCCACTGGTGGAATTGAACTGGTGTGCATCATCCTCTCTGTTCACCTGTTTCCATCAGGATGTGGGAGTCGCTATTTAGCCTTGCTCCTCTGTCACTTCCATGCCGGTCAACATTGTAATCAGAAGCCTTTCTGTGCATGTTCCTGCTGCTAGACAACTCCCAGCTAAGTTGGACTTTAGTCCTTGTTTGTTTTTGCATTTTGTTCCAGTTCACAGCTGTAGTTTCGTTTCTGTGTCTGGAAAGCTCTTGTGATCTGAAATTGCCACTCTGATGTTATGAGTTAATACTAGAGTCTTAAAGTAATTTCAGGATGGTGTTTTGATAGGGTTTTCAGCTGACCATGAAAGTGCCCTTTCTGTCTTCCTGCTATCTAGTAAGCGGACCTCAATTTTGCTAAACCTATTTTCATACTACGTTTGTCATTTCATCTAAAATCACCGCCAATATTTGTGGGGGCCTCTGTCTGCCTTTCGGGGAAATTTCTCTAGAGGTGAGCCAGGACTATATTTTCCTCTGCCAGGATTAGTTAGTCCTCCGGCCGGCGCTGGGCGTCTAGGGATAAAACGCAGGCTACGCTACCCGGCTACTGTTAGTTGTGCGGCAGGTTTAGTTCATGGTCAGTTTAGTTTCCATCCTTCCAAGAGCTAGTTCTTATGTTTGCTGGGCTATGTTCTCTTGCCATTGAGAACCATAACACCTATGGCTAATAACATGGTAAAGCCTGCTTTTATAGGAAGCTCAGAACCAACTGTGTTTGGATGTAATTAAAATCACAGCATGGTGAAGGGCGGGGCGTTCAAGTTAGAAAAAATAGTACATAGTAAATATAGGAAATATTGTCATCTAGGAACATTAAGCTTAAAGTGCCATCAACGAAGTTGGGTCCAAAGTTTATTGGTCCATATGAGATCCTAGAGATGGTGAATCCTGTGGCTTTTAGATTAAAGCTTCCTCCATCCCTTTGTATCCCTAACAAGTTCCATAAATCCCTATTAAAGGATTTTGTTCCTTTGCATTGGCTCCCTCATCCTCACCTCCTCCAGTTTCATTAGATGGTGAGGTTCAGAGGTTTGTGGATTCTAGGAGGGTCCATAATTTCATCCAATACCTCATCCACTGGAGGGGATACGGATCGGAGGAGAGATCTTGGGTCCCTGCTCAATAAGTGAAGGCCAAATGTTTAGTCAGGGTCTTCCATCTAAAATTTCATGGGAAGCCTGGGGGTCCGGTGGCCCCCCTAAAAGAGGGGGTACTGTCACGGTTCCACCCTTCAGTGTGTCCGGGATGCAGTTATTGACAGCTCAGCCATCCAATCTGGTACAGGGGCGTGCTGAAGCTGTCGGTGCTTTGATTGAGAGATCTGTCATCCAGTCTGGTACAGGGGCGTACTGAGCTGTTAGTGTGTTTATTGACAGCTTAACTATCCAATCTGAGACTGGGAGGTGCTGGCTGTCTCCAAGTGTTTATTATCCCAGGTGATTGCCATGCTACTTAACTGAGCTGTTTCTCCCAGACCTTTGCCAGATACACATTCAGGTATGCGAAGTTTGTTCTCTCTGTGCTTTGAGTTCTCTATGCTTGATCTTTTGTTGACCTGATCTGTTCAACCTCTTCTGCTCTGATCCGTTATCCTCCTTGTATTCTGACCTCTCAACGCTACCTGGCCTCTGCTCCTACATCATGCTGCTCAAAGATGGAGTATCAAAAACTGAGTAAAAGATTATTTTTGAAGCGGAAAAAGTGCACTTTATCTTTAAGCTATATATTTTTATTGAAAGAATAACAGCTATTTTAATTTTTATTTCACAAATCAATAGTACACATGAAGATAATTTTTCAGAGAAATTTGTTTTATTCTCCACCTGGATACATTATTCACTCTCAATTCATGGGTAAAATCTATAAAATCTGTATTCAGTAAAGACAGACCTTCAAATTACTGAGATAGATGACAGTTGGTGCTTTTAAAACTCTATGAAGAGGGTGGGCTAAAGGGGAGGAGCTAGAGGCGGGCACAGATATTATGCTGCAAGCTCTCTTGAAGCCACAGTTACAGTTCTCCATAGAACTTTATGAGCATTAACTGTCACCTCCTATCTCAGTAACAGGAGAGTCTGTGTTCACTGAAGACATGATTATACCGGTGAATTGAGAATTTTGAGAATGAAAGATCAGTCCAGAAGGAGAAAGAAGCAGATTTCTTTAATAAGATATATTACATGGATTCTTATTTTCCCTTGTATTATTTATTTATGAACTAAACATTAAAATGATAGTTACTCTTTAAACTGTCAATAGAACTCTACTATCACCATAAACTAAAAATCTAGATATAATCATCCTAATCAGATTCAACAAATATTAAACTTGGGAGATGATAGCAGTTTTATCACTGTTATGCTCCTCTCTGCTCCTGTCACCAACCACTGCACTCTGATTGCAGCAAGAAAAGTGGTAGTGACACGAATCATCACCTCTCCTTCCTTCAATCAGGGCGCTCAGCCACAGTGACAGGCAGTATAAATGCAGTAGCAGCAGGAGAGGAAGCAAGTACATTTCTTCACAGCTCATAATGTATCTATCATGATTTGGCCACTTTAAACATAAATCAGCTCCAATGAACAGTATATGAGTAAAATAAATGTGTCTGGATACAGGTGCATGTACTCTACCAAGACTTATAGGAATAAAAATTATAATTTAAAAGCTGCAAATCCGCCCCCATCCTCATGTTACCATCTGCATATCTTTTCCTATCCACACGGGGCAAGTCATGCAATGGTTAAAATTACACCTATGACAGCCTTCTTTTATTTCTTTTATATGTTTATATAGCGCTAACATATTCCGCAGCGCTTTACGCAAACACGGAGAGAACATACAAACTATTTGCAGATGTTGTCCAGGGTGGGGCTTGTACCCAGGACTCCAGCGCTGCAGTGCTTTCCACTGAGCCACCATTATTTATTTTTAACTAGATGGAGGCCCAATGCTATCGCATCGGGAGGGCAGTAATGTCACGATGGGGGAAGGCTTTGCAGGGTTGAGAATCTCTCCCCCCATGTGCTCACCCACCTATCCACTCTGTCTTTCCCCATGTGCTGACTTCTCCCGTCTGTGCTCTCTTCTTAGACCTGTATACCCCATGTGCTATCCCACTTGTTTGCTGTCTCTCTCCTTCCTGTGCTGTGTTATCCCCTCATGTGGTGTCCCGTTTGAGCTGTCTCCCCCCTGTGCTTCATCTCTCTCACCCCTGTGTGCTTTCTCTCTCCCCCATCTGCTGTCTTCTCCTCTCGGACCAGCCGAATGATTCACTGCGCCTGTGCGGAGTTCGTGCAGGCGCAGTAAATCAGACTGCCACCATCTTTGTGCAGTCAGATAGTGGCAGTCACATTAAAACTGTGCAAAGATGGAGGTGGTTAGTGAATCATTCGGCTGATCCCGGCAGCGGCGTGTTTGCAAAGGTGTTCCGCTGGTGGTACAGCACAAGCAGCTGCGTACGGCATATACAGTGTGTGTGTGTGTGGAGCGTATGGCATATACAGTGTGTGTGGTGCATACGACGTTTACAGTGTATGTGTGTGTGGTGTGTACGGCCTATACAGTGTGTGTGTGTTTTGTGATGCAGTGACCCCTGTTACAGCTAGGCGGCACTGCATGTGCTCCTCAGGATATGCATTAAGGCATATCTGTGGTTATAATGGTTGAACTAGCCACCTCCCACCTATGGGAGTGGTTACAAGTATATAATGTGACCATGTGGGTCACATGAAAAAGATGGATGGACCTGAGTGGTCTGTTTGCCAGGTCCTGGAGGGCCTCTGTGTTGGGAGGTCCTGGGAGTAGGACTAGACCCCTGAAGAGCACATGGGGGAGGCCTTGGACCTGGGGGCCTGTGTGTTGGACGGTCCCAGATGGGGATGGACGTCCTGAATAGCGCACAGAAAGGACGCGTGTGCAGAGTCCGTGATGGCACTGCGTTTGGGGAAGCTACAGCCCGGCTGAGGATCTGGACTGTCAGGTGGCCTGTGAGCAAGGCATTGCCCGGGACGGTGATCCCAGTTTGGCAGCTTCCCTGAGAGAGCGAGTACTGACAGGAGTCAGCGTATGGAGCAGGAGCTCCTAGAAGGTAACCCAGTGTATGGGGTGCTGTGCGGTCACCCATGGCAACTGGTCAGATAAGGATCAGCGTGTTTAGAGACCGGGACCCAATGTCATGTGCGCTATATGACTAGGGACATTGATGAACTGTTTGGCGTACGGACACCCATGGTAACTGGACAAAGTGAGAGGTCCAGCATGTTTAGTGTCCGTGAGATAAAGCCAAATATGAAGTGTCTAAGGATAAAGCTGCAACTTAATGTCACCGGTTGGTGCCTATTGTGTTCTATGAAGTGTATATGATGAACTGTGCATAATCAGGTTTATGATGCCATAGTAAACCATGTGGACGGTTTAAGTAAAAAAAACGTGCCTAAGTGCTTGAATCCCGTGCCAAGCGAGTGCCCCCCAATACACTCAGTAAGTGCAATCTTACAGTGTGTATGTGTGTGTTGCGACGGTGTTCCGCTGGTGCAAGAGGCTGGACCACCAGCAGTTTCCATCTTGAGACACCCATCGCTTGGGTGTCCCAATATGGAGGTCGGTGAACTTCTGCCACTTGGAATTCTGGGATCCGGACACATCTGGACAGAACAGGATGTGAAGACATTACAAGGTAAGTATATATTAAGTTTATACCATATAGTGACCAGTGGTGCACTGTGTACCATAACCTTATCCCAGTTAAGGGCACATCATTGAGGAACCATCTTATCCTTATATGAGGCATAATTATTGACAATTGTAGAATTTGTGGAAGATAGAGTAGTATTCCAAGTCACTAAAAAGTCAAACTAAATAAAGAAAAGGCTTGGAAAGTCAAAATCTTATTTGTTTCATAATCTGGCCTTATTAAAGGGAATCTGTCAGCAGGTTATATTATGTAATCTGACAGCAGTATGAAGTAGGGACAGAGACCCTGATTCCAGTAATTTATCACTTAGTTTACTGGATGCAGCAGTTACAACAGGGTCACAATTTTGAGCTGCATGTAACCCCGTCTGTGCCACAGCTTTCTGTGTACATTGTATTGTGACAGAGAGCTAATAATCAGTGGCAGGGTTATGGTTGGACTAGAAGACATGAGGACAGTTGTCCTGTAGTGATAATCTCCTGCTAATAAAATACTGGTTGTATTGAAACAGTAAAACACAGTTCCGTAAGTGACACATCATTGTAATAAAGGTATCTGCTCCTATATAGTGCTGCTCTCGGATTACATAGTAAAAACCTGCTGACACATTCCCTTTACATTTTAAATGGTGCAGTGCTACAGGGTTTCATGGGGTCTTTGTATGTTCTTGATCCCGGACCAATATTACTTTTAATGTAATGATGTTTTAAAAGCATGCCACTTATATCTATATACCAAATCAAGTAAGCAATATTATGTGAGGAAATCCATATTACTCTCAGCCAATAAGTAATGCCAAGACAGCATCCTACAAGACTTACTGGAATTTTTATTTCAAGCTTTATTTTCCTTATCCAACAATAAATCACAATAAGTTAATTTCAAATTAAACTCTTGTCCTCAAATAGCTTTTTTTGTAGAGATCCAATGTCCCAGTAATGAGAGATCTAGGGTCAAAGCCATATGCATTCAGGATACAAGTGTACTGGGGGGATGTCAGGCAGCCAATCTGGAAGCAGAAACCATCCACAACGTCCAGACACAAGGGTTTCTATCATTGGCTGCCGAAGTCACATGTCCCTCTTCATATAAAAGCGGACATGTTGTTTTGGCGCCATTTTATCAGGGTAACAGCACAGAGAGGCTGTTCCTGCAAGTTGGTTCGATAGGCGGTTTAATGTCAGCTAGTTCAGCTAGTCAGGTTCCTGTGTGAAATCAACCTTCCAGCATCTAAATTGTTTGTACTAATAGTGTGGTGCAGACAGGAAGTTGCATTTCAGAATCTAAATCATTTGTGCTAATAGTGGGGTACAGCAAGGAGTCCACATTTCCAAATCTAAATATTTTTTGCAAATAATGTGAGCCATACCTCAGGCTACATTTCAGAATCTAAATCATTTTTGCTAATAGTGTGGTGCAGGCACCAAGCCACATTTCATAATCTAAATAGTTTGTGCTAATACTGTGCTGCAGGCAGGATGCCACATTTCAGAATCTAAATCCTTTCTGCTAATAGTGTGGTCCAGGCAGCAGCCCACATTTCTGAATCTGAATTCTTTATGTTAATAGTGTGGTCCAGACACACTATCTCCCCAAATAAACACTGATTATTAATTTAGTGACAGATGACTGACACTATGGGCCTAGGGTTATGAAACAGTTGGTTAAAAGAAGGGAAGGGTACATACAACATGAGTGGGGAAAAAGCAAGGTCATGGTGGAAGGGGGAATAGGCTTGGTGTTCAAGGTGTACATGGGTTAGGTGATAATGTTACTGCAAGCTCTACTGAAAAAACATGGTCTCGTACTATCCAAAGACAACTGACAACATCTTTTACTGGATGGGCTATTCAACTCTCTTTCTTTGGCAGCCACACAGCAGTACGCCTTGTAGATGAGGGCCAGAAGGAGCATGTGCTCTAGTCTATGGCAATCCAGTGCATCAAGTGGCCTCTCTTCCTTCTCCTCCACCTTAACATCACACACAGTACAATCCTCAAAAGCGGCACCCCACATACCCTTGTTTCCCCCCACAATGGGAAAAAAGTGCCCGCTGATACAGTGCCTTGCGAAAGTATTCGGCCTCCTGGAACTTTTCAACCTTTTCCCACATATCATGCTTCAAACAAAGATACCAAATGTAAATTTTTGGTGAAGAATCAACAACAAGTGGAACACAATTGTGAAGTTGAATGAAATCTATTGCTTATTTTAAATTTTTGTGGAAATTCAAAAACTGAAAAGTGGGGCGTGCTATATTATTTGGCCCCTTTAACTTAATACTTTGTTGCGCTACCTTTTGCTGCGATTACATCTGCAAGTCGCTTGGGGTATGTCTCTATCAGATTTGTACATCGAGAGGCTGAAATTCTTGCCCATTGTTCCTTGGCAAACAGCTCGAGCTCAGTGAAGTTTGATGGAGATCGTTTGTGAACAGCAGTTTTCAGCTCTTTTCACAGATTCTCGATTGGATTGAGGTCAGGACTTTGACTTGGCCATTCTAACACCTGGATACATTTATTTGTGAAACATTCCATTGTAGATGTAGATTTTGCTTTATGTTTGGGATCATTGTCTTGTTGGAAGACAAATCTTCGTCCCAGTCTCAGGTCTTTTGCAGACTCCAACAGGTTTTCTTCAAGAATGGTCCTGTATTTGGCTCCATCCATCTTCCCATCAATTTTAACAATCTTCCCTGTCCCTGTGGAAGAAAAGCAGGCCCAAACCATGATGCTGCCACCACCATGTTTGACTGTGGGGATGGTGTGTTCAGGGTGATGAACTTTGTTGTCTTTACGCCAAACATATCGTTTGGCATTGTTGCCAAAAAGTCTGATTTTGGTTTCATCTGACCAGAGAACCATCTTCCACATGTTTGGTGTGTCTCCCAGGTGGCTTGCTGCAAACTTTAAATGACACTTTTTATGGATATCTTTGAGAAATGGCTTTCTTCTTGCCACTCTTCCATAAAGGCCAAATTTGTGCAGTGTACGACTGATTGTTGTCCTATGGACAGACTGTCCCACCTCAGCTGTAGATCTCTGCAGTTCATCCAGAGTGATCATGGGCCTCATAGCTGCATCTCTGATTAGTCTTCTCCTTGTTTGAGATGAAAGTTTAGAGGGATGGCTGGGTCTTGGTAGATTTGTATGATACTCCTTCCATTTCAATATGATCGCTTGCACAGTGCTCCTTGGGATGTTTAAAGTTTTGTAAATCATTTTGTATCCAAATCCGGCTTAAACATCTCCACAACAGTATCACAGACCTGCCTCTTGTGTTCCTTGGTCTTCATGATGCTCTCTGTGCTTCATACAGAACCCTGAGACTATCACAGAGCAGGTGCATTTATACGGAGACTTGATTACACACAGGTGGATTATATTTATCATCATTAGGTATTTAGGACAACATTGGAACATTCAGAGATCCACAATGAACTTCTGGAGTGAGTTTGCTGCACTGAAAGTAAAGGGGCCGTATACCACTTTTCAGTTTTTGAATTTCCATAAAAATGTAAAATAACCAATAAATTTTGTTCAACTTCACAATTGTGTTCCACTTGTTGCTGATTTTTCACCAAATATTTACATTTGGTATCTTTATGCTTGAAGCATGATATGTGGGAAAAGGCTGAAAAGTTCCAGGGTGGCGAATATTCTCTCAAAACACTGCTGAAGGTGTCCTCACCTGACAACAGGGACTCAGTGGAGGCACAAGAAAGAGCAGGAGGAGGAAGTCTCCAACATAGCTGGGGCACTGGTAACACCATGTAAGGGAGAGTTAGAAAGGCAGTAATGTGGAAACCTTACTCAGCACGTCGCAACATTCCACCCCACCACCTGATATAATTTGTAGTAGTAGGAGGCAGCCTTTGGGTTATGCATGTGTAGCAACTCACTTGGAATTAACAGGTTAAACCAGTGATGGACAACCTTTTGAGCTCTGTGTGTCAAAATTCGTTAAAAAATGTGCATAACTCAGGTGCTGTCACTTCTAGAAAAATCCATAATTTTTTGATATTTGTAGCTCTAATAAAAAGTTTTATTTTCTTATATGTACTGTATTTATTAATAAAGCAAAAACAAATAATTATTTACCTTACCGACTTTTTGTTGCTGAATTTCATTTGTTAAATCTTCAATTGAAGGTTGATATTTCATACACTTCAAGCCCAAGCACAGCACTACTAACTTCATCTGTCAGTCGGTTTCTTTTATTGGTTTTAATATTATTTAACACTGAGGATAAGGTCTCACAAAAGTGCGTAGAGGGAAATATTGCAAGTAAACCCATCACTAGATTTTTTTAGGGTATTAAAATTGTCCAGTAATCGGTTCCAAACACTCCAAATTTCCTGTTCATAGTGGCTCTCCTCTTCATTAGCGTTGAGCGAATATGTTTGGAATCGGTCGCCGAATCTGAATTTGTCATATTCGTGCCACATTGGTACCCTATTCATGCCGAATTTATGTTTGATGATCAATTCCAAACATATTTGGTAATTTCTTCTCCCATCGACTCTAATGACGTTTGTCTGTGTTTGGCGAATAATGCAAAAACAATATTCGGGTAATTTTTACTCTGAATATTAAAAGTTATATTTTAAAGGGTTTTTTTCAGTTCTTTTTGGTTATACCTAAACTCTACAATTCAATTTCCAAGCGATTCCTTTCCAGATTCTCAAGCTTTGATCTCAAGTCGACAAACACCTGAGCCCAGATGCTGTCTTGAAATTCTCTGCAAGTTGCATCTCCAAATCATCAATTTGCATCCACTGGAAACAATTTAATTCTAAACTACTGTAGACTACTGCATCCGTATACTTAATTATTTTCATTGTCTGTTCCAGGCTTCTAAATTGATTACATTTTTCGTCGAACTGGTCAAGTAACACGATTAAAATATGCTGGTACTTTATATGCAAGGACTCCATTTAATTTTGTACAGTTGCGCTGGCATTCTCAAAATACTTTGCTATTCGAGGAAAATACTTATGTTTTAGTTTCTACATCTTGCTTAAAAGTTTTAGGTTTACTTTCAAAAGTTTATGTGTATTGAAATGCAACGTCAATACTTTTGCCAAAACCTTGTAACTTTAAGTTCAGTTCATTCATATGAACAGATTTGTAAAAAACATGAGTCTGTTGACCCACTTATCATTGAGCTGAGGAAGGTTTGCCAGATCCTTGTCCACAAGAAATACCTTAATTTCTACAAAGCACTACCCAAACTGCTCAAGAACGATGCCTCGGCTCAGCCATCTCACATTATTGAACATCAGAAGTCCACTGTAGTTTGAATCAACTTCCTGTAAAAGTGCAGACAATTCTCGCTTGTTAAGAGGGCGAGCAGCTATTAAATTCACTATTTTTGTTACAACTGACATTAAGTCGTTTAATTCTGTGAATCCTGCTTGGCACATAATACCTCCTGATGGATAATACAATGAAAAGGCACAAATGTATGTGTTTAGGTCATGGAATGTTTTAATAATAAATAATAAATATTTATTTATATAGCGCCAACATATTCCGCAGCGCTTTACAATTCAACAGTTCTCATACAAGTCATAAGTAACAACGTTAAAGATAATACAATAACTAAAGCAAAGGTAATGATGACCCTGCCCATAAGAGATTAAAATCTACAATGAGGTGTTGGGGGGACAAAAAATACAGGTGCTTATTTACAATGATGGTCCAGCCATCTTGAGGGAATGGGGATAGATTAAGGCTGCATGAGGTTGCCACCAGCCAGTATGTGTGGTGCTTTAGGGTGCAGTGGAGTTTGATGGAATGTGATAGGCAGCTCTAAACAGATGTTTTTAGGGAGCGCCTAAAACTGTATAAGTTGTGGTTAGTCCTGATTTCTTGGGGGTAGAGCATTCCAGAGGATTAGTGCAACTCGTGAGAAGTCTTGGAGCCGGGAGTGGGAGGTATGGATTAATGTGGATGTTAATAGAAAGTCGCTTGCGGAGCATAACAAGCGGTTTGGTCAATAAACAGAAATGAGTGATAAAATGTATGGGGGTGCCACACTGAGGAGAGCTTTGTGGGTGAGAACAAGCAGTTTAAATTAGATCTTTATTATATAAACTAGATGGTGGCCCGATTCTAACGCATCGGGTATTCTAGAATCTGTATGTAGTTTATTTATGACGTTTTCAGAAAAATGCAATTTACACACAGGATTCGGCCGGCCGTGACCAATTAGCGAAGCGTGGTTCAAATTGCCACATAGTATATTGCCCAGCCACGTAGTATATAGCACAGACACGTAGTATATAGCACAGACACGTAGTATATTGCCCGGCCACGTAATATATTGCACAGCCACATAGCATATTGCACAGCCACGTAGTATATAGTACAGAGACGTAGTATATAACACTGCCCATGCAGTATATATAACCCAGGCCACGTAGTATAGAGAATAGCAATGTAGTATATTGCTCAGCCACGTAATATATACCACAGCCATGAAGTATATAGCACAGCCCACATAGTATATAGCACAGAGATGTAGTATATACCACAGCCCATGCAGTATCTAACACAGCCCACGTAGTATATAGCAATGTGGGCACCATATCCCTGTTAAAAAAAGAATTAGAATAAAAAATCATTATATACTCATCCTCTGGCGGCCCCCTGGATCCAACCGAGGCGTTTACCGATGCTCGTCGCGACATTCTGGTCCCAAGAATGCATTGCGGTCTCACGAGATGATGACGTAGCGGTCTCGCGAGACCGCTATGTCATCATCTCGCGAGGCCGCAATGCATGGACCGGTCACCAAGGCGTCGCGAGGAGCGGGAAAGGCCTCGGCTGGATGCGGGGGGCCAACAGAGGGTGAGTATATAATGATTTTTTATTTTTTTTATTATTTTTAACAGATCTTTTTACTATTGATGCTGCATAGGCAGCATCAATAGTAAAAAGTTGGTCACACAGGGTTAATAGCACCGTTAACGGAGTGAGTTGCACCGCGGCATAACGCGGTCCGTTAACGCTGCCATTAACCCTTCATGAGCACTGACTGCGGGGAGAAAGGAGCGGCCATTTTGCCGCCGGACTGTGCCCATCGAAGGGGTCCGCTGGGGGTGGTGATGCAGCTTAGATGGTTTTGCTCCCCACAGGTGGAGCAGAGGCCCTAGGGCTACTAGGACAGTCTAAGAGAGGTTGTAGATGTTGAGGTGCAGGAAAGAATTGGAGGACACAGGGTTTGCAGTCTCTTAACCTTTTAATTGCCAGTGCAGTCTGGAGCACAGGTTACAGGTGATCTTTGAAATCTGGGCAGCCTGGAAGTGGTTCAGAGTCCCCCTAGCCAGGTGGGGTTGGAAGCTTTCCTTTCTGTGCTGAATTCTAGGTTCTTGATGCATTAGCTTTCCTCAAGTTCCTCTCTCAATCTGTCCCTCAGGTGGAACATTACCCGCATGGCAGGCAGCTCAAGCCTTTTTTACAGGTGTCCCTCTCTCGTGGTGACTCCGGGCTCTAATCTGCTGCTGTGCCTTCGGGTGTACTTGTGGCCAGGAGACCTGCAATATCCTGCCCCCTGGTTTCAGCTGTAGGGCATACAGTTACCACACAACCTCGGACCCTGGTGTCCGGTTTCTTGTGCTCAATCCTGGGGGTGAGATCAATTGCAGCTCCCCTCCCAGTTTCTCTCTCCTCATGTGCTTCCTCTCCCTTCACTGTCTCACACAGACTAACCTCTAACTCCTCCTCCAAGCCAGAACTTATAGGGAAGCTACCCTGAAACTGGGTTTAGAGCTCCCCCTTCTGACCTGGAGTCAGGAAAGTGTTGTGTACAAGTGTTACCTGCTAAGGGGATCCCTTCTCGCTTCCAGGCATGGCATCACCCTCCCCGGGAGGCAGGCAATACCACTGTGGCAACCAGATTCCTGGGGTGCCACATAAGTGGCAAGAGTGGGTGAGAGATTGTATATAGGAGGTGAAGGAAAGATTGGTGTCAAACATAACACTCAGACAGCGTGCCTGCTGCCGGGACATTATTGCGGTACCACACATGGAGAGGGAGATGTCAGCTTTAGGGAGGTCAGAAGATGGTGGGAGAAGACGAAAATCACTTTTGGAAAGGTTGACTTTCAGATAGAGAGCAGACAAGATGTTGGTGACTGCGGAAAATCCTTAGATCAAAGCTCACAGACTGGCTCCAAACATAATATGATGTCAGAACATCGAAATGAATCTATCACCAGTAGGAAAGCTGCACCCAAAAGGTGATGGGTGGACCAAGGAAAACACCTGTGTTAAATCCATGAGCAAGAAAGTTTCAACAACATGGTAGAAGAGTATGTGTCCACATGTCTCCACATACTGACTGATGGGTCGGACTAATTTAACTTCTGGGTCTCCAAATTGGACATATGGCCTGAATTTGCTCTTCAAGCCTTGTATGTGCTGACCTGCCCAACAAAAAGTCTACTGACGGAATGTGTGTTTAGCACGGCTGGAGGTGTGATCACAGACAGGCACATGCGCCTGTCCACAGCCAACGTGGGCCAGCTCACAATCATTAAAATGAGTCAGGCTTGAATTCCACAGGATGTGTCCATAAGTTTGGCTGAATATAGCATGATACCAGCTGCACAGGTTTTTCTGGGAAAGTATTCCCACAGACACGGTTGCAAAGAAAAAAAATGTGTTTTGTGCACCGTACTCCCACAGACACTGATACAGATTTTAACTATTTTTTAGGCCCACAACTCGTACAGACACAGTGGTAGAGTATAATTATTTTTTTAGGCACACTACTAGCACAGACACAGCTGCAGAGTACACAGATAGGCTTTTTTGGCACAGTACACACAAAGGCTTTTTGGCACAGTATACCTACAGACTTTTTGGCTCAGTACACACAAATGCTTTTTGACACAGTACTCCCAGAGACTTATAGCACAGTGCACACAGAGGCTTTTTGGCACATTACTCCCTGAGTGAGGGTTGCAGAGACTAAGTTATTTTTTAGGCACAGCTACAACTCATACAGATACAGCGGTAAAGTAGAATTTTCTGGACACACTACTAACAAAAAGACAGCTGCAGAGTAGAGTAACCTTTTAGAAACACTACTCATATAGACAGAGTGGTAGAATAGAATTTTTTTTTCAGCTTAAAAATGGGAAATAGACGGATACAGAGTAGAATTTTTGTTTAGACACACTACTCGCAAAAAACCACAGCAGAGTACAATGATTTTGTTGGGCACATTGCTTGCAAAAAAATGCTGTAGAGTACACTTATTTTTTACACTTATTTTTTTACACACAATGCAAGAAAAACTGTACAGTACACAATTTTTACCCACCCTACTTCCAAAGAAACACTGTAGCGAACACTTGTTTTTACACACACTATGTTAGGGCTAGCGGAACGCACCAAATAATTAGAGAAAAGGAAAAAGGTGCATTCGCAGCCCGGGGTCCACCGAGCAGAGATGGAACCTGCTGCTAAGCAATGACGAACTATATGGCGGTACAATGAGGATACACACACGGGTTAGCTTCACCCTGTGTGAAAGAAGCAAACCCTGTTGCGTCACAGGGCCGCAGTACCGCACGTAACAGAAATAATAATTAAATGGCATGAGAGTGCATGTGATGCCGCACTGGCAGACGCCACTAATCACCCAGACTTGGGTTTGGAAAGTGCAGTGATAGCGCACGGCGCCTCACTGGCGGTCACAGCAATAGACGCTGTTTGTGTACCAGTGTTGGTAACAAGTCGGGCGCTAGATTACAATCATCCTCCTTACGCGAGCATTCAAACACAAGGGAGGGGATAATTAAAGAGCGACTTTCACTCACAACATAAACAAGTGTATACTAGCGCATGGCCATGCGAACCTGTTATAGCTACAGCAAGTTCAGGACCTTCCTAGAGGACCAATGAGAACTGCTACAGTAACTGAGCAACTTCAGGACCTTCCTAGAGGACCAATAAGAGCTACTGCAGTACCTGAGCATGTGACCCCAGACCTCCACTGAGAGGTCTTCCTTTGGGCATACTCAGAAGGGGAAAAGCAGGACTTAGTCCCAGAGACGTCTGCTTGCCGCTGATCAGTACAGGCTACAATGGCAGATCCTGGAAAGGCAGCAGTAACCCTTTGCACAGAATGAGACTGAGCAAGACGCTGGGACCGACGTCTCCACTGAGCAGGCTCCACTGTGGCTGATACAGAATGAGAGACCGCAGCAAGCATGGTTCGAGGTTCTCCCTGTGCAGTGGTGGGAACTCGACTCCTAACATTACCCCCCCTCCTAGGGCCTCACTACGCTCAAAGGCTGCAATGAGCAGCGGAGCCTAAATGTGCTCTACAGGTTCTCAGGTTCTGTCCTCAGGGCCGTGGCCCTTCCAGTCCACCAGATAGTATTTTTTGCCACGTACTACCTTGCAGCCACGATAACATTCACCTCGTACTCATCCATGGACGAACCCGTTGTCCTGGCAGATGACTCAGAAAACCGGGACATATAGACGGGCTTTAAAAGGGTAACGAGGAAGGTGTCAGTGATGTCAAGGCGTGGAGGAATAGCCAAACGGTAGACCACAGGGTTAACCTGTTCCAGAACCTTGAAAGGACCAATGTAGCGAGGCGCAAACTTAGTGGACTCAACTCGCAGCCTGATGTTACGGGCGGAGAGCCACACTAAGTTGCCAGGAGCGAAGGTCGGAGTGGGGCGCCGGAGAGCATCGGCAGAAACCCTCATTCTCTCCTTGGAAGCCCGAATGGCATCCTGTGTGTGGTCCCAAATGTCACATGCCTCCACAGCCCAGTCTGCCACCCTGGAATCAGTGGATGACACGAGCATGGGCACAGGGACACACGGATGCTGGCAATAATATAGTAGAAAAAGGAGTCTTCCCAGTGGAGTCGGCTACAGCGTTGTTCAGAGCAAATTCTGCCCAAGGTAGCAAAGATGCCCAGTCATCCTGCCTAGCAGAGACAAGATGTTGCAAATATGTCACCAGAGTCTGGTTGGCCCTCTCTACCAACCCATTCGTCTCTGGATGATATGCAGAGGAGAGATTTAGTTCTATGCTGAGTAAACGACAGAGCTCTCTCCAAAACCGAGACACGAACTGGGGACCCCGGTCACTGACAATTTTATCAGACATGCCATGTAAACGGAAAATATGTTTAATGAACAACTCTGCCAAGGCCCATGCAGAAGGTAACCGTGGAAGTGGCACCAAGTGCACCATCTTAGAGAAATGATCGGTGACAACCCAGATAACGGTGCAGTTACGAGACTTGGGTAAGCCCACCACGAAGTCCATCCCGACCATTTCCCAGGTCCTGTCTGCCACCAGCAGAGGGTAAAGTTGCCCAGCAGGCTGTTGCCGAGGAGACCGATTCTTGGCGCAGGACACACACGCCCGAATATAGTCCCCGACGTCACGGGCCATATGTGGCCACCAGTACGTCCTCGCCAAAAGCTCAGATGTCCTCTTGGTCCCAAAATGTCCACCCACCCTGGACGAGTGAGCTCAAGAGAGAACCTCCGGTCACAAATTAGATGGAATGAAAGTCTTTCCTGGGGGCACAGACTCTAGTGAAACCGGAGCCACAGTTCTCAGGCTCTCAGAAGGGACAATAAGCCGAGGCTCCTCCTCCTCAGATGACACTATGGAGCGAGAGAGACCATCGGCACAAATGTTCTCCCCGGAGAGAAAATGGAGAGTGAAATGGAATCAGGAGAAGAACAGGGACCATCTAGCCTGGTGAGAATTCAGCCGCTGGGCCGTCTGTAAGTACACTAAGTTCTTGTGGTCTGTGAACACTTGGAAGGGAAAGCGAGCTCCCTCCAAGAGGTGTCTCCACTCTGAAAAAAGCCAACTTCATGGCTAGCAACTCCCTGTCCCCAATGGAATAATTCCTCTCCGCTGGTGAAAAGGTCTTGGAGAAGAAGAAGCAAGGATACTTCCGACCTTGAGCATCCTTTTGGAAGAGGACTGCTCCAGCACCAACGGATGAGGCATCCAACTCCATAATAAATGGCTTATCTACATCGGGGCGATGTAGGATTGGAGCGCTAGCGAAGTGTGACTTAATGGAGAGAAAGGCTATGGAGACCTCCTCCGACCACAACTTGGGATTTGCTCCCTTCTTGGTGAGGGCAACCAAGGGAGCTACCAAAGTTGAGAAGTGTGGGATGAACTGGCGATAGTAATTAATGAACCCCATAAAGCGCTGCACTGCTTTAAGAGAATGGGATTCTTGCCAGTCCATCACAGCCTGTAGCTTGGCAGGATCCATAGCCAATCCCTGGGCAGAGATGATATAGCCAAGGAAAGGCAAGGACTCCTGCTCAAACACACACTTCTCCAACTTGGCGTACAGGGAGTTTGCCCGTAAGAGGTCGAAAACCTTGCGAATATCTCTCCGATGGGAGTCAATATCTGGAGAGTAGATGAGAATATCATCCAGATAGACTATGACCGAGGTGGTGAGCATCTCCCGGAAGATGTCGTTCACAAAGTCTTGGAAAACGTCTGGGGCATTACAGAGCCCGAAGGGCATCACCAGATATTCATAGTGCCCATCCCTGGTGTTAAAAGCCATCTTCCATTCGTCCCCCTCACGGATGCGAATCAGGTTGTAAGCACCTCGCAGATCTAACTTAGTAAATACCCTTGCTCCCCGTAGCCTATCAAAAAGCTCAGATATCAGGGGTAGTGGGTATTTATTCTTAACGGTGATGGTGTTAAGACCCCTGTAGTCTATGCATGGACGTACTTCTCCATTCTTCTTCTGCACGAAGAAGAACCCAGCCCCTGCAGGTGACACTGACTTCCTAATGAATCCTCTTGCCAGATTCTCTTTAATGTACTGGGACATTGCCTCCATCTCCGGGAGAGATAACGGATAGACTTGACCCTAGGGAGGCTCTGCACCAGGCAAGAGGTCAATAGGACAGTCATAGGGGCGGTGAGGCAGAAGAGTCTCCACAGCCCTTTTGGAGAACACGTCCGCATAGGACCAATAGTGCTTGGGGAGAGAGGAAAGATCTGCGGGTACCTCTGTAGAAGCAACCTGAACACACTCTCGCTCTGACATCTACCCTCACATGATTTACTCCATCCCAAAATTTTCCCTGAGGACCACTCTATATGAGGAGAATGATAGCGAAGCCATGGTATCCCCAACAGGACCTCATCAATTCCCTTAGGAATGACTAATAGGGAGATAATCTCCTGATGAGATGGAGACATAGAAAGAGTGAATGGAATGGTCTGATGTGTAATCTGTGAGGGTAGTGTCGACCCATTTACCACTCGAACAGTCACAGGTTTGGCAAGCATCACCAGGGGTATTGCGTGACGCTGGGTGAAAGCAGATGACATGAAATTGCCTTCCGCCCCAGAGTCCAGGCAAAGCTCTACCATAAGAGTGAATGGGCCTATGGTTATTGTCCCCTTGAAGGACAATTTAGAGGAAAACATCTCCGTGTCTAGTGTACCTCCTCCAACTACCACTAGACGCCGACGTTCCCCCGACCACTGAGAACACTTGGAGGCAAGATGTCCTGACGGTCGGCAAACATGACAGACCATAGGTACACGAGCGGACCGGGACTTAGATCCCGCACGCAATGCCTCTATGGACTCATGTGACTCAGACGCCTGGACCAGAGATTCCTGAGGTTTGGCGAAGGTGGGAGCCAGCCGAAACCTCTGCCTACACTGGGCTCGCTCCAACCTTCGCTCGTGAAAACGAAGGTCGATGCGGGTTGATATAGCTATGAGCTCCTCCAGTGTGGCGGGAATCTCCCTAGTGACCAAAGCATCCTTCACATGGTCAGCCAGCCCTCTCCAAAATACCGGAATAAGGGCTTTATCCGACCATTCCAACTCAGACGCTAATGTCCGGAAGTGGACGGCAAAATGGCTGACCATGGACGAACCCTGAGTCAATGCCAGCAGTTGGAGCGACGTATCATGGGTGACTTGGGGTCCTAAAAAGATCTGTTTCAGAGTGCTCAAAAACCGAGGAGCACTCTGCACCACATGATCGTCGCACTCCCACAGTGACGTAGCCCACTCCAGTGCCCTGTCCGACAGCAGGGAAATTATGAATCCCACCTTTGCCCACTCTGTGGGAAAACGTGCAGCCAGAAGCTCGAGGTGTATACCGCACTGGCTCATGAAACCCCTACAGGATTTACTGTCACCAGAGTATTTCTCTGGCAGTGGGAGGTAAGATAAGGTCGGAACAGAGATGGCAGTGGGTAAAGCTGCCGCAGCCACGCTAGCAGCCTGAACAGCTATTGCGTTAACATCCACCGCTGAGGTTGCAGGCTCGAGAGCCACCAACCTGCCCTCCAGCAGCTGGATGTACCCCTGCAATCGCTGTTCGTCCGTCATTACTTAGCCAGACCCTGGCGCTAGTATATTATAGTATATTAGGGCTAGCGGAATGCACCAAATAATTAGAGAAAAGGAATAAGGTGCGTTCACAGCCCGGGGTCCACCGTGCAGAGATGGAACCTGCTGCTAAGCAATGATGGACTATATGGTGGTACATTGAGGATACACACATGGGTTAGCTTCACCCTGTGTGAAAGAAGCGAACCCTGTTGCGTCACAGGGCCGCAGTACCACGCGTAACAGAAATAATAATTAAATGGCATGAGAGTGCATGCGATGCCGCACTGGCGGACACCACTAACCACCCAGACTTGGGTGTGGAAAGTGCAGTGATAGCGCACGGCGACGCACTGGCGGTCACAGTAATAGACGCTGTGTTGTGTACCAGTGTTGGTAACAAGTCGGGCTCTAGATTACAATCATCCTCCTTATGCGAGCATTCAAACACAAGGGAGGGGATGATTAAAGAGTGACTTTCACTCACAACA